>NC_090926.1:865602776-866898490 GCF_040938575.1 Ambystoma mexicanum
ATCGAGCTCGGGTCAGCCAGCACCCGATGAGGGGAGAAGTGCCAAGCCCGAGCGACTGAGGAAGCGCCGGCGTGGGAGGTCATAGCGAGGTTTGCTGCGGATTGAAACCCAGCCCGGCAAGCCTCCTAACCGGTCAGAGAAGCCCGAACTGCATGGTACCGGTGTTCTGGAAATAAGGAAACTCCCATTGCAACAAGCGACGAGTAAGAGGCTCCCGAAGGGGTCATTAAAACGTTGGAAGCAGTGAATGGAGCTGACGACGGAAAAATCAGCCCAAGATGGAGGAGACAGCAGGGTATAACCCCTGCGGGGTCATGCCGCCAGGACCGGGGACCCTCCCCTTGGGGTCAAAAGGCGAAGGGCGGAACGGCGCCAAAGGCCTAATGGCCCAAAAACCCGCGAAGGGTCAAACAAAGGAAAAGGGGCGGGGCCACCAGGATATAAGCAGGCGGGACCGGGGTGCCAGGCATCTCGCTCCTGCACTGGGACCCGGTCGCCGCCTCGCAAGTGTAAGGAATTTCGTTGGGGCAGAAGGATTTAATTTTCTGGTTCGTGTGCTGCAGTGATGTTCGTGATGGGTTCCAGTTAGAGGTGTTCCAGTGAAGGACGGGTCGTTGTTCCAGTGAGGAAGGAGCATCGAGGGCAGGAATGAATGTGCGGTGGAGGTAAGTGTGGGGGAGGGGCAAGGAATAAGCTTGTTCCTGGGCGGGGCGGGCCCGTAGGGCCTTTTTGTTAGCACCCATCCCTCCCTCCACTTATTTCGCCTAGGGCACATCGTGGGTAATAATAGAGCCGGTCTGGTTGCACAGCGAGTAGAGCGCGGCACAAATTAATTCCGTCTTATTGTATCGTTATAATGAATGCTCTGTCGTTAAATATGACTGGTTTGGATTAAGTCATAGTGCAATAGTTAAACGTCTCACCGTGTGTTGATTCGGTGTAATACGGCACTGACGGAGTACATCCTTTTCTTCTTACTGAATGCTTGTTAAAAAATGGGTTGTGAAGCCGATGAGCACTAGACTGCTGCGCTTTCAGAAGACTTGGATGAGTCGGCCTTAAGGCACTATGTTTTCAGAGCGTGAGGGAGAGCGCCCGCGCCTCGCAGCCTGTGGTTTGTTTCCCCGCCAGGCTGCACCAATAAGGACCCCCCGGGCTGCTGAGTGGAGGCTCCTAGTGGGCAAGGGAGGCCTTGGTGTTTTTGCCCATGTTGAACGGCGGAGCTGGTGCTCATGGTTTGGGGTACAGTGCATGCATTCATCGAAGGGTGAATGTCTGCTAGTTGTGTGGGGCGTTTTTTGGATCGTGCTACGGGATCCCATTTTCACTCTCCTCCTTGTAGCTCGGCCTCGAGCTCAGTGCTTTCGCCAAATGGAGGTTACGACCTCCGCTCTCCCCTGCTCGCTCGCGGTTGGTGCATGGGCAGGTCAGCAGAGGGTCCACGGAGTGAATGGGGATAGCAGGGGATGCTGGTTGCCTGTCTGCGGGCACTCGCCGTGTGAGTCAATGGAGGGTGGAGTTGCGAACAAAGGACTCGGGCAGGGGTCGAAACAGGTGGTTTCGCTGACCTTCGTCGAAGTCGGATTGTGCCCTTGTCGGTTGCAGGGGAGCTGCAGCAGATTTGAGGTTTCTGGGCACCTGAGTACACAGCGTGGCTTTGAAGGGAGGCTTGGGAGAAGGCAATAAAAAGGTTTAATTTACGTTGCTGTATTTCGGTGTCTCGGCAGCGTAGGTAGGAACGTGTTTAGCCATGGCGTGGCACCACACGTCATTATGATGCACACTACAGTAAGGGCTTATGGTGTTAATGTTAATTAGAACTTTGGGTGTTTACGGTCGTGGCGCTGCGGGTGCAGTACTATACAAGTGGTAAGGGAATGTTGCTGCCGATATTTGTGTCTGGCAGGACAAAGGGTTCTAAGAGGATCCCATGGCACGCTCTGTACTGCACCTAATAATCCTAGCCCCACACGAGGCATCAGGCAGATCACTGGCCTGCCATTCTGGCTTCCAGACTCTAAGCCCAGCCTTCACTGGGCTTGATAACACGAAGCAGGAATACATTTCTCAGGCTGCCTTAAAAATCTTGAAACATGGTAGTGGGTATTTGCATTTCCTCTCTCACCCAGTTCATAGGTGATTGTGGGAGGGCTTTGCTGGGAGATTTACTTAAAAATGTATCAATTCAAGTCTCCCTGAACGTATAATAGTGCCCCTACCTATGTCTTCAGGCAAGGGATAAATCGGGATTCAAAATACCTCCCTAACCTACGACATTCTTTCTTCAGCTAAACCTAGTGTAGCACCGTTTTCTTCCCGTGGGGGCATACTAACGTTCGTGATGTGGGAACTCCAGTGCCCGTTCTAACATAAACAAGTTTGTGGTGGGTTTAAGTTCGGATTTCTGACCAGCATGATTAACGTGAGTGCCCCCGCTTGGGGCTTATGCATGGCATTGGCGCCCATGAACAGTGAGTGTGAGGGATACTGGGCTCACCAGGGCAGCAGCGGCGCAGGTTTTGATAGTTGGCGGTATGTTATGTCCCAGGCTTGCAAGGCTATGAGTTGTAGTTGTCACGGGGCCGTTATTGTTCAGGCCCTTGCATTTAGGTGTCCATGGCCCAGGGGATTAACACAAATTAACGGGCTCCCAGCAAAGGAAGTGGTCACAGGGACCTCCAAGTAGCAGGCATTGTCTTCGAAACAACCAACCTCCTAGCAAAGCTAAACGTTGCAACCACAATAGTATGATAAAAAGAAAGGAAACAATTGATTCGATCTGTAGTGCGCTTAATTTTGGGTGGAACTGACCAATGGTGGCAAGGGGAGGGTATAATGTGCGAGCGGCTAGTGGGAAGAACATGGAATATTAATGTTTAATTTAATGTTAAATTGGATAATTGAAGGCACAGGTAGTCATTGAGGAAAAGGGTGTTATTTAAAACACTGGTTGTGTGGACACATGTCGCGCACTTTGGGAGACGCGCATGGCCGCATGTGCGGTTGGAAAGTACAGTCGCCGTTCCATCTATGCGATTACAGGAGAACAAGTGAAGAGAGGGAACGCATTCAGGGGGGCTTGTGTTCGTTGCCAGGCGGGTTAGTCCGGGAGGTGCCACCCTCATCTATCCCCCAGACTTCAAAGGCCACAATGCAGTGGGGCAAAGCGAAACCAGCCCTTGGGCTGGAAATAGTAGGATGGTACAGGGGGTTTTCAACCCATAGATAGGCGGGAGCACAGGGGTATGATGCAGACCTGAGATTGGCCGAGGAATATCTCACTAGGTTTAGGTCATTACCCGCCGTCCCCAACCACTGTTGGTTTATTACAGAAGTGGGCAGAAGCTAGACAGGTTGGAATGGAAGGGCTCTACCAGTTTAGGAGGGCCGAGGTTTTGAGAAAGTGCTACACCTAGGGCGCTGAGGTGGAAGTATGGAATGGCTTCACGGTAGGAGTCAAAAGTTCCCTGAGTCAATATTAAGTTTCAGTAGGGACATACACTATATATGGTTAAAGCACTGTAGCGACCAGCAGTTACAATGGTGCGGGATGGTTCTGGTGGGGGAGTTCAGGCCCTGTGCCGCATTTGGCAAGTAAACAATTGATTCAATCTGTAGTGCACATAATTTTGGGTTGAACTGACCAATAGTGACAAGGGGTGCATATGATGTGCGAACGGCTCGTGGGAAGTACATGGAATATTAAGGTTTGGTGCACGTTGGTCAGGATGGGTTGGTGAATGAGGGCAGGGCTTGCAAGGCCCGGGTTGATGAGCTTTCCGCATTACAACTGCGGTGCTGGGTCACGTGCTTCCATGGGATGCCGGCACCTTTTTGGAACTGCATAACAGGAGTGAACACTCGCTTTGACATCTGTACAGAACCTGCTCACACAGGTTCGAATCTCGGCAGGGTCAAACTGAGCCTTTCAGTGATAAACAGCAGCGTTCAGATACCTGAGGGTTCATAGCACTATGTAAGTGCTGAATTATCATCTCGCTTGGAGAGCAAGACGACGCGAAGCAGACCAGGTTCGGGCACCGGGTCCGCTCAGTGAAACTGCTGGGTATTAAATATGTTATAAATAACTCAAACATTGCAGATGCCGAATAACCCTATGAACTAGGGAAGGGGCACTGTGGGTAAGTTGGTTATGCCAGTTTTGTTAAGTGGGGAACAAGTGAACGTGAGCAGGAATGAAGTCATCAGGCGGTTGACACAGGTGCTAATGAGATCGCTAAAGTTAGGACTGGATGGTCATGTGTTCAACATTGCCAAAACTGCATTGGAAAGGGGGTCTAGTCATCATTCTCATAAAATCAAAGCGTTGGGCGATGCAGGGGGGACTTCGCTAGCATTGTATCTTAGGTTCTAGGGGTGAACAGGTCAGCAAGGCGAACCCAGCCTCTCAATCCTTCGGGGGTTGATAAACAAGTAGCAGAGGCTGGATGACGCCTGGTAGGGGTAGGCTCGGTCGACACAAGGAATAGAAGAGAGGAAAGGGGCAGGTTTTAAGAGTAAGAGGTTGGCCCAGCAGCTCTCGTCATTAATGACACTCCCCCAGGCCGTTAATTCTCCCGCAGGGGCAGGGAAGCCACAGAGGAGCAAAGTAGGGGAGATGGGGCCGGCATGACAAGTACAAATGCTAAGGGTAGAAAGGGGGTTATTTACAGCAGCCTTTACAGTGGCATTTGTTGGGGCGCTCTGGGTCAGCGAGCTGGTGCCGGAGAACAAGGAGGGCAAGGGGAACGGGTTTTTACATTTAATGGATGTGCGGGTGAGCAGCACCCAGCAGCACTCAGGTGGTCATTTGGGTACGGAGGTCAAAGACTGACCAAAAAGGGAAGGGGGTGGCTTTGATGCTTCAGGCCATTCAAAAGAACCGGGTATGCCCGGTGGCGGCAGTGTCCAGCTTTCTCCAGCAACGGCAGCCATCGGAGACAGGGGCACCGCTGATCATACAGGCACACCCAGGTTACGGTGGAGCAGGAGAAAAGGGTGGCAGGGCAGAAGTGTCCCGGAGCCACTGTGGTTGAGGCGCAGCCCGATGGAGAGGTGGCAGGGGCAGAAGTGTCTCAGAGCAGGCCCACTTTGGTTAAGGCGGAACGGATAGAAAGGGACAGAGGCAGAAGTGTCCCGGAACAGGCCCGCCCTGGTTAAGGCGGAGCAGGATGGAAAGGGGGCAGATGAGAAAGTGTCCCAGAGCAAGCACGCCCTGCTAAGGAGGAGCTAGAGGGAAAGGTGGCAGGGCTGAAGTACATCAGAGATGGCCTTAGCATCTTAGAATCCACTGAATACTCTCTGTTGGCAAGGGGGATGGAGCTCTGGATGCTTTAAGAGGTACATCAGGCCGGAAAGAATATGAAACTGGCATGCCACCTTTTCCTCCCACCAGCAGCAGCCCGGAGGAAAAGATTGGTCTGGGCGGGGTGCGGAGGATCAAATGGGCACCGCTGCAGGGGCAGGTGCTCAGATTGCCAGGGAAACAGCAAAAGCCGGACGTATTGGTCATACACTTGGGAGGTACCGACCGGACAAGCCGGGGAAGTGGGGCCCTGGTGCAGGTATAAGGGGCTCGCTACAGGAGCTGGCGGGTCAGTTGGGAGAAAAAGAAATCAGCTGTTCAGAGATAATCCTAAGGCCAGAAGGGGGGGTGCAGATAATCACGCAGCTGTGGAGAGGTCGAGAAGAAAACTGAATGGGGAAATGACTTTTGGCCAGTTCAGGCGCAGCTTCATTAATTTAAAATCCCTAGAGTAGTTTTGCGGACACAGCGTGTGAAAGGAAGACAGGAGAAATCAAGGAGGAAGCTGAACGGGGCCGTTGCCAAGTTCTGCAGGGGCAGAGGTTTCCATCAGATCAGACACGGCCTGATTGACGGGAAGGCACCCTAGTACTTCCTGGCGGATGGGGTACACCTAGCACCCGAGTACTTCCTGGCGGATGGGGTACACCTATCCAAAAAAGGAATGGAGCTCTTTTTCTGGAACATTTGTACCAAATTGCTGGAGTTGTGAGAGGAATTGTGGAAAGGGGGAGCCACGGTGGGTGGGAACCCACCAGTTGGCGTGGCGGTGTTTGGGCAACCAAGCACAAATGATAGACTCCGGACGAGCCAGAAGGAAACGGAATGGGTCTTCGCTCTTCCGGACCAGCGCCTCTTGGGGGCCTAAACGGCGGGGGCGTCTGATAGGGACAAATAAGGCTCAGCTTCCCCCAAAACAAACGGCGCTCTCCCCACCCACGGACACCTGCACGGGCAGGTTTGGAACAGGTACAATGGGGCGGGGGAGTTGGGGGCCTACTATACCAAGTATAGGGGGAAGCAAAGGAAATCCGGCAAGCAAAGCGCCACCTGTACAGAATGAAGTTCACAATGTGTACAAATAATTCTGTTGTCATGGAAATAAAACTGCGGCCAAGTTTGCCATTTGAAATTCTGTCTCCTGCCAATTTGTGGGGATAAGGAATAATGCATTGGGGTGCATGCACAAAGAATAATTGGCAGTAAAGGCAAATGGACGGCTGCAGGGGTTAGCAACTGCGCATAATATGCTTAGAACACCGGCGGCAAAGATCCTTGGTCTTACACGCGAGCAGGACATCACATGGTAGACGGTAGTTTTATAGCCTCTCGGGACCAAGAATTACTTCTGGAACGAGCAATGCAAACAATACAAAGGACCATTTAAGCAGTGGCTTAACTCTTGCACTAATGAGAACTGCAGTTCACACGAGCAACGGTCAGCGAAAAGATCCGAAAGAAGGAATGAGGAAATCTGAATCCAAGTGACTTGTCTTCATCTGCAGCAGCGAACATCTTTAAAGATAAGAGACCCACATGCTGAGTCATGATCTGAAAATAATCTGCCTAAAGCATAGTCAGCCCAACAGCAGAGCAACCTGAGAGTAAGTGAGCGACAAGAGAGCCCAGGGTGCGAGCATTCACCACAGATACCGTGGTCTGAGACAGAGGCATAGTGACTGGGCAGTGCAGAGAACAGCCGGAGAATTAGCCACCACAACTCCCAATCCCGCTGGACAAAATCGGCGCTGTCGGCTGTAGTCAACCTGGACCCACACACAGCACTCCAGCTACTCAGCTTTCGCCACGAGTCTGCAACCATGTTAATGGATCTGGGTGCGAATCGGACGTTCCGGACGAGGATTATGATAGTGCCACCAAAGCCGACATCTGACGACTCCTGGGTGAGAACCGATCCATAAAAACCGGTCTGACTGAGAAAATCAAAAGCCAGAATGGTGAAAGTTGAAGACCGGATAGAGGCCATAGAAAACAATCAACTGTCATTCGACCTGGTGACAATGACCAGTGAAGCATGGTTCCTGGACCTTGAGCAGAGAGATAGGGACATAGAATTAAAATGTGAAGATCTGGAAAACCGAGAACTGATGGGCCTTCTTGAAAGAGCAGGTGAAACCCTGTCTGTGTTGGAAAGTCTGGTAAAAGCCCTGATTGCAACATTGTTCGACTCCGCAGAGTCAAGGTAACTTTAAATTTGCTAGAATCCACAGGGCGGGGAGTCCGGAGAATGGTCCGCGATCCGTTTTAGCAGAATGTCATTTTCTTTTAGGCAAAAACAAGGCATTCTGCAAAAGGCAAGAGAAAGGAACCCAAGGAGTTCCAACGATCCAATGTGAAGATATTCCCAGAGATGTCTGCAACAACGCCCCTGAAGCGAAAAGGAATGCCGCCCGCTAAACAACCTGTCTGCTGGAGCACATCTTGATACTGATGGGGCTTCCCTTTTTCACTAAACTTGGAGTATGACGACGAGGGACTCTGGGCCACATCGCTTCCCTAAAGGACCACCATGCAAAGACTGGACTGCTTCCCTGCAGAGAGGCCGCACCGCAGATACCAGGAAATACAAGCAGTATATCATGGCATGACGGCGGGATATATGATCTGGATTCTTGGGAGTCACGGATGAACCTCAGTACTCGCAAAACTGTGCCGTTTATCCTGGGCTTGTCGGCAGTGTTGTCCCTAGCAGTGTGGCAGCATGATGGAACTGTTGAGGCTGGATGGGTAATAAAGTTTGGCAGTTCATAATTAAGTTGGGTCTGCAGTGAATTAGATTGAGTTTTCTGTGCGTTCCGCCATTGTTGATGAAAATTATTGCATATTATGTTGCTTGGGTGAGGGGTCTCTGATGTGTGGCCCTTTTACTTATGGGAGTCTCGGTGGAAGGAAGGAGTGTTTATGGTAGTACTCCTCATTGGGGAGCAAGGGGGATCCACATCTGGGGAAACATTTCGGTCACAACAATGTCTTATTATTGACACAAACACAGCAAAACATGGCAAGAACCACAGACATGACGGAGCATAGGTGGGCTTGTAATGACACCCTTTATAAAGACCCTCAGTTCAGAGAAACACTGGCAGAGGAAATCTGGATTTTCTTTGTCACCAACGACAAAGGGAAAACGGCACTAAACAAGATCTGGGAGGCACCCAAAGCCACGATCCGGGGGATGAGGGGTTCTAATTGTGGAGGGGGCATTTAGGAAAAGGATCCGGGCAAGGAGAGAGCTAGAGCTTAAAGAGGAAATCGGGCAGAAATAATTGTTACGCCTCTCCCTCCCTGACGGCAAAGAGGAGACCCTGGCGCATAAAAATAGCTTCGGGAGGAGTTGGGGGAGATATGGCTTAACAAAGCACTGACCCAGTTGAGATATGTAAAGCAGAAATTCTACGAAAAGGGCGACAAACCCCTTACAATGTTAGCTGCACGCCTACAAAAACAAAGAGCAGGCAGGGCAGTACCCATTGTAAAAGATGAAAAGGGGAAAGAGGTGCTTGACCCCAGTGAGATTACGGGAAGTTTCTCCCGTTTTTACAAGATGTTGTACACAGCGGAAGCGGGAGGTGCAGAGGGGGACACTGCACAATACTTGCTGAGATTTCCTTGTCCCCCCTATACCTTTTTGAAAGCCAGGTGATGAACAGCCCGGTAAAGAATGAGGAAATCCAAATGCCATCTCTAAACTGAAAGCAGTCTCAGCGCCAGGGCAAGACGGGTACACACTGGCCTTTTATAAAGCCTATAGCAACTCTTTAGCGCCTTCCTTAGTAAAACTTTTAAATAACATTTGGGAAACTGGACAGGTCCGGCCTCGTTCATAGAATCCAGGATTATAGTCCTACCAAAGGAAGGCAATGATGTAATGGAATGCGCTTTGTATCGCCCTATATCATTTATAAACGTTGATGCCAAGTTATACGCAAGTGTCCTGGCTAGCCGTCTTGCCCAGATATTGCCGCTACTAATACATCCTGAAGAGGTCGGTTACGTAAAGGGTAGACCAGGTGCAGACAATGCCTGAACGTGGCTGTCCCACCCTAATGTCGATCGACGCAGCAAAGGCATTTGACTGGGTCGGGTGGCCTTTCTTGCACGCTGCCTTGCAGTGAGCTGGGCCAACATTGGGTGACTGGAGCTCTGGCGCGATATCGTGATGTTGAGTCCACAGTGGTGGTTAAGGGCATTGCTTCGAAGACCTTCTCCCTGTCAGGAGGCACACGACAAGGCGGCCCCCTGTCGCCCCTTTTTTTTGTCTTGGTTTTAGAACCTATGGCGCAAGCAATTTGAACAAACCCCCTAATTCGGGGGTTCATCAGGTCGGGGCAGGAACATGAACTAGTGCTATTTGCTGATGATATTTGGCATACAACACTGTCCCAGCAGAGTCCATTCCGGCCCTCTTCACCACTCTAGCAGAATATGGTGCTCTATCAGGGTTTCATGCCAACCTTAACAAAACGGTAGCCCTGACACAGAAGCATTTCCACACCCTCTCAAATCATTTAGCGGCAGACTGGGGACTCCAATCGCAAACTGAGGGAATCAAATATTTGGGTGTAGAAATAACAAAACATCTCTCAAATCTGTTCTGTCGGAACTACACTCCCCTATGGGACACTATCAGATTTGACGAGTTGGTCTAAATTAAGATGAACGTTCTCTTCAGGCGGCTGTTCGTCTTTCAAACACTGCTGGTGGCTATCCCATAAACATTTCACACAGACGTAAAGCGTACCCTTTTAGCATTTTTGTGGGCAGGTCAGAGACCCCGGGTTCCGTACATGACCTTAATAACACCTAAAGACAAGGTAGGTGTGGGGTACCCAGATCTCCACGAGTATTACAGGGCCACGCAGTTCTGGGTACTTGTAGACCATTTGTGTGAGAACGCTGAGAAACAATGGGTGGGTCATGGAGAATTGACTTTTTGCACCCATTACCCTGAGTGAATGGCTTTGGGTCCCCTTATAGAGCAATGCTGCGTTGGATACGTAAGCACCCTGTTCTGGCAGTATTATGGTAACTTTGGCACCCCTCACGAAATTGGCAGGGGGTGACGACCTGGCCATCCCCGCTTAGTTGTATTTGGGCCCCCCAATTTGAGATTTGCTCAACGATTCAAACTGCTTTCAACCGCAATACGAGAGTGGTCTGGTTAGGGCAGGGCAGATACGGAAGGAGGGCATCTTTATAACTGTTAGGCAAGATTGTATGCAGTTCCCTTTGGGTTGAAGAAAAAGTGCAGCAGATGACTTGTTCCTGGGCTGCTCTGCAGATCTCACTGTTCTTGGCACTCGGTCGTGGGGGAAAGAGGGAGGACTTCTTGGGACTCCTGCACTGCAATGGGACGGTCACAGCTCGCAACCAGCAATCTTCAAACAAGTGACACTTTGGTGTTTCAGCTCCTCGCGACTACTGCAAATAGCAACACTGCAGTTCCTGGCTGTCGAGATGGATTTTCCTTGCTTCTGGGGTCCCGCATATGTTGAGGGGGGGAGGGGAGGGCTCCGGCTCGGCCAGTCTTGCTTCCTGGGAGTCCGGAGGATCTTCCTGCAGCTCCTGGCCAACTTAAAAGCAATGCACACAATCTGGTGTTCCTCTCCCTGGCTATTCGGTTTCGAGCAGCAAATTCAACGAGCTCAGAGAAGATGTCTAGGTGGCTTACTTTGGAGTTGATTGGTCCCACCAACTCAAGAGGAGAAGATGTCTTTGCAGGGGCTTCTCTGTCAATACGAATTTGGAGTTTCAGCACAGCAGCAGGGCTTCACCGGGCAAACCAACGGTCCAGGAGTTGCAGCAGGCGTCCCTTCAAGTAGTTCTTCGGTTCCTTCGTCCAGTGATCGACTCTGCCTTCTAAGCCACATTTTTATTCAGGTTTCTCCCTTTAATTCCAGCCTATCTGTCAGTCACCCAGCAGGGTGGCTGTCCTTGTCGGACAGTCAGCTGGCCAATCACCACAGAGTGCATTTGGGTCTCCTAGGAGACTAAGCACAGGGAGTCTCAGGCACTTCCCTCACTTCCTGCCCCCGCCGGACATCCTGGAGCCAGAGGCAGGCTTCACTCGTGAATCCCGCCAAAGGCAAAGCGAACAAAGGGATCAAACCTTGTTTGGCACGCAGAGTAAATCTCAAGAAGGACCTTTCCACAAAGAAATGGCGAAAAAAAAGACTGCCATTTTGAAAAGAAATGGCCCCCTTGGGTGCTTTACTGCAGCTGCGAACGCATCCCACGGTAAATGCACACCACGGTAGTTAAAAGTAAACTACTGCTACCAGCCATTCTGTGAGTAAAGGGTAACATAAAATGTTATATCAGAAGCTAGTCAAAGGGGATACTAAGTAACCCCTCCAGCAAACTATTGTAAGATAGTGTGAGCTGGGTCTCGAATGTTACAAATGTAAGTAAAGTCAATTTCACTTCACTGCTCTTGAAAACAGTTTATCCCAGAGAAGGTATTTAAACCTTGGGGAAATCTGGGAGACTTCCCTGTGCCACTGCACTGAAGGTGCTGTGTGACACAATGTAGAATATGATGCCTATGGAGTTTGTCAGGCTCCATAACCAAAAGAAACACACAGTTCAAAAATCACATTAAAATACATGACAAAGTGGGAAAAAGTGTCTCACTCTCTCCAGGTAAAGAAAATCAAGTCCTCAGACCAGCAAAGTCGCTGGGGTCTCTAAGGTAGAGGGAATTGGAGAATTTCTGAGAATTCTCCCTAACAATAACAGACGGAACTAGAAGCAGCTCAGCATGGTCTGGCTATATCATTCCTGTGCTACTTGGAGCTAACAAGTGAAATGTTAGACCCGCGCTGGAGTGACTCTCTTCAAAGACCACTTACCCCTTTCGAGCGCATTTTAAGTCAGCGCTTCGATTCTAAAGGATTGATGGCACAATTGTATGCCACTATGATCGCTAGAGGCCACTTACCACAACCCAACTTGCAGGTCAAATGGGAAAGGGAGCTGGAGTTGCAGAATCCCCTGGAGAGCTGTGCTGTGATATACAGAGTGGTTTCGTCCACATCCATATCGATGCAGTGAAAGATGCACAATGGTAGGTTACTAATGCAGTGGCATCTAACGCCTCAGAGGTTATCAAGGATGTACCCAGGGGTCACACCATATTGTTGGAGGGGTTGCCCTGCAGCCTGTGATTGTCACCAATGATGGGGATGTGAAAAAGTTCAGGTGTTTTGGAAAGCGATCCTAGGTTGGATCCTGACCCTAGATGGCATTCACAGAACCATGTCCCTCTTACTCGTACTGTTTGGTATTGAAAAGGATGATGAGAGGACAAATACAATGCTTTCACACGTGCCTAGGAACCTGCTCCTGGCGGCTAGGGTCTGCCTTACGGCTAAATGGAAAAACTGCCAACAAAAAAGGTAATGACTGGATAAAGCCCACACAATATACCAAATGGAAAGCATCACAGCAGCATTGTTGGAGTCACACGCCCACATAGACATGATCTGGCTCCCTTTCCTGGAATACTATGTCGCGCATAGTTGCGTACAAAAGCAATCGGTGATGAGTTAGAAGCAAGTTGACCCAAAAGGAATGGACTAACCACAGTATTTGGTGGCCTGAGTTAGCTCGGCAAGGAATAAGAACTTTTTTCTGTGTCTTTAACTAGTTCCTCACGTGGAGGTGTTGTATAGAAGAAAACAACTGTTGGAACGGACTAATGTCATCCAGATGTGCTGGGAGGGGGGTGGAGAGGGTAGAATAGGGAGAGGGGAGGGTACCTTGTTGTTCTGTGAGGTTGCCGAATTGGACATTTTAGTGTTTTTAGCATTGGTTTTACTATGCTTGCTAATGTGGTTTATGTCATAACTTTATTCTTCCTCCTTCGGCAAAAGCGTAGGTGGCAAAAGCGTAGGTTGACTGAGTATTTCCATTTTTGTATATTAAGAGCTACAACTGTGTGCATTTCGTTATCTGAAAGTGAACAATAAAATCGACAAAACGCTGTTTAACAAATAAAAAATAGGGACTTTGTATCCCTTGATTTGACATTTCCAGTATTGAGACCTCTGGCTTTCCTGTTTCCACGGTTCCATGTGTTAATATCCCCGCAAAAATATCGCCATATTTTTGCGGCGATATTAAGGCATGGAACCTGCGGGGGACATCTCTGCAACCCCCATATTTCAAAAGGAGCGGGGGACACCCCTGCAACCCCCGCTCCCAAAAAACCCTAATATTATCCCCACTAAAAATATATCGCCTATGGCCGTTCCCGACCACCATATATACGGGGATATTTTTGGTGGGGATAATATTACCTGATATCGTTTCCACATCTCCCGGGTTCAATCTCATACTAGTTCTCTCCAAGATTGGAGTGGAAGGCACTTTTTCCAACTTTGCATTCAGGGCAGCAACCTCTGAGCCTTTTAAAACCTTTGTGCTTATGACGTGACCCCAATGAACTTTGACAGCCAGCTCCTAGACCTTAGAGCCAAGGGTAAAACATAAAAATTGTCAAGGGCTGTAGTATTTAAGTCCTTCAATATTCGAGCCAAACAAATTGTCAAGAATTCATACCAAGCTAATCAACGAGGGCCTGGGGTTTTACATCTTAAACAGTCTTTATTAGTGGAAAAACCTGTTAAATAAAATAATTACATTCAAATTGGTGCACCCAGGAGTAATCTACATACCAGCCAGAAGACAAATTTCATTATATAGACAGACTGTCAACTTTGAATCTGGATTCTACTACTTCAGTTCTTGTGAAATACTTTACGAAATGTTCTGTAAACGTTGAGTAGATTGTAACCCTGTGAATCGCCAACATTGTGTTTTGGCCCATGTAGAGCTGATTCATAGATAAAAAGTAGAATTCATCAGGACGAACTTGATTTTTCAGAACGGCTACGAAGGACACCCATGTGTTAACACACAATTGTGATTCTGGTCAATTGTAGTAATTCTTCCACCCTAAAAACAGAAATCATAGGAGACGGTATTGTGTTCTGGCATATGCCCACCAAAATAAGTGTGCTCAACACGAACTCTGTCATTTGTGCTGTGGAGTAGTTCATAGCCCTTACCCCATTTACTTTCTACATTCTATTTTCTACATTTACTTGCAACACTTGTCTATAGGCGCGTTATAAATGACATATACATCTTTGGACATCAATAATGTCGAGTCTGGATGTTTGTCATTGTGCAGAAAGTGAATATGCTGCTCCTAGTAAACAATAGGGAGAATGTATTACTAATCTCATCTTGAAAATAAACTAATTTTACAACCTCATAATAGCTTATTAAATGTGAGGCCCACACTTCATGTAATTACGCTAGACGTCTCGTCCCCATATGCATGTAAGATGCTGGTACCAAAATCCGTGGTTTACTGATTCTATCAGTGTTCTGATTTGTTTAAATACTTGAAGTTCCCTCTTATGATCTAAAGAAATTGTATGCGTTGGAATTTGCTGCCGTAGGTGACATTAGCACTATACCTGTGGGAAAAAAATGTGCATCTGTATTGTATTCCTCTGTAAAGCACACCATTGCTTCTTGAAGCAAGGTACGTGCTCCATAAATAAAATACTAGTTCCATTTCACATCATTATGCTGAGGCAACCCGCACAGTTACCACATCAGTATTGTATCTGAACCATTCCTCAGTGTGGTAAGCGTTTGCTATGCTGCATAAACATCGATACCAGTGTGCAGTACATATTTGCGCTTTTTAAAATCAGGATTGTGGAATTAAATTGTAGTTTTTCCATATGCTCTTCCTGACTGTATTACCAACGGGCCTTGCAGCTGCAACCACAGCAAAGCTCTGCAGACCTGCACTAGCCAATTTATACATTTGAAAAATTGGTCCTTTAGAATGTATCGCATCAATTTTATGTACTCTCTCCTTGTTGCGTATTACATATCTAGTTAATTTCACCGGTTTTCTCATTCAGAATTATTTGTTTTGTCCTTTGGTGTATTTGTCATTGATTCAATATTTTCTTCTTTCACTTTTTTTTATAAAAAACTTTGTGTATATGTTTGAAAGTTCTTTGTTTTGTTTTGAATTCTCAGTGTTATACTTAAATAGATCAGTATCTTAATCACACACTTGTTGATTGCATCCAGAAATAGAAATTGCAAAAACCATCTTTAGCGTGATAGCTGTAAGATACATGCAATAATTAAAATAAACTTGAATTAATTTCATTTACAGCAGCGTAGACCCTAATATTGTGTATTACCAACGGGCCTTGCTGCTGCAACCGAAGCAAAGCTCTTAAGAGTACCACTTATCCAGATTTCAGCAATTGATTATTACTTGGCCATGAAAGATCTCATTAAAGCGGTACAGATGCGTTCCTTCGACCAGGCTCCCTCCCCAACTGCTCTTGCTCCACCTAACGCGATTCCTCCTCCACGGTTATATGATTTACCTGAGGTAAAATCAGAGTGGTAAAAATACGGAATTGTTTTTTTAATTTGGGGGGGGAAGTCCCCCAACCCTCCTGTTTTTCTAATATATTTCTGAGGCTTGTGGAATCTGCTTAGATAACATGATGTGCATATGCCAACATCTAGTGTAAGCTGCAGAGTATTAGTTGTTTTCGAAACTCGAAAAGGGACGTCGACAGGGCGTGCCAGTTATACTATCCCTAGTGTGACATTCACTGTACCCATGATCCCTCGCGTGTCGAGGTCCCTCGGATTGTTGCTTTTCAGCCATGCTAGTCGGACGTGTATAGCGAGTTCTTTTCGGTGATAAGGCATTGAGTTTGTATAATTACGATAGTTTTCCTTTCCATCCTTTCATCAACTGCTGTAACACCACGCAGAGGAAAGGGGAAGAATACCACCCGTCGGACACCATTTAGACGGATTATACGGCCTTGGAAGGCCACCCCAGGCCTCGGCCCAGACAGTAGGCAGAGAGTGGAGAGGCCATATAAGAATGCATATTCTCCCCTTCTTACACTTTGTTCGCCTGGCTGCCATCTCCTTAACCCAGAATTATGGAAAATACACCATTTAAGTTTTGCCCCAGGTGTAACCGTAAATTCCCCTGGGTAGACAAACATTTAGTTTGCAACTTGTGTCTCCCGAGAGACACGTCGAAACGTCTTGTCGAGCGTGCAGGTTCTTGAAGCCTAAGACGTTGAAGGACCGTTAACACTAAGCGCTAGGCCCACTACGGCAGGCAATTTGAGGCCATGGAGGTAGAGGGAGCCTTCAGTGATGGCACCGACGCCGTACTTTCGGATGGCGAGGGCACCGGAGTAACTTCACCTACTCAAGTGCAGGCCCCCGACCCTGTCGGACAGGCCGGCGGCCATGTTGTGGGGATCACACCCGGCAGCGCTAAAAAAGCACACACCACATAAGTCCCAGTTGCCATTCGACAGATGAGTCGAATACTCGACAATGTTAGACACCCCGTGAACGGTCCACTGAGTCCCGGTCCTCGGGGCAATCTCGTTCAAGATCGCCACACGACAGGGCTAAGATGTCGGAAGACGACAAGGTTGCCTCATGAAAAACACCTTCCGAAGGTCATTCGTCCGCGGACGAAGCCTCGGCCCCCACACTCGAAGTTCGACGTTCTTCATCTGGTAAGAAGTCAGGCCCCAAAAAGTCTGTTACACACTCCTCTGGGCCCCAAGGTGGTGTCAAACACCATAAAAAAATCCTCGTAAGACCCCTCATAGGGACAAGAGTCCTACTAGGGACAGGGCTTCACAAAAGGGAATTTTGTCCAAGCCCATAGAGAAAACTAAGGACTCTAGGCCAAAGCTTATACCTCCTAATAATGAAGATATGCGTTTCTGATGCTTGTTAATCTGCTTAGAATCACATTCTGTGCGTATGGTCTGACATCAAGTGGTAATCACGGAGTATTGCATCTTGTGTTTCGGGGACTGAAAGGCGACGTCAGCATAGGTGTCTAACACTATCCCTATCATGACGTGTAGTGTTACCAAATTCCCTCACGCGCCGCGGTCCCTCAATTGTTTTTTTCCGCCCAGATAACAGATCGCCCTATAGCAGAGCTCTTGCATAAGAGACATTGTTTATCCTAAACCGACTTGTCTGCTATTTCCCCTTAAGTCATTTCGACGGCAAGAACAACTTTGACGAAGACTACGTGGGACTTGTCTACGGCGGTGGATTTTGGCACCTAAAGATCTGGCGGCTGAAGGATCCATGTGGCCGGGCCCTCTAGCCGGCCTTTACAGTAGGGAGAGTGGGGTCGCGGTGACCATATTTCCATTATATCTTTCCTCTTTCCACCTCTCTACCATATAGGTCTGGTCATCTTTCCCTTTTGCTATGGAAAGGACTCCTTTTAGGTTCTGCCCTAAGTGCACGGTCAGATAACCGTGGAAGGATGAGCACAGGACGTGAAGTCGTGTGCGGCTTGTAAACTCCTTCGGCCTAAAGCCCTTAAGGAGCGCCGTGTAACATGTACGGTATGTCGTGGGTGAACCCTTCCTCCCCCACCGCCACACCCGCCGAAAGTGACAGGGGCACCTCTGATGACCAAACATCCATTGTGGATTTGATAGACTTTGAGGCGGACACTTCTAGGGTCGCCACGCCCAACCCTGACCCTTCAAGGCCTGACTCCGGTCTTGCTTCAGCGACAACACCCGGCGACAGGGGCGTACAAAGACATTACACTAAACACACAACCCCTCTACCTATTTCGACAGGTACGTCGAAAAAGGTGAAAGCGCCAGCAGGGCTGTCGAATATGTTGGCGAATTCTTCGTATCATTCAGATCCAAAGCCTTCCCCCCATCTGCAGCAGCGTTTGACTGGGCATCCCAAAGCAAACAAGGGCGCTAACCCTAAATCAAGTTTACACGTCGAAGCGTGGAATTTCGATGCTCCGACGGTCCCGAAAGGGCCGGTAGGCCCAAAAACTACTACTAGTCCTAAAGGCGAAAAACCTACCGCCAGGCCCTCTAACGCTGCGGTAGGCGGTAAACCTACCGATAGACCTTCAGAACCACTATCTCACGCTGAGTCGGCGTAAATCGAGCACAGTATCGCTAGAATTACGTTGGCGGTTGGGCTTATACCTGTTCCGTCGAAAAACATGGGGCAGGCCGCGGACAAATCTATAGATACGCCATGGTGCACCGATTCTCGCGATTACTACGAGGACAGTCAAGAGCCTCTTTCCAACACCTGGAGTGACAAATTTTGGCGTCAAGGGCCAGAAGATGACGTTTTTCCATCTGTTGGCCCTTCTAGTTCCTCTAAATGGACAAGGGAGAAATGTGAAGGGTGCATGGATAGTCTTGAAAAATGTATTTATTTTTCTGAATATCCTTCCCCGAAAAGATCTCGTGGAGAACCTAATCTTCAATTTGCTGCACAGTTAGAAGAGGATCAGCCCTCAGTCCCTGTCCATCATGAAGACACCATCCAAATGGATACTTATCAGGACATTTACAGTGAAGGTGAAGAAACTTCCTTCCTGTAGGGCTACAATGAGGACCAGGAGGATGCCACGGACAATTGGGAAGAAACGCACCAAGTGGGGACGGACCCATGGACGCTCCCCCAACAGGATCAGGACACTGATGTTCTGTGCCTGGATTCTCCTCCGTCCACCCTGGCCCGCCCGGCCTCACCTGTAGACGACCAAATGGCCTTCAATGCCATGCTAAGGAAGGCAGCAGACCACATTCAAATCACTACTCAAGAGGCGGTACCCGAGCAGGACTTTGTGGAAGACATTCTGAAGGAGAAACCCCCTTCTAGCCAGGCCATTCCCCTCCAGTTCAGACCCGGGCAGTGAATCCAAGAGTAGAAAAGTTATTTCGGCCAGCTCCTTCAGACCCCCAATAAATTAAAGGGCACGCCACCCCTGATTTCCTGGTAGTGACTACTACCCGAAATGGGCAGGAGAGTACCCCTTGCTACGGGGGAGGCGCCTCCGGATAAAGAATCCGATAGGTTATATGCCTTGGGTAAGCGGGTTACCTCGGCTGCCACATATACCACGCGCATAGCGAATAACACCACGCTGCTGGCAAGTTATGCTGACGCTCAATGGAACCTTGTACAGGAAGGTCTCCAGGAGGTCCCAGAGCCCATCATGTTCAAGCTTCTAACTATTGTGGCCGAAGGCAGACAAGTGAACCAGAATGTGATAAAGAACTCTGAAACAGCAGGCAGGTCTCTGGCTCAGGGGACCTTACTTAAAATGCACGCTTAGCTTCGTACCTCAGGGTTTAAGCCTGAAACACAGGCTGCTCTCATCAATAAACCCATTGAAGAAACTTACCTTCGGAAAGGCGGTTGATGAGGCCTTAGAAAAAGCCTAAAAAGAGCATGAGACTGAGTCTGCAACAAATTACTCAAAGACCTTCCCTCCCAGTGGGGAGGTAATTCTCGTCGGTCCTTTCGAGGGCAGTCCCATGCAAGTCAGAACAACTATGGCATGGGAAACTTTAATGCTGGACAAACTTCAGGAAGCACCGTATACTACCCATCAAGGGGTCAGTGACGTGGCAAAGCTAGAGGTAGAGGCCCCAACCGTAGAGGTGACCATCAGATCCAGGTCCCCTCCCATGTCATCCCGGTCGGGGGGCAATTAACATTTTTCCTCACGGCATGAGGGGTAACTTCAGACGAGTGGGTCATAAAGACGGTCACCCACGGCTACTGGGTGGAATTCGCCCGACCTCCACAATTTAGGCCACCGTGCTGACGTCACCTCACACCGGACCATCTGGAGATCCTGAAGCAAGAGGTGGAAACGCTGCTGGGAAAGGACGGCATCGAAGCCGTCCCTATTCAGCTAAACCAGGGTATTTATTCAGTGTACTTACTTGTACCCAAAAAGGACCTCACCATGCGCCCTGTTCTAGAGCTGCGCCCAGCGAAAAAAAATTCATAAAACCTCAAAAGTTTTGCATGGTAACATTACAGGAGGTGATCCCACTGTTGAAACCGGGGGACTATATGGCAGCATTGGACATGAAATATGAAAGTATGCATCTTTCAATGTTGCCAGTGCACAGGAAATCTGAGGTTCATGGTAGAGGACAGGCATTACCAATTCTAAGTGCTCCCCTTCGGCATCGCCTCAGCGCTAAGGGTGGTTACCAAAGTACTGGCACTAGCAGCAGCACACCTGCGCAGACTATCCGTCCCGGTTTACCTCGACGACTGGCTCATAACTGGGGACTCATACATCACATGTTTTTTGGACACCCAAAGGACCATAGACCTTCTGCTCAGTCTAGGAGTAGGGGCTCTAATCCGGACTAAAGATGGTCTTGTCTTCCCCCTCCAACGAGAGGGTTCAGAACATGCTTTTTCAGATCCCTCAATATGTAACCTGTCGGGAGGTGACTGTACGGAAGGCCATGTGTTTGCTAGGGATGATGGCGTCATGCATATACTTGGTTCCCCACTCGCGTCAGCGCATGCGTCCCATGCAAGAGTGGCTTAACAGCCAGTGGTGTCAGGCCAGCGGACAATGGGAAGATTTGGTAGTTGTCTCGCCAGCCCTTGTTCTCTCTCTGCAGTGGTGGTGAAGGGAAAACCTTCTGAAGAGGAAAACCTTCACCAGCCCTGCTGCGGAAGCCACTCTCACGACAGACCTCTCTCACGGGGTGTGGAGGGGCTCACCTGCTTCAGCAGACAGCGCATGGGGTGTGGTCCCCAAAATTAGCATCCAACCACATAAACTTACTGGAGCTATTAGTGGTGTTCAAGGCATTAGAGGCTTTTCAGATGCAACTACATGGGAAGACAGTGCTGATTCTAACGGACAGCACTACAGCCATGTATTACCTGAACAAACGGGTGCACACACTCCAGGGCTATCCAAGCTGTCCCAAAACATTTGGATATGGGCTCTCAAACACAAGATGTTTCATTTGTCCCATCATGTTCCAGGGGAACTAAATCTTCTGGCAGACGCGCTCAGCAGAGATTTCCCTCTGCCCATAGAATACGAATGGCGTCTGCATGAAGACATAGTGTCCAATGTCTTCGCAGAATGGGGCTTACCAGAGATCGTTCTTTTGGCGACTCAGGAGAATGCCCAATGCCAAGATTACGCATGCCGGTACCCCCAGAAACGATCCAAGGGGAACGGTCTCTGGATAACATGGTCCGGGAAATTTGTCTACGCTCATGCTTTCCACCCCCGCCCCCCGGACTTCCCTTCTAAACAAGATAGTGCACAAGATGCACCAGGAACCACTCACCATGATACTGGTAGCCCCCTGTCGCATCTAGATAAAATTGTGAATATTAGCATGTCCACACCTAGATAGAATTGTGAATGTTGGCATGTCCACACCTAGATAGAATTGTGAATGTTGGCATGTCCACACCTAGATAGAATTGTGAACACTAGCCTGCATCGCATCTAGATAGAACCGTGAATGTCAGCACTTGGGTAGATTATTTATAATTTTTTGATTTATATATTTGTATAGCACTGCAGCCCGCAGGCATCAGAGCGCTTCACAAAAAGACAGACTGGAGTATAGAAACGGGACAGGCCAAAATGTAACAGACATTTGGAACAGAGTTGGGCTAGCTGGCTGTCGGGAGTAGGGATCTCATTTAAAGAGAAGTGTCTTGAGTTGCTTCTTGAAGACTAGATGGTTAGTTTCCAATCTCAGCCCAGGAGGGAGTTTATTCCATATGAGGACTGCCTTGGTCGTGAATGCCCTACCTAATCCTTTAGCTTTTTTGGTAGGAATAACTCGCAGGAGGCCAGATTTATTGGACCTCAAGTTGCAATGTGATTCGTACCACGCAAATTGCTTTTTTAGGTAAGTCGGTGCTTTTCCATATAAGCATCGGTGTACTAGAGCAATGGCTTTGAATGTGATACGATCCTCGATCGCCAGCCAATGTAAGTCCTTTCTGTCTTTTGTGATGTGATCTCTCTTGGGTGTATTGGTGATTGTTCTGACTGCGTTATTTTGCACCACTTGGCATTGTTTTAAGCATTTACTGCTTGCGCCAAGGAGTAAGGAGTTTCCGTAATCCAACCGGGAGAGAATTGTGGCTCTTGCTATTGTCGCACTGTTTTGTGGGCTCAGCAAGGGTCTGATTTTTTTCAATAGTTTCAGATAATAACAACAGTTCCTTTTGAGGTAGGCAATGTGGGCTTCTGCTCCCAAGAATGCCTGAAGATAGACGCCTAGTGTTTTAACTTTTTCTACTATAACTATCTGTGTCTCTTTGATCTTAAATTCGGTGTATTGTGGACTAAGTTTTTTTTTCTAGCATAATGAGAACCGAAGATCATAAGTTCCGTCTTGGAGGCATTTAAGCACATCCAATTGTCTTTCATCCAACTCTCGATGATATAGATTCTCGAGAGTTTTTCGCTGTCCTGTTCGTAGTTACGAGTAAGTTCGAACATCAATTGGGTGTCATCGGCAAAGTTGGTAAAAAGTATACCGAGATGGGACAGAAGTGAGCATAGGCATCGCATGTATAAATTAAATAGAGGGGAGAAGCTTGCGCCCTGTGGAACTCCACAGTTAACTGGTTGAGATTTTGAAGAGTGTTTGCCCCAGACAATGTTAGATTGCCTATCCTGTAGAAATGACACCCAGTCTATGGCCTCATCAGAACAGTTTCCTGATTGATCTAGGGCCTCTCGGAGCCTCCGATGATCCAGCAGATCGAAGGCTGCCGAGAGGTGCAATAGGATCAGTAAACCAGATTTACCTTGATCCAGGATGCTTAGCATTTCTGTCTGCAGATCTAAAAGCGCTGATTCTGTCCTGTGGGCTGTCCTAAAGCCCGATAGTTGTGGATGGAGTAAGTTGTCATCCACACATTCTTGGAGTTGTTCTGTAGCAATCCTGTAAAGTATTTTTAGTAAAAGGTTGCAGTTGGTAATTGGCCTTAGATTTGTGGGGTTCTGTTGGTTAAGTTCAGGTTTTTTAGGTAATGGTGTTACCGTGACCGTTTTGGTAGCGGCTGGAATGTTAACATCTCTAAATGACGCATTTACCATTCTTGTCAGAAATGGTGCAAAAATTGTAGCGTTGTCAAGGATTAGTTTTGGGGGCAGTACATTTTCCGTGCATGAAGTGCATTTGATACTTGAGAGGGTTTTATTCATACCTTCCAGTGGTATGGGTTTAAAATAGAATTTTGGACTTTGTGAGTCAGTCTTGTCTGTCCCTGTGTTGTCTGGAATAGTGATATTGGTTACCTTACAATAGGAGATTGTTTCTCTCGGCTTGATAATTTTATTGTGAAACGCAGTTTGAACTGCTTCACAATCTTTTTGAGTGGGTTGAAAAGGGGAAGATAGTGCTACAGGTTTTTTAATATTTTTAAGGATTTGAAAAAGTTTCCCAGTTGAATTATATGCAGTAGTGATTTGTTCATTATAGTGATTTTTCTTTAAATTAGTTATTTTAGCCCTGCATGTTATGTCGGCGGTTTTCCAGTTTTTGTTGTTGTTTTCTGTGGGGTCTTTTAGCCATATTCTTTCTAGTTTCCGCTTTTCCTTTTTGAGGTTCAGAGCTTCAGAATTGAACCATTTCTGGTGGTTAATATTAGGTTGGACTTGCTTGTTTTTAAGGGGAGCATGTTTGTTTAATATGTTCATGTGTTTTGTTATACGCAGAGATGATGTCCTCACATGAATCTGTGTCCTTAGTATCAAGCATGATTTGCGTAGTTCCTTCCAAAAGGATGCTTGGCGTGATTTTTTTTAGATTTCCATCTAGTACCATTTTTGGGGAATTGTCAGGTTTGGTTGCTTTTGGTTTGAGCACTAACTTAGATTCAATTTTATAATGGTCTGACTATATGCAGGGATATGTACCTAGCATCGTCATGTCTGTGTTATTAGTGACTATCCAGTCTAGCTGCTTACCTGTGACGGCTGTGGGATCTTTGTTATGGTATAGGAGCAGTTCGATAGATCTTCCTCTAGGCTTATGGCATCTGGATCCTTGGGATTACCCCTCCATCGGTTTAAGTCTCCTAACAGTATTGTCCCTGAATTAGATGTTTTCAGATTGTTCAATAGTTGGGTTAACTCGTCATTGAAATCTGATGCAAGGGAAGGGGGTCTGTAAATGGTTCATGGTTGATACAATCATTTGCAGTGTGTGTCAGTTTGAGGTGCAAGATCCCGCAACCTGTACACTGTATGGGAGCAGGGAAGAGATTGAGGTCTTGTTTGGCGATTATGGCTACTCCACCGCCCTTTCCTGTCGCTCTATTATTAGTATAGGTGGTGTAATTCCTGGGCACGGCAATGTCAACCGTGGGCCCCATTGGTTCCTGAAGCCAGGTCTCTGAGACACAGGACATCAATGTCATCTTCCAGGATATAATCATGAAAATCATGTGCAGTGTTCAAGAGCGCTATTTTGATGGCACGAGTAAAACTACCCTGCCCGTACAACATGTTGCCTCAGGACAGGGGGGGGGGACCCTACACCCATGGCCACAAACTCTGAACTTAGCAGTCTGCCTCCTGAGGTCATAGTTTGGACACCTGCAGCTCCCTCAGAGGTGCATGGACATAGCTAGGGAAGCTAGGAAGCTTAACGCCCGTTATTGCTATGCCAGCAAATGGAAACGTTTTGTTATATGGTGTAATACCAAGGGTGTCAATCCCATTGATTGCTCACCCACACACATTGTGCTATACCTAACCCATTTGTTGGACACAGGGTTGGTCTTCAATTCCCTGAAGGTTCATCTGGCTGCTCTTTCAGCCTACACCACGTCACAGGAAAAAGGTGTCGTGGTGGAAGATACCAGTAATTAAGGCTTTTATGGAAGGGGTCAAAAGAATGTGTCCTCCCATTTCTCAGCCAGCTTCTGGATGGGATCTATATGTGGTTTTAACCAGGTTCATGGGATCTCCCTTTGAGCCACTGCATAAAGCAAGTCTAAAAGACCTTACTTATAAAACGTCCTTCCTAGTGGCTATCACTTCTATCAGAAGGGTTAGTGAACTACATGCCCTTTCTGTTCTAGACCCCTTTGTTACAGTCCGCAGGGATAAGGTAGTTCTGCGCACTCATCCCAGATTTGCGTATAAATTCATCTCGAAGTTCCATGTGAACCAATCAGTTGAACTACCTACTTTTTTCCAGAATCCCACTAGCATGGCCGAAAGAAGCCTACACACACTAGATGTGCGTAGGGCAGTCATGTTCTACCTGGAAAGAAAGAAACCACTGAGGAAAAGAAACAAATGTTTCGTTTCTGTGGCAGCTGCTAGAGACCGGGGTCCTGTCTCTAAATCAGCTATCTCAAGGTGGATTGTCAAATGCATCACACTGTTACACTCTTGCTAAGCGCAAACTGCCCTTCAAGCCTAGAGCACACTTTACTCAGGGCACTGGGGCTTCCATAGCATTCTTTGCAAATGTTCCCCTAGAGTCCATTTGCAAAGCGGCAACCTGGAGTTCTGTACACAACTTTATAAAACACTATTGCCTAGACACTTATTCTAGGTCTGATTCTCAGGTGGGACAAGCAGTACTATGGCATCTTTTCGCTGTTCCTTCTCACAACCCACCTCCAACTCCGGGTACTGCTCGCTAGTCTATGCACAGCATGTGATTCTAAGCAGATTAACAATCATCAGAAGACATGCATTACTTACCGTAATAGCATTTCTGATGTTTGTATCTGCTTAGATTCACATGCGCCCTCCTTACCTCACCGCTCGGGGTGGAAGGAACATAGACGTCTTACTACTTTCCATGTACTCACTCACCATAGCCTTGGGCTCCCTCATCGTGGAACAAATACTCGGCGGGACCTCAGTGCATGAGGGATTTTGGGTACACTACACGTCACGATAGGGATAGTGTTACAGACACGCCTATGCCGACGTCACCTTTCGGTCCCCGAAAGACCAGATGCAATACTCCACGGTTACCACTGGATGTCGGACCATATGCACAGCATGTGAATCTAAGCAGATACAATTATCAGAAATGCTATTACGGTAAGTAATGCACGTCATTCCCAACATTGTTATCCCAAGTTCAAAGGAATGGTCGAAGAATGACCTTTATGGTGAATTTCTTTGAGAACAATCCAGATTACATTCAAAGTTTTCAATCTACTCCTCCCACCTCAGCCCCTTCTGGCTCTCAACCCTCTGCTAAGAGGGCTTGCTCTGATGTCCCCACACCGGGCAGAATTATAGATCTATATGACCCTGAAATAGATCCAGAAGACAAGGAGGATCTTTCATTTGTGGAAACATCTGACCCTCAACATATTGATGAGGACACAGACAAACTTTATTATGGGGGTGATGAGGACCCAGGCGCAGACCAGGAAGCAAATATGTATTCCATAGATTCTCCTATTAATCAAGAACCTCCAGTGGTAGATTCCCCTGTAGAGAATCAACCCCTCCTCAACAAAGTCTTAGCCGAAGCGACGGAACACTTCCGTATTGACACACAGGAGGTACAGGAAGACTGAGACTTCGCTGAACAATTATTGGTAGACAAAGACAGTAGGGCAGTTTGTCCCACTGCTAAAATCTGTGCAACGTAGAATTCAACCTTCTTTGGAGACACCTAATCTCACACAGACCGTTAACCCGCATGTGGAAAAACTGTTCAGGCCTGCCCCTTCAGACCCCTTATACATAAGAGGCCTGTTAAAACCAGACTCTTTTGGTTGTTACCGCCACAAGAAAGAGCAGGCACACCCCTTGCTTCCTCCAATGTTCCACTGGATAAGGAGAGCAATAAAATCTATGCAATGGGCAGAAAGGTTGCCTATTCTGCAGCCTACCAAACAAGAATTGCTAACAATGCTACACTTTTGGCAGGTTAGAACTGCCATAAGTGGGAGGACGTTTTTGCGTTATTCATCTGCACCTGAGCCACTTACATCTCAACTAACTCAGGTGGTAGCAGACGGAAGAGCTGTATCTACTTGTCTCCTCAAGTCAAATGTCGACGTGGCTGAGAATGCAGGGAGAGTCATCGCAGAGACCGTTCAACCCACAAGCGCTACTTTATACCCTACTCTCTCGACTGACCGTAGTCCAGGTCAGTCGAGAGAGTTTGGTATCATGGAGTGCTCGGGTGCACTAATTATGTGCGCAGCTGATGCGATTGCCTGATGGTAGCTGCATGCTAGCATTCGGTTTGACGTAATTGCAATCAGTTGTATGTGTGCAGTTTGGAGGTTGGTCTCCGAAACTGGATTCTGGCTGCATTAGGCCTGTGTAGGACGCTTACGTGTGCTGCTAGACCAATTCTTCATGGGATTGAGGGGTGTAGCTGCGCTCTATTGTGTGTCGGTGGAGAGTAGAGCGTGGGCATAGTGGTAGGAGAGGTGAGTGTCTGGAGTGGTTTTATTCTTACAAGTCCAGTGTTCCGGATTTCATTTGTTCAGAGTGGCTTTATTAGTGACATAATAGTCGCATTCAGTGGTGTCGCTGCTCGGAATTTCCTTGGACATTAGTCTGCAGGTTGTAGCATTAGTCTGCTGGTTGTAGGGTCTGCGTGGCATTCAATGGTCTTAATCGGCATTCTGGAAAGAGACAGGTTTTTAGATCTTTGTGGAAGGGCATGTAGACTTGGGTGTGTTGAATGTGTTGGGGGAGTGAATTCCTCAGTTGGGACCAAGGTTGTGAAGGTGGATCCTCCAATCCTGGCAGAATTGGACGATGGAATTGCTAGCAAGAGTGCAGTGCTTGATCTTAGGGTACGCAATGGGAGGTAGGGTATTATCATCTTTTAGGCATTTTGGGCCCGTCTTGTGTACTACTTGGTGGGTAATGCATAGGGTTTTGAAGGTGGCCCTACGTTCGACAGGGAGCCAGTGGAGGGTGAGGAGAGCGGGGGAAATGTGGTCTTTGTCCCAGGGCGAGAAGGAGTTTGGTGCCAGCGTTTTGGGCTCTTTGTAGTTTAAGTTGGTATGCCAGTGCTCGC
Organism: Ambystoma mexicanum; assembly: GCF_040938575.1. Taxonomy (NCBI): domain Eukaryota; kingdom Metazoa; phylum Chordata; class Amphibia; order Caudata; family Ambystomatidae; genus Ambystoma; species Ambystoma mexicanum. The sequence goes on from NC_090926.1 coordinate 865,631,034, forward strand.
AGGTATAAGGAGTTGGCATAGTCCAGTCTCGACATAACAATAGACATAACAGCAGCAACTCTGTTGGGGATAGGTGAGGTAAGGGAAAATGCATTTAAGGAGTTTGAGGTGGTAGTGATAGGATTCTGATGCATTGATTTGACGGCAGAGGGTTAGGCCTGAATCCACAGTGCAGCCAAGGTTTTTGACTATTTTGGAGGGGGGGCAGAGGGGGGAGCACGGGAGCAGATGCGGGAGGAGGGCAGTATTGCCGCATACCATGATTTCAGTTTTATCATGGTTCAAAAGGAGGTGGTAACTGGTCATCCATCAGTCAATATCACTGAGACAAGCTTCAAGGTCAGCACATGGGTTGGTACTTGTTTTGGGAATTATTAGGATAGTTTGAGTATCATCAGCATAGTTGTAGCAGGTGAGGCTGTGAATGATTCCTGGTACAGTGGTCAGATAGAGGTTGAAAAAGAGAGCAGAGAGGCATGGACCTTGGGGTACTCCAAAATGTTTACAGCCCGAGCAGTAGAGACAAAAGGGGAGAGGGTGATTAGTTTCCTGTTGCTGAGGAAGGAGGTGATCCATTTGAGTGCCGAGCCACAGATTCCTAGGGAGTGGAGGCAGTCAAGGAGGATTGACTGGTTAAGTGTCAAAAGATGCTGACAGATCAGGGAGAATCAGCACTGTGCAACCCTCAATCTGCTGCAACCTTGAGTTCATCCCAGATCGAGAGAAGAGTGGTTTCTGTTTCATGGCGCGGTCTGAAGCCTGATTGTGCAGGGTCGAGGGGCTAGTTGGCTTCTTCGAAGCAGTAGAGCTGGGAGTATGCAGTCCGGTCAATGAGTTTTGCGAGAAATCTGGTCTGTAGATCGGCATGTAATTCTTGGGGTCAAGGGGGTCGAGGAATGCCTTTTTTAGAAGTGGTTTGATGTGCTATTTTAAAGGCGTCTGGAAAGGTGCTAGAGGTGAGGGAGTCGTTTAGTATGGATCTTGCAAGTTCTCCTGCGCAAGTAGAGGAGAATATTTCTTTCAGAAGGGAGGCAGGGCAGGGGTCGAGGGGTGGTCTGGAGGTCTGCTGCCAGGTAGGTCTAGGAACTTGTCTCTCGAAACGGGTTGGAAAGAGTCGAAGGTTGGCATAGAGGTAGTCTGGGCAACAGGACCAGGATGGGTAGATGTAGGGCAGGGGGAGAGTGGAGAATTTGGTGTTTAAGCGTTGCCATCCTGTCGAGTGCAGTGTTGTAGAAATGTAGCAAGAGGGAGTCGCAGAGTGTTTGTATGGGAGTGGTTTGGGCAGAGGTGCAAGGTAGGTTTCACAAATTTGGAGATGATTTTGTGGAGTGCTGTTGCTGCCACATTTCAGAATTTGTTTATTGTAATAGGCCTTTTTTGGCCTTTCGGATCTCGGATTTGTAATTACGGTGGTGGAGAGCGAAAATGGATCTGCTGAGGTCGGTTTTAGAAGCTCGCCATTTGCGTTCGAGAGTTGTTTTGTTTTTCGAGTGTCATCAAGTGATGCGTGAGGCTGAAGCCAGGGGTCAAAGGATTCAATGGTTAAGGGTCTACCACACAACAGCGTTGCTGGGGGACAGAGTAGCTGGGATTCTGCTAGGTCAGGGAGTACCTTGACTTTGTTCCAGCATTTGTGATTGAAAGTGGGGGCGGCGGGAGGTGTGGGAGGAGGGGGCAGGTGTGTGGATAGAGAAAGGGATGGCAGAGTGGTCTGTCCAGATAAGCGGTTTGGGACTGGATATAGAGAGGTCATAGGAGCTGCAAATGCATCAAGGGTGTGCCCACCTGAATGAGTTGGGCCAGTGGTATGTCGGGAATGCATCAAGACTGTTGACCAGAGGTTGGGTCATGGGGTTGTTGGCCATATCGAACCAGATATTGAAGTCTCCCAATAGTGTAAAGGTTGCGGGATTTGCCTGAATGGTAACTATTGAGTGACAGATTGTTGGCAAAATGTCTGTCGTATCCAGGGGGTCTGTAGATGAGTAAGAAGCTGTGGGTGAGTTGATGGTAGCAAGAGTTTTACTAGAAGGGATTCACAGGATGCGTTGCATGTCTGGTTTTCTACGAGTGAAGCGGAGAAATTAGGTTTATAGAGGATTGCCACTCTGCCACCTCTGGCTGGTCTGTTGTGGGCGTTAAGCGAGTAGCCAGGGTGGGAACGCCTTGTGGGCAACTCGTGCAAAATCGTCTGAGAACTAGTTTTTGGTGATAAAAATGAGGTCTGGATTGTCATAGGATAGAAGGTCAAAGAAGCTGTGCCTTTTTCTAGCTATGGAGCGGGCATTGAAAAGGATGCATGTGACTTAATGAGGGGAGGTGGTTTACGTGATGCTCGCTGCTGGGAGTGCTTGGTGGACATGGGCGATCAGTGAGATTGGGGGGTGAGATGAGGGGTGTGGTAGGATCAGTGTGGGTGGTTGCGACTGATTGAGTGGGGTGGTTTGGATGTATGTGCACTTTGAGGGTTGGGTGAGGTCGATGGGTATTGGGAAGAGTAGGCGGGGTGTGGTAGGTATGTGAGACGTGGTGGAGAGGATTGGGGGCGTGGTGAGTGGAGATTTGTGGTATGGGGGTTAGGTGAGTTATTTATGGTGAGAGTGTGGAGGGTGCTGGGGGTTTAGGTGTAGGTTAGAAGTCGAGAGCAAGGGGATAGAGACAGGGAGAGGGAGGAAGGGAGGGGTCTGAAGGTAGGGGTGGAATGGGAGGTTGAACTGATGGAGAAGTAGTGAGGAGTGGAGCGTCGAGGGAGAGGGTTGGTCACACTTTCCGTGTTGTGGGTTTTGGTGCCAGAGGAGTATGAGATAGGGTTGAGGGGGGGTCAGAGGGGGAAGAGGATGTAGCAACTGCTCTAGAAAGGGTTGAGACGTGCTACTTTCAGAGAGGGGAAAGGGTATGAAAGTCTGTGGATGGGGGTGTCAAGTAGGGGCTGAGGGGGGAGAGCGCAGAATGGGAGGTAGAATGAAGGGGGAGGGGTTCCTCGGTGGGCTTAAGGTAGGTTTGCTAGTGGTGGGGGACTCGTGATGTTTTGAGTGCCAGAGAGCTCCTCTGGCTTGTGAGTTTGAGATTGCGCTGGGTGTATGGATGGGGAGTGTGGGGGTGGTTCTCAATAGATGCTAGGGGGAAAGATGGATGTTGATGAGTTAGGGTGGGTTGAGGTGTGCTGGATTAGGGTTTGGCATGACTGTTTGGCATGCCAAAATGCTCCTGATCTTGGAGCTAGAGGTGGAATTATGGTGGGGGGGGGGCAGGGGAGCTCGGAGTGTAAGTGCTAGAGCAGAGGTTATATGCTGGGAGGGGTGAATTGTGGGGGGTGACTGTGGTGCACAAAGGACGGGAGTGAGGAGGGGTCGCACAGGTGGCCTTTATATGGTATCTCCACCCCAGAGGGGAGGTCAAGGGCAGCGCCTAGAATTTGATAGACCTGGATAGATGTGAAGTTCTAGATTTAATAGGTTACAACAGTAAATGCAGGGACCCTAGATTTAATACCAGCGCCTAGATTTTGGACACCTGGATAGAGGGAGGAGGAGTCTGAGTGGACACATTTTTCAGCTGGTTTTTCAGCTGGCGTCTAAAGCGGCGTTAGCCTAAGGCTTGCGTGCGGCTTGGCGTGAGGCAAGGACCTTTTTTTCTAATCCTCCTCGCTCCTTCCTCACTCTCGGCGTCCCTGACAGCCGCGGCGGCGTTGGCTGGTCCCTGGCAGCTGCGGCTTTGCCTTTCCGGATCAGTCTACGACCAAGGAAGGCCAGGGTAGGTTGTCGGAAGACCCCCGCTGTGGTCGCATGGAGCACCGCGCATGACGCTCATTGGGAACAATTAATTTGCCGTAAGAGCTGCAGAGCCTAGGAAGACTCCCGTGACTCCCTGCTGATATTCTTTGGCATAACTCTTCTTTGAGGGAGTCGTATTCCCCGGGAATTGGTGCCCCAGAGGCAGTCTTGGGGATTACTCTGAGCTATACTCTGTTGTCTGTTAATTGCACACTCATCTAAACCTGTCTAGCCTAACGGCTGTCAATAAGAAAATGGGCTCGAAGCCAATCCCAAATATGGACATAGGGGGTCTAGGAGATTCTACGACCCTCTCCCCAGTGGCTAATAGAGACTGTGTACTTGAGGTCTTGGCCCTTAGTAAGCGCAGAAGATTAAGAGTGCAACACAATCAAAGTAGACCCTTGATTACTAAAATCACTCCGCCTGAGGTTCCTTTATCCCCATGCAAGGCACTGGATTCTATACTGGTCATGAACAATCTCTCCGGAAGGCAAGCCAGCCAGAACATGCATCATTGGCTATCCCTCATAGCTCCATAGATGAAAGGGGGCCTGTGTTATTTGCGATTGGTCCGTTAGCGACTAACCCTGAGTTACCTATAATTCTACCACCTCCTGCTTCTCAGGGGAGAGATATTTTTAAACGTGATCAACCTGAGCACATGGCGCCCTCACAATGGCCTGTGCTCATGGCCAACATTGCCAAAGAGCTAATCCTTTGTAAGGAACCGTTTGACCTGGGTCTCCTGGTAGACGCTTTAAATGACTGGGTAGCGGATTTATGGTCTCGCAAGGTAAATTCTGCCTATCAGACCCTTTGCCCCTTTTTTTTATTTAATTTTTTATTTACCGTGTACAAAATTTAGTTTACATGTAAACTTTTATCACTTTCCTTTCCATTTCATGACCATCTTAAAACATCTTTAACCTTCATGTTTGCTTGTTTTTTCTCCAGTCTTTTTACGTGTTCTCCATGACTGATTCATTGTCCTTCTCCTTCAGGATTTTTTCCAGGAAGTTTATTCCCGCGCACGAGAATCTTGGATTATGTCCTTGAATAAAATAGTCCCATCGTTCCTCGTCGTTTCTTTGTGTCATGTTTGACATGTGCCTTGTTAGCATTTGCTTTCTCACATTTGATACCGCTCCACAGTTCGTAAGGAGATGTGCCGGTGTTGCCTGTTGGTCGATGTCTAGACAGAATTGACAGCGTCCTTCATTCGTACCTGTGCCTCCAGTTCTGTTTTTGTAGTCGTTGGTCGGGTAAACTCCTAGCCGAATTTTCATTAATGGGGCTCTGTGTGTGTTTGAAATTTTACTAGATACTCGGAAAGCATGTTTCTTTTCCTGTGTTCCACAGCCATGTTCTTTATGTTCTTTAACTTCATTTTGGCCTCTCTTGTTGCTATCCAATCTTGTCTCAGGAATTTTTCTTTTACTTTGTTAGGGTTTATCACCAGTTCTTTTTCTGAAGAGTCTGTCTGATAGAATTTGACTCCATTCCCTTTTCCAGTGGTTTAGGTAAATTGAACTCTTGCCTTGCCCTTTCTTAGCCAATATTTTATAGCCCTCCGCAGGACTGTCTTCACGGATTTTTCTCAATAGGCCTAGTGATTTCCATTTCATGGTGGCTTCGAGAGTCTCTAACCCAAGTTCGGCTCTTATGGCTACTATCGGTGTGTTCCTTAGTAGTTTCAATAGGTTTCCTGAACCCACTCTCCAACTTGGGCCACATTTTGTGGGAAAGGTTCACTCTAGCTTCACTCTCATATGTTAGTGACGGTAGTACTTTTTGTACATAGAACATTCTCACTGGCGCCAGGGAATATTTCCCGCATTTCCCATTGACGACTCTTCCTTGCGCACTTAAGTTCTTGACTTTTGCGATCAAAATGTCTTCCCAGTTCTTTTCCACTCTTGAGATATTGAGACTCCGACAGATGCGATCTCATCTCCGACACCCGCTCTAGTGTTTCTCCTCCTATCTCCCAGGTGAATTTTTTTTCATTGCGGCGGCGTTCTTGCCGCATATTGTCATTATCTTCGATTTTTCCACATTCATCGTCTGGTCGTTTTTTAACAAGTTGTTTGAGTCGCTGTAGTCAGATTCTGGTTTCATCCAATAAGACTGTCGTCAGCGTGGCATATTAGCGCCACTTCTTGCTCATTTATTTTCGGACTGAAGTGTCTTGTGTTTGATGTTATTTCACATGGGTCAGCTAAATACAATTTGAAAAGCGTGGCCGCAAGTGGGCAACCTTGTTGATTCTAATGTTGGGCGTCAGATCACCGTCTTCGTTCAGCTTGATTTGCGTGGTCGTGTTTTGGTGTAACGCCCTAATAGGGTTCAGCAGCTCTGCTGGACAGGACCAGGTTTTTAGCTTTTCCCATGGGTTTCTTCTATTTACGGTGTCAAACGCTTGACTTAGATCGATAAATGCCAAGTGCAGTTCTCTTTTGAATTCGATGGCGTTAGTTTTTAGCATTGACAGGATGAAGAGGTTTAGGTCCGTGCCGGTACGCTTCGTAAACAGTTTGTCGGGGGTCTATGATGTTATTTGTATCAGCCCACTTTGTCAAGTTCTTCTGTAGGTCGGTGGCAAAAAGCTTTCCTATAGTGGCTAGTAGTGAGATCGGGCGATAATTTGTCGGCATGTCATGTTGACCTTTTTTGTAGATTGGCACTGTTCTGCTTTTTGTCCAAATTTCAGGGATCTTCCTTTGTGTCACAATTGTTTTGAACAATTTATTATCGCCGCCCATGATTTTGAGTCTTTTTTTCAGGTGGGTATTAGTAACCCCATCTGGCCCAGCAGCAGAGGAGTCCTTTAATTTCCGAATTGCAATTTCGATTTCCACCTCATCCATCATTGTTATCCAGGCATGTTTTGTGATCACATCGGGTAAGTCCACGTCTTCTGTTCTGGCTGAAAATACTTTTGTGTAATGCTTTATCCACTCATGCTCGGAGCCTCCACCTATTAGCCTGCTTTGATGGTTCAGGGTACAGTTATTGATTAGGTCCCATGTTCCTCTGGTGTTGGTCTTCTCTAGAGTCTTTAGCATTACCTCCCCTTGTTCTTGGTATCTTCTGTTTCTGAACTCGGTTACCCAATTTCTGAATTGGTTTCGACTTGACTTGATGTTCCTTTGTCTTTGTTACTGAGTCTTTTTTTTCTCTTCTTAAATTGTCTTATTTCCTTTCTTATTTGTTTCCTTCTTTCCACTAGTTGAAGCTATATTTGTGCTTTTGTATTAGGGCGTTGTTTTTAAGTCCCAAGTTCTTTATTGTGTAGGCTTCTAGCAGTGTTTCATAATTGAGGTGTCCCGTCAATTTGTTGTCCGTTTCGTTGATGGCCTCTTTCAGTATTAAGATATCTTTCTTTGTCAGCTTTATCTGGTTGCCGACGGGTTCAACTCTACTTTCAGACTTTTCTCTTTGGTCTTCGAGTTTTTGGCTCCCCTCCATGATGCTTTCAGGATGTTATGATCGCTGTCATTCGTTGCGCGATTTCAAAACTTTTTATTTTCTGTAGTAAGGATGTGGATACCCATATGTAGTCTATTGTTGAGGATACTTGACCATTAGACCACATGTGGGCTCCGGGGATGTCCCCCGATGTTTGACAATTTAGCATATGCAGGTTCAACCCTTTTGCCATTTGTATCCATTTGGAGACTTTTGAAGTTCCCATCCTTAATGCTTCCAATCGAGACATCCCATTTGTTCCTAGGCATTTTATGTTAAGGTCACCACATATGATTATTTAAATATGTGGGTTAAATTCCGTCCTGGTAACTATTATGTCTGTTATTGCTTCCAGAAAGTGGTCTGTTGTTCCTACTGGATTCCAGTAAACATTTAACACCAGAGTGGACAGAGTTTCCGCTTTTTTGTTATCACTGTTGTTTTCTAATAGTGTCCATTGTATGAAGTGGGTTTCGTTACCTTTGTCCGTTATCTGCCAGTCACTGCCCTTTCTTATTAGGGTGATTGAGCCCGCAGAGGGCCTCCCCTCTCGTCCTCTTTTTGCTGGATTCATTGATATCTCAAAATTTCTTCCCACAGGTAGATCGCATAACCAGGTTTCTTGTAAGCATATTATTGTGGCGATGTTTAACTGGTGGTTTTCTTTGTTCCAGGTGTTTAAACCCCCTCGTGTTCCAAGAAATCACTGATTCCTCGTCCGATATAGCGATCCTTTTTTGCTATTGGTGGTTTCCTTCTAGCGATGGGGAACTTGCTAACCATTGCCAGTCTTCTTGGAGCTCTACATTTTTTTTTAAAATTCTTTTCTGTTTCTAGTTTTTTTCACTCTTTTTCTTGCGTCTTCTTTTTCTACTTCTTTCGCCTTCACATTAGGATTTGCCACTGTGATTTTAAAGTTTTCTTTTTGAGATCTGTCTGCCCCTTTCTTTGGTATCGCGGATGACTTTGTCATCCCCCTCAGTTCTTGAGACGTTCGTTCTTTTTTCTTCTTATCCTCAGCATTTGTGTTTCTGAGTACTTCTCGTACCTCATAGCCTTGTATCAACAGCTCATTTCCTTCTTTTAATATTAACTCTTTATGTGCGGTCGACTTCAGATGTAGCACCACTTTGTCGACACGCTCTTCGTCGATGTATTCAACCACTGCTAGGTCTTCGTTTCTTAGTTTTCTCAGTCTTTCCACACAGTGGAGAAGGGCCATCACGTTTTTTCTGTTTAGATTTTTTTCTTTGTTTTCAGTGAGTAGATTTTCGACCAACACCTTGTTCCGTGAGTGGTCTCTTCCGTTTTGTTTTTTGTGCGTTTATTTAGAGTCATGATAGTCTGGCTGTTTCTTACACGGATGCTTAGGCTTCCAAGACTTATAAGTCTTTCTTTGGTGTGGGGGGGGAGTCAGGCTTCGTCACAGACTACTCTTTCATAGACCTTTCTCTATTTACTTTTTTTCTTTTTTTCGTCCATTGTTAAGAACCCTGGGTGTTCGCTACCTTCTTCATCAAATTCTGTATACGAGTTTTCGCCGTCTTCTTTCCCCATTTACACAGACCTTGATTCTTTCTGGCCTGGTAGTGGTAACTCGACTTCTTCCATGGGATTCTGCATACTGCTATTTGCGGCCTCTTCGATATAAAATGAGGTGTCTTCAATCAGGTCTCTTGAGCTGTCTAGCGGCTCCAGTTCACTTTCTTTCTCGTCGGTGATAGGCGTGACCTGTCTCATTTTGTTTGGGACTTACTCGAGATGGTCGTCCTTTTTCTTTTGCGTTTTCTGTTGGTTGCTTGACGTTCCGAAAGATGGATCGTATGCCTTTTTGGTTGAGCTGCCCTTTTTTCATGAATTTCGAATTGATTTTCTTTTTTCTCAACCTTATTTTTTTGAGATTTTTGGGGTTTTGCCCTTGTCGGTCCAAACACTGGGTATAGCTCGTCCTTGTTGGTGTTTTTCTTTATCGCTTGCGCTCATTTCATTTGGGGGCTCGTCAGCTTGCCTGCTCATTTTGTTCTTTGTCAGAACCTTGCGTAGTCCGGCATCTATTTTTTTTTTTCCTGAGGATTCGTCAGAGGCTCTAGGTATGGTTTAGGTGAGCCATTGGTCCCAAGGGCGTCTTCCTTGGCTGCTGTGTCATTGTTATTTTGTTATTTTTTATTTTGATTGTGTTTTTTTTTACATTGCTGCCGGATTTCTTCACTTTGGGGATGGGAACCTTGCAACTTTTGTGCATCTTCCCTGGCGTGCGTTTGTGTTAACTTTGTCTCTGGGCTCTGGTGTTTTTCTTTCCGCTCTGCCGTTTCAGCAGTTTTCTGCATCCATTTGAATGATTCTAGCAGTGCGTTTGTCAAATGATCTTTTTCTTGTCTATCTCCGCTGGCCAGGTCAAATAATCTCATTTGCCATGCAGCAGAAGTTTCTGCTTCATGATTTAATCTTGCTTTCGCTGATGGATTCGTACAGTTTCGTACAGGGGGCCAGCGAGATGGTTAAGGCCACCATGACGTTGTTCTGCAATTGTGTTCCTGTTTCTGGGGAAAAGTTTGTGTGCCGTCGCTGCGTCATTATTTTGCCTGCTCTCTGTTTTGTTCTGTTAGATTTTTGTTACTATTTTGAATGTTTTCACTATTTTGGACCTTTCTTTGTGGCGAGAGTTCAACCCCGTCTGTTTGTGTAGAAATTGTTACAAGCTTAATTTTGCCATTGGACTTTTCACGTTCATGGAAGGGTTCATTCGGGATCCGGCGCCTCCAAGCGAATGTTGATTGCAAGCATCTTTAATCCGAAGGAGAGGATATCGATATATCTACATCTTCTAAGTTGAATATCGGCTGGTGTCTTGTTTCCAAGCTCGTGTTTTTCCCGGGTCGCTGCGCTTGCGGACTGTTGAAAGTTTTTGGTCTTGCACCCAGGTCTTTTGATTGGCCTCTGGATAGAGACGGACTGTTTTCGTGCCCAGTTTATGATCAAATCTCGGTTGTAATTCCCTTTATTGTGTTTCCTTCCATTGTGTTGATAAATTGTTCTCTCCATTCTTGTTCGCCGATCTCTTCTGCAATCGAAGTTTCTTGACTGCGGTTTTTATCTGCTACCCTTTTCCCAATTAAAGATGATTGTTGTTTATTCTTTGCTAATTGAAGAAGATGGTTGATCTGTCTGTGTGATTCGTTCCCGTCTTTCTGATTGTATCCTCCTCTTTTTTCTTTTTTTTAAACTTCTTTTTATTCAGCGTGGCAGCAAAACACAAGCGAACAGCGTAAGGCATTACAATATGAATACAGTATGCATAATATAGGTGCACAGAGGTTACTTCACATAATAGCACAATAAATGGGTACAATCACAGCATGGAGAGGGCAACAGAAGACTGTGATAGGGGTGAGGACCCGAGCAAGTGGGGGGAAGTAGGCGGGGGGAGGTATCGGGTGTCGCGATTAGATCGGACATGTAAGAGCGGAACCTGAGCCAGACATTTCTAGGTCTGGTGTGGGTAGGTTGCATATGGGACCAGGCTTCCTCAGAGTCCGAGGCCCACGTGACCGCTCTCAGCCATTGGGCGTGTGGGAGGTGAGGGGCGAAGCCAGCAGAGCAGGATGGAGCGTACCGCCAGTAGCAGGCAGAGGCCGGCTAATTTTTTGGAATCACGGGAGAGGCCTGGGAGGTCATGAAAGAGGCATACCAACGGGGAAGGAACAATGGGATGGTCGAGAACAGTAGACATTGTCGAGCAAACTGCATCCCAAAACTGTGAGAGGCGAGGGCAGGACCAAATCATGTGAATGTAGTCGGCATTGTCCCGGCAGCATCTAGGGCAGCTGGAAGGGTGATCCCTGGACATGCGATGTAGTCTGATCGGGGTGTAGTGAAACCTGTGTAGTACTTTGAACTGAATGAGTTTAAGCCGGGAGTTGAAGGACAGTTGATGTATGTGCTCGCATAGAGGTGGCCAGCGCTCATCTGACATTTCAACCCCAAGGTCTACCTCCCACACACGCTTTTGTTTAGTGAAGTCTGGGACAGATCTGGATTGCAACATCGTGTATAACCTGGAGATTTTACCTCTTGTGGGCCCAGGGGAGGTGAGCTCCTCAATAGCAGGGTCGTCCGGTGGCAATGCGGGGAACGTTTGATAATTACGCTTGAGGGTCCTGCGGAGGGATGCGTATTGAAGCCATACACTCTGGCCACTCCTCAGGGGCAACGGGAGATCGGGCCATTCAACAAATATACCCTGGTCAAACACATCACGCAACAACTCGTAGCCTGCGTCCGCCCAGTGACGAACCGTGCCTGGTGGGACCCGCGGGACCCCCGGGAGGAAATTCCAGAGAGGGAGGTTACCGTGAAAAGCGTAAGTAGTTTTGACTAGTCTCCACATCTTCGCTAATGCGATGGATGTGCAGGCGACCGGGCTCTGTGAGTCCAGTGCTAAGGGAGCGGGTTGTATCACCAAGGAGCGGATGTCACGGTCACAGACCGCAAGCTTCTCGAGTCGGACATGCGGGGGAGGGTCAATTGTATTAAACCAGTGAGAAGTATATTAGATTTGGGATACCAGCCAGTATTTGAGGAAGTTAGGGGCACCGAAGCCCCCGTTAGAGATGGGAGTAGACAGGGTATCAATTTTAAGGCGGATCGCACCCGAGTGCCAGAGAAAGGAATTCACAGTGCGGGTCAAGTCACGGAAGAAGCCCCCCCCCGGCCACAAGGGTATGTTAGTGAACATGTAGAGCAACTGGGGCAACACCACCATCTTCAATAGCCCTATCCTGCCTGCCAGGGAGATCGGGAGCTTGTCCCAGGCCTGGACCTTAGCCGCCAGGTGTGTGAGGTACTTCTGATAGTTTTCCTGGAAGGTCAACGCCTGCTGGCGCGTTACCGCTATTCCCAAGTAGGTAAATGTGGATTGAGCCCATGTGAAGCCAAAGGTGTCAGGAGGAGGGAGAGTGCATTCCGTGAGTGGGAAAAGAGTGGATTTCGAGCAATTCACTTTAAGGCCAGAGATTCGACCAAACCGAATGATGTCCTCCAGTATTGGGGGTAAGTTGATGGAGGGAGAGCGCACAAACAACAATGCATCATCCGCATATAGGGACACTATGTCCGACTGGCCCGCAGTGCGGAGGCCTCTGTGAGCATGGAGCTGGCGGAGCATATCAGCGAAGGGCTCTATTGCTATAGCGAAGATCAAGGGAGAGAAGGGGCACCCCTGTCTCGTCCCCCTGGCGATCTCAAAGAGGGGGGAGCAATGGTCGTCGGTGCGGACCCTGGCCACAGGGGAAGAGTAAAGCAATCTGACCCAGGAGAGAAAGGAGGGGCCGAATTTGCAACTCTCGAGAACCCGCCATAGGTACCTCCAAGAGACCGAGTCAAACGCCTTTTGCATGTCGAGGGTGACAGCCACTGCTTGCGTCTCGGGACTGATTCTGTTGATAATATTAAATGGGCGCCTCAGGCTCAGGGAGGTGGAGCGACCCGGGATGAAACCCGCCTGATCTGGCTGGATGATAGATGGGAGGAGGGGAGCTAACCGGAGCGCCAGAGCCTTGGCGTATACTTTGACATCACAATTTATAAGCGAGAGCGGCCGGTATGAACCACACTGCAAGGGGGATTTACCTGATTTAAGTAGTACTGTGATTGTGGCCTCCCGGAGTGAAGGGGGGAATACACCGGACTCCAGACTCTTCCCAAAGAGCTAGCAAGTGAGGGAGCAGCTGTGACTTAAAATGCTTGTAAAATTCGACCGGGATACCGTCCGAGCCGGGGGCTCGCCCCTAGGATAAGGAGTCAATAGCGTCTGACAGCTCCTCCAGTGTAAGAGGGGACTCAAGGGAGGCTGCGGCTTCCGGGGACAGGGTTGAGAGAGGAAGGGCATCGAGAAAGGAGTCGATCTCCGCTACTGATACCTCATCCGAGTTAGAGTATAGGGTTTCGTAAAATGTGAAAAATTCCCTGTTGATGTCTTGCGAAGAGACAGCCATGGAGCCATCAGGTCTCTCGACTCCGAGTAAGTGTGGGGACCACGTCTCATGACGGATCAGTCGTGCCAGAAATCGACCGGGGTGCTCCCCCTCCCCGTATCTCCTCGCCATGCCAGGACTATCCAAAAACCTTTGTTCGCGATCCGCTAGGAATCGGAACTTGTCCAATTCCATCCCTATGTCAGCCAGGTTGCCCGGGGTGGAGTGAAGTGAGCATGTAGCTTCCATGGTAGAGAGTCTGGATTCACTAGTGGCAAGATCCCTCCGGATTGACTTAAGGACCCCATTCTCCTTGGACAACGCAATCCCTCTGATATAAGCCTTAAATGACTCCCATAGAGTGGCCTGGGACGTTACCGAACCCGTATTAGTCTCGAAGAATTCCTCAATCGACCGCTCAAGCTCGGAACAGAACTCCGGGTCCAGTAAGGACAGGGGTTTCAGCCTCCAGTTGCGTGTCCGGCCGGGATCAGGACCCCAACCGATGGTCACAGTAACTGGAGAGTGGTCAGACAGGGTTCTGGGGAGGATCATTAGCTGTATAACGCTCTTAACCAGTTCGTTGGAGATCACCCATCTGTCAATACGGGAATAGGAATCGTGGACTGAGGAGTAAAAAGAGTACACACGGGAGTCCGGGTAGAAAAATCTCCATGCGTCTACCATGGCGAGACGGGGCAGGGATGATAGTGCAGCGTAGGCTGCCCTGGAAAGTAGACGGGGCCTGGATCCAGATCTGTCGAGGGCTACATCGAAAATCGTGTTGAAGTCGCCCCCCCAAAGGATGGGGACAAGGGGGAAGCCATCAAGGAGGGACGTGACCTGTACATAAAAATCAGGGTAATCTAGGTTAGGGCCTTAAATGTTTAACAGGACCACCTCCCTGTGGTGTAGCGTAGCATGAAGCAGCACATATCTGCCTTGAGGATCTATTTGTGAGGAAGTCAGAGTAAACTTGAGGCTCTTGTGGATGAGGGTCATGACCCCGCGGCTTTGGGTAGAGAAATCGGTAAAGAATCTATGGGGACCCCCGGTTTTGGCAAAATGCATACTGTTCCGCGCGAGCATGTGTCTCTTGTAGAAACAGAATCTTGGACCCATGACGCTCGGCCTGCAACTGGAGCTGTCTCATCTTTTTATAATTGCCCAATCCACGTACGTTCCAGCTCATGAAGGTCAGGTCACTCTCGGTCACAGATACAGTGGTGGTTGAAAAAGGAAAAATGTCAATACCCAGCGGGCCAATTTCACAGCCCTGCAGCACCAAGTCCTGAGTACCACCTCGCGGCTCGCCTTCGCTGCCAACGCCAACTTTTTAACAACAAAACCCCTGACATGACCCACCCCCACCCACATCCCCCCCCCAAACAGAGGGATGACAATCCCAACCCCCCTTAACCAAAACCAAACCAGAGGCATCAGCGCCTGGGGGCCTGAGGGCCAGACTGGCCGCCGCAGTCCGGGCTGCAGCAGATCCAAATAAGACAGAAGGTGCCCACAGTAGACCTTTGCAAATAACTTGAACAGGGTTCTGGTACATGTTAATGTGGCACATATTTGTAAAATGAACAAAACAAGCAGATTCCGGAATAGAGGATCAGAGTAACCCCGATGCAGGAAGGCGGCCTTGCCTGGCCCCTCCACGTCGGGACAGAAGGATAACTGCAAAACCGTGAACAGAGGAGAGGGGTCAACCAGGGAAATGTTAGTCGATAAACCTGGAGGCCTCCTCTGGGATCGTGAAAAAAAACACCTGCTTGGCGTGTTCTATGCGGAGTTTGGCAGGATAGAGCATAGCGTATTTGACTGAGTGGTCCCGCAGCCTGCGTTTTACAGCTTGGAAAGTCTTGCGTTCACGTTGGACGGCCGTAGAGAAGTCCGGATAAAGATGAATCCTTGCGCCGTCCAATAGTAGCTCCCCTTTTAGTCTAGCGGCCCTGAGAGCGCATCTCGGTCACGGAAGTTCAGCACCCGGGCTATGATGGGCCGAGGTGGAGCACCAGGCCTGGGCTTAGCCGTCAGGGCTCGGTGTGCCCGCTCAATGGCGAAGTGCGGGGAGAGCTTGGCAGAATCCAGGAGCGAGACCAATGTGTGCTCAACAAAGTCCTCCATTGGTTCATGAACTTCGTTCTCGGGAACCCCGATAATGCGGAGGTTGTTACGCCTCGATCGAGATTCCAAGTCCTCGTTCTTCTTCTCTACCTCAAGGACTCGGTTGGAGAGAGCGGTGACCTCGGAGCGCAGGGCACCCAGTGCATCCTCTGCGGAACCGACCCGTGTCTCGACTTCTGACATATGGCTGTCAGTCCGCTCGATGTGGGCCTTAATAGAGGATATAGTACCGTTCATGTCATCCAGTTTTGAGTGGAGTGCGGTGAAGTCCTCGCAAATAAAGTCCATCATAGTTTGGGATTCCGGTACTGTCGGGTGGTGGTGCAACAGGCGCCTGCTCAGTGGTCTCCTCTGATGATCTCGTCGCAGCCTTAGTAAACATATTGATGGAGCTCTGTTTCCTCGCCCCTCCCTTGGTCATCCTGACGATGTTGGAGGTCGAGTGGGGCTGGGGGGAGGGGGGCCGCAAGCCCTGGAAGAAATGAAGGGGGGAGCACAGGCCCTGTACCACGTGAGGGAGAGTGCGAAGTATGGTATGAAACAGGGAATAATGCAGAGGGAGCCGTGGTTGTGAATCCGTATAAATGCGATATTGCGGCTACCAGTGCGGGCCGCGAGGTCTCAGCCAGCACAGGGAGGCGTGGGGAGAAACGCGAGGAGACCTCGGGGGTAGAAGACCCCAGGAATGGGGGCAATGACGCCCAGCGGACACTGTGAGATCAGGGATCCAGATATGGGTGGCCGAGTGCGATGAGTGAAGGGGGGCGCCTCCCAGCGCAATGCCCCGCAGGGTAGACGGGCCGCAGCCTCGAGCACAGTGATGAAGGATAGGGCAGGCAGCCGGTGAATAAAAGGTCCTGGGTGAAGTAGGGACACCAAGATCACCGTGGCCCCCTCAGAACATAGGAGACCTCCAAGAATGAAGACACACGCAGCCCGTGATGACCAACGGAGCGAGGGGGTGAAGGAGATTCCGTGAGGCGGTAGGGCGCCCAGACAAATGCAGGCTGGGGAAGCGCCAGGCCCGGGGCGACACCAACCGCTAATGGGCCCAGAGGCCGGGGGACGCCAGCAGGTAATCCGCAAAGCACTGTAGGGAGGGGGTGAGGCAATGTCGCCGCCCAGGGAAGTCCGCGGGGCCTCCCCGACCCACGTACCTGGTGGCCGCAAGGATCCGGCATCACCGCGTGCGTCCCCCCGGGTGCTGGAGTCTTGCTGTCGGCGGGGGGGGGGAGAGCTCCCTCCGAGGCGGCACCACGGCGAGGTCCAGCAGTCGAAGAGAGGGGCCCGGGCAGCTCCGTTGCAGGGCAGACGTCCCTCCAAGCGTGCCCCGGGTCGCACGGCACCAGCGGTCGCGGTCGCTCGGGCCGTCAGTGCGCGCCCTCAGGACGCATCCCGGCCCCCTCCAGATCCCACCACCAGCCAGGGAAGAGGCAGACCGCCACCCGCCGGCGTACATCCACCGAGGGAAGAACACGCCGGGGCCGGGTTTTGGCGCGCGGGAGCGCTGCAGTCAGGTGGGGGGGATGGTCACGGCGGCGCCCAGTGATAGCGCTCCGCAGCTCTGATTTTTGTCGGGATTCGATCTGCTGGGTCCCTGGGGTAGCGGCTCCAGAAACGCGTAAGCCGGGATCGGCTGCCAGGTGGTGAAGGTGCCAAATTAGGATCTTGCGATCTGCCAGCCACGGAGCTCGAGCTTTAGGCGGCCATCTTGTTCGGCGCTCAACAGCGCCCCCCCCTGTATCCTCTTTTTTGGGATCTGTTTTATTAAGGATTCCAATTTTTTGTATTCTTTCTCGTTTGGTCCTGCTTCTGTTTGTATCTTTTTTTGATTTTGTTCTTTCAGAGTGACCACAACCTCTTGGGATGTTGTACTATTTCCTACATCAAGACTTTCTCCTTTATCACTTGATATTAATATTTCTGAAGCGTCTGAGTATATAGATTCGTCTAAATCTTCATCACTTGGATTTTTGTCGTTTTCCATAAGGTTTTCACTGTGGTCACTCTTTTCTTCGATGGTCATTTTCCATTTTATGATTTTGCTGTTTGAGTGTTCCTGGTAGTTGTCCTCTGTCGTTTGCTCTATTTTCTGTGGCATTTCCTCCTTCGTTCATTTCTACATTGGAAGTCCTTTCTCTAGTCTCGTCTATTACAATTCCTGTCTCACTTCTGTTTTCCTGTTGGGCTTCCAACATCAGTCCGAGGTTTGTTAATTTGGCATCTGTCATGTTTAAGTGATCTGCTGGTGTTTTTGCCGTCTGATTCATTTCTTCTGTTTTTGTCCTTTTCATTAGAACGTTGATGGCCCATGTCATTATCGCCTGTTGGAGTCTGGGCAGTGTGTTGCGTCCCCTTTTTGGGACCTTCATTGTTGTCAATCTGAGGGTGGTTATTATTTTCATGCCTTGATTTACTGAATGCAATTTGCAGATCGCTTGTTGGGTCTGGTGGTGTCTCTGTGCTTTCTGCCTCGGGGTTGGGTTGTTCTTTGTGTGTCAGACATGTCTGGTTTCCTCCGTTCTGGTTCTTGATTCTACACATTTTAGGTATCTCCGCAATAGTCTAAGATAGCCAGGAGTCTTACCTCTTTCTTTGGATGATTTATGAGTCTTTCCCTTTCTCTCTCGCTGGTGGTGCGGGAGAATAGAGATTGCTCTTGTGTGTGGGCGGGCTGATACACCTCCAGGTGAAGAGTTGATGTTAACCTCTGTAATTGTTGAAACAGAGGCCATACTTCCTCGCCGCTGCTTGGTTTTCACGTTGAGTGGATTTACTGGAGTGTGCGAGTCGGCTGTTGAAGCTTTGGGGCAAACGCACCACGCGCCAAAGCCGCCTAACAGTTCGAAACAGCTCTTCTGTCCTCAGGGCTTACTCTGCAAGGGCGCGGTGGATGTGCCTTTGAGCACAGCTGAAGATCACGTGTCAGCTCACGTGTTAGTCTGTGAATGGAGATTAAAGCCACAGGCGTCCCTTTCACCTGTTCGCTTGTATCGTGATGTTGATAGCTGTTTGTGAATGGTAGTGCTTTTACTGACTGCAGACTGCTCCGCTCCTGTCTCTCTGCATGGTGTCTGGTGGAAACGTGATCTGCAGCTTTCCTTTTGATTCCGACTGGAGATTAGTTCACCCTTGTAGTGCGGATGTTTGCCACGGGCATAGAGGGCAAACATGGCCTGTCAAACTCCCACATAAAAGATGATAGATCAAGCCATGCAAACGGATGTAAGTACTAGAGACTCATCGGGATCCTTCGGGCCACCTTTATTAGGCAAGGAAAGAGCGAAATCCTCCAGTACAGATATAACACAGGAAATTGATCCATCTTCATCCTCGCAGGAGCCAATTAATGGCCATAAAGAGGTTAATCAGTCCACAGCCATGAACGCCAAACTGAAAAGGATATCCTCACGAAACTTTCAATTAAAAAAAGCACAAATGCCATCATAAAGGATTGCAACACAAACAAGTCCCAGTTTCACTGCGCCAAGTATAGCAAAATAAAAATCGGGAGTCCAAGTGATTTGTATGAAAGAACAGCCTTTAAAGTTTAATGCTTAGTACAAGCAACAGCCTAACACATGCTTCGAGCCTTCCACGGCTCTTCATCTGAGGCTGAATAGGGATAGAGCCTGAAATTTAAGCTGAAGGGACAATGCCCAAAAAGTACTCTGAAGGCTTCGCAATTGCGGTTAAAGCTGGTTGGCTGCTTAGAAAGACTGAAGAAATCAATGCGCATCCCGATTTATATTTTGCTATACTTGGCGCAGTGAAACTGGGACTTGTTTGTGTTGCAATTGCACTTACCTCAGTGGAATTATACTGGCAGTATATCCACACTACCCAGATACCTGCAGCCTTGACCCTCTTTGTCTAATTTATACTTACAAGCGCTGTGGATCGTGACTTTTTCTGCCAATTTGTTCTTTCCTGCCATCATTAAGGAATTCAAACTCTTATGACTTAGTAATGGACGAGAGAAACTTTATTATAACCAATATTTGGAAAACTTATGAAAAAGAGACCAAAGAAGCATTGCGACATAAGATTCTTGCATGGATGCGCCCAGGAGTAGTTGGACTCAATGATCTAATGATCATTAAAAGGATAGAGCTTGAGTGACTGGTGCTCACTACCCAATAGCGACTGTATTCTAGTGGGCTGTGGGATGAGCTCCCTACCTGTGTTCCTTAGACGTTGCAAATATTGACTTTCTTTCTCAAGACCTCCCCCAGAACGTTCACGAAATGCCTGGCCCCAGTAGCGGCCTGGCTAAGGAAGCAAGGCCACCACATATACCCATACCTCGACGACTGGCTGGTAAGGGGATCCTCCCCAGCGTCGACCAACACAAGTTTGCAAGCCACCATGCAGCTTCTACAACAGCTGGGATTTGCCATAAACTTCGAAAAATTCTCTCTGCGGCCATCGAGAACGTTGGTGTTCCTGGGGGCACAGTTCGAGACCTAGTCGGGGCTAGTGAAGCCTTCCCTCGACAGAACCTCAAAGCTCAATCAACTGGCGAGCCGACTACGACGAACCACCAGGCTCTCAGTGAGGAAATATGTCTCGGTCCTAGGAGGCATGGCATCCTGCATCCATCTGGTGGCAAACTGTCGCCTATTCATGAGGCCAGTCCAGGAATTCCTCGCGGACTGATGGACACAGGCCCAAGGATCGTGGTCAGACAAGATAACCATCAACGACGATAAGCTGCTTCGGACCCGTCAGTGGTGGCAGAGTTTCCACAATCTGAACGGTGTACCCCTACAGGAACCGGAGTTCCAGCGAACCATAGTCACGGATGCGTCCCTAACCGGATGGGGAGCTCACATGGGTACACTTCAAACGCAAGGTCGTTGGTCTCAAACGGAGTCACTCCTACACATAAACGTGTTAGAGCTCAGAGCAGTACGATGGGCCCTGAAGGCATTCCTACCACACATCAAGGGATCGAGAGTACGAGTGCTGACGGACAATACGACGGCCATGTTTTATTTGAGAAAACAAGTAGGGACGCGATCAAGGACTCTTTCCATAGAGGCCCAGAAAACATGGCATTGGGCATTAAAGCACGAGATTTCCATCGTGGCTCACCATCTCCCGGGAGTGAGAAATTTGCAAGCAGATTCCCTCAGCAGAAGGATGGCCAAGATACACAAATGGGAAATGGACACAGTTCAGCTGATGAAAGTTTTCGAGAAATGGGGTCACCCCCCACTGGACGTTTTCGCAACCAAGGAAAACAAGAAATGCGAGCAATTCCAAGCAGATGGCCTCAGGAGGGCTCCATGGGGGAGGCATTCTCCTTCCCATGGACGGACATGTTCCTTTATGCTTTTCCTCCGTTTCCCCTCATACGGAGGACAGTACAGTGTATACGCAGATACAGTTGCCGGGTAATTCTAGTGGCACCGTACTGGCAGCAGCAACCGTGGTTTTCCGACCTGCTTCACCTGTCGCTGGAACATCCAATAGCGTTTTCGAGAGTCCCGAACCTACTGTCCCGGGACAAAGGCACGGTGTGGCATCACGACCCGGACAGTCTCAACCTTATAGCCTGGCTCCTGACTTTTCGGAGTTCGGTGCCTTAGACGGTTCGGAGGATTGTCAAAAAATTCTGCAGGCGGCTCGGGCCCCTTATACCAACAAATCTTACACCTATAAGCGGCGGAGGTTCTGTGAATGGTGTCGAGGACAACAAGGCCTACAGCCGTTGAAGGTGACTCTGGAGCAAGTTCTACCTTACCTTCTTCTCCTGGCGGAGGGGGGTTTATCTTTCACATCGATAAAGGTGCACCTGGCGGCCATCTCTAGGTTCACGAGGAAGAGACAGTCGCCTCCTCTATTCAGCGACAGACTTGTGAAACACTTCATGAGGGGTTTATTTCGAACTTTTCCCCCCGGTAAAACGTTTCCCACCAACATGGAGTCTCAACATAGTGTTGGCAGGCCTAATGAAACCACCCTTTGAGCCTATGGCCACGTCGGACATGAAATTCATATCGTGGAAGTTGGCATTCTTAATTGCTATCACATCAGCTAGGAGAATCTCGGAACTACAAGCGTTGGTCGTAGACCCGCCATACCTAAGATTCTTTAAAGACAAGGTGGTCCTGGCAACTAATCCTACGTTCGTCCCAAAAGTTCCTACAGTGTATCACAAACACTCGTCCATTGTTCTCCCTACTTCCTTCGCGACCCCATCATCGACAGCAGAAAAAGCTCTGCATACCTTGGACGTTAAGAGGGCCCTGAAATTTTACCTACATCGCACACAGGAACTCTGGTTTACTCGACAACTGTTCATCGCATATGGTCCGTCGACGAGAGGGAAAGCAATCTCTAAGCAAGGATTGGCTCGATGGGTCTCATTGACGATTGCGTTTTTGCCACTCCAAGGCCGGTAGGCCGCTGCAAGGACATCCTAGAGCCCATTCTACGAGATGCAACGTCCTCCTCAGCAGCATTATGCGCAGGAATTCCGCTAACGGACATATGCCAGGCTGCGGCCTGGTCATTGCCCCGCACGTTTACCCGCCACTACTGCCTTGCCAGGCAGCATGCGGACGAGGTGCAGATGGGAAGAGCAGTCCTGCGCCATCTGTTTCAATAAGGTAAGCTCCACACTGTGGAGAGTTTTGTTTTCCAGCTTTTGGTGACCGTATGCTTTATGGGGGTACGGTTATATGAGTAAACTTATTTCTGGTGTACCTATGCATTGTGTATTGTGGTGAGGGTATATTACATTACATTCTCACCGCCGTTTTCAGGTGTTACTGCTATACAATCTATTCTAAGCATGTGAATCCATGAAAGATCCAATGCTGGAGAAGGGAATAGTTTCTTACCTGTAACTCCATTTCTCCAGCATTGGTATCTTTCATGGATTCACATGCGCCCACCAGCCTCCCCGGAATGCAATGTATTTCCTTGATAAGTTTAACCCTTCCTACTTTGGAGGGGCCGAAATCTGAAGGGGAGCCGCGGGGGCGGGCCTCTTATACTGGGACGGCCTACGGAGCGTGCGTAGGCGGGTCCTAAAAGGATGTAGATAGGACACAAAAGTGTCGGAAGTTTTCCTATAGGAAAAGGCTATTTCTGATGTTAATCTGCTTGGAATCGCATGCTGTGCATAGGTCCGACATCCAGTGGTCACTGCGGAGTATTGCATTTTGTTTTTCATAGTCGAAAAGGGACGTCGACAAGGCGTCTGAAATACTATCCCTATAGTGACGTGCGTTGTACCCACAATCCCTCACGTGTCGAGGTCCCTCAGATTGTTTTTTTCCGCCCAGCTACTGGTCGCCTTTACGCGGAGCTCCTCGAGAGACATTGCAGATTTCATCTCCTCGACCTTTGGTCGTTTTCCTATTTAATATATAACACATCGATCCCTCCCTCGACGCAGTTGTGAAGCTGTCTCCACCGAGCAAGATCTTCGACGGAGTGGACGAGCGGAGGAGATCCTTCGGCGTTGCCGAACACGTGGCCTGGCCTCGCAGGCCAAATACAATAGGGAGAGTGGGGTCGTGGGACATCTCTGGTTCTTTTCTGAGAATGCCTTTCCTTTTCCCCTTCCTTTCCCTTGGGGTCGTTATCACGATTTATTGCCTCGGCTATGGAGAGGACACCCTTAAGGTTTTGCCCGCGTTGCAAGGGCAAGTTTACTTGGAAGGACAAGCATTCACGGTGTAACCGCTGCTTGCCCCTCGATCACAAAGAGGAGGGTTGCACGGCTTGTCGGCTTCTTAAGCCAAAGACTCTAAAAGACCGTAGAGTCAAGAGGTGGGCGGCCTACGCTATGTCGAAGGCCGATTCTTCACCCGCCGCTGCTACCACCGACCGTGACGAGGAACGTGATAACACGACCTCCGCTACGGAAGTCGTAGACCCCTCTAAAAAGCGCTCGCGCTCTTCGTCGTCTGTCCCCGGCCCCGACGGGCTCGGCTCACGCCCTGCTTATGGGGATGAACACCCCGGCGACACTGACGCACACGATACCACACATAAGCACACAACCCATGGCTCTTCGTCGAAGACGAAGAAAGCATCAGCGCCCAAGGAGACGCAGGTTCCACCGGCGGCCTCCTCGGACCGTTCAGGTTCGAAGCCCCTCTCGCAGCCGCGACCAGCGACTGGGCTTTCGGCAAATAAGGGCGCCGCCCCCAAACCATCGGCCGGCGCGCACCAGCAGAGAGCGCACGCCGCCGTAGAACGATCGACACCCGTAACGGCGAAACCACAGCCCATCGCTGACAAACGAGTCGCAGAGAGCTTGGCGAGGATCGTTGTAGCCGACGCCCAGAACCGTACGCCGAAAGACACGTCGAGCGCTACGCAAAGGTCTAAAGACACGCCGGAAAAGCCCGAAGCAAGACAGGGACTACCCCCTTCAGTCGGGGGGACCCCCAGCACACCGGAAGGCTTTTCGGAAGGCGACGGGACACTTTCCTCGACGTTATGGGAGAGGTCGAGCCGTTTTCAGCTAGATGACACTAATTTTCCCCCGCTAGACCGCTCAGGGGTACCCCATGAAACCATGGAAATGCTCCATCTCTGCATGGAGAGAATGGAGAGGTTTATGAAGACCCAGAACCCTCCCACTCCCAAGAGAAGGGCCTCAGGAGGGACCCCAGGGCCAAATATCTGAGACTATTCAATCCCCAGCAGGACACAGCCTTAGATTTCCATAATGTGTATGACCTCACTGGTGAGGAACAATACTTGGAGGAGGAGGATGAATTTGTGGACGATGAAGAGGGACAGAACCAGGAGGAAGGTCTGGAAGACAGCCCAGACATGGTAGGAGAAGGCTTCGGAGAAAATCCAGAAGAAGGACCTTCTCATCCCTGGCAATCCCCATCAGTATATTCGGACACTGATGTCCTGAACCTAAATCCTCCTGACAATTCACCTGTTAGAAACCCGTCTCCCATTGACGATCAGCCCACATTCAATGCCCTGTTGCGCAGAGCAGCAGCACATTTCGAACTGGACACTGGGGAGATCTCTCCTGAAATAGACTTTGTGGAAAGAGTAATTAAGGAGAAACCCCCGGTCAGCCAGACCATTCCCCTCCTCGCTTCAGTGAAGAGAAGAATCATCCCTTCGCTATCCACACCCGCACTAATCAGAGGAGTTGATCCAAGAATTGAAAACTTTCACTCCTTCACCCTCAGACCCGCTGTACATCACGGGACATTCCATTCCGGATTCCCTTGTAGTAACTAATACAAGGAAGAGGGCAGGGGTGCCGCTGTCCACCAGCGAGGCACCACCTGACAAGGAGGGCAAGAGGTTATATGCCCTTGCAAAGAGAGTCACATCCTCGGCTGCCTTTTCGGCAAGAATTGCGAACAACAATTCTTTGCTAGCTAGCTACGCGGACGCGCAGTGGGCCAAACTGCGCAAAGACGCCGAAGAAGCGCCGGAACCACTACGTACACGCCTGCTATCAACTATTGGTGAAGGAACCCAGGTCAACCAGAGTATTGTAAAGAACTCTCTGGATGCTGCAGAGACAGCGGGACGATCCCTGGTTCAGGGAATACTCCTAAAACGCCATGTATGGCTGCGCAACTCAGGGTTCAAACCGGAGACACAGGCGTCTTAAATAATAAACCTGTTGAAGACTCAAACCTCTTCGGGAAAGCGGTGGATGAGGCTCTGGAGATGGCTAAAAAAGAGTTTGATACTATCAAAACTCTTGACCAGATCTCTAAGCCCACTACCAGACGCGGCTATGGCAACAAACGCTTTTTTCGTGGCCAACGCCAACAGCAGAATCAGCAGCAACAGTACCCTGCCACCAATTACCAGACCAATAGTGGGCAGTACAGCCAAAGAGGCCAGCGCCGTGGCAAAGGGAGAGGTCGGGGGTCCACCCCCAGAGGCTCCCAAGCCCCCAACAACACCAAGTGACGCGAAGATTTGCGTCCCCTCCCATGCAACACCGGTCGGGGGCCGGATAACATCCTTTCTTCCAGCATGGGAGGGAATAACGTCAGACCGCTGGGTACTTTCCACCGTAGCCCACGGATACTGCATCGAATTCAACGGTTCCCCAACATACAGACCCCCGAGGAGACGACGCATGACACCGGAACACCTTGCCATCTTTCTCCAAGAAGTACAACAACTGCTGGAAAAAGGAGCCATAGAGGTCGTGCCTCTATCTCAGGTAACGTAAGGTATTTATTCAGTGTACTTCCTTGTACCCAAAAAGGATCTAACCATGCGCCATGTATTAGATCTGCGCCCAGCGAACAAGTTTATCTAACCCCAGATGTTTTGTATGGTGACCTTACAGGAAGTGATCCCACTGCTATCACAGGGAGATTACATGACAACATTGGACATGAAAGATGCATACTTTCATATTTTAATGTTGCCAGCGCACAGAAGATACCTCAGGTTCATGATAGAGGGCAAACACTACCAGTTCAGAGTGCTACCATTCGGCATAGCATCGGCACCAAGGGTATTCACGAAGGTACTGGCAGCGGCCCACCTGCGCAGGTTGTCCATCCCAGTTTACCCTTACCTCGACGACTGGCTCATAACAGGGGATTCTTACGAAACATGCTTCTCCAATACCCAAAAGACTGTAGACCTTTTGTTCCAGTTGGGCTTCTACATCAACGAAAAGAAGTCCAGCCTAGACCCCAGCCAAATCAAACAATTCCTAGGGGCTCTAATTCAAACAAAGGACGGCCTTGTCTTCCCCTCCAACGAGAGGGTCCAAAACATGTTGTTTCAGATCCCTCAATATGTGACCGGTCGAGAGGTGACGGTACGCAAAGCAATGCGCTTGCTAGGCATGATGGCGTTGTGTATTTATTTGGTACCTCACGCGCGCCTGCGCCCTATGCAAGAGTGGCTCAACAGCCAGTGGTGTCAGGCCAGCGGACTATGGGACGATCTAGTGGTGGTCTTGCAGGCCTTGGTTCTCTCGCTACGGTGGTGGACAAAGGAAAACCTGGAAAGAGGGAAACCCTTTGCCACACCCGCGGCGGAAGCCACTCTAACCACGGACGCATCCCTAACAGGATGGGGGGCTCACCTATCCCATCAGACTGCTCACGGAGTGTGGACTCCGAACGTAGCTTCCAAACACATAAATCTACTGGAGCTACTAGCTGTGTTCAAGGCGCTAAAAGCCTTCCAGGAACACCTACAAGGCAAGACTGTGTTGGTCCTTACAGACAGCACCACAGCCAAGTACTACATCAACAAGCAGGGGGGCACCCACTCTCCAGGACTGTCCAAACTGGCCAAAAATATATGGAAGTGGGCTCTCAAACAAAACATGTTCCTATTGTCACAACATGTATCAGGGGAACTCAATCTGCTGGCAGACAAACTCAGCAGAGATTTCCCCCTGCCCGAAGAGTACCAATGGCGACTGCACGAAGACATCGTCTTCGACGTCTTCACACAACGGGGATTCCCAGAAATAGACCTGTTCGCAACCCTGGAGAACTCACACAATGCCAAAGTTACGCCTCCAGGTACCCCCAGAACCAATCCAAGGGGAACGGTCTGTCGATGCAATGGTCAGGGAAATTTGTTTATGCTTTTCCCCCCCGACTCCCCTTCTCAACAAGGTGGTGCACAAGATGCACCAGGAACAAGTGACCATGATACTGGTGGCCCCAATGTGGGCCCGACAGCCATGGTTCGCTCACTTGATGGAGATGTCTCTATCTCCCCCAGTGAAACTCCCCTGCCCGTACAACATGCTGTCACAAGACAAGGGCAGGACTCTGCACCCATGGCCCCAGAACATGAACTTAGCAGCTTGGCTCCTGAGATCATAGAATTCGGACATCTACAGCTCCCGCAGAGATGCATGGACATCCTCAGGGAAGCCAGAAAACCTAACACTCGCCACTGCTATTCTAGCAAGTGGAAGAGATTTGTCATCTGGTGCAGAGGGAAAAGCATCAACCCGATTGACTGCTCTCCCACACATATTGTTCTATACCTGACCCACTTATTGGATTCAGGTCTAGTGTTCAATTCCATTAAAGTCCACCTAGCGGCACTTTCTGCATACACCACTTCCCAACTCAAGGTGTCTTGGTGGAAGATCCCTGTTATAAAGGCCTTCATGGAGGGAGTAAAGAGAATACACCCCCCGATAGCTGACCCAGCTCCCGGATGGGACCTTAACGTGGTACTTACCAGACTCATGGGCTCACGATTCGAACCCATGCACAAAGCATCTCTTAAACACCTCACTCTTAAGACTGCTTTTCTAATAGCCATCACCTCCATCAGGAGAGTAAGTGAACTACAGGTTCTTTCTGTTCTAGACCCCTTCGTTACAGTTCACAGAGATAAGGTGGTTCTACGCACGCACCCAAGGTTTGCTCCGAAATTTATCTCGAAATTCCACGTAAACCAGTCTATAGAACTGCCAACGTTCTTTCAAAATCCTTCCAACTTGGGAGAAAAAACTCTGCACACACTAGATGTGCGCAGAGCGGTCATGTTCTACATGGAAAGAACCAGACCACTGAGGAAGACTAATCAGTTCTTCGTCTCGGTGGCAGCAGGAAGAGAAGGGGATGCAGTTTCAAAGTCCACTATTTCTAGATGGATTGTTCAATGCATCACTCTCTGCTATACTCTTGCTAAGAGAGAACTGCCCTTTAAGCCAAGAGCACACTCTACTCGAGGTACGGGGGCGTCCATAGCATTCATTGCAAATGTTCCCCTTGAGTCCATCTGCAAAGCGGCTACCTGGAGTTCTGTGCACACCTTTACAAAACACTACTGTCTAGATGCACACTCGAGATCTGACTCCCAGGTGGGACAGGCAGTATTAAGACATCTTTTCTCTACTGTTCCTTCTCATAACCCACCGCCAACTCCGGGTACTGCTCGCTAGTCTATGCACAGCATGTGATTCTAAGCAGATTAACAAACATCAGAAGACAATGCATTACTTACCGTAAAAGCATTTCTGATGGTTGTATCTGCTTAGATTCACATGCGCCCACCCTTCCTCCCCGCTCGGATGGAAGGAACATATACATCTTTCTACATCTCTCTCTCTTTTCTGTACTCACTCACGTATAGAAGGCTCCCTCAGGGCAGAAAAATACAAACAGAGGGACCTCGACGCGTGAGGGATTGTGGGTACAACGCACGTCACTATAGGGATAGTATTTCAGACACGCCTTGTCGACGTCCCTTTTCGACTACGAAAAACAAAATGCAATACTCCGCAGTGACCACTGGATGTCGGACCTATGCACAGCATGTGAATCTAAGCAGATACAACCATCAGAAATGCTTTTACGGTAAGTAATGCATTGTCATATGTGTACCGTGGGGTCCCAGTCTGACGACGGGGAATATTCTAAGCATGTGAATCCATGAAAGATACCAATGCTGGAGAAATGGAGTTACAGGTAAGAAACTATTCCCTACTCAAGGTTTCTTGATTAAACAATGATTTATTAATTTGAGTCAGTTTTAAAATCTGCCTCCCTTAGAAGGGGGCAATTGGCAACAATAAAATGCACTTAAAAAATGCACTCCTGTTTCAGTTTGGTAAGTAGATACAATTTCGGGACGCACACGCACACACTCTTGTGGGAAGCAAAGATGCAAGCAGCTCTACAAAAGTCAGCAAATGCAAGTCTCAAGTGAGAACAAGCAAGCTACACACAACCACAGGTAAGTACCCCTAGTTGCACAGTACCTTGAGTCTGAAGAAAGGGATCCAGCTGGCTTCTGTTCCTGTTGTAGTGCTGTAGATCTTGTCAGGGCCAGTCTTACACCAGATTGCACCCAGGCAGGAAGCATCATTGGCTCCCCCCAAACCCCAACCCCTCAAAATGACATCCAAAAAAAGTGTTACAAATGTTGTAAATAGGACCAGTGTCCCTACACTTATTAAAACGGTCCTATTGTAATGGTGTAAACGTAATCACTTGTAAGCACTCCAGTTTTTGCAGTTGATGACAGGGTGAGATTACATTATTTACCCAGGATCACACACTTACACTAAACAGCGAAGCAGGGATTTTAACCCACTCTGCAATTTAGGCACGGCCAACTTCTTCCACGCTTTACTTGGAACAAATAAGTTTTGGGTGTCAAGGCCTACAATAATACTGTCCTATAGAATTTACTTGCAAAATACACAAATTGCATAGTAAAGCATCATGACAACATGTAAATCCTATTAGCAGCATGTTGAGCCAAAATAATATTTGTGTACCTTTATTTTCCACATCCTGAATGGACAACTATAAGATGCAAAATATCTATTTAACCACTTTACTTTCAGCGCTTTAAGACACACAATAAAAGAAGTTGTGTAATAAACTCATTTAGGTTTGGAGATTCATCACAAACCTCCAGAGTGTTATGTATGGTTTTAAGAACATGCAACTAAGGACATCAAAGCAAACTGTACACTTTAGCATGCAAAGCTATTAGACATTATGCTTGTGAAGAAATATACAGGGTGCTGGGAGACCTGGGGCCATCACGGCTTCCAGGTCCTGTTGAGCGGATGAATCAAACACTGGTTTCAGTTGGTGGCAACCGGACGTACATAGGCAACAAATACAAGTGTAGGAGTGCAAATCATGCCAGAGAGGCGGCTGTGGATAAAAAAACGGTCTAATTGGTAAGAATTGGATGTTGCAGGCTCCTAGCCATGAACCTTGGCCTGGATAGGAATGCCAGCTCCTCCCTACATGCACAGAACACCATTTCTTGGTCAGCTAAAGTGAATTCTCACTCACTAGTGGAGTGTGCAAATTGTGGTCTGCTTATGTGGTCTTCCCTTAGATCACTTCCCATTTGCTCACCGTCTATTCCTGGTGCTCACAGACCATTGTGTCGTAATAGACAAGCAACCAAGTTAACATTGGTACACAGTCCTGTATCAGTTATGCTCAATTTCTTCATATCAATTTATCTATAGACCCATTTGACCTCTTCAGTGCTGGCAATTGTGTTTTACCGGCAGCTACTAGTGTATAGATTGCCCTCTAGTAAACTGCCAAAAACAAAATTCCAGTGTAAAACCAGTTTGGACATGCAACTGGTGATAGGTTCTAAAGCTTAGTAGTTCATTATTAACTCCCAGGACATTACTGGAGTTCCCAAAAACACAATCCAAAACTGTTTTTTCTAGCTAATCAACTCACTGGGCTATTCCCTACAGCCCCAAAACCTTAATGGGGATTAACCTTGGGAATCAGAAAATTTGACCGGAGTTCTACATGGCTATCCTATAGGAAATATTCCTACTCTGTTCTGAGTCGCCTCAACCAATTCAAGGTCTCTCTGGTTTCAATGCTTCCGAGTAACAATCTGATAAGCATTTGCATGTAGTTCAGTCACCCATACAGAACTAAATTGTTTGATCTATTTTTGTTTGGGACACGGTTTGAAGGTCGGCGGCAGCTATGGGCACTATTAAAATCGGCAGAACGTAGCGGTTTCAGCTACTCGCAAATATCACCACCACAGTTCTTGGACACCTTATGGGCTCCCCTTGCTTCTGGGGTACAGCACTCTGTTGATGTGGCTCAGGCTTGGGCAGTCCTGCTTTGAGGGAGTCCGGAGGATCTTCCTGGAGCTCGGGTCCGGCTTCAAGATGATGCACTTGATTCTGGTGTTCCTGTCCCCTGGCACTCGGTTCCAGCAGCAGCTTAGAAGTACTGCCAGCATGCTGCTTGCTCTCACCAGGAGTTCGAAGAAAGTCACCAAGGAAAGGATCCTACCACACCTCCTGGTTCCTGCACTTTTGCCCCTGTTTACCAATAACCCTGACACCCTGGCTACTACCTACAACTCCATTTCCCAAGCTGTGGACACCATAGCCCCACTCACCCAGAGAAAAGCCAAGCTTACCAAACATACCAACGCATGGTTCTCTCCTGAACTTGTCAAACTACGCTCCAAGAAAAGGACAGCCCTCTCGACGTGGGTGGCCAAACTGAGTGACACCACTAAACTTTCCTTCTAAAGAATATAAAGCTGCCGTTATTGCAGCCAAAGCCAATTCCTTCAACTACAGGATAGCTAATGCTAAATCGGGGTCCAGAGTAGTTTCTCTATCTTTAGAGCGCTGGAAGCTCCCACGCCCACCCTACCCTCCCTCACCAAGGACAAGGACTGGTGTAATAAGATCCAGGATGCTATGCTGGACAAACTAAACATCCTCCAAGACAAAATCATCAGCCGCCAAAAATCTTTAAAACGGCAACTATCCAACCTCCACCAGAATACCTCATGCGAAGTCCCAGCCTTCTCATTCGAAGTAATGAACACGAAGTCACAGCAATCCTTAATTCGATCAAGTCATCAAACTGTAAGGGTGATACCTGCCCAGCACAGCTCATCCAAGACGGTGTATCCATCTTGGCACCTTTCATCACAGCATTCATTAACGCCTCCTTTAAAACTAACCACGTCCCTTCCTGCCTCAAAGAAGCTTGGGTGCGTCCACTGTTGAAAAAAATCCCCACTTGACCCGAAAATCCCTGGAAATTGCAGACCTATCACAACGGTCCCGTTCCTACTGAAGATTCTTCAGGTCCACAAATACCTGGAGACTCACCACCTGCTTCGTCTCTGACAATCCGGCTTCCGTCCAAACCACGGACCGGAAACTGCCTTATTGGACCTTAAAAACCAGTTTGACCTCAGAGATGCAGGCAAACCCACCCTCCTGCTGCTCCTTGATTTGTCTGCGGCCTTTGATTTGGTGGACCATGATTCCCTATGCCACCACCTTTCCACAGCCACCAACCTTTTGCCAAATGCCACTGCCTGTATCTCTTCCTTTCACAAGGAAAGAGCAATGAAAGTCTTCTCGGACCAAGCCTGCACGAGGCCCGAACTAATCAAATGTGGAATCCCCCAAGGATCTTGTATCTCGCCCACTCTCTAAAACTTGTTCATGAGGTCGCAATTTAATTTTCTGGACTCTCTAGTCATCGCATATACTAATTATGCTGATGATACACAGGTCCTCATCCCCCCTTACTGGAGATTATGAGGGTGACAAGGAATCCCTTGACACTATTTACGCCACGATCCAAACCTCGATGGCTGAGAATTGGTTGTTCCTAAACAGTGAAATGGCGGAACTTCTACTCATTGGCTCACCAGAAACACTCATGAAACTGGATGCAAAATATAGCTCTCTCTTGATCGACAATGCCCCCTTCCATGTATCACAGGTAGTAAAAACTCTTGGAGTTTACCTAGACTCTAACCTCCTAATCGTTTGGCAGGTTAACGATATCTCATCCGCATGGCATATCACTCGAAATTAATCCCTGCAGCCAAACCATTTCTAACTCAACAAAACTGCCTGCCTCACCATCTCAGAGCAATAATTTGTCCCGACTTGATTATTGCAATGCACTTCTGCTATGCACCTTTGCCAAAAACATTAGGAAACTTCAGACGGTACAAAATAATGCCCTTGGAGCAGCCACTGGCATTTCAA
Source organism: Ambystoma mexicanum (assembly GCF_040938575.1). Lineage (NCBI taxonomy): Eukaryota > Metazoa > Chordata > Amphibia > Caudata > Ambystomatidae > Ambystoma > Ambystoma mexicanum. The sequence goes on from NC_090926.1 coordinate 865,663,877, forward strand.
GGAGGGACCACATCTCGGCCACCAGGAAATCTGTTCACTGGCTCCCCATCAAGGAACGGATCATTTTCAAGACTCTAACACTCACCCACAAATGTCTCCATAACTCGGCACCTCGCTACCTCTCTCAAAGATTCACCTTACCGCACACTGACAGACCCACAAGAACAGTCTACACTAACCGTGTAGCCATCCCCAAAGGGTCAGGGCACGAGCAGGGGGATCGAGTTTTCCATCATTGTGGCTACCAACTGGAACTCGCTACCCACCCGACTGAGAGGCATTGAGTCACACACAGCATTCAGGAAAGCAATTAAAACTCTGTTGTTTGTGTAGAACCATACCAACACACTCCTTACCACATTTACTTAATGGATATTTGGATACATGTAAGACTAGCCCTAACTTTGCTATTGTAAACACCCATGTATCATGTATGTATTACTGTATTCCTTAAGGCACAAGCTCCCTGTAACCTACGCAGTTCCTCCTGTTCACGCAACTAAGGCATCTTCTTGAAACAGCGCCTCGATGCCTCCGGGCTGTAGGTGCTATACAAATACAAAAATAAATAAAATGGAGAGAAGCGCCAGTCAAGTTCGTCTTGGGGTCAGTTGATCCCACCAACCCAATGGAGGAACTCGTCCATTCCGGGCTTCTCTAGTCGATTCGAAATATGGAGCTTCAGCACTGCACAGGGCTTCACCGGGCAAACCAACTGTCCAGGAGGGTGCAGCAAGCTTCTCTTCCAGTTTCTTCGGTTTCTTCGTCCAGTGGTCGACTCTGCCTTACTTGCAAAAGACCTATTCTTTTATGCAAGTTTCTCCCATCATTCATTCGCAGCCTAGCTGTCACTCACACAGCAGGGTGGCTGTCCTCCAATCACCTTTGGGTGCATTCCTGTGACCAAGGAGACTAAGCAAAAAGAGTTTCGGGAACCCCCATTGCTTCCTGCCCTGCCAGACACGCTGGAGCCAGCGGCAGGCTTCACCAGTGAATCCCCCAAAGACAAAACTAACAAAGGGAGCAAACCTGGTTTGACGGGCAGAGTAAATTTAAAGAAGGACCTTACAAACAAGAAATGGTGAAAAAAGAAGACTGGGCCCCTTTGACAAAATGGGCAACAATGGGTGCAATACGGCAGGGAGGATTCAGCCTTTGTTAAAAACGCACAATGGTAGGAACATTAAACCACTGCCTCCAGCCATTAAATGTAGTAAGGGTAACATAAATTTTTTTTTTTTTACATGAGATGGTAGACAAAGAGGATACTAAGTAATCCCCCAGCACTCCACATAAAATGGTGTGTGCTGGGTCTACAAAGAGAAAAATGTAAGTACAGTCAATTTCACTTTACTACTCTTGGAAACAGTAGTTTACCCAAGAGAAGGTATTTGACCTTAGCAGAAATCCAACGGACTTCTCTGTGCCACTGCACTGAAGGTGCTGTGTCACAATACAAAAGGTTATGGCCTATAGAGTTTGTCCGACGCCAAAACCAAAATAAACGCATGATTCAAATCAAAGACACATACATGAGTGGGGAAAAAGGTCTCGCTCTCTCCAGGATAAAAATTAAAAGTCCTAAAGTCCAGCAAAAGTGCGGGGGTGTCTCAAAGGTAGAAGCGAATTAACAGAAATGAGAATTCTCCCTAACGGACTGAGGAGTGGCGCTGGTGGGCGGAGTCGGGGGAGTGAATGCTCCCATGCCCATGCCCGTGCCCCTGCCCCTGCGCGCATCTAAATTTAATGGGAAGACCATTTTTTTTCTGGTGAAAAAATTTCTGCTTCGCGTCCCTAGCAAGGGACGCCCATACAGTATGGAGGAAAAGCGGTCTATGGACGAGGAGTACGTTAGCCACTACAGTGAGTAACTGTATAAATACTCCTACGTACCGTCCCCTTTCTTCCATACTGTATGGGCATCCCTCGGTAGGGACGGGAGACAGCTTCTTCACCAGAAAAATAAATTCCTCTTTAAATTTAGAGGCGCGCGGGGCGCGGCCCTGGGAGCATGCGCTCCCCTGACTCCACCCTCCGGTGCCACTCAGTCTTTTCCGTGTCGACAGGGAATGGGCCGCTTTCACCAGCGCTCCTGTGTTTGGCTTTGGCCTTGTAATGCCGTGTGCTCTTCCCTGGATACTGTCTTGTCATTTTGTCTTTAATCGGGCACTCGGCCCTCTGGTGCCAAGCTCCTCCCTGGCGCATGTCGACGTCCTCGCTTCAGCAGGTGTCTAGCCTGCGAGGGGCTCTTTCTTACGTCCAACCCCCATGCTCTTTTCCTTCGCTGCCTTGGTCCCGAACACGGCTGGGAGGGTTTTACCACGTGTGACGAGCTTACACCGCTTGCTCTGAAGAACAGGTTAGCTCGGTGGTGGGAGCTGTTCGAGAAGTCGCCTCCAGAGGACTTGAAGAACTTCATCAAATACAAGTCGAGGCCCAAGGTAGGGCTGCTTTTTTCCATTGCACCCTGCAAGAGCAACTCCTTTCCTAGGACTCGGAGTGGGAGGGACCGTTCAGGTTCTCACAGCAGCACAGGTACCGAGGCTCATTCAGGGAACGGCCGCCCGGCCGAGGGGTCGCTAGATCCTTCCGGAGACGGTGCTGAAGGACACCAGGGTTCTTTTACCGGGTGTTCACCCCAGGGGCTACTACCTAGTACCGGACAAATGTCTGGTGGGGGGGCTCTACGCAGCATTACTGGCGACACAGCCGATGGCAGCCCACCTACCAGGCTTCGTCCTGAGGTGTGCAGGGTAGCCCTCAAGTGCCATCGCCAAGTGTCCAGGAGGAGGCCGGACCTGGCGAGGCAAGCACCACGACGCAGGCACGTGGCATGCAGCCTCGTCCGACACCGTCCCTGTTTGAGGAGCAGGTAGGGAGATCGAGTGTCAAGGTGGGACTGGTCTTCGCCAGGTACGTGGTCTACAGCTTATCCTTCAGCGTCGCAGGGCAGATATACCCCGCAATCTGCCAGGCAGAGTATACACAGGCCTCAGCAGCCGCCAGCTATTCCGTCAATACCACCTGTCACCCCACTAGCCTGTGAGGACAGGTTTTTCGAGACATTACAATTATGAGGTCCACTCAGATGGGCGCCATCCCTCAGGATGTGTTCCGGGACATGCTGCGTCCAGTCCCAGCACCTATAATAATTCCTCCTCTGGCTCCATGGCCTCAGGCCCCAGCATAGCACCAGCTGCCTGCACTGTCTTTCGATTCTGGCTTCCCAGCCTCCTACAGTACAAGCGGTTCCACAGCAGCTTCCGGCTCCGGTCTCCACACCTCGGCCTTCGCCACCCATCACTCCTCCTCTGGCTCCAGACCAGCCGGATACCCTGATTGACAGCGATGAGGACGACGACCCCGACATGCCATCTTCAGCTAAGGTCTTCCATGAACGACTTGTAGGTTTGGCTGAATACTTGGGGATTCCACAATCCTTGGTGGAACAACCTGAGGCAGGGGTCCTGGCTGACGTCCTCACTCTACGCCCCGCGGCCAGAACATGTATCCCGATGCAAAAGTACATTGTCGCCTTGGTATGGCTTAAACCCCATTCGGCGCAGCCTACCAATCGGCGCCTTGGCACCAAGTACAGACAATTGGAGGGGGATCCACTCTTGCTGTTGGCACACTCATCCACACGCGTCTGTGATTGCAGCAGCCTCACTCTACTCCAAGCCACAGTCGTCTTCCGCAACTCGTCTTTGGCACTTCTAGGCAAGGAGGAGATGATCTTGAGGCCTATGGAAGGAAGGTTTATTCCAGCGCGCCTCTGCACCTGCGCCGGTCTAATGCAAATGCTATGGTCACAGCGGTTAATAAGAGGCTTTGGAAAGAAATCTGACTTCCTTCCAGAACTTCGGGTGCACAGTCGGGAACGTTTCAAGGCGGGGCTGGCAGAAGCTAAAATTGTGGCGCAGGACATCATGGAGTCCACCGTTGCGCATATAGACACCACAGGCATGAGAACGGCGGCTTGTCTACGGGCGACCAAGTTCAACCAGGACGTCCAGGAACGTATATTGGACCTTCCATTCAAGGGTGGCGACTTCACCAAAGAGGAGCTGGATAAGAAGAAAATCTGTTCCCAAACTGCAAAGTCTTATCGATCCTCACAAAGTCCACGCACAAGACATTCAGCCTTTGGCGGTTTCCGGGGCTTCCAGGAGCATAGGTCCAGGCAGCTAGACCCCTCTCCACGTCAGCACTGCTGCAAACAACTCAAGACGGGTAATAAAGGATTCTTCCAGTCCCCCTCCTCAGTCTCGGAGGGAAAGAAGGCACATTCCACTCCGGGTCCACGTGTCTTCGGTGGGGGGCAGGCTTCCCCTTCACGCACATCATTAACGCACGAGGTTCGCGGACCCCTGGTTCCAATTTGTAGTGTGCACGGGTTACTGCCCACCGGTTCCTCCGTCTCTTCTCTCCTTCCCTCTACTCCCACAGATTGGGACAACAGCTCCGTTGGCGGAAATTCGATCGCTTGTAGAGAGCCAGGCAGTGGAAGTACCACCAGCCTACCATCGGGCGATGGGCTTCTACTCCAGGATTTTCGCCATACACGATAAGAGCCAGGCAGCCTGAGAATTGTACCTTTCCACCCTGAACCTTTCCCTCCCTCTTCAAAAGTTCAAGATGGTTACGCCAGCACTTATTGCGGAGACACTGTGCAGGGGAAACTGGATGTGCCCCTTGTATCTGAAGGACGCATACCTACACGTCCCGATTTGACAGCCTCATTAGGCCGTACTGAGGTTCAGGATCCTGTGCTTCCTTTTCCAATGCAAGGTTCTACCCTTTGGTCTCAATTCTGCCCCCAGAGTCTTTACCAGGCTGATGAATGCGGTGGCAGCCCTCCTCAGGGATCAGGGCCACCACTTCTACCCGTACCTAGACGACTGGCTTGTTAGGGCGAGCACCCCGAAGGCAGTCGTTCACACCCCCTCCGCCCTCTTGAATACGCTACACGAATTGGGATTTTCCATCAATCTCAAATCACAGCTGCAGACGAGAGTCTGGCATTCCTGGGCCTCATCTGGGACACAACCTCTGAGTTTGTTCCCTCGGAGGACAAGATTGCAGCCATCAAGAGGGCCACAAGTCATTTTCTCAGCTGAGCAGTGACCTCAGCATGGTGGTACCAGCACCTTCTGGGTTTCTATTAGCAGTGCTTTACACAAGGCTCAAAATGAGATGATTACAGCTGCACTTCGCAGCCTCATGGAGTTAGGAGCGTGGTTCCCAGGTGGAACTTCTCAGCATTCCGCCCTTTCTCCTCCAAGACCCTGTCTGGTGGAGCACAGACTGCAATTTGAGGATAGGCAGACCCTTCTGTCAACTTACCATCACCGCAGACTCTTCCGTGGAGGGCTGGGGAGCTACCCTGGACAACCACAGCGTCCACGGAGTTTGGTATCTTCAGGAACAGGAGGCCCATATCAATTTGCTAGAGCAGAAGGCCATCTGGCTGGCTCTCAGAAACCTTCATACAGCTCATCAGCGGCAAGATGATCCTCATTCAAACGGACCACTCCACCAGCATGTATTACATCAACAAGCAGGGTGGCACCAGGTCTCCTCCTCTATGCACCCTGGCGGTCAGCATTTGGGAATGGGCTCTGGTGAACAAAATAAACTTGACAGCGATCCACCTCCCGGGAAGTCCAACCTGGAGACACTCAGCAGGCCGGGTGCCGACAATTACAAATGGCAATTGAACGATCAGGTCCTTCAGGGGATCTTCAGCAGACAGGAGCAGCCCCAGGTGGATCTTTTTCGCCACCTGGCATAACAGGAAGTGCCCTCAGTTCTTGTCCTGGCGGGGACAGGGTCTGGGCTCCCTGGGCGACGACTTAGTTACAGTGTAACAGCATGAACGCATATGCATTTCCTCCTACTCCCCTGCTCGACAAGGTGGTCTGCAAGAAGGGTGTCACAACACCTCAGCATCATTCTGATCGTTCTGTGATGGCCTGCAAGACCATGGTTCTCGGAACTGCTCATCCTCTCGGATCGGCCGCCGATTCACCTTCCGCTGGGTCCAGATCATCTTCTATCGCAGCAGGGAGGCATGGTCATCCACCTGCCCTGCAGAAGTTAGCCCTCGCTGCGTGGTTTCTTAACGGGTCACACTAAAGCATCTGTTTCTTTCACAGGCTAACCTAGACATTATAAAGGGCACTTGGAGCTCTGCTACTAGGAGCCAGTAGAAGAGCAAATGGACCAGTTTTTGTCATGGGGCGGAATCAAAGGAGGTTGATCCTCTTAATTGAACGTTGGACAACGTGCTATCCTTCTCTGCACAGCTCGCACACTCAGGGGTGCAGATACACATGCCACACCTATCCGGCGGCCTTTGGAGCCTACAGGAACTCGACAGAGGAAGTGTCCTCATCCTCCAGCCCGGTGGTTAAGAGACATCTGGCTGGCCTCACCAGGCTCTACCCGCCTTTCAAGAAGCCACACCCTGTGTAGGACCCCCAGCATAGTGTTGGGCTGTTAGGCATGGCATGTTGTTATTTTGCATTTATATAGCGCCTTATATATCATTGGTATGGTCTGAAGGCACTGGTAGGTTGAACGCCCTTGGGAACCGAAGTTCGGATCAGTCGAGAGAGTAGGGAGAGTCAAAAGGTGCGTGTGAGCACCGGATATGTGTGAGCACCGGATATGTGTGCAGCTGGTGCGGTAATCTTGTAATAGCTGCTTCTTAGCGGTAGGTATGGTGGTTGAGAGATCAGGAGTATGTGTTCGTTCTGGCAGGATTTATCCAGACCGAATGTGGCTGCGTTAGGCCTGAGGGGAACGCCTGCCTGTGATGCTGGAAATGCATCAGTGGGACAGGGCCTCTGAATCCTTGTCCTTTACTGCTTTTTATCGTGTGTTCTGTCATGTTTTCTGCCCAGGAGTCCATGTGGGACTCCTGGCAGTGCAGCTCTCTCTTTTGGTTTGGTGAACAGACCCATGGGATACCCTTATGGCACCCATGGGTAGGGGTACAACCCTGTGCCCCTAGTGTATGTTTTTGGGCACCTGTGGGTGGCCCACAGAGCAGGGTATGGGCTGGTGGCAGCTCCATGCTGAATTTGACAGGTGCTCTGGGTGTCCTCCATTTTGGGATACCCAGGCCCCGCCATTGGGGTCAGTTGATTCCTGATAGGAAACAAGATGGCCCCTGTGGCCTCTTGCTTTCTATTGCCTGTTACCTTGTTTTCCCAAAGTCCTGGGAAGCCCTGACTCTGTCCCTTCCCCCTGACTGGCTGTTGGGTGGAAGTTCTATATATGGTGCTGTTGTGAAGGCCCAGCTAGACTGACTGGAGCCTTCCCAGTGACTGTATGTTGTGGGTACCTCCTGTGGGTGGGACCTGGGTGAATGGAGTGTGTGACCAATATACACTCCTTGTTGTGGTTGTCTGGTTTCTGGCATGAGAGACAAAGACTGAGACAGCCCTGCCCGAAACTGGCCTGAATGCAGTGTGTAGTGTTGAATGGCTGGGTACTTGTCCCAATCCACATTTCTTGTTGTGAGTGTCTGAAAGGGAGGAGTGTGGCCTGAATGCACTGTGGGCCTGATTGGCTGACTGACTGCATGAATGCCCTTCTGTATGATTGGCTGCTGGGTGTGTGCCAGCAGTGTGGATGAGAGACAGAATAGTATATCTTGGGACCTCTCACCACTAGTAATTGTTCAGAAGCATTCAGGAGCTGAGTCTCCACTCTAAGAGTAACTGGAACTGCTGATCCTCGACGTCCAGCTGGAAGAAGACGACTTGCTGTTGCATTTGCTTCGACCGATCTGAAGGCTGCCGAAATCGTCGAAGACTGACCCGAGAGAGGACCTGGTAAGGCGCCCTCTTCCCGTGCTCCGAGGGACCAGCGAGCACTGCTCCATCTTCGCCGAAGCGCCCTGAAAGACAGACCCTCGAAAGGCTGCCGACCCGAGACGGGACCGCCGAGGAGATCGAACTGAAGCACACTGACATCGCCGCCGTCGAAGTCCATCGCCGTCGACCAGGGTTCGCAGGTTTGTGTAACCGCTGGAGGCCCGTCGAAGTTGTGTTGCCCAGCCGTGGGAACCACTTGACGCCGTGCCGCCGACGACCGGAGCCGCCCGCTCCTTTGCCTAAGAACATTCGAATCGAAGGACTCCCTCGTCTGCACCGTCGACCGCTTTATCCTGCCGGAGAAAGTCGAGGACGACCAACGCGCCGAGGAGAAACCTGCCGGTGGGTTTCCCGCCACCCAAAGACCACAAAAGACTCGAACGACTCGACGCCCTTGCTGGGCCTCCGTCTCCACAATCTTTGCGGTCCAGAACTATTGTCACCGAGGTGCCCCGCACGCCTCTGCCTTGCAGGACGCCGACGCTCCGACGCCGACGAGCACCGCTCGGACGAAGCTGCCGCCTCATCGACGCCGTTCTACCCTGTTTGTCAACGGATGTTCGACGCCCCGTGTCTCCCGCTTGAAAGGGAAGGCATTCAAGAAGGGCCGTCGATTCCCCGCCGCCGAACGCAGAGTTCCTTGACGCTTCTCGACGCCTCTCGACGATCCGTGACTCCCGCTTGAAAGGGGGTCGCTCAAGAAGGATCTGTCGACGCCTCTTCGAAGAACTCGACTCCACCAGGCAGATTGGGGGGGGGTTAAAACATTATAGGAGGGAATAAGACTTGCAGAACAATATATGGACTGGGCTTGTGCTATATCTTTATTTTACAGGTTGCCCAGGTGGGGGGGATCTCCACACAGAACTGTCTAGTGGTAGGGGCCAGTATTCTGCTTATTGCTCAACCATCTTATTTTCTCTCCTCTCTCTATTGCTGGTTTCACTCTATTGATCTGTGTGACATTGTTACAGTATTGTTGATGCACTTTAATGAGATCTAATACAAAGGGTGGTACCACTTTAGAATTGTATATATTTGCCATTGTTGATTTTCCTAAGTACAAAGTGAGTTATTATGATAAGTGTACATAACCTTGAATATTGATTATATAAAGACTGTGTTCTAACCAATACAGTGTGTGGACATTCCTTTGTGGGGGCTTGGGGACTACACTGTACTTAAGAACCAGCCTGCATCACCTCCTGAGAAGCTAGGCCTTGATTGCTCGTCCATTGCTACCGTAATAGAGAATCTTGGCTGGGGTCTTCTGTGCCTCTCTTCTACCATATAGAGAGCAGAAGTACAGACACCCCCTACCAGTCTTTTCACTGCCTGGGGGGGGTGTAATCAGCAGTGTTTACTTAGAATGATGGGGAATGTGTGGCCGATGTTGGTATGAGAACAGTTATACCGAATGGTGTTCTAGTTGAGTGGTGGTGTAAAGAAGAGGGTAAGCGTGGTGGTGTGATATGGTGGGTTATATGCTCTTTCAACGTTCCCTGCAATCCAAACCATACTATATACGTCACGCAATTCTATGCACTCCTGTCTGCCCCACGCACTCCTGTCTGCCCCACGCACTCCGTTCCGTGTATTCGAAGTTGTTTTATGCACTCCATCCATATATTTCACCCGTACAATCTTCATACTTCATCCTTTCCATCCATCTGTTTCACATGTTTCATCCATGTACGTCTCCCGTTCCATCCATATATACGGTGGCCGATCCATCCATATACGGCACTCGATCCATCCACGTACTTCCATCTACATACTTCACTCGTTCCGTCCGCACTACGCATTCATCAATATTGCATGCATTCTGTACTCATCCGTTCGACGTACTCATTCCTTCTACGCAGCACGTCCGCTCTACGCAGCACGTCCACTCTGGGCACTCGTCCGCTCTATGACCTCACACGCTCTACACATTCATCGGTTTTACGCACTCAACCGCACTACACACTCATCCATTCTACGTCCCCTCTTTTCATGTGTACTCATTCGCTCATATGCACTCATATACACTTGTCGGTTCTACCCACTAGTCTGTTCAATGTAATCATCCACTCTACACATTCTTTCGCTCTGCTCATCTATCCTGCCCTGCTCATCCATCCGCTCCCCGCACTCATCCTTTCGGCAGACTCATCTGCTCTGCATGCATTCTGCACCCATCCGCTCCCCGCCCTTCTCCGCTCCCCACACTTGTTCTTTCCACGCATTCAACTGCTGTGTGCTATATGCACTCATCAGCCCTATAAAGTCGTTTGCTCATATGCAGTATTCCGCTCTATGCTCTCATCCGCTCTATCCTCTCATCCGCTCTGGCGATCTACACACACTCCGCACTTCCGTACTCATCCGCTCTACACACTCATCCGGTTTACGCTCACCCGTTCTGCACGTTCATCTGTTCTATGCACACCTGCGTTCTACACCCTTCTCTGTATTTACGCACTCATCCGCTCTCCGCGCTCGTCCGCTCTGCGCGCCTCATCCAATCTATTTCGTCCACGCCATTCACTTTGTTCATTCATCATGCATTATATCCATTTTATTAGTTTAAAGCTTGTTGCTGTTTCCGTATAATTTATTCTTATTATCCACGTCACTGGTTTGATCTATTTTTCTCGTTTAATTCTGTTTCTTTTTAGTTTATATTAGGGGTTATTAGCTGTCAATTTCTCGCATCGGGTAGTATGTTGGATTGGTGTGTCATTGAGATGATGTTACACTGTTTGGGTTGGTGTGCGTACGGGTTGGTTTTAGGGGAAGAGCCAGGTTTTCGTTAGTTTGCGGAAAGACATTAAATCCTCAGTTAGGCGGATGTGGGGAGGGAGTGAGTTCCACAGCGTGGGGGCCAAGGCTGAGAATGATGATCCGACTAACCTGACTGAGTTTGTCTTAGGTATGACTAGGAGGTTAGCTGAGCTTGATTTTAGGGTGCGTGGAGGGTGATAGGGTTTTAGCTTGTCTTGAAGATATTGAGGGCCGGTTTTATGCTCGATGGGAGATGCATTTGGTTTTGAAAGTCACCCGTCGGCCACTGGAAGCCAGTGCAGCGTCTTAAGGGCTGGGGAGATGTGATCTCTTGGGCCGAGTGCAATTGGCAGTTTGGCTGCAGTGTTTTGTGCCCTTTGGAGTTTATTCAGTTGGTACGCGTGGACTCCGAGGTATAAGGGGTTTGCGTTGTTCAGTCTTGATATAACGATTGATTGGACCGCAGAGAGTCTGTTGGGGAAGGAGAGATATGGAAAGATGCGCCTAAGGGTTTTAAGGTGGTAGTGGCAGGACTTTGAGACGTTGTTGACTTGGCGTGAGAGTGTTAGGTCGGAGTCAAGGGTGCAACCAAGATTTTTCACTGAGTTGGAGGGGAGTCGGTGAGTTGCCCATGGCGCATGGCCAGGGTAGCGGGTGCAGAAGAAGTTCAGAGTTTGCACAAACCATGATTTCCGTTTTGGAGGGGTTTAACAAGAGGTGGTTTTGGGTCATCCAGAGCTCTGTCTAGGATGCAGGAGGCCAGGTCAGGAGTTGAGATTTATGTTCAGGAGTTTTAGAATTAGTTGTCGTCGGCATAGTTGTAACACATGATGTTGTGTGAACGAATTATTGGTGGGAGGGTGATCAAGTAGAGATTGAACAGGAGGGCAGATAGGCATGCTCCTTGTGGGACTCCCGTGTCGACAGGTCGGGCTTGGGAGGAATAGGTGGAGAGTATCGTTATTTGGTACCTATCTTTGAGGAACAAAGCTATCCATTTAAGAGCGGTTCCACAAATTCCTAGGGAGTGAAGGCGGTCCAGGAGGATTGTGTGTTTGATTGTGTCGAAGGCGGCGGATTGGTCAAGAAGGATTAATGCGGTGCATCCCGCGGAGTCTGCCGTCATTTTAAAGTCATTCCAGATTGAGGTTAGGGTGGTTTCACTTCCCTGACGGGCTCTGAAACCTGATTGTGCGGGGTCTAGGAGATTGTTGGCTTCGACAAAGGCATTCAGTTGGGAGTAGGCGGTTCGGTCAATGAGTTTGGCAAAGAACCTGGTGTTGGAGATGGGATGGTAGTTTTTGGGCTCAAGAGGGTAGAGGGAAGGTTTTTTTTTATTAGAGGTTTGACATGAACCGTTTTGAATTCGTCAGGAAAGATACCAGAGGAAAGGGAGTCCTTTATGATGGATCTTGCGTGTTCTCCTGCGCAGGTGGAAGCTAAAATTTCTTTGAGGGTTTGTCAGAGGCGAGGAGGTCAAAGATGCAGTGTCTGTTTTTCTCTACGGATCGGGCATTAAATAGGATGCAGTTCACTACGGGAGGCGAGGTTGGTGTCGGAGCTAGAGCTTAAGGGAGTGGTGGTGGAGAGGGTGGAAACTGGAGAGGGGGAGGGGTAGGGTGGTTGATGCTCGGCGGGACTAGTGGGCGAGCAGAGAGGTTGGCGGGTTTCGGGCGGGAGTAGGTGGCTGCGTGTGTTAGGATGATTGGGTTTTGCTCGGGGGATTTGAAGGTGGGGAGTGGGCGGTTAGGAGTTTCAGTTGCAGATGAGAAATCGAGGCATGGGGGTTTCAGGAAGGGTGAAGCGAGGTGGGGAAGGAGGTGATTGGGGGAAAGATGTGGTGGGTCGAGACAGGGGAGGCAAAGAGTACTGAGAGATTGAGGGGGACTAGGTACGTTTCCTCTTTAGTGTCTTTGTTGCTATTGGAGTGTGAGAGAGGGTAGGGGGGGATCAGAGGGGGAGAGGGATGAGGCTTCGGTTCTTGCTAGGGCTAGGCGTGCAGTTTTTAGGGAGGTGAAAGGGTGCAGTCGGGGGGGGTGGGTGGGGGTTTGTGGGAAAGACGGGGGTGGATGATTGCAGGGCGGGTTGTGCCCGGTATGACAGTGAGTGTAGCAGGCATGATCAACCTAGGCTGGTCGGTGGTGGGGTTCGGGAGAGCAGTGGTCTTAGGGTGTTTGGCTCGCCATCGTGCCCCTCTGGCTTGGTGTTTGGAAAGGGGAAGGGTAGGGAATGTGAAGGATGGTGGGATGATTTGGGAAGGCGGGGTCGGGAGGGAAGGCAGACCAGGGAGTGGGTGCGGTCCACGGTGGTAGTTTCCGACAAACCCTGGTGGAGTGGGTGTACACATGATTAGTACGAGCTATTAGGTGTGCTTTCAAGGGCAATTTACAGTTTGTTGGACTTTATAAGTTCGGCTATATCACTGGGTGAGATTAGTCTTGGTTTCAGGGTTCCACTAAGCCGGGTGATATTATTCACTTATTCTAGGTTTTAGAGTACAAGTTGTAGAAGGTTGCAGATAATAGGCCGTTTTGAGGTGTAGCTAGACCTTAGGATATGCTGATCAGACGGTCTGTTTAGTTGCAGCTACAGCGCAGTTACGCTGTTGGGTAAGCTTTCTTCTAGTAAGCAGGGGTACAGGAAAGCTATTAGTTGGACCTTCAGGTGCAGTTTAGGAGGGCTTTCTAATTGTAGTTCTAAATTCAGTGGGGGTCGCGTTATTAGGCACACTTCTAGATTCAAGCAACGGGCGCTATTAGGCTCACTTCTAAATTTGAGTTTTGTATAGCTAGGCTATTAGGAATGCTTCTATATTCAGCTAATAACTCAACGCTACTGAGCACACTATTGCACAGAGAGGGATATTATGTACACAGAGAGCTTATTAGGCACACTCCCAAGTTCAATTTGCACAGAAAGGGTATTAGGAATACTTCTGAATTTAACTAGGGCGCGTTATTAGGCACACTTCTAAATTCGGTGCCCTATTAGGTCTACTTCTAAGTTTAGCTTTGCACAGAGAGGATATTTAGGGACACTTTTAACTTCAGCTTTGGGCTGAGGGGATATTTAGGCGCGCTTCTAAATTTGAGTTTTGCAGAGAGACTTTTTTAGGCACACTTCTAGATTCAACTTTACACTGAAATGGTATTAGACTATTAGGTGTACTTCTAAATTCAACTGTACACAGAGATATTAGACTATTAGGTACTTCTAAATTCAATTGTACACAGAGATATTAGTCCAACTTCTAAATTCAATTTTGTATAGAGGGGATATGGGACTAATAGGCACAGTTCTAAATTCTATATTACACAGATATGCTATTAGGTATACTTCTAAGTTAGACTTTTCACAGAAGGGATATTTAGGTACGCTTCTAACTTCAAGTTTTGTACAGTGCGGCTATTAGGGACACTTTAGTTTCAACTTTACACCGAGCGGGAATTGGGCACTGTTCCAACTTCAACCAGGGTGGACTATTGAGCGCCCTTCTAAGTTCAACCAGAGCACGCTCTTAGGGACATTTCTAATTTCAGCTTTGCACAGAGGGGGTGTTTAGGCGCAATTCTGAATTCAAGTCTTGCACTGAGAGGTTATTAGGCACATTTCTGGCTTCACCGGGGCACGCTATTAGGTTCACTTCTAAATTGGACTATGTGCAGAGAGCCTATTCTGGACACTAGTCAGTTCAACTAGGGCACGCTAATGGGCACTTTCCTCAATTCAACTTTATACAGGGAGGGTATTAGGCATAATTCTAAAATCAACTTTGCACAAAGAGGTTATTAGGGAGATTAGTCAGTTCAACCGGGCACGCTATTAGACTATTAGGATATTGGGCACACTTCTAAATTCAACTTTCACAGAGAGGCTTTGGGCACACTTCTAAAATCAACTTTTCACAGAGGGGATATCGGGCATATTTTAAAGACATCAGAGAATTCCAGGTTCGTAAGTGCAATTATGTCACAAATGCAAGGGTACCATACTATAATGGTTTAGAGTATGAGGTTGAGTGGTAGGGTAGCATGGCGTGAAGTAGTTGCTTCTGTCCCCGCCCTTGCCACACTTATTGTTGTCGTCTTGCTTCTCCTGCTGATACCTGCAGATATGATCTGGCGCCGGCTCTGTAGAAGCCGCCCTTTGCCTTGGACCCTTAGCCGCGGGGCTGCCGGGCAGGGGCTGCCCTGGAGAAGTCAGTTAAGATTAGTACAGCCAGCCAATTGGAGCGCAGGGGCGGGATGTGAGGCAGGAGGGTCGGTAAACACACAAATAAGGCACGCAGCTTCTGGGCTACAATTCTAGGGGAGGGAAGAGGGCAGGCCAAGGAACCAGGAAGGGATGCGGGTGGGAGAGCAGGCAACAAGGGGCTAGGCAGGGGCTCGTTGGACCTTTTTAAAATGGGGTCGTATGACTCACGAGAAACTTCCACTCACCTCGGATTGCCGGTACAAGTGAGGGGGCTGGGGCCTGCAGTGAGCGTTGGGTAGGGGAAACAACGCTACACGGACCAATCACTGTACGATGGGCGGGGAGGGAAGAGGGCGGGCCGAGGAACCAGGAAGGGATGCGGGTGGGAGAGCGGGCAACAAGGGGCTAGGCAGGGGCTTGGGGGGACCTTTTTTTAATTTAAAATGGGGTCGGATGACTCACGAGAAACTTCCACTCACCTTGGATTGCCAGTACAAGTGATTGTATGCAGTACCCTTTGGGTGCACTAAAACATCATTTAGGGCAATACTTGGAGTATGTCAAAGAAAAAGATTATTAGAATAAAACAAGAAATCTCACAAATATTCTTAAGCAGGTAAGTACTTTTGCTAACTCCCAATGCAAAGACAGTTAACCTCTTCCTGGAAGGAGAGTTGAAACCCAGAGTCAGGGAAGAAGAGTTATTGAGGGAGCCAGGCCAAAGTCAATTGGACAAAAGTCAAGGTGAGCTGAAGCAATTCTTGCAGGTAAGTAAAAGTCTTGCACAGTGTTTTAGAAGTCTCTGTAGAATAAGAAGAAATCAACGTAGGGTCACAAGCTGATTCGGCGTTTGAGGTAAAGAAGCTGATAGCAACTTTGCAGGAGCAACCGAGAACAAGAGAGGTTACACAAGAGGTAAGTTTTCTTAGACTTTACAGTACCTTTGGTTAGAAGAAAAAGAGCTTTGGCTCCTGTTCAGCTCTGCAGATCCTGTGTTCCTGGGACTCAGTCGTGGGGACAAGGGGAGGACGTCTGGAGGACTGCAAAGGTCGTCGGCGGCTACAGGCTCTTTTTAGTTCAGCAGCACTTCGTGATTTCAGCTACCGGCAAATCGCACCACCGCTGATGTTGGACACTTGATGGGCTTCCCTTGCGTCTGGATTACAGCACTCTGGTGAGATGACTCTGGCTTGGGTTGTCCTACTTCGGGATGGTCCTCAGGATGTTCCTGGGAGTTCTGGTCCGGCTTAAAGACGATGCACTTGACTACAGGTTTCTTGACCCCTGCCACTCGGTTCCTGCAGCAGCAAGGAAGTACAGCCAGTTGGGGAAAGGCCTCCAACAAAGATAGTCTTGGGGCTAGTTGGTTCCACCAACCCAAGGGAAGAAGTTGTCCTTTCTGGAGCTTCTCTAGTCGATTCGGAAAAGCAGTTTCAGCACTGCAGCAGGGGTTCACCGGGCAGTTCAACAGTATAGGAGGGTGCAGTTAGCTTCTCTTCAAGATTCCTTCGGATCTTTTGTCCAGTGGTCGATTCGGCCTTGAGTCCAGGAAACATCACTTTTTGTGCATGGTTCTCCCGTTCATGCACAGCCTAGCTGTCTTTCACACAGCCAGCCAGCCAATCAGCACTGAGTGCTTTCAGGTAACCAAGGAGACTAAGGGCAGGGAGTTTCGGGCACCTCCCTCCATGCCCTGCCAGACACAGTGTGGAGCCAGAGGTGGGGTTTCAGTACTGCAACCTGCCAAAGGCGAAGCGAACAAAAGGGTTAAACCTGGTTTGGCACGCAGAGTAAAACCCAAGAATGAGCTCACGCAAGAAATGGCGAAAAAGACTGGGTCATTTTGGCAAAATGGGCACTTATGGGTGCTATACTGCAGCTGAGGGGTCAGTCTGAGGTAAAAACACACAATGGTAGGAAAAATAAATCGCTGCCACCAGTCATTTAAAGTCGTGAGGGTAACATACATTTTTTTTTTTTTTACCCGATTAAGTAGGAAAAGGGGCTTCTAAGTAACCCCCCAGGACTTGCACATAAGATGGGGTGTACCGGACATATATTGGAAAAAGTTAAGTAAAGTCAATTTCACTTTACTACTCTTTGCAGCAGTAGTTCACCCAAGAGAAGGTATTTAAATCTTATGAGAAATCCAAAGGACATCTCTGCGACACTGCACTGAAGGTGCTGTGTTACAATACAAAAAGCAGATACCTGTGGAGTTTGTCAGACTCCAAAAACAGACTGACTCCAAATCAGATCAAAATACATGAGTGAGAGAAAGGTCTTGCTCAATCCAGGATAAAAATGTAAAAGTCCTAAAGTCCAGCAAAAGCTGGGGAAATGGCACAGAAATGAGAATTCTCCCTAACAGTGCCTCCCTCTTTCCCCCTCTCACCTTTTTTGCTCTCACCACACCACTTTATTTCCTTCTGTAGAGATACTCATCCTCATCTCCTGCTACCTCTCTAGCTCCCCCTTGGAGCACTTTAGACTCTCCAGTCTAAAGCACCACTCCTCCCCCGCAGTCTTCACTCTCAAGCCTTCGGCAAAAAATAGTTGGCTGTTCCTTTCACCCAACACAGTAGAATCGGCTACCCTTCGTATATATTGGCATGCTGCCTCCGCTGATTGGAACTAGGGCTGATGGTCTGCATCTGTGAACATAATGGGTTTTGGGATTATAATTGGCTAGGCTATCTGCCTGATCGTTGGAATGAGGTTCAAGCGGCTGTGATAAATGTGTTGGAGCCCCTGTGGCAATTTTGTGACTGCATGGAGAAACTGAACACGTTGCTTGTGCGAGTGATATCCTGCTGCCACTACTGTTGGGAAGGCAGGTGTTAGGCGGGGCTCTACGATGTTCAGGTCTCCCCCAGAGTGTTCTGTTCTTAAAGTTCTCAACTACTTTTTTCAAGATTCTGTCAATGAACCGCAGGTTCATAATGGGACAGTAGTAGACTATGTTGCCTGGATCTCGGGTCGTTTTTTTTCTCCAAAAGAGGTCACATGAGTTTAGTTTTAAGGGTGTATTGGTGAGGGAGGCATTAATGATGTGGAGTGTTGACCGCAAGCCTGATCAATTGTTTAATAATGGAGGCTGGGATAATATTGTCAGAGTAGTAATTAGGTTTGAGGGATGCAGTTGTTTTTAGGAGGTCTGGGGGAGATGAGGTATGTGTGTCCGTGCATGCGTTGAGGTGCAAGTGGTGCTAATGCTGTGGGTGGTTGATTTGATCTTTTGGATTTTGTTAATAAAAATGTATGCCGTCATATTTTTCCAGAGTTGCTCGCGTCTGTTGAGGGTTTGGTACCATGCTCAACTACTTCAAAGAGGGCATTGCTCCTATTAGAGGCTGATGTAATGAGTTTTCAGTAGTGGCCTCAGTAATCCGCATCCAATGGTTGCTTCAGAATGATTTGAGGTTGGTGAGATCTGGTTATGGTTCTTGCGTCAGAGTTGCTCTATGGATCTGATTGATGGAGACCAGCTGTGGCGTGTTCAAAGGGCGGATAGTTTGGTCGTAGTGCGGCTGTCTTCAAATGGGGCGTGATTGGCACCAATTTTATATCAGCGTTTTTGCATTATTCTGGTTGGACTTTGGCACTCCCTGTTGTGGGTAAGTCTGCAAAGTTTGCTTCTTTCTTGCAGACCGGGAAGGTTTGGTATGAATGGCTCTGTTTGAGGGGGTGTTTACCTTGGCCTTTGTGGGCTGTGGTCAAGTGGGTGATGGATAGTGAGCTGGCAGCATGGTCAAACCAGTAGAGTGGGATTTGCACTGCCATTGATGAGGGAAGATGATGTAAAGACGAAGTCTAGTGTTGACTTTTCTTATTGGTTGAAAGCACAGTCTGCTTAAGGTCCATGTATCCGGTTAGTGTGAGTAGCATGCTTTGAGTGGGGTTGCTGGCGTGAGACTATGGGACGTTAAAATCTCTGAGAAAGACATCACTCATTTGAGCTAATTTGGCAAAGGAGAGCAAGTTGGAGATGGTGGCAATGAAAGTCACTCCTGCGAGGTGGTCTGTAGATGAGGAGAAAGGGATTGGCTTCCTTGTGAGATAAAGTGAACCAGCAGGAGTGTGATTGTTCTCAGAGAGGTTGTAGTGTTGCATGGGTAATCGCTCTTTTAGATGATTGCCACTAAGTTTCCTGCCCTTCCTGGCCGGTAGGCATGTTGGATGCAGTATCTGGGGGGATGGGGTGGGGGGGGCGGGTAGGGTATGGTGTTTGCAAGAAATTGAAAACATGAGTGGAGGCAGGGATCATCCACGTTTTGTTGAATAATAGGGCGTCAAGCTTGTTGTATGTGATGAGGTTGGCGATCTCGGGCGTGAGCGACTGCTGAGTGAGCAGTGATCAATCAGCGAGTCTGTGTGTGTTGGATGGGGACGAGCAATATTCTTATCTGCTAGGGTAACTGCCCAGGGCACTTGCCCTTTCATACTCGAACGAGAGTTGGGGTATGCTGTGGAGGGAGTGGACACATGGTGATATATTTGGGTGAGTAGTAGTGAATACTTTGTAGGTGAAATGTAGGATAGTTGGTTTGGCCCATGGCAATTACATGCTCCAATAGGCACAGACATCTGAGGCCCTTGTCTTAGACCCTGTTTTGTCCTTTTTACAGAGGATGTCTGCGATTAGGGAACCTATGGGGGCTGTTAAAATAGGTGGTCGGCAGCGCAGCCGAGTGGCAGCCCCATGTCACGTGACCAGCTGCTGCCTCAGTTCATTGGCTGGCCAGAACATTTTCCAACATGCCTCCCTCCATGTCATTGGCCACTGGGAAGTTTAAGTTGGCATACTGGCGACCGGCAGCTTTTGTCGGCCCCTTCATCAAAGCCCCACTTCCTAAGGTCCGATCTGTCTGTTCCCCTGACCGTTGCCTGGCCGAGTCTGGTCCTCTCCTACACCCCCCCCCACCCCCTCACACACGTCACCCCCCGTGCACCTGTGAACTCCACATGTTCCTGTCAAACTGAAAAAATGGAGCGTCCAACGTTTCTCAGGTCAGTTCCCACAACTAACTTTAATCAACCCCTTCCTTCACACCTGGGACTGTCTCACTCACCTCTCGCTCCATCTCATCTGGACTCCCACTAATCTAGCTGTGCCCATTTGCTGCATGTACTTCACCTTGTCTTGCCAAAGTTCAATTTTAGCCGTTCAATCTTCAGCCACTACTTCCTGCCTCCTTTTCTCCTCCTCCCGTCCCTCCCACAACCTCTCGCTAGCACTCTCCTCTTCTTCTTTCCTTCTTGCATTGTTGGTGTATTGTCCCCCCTTCTGATTTCAACCCTCCTACCCCATCCTCATCCCCCCCTCCACCCTACTTCTATTCCTTATACCTTAAAACTGCTTTCTGATGCTTGTTTATTGATTTATAATGCGCGCCAGACTCAGGGGTAACCGGGCGCAGCAGAAAAAAGAATATGCGAAGCTTACAATGTTACAGGAATTAGAGATTACAATATTACAGAATTTACAATGGTTCAAATATATACAGTTTACATATTTACACTGGTGCAGGCAGAGGCCAAAGGCCAAAGGTTAGGGATAATTGATAAACGAAATACAGAGGTTTACAGTTAAGTCGTGTGCCAATATTGATCAACTTCTCATAATGCATATGTACAGTTCAGTCAGGCTGGGGATAATCTGCTTAGAATCACATGCTATGCATATGGTCCGACATCCAGTGGTAACCGCAGAGTATTGCATCTTGTCTTTCGGGGACCGAAAGGGAACGTTGGCATAGGGGTGTCTGTAACACTATCCCTATAGCGACGTGTAGTGTACCCAAAATCGCCCTATAGCGGAGCTCTTACATAAGAGACAGTTTATCTTAAACCGGCTTGTCGGTTATTCCGCCCCCCCCCCCCCCTGTCACTTTGACGACAGAAAAACTTCGGCGAAGACTGCAGGGGGTTTGTCTATGGCAGTGGATTTCGGCGCTTAAGATCCGGCGTCTGAGGCATCCACGTGGCCGGGCCCTCTGGCCAGCCTTCACAGTAGGGAGAGTGGGGTCGGGGTGGCCATATCTTCGCTATGTCTTTCCTCTTTCCCTCTCTTTACCCTTTAGGTCTGGTCATCTTTCCCTTTTGCTATGGGAAGGACTCCTTTTAAGTTCTGCCCTAAGTGTAGGGTCAGATACCCGTGGAAGGACGAACACAGGACGTGCAACTCATGTCTCCCCTTGGAT
Organism: Ambystoma mexicanum; assembly: GCF_040938575.1. NCBI lineage: Eukaryota > Metazoa > Chordata > Amphibia > Caudata > Ambystomatidae > Ambystoma > Ambystoma mexicanum. Next base: position 865,684,926 of record NC_090926.1, read on the forward strand.
CACATGAATCGGTTTGCGGCTTGTAAACTCCTTCGGCCTAAGAACCTTAAGGAGTGTTGTGTAAAGCGGTGGGCCGCGTATGGTATGTCGCGGGCAGATCCCTCTTCCCCCACCGCCACACCCGCCGCAAGTGACAGGGGCACCTCCGATGACCAAACATCCATTGCGGATGTGATAGATCTCGAGGCAGACACTTCAAAGTCTGCCATGCCCGTCCCCGACCCTTCAAGGCCTGACACTAGTCTCGCTTCAGGGACAACACCGGGTGACATGGGCGTACAAAGAACACATTACACTAAAGACACAACCCCTCCACCTGTTTCGACGGGTACGTCGAAAAAGGTGAAAGCGCCAGCAGGGCGTCGAAAGTTTCAGCAGATTCCTCTGATCAGTCAGATCAACGGCCTTCCGTTCCCCGCATCCGCAGCAGCATCTTGCGACTGGGCATTCCAAAACAAACAAGGGCGCGCTACACCTAAATCGGGTTTACATGTCGAAGCATGTAATTTCGACGCTCCGACTGTCCTGAAAGGCCCGGTAGGCCCAAAGTCTACGCCTAGGCCTCAAGCCGAAAAACCTACCTCTAGGCCCTCTAACGCTGCGGTAGGCGGTAAACCTACCGATAGACCTTCGGACCCACTAACTCGCGCCGATTCAGGGGCAATTGGACACAGTATCTCAAGAATTACTTTGACGGTGGGGCTTATGCATATTACGTCAAAAAACATGCAGCAGGCCGCGGACAAATCTATAGATACGCCAAGGTGCCCCGATTCTCGCGAGACCTACGAGGACAGTGAGGAGCCTCTTTCCAACACCCTGAGTGACAAATTTCAGCATCAAAGGACGGTAGACACATTTTTTCCACCCGTAGGCCCTTCTGGCTCCTCGAAGTGGACAAGGGAGAAATTTGAAGGGTGTATATCAATTTTTCTGAACATCCTTCCCCGAAAAGATCTTGTGGATAACCTAATCTTACATCGGCTTGACATTCCCAAGAAGATCAGCCATTGGTCCCCGTCCATCATGAAGACATCGTTCAGAGGGATACTTATCAGGACGTTTACAGTGAAGATGAAGAAACTTCCTTCCTGCAGGGCTACAGTGAGGACCAGGCGGATGCCACGGACAGTTGGGAAGAAACCCAACAAGTGGGGACGGATCCATGGACTATTCCCTCCCCCCCCTAACAAGATCAGGACACTGATGTTCTGTGCCTGGATTCTCCTCTGGCCACTCCGGCTCGCCAGGCCTCGCCTGTAGTCGACCAAATGGCCTTCAATGCCATGTTAAGGAAGGCAGCAAATCACTTTCAAATCACTACTCAAGAAGCGGTACCCGAGCAGGACTTTGTGGAAGAAATGTTCAAGGAGAAAACCCCCTCAAGTCGGGCCATTCCCCTCCTTAATTCTGTTAAAAGAAGATTGACCCCCTCCCTGGTGTCGCCAGCTCAGACCCAGGCAGTGAACCCAAGAGTAGAAAAGTTATTTCAGCCAGCTCCTTCGGACCCTCAATACATTGAAGGGCACGCCACCCCCGATTCCCTGGTAGAGACTACCAGCCGGTTGTATGCCTTAGGGAAGTGGGTTACCTCTGCTGCTGCATATACCACGTGTATCGCAAATAACACTACGCTACTGGGGATTTGTCTACGGCAGTTTGTCCATTTTTCAATGGAACCTAGTACAGGAAGATCTCCAGGAGGTCCCAGAACCCGTCGGGTCCAGGCTTCTTGCCATTGTGGCCGAAGGCAGGCAAGTAAACCAGAATGTAATGAAGAGCACTCGACACGGCTGAGGCAGCAGGCAGGTCTCTGGCCCAGGGCACTTTACTTAAGCGGCACGCTTGGCTTTGTTACTCAGGTTTCAAGCCCGAGACGCAGGCCGCTCTCATCAACAAACCCATTGAAGAAACTAACCTTTTCGGAAAGGTGGTCGACGAGGCCCTGGAAACGGCCAAAAAAGAGGATGACTCAAGTCCCTGCAACAGATTACTCCGAAACCTTTCCCCCAAAGGGGAGGTAATTCTCATCTGCCCTTTCGAGGGCAGTCCCATGCAAGTCAGAACAACTATGGCATAGGAAACTTTAATGCTCGACAAACCTCAGGAAGCCCTGCATTCTACCCACCAAGGGGTCAGCGACGCGGCAACGCCAGAGGTAGAGGCCCCAATCCTAAAGTAGCCGCAGCCTCTTGTCAGAAATTACCATCAGATCCAGGTCCCCTCCCATGTCAAGTGGGGGGCGCTTCACATCTTTCCTCACGGCATGGGAGGAGATTACTTGTGACCAGTGGGTCATAAAGACGGTTGCCCATGGGTACTGCATGGAATTCCCCCAACCTCCACAATTCGGACCACTGCGCCTCTCACCGCACCATCTGGAGATCCTGAATCAAGAGGTGGAAGTGCTGCTGGGAAAGGACACCATAGAAGCCGTCCTTATTCTTCAGATAAACAAGAGTATTTATTCAGTGTACTTCCTTGTACCCAAAAAGGACTTCACCATGCGCCCTGTTCTAGACTTGTGCCCAGCGAACAAGTTCATAAAACCTCAACATTTTTGCATGGTAACGCTACAGGAGGTGATCCCACTGTTGAAACAGGGGGACTACATGAAAGATGCATCCTCTCATATTTCAATGTTGCCAGCGCACAGGAAATATCTAAGGTTCATGATAGAGGACAGTTATTACCAATTCAAAGTGCTCCCTTTCGGCATCGCCTCAGCGCCAAGGGTGTTTACCAAAGTCCTGGCAGTACCAGCATCAAACCTGCGCAGACTGTCCCGGTTTACCCTTACCTCGGGACTCGTACAACACATGTTTTGTAAATACCCAAAAGACTTTAGACCACCTGTTCAGTCTGGGTTTCTCTATCAAAGAGAAAAAATCCAGTTTAGTCCCCAGTCAAATGAAACATTTTCTGGGGGCGCTAATCCGGACGAAAGACTGCCTTGTCTTCCCCTCCAACGAGAGGGTTGAGTACATGCTTTTCGAGGGGATTGGGTCCTCCGACGTATTCCATATCACATGTAATCACCACAGCTGTGCTGCTTAGGAAACTTTTTCCTGCGTCGATGACGTCGATGCGCCGTCGTCGAGGACCACCTCCGATGTCCGACGTCATCCGATGTGATAAGTAGGACGCACGACACCCGTAGCCTCAGTTCCGTTTTTTCCGCGAACGTGTTGCTTCGTGAATCTCGGTTAACGCCTCGACTCTTTGGAGTTCTGTTCTTCGAACCTGTTCCTTTTTGTGAGAAAATACTTCGTGTGAAGATGTCTTCTACTTCGTCTTCGACCCCGCGTCCAGGCTTCAAGAAGTGCGGGGAGTGTGGGTCCAAGATGTCGGTGACGGACTCGCACGACGCCTGCCTCTGGTGCCTCGGGGAGGCCCACGACACGGATGACTATCGACTGCCAGTCGCTCACGTCCAAAGCCTTACGTGAACGTAAGAAGTTGTTGTCGGTAGGTCGGGTGTCCAAGCCCCGGAAGTCGAAGTCTGCGGGGCTTTCGACAGATGATTCAAGAGGAGACTCTCCGCGTCATCGTCGTAAGTCTTGTGGGTCTCCTTCTAGGAGTCGGGCTCGCCAGTCCTCGGCCTCTTCGAGGCATTCTCGGAAGCGCTGACAGCGGTCGTCTTCCAGGTCCTCTTCGGAGGACTCTGCCCGGCACGTCGCTTACCCCACCAGCCATGCGATGCCGGAGGAATGGGCTTCCTTCGGGAAGAAAATGCTGGCGATTCTCGAGTCGCAGGGTACTAAGCCGTCCGCGCCCCCGAGTGGGGTCGGTCGTGAGGGGTCGAGAGACACCACTCGCAAGAGTGGTCGGCACGAGTCACGGGAGAGGTCCCGTTTGGACAAGGGGACTCGTTCTCGACGTACCCGTTCCAGGTCCCGGTCCTCGACGCGTTCGAGACCGTGTGCACCTGTGATGTCTTCGAAGAAGACATCGACGTCTGAGGCGTCAAGGGCGTCGACAGGCTTTCTCGAGGCTCCGGCTCCGAGGAAGTCGTCGAAGCCGTCGACGCTCAGGTCGTCGAAGGACACGCTCGGAGCTCCGGCTTTGAGGACTGTGTCGAGGCCGTCGATGCTGGCGGCGCTGCATCTGACGTCGACACCGATTTACTCAACGCCGATCCTCTCGGCGCCGATGCCTGTTCTCTCGATGCCGATTCCCTCGACGCCTTTCGAGGCCGGGGTGTCGGAGGTACCCCGTGGCACGGGGGAACCCCCTGGGAAGGCTCTGGTTAAGAGCAAGCACTCTCGGGTGCCTTCTTTTCGCCACCTGGAATATATTTCGGAGGTGAATGAGGATTCTAATGGCCTGGTTCCTAGTCAGGTTCCAGATGAAATTGTCTCGGGCCATAGTCAGTTTGACAATTTGAGGCAGTCACTGCATGATGCTTGAGCCTGGCTCTCATGCCGATTCCTCGTACCGACGCCTTATGGCTAGGGTTTCCGAGTACTTGGGATGGTCTGCTCCCCCAGGGGAGTTTGTGCAGGATGATCTCACGGACATCCTTAATGTTGGTCCCCCAACTGACCCGGTACTGCCGTTCCATATGGCTTTACAGAGAAGGGTGGCGGTGGCGGCGGCGGCTTGGACTGCTCCGGAGAGTCTCCCGGCGGTGGGCAGGTCCTTGTCGCGAAAATACCGTCCAGCCAGTAGCGACCACTGCTACTTGACCAGGCATCCCACTCCGGAGAGTTTGGTGGTGCAGGCGGCCACGGTCCCGGCAAAGCAGGCGTCGTACCCTACCATACCTCCTGATAGGGATGACAAACGTTTTGATGGCTGGGCGAAGAAAGTGTTTTCTTCTGGTGGTATGGCGCTACAGACGGCCAACTCCATTTGTGCCTTGTCTCGTTTCACACACACTCTGTGGAACTGTGTTGCGTTAGCGGCTGAACATATTCCCGAAGGGGACGAACGGGATGGTTTCCTTGCTATGGTCCAGGATGGTAAGGATGCCATGTGTGAGTCCGTTCAGTCGGGTTTGGACTTGGCTGAATGCGTCAGCAGGTCCATGGCGGCGAGCACCGTGATACGCAGGTTTGCGTGGTTGCGGAAGTCGGGGTTTGCTCCTGATGTGCAGACCCGGCTCCTCAACATGCCCTTTGACGGTGAACACCTTTTTGGCAGCAAGGCTGACGAGAGCCTTGAGAGGTTGCAGACCTCAAAAGCTGCAGCGAAGTCGTTGGGCGCTGCAGTTCGCCAACTTCCGCCTTTTCGTCCTAGGGGACAGCAATGGAGGGGTGGTTCCTTTCGCTATTACTCGTCCTTCAGTAAAGCGAGAGGAGCTGGCAGTCAAAGATGCCAACGCAGGGGTACCAGAGGTGGACGGCAGGGTACCCGTGGTGCAAAGGCCGCTCGGGCAGTTGCCTCTTTGCCCTCAGGTGACGCCATAGCCGCTCCCACTCAGTCATGAGGCCATGTCCCATGGTTCGCCGGTTGGGGGAAGGCTGGCGCAGCATCTTGTAGAGTGGCGTGCCATTACTTCAGATGTGTGGGTTCTGGAGATCATAACCCACGGCTACTGTCTTCCCTTTCGGCACAGGCCCCGCGACAATCCACCGGGGAACCTCTTTGCAGAGTCCGGATCCGCTCCTTGCGCAGGAAATTCAAGCCCTGCTGGAGAAAGGCGCCATAGAACTGGTGCCTGTAGCGGAGAGGAACAAGGGATGGTATTCCCCTTATTTTTTGATTTCGAAGAAAGACTGGGGATTGAGACCCATCATGGACTTGCGCAGTTTGAACAAACTCCTAAGGAAGGACAAGTTCAAGATGGTTACTCTCGTCCTCCAGGCCCTTCAGCTTCAGGACTGGTTGGTGTCTCTCGACCTCAAGGATGCTTACTTCCATGTGCCGATCCATCCCAAGCACAAGTACCTGAGGTTCGTGGTTGGCGACTCGCACTTTCAGTTTCGAGTCCTGCCGTTCGGATTGACCTCCGCCCCAAGGGTTTTCACCAAGCTCATGGTGGTGGTGGTGGCAGCGCATCTCACTCAAGGGGGGATTCACGTCTACCCCTACATGGACGATTGGTAGATCAGGGGGAGCTCTCCCGAGCAAGTCCTGGATCATCTGTCCGTCACCTGCCACTCCCTTCACAGGCTGGGCTTCTCCCTCAATTTAAAGAAGTCCCATTTGACGCCAACTGAGCGGCTCTAGTACATCGGAGCAGTGCTCGACACTTCCCTGGGGCAGTTTTTTCCTCCCCAGGTGAGGGCTCTTCACATTCAGCAGATGGTGCACAAGTTTCAGCATGCCCAGACGCTCCCAGCGTTCGAGTTCTTGAGGTTGCTCGGCCTCAAGGCAGCCTGCATTCTTCTGGTGCCAGAGGCTCGCCTGCGGATGAGATCTTTGCAGTGGGCACTCAAGATGCAATGGTCGCAGTCCTCCGGCAGGATGTCGGACCCGGTTCAGGTGCCGCCCTCGGTCGCCCGGGACCTTCTGTGGTGGGCCGTCGAAGGCAACTTGATGAAGGGGGCTCCATTTTGGCTCCCTGGCCGGAGGTGACGATTGTGACGGATGCATCCCTCACGGGATGGGGAGCTCATGCCAACGGGCTGACAGTCAGCGGTCGTTGGTCTCCGTCAGAGTCCAGACTCCATATCAATCTGTTGGAGCTGAGGTCCGTCAGGTTAGCCCTGAAGGCTTTTCTGCCGACTGTGCGAGGAAAGTATGTCCTGATCCTGACGGACAACACAGTGGCCATGCACTACCTCAACAAAAAGGGGGGGGGGGCAGGGTCACTTCCTCTGTGCAGGGAGGCGATGCAGCTCGAGTTCTGGGCCATCCAGCAGGAAGTTTCGATCTCGGCAGTTCATCTGGCCGGAGACGAAAACGTGACGGTGGACACTCTGAGCAGGCAGAGCACGATCTCTCACGAGTGGGAGTTGGCTCAGGAGATTCTCCTGGAGATCTTCGCCCTTTGGGGGACCCCTCAAGTGGATCTCTTCGCCTCCAGTGTCAACCGGAAGTGCGAGAGGTTCTGCTTGCGGGAATTTCCTCCAAAAGGAGCCTTAGGAGACGCGTTCGTGGTGGAGTGGTCATTCCCGCTGCTGTACGCGTTTCCTCCAGTCCACGTCATCCCGCAAGTGCTGCGGAGGTTACGGAAGTTCGGTTCCCGGAGGATCCTCATTGCTCCGGCGTGGGCTCGGAGGACGTGGTACCCGGACCTTCTCGACTTGTCCATCTGCCCTCCACGTCGTCTTCCCTACCGAGACGATCTGCTCTCACGGGAGGGGGGGGGGTCAGGTTCTCCATCCAGAGGTCAGATCCCTCAACCTTCACGCTTGGCTTCTGAAAGGTTGAGGTATAAGGATTGGGACCTCCCTGAAGACGTGATGGAGGTGTTGCTCTCGGCCCGAAGGCCAGCAACAAAGTCTCTGTACCGTTGGCGTAAGTTCTGCGACTGGTGCAGAGTTCAGAATGTGGATCCTTTTGCATGTGACATCCCCATGGTTCTGTCCTTTTTACTTTCTTTAGCCCACAGGGGCTTGCAAGTGGGTACCATTAAAGGTTACCTGGCGGCGCTGTCCATCTTTAAGCGCTCGTCTGAAGAGTGTTCCTACTTTAAAATCCCTTTAATTTCACAGTTTCTGAAAGGGCTCACTAATGTGTTCCCTCCGTCACCTTTCCTGGTGCCCGGTTGGGATTTAAACCTTGTTCTTAAGTTTCTTATGGGTGCTCCATTTGAGCCTTTACATTCTTACCCTTTGAGGCTGTTAAATCTGAAAACTGTGTTTTTAGTTGCAGTTACTTCCGCTCGCTGAGTGAGTTACAGGCACTTTCAGTTAAGCCACCCTTAATTGTATTTCACAAGGACAGGGTTGTCCTTAGAGTTCGTCCTTCTTTTCTTCCGAAGGTAGTGACGGAATTTCATTTGGCCCAGAAGGTTGTTGTTCCGGCATCCTGGTAAGGAAGAGGAGAGGCTCCATAGGCTTGATCCTAGGAGAGCTTTAAGCTTTTATGTTTCACGCATGTCCCGGGTCAGAGTGGACGATCAACTGTTTATTGGATACGCTGGAAAGCGTTTGGGACAAGCTGTTACGAAACAGACTTTGTCTCCTGGATTATTTTGGCCATCTCGGAGTGTTACCGCTTGGCGGGTAAGGACCCACCGGCTGGCTTGCGGGCCCATTCTACCAGGGGTATGGCTGCATCTACTGCCCTGCAGAGGGGTGTTCCTATTCGCAACATCTGTGATGCAGCCACCTGGGCTTCAGTACATACATTTGTACGTCACTATTCCCTCGATTCCATCCGAGGACAGGATCTGGCCTTTGGCAAGGCGGTCCTTTGCTCTGCTATTTGATTGGCAATTCTAAATTTTGATTCTAAATTCTTTCCCTCCTCCTTGCTCTGGTACTGCTTTGGGAGTCTGTCATAGATATGGAATACGTCGGAGGACCCAATCCCCTCGAAGAACAAGTTACTTGCTTACCTAATAACGTTCTTTCGATGGGATGGTCCGATGACGTATTCCATATCGCTCCCTCCCTGCCTTCCCCGCTGCAGAATTTCTTTTGCGATTGCAGCTTATGTTCCGCAAGGCTTTGTGTCTGACTGGCAGTTGACTAATGTCACACGTTTTGGGGGAAGAAACTACAACTGGGCTACGGGCGTCGTGCGTCCTACTTATCACATCGGATGACGTCGGACGAGGTCATTGACGACGGCGCATCAACGTCATCGACGCAGGACGCAGACGCCGAAAAAAGTTTCCGAAGCAGAACAGCTGTGGTGATTACATGTCATAGATATGGAATATGTCGTCGGACCATCCCATCGAAAGAAAGTTACCAGGTAAGAAAGTAACTTGTTCTTTCAGATCCCTCAATATGTAGCCAGTCAGGAGGTGAGAGTGCTCAAAGCCATGCGTTTGCTAAGAATGATGGCGTCATGCATATACTCAGTTCCCCACGCATGACTGCGTCCCGTGCAAGAGTGGCTCAACAGCCAGTGGTGTCAGGCCAGTGGACAATGGGAAGATCTGGTAGTTGTCTCGCCAGCCCTCGTTCCCTCTCTGTAGTGGTGGTCAAGGGAAAATCTCGTGAAGGGGAAAACCTTCACCACCCCTGCAGTGGAAGCCACTCTCAGGACAGACGCATCTCTCTCGGGGTGGGGGCCTCATCTGCTTCAGCAGACAGCACATGGAGTGTGGTCCCCACAAGTAGCATCCAACCATATAAACCTACTGGAGCTATTAGCAGTGTTCAAGGCATTAAAGGCTTTTCAGAAGCAACTACAAGGGAAAACAGTGCTGATTCTAACAGACGGAACTACATCCATGTATTACCTGAACAAACGGGTGGGCACTCACTCTCCAGTGCTATCCAAGCTGTCTCAAAACATTTGGATATGGGCTCTCAAACACAAGATGTTTGTTGTCCCAACATGTTCCAGGGGAACTCAATGTTCTGGCAGACGTGCCCAGCAGAGATTTCCCTCTGTCCATAGAATACGAATGGTGTCTGCACGAAGATAGTGTCCAACTTCTTCGCAGAATGGGGCTTCCCAGAGATCGACTTGTTCGCCGCTTAGCAGAACGCCCAATGCCAAGACTACGCCTCCAGGTACCCCCAAAACCGCTCCAAGGGGAACAGTCTCTGGATAACATGGTCAGGGAAATTGGTATATGCTTCACCCCCCCCCCCCCCCCTCCGACTCCTCTTCTCACCAAGATAGTGCACGAGATGCACCAGGAACCAGTTAGCATAATACTGTTGGCAACCCTGGTTCGCTCATCTAATGGAAATGTCCCTCTCCCCACCAATAAAACTACCCTGCCCGTACATCATGTTGTCTCAGGACTGGGGGAGACCCTACACCCATGCCCACAAACTCTGAACTTAGTAGCCTGGCTCCGGAGGTCATAGAGTTTGGACACCAGAAGCTCCCTCAGAGGTGCATGGACATACTCAGGGAGGCTAGAAAACCTAACACCCGTTATTGCTATGCCAGGAAATGGAAATGTTTTGTTATCTGGTGTAATACCAAGAGCGTCAGTCCCATCGATTGCTCACCCGCACACATTGTGCTGTACCTAACCCATTTGTTGGACACAGGGTTGGTCTTGAATTCCCTGAAAGTTCATCTGGCTGCCCTTTCAGCCTACACTGCATTACAACAAAAGGTGTCGTGGGTGGAATATACCAGTGATTAAGGCCTTTATGGAAGGGTTTAAGAGAATGTATTCTCCCATTTCTCTTAGTGAACTGCAGGCCCTTTTGTTACAGTCCACAAGGATAAGGTAGTTCTGCACACTTGTCCCAGATTCGCGCCTAAATTCATCTCGAAGTTCCATGTGAACCAATCGATTGAACAACCTACCTTTTCCAGAATCCCACTAGCATGACCGAAAGAAGCCCACACAAACGAAACCACTGAGGAAAACAAACACATTTTTCAGTTTCAGTGGCAACTGCTAGAGAGGGGGATCCTGTCTCTAAATCGGCTATCTCAAGGTGGAATGTCAAATGCATCACACTGTTACGCTCTTGCTAAGGGAGAACTGCCCTTCAAGCCTAGAGCACATTCTACTCGGGGCACTGGGGCGTCCATAGCATTCATTGCAAATGTTCCCCTAGAGTCTATTTGCAAAGCGGCAACCTGGAGTTCTGTACACACCTTTACAAAACACTATTGCCTAGACACTTATGCTAGGTCTTATTCTCAGGTGGGACAAGCAGTACTAAGACATCGTTTCTCTACTGTTCCTTCTCAAAACCCACCTCCAACTCCGGGTACTGCTCGCTAGTCTATGCACAGCATGCGATTCTAAGCAGATTAACAAGCATCAGAAGACATGCATTACTTACCGTAATAGCATTTCTGACGATTGTATCTGCTTAGATTCACATGCGCCCTCCCTACCTCCCCGCTCGGGGTGGAAGGGACGTCTTACTACTTTTCATGTACTCACTCACAATAGCCTTGGGCTCCCTAATGGCAGAAAAAATACAATCGGAGTGACCTTGACACGTGAGGTATGTTTGGTACACTTCATGTCACGATTGGGATAGTGTTAGACACGCCTATGCCGATGTCCCCTTTCAGTCCCTGAAAGACCAGATTCAATACTCTGCAGTTACTAATGGATGTCGGACCATATGCACAGCATCTTTATAATATCACTCAGTTTGAGTGATAAAGGTCTGAGACTCCCCTGCCAATTCATATATTTCTAGGGTTAAGGCTAATTCCGAAAGGTATTTCGTGATCAAACTTTTTTTTTTCTGATGTAGATATAACAGAGGAACTTCCAGCAAGAAGAAAACGAAATTCCTCACATCGTGAAGATGGTGAAAAAATATTTGTTGCCCAGATGACTGTATTTGATAAAAACAGGTAATTGATTCGGAAGTAAAACATCTTTATGTAGCCTGCTAATCGAAGATGAAATGCTGGTATACTTTGGGATTTAAGATTGTATGATTATCCTGGAATGCTGTATAGTTATAATTGCATGTTGAGGCTTCGTCTTTTGTCCTGTTTTCGCTTTCTAAACTGGCTGGGGAAGTCACTCTGCTGTCATTGGGACTAAAACACCTTTCAAAAGGTGTGCCACTGGTCAAGCAAATAGTGGGGTTTAGTATCAAACTATTTCATGCACTTATCAGCTATTGTTGTAACATCCCCATTACACCCGTTTTGATGTTTTAGCCCCAAGTGTCCCTCCTTGTGATTACAACATGCATCTGTCAAATCTGCCTGAAGAAAGCCAAGTTGTAATTTTTCTTGTTAAAGCAAAGGAGCAAGGTGGCCCGAATCAACCCCCGACATGTTGGAGCTATCTTTGTAATGCATGATATGCAGGGCTGTTTATAGACGATATTTTTTTTAAATGTTTATTTTTGAACAAACCAGGAAAAATAATACATCCACATATTGTCAACATTAGTATGCATTACTGTACGAGTAGGTTTCTCCCCTCCCCCCATCCTCCCTATGTTCGTCATATTTTCAAGTTCCCTCCACCTCCATCCTGCTCCTGTGGGGCGATCCAGTTCTCCAGAACCCTCTGGCCCCGCTGGGGTTTGTAGGTCAATGCTGGGAAGTCCCAATCAAACTCAAGAACAGGGTTCCAAATGTTCTGGAAGCAGTGGAGGAGACCTGCTCTATTTGCCGTCACCTTTTCTGCAATTTGTACATCCCACAGCTTCACCCACCAGAGGAGCAGGAGTGGGCCCTCTACAGATTTCCATGTGCGGGCTACCACTATTCTACCCTCCAAAAAGCATTGGGACAACAATTTGGCTTTAGGACCCGTTCGCGGGTAAATCCTGGGTACAGGGGCGCTCGGGATAGATTCGGGATCTAGAGGGAGTTTTGTTTGCGTGATTTCTGCAATGACCGCTAAACACTCTTTCCAGAAACTGAGCTTTTAGACAAGTCCTCCACATGTGGAAAAAGGATCCTGTTTGACCGCATTGTCTCCAGCATGCTGGGTCCAAAGTATGGTTCATGTAATGGAGTTTTAGAGGGGGATAGTACCAACGCAATAAGATTTTGTAGGCACATCCCCTATTCGTGACGTAGGCGAATGCTGATTGGGCGCGGGTTCAGATGTCCACCCAGGATTGGTCCTCTATCGGGTGGCCTTGGTCTGCCTCCCATTGTGCCATGGACCGAGACTTGGAGGTGAGGAAATCTTTTTGGAGGAGCTTGTATAGCACAGAGATCTTGCCTCTGGTTGGTAGGTCCTTGAGGGTTAGTTTGATGGGGGTGGGAGAGTGGGTCGCTGCTTGGTGTCTGTGGATGGGTGCACCAATGGCGCAGCTGGAGGTATGTAAACCTGTCCTTTTCTTGGAGGTGGAAGGTTTCCTTGCATCGTTCATAAGAAAGTGGTTGACCTCCTTCAAAAAGCTGCCCCACAGTCTACAGTCCCGCCTCGATCCAGTTTTTGAAGTTTTGGTGAGCTGCTCCAGGTGAGAAATCTGGGTTCAGAATAACCAGGGATGAGGGGCTCAGTCCTCTTGGGATCTTGTTTTAGCATTTTGTCCCAAATGGCAGTGGTGTGTTTGGTGGTTAATAGTAGTCCCTGCCATTGCTGTCTCATCGCTGGTGGGATGTGGGGGAGAAAGCGTAGAGGGAGAGCTAAGCGAGAATGTTCCATGTCCACCCATCTGGGGCTATTAGTGATTGTTTGCCCTGCTTGGATGCAAGCTAGATGGGCTGCCATCTGGTATTTCTGTAGGTCCGGGACCCCCAGGCCACCAAGTCTTGCGTTCCCCAGCATCGTGTCTCTAGGGATTCTGGCCTTTTTCCCCCTCCAGATGAATTGTAGCATTTTCCTCTGTAGGTGCTGGAGTCGGAATCATTACAGGGAGGGCGGAACATGCGTACAGGAATCTTGGAAGTAGGTTCATTTTACACGCTGTAATCCGGCCCATCAGGGAAATCTCTTGGGTCGTCCAGCGTTTCAGGTCGGTTTCCAGCTCTTTGAAGAACGGGGGGGACGTTCATGCGGTAAACATCCGTTGGCCTGGCTGGGATCTGCACCCCCAGGTAACTGATAGCCTTTGACTTCCATTGTATTGGGCACATTGGGATAAGATCTTCTCGTTCCCTTGACGATATCCCTATTCCCAGCGCTGCCGACTTGAAGTTAATGGTAAATCCTGTGACCCTTCCATATCTGTTTAGTTCTGCTAAAGCGTGTACCAAAGAGGCGCGGTGGTTTGTGATGGTCAGGAGGACGTCGTCCACGTAGAGGGCCAGTTTATGGAGCGAAGGGCCCACTTTGAGACCCTTAATCAGGTGGTTCAGCCTGATCAGTTGGGCGAAGGGCTCCATGATCAAGGCGAAGGGCATTCCGCAGGACAGCACAATGGGGGCCGAGAGGTTACCGTTGATTCGGAGTAGGGTTTTGGGCGATTTATAATTGGCCGGGACCATGGTGCGAAATTCCAGCCCAAATCCGAACGTCTCTATGGTAAGCCTCATGAATGTCCAATCCACCTTGTCAAACGCTTTGGTTGCGTCTAGTGCCATGAGCACAATCCCTTGCGAGTCTCGGGAAGCCAGGTCCACCAGATTCAGGGCTCTGCGGCTGTTATCAGCTGTAGATCGGTTGTTCAGAAAGCCACTCTGGTCAGGTTGGATTATGTCTCGGAGGATGTGAGATAAGCGTGTTGCTAGAATCTTGGAATAAATGCGTCAATGTTGAGGAGAGCGATAGGGCTGTATGAGACTGGACTTCTCGGATCCCCTCAAGGTTTACGTAGAAGGACTGCGATTGATTCTTGCATGGAGGGGGTAATGACGCCAGTTTCTATAAAGGAGTTAAATAGCTGTACTAATGGGGCGAGTAGCTGGGGCTTGAAAACCCTGTAAAACCTGGTTGTGTAGCCATCAGGGCCAGGGGCCCGGGATTTAAGAGATTTTATGGCTTCGTCTGCCTCCTCACTGGAGATTGGAGCGTCCAGGAGGTCTCGGGTTGAGTCCGAGATTTGGGGACTGCTGCTTTTCGTAAGTATTCCTTTTGTTCGCCCACGTCTCTTGGCGGGGAGGTCATCACTTGTATCAGATGCTCCTCTGCCAGGCGCTGCTTGTCTTGCTCTGTGTATTGCGTTCTGCCTTGCGCATCCCGGAGTCCAATGATCATGTTTTGTTTCGCCTTGGCCAGTTTGACTACCAGTAATTTGTTTGCTTTGTTTTTAGCATAATCGAATTGCTCGGCCTTTGCCAGTTGGTGTGCTGTATGTTCGGCGTAGTGGGCTTTGATTTTCTGTGCCATGCGGATGGCACGTTGGGTTCTCGGGGACCATCCTCTTTCTTTATGGGTTTGCTCCGCTTTCTGGAGGTAGTCTTCGAGGGCCAGGCGGGTCTGACGCCTAGCTTTGTGGAAAGCTACGCCCTGAGCTATCCGTTCCCCACGTACGACTGCTTTCATGACATCCCAGGTGTTAGCGTGAGAGGTGTCAGCTGTGGGGTTTTCCTGGAAAAAGTTCTTGATCGTAGTTGCAATAGAGTCCCTAAGTGGCATCTTGTTAAGGATTGGATCATAGTGTATCCATCTATGCTGGGCTGGGTGGGATGGTTCCTGTATCTGGATTTCTAGGGTCAATGGGCCGTGATCTGACAGAATCCTTGGGCCAATGGTAACATAATTAGCGAACGAGAGAATCTGGGGGGAAACCAAGAGGAGATCTATTCTAGATAATGTTCTATGGATGTAGGAGTAGACAAAAAAGTATTTTTCTGAGGGATGGAGAACCCTCCATGCGTCTACCACCCCCAACGTTCTGAACAGCTGTAGCAGTGTTAGGGCCGAAGTGAAGTCCCCGGGTGATGGGGGGGCGGGGTGGGATTTGTCCTTTGTGGCACCGCCAATGATGACTTGGCCCTCCAAGAAGGAGGGGAGGTAAGAGCACAGGGCATCGTAGAAAGCGGCTTGGGCTGTGTTTGGAGCGTATATTGATACAATGAGCATAGTTGTCCGAGTAGCAGGCACTTCACAGCAGTAAATCAGCCCTCCGGGCAGAGTTTTGTGTCAAGTATTTGGGGATCTAGCCCCTTCCTAAAGAGAATGGCAGTTCCCCCTTTCTTGGTGTTCCCGGATGCGCAGAACTGTTTCGGGAAAAGACTGGAGCGTAAGCGCCCGAAATCGGCTGGCAGTAGATGCTTTTCCTGCAACATGGCCACTGCTGCATTTTCGTCTTGAAGTTTTTGCAATATCGACTTGCGTTTGACTGGGGAGTTTAGTCCTCTACCATTCAGCGAGACGAATTTTAGGGTAGAGTGATCTGGAGTGGGAAGCGAGGGAGTCGCCGAGAGGGGGTATAAGATGTAGACGCGTCAACCGGCATCTTGTAAGTTCTGTGGTCGCATTCCCCCCTGGGCAACGTGGCCAAGTAACTGTTCGTAGCCAACATGGCTAAAATTGGAGGTGTGGCCTTCCAAGGACCTTTGATTGTACCTCAGAAGTGGGCATAGGCCGTGGGGTAGGGCCCGCCGCCTCGATCGTCAGGGCATCCTTTTGCTTGCCATGGATGACGGGTTTCCCTCGGGTGAGGCTATTTCTTCCTTCTGAACCTCAGGACTCTTAACCAGGAGTTTGGTTTGGTTTTGGGAGACATTGGGAGGTCCGTGTCGGTAGTATTCTCAGGATTCAGGGGCGACTGAGCTCCAGGCGGGGCTGGGTTCATAATTTTCTCTGCTTCTTCCAGGTGGCTAATCCTTGTAGGAGAACTTCAAGGCCGTGGGGGAAGAGCCATCGATAGCGGATTTGTTGGTCTTGCAGGAAGGCAGCCAGGGGTCGGAGCAATCGACTTCTCTGGCGGGAAGGACGGATAGATCTTGGTAGATTTGGATGGGTGCGCCCTGAAAGGTTATTTCATCACGATTGCGGCTGATCGTAGAAATGGCTTCCTGAAGAAATGTACTCTGGTAATGACGTCTGGTGGAGCGTCCGATTCCACTCCCTGACGAGGGCGCATCCTGTGTGTGCGGTCTAGGAGGAGTTGTGACTTTTCTAGGTGTGGGAGAAGAGTCTGAAAGAGATCCCCACCCACATATTCCGCCAGTTTTTTATCTGGGACTGAGGTTGGTACCCCCTCTGATGCGTAAGTTGTTGCGTCGGGCCCTATTTTCCAAATCTTCTTGTTTGAACTCTAATATTTCGCATTTATCCTGGAGAGTCTGAGCGCTGGACCTCCGCCAGGATGGAAGCTTGGTCCTGGGTCCGGTCCTCAACCCCCCCCCCCCCCCCCCACCCAATCTTTGCTCGGCATCTGTCACCCTCCGATCAGTGTTTTCCAGTTTGGTGGACAGTTCAGACAAACATGCGCTGATTTCGGACTTGATGTCTGCCATGATTGCCCGAATGTCACTTTTGGTTGCAAGTCTACTCCTGTCCTCTAGGGACTCCTGAGGGTTATAGCCAGGAAGTTCAGTTTATAGACTATATTGTGTTCAGGCAAAATATTAGACTCCACCCTCCCATCCTCCCAGTTTGCTCTTTTCTGCTGCTACTCCATAGTGTACTCCATTTCCAACATTAAATCTTTGCTATTTAAATCATGTTTTAATTCCTCTTATTAAAAATTAGTCCGACATATACAACAATATTAAAAACAGAAATTCATTTTCATTATTCTGTTTGGTAGTTCTCTTAAAGTTGCTCTTGGTGCTGCATAATTTTTTTGAACAGTTTCATGCATGTGTGGCAAGAGCCAATAGCCCTCTTCATTTGGTGAACACAGTGCTTAAACGACGTTCCAGATGCCCCTAGGGAAGAATGCAACAGGGGTGTAGAAGAAAGGGAAAGAGGTGTTGGGAAAAGTGATCGTTCCCTGCTGTAATGAGTAAGATAGGTTTATTAAATGTTTCCATTAAGCTTCTTCAAAACGCTATCGGGGAATACAAGGGAAGAAGGTACGTTATGAGGTGAAGCTGTCATGTTGGCATATAAAGTGAGTGCATAGTGTTAAGCTGAATTTCTAGAATCCGGTCTGGTTGACAGATTTTAGGATGCCACCTTTTGTTATTTTGAACCGGAAACTCATTAGCCAAAACCCAATCGAGGTAGCAATGGAGAGCAGTCCAGGCTTATTCTCGGGACAGTGCGAGTGGGGTCATGGGCCCTCAGTGATTCAAACAGTATTTCAATTTAGACAATCATGTTTAAAAATAGTTATTAGGCCTTCTGAACACGCTGAAAAATTAATCTAACAGATGGTACTATAGCACAACACTGATACAAATATATAGAAACACCACAATTCAAATGTGCATTAAAAGTAACTTATTCAGCAAGAGGGTAAGTAAATTAAAGGTAATAAACCCAGTCACAAGTTAATTCCCGAAGTTAGGCAGTCCAAACCTTAGGAAGAATGGGTCCTTTTTCCCCAAATCTCACAGGAGCCACAATGTTAATCCCATAAAGGGAGTCCCTTCACGTAAATTAGTTAACTTGTATTGGTGATAGTCAATTTTTTGAAAAACGTTTAGAACTAAAGTAAGTAAACGTGTCCATACATTTCAGGTTACTCTACCCAACTAATAAAAGGGGAGTGGAATGGAATGCAGGAGACAAAGTGACTTGTTCCCACTGTCGTCCTAAGGAGGACAGGGCGGGACAGATCCACTGTTTACTCCCCCCTCCCCCCCCCCCTCTGCCCCCCTGACTCTGATTTTCCCACAGTTTGTTTTGGATCATCCGAGGGTTTCTGGGGAGTGGGGGGCAGGGGGCGGAGGGGTGTATGTGGGGCTCAAGCTTCCGCTGTTGGTTCCAGTGAGTAATGCCCAGGAGTTGTGGGTTTGAGGGTTCTTCCAGTCTGGTGCAGCTGCAAGATAGAAACTCTGGCATTGAAGAAATGAAAAACAATGCAGACCTCTTCGGAACACTTCGCAGGTTGGAGAAGGGCGAGTTCCAGCGGCTGTCTACACACACAGCCTTCGGGTTGGACAAAGACTGATATGAAATTACTCCTGTGAAAATCACAGTGCGCTAAAGCGTGGTTCAGACTCTCCCGGGGACCATCCACCCAAGAACAGGTCAATGGGCTGTGTTTGTGCTGGTAGAGGACACTCCCAGACCTATGTATGCAAATCCTACCAGTCTCTGTCACAGAAGCAGCTGCAGGAGGTTCTATGTTAGTTTTTCAACAGGAGATTTTTCTATCTAATGTTTACCAATAAAATGACAACGAACCCCTTGCCCCTCTTGTCCCTTTATGCCACCGAAAATTCCAAGTGGAAAAAGATGGTGTGATCCAAATGTATCCCCACTGCACTACAGTATTGTGCAATGTTAAAAAGTGCAAGAATTCAAAAGGGGAAACCATGTCTCCAAGTACTGGTAGTCTGAGGGACTGATCAGTTTACAACATATTAATACATTCATTCATTAATTCAGCACTTCATATCACATTACAATTAGAAAAATGGAATACAAAAGAAATAAATTAAATTAAAAGAAGAAAATAGTCTTTTTCAGTCTTCTTGTATGGAAAATGTCTATAGCACACAAGAATTTCACCAACGTAATGGGCACCTCATATACCCCTGTGGCTCTTGCAAAACATTCATCTGTTTGCAGCCACTCTTCTTTGTCAACAAATTTGAGGCTAAAATACTTCCTTGGATCATGTATGGCATTGCAACCGATAGTAGAATGTGTTCTAGTTTGACTCGAACCTGGCATCTTACAGAATTCACAGACCAGGTCACCTGGGTCAATCCCAGGTCTGATGGCTTGTATTTGCCTAGTCAAAGCAAGATTCAGGCGAAAGCGCATACATTGGTGGCTCCAGTTGGCTTGAGGAAAACATGTTAAGTATCTCGGTAGCACGTTTACTGACTTGTCAATTGAAGGCATGCACCTGTACACTCGCACCAGAAAAAATGCATCCCGCTAGGGAAAAAGGCCCAGGATGCTCTTGCAAAGATAGTGTTTATTTCCACAAACAGAAAAATTATCAGCAAAGGACTCTGCTGCACGGAAATGCCCTGAGAGCATGTGCAGTACCTTATAACTAGAAACTGTGCCACTCATGACATTGTATAGTACAATTCTACCATATCAATTCGATGGGCACTACACATATAGGGTCTGCTCCATATGGGATGTCAGGCCATTGGCCCATCTTCAGCTGTCCATCTCCGTCCACGTGGGTGCTGCTAGGCTCGTCATTGGGCGTGATGCTGGCCTAACACTAATTGGCTACTCTGTTATGCACTGTTAACTTATTGTTGCAAACACCTGGCAAACATATCGGTGGGCTGTAAAAAAGCTGAGGTCACACTAAATGGCATGCTAGGCAGCTCAGCAATTCAGAAGGCCATCAACCTTAATTTTGGGCTATAATTGAGTTGCTACCCTGCACCTTGTTAGGCAGAAACCTGTGCAGTTCCCTTAGGGAACACTGCAAAAGATTTAGGACTACAGGTGTTAGCAGTAAACCCACTTGGTAGCAGTCTGTACCACCCAGATTTACCTGGTAGCTCTGGCTGAGCAGTCAGACTTCCCTCAAGAAGAGTTAGACAGTATGCAAAGTATACACAATAGGTACCCAGATACAATAATACAAGCAAACACTGACCAGAGCTTTGGTATCAAAGTATATAATTATTTATTTAAAAACACACGGTTTGAAACACTCCAGCACTCTTATTGTTAAAGATTCTAAACACAGTTACTATTGTAATATATACACCCCTTTCCCTTATCAGATAAGTCACAGTAAAACACCACTTATTTTCATACAGAGGTGAGCGCTTAACTAGATGGCACTCCAATAAGTTTGTGAGAAAGGGAGGGAAAAAGACAGAATATGGAAAGGTACACCACTCTAAGATTCAGGAACACTGTTAGCAAGGCAGAAGAGCAAAGGTCACTGGTGAGCCAAAGTCCAAAGGCTGGGCCCACTCTGAGAGAGCAGAGCACAAATGCGCCCAAGATCACACTGTTACACTAGGCTTTGAAAGTCTTGCAGAGGGTTCAAAAAGAGTTTAGAGAGGCTTAGGAAAGTTTAGCCAGGGTGTCCCAGGCTAACCCAGGTTCGAAAGCCAGGGGCTAAATCTACCCCGTACAGTCGGTGGCAAGGGAAGCCTGGCGGGACAAGGTACCTTAAGTGGGAAGGATCCTCCAGCGGTGGCAGTTCCTGGCAGTGGGTGCAAGTCGCGTCGTCATCCAGGGGAAGAGAAGATCTCGACTTGGAGGAAAGATGAAGGTCGTTGCACTACCAGGGAAGAAACCGGCCGCAGAGTTTTCCGGTTAAAGGTGGTACCTTTGTTCGCGGTCGTGGTAAAACGTGGTATCCCGGTTGCCGGGGTGCTTGGCACAGGCAAGGCGGCCACGAGGTACGTCGGGAAGGCGAAAAGACGGTGAAACTGGTTATCCCCACCAGTCAAAGGAAGAAGACTCTCCGGCGGGAGATCTCCTCTGTCGTTGGGAAAAGTGGTGAGACGGTCCAGCAGGGCTCCACCGGTGGTTGTGTCGTGGCCGGTCGGCTCAGCTTCTCCCTCGTCGGATTCTTAGGTCCTGTGGCGACTTCTGAAGTTCCAGTCCCCAAAGCCCTGCTTTTATGCAGAAAACCCCCATTCACTCAGCCTAGCTGTCACTCAAACATGCTAAGTGGTGAGCCGGCCGGCTCACTAATTGGGCCATTCAGGACGGAGTGCGACTTGAGTTGACTAGGCAACTCAGTCCAGGGTGCCTAAATCCCCCCTCCACCCCTCCTAAGTACCCCAGACAGAGTGGCACCACTTTGGAGGGCTTCTGTGGAGAAGCCCGCCAAAAAGTGGAACAAAGGGCTCGACTTGGGTTGGAGTCACAGAAGAGAACACAAACGCCATTTTAGAATCAAGTTTTGGCAAAAAATACCAACCGGAGAATTAATATTAATTAAATAAACCGGCGGTATGTTCGAGGCTACCGTAAATTAAAGATAGTAGCCTAAAACAATGGGAAATCCCTTAGGAAAATATTCGCGGTTGAATATAAAAAGTAGTATCCACTGCCACCAGCCAAATCTCGATCAGGGGGGGCGGAGACGTGCCCCCTCGACTAACAGACCCTGGGGCAATCGAATTGCCCCAGCCAGTACGTCCACAATATGATGGTTTGTACTGGTTCTGTTCAGAATTTAAGACTAGTAAAGTCAATGGTGACTTTACATGCCCTGGGAGACAGTAGTCAGTCCCAGGGTACGGAGTCTATACTGGGGGGGTCACTATGACACCCCTGTGTCACTGCACTGAGGGTGCTGTGTAACACACATCACAAAAACACATGAAGCCCTATGGAGTAAAAGACCCCATAGCCCATTAAACACATCTAGATTCAAAGAAACACACTCAAATCCTGCCCAAGAGTGAGGGTAAAAGAGTCTCACTCTTGGCAGAAGAAAAAAATAAACCCCAAAAATCCAGCAAAGCTGCTGGGGGACTCACTAGGTTAGGAAATTCAGCCTAAACAGAGAATTCTCCCTAACACACCTCACTGCACAAAATCATGTAGACCATTTCTGAAGGTTCGATAGCCTTGCCCTCTGATCTTATTTATTTGTAGAGCGCACTACATCCCACAGGCATCGCGGCGCTATAGCAGTACTCAAAGAAGGCTCGCTTAAGGGTTACAGTGAAGCCGCCCAGGTAGATAGACTTAGTGACGATACGATACGATACGATACGATACAATGCATGGTATAGGGTTACATACATATTTAGATCATGGTACATTGCGGGGGTTGCGGTTGCACAATGCAAGTCATACAAAGAGACTGGTTTTGATGGCCTTGCGGAAGGCCGCATGGGAGTCAATAATCCTAATGTGAGGGGGGAGTGAATTCCAGTGGGTGGCTGCCATAGTTGGGAAACTGGTGCCGCCAGCCCGGGCTTTGCGTGTTCTAGGAATAGCAATCAAGTTGGAGTAGGGGGTTCTGGGAGGCCTGGAAGAAGGGGGTTTAGAGATTCTCTGTGCCAGGTAGGGGGGGGTGCCTGTTCATGAAGGCACTTGTGAATCTTGGATCGATCGAGGGGTGTAAACGTTTTGTGGTCAGGGTTTGAATGAGATCGTGGCATGCGGGGGTCTCAGGATAAAAGCAGTGCAAAGCTGTATTTCTTGTGCCGGGTTCTTAGGGGATGGGGGCCTTGTTATCCGTCTCATGGGATGGTGCTGCCAAGATGTACACTATTCCCTTATGACCTTGCAGGGTGCATTCCGTCCTGTGTGCGAGGGCCTGTATCTCTATGGCACAATGGAGGATTTTCATGGGCCATGTGTGACCTGACCAGGGTGGGGGTGGTGTTCGTGCTCATATGAAGGACCTAATATTCAAGCACTTAATACTGTGTGCCACGCTTGGGCTTACGTTCTGGTATGACTGTCATTTTGTCTAAAATGGCGTTTGCATTTGCGCCTGTTCTTTGGCTTCTAAAACATGCATTACAGTGATCATTCACCCCCCGTTTCTGTGCGCCCCCCTCCCCCCTGCGTCTTCCCACAGTTGTCTTACTCGGTTTTGCCTAGGGGGGTGAGAAGATCCCCTAGTCTACTCAACATGATCCAGGATAGGCTAATGTAGGCAGAATACAACCTCATTGTCTGGATTGTTTCTATCCGTCCTCAACATTAATTTCTTTACTAGATGCGGCATGGTTGTCCACAACTCGGTTCTGACCCCAATCTTATGTAACATGTCATTTGCGTAAAGACAAACGCCCAATCGGAGACAGCACATTCGTCGTAGCTACCTCACCACTTAAAATAAAAATGGGAACACCCCCCCCCCCCTCCCTCATAGATTTAAGCATTGTCCCATAAAAAGATGAAACCCTCCAATCGTACCAGGCCTTCAATAACACTATACCGAGTTTGAATCATAGAGCGGCCATCAGGAGACAGGCAAACCAAGAGCCCTTTTTCGGACTAGATCTTCGATTATTGTACAATTTAGATCTCGTGTCAGATGTGTAATCTCCTGTCCTTATAAAAGTGATGGAACCATCATTTGCTTATAAAGGGGGCTTGATGATAAATCTGCAATGTCTTGCATGTAACCATTTCAACTGGGAGGCACCCATTCTGACCTTTGTTTTAAGATGTTAGTATCAGAATTTCTTGGTTTCCCTCTAAAAAAACATTCACAGGTATTTGATTTCAAGCGATGGTGTTACAAGTGTACCGCCTGCATTCCACATGTATTAATAGGGTTTGAGTTGGAGAAAAACCTCCGTATGACTGTTTTGTTGGTGTTAATGACCAGTTTGTTTTCCTCTGCGTATGACTCCACAGCATGTATTAATCTTTGTAGTCCTACCTGTGTATGATTTTCGAAGATGATGTTGTCCATATAGGTCATAAAAGATAGCCTCGTGTCTCCCAGTTTAATTGGTACAAAGGCTACAGTTTCCAGATATTCAACTAAATCAGCCAGCTAGAGGTTGAATTGGCATGGGGCCAGAAAGCAGCCTTGTTGTTAGCCGTGGAGGTTATAAAGTAATGTTAACCACCCCAGCCTATTCAGCCTCAGCTGTACTGAAAATTTTGCATGTATTCAGATCAAGATCGCCAGAAGCTCTTTCGGAATGCGCCATCCACACGATTTGGACCTAAACCGATCCTGAGTAATAGTATCAAAAGCTTCCGATAGATCGATAGCTTGCGTAAAGACTGAAGCCTGACCGACAGTTTAAGCCATCTCTTGCAAGCAGTTGACTACAAAGCCATTTATATTGGCTCCAATACCCCTGCGAAACTCAGTCTGCATATGATTTAGGATACCAGCTGTTGAAATTCAATTCTTTAGTTTGATTAGTAACTGACTCAAAGATCTTGCTTTCCGGGTCAAGCAGGGCTATTGGACGGTAATTAGTGGTGCTGATCTGTCCCTCCTTTTATACTTGGGTATGATGACCAATTTCTGCCACAAGCTTGGTATTTCTCTTTCCTGAATTCTGTTGTCAGATAGGTGCAGAATGGTGGTCCAGAGCGGAAGGTCTATTTTTGAGGTGGCATTGCTCAGCCCAATCGGGCCACACACAGACATATTAGATGCTGCTCTTATGCGATTCTCTGTCCTCAACAGAGAGACCACTGGCAGTTAGATGGTAAAGTTGTTGCTCCAAGGTTTGAGGCCCTATATGGGTAAGCAATATGAGCGCCCCAGTCATTCTCACTACATTAGATTGCTGATCTTCCTGCAGAATTCACTGATGGCCAAGACTTTTTGTTTTCTTTGTTACAATAGTCTTTAACCACATTTTCCCCTCCCTTTTCTTTCTTTCAAATTTCGTTGAGCGAAGGTTTTTATAGGACGATTTAGATTTTTGTCCTGCCAATTTATATTCCAATTTACATGCAAACTTAAAATCCTTTAGCCCTCCAAGTACTCCACCCAATAGTCTTTTTCTCCTGAATGTGAGCATCTTGACAGATTCGTCTGGGCTTTCCAAGAAAAGCACCCTATTTGGAATTAATACTACCGATAATTAATTGTGCAAAGATAGACTAAACATAACTTCGAATGGATTGTCCTCCAACGTATTCCACATCTTTGACATGTAATGTCCACAGCTGTGCACCTCGTAAACTTTTTCAGCAGAGGGCGTCCGGCGTCGATGTCCCTTGAAGGACTCTGTCGAGGGCGACGTCACCGGATGTATAAATGGGATGCACTGCGCACGTAGCCTCGGTTCAGTTTTTTTCTGCGAACATGTTGCTTAGTGAAACTCGTCACGCCTCGTGTGTTAATGGTTACTATGTCTTACTCTTTGACCCCCTCCGACTCCGCGGTCTGACTTCAGGCCTGACTTCAGGACCTGCTGGGACTGCAAGTCGAAAATGTTGCTCACTGACCCGCACCTTATTTTTTTGTGGTGCCTGGGCGAGTCGCACGACAGACTACTGCTCGAAATGCCAGTCGCTGACTGCCAAGGCCTTGTGGAAGGGGAAGCTCCACGTAGGTAAGGGCTCTAAACCTGTTAAGTCCCGAACATCCAAATCTAAGTCAAAGCGTGTTTCCACCGATGACTCGAGGGGCGACTCTCTGCGTTGGAAGGAGTCCCGGGGATCTCGATCCCAGAGTGGTTCCCGCCACTCTTATTCCTCGTCCCGGCACTCTAGGAAGCGCTGTTACCGGTCGCCTTCCCCGTCCTCCTTCGAGGATGGTGCCTCGAGGAAGGTAGCGTGCCCGACGAAGTCCTCGACTCCGGAGGAATGGGATGCGTTTTGAAGAACAAATAGTAGCCATTTTTCAATCGCAGGGCACGGGTCCGGTCATGCCTTCTTACAAAGCCAGCCAGGATCGTTCTCGTACCGTGACTCGCACGCCTTCCGGCTCGGGTACACGGCGTGACTCGCATCGGGATCCTTCGAGGGCCCGTATGGACAAGGATTCGAAAAGTCACAAGAGACGTGCTTCTAGGTCTCGGTTCTCGTCTGCAGCGAGACTGCAGCAAACTATTGAGGGCTCGGGGCCGGCGTTGACTCGTCAGGCTTATCAGCCCACGGCGCTGTCAGAACCTGTGTCGACGCCAAAGCCTTTGGCGCTACCGGGGTCGAGGTTGTCGACGCTCTCGGCATCAAAGCCTTCGCGCTATCGACGCCTTTCAGGATTTTTTTCTCAAAATTTGCCTTTGGAGTACCCGGATCTCGTGGATCCTTCAAGGAAGGCTACTGGGAAGTCTGTGCGGCCACTTTTGGCCACAAGGCCCTCTTCTGTCACCAGGCCTGGGTTTCAACCCCCTCTGGATGACATTTATGAAGAGGAAGAAGGGTCTGAGTTTGGGGACCCTGGTGAACTTGATGAGGCTCCACTTTTTTCTGGAGACAGTCAGTTGGAGGAGTTGCAGCTGACCCTCCATGATGCCAGTGGGTTTGACACTTTTCCGGAAGTGGAATTTGGTAACCCTGAGCCTGGGGCTCATGCAGAGTCTTTGTACAGGAGGCTCATGGCGAGGGTCTCGGAGTATCTATGCTGGTCCAGTCCTTGTGAAGACTTTGTGCAGGATGATCTAACAGACATTTTAGATAAAGGTCCGTCCTCTGACCCTGTTTTGCCATTTCATCTCACCTTGCAGAAAAGGGTGGCAGCTGCTTGGCAGTCCCCAGAATCTCTTCCGGCTGTTAATAGAAATTCTGCCCTTTCGTTAGCAACCCCAGCTATTTATCTACTCACCCCACTCCCGAGAGTTTGGTGGTTCAGGCGGCTACGGCCACCTCGAGGCAGGCGGCGTACCCTACCATCCATCCGGACAGGGACGACGAGTACTTCGACGGTCGGGCCCGGAAGATATTTTCTGCTGGGAGCCTGGCCTTGAAATCTGCCAACTCCATGTGTGCCTTGGCAAGGTTTTGACACACTCTGTGGAAATGTTTTTCTTTGGCAGCTGAGCTTATTCCTGAGAGGGAATAAAGGGATGGGTTCCTTGCTCTCGTGCAGGACGGCAAGGATGCCATGTGCAAATCCCATCAGTCGGGTTTGGATACGGCCGACAGTGTTTGCCGGTCCATGGCTGCGAGCACCATAATTAGCAGGTTTGTGTGGTTGCGGAAGTCGGTGTTTGCTCCGGATGTGCAGTCCCGTCTTCTGAACATGTCCTTTGATGGCGCACATTTGTTTGGCAGCAAGGCTCATTACTATTCCTCCTTTGGTAGAACGAGGGGGGCCGCCAGTCTAAGGGGCCACCGGAAAAGTACCTGTGGTTGTTGGGGAAATAGAGGTGCCAAAGCCGCTCAGGCAGCTGCCTCTTTGCCTTCAGGCACTGCCGCAGCCGCTTCCAAACAGTCATGAGGCATGTCCCATGGTTTGGCGGTTGGAGGCAGACTGTCTCAGCGTCTCGAAGAATGGCGAGCCATTACTTCAGATGCGTGCGTGTTGGATACCATTGCCCACGGCTACTGCCTTCCTTTCCTTCAGCGGCCTCACGACAATCCACTGAGGAAACTCTTTGAAGCTTCCGCATCCGCTCCTTGCACAGGAAATCTTGACCCTGCTGGAGAAAGCCACTATAGAACTAGTGCCTGTAGCGGAGAGGAACAAGGGATGGTATTCCCCGTAATTTTTTGATACCAAAGAAAGATGTGGGGATTGAGACCCATCATGGACTTGCGTTGATGGAACAAACTTCTCAGGAAGGACAAGTACAAGATGGTTACTCTATCTCGTCCTCGAGGCACTTCAACTTCAGGATTGGTTGGTGTCTCTGGACCTACAGGATGCTTACTTTCATGTGTCGATTCATCCCGCGCACAGAAAGTACCTGAGGTTTGCGGCTGGCGACTTGCACTTTCAGTTTTGGGTCCTGCCGTTAGGATTGACCTCCGCCCCGAGGGTCTTGACCAAGCTAATGGTGGTGGTGGCGGCAGTGTACCTCTGGCGAGACGGGGATTCACGTCTACCCCTACCTGGACGACTGGCTGATCCGGGCGCGCTCT
The DNA here is from genome assembly GCF_040938575.1 of Ambystoma mexicanum. Taxonomy (NCBI): domain Eukaryota; kingdom Metazoa; phylum Chordata; class Amphibia; order Caudata; family Ambystomatidae; genus Ambystoma; species Ambystoma mexicanum. The sequence goes on from NC_090926.1 coordinate 865,712,821, forward strand.
CCCGAGCAAGCGTTGGATCACCTTGGTTTCAACTGCCGCACCCTCCACAGGCTGGGCTTCTCCCTGAATTTCAAGAAGTCACATCTGACACCTTCCCAACAGCTCCAGTATATCGGGCTGTGTTAGACACGTCCTTGGGGAAGTGTTCGCCTCCCAAGGTAAGCGCTCATCACATTGTGCAGATGGTGGACAAGTTTCAACATGCCCAGAGTCTCCCAGCTTTAGCATTCTTAAGGTTGCTCGGCCTCATGGCATCCTGTGTTTTTCTGATCTGATGCCAGAGGCCAGGCTGCGGATGAGATCCCTGCAGTCGGTCCTCAAGATGCAGTGCTCACAGTTCTCAGACAAGATGTCGGATCCTGTTCAGATTCTACTCTCGGTCTCCCCGGATCTTCTGTGGTGGGCCAGCGAAGGGAACCTGATGAGGGGGGAACCGTTTTGGCACCATGGCCAGAGGTGACTATAGTGACTGATGCTTCCCTCACAGGATGGGGCGCTCATGCAAACGATTTGACAGCCAGCAGTCGTTGGTCTCCTTTGGAGTCCAAACTCCACATCAATCTGTTAGAGCTGAGGACCATCAGGCTACCCTGATGGCTTTTCTGCCTTCTGTATGGGGGAAGAGTGTCCTGATCATGATGGACAACACAGTGGCCATGCATTACCTCAACAAGAAAGGGGGGGGTAGGGTCACTCCCGTTGTTCAGAGAGGCAATGCAGCTCTGGTTCTGGGCCATCCAACAGGAAATTTCGATCCCAGCAGTTCATCTGGCCAGAGACGAAAATGCGGCGGTGGATGCTCTGAGCAGGCAGAGCATGATCTCTCACGAGTGGGAGTTGGTCAGGTTCTCCATCCAGAGGTCAAGACTCGCAACCTTCACGCTTGGTATCTGAAAGGTTGAGGTATAAGGATTGGGACCTTCCGGACGACGTGATGGAGGTGTTGCTTTCGGCCAGGCGACGTGCAACAAAATCATCCCTGTACTGTTGCCGTAAGTTCTGCGACTGGTGCAGAGATCACAATGTTTATCCTTTTCAGTGATCCATTCCTATGGTTTTGTCTTTAAGGGCTTGTCTGAAGAATGTTCTTACTTTAAGATTCCTTTTGATTTCTCCAATTCTTAAAGAACTGACTAATGTGTTCCAGGTGGCGGTTTGGGATTTGAATTTGGTTTGAAATTTCTCATGGGTGCTCCGTTTGAACCTTTGCACTCTTGTCCTTCAAGACTGTGTTGTTGGTTGCGGTTACTTCCGCTCACAGAGTGAATTGCAGGCACTTTCATCTAAGCCACCCTTTACTGTGTTTCACAAGGACAGGGTTGTACTGCGAGTACGTCCCTCTTTTCTACCTAAGGTAGTATCTGAATATCATTTGAGTCAAAAGGTGGTTCTTCCAATCTTTCTACCCTCCTCATCCTGGTAAGGAGGAGGAGCGACTCCATCGGTTGTATCCTTGGAGTGCTCTGAGCTTATACATGTTTAGGATGTCCAAGGTCAGAGTGGACGATCAACTCTTTGTTGGATATGCTGGACACTGATTGGCCCAGGCTGTTACCAAACAGACCTTGTCCAGGTGGATTATCCGCACCATTACGGAGTGTTACCGATTGGCGGGTAAGGACCCTCCTGAAGGGTTGCAAGCTCATTCTACTCTGGGCGTGGCTACTTCTACAGCCTTTCAGCGGGGGGTTCCTATTCGAAATATTTGTTGCAGCCACATGGGCCTCAATCCACACCTTTGTTTAACATTCCTCCCTGGATACAATCCATGGTCAGGATATGGCCTTCGGGAAGGCGGTTCTTTATTCCGCAATGTTAGTGGGTACTCTAAATTCTTTTCCCTCCCCCATTTACTGGTACTGCTTTGAGTCTTCAAAGATGTGGAATACGTTGGAGGACACAATCCATTCGAAGAACCAGTTGCTTACCAACTGGTAACGTTCTTTCGACTGGCTGTTCCTCCAACGTATTCCATGTCGCCCTCCCAGCCTGCCCCTCTGGAGAATTTCCTATGTGAGTGCAGCTTATGTTTCTGTAAGGCTATGTGCAGTCAAGCAGCCATGAGATTGGTACCACATGTTCTGAGGGAAAAAACTTAAACTGAGGCTACAGGTTCCGTGCGTCCTATTTATACATACAGTGACATCGCCCTCGACGGAGGCCTTCGAGGGACATCGACGTCAACGCAGGACACCCTCTGTTGAAAAAGTTTCCGAAGTGCACAGCTGTGGATATTACATGTCAAAGATGTGGAATACGTTGGAGGAACATCCAGTCGAAAGAACATTACCAGTTGGTAAGTAGCTTGTTCTTTTTTCTTATCCATATTACTGTTATCCAAAATAGACACCACTCCTTTAAATTATTTTTCGTTATTTCCTATATTCCTAACCAGTTTGACCCTTTTTATGGACAACCAAGCCGGCATAGTTGCATTCCATCTTAGTTTTTTTTTTTTTTTAATTTTTTTTTTTTACTTTCTTTATTGGCATTTTACATAACTGTACAACCAATAACAAATCCCCATCCCTCCCCCCGGTACATTTGTGAAGGCATGAACACATTGCGAAACAGGACCTATGAACAAGGCAGGAAGCAGAGAAGATGTGTCAACTTTAGTGGGTGCCTCATGGCAAACATCATGGTCCAAACAGAGTATGGGCGACCAGTTCAGTACCTTACATTAGGCACTCCCAAGAGGGTCAAACCCCCGACATGGCATCTGCGGTGCCCCAAGTCCAAACAGAAATTTATCTACAACCATGCGCACTTTAGTCAGCAGATATAACACAAGTTCATAAGAGTGCTACCTACGGGGCTACTTGAGGCAGGCGCCCCCGTGGAGACAGAGATCCAGTATCTTTCCCATTTGGTTGATTAAGAAGATACATGATGTACGCATCCCACATTCACCTATTACCACAGGTCGTCCCCTTCATTGCGGTCCATTTAGATTCCATATCATTACAATATAAAACATCTGCAGACCACTGGGTCACTGTCGGGCTTCGTTTCTTATCCCATCCCATAGCCACACGACGCCTAGCCAAGAGCAGGAGAAGGCTTATCAATTTCCTGGTTTCATTAGGTATTTGCTTGGTGTAACCCAATAGAGCCAGCACGGGGTTCGGAGTAAGCCACTGCCCCACAATGTCACTGATCACCAAAAATACCTGCCCCCAGAAATATTCCAACTCCCCACATTCCCAAGCCACATGAAGAAATCCTGCCGCTTCGTGCCCACATCTGAGACAGGCCCCCAATCTATGAGGGAAGTACCCCTTCAGTTGAACCAGGGTATAGTAACATTGATGTAAGAACTTAAAATGAATCAGCTTGAAGTTAGTATTGATAGCCCCCTTTCTAATCATTTCACAACAGTAGCTCCAAGTGGCTTCCGATATATCCCGACCCAGTGTCTTCTCCCACACCTCCCGGGACATCTTCCCAGCCACAGGTCTGCCCTTCAGGGCCATAGCATACAACCCAGAAAGCACCGGTCGCCCCATAGTACCGTTAATTGTACTATCCAGCATCGCAGCCACTGGGGGCTACTTAGGAAAAGATGGAAACAGCCGCTGCAATGACACCCGCAGCCTATAATATAAAAACACATCCAATCCCGAGAGGGCGCCCTTCCCCCTCAGCTGTTCCATAGAAATAAACCTTCCACTTGGGAATAAATCCCCAAATGAGGTGACACCCAACCTTTTTACCATCTCCACATACCGTGCCTCACTTGTCAGGGGAACACCAGGGATAAATATAGTGGGAAGCTTTGGCGAATAAAGGACACCACCCCTGGGCACACCTTCCAGGAGAGCCCAGGCCCTGCATGTCGGCTCAACCAGATTCCGTGGTCTCTGGGGTCTGCTCGGAGCGGTCGGAATAATCGACCGCAGCAAGGCAGATGATGCAATTGACTGCCGCCATCCGATACCAGTAACGGAGAAAACTAGCCTGCGCCCACCGTGTAGTACAATTCCAAATCAGGCAATGCAAGACCGCCTTCTCGAACCGGCGCAACCAGTTTATTCCAAGAGACGCAAGCCGTTTTACCGGCCCAAATAAACTGGAGTAGCAGTGAACGAAAGTCCCGAAAATATTTTTTAGGTACTTTAATAGGCACAATAAGAAACACATACAGAGAAGCCTGGGCAAAATGGTCATCTTGATGACGGCAATGATGATAGCTTTTGTTGGGAAAGATTCCCATTTGTGTGAAGTTTTCCCCCTCCAGTTGTGAACCCCCTCTCCCCCCCCCCCAAATCTTTGCTGCTGTTTAAACCCCTTAGTCTGACTTTCTGACTTTGCCAGTGAAGCAAAGCCTTCAGCTGCACTCCACCGGGCTTTCGCTCACTTTGTTAGGGGGAAACCGACATGCCTTTAAAGACAGTCATTACTGGGAGACTTTGCTTCCCTTTAGTCCTTTCCAATGTTGCAACTTTTCTGCAACATGTAACAAGTGCACAATGTATCTTAAAGTACAGTGCGCTTGAATTTTCTAGGAGAAGTGTGGATGTGCCTTGGACAGGGCTGGTGGCAGCATATCTTTTCGAATATTTTTAACCCTTTCTTGCCATGCAAACCACGCTTATCGCGTTTGGCATAGGAAGGTGGCCTGGCACCAAAATGGCCATGCCACTAGGTTCTTTGTCCTGTCCTTTGGCCATCTTGCCCCGTTGTCTTCCCCAGGTTGTGCGGACCCGGGTCAGTCCTTATTTGGGTATACATTCTCCCATGAAACGCCAGGTTTTCACGGGCTTCTGCATGTCTTGTGTTTGTGTGCTTCCAGGATGTGGGTTGGACTTTCTAGTTCCAATACACATCCTGGATGCCAGAGAGTCTGGTGTGCTGTGAATGACTGGGTCCACCGTGGTCCGTGATTGGTCCACGCCTGGTCTGCCTGTATGTGAGCAGATCTCCCATTGGGTCCTCTTCGTTTTGGCACAAAGGAGATTCTGGATAAGAGAAGGCCCCCCAAACACCCACACCAGGTCTATCGCTTGACTTCCCACTTAACCCAGGATAGGATCCAAGTATCCTGAAACTAAGAAGCAGAGTCGAGGGACCGCTGGTGACCCCCTGGAAGGTTTGCCACCCTGAGCCCGCTGTTGTCCCGCTGGACCCCTCTGCATCTGATCGAACTAGGTCTGCAAAGCAGCTTCAACCCATTGGAATAGTGGGACCAACTATTCTTGGCACCTTCATCAAACCCTGCAAATAAGCCTTCACGGAAGTGCCCCTGGGCCAACCAGTGCGTTGCCCAGCTTGCACCGGACCTTTGCTCTGCCACCTCCGCCGTTTAGAGGAGACCCTTGAAACTTGGTACATCACAAGCTCTGTGTTCATGGCACTCGCACCGAATTTCGTACACTTGGCATTACCAGGTCTGGAATAAAGAGATCGCCTGAAACTGAGTACACATGGTTACTGTCGCCCAGCCCTGCTGACGAACTTTGCTGGTGCTTTGCTGCTGTGCCGCTCTGAGCCCTAAAGCCTGCTACAGTGAAACTGGCCTGATCCATCCACCAGGAGCGGAGAAATTGCCACTGTCCCGCCAGAAAATCATTGCTGTAACTTCACAGGTGAAAGCCTCAGAGCTGCACAACTGACGATTTTGAAAATTCAACCGAAGTGGACTTGACTGCCGAAGTTTGGTCTGGAGTGCGCCGGGGGTTGGTGAGTACCTGCAACCCTTACCGGTGGCCCCTAATGCATCCATCCACTTTTATGCACAAGTGTACCCTGAGGGCCACTCTCCTTTCCACAGATAGCCAGTGCTATCGAACCTTTCCCAACTCTTGGAACCTGTTCTGCCCTTTTGGGGAGACTCTCCACGACTAGTGGGAACTTGTTCTTCATTGCCTTACCCACCTTCCTGAGCTGCTACAGCCCCTGCAAGAGACCCTGTTTTCACCGTTCTGCACTATCGCGTGCACCAGCATTTGAAAGTACATTGAGCGCTAGGCTCCTCTCTTCGTAGGTACTGGACTTTCTCCCAGTTAGGGTTAAATTTATGATGAACTGCCTAAAGGCTATTTCTCCAGCATGGGGTCTGGCATGGATTCACATGCTCATGAATATTCCCCGTGGTCAGGCCGGGAATCCTCGGTATAGAAAAAAATCAGCATCGGTTTCGTTTCTGATCTGTCTTACTTAGTAGTAACGAATCACTGGTCTCTGGGTCATACTGCCCCCAGCCAATGACTGCCCTCTCCCAAAGCCCCGCCTCTGGCAGCCATCCTCAGATTTTTACCGCACGTTCAAGTGTTGGGAGTCCTCGTGCTGTAGCTCTCAAGCTTTTGCTGCGTTTTCGTGCTTTTTCAGGAGTTTTTTCTCATTTTTCAGTTAAATAGAGCCTCAAGCTCTACCGTTTCTACATCCGATCAACGGGGATCCGTTTCGGAGTTTTCTACGCCCGTCAAGGGTGAAGCTTTTGTCGAGTTACGCTTTTGGAGGATTCCAGAAGTTCTGAGGCCTACCCCGGACATGGCCCAGGAGAAAGGAAGCTCGACTCCCGGGAAGCTGTTCAGGACCTGCCCTGGATGCCAGCTTCAGAATGTTTTCAAGGAGGACGAGCATTCGTTATGCCTCTGTCTCCATGAGGACAAGACGCACACGGAGAAGGACTGTGCGTTTTGTGGGAACATGTCGGAGCGGACCATGAAGGATAGCCACCTCCGTCTCGCCAACTGGTTGGAAGGGAAGAGCCCGTCGGGCGAGAAGAAAAAAAAGAAGTCCCAGCGGTCTTCTAAGTCCTATGAGGGCGCCCCTGTGACGGGGGCCCAACAAAAAGCTAAGCACAGAGAGCGCCGAACGGTCGGGCTCCTTGGCTGCCGGGCAGGGCGCATCCTCCCCGGGGCCATCAACCACGAGCCAACGCTCTGGCTCGGGTAAGAGGAAGTCCGAGAACCCAGCGAAGCTTCTGGAGAGGCCCCGGTCGATCTCAAAGATTCCGGCAGAGGGGGAGCGAGGCTCGGACCCTCCCCCCAAGGTGAAGGCCCCAGGCGTCCAGAAGGTGATGATGGCCTTAATTCACCCTGCTAAGACCTCGATTGAGGATGTCGCCGCAGCCCTGGCTCAGCCTGTGGAGGCTACACCAGTGGAGGCGCCCTCAGGACCCAAAGTCTCCCTGCCACGGCGGAGGGAGTCGTCTTTCAGACCCATTGAGAAGACCCCCACAAAGTCCTCGTTGGAAAAGGTGGGGGAGGGTCTGGTGGCCATCGTGGATACGGACATGACCTCTGAAGAAGAGCTCATCGAAGTCGTGGAAGAGGCCCAGCCCATCGGGAAGGATCCCGACGAGGGCGACGACGAGAGCGACGGTGTCGCAGACAAGGCTCCTCAAGAGCCCTCGCGCCCTTCGTTTCCGGCGCCGCAGGACACTTCGGCGGCCATTTTGTCAGCGATTCAGTCCTTATGCTCGGAGATAAGGACAAGGTTTCCCCTTCCCTCGACGGAGGTACCTGAGCCAGACCCGAAGGGGGAACCGGAGCCAGGACCTTCGGAAAGTCCACCGCATAAGAGGACGCCGCATCCTACGCCACCTCTCCCACCTCTGCGGCCTGCTCTGCCTTCCCCCCGGTCTACTACCCAAGGGGATGATACAGGCACGGACACGGCTACGACAGGTACAGATGACGACGGAGGCGACGACGGGACATGTCGCCCCCTGCTCGGGCGTCCCCGCCCGACGAGATTGGATCCTTTCATGCCATGAATTCCAGGGCATCCGAGCTTTTCCAGCTCTGCCCAGAAGAGAAGAAGAAAGAAGGGTTCCTTTACCAATGGCGCTACGCTAAAAGGAAGACGGTCCTCGCCGTACCGCTTCTTGGTGACATCTGGGATTAGGGGCTCACCCTCCTCAAGAACCCTGCCACGGCGCCGGCAAAGAGGGACCGGTACTTGAAGAAGTACCGGGTCCCCGACTCTGCCCCCTTGTGCCTTCGGGCACTACCTACCCCGGATTCGGTCGTCTTGGCGGCGGCAAAGAAGCATGCTGGGGGGGGCATCGGCCTCGACATCAACTTCCCGCCGGACGGCGAGGGCAGGAAGTTGGACACAATGGGACGACGGATCATCTCATCCGCAGCGAAGACTATCAAGGCTGCCAACGCCCTGGCTATCGTAGCCCGCTACGACAGGGAGTTGTGGTTCAGAATCGCCCCTTTGTTAGACTTCCTTCAGGACGCCAAAAGGGCTGAGGCCCTTGAAATCCTACAGGAGGGTGAGATTGCTTCGGACCACGCCATCACGGTGGCAACGGACATTGCGGACACCGCTTTCCGTCAGTTGGGCAACAGCGTTTGCTTGAGACGACGAGGATGGCTCAAGGCCACGGATTTCCGCCAGCACGTACAAGCCAAGGTTTTGGACATGCCCTTCGACGGGAACAACCTGTTTGGGAAGGCGGTTGATGAGTCCCTTCAGGCCATCAAGATAGACACAGACACAGAGACTGCCCGGGCATTGGGAGTGCTCCAACAACGACGGCCGCCCTTTCGGAGCTCCGTAGGCAGACAAGGTACCACCAAGCGGCAAGATCTTCGTCCCAGGAAGCCTAAAGGGGACGCGGCAAGCCAGGTGGTGCCCGTCGTCGTCGACCGGGAGGTCAAGGAGGCCTCCAAACAAGATTGAACCGGCCGTGGGGTCGGGCCCCTGCCGAAGCACCCCGGTGGGAGGCCGGCTGGCGATGTTCGTCAGCGTGTGGGAGTCCATCTCCACCGACCGTTGGGTGCTGGACGCCCTGGCCCAAGGGCACGCCCTCGAGTTTCAGAAGTGCCCTCGCGTTCCACCCGTTGCCAGGAAGGAAAAGCATGTCCATCAACTACTGTTGGAAGTAAGGGCGATGCTCAAGAAGGGTGCCATCGAGCTCGTCCCAAAGAGGCTTCGGGGCTCCGGAGTTTACTCAAGGTACTTCTTCGTAAAAAAGAAGACAGGAGGATGGCGCCCCATCCTGGACCTACGACGACTGAAGAAGTACATCAAGGCGCAGAAGTTCCGTATGGTCACTCTCCAGCACGTGCTGGGACAGCTGGAGGAGGGCGATTTACTGTCGTCGTTGGACTTGGAGGATGCGTACTTCCACATCCCCATTCTAAAAAGACACCGAAAGTTCCTCAGGTTCGTGGTCCAAGGGCGGCACTACCAGTTCAAGGCCCTCCCATTCGGATTGAAGTCAGCACCTAGGGTGTTCACCAAGTGCCTCGCACCGGTGGCTGCGCCTACAGGGGATCCACGTCTACCCCTACCTGGACGACTGGCTCATCCGGGCAAGGATGAGGGAGCTCGCCGTGGAGCACACTGCGAAGACCGTCCAGCTGCTCACGGACCTGGGATTCTCCATCAACTTTCCAAAATCCCACCTGGTTCCGTCGCAAGTCGCCCTGTTTCTGGGAGCCAAGCTCGACACAGTGGCGCGGCTGGCCTCGCCGTCGGAGGAAAGGACCAGGACCATTCTGGGCAAGGTGCAGCGTCTGCTGGCCACGGACATGGCCAGGGTAAGATCTATCAAAGCCCCCCTCGGGATGATATCCTCCTGCATTTATCTGGTGCGCCTTTGCAGGCTTCGGATGCGCCCCTTACAAGAGTTCCTCGACGCCCGCTGGGTCCAGTCGACGGGCAGCTTCGAGGACAGGATCCCTCTCAACGAGACGTTCCGTCGGGCGATCCGGTGGTGGGGTACCCGCTCCCATCTGTCGGCGGGCACGGACTTTCAGATCCCAGCTCACCAGGTGATGGTGACGACGGACGCCTCCCTGGAAGGTTGGGGAGCGCACTCCGGAGATCTTCACACGAGAGGCCTTTGGCTCCCGGAGGAGAAGTCACTCCACATCAACATTTTTGAGCCCCGCGCAGTGTTCTGGACCCTCGGGTCCTTTCTCCCGTCCCTCAAGGGCAAGGTGGTGAGGATCTTCACCGACAACACCACCATGATGTTCTACATCCGGAAGCGGCGGAACCAGGTCCCCGGCCCTATCCAAGGAAGCCCACGATCTGTGGCATTGGGCCGTCGCCCAACGGATGTTTCTGGTGCCTCTTCATCTGGCAGGAATAAACACGATCGCCGACTCACTCAGCAGGGAGCTGCGCTCGTGCCACGAGTGGGAACTATGCCAGGATCAAGTGGATCGACTCTTCCGACGATAGGGCGAACCCCAAATCGATCTCTTCGGGACGGTGACGAATTCCAAGTGCCGGAGGTTCGCCAGCAGGTTCCCCCAGCCGAGGAGCATGGGTGATGCTTTCTCGTTCCCCTGGGATGGCCTATTTCTTTATGCATTCCCTCCGCTGCCGTTGCTGCTCCGGCTCATCCACCAGCTCAAGAGGTCCCGGTGCAGGATGATCCTCGTCGCACCGGCGTTGCCGAGACAAATCTGGTTCCCGGACCTTCTGGACTTGTCAAACGTCCACACCAGTCAAGCTGCCGACGGACGCAGACCTTCTCTCCAGAGAAGGAGGCGCCATTCTCCAGCATTGGATCTTTCATGGATTCACATGCTTAGAACATTCCCCGTCGTCAGGCTGGGAATCCCCGGTACATTATATAGACCCTTTCCCGTAGGAAAGCTTTTTCGACGCTTATGCGTCCTATCCACCTCGTTTTGTATCATGCGTACCCGCGTCGTCAGGGCGTCATGATATAAATACAGGCCCCGCCCCCGCGCTCCCTCAGATTTCAACCGTCTTTCAAAGTAGTGGGATCCTCGTGTTTTACTACTAGTGAAAACTAGGTTGTTTTTGTCTGTTTTTCGCTTCGGCGAAGTTCAGATTCCGGCGAACTATGTCTGGAAAAGCGTTATTTCGCCCGTGTGCAACCTGTGGCCTCAAAAAGGTTTATGAAGGTGATGGCCACATGGACTGTATCTACTGTCTCCACCTGCACCACTCGGCGGATACATGTGAAATTTGTCAGGGTTTCTCCCAAAAAACCCTTAAGGACCGAAAAAGAAGGCTGGTCGACTGGCTTAATGACGGAGCAGGGGCCTACCCGGCTTCGGAAGTTGGCTCCACGGCCTCCAGGGGTAGGTCGGAACCTCCATCGAAGAAGGTACGGCCAGCTGAAACGCGCTCTGAGGACAAGCATAAGAGGAAACAGGATGGTTCCTCCTCATCACATAAAAAGTCCTCCTCCTCCTCCTCCTCCTCATCATCTAAGACGGAGAGGCTAGCGCTGTCGAAATCCTCCTCAGGGGACCGTCCCAGGTCTTCCATGAGTCGGGAAGCCTCAGCCGGGAAGTCGGCATCCAAATCGACGACGAAGTCTAAGGGCTCGACGACGACGACGACTGGCTCGTCGACCTCGGTGTCATTGACGATGCCTATTACAGTTCAAGCAGCAGCGGTGGGGATTCCACCGTCGACGGAGACTCAGTCCATGGCTTGGCTGCCCGAGGTCTATGACCCGATCCCCCCCGGAGGTCTTACTGCAGCCAGACACGGCCGGCTCGGCTGAAGGAGAAGGTGATCTGGTTCTGCAACCATCGGATTTAGGCTTACGGCCTTCCACGTCGACTACGACGGCGACGAGTGCAAACGGGGGTGTGGTACCGATATCGTCCAAGTTATTGACCCCCCAGACGGTTTTGTCTCTGGATGTGCTTAATACTCTTCAGAAGCTCCTGCAACGGCTGGATACGCAGTTCCCTCAGCCCGGGACGTCATCGTCACTTCTGTCTGTACCTTCCGTCGACGAGCAAACTTGCATGGCTCGATCGACGACGAAACACCCATCGGCTCCCCAGGCAGTAAAAGATCGTCCTCGAGCTCAGGAGGAGGGTGAGTTGTCGGAGTCCGATTCTGTACTGGGTGACTCAAGGTCAGACATCTCCGTGTCGCCTTCGAGGGACCCGACATGGAACTCGGATGTAGAGTTGGAGTCTACGAGGAGCCAGTCACAGCCATCTCCCCCGGATGATGTGGGAGCCTTCCATGCTATGATGGGGAAAGCTTGTTCCGAATTCGGCTTGATTCCGGAGGAGCAGAAGAAAGACGGTTTCCTTTTTGACCACATGGGTCAAAGGAGAAAATCGGTTTTTGCCATCCCAATCCTGGACCATATGTGGCAAGAAGGTCTCAAAACGATGCGCCATCCGTTCTCGGAGCTGGCCATAAAGGGACGGATCGAGAAAAAGTTTTTAAAGCTCCGGAGTACACTCCAAAATGTCTAACATCACAGCCTCTGTCTGACTCGGTGGTATCGGCGGCAGCGGTTAGGAAGGCCAGGGTCTAGCAAAAATGTTCAACGCCACCTGAAAGTGAGGCTAGGAGACAGGACGCCTTTGGAAAGAAGGTGCTCTCGGTCGGAGCGACGACAGTAAGAGCAGCCAATTCCTTAGCAATCGTGTCTCGATATGATAGGGAAATGTGGCACAAATTAGCCCCTATCCTAGAACACCTGCCAGACGAACACCGGAAAGCAGCTATGTTACTGGTGCGGGATGGCGAAGAGGCCTCGAACCACGCTATCAATATCGCAGTTGACCTAGCAGAGGTAGTCCTAGCACCTGTTTGGCGAAAAGGTTGATGAAGCGCTGAAAGGGATGAAAGAAGACACGGATACTGCTAGGTCCCTCGGCGCCCTGCAAACGGGTAGAAATTTTCGTTCTTTTCGCCCCTTCAGGGGTGCCTCTGGAAACTCCCGCTTTGGAGCCTCGAGAGACCGTGGATTCAATAGGCCCTCTTACTCTTCACAAGGGTTCAGACGAGCGTCCCAGTCGGCTCGTAGAAGCAGGGATTATCAGGCCTCCAGACGGCGAGGCTCGGGTCAGTCGTCGACGAAGACCAAGCAATCCAACAACCAATGACGGCCTTCGGAACGTCCTGGGGGGTCGAGTCTCTCATCGCTTCGACCGATGGAAATGCATCACCACAGATCGATGGGTCCTAGACACGATTCGCATGGGTCATGCGCTGCAATTCAAAGACAAGCCTCCGCATCTTCCGCCTTTATTCTCGACACAGCCCCACCTCCGAGTCCTACGACAAGAGGCGGCGCTTATGTTGCAAAAAGGGGCGGTAGAGAGAGTTCCTGTAGCGCAGGAAGGACAAGGAGTTTATTCCAGGTTCTTTGTTGTAAAAAAGCCAAACGGCAAATGGAGGCCCATTCTCGACCTGAGGGTACTCAACAAGTGGCTAAAGAGCCTAAAATTCAAAATGCTAAAGCTCCAAGAGGTTATCAGGTCGGTGCAACCAATGGATTATCTATCATCACTAGACCTTCAAGATGCTTATTTTCACATCCCAATACGCCCACGACACAGGAGATATTTAAGATTCGTCGTGGGGAAAAAGCATTTTCAGTTCAAGGTCCTCCCTTTCGGGCTCAAGTCCTCCCCCAGGACGTTCACCAAGTGCTTGGCCCCTATAGCGGCCCATTTAAGGAAGGACGGTCATCATGTCTATCCATATCTGGACGACTGGCTGGTCAGAGGTTCATCCAAGGAACAAACACGAAACAGTCTACGAGCCAATATGTCCCTCTTACAGGAACTGGGCTTCGCAATCAACTTCAACAAGTCCTCTGTAGAGCCTTCGAGGACCTTGGTCTTCCTAGGAGCGGAGTTTCATACACATACAAGCCTGGTGAGACCATCCAGCGAAAGAATTCAGAAACTTCAAAACAAGGCTTCGGAATGGAGAGGCGGTACCAAGGTCTCAGTGCGCAAGTACATGTCCCTGCTAGGGACCATGTCGTCCTGCATTCCGCTAATAAACAACTGCCGTCTGTTTGAGGCCTTGCCAGGAATTTCTAGCGGACCGTTGGGCGCAGAGCCGAGGTCGCTGGTCCGACAAACTGGTCGTCGACGACCAACTAGTTCAAGCACTCAGCTGGTGGAGAGTGTCTACTCATCTAACGAAAGGGATGCCTCTTCTGGAACCAGAGTTTCAAAAGACGGTGGTGACGGATGCATCGCTGAGCGGATGGGGAGCTCATCTGGATATGTTACAGGTACAGGGCCGGTGGTCCTTGCAGGAGTCCTCCCTGCATATCAACCTGCTAGAATTGAGAGCAGTGCGATGGGCTCTAAAATCTTTTCTTCCGCAACTGAGGGACTCGGTGGTGCGTGTCATGACGGACAACACCACTACGATGCTCTACTTGAGAAAACAAGGAGGGACACGCTCCAGATCCCTATCGACGGAGGCACAGAAAATCTGGCATTGGGCCATTCAACACAACATGAAAATCTTAGCGTTCCACCTGCCAGGCGTGAGAAACGTGGAAGCAGATGCCCTCAGCAGAGAAATGAACGAAGTTCACGAGTGGGTACTGAACAACCAGCTACTACAAGTATTCAAGAAATGGGGACACCCGCCCATAGACCTGTTTGCAACGAAGAACAACAAAAAATGCCATCAGTACGCAAGCAGATGGCCTCAGAAGGGCTCTCTGGGGGATGCGTTCTCCTTCCCATGGACGAACAATTTTATGTACGCATTCCCTCCATTTCCCCTGGTCCGGAGGACATTGCAATGGATCCTCAGGTACCCATGTCGTGTAATTCTGGTGGCCCCATACTGGCCCAGACAGGTGTGGTTTTCAGACCTGCTACATTTAGCGGCGGCGGAACCGATGAGATTCAAGAAGACCCCCGACCTTCTGTCTCGACAGGACGGTGTGGTTTGGCATCACGACCCGGACAGCCTCCAGTTGACGGCCTGGCTCCTGACTTCGCCGAATTTGGTCGGCTAACGATTCCGGAGGACTGTCGGCGTATCCTACAAGCGGCAAGAGCACCTTCCACAAACGCCTCATACGAGTACAAATGGAAAAGTTTCTGTCAATGGTGTGAGGATCAACCAGGCTTGGCCCCGCAATCGATTAAGCCAGAACAGCTCCTGCCATACTTGCTGCTCTTAGCCCAGAAGGGCCTGTCGGTATCTTCAATAAAAGTACACCTAGCAGCCATTTCCAGGTTTACTCGTCGACGGCACTCGGCACCTTTGTTCAGCGACCGCCTGATTAAACACTTCCTTAAAGGCCTCTTTCGGAGTTTCCCGCCAGAGAAGAAATTTCCTCCGGAGTGGAGCCTCAATCTGGTCTTAACATCTCTTATGAAGCCTCCTTTTGAGCCAATGTCGTCATCGTCTCTAAAGTTTCTGTCGTGGAAATTGGCCTTCCTAGTGGCCATCACTTCAGCACGACGCATTTCAGAAGTTCAGGCTCTAATGGTAGACCCGCCATACTTACGATTTTTCAAGAACAATGTAGTCCTAGCCACTAACCCGCAGTTTATACCTAAAGCTCCGTCGGTGTTCCATAAACACTCCTCTATTGTGTTGCCTACGTTTTTTCCGCAGCCATGCTCGGGAGCGGAGCGCATGCTGCACACATTGGATGTAAAAAGGGCCCTTAAGTTTTATCTCCATCGAACGCAACCGTTCAGAGAAACAAGGCAGCTGTTCGTGGCCTATGGTTTGGGTGCTAAAGGAAAAGCCATTTCGAAACAAGGACTGTCAAGATGGGTGTCATCTACCATTTCGTACTGCCATTCTAGGGCAGGGAAACCTCTTCTGCGACGGCCAAGAGCTCACTCAACTAGAGCAGCGGCATCGTCGACGGCACTGTGGGCCGGAGTCCCTCTGGGGGACATCTGCGTGGCGGCTACCTGGGCGGCTACACACACCTTTACCCGCCATTACTGCCTGTCGCAGCAACATGCCGAAGATATCCGGGTGGGGCAGGCGGTGCTTCGACACCTATTCCAGTAAGGTAAGCCCCGGCTGAGGGGTTGCATCCTATGGAATTTGTGACTGTATGTGGTTCGTTTTCCTGTGTTAACTATTACTGATGTATATATGATCATAGGGAACGGGCTATGCGAACAAAGTATATGGGTTTGCATGCACGCCTCCTCTTTGGGGGTGGTACTGCTGTGTAATCTGTTCTAAGCATGTGAATCCATGAAAGATCCAATGCTGGACAAGGGAATAGTTTCTTACCTGTAACTCCATTTCTACAGCATTGGTATCTTTCATGGATTCACATGCGCCCACCTGCCTCCCCTGAACATGCAAACCGGTTCCCCCACTACTTTGGGGGCCGAAATCTGAGGGAGCGCGGGGGCGGGGCCTGTATTTATATCATGACGCCCTGACGACGCGGGTACGCATGATACAAAACGAGGTGGATAGGACGCATAAGCGTCGAAAAAGCTTTCCTACGGGAAAGGGTCTATATAATGTACCGGGGATTCCCAGCCTGACGACGGGGAATGTTCTAAGCATGTGAATCCATGAAAGATACCAATGCTGGAGAAATGGAGTTACAGGTAAGAAACTATTCCCTTCTTCACCACAACCCGGAGTCGCTGAACTTGCAGGCCTGGCTCCTGCAGCACTAGAGTTTGGAGGGTACGACATCCCGGCCGACTGCAGAGAGGTTCTTGCAAAGGCCAGGGTGTCCTCAACTCTCAAGTGCTACGGACATAAATGGAAGAGGTTCTCTGTCTGGTGCCGTGCACCGAAGATTAACCCTCTGCGGATAACGGCCCCTCAAGTACTGCCGTACCTACTGTCGCTGGCCAAAGCTGGACTGGCTAACGCCTCCATCAAAATACATCTGGCTGCAGTCTCCCGATACACCAGGACTACGGGACGGGCATCCTTGTGGTCTCATCGCCTGGTGAAAGAATTCATGAAGGGACTATTCCGATCATTTCCGCCGGTGAATGCTCCTGCCCCGGCGTGGGAGCTTAATGTGGTGCTGACCAGGCTCTTGGCGGGGGGACGGACGTCACAGCTGTTTGTGAACTTTGGGACTGTGAATCAAGGGAAGGCTCTCTCGGAGATGGCTCTCCGGCTGCATCATGCACTGTCACCGGTTGGCAAACTGACAGCTGCCCGGCTGTCCGAGAGCCCATTCGACCAGAACGATCGCTGCTACCACGGCGTTCCTGTCTGGTGTGCCCCTGCTAGACATCTGCAGGACTGCGACGTGGAGGTCGACGCACACCTTCACAAGATTCTACTGCGTCGATCTGGACTCCAGGGAGGAGTCCAGAGTCGGCCAAGCAGTGCTGCGCATCCTGTTCGCCTAAGGTGAGCCTGGTGAGGAAGTAAGAGATGCTTAATGTTGAGTTATTGTATTGCTTAATGTTGAGCCTGTTGCCACCTCCCGTGGTTGTGCATGTGTGTACTGCTATGTATTCTCTTGTTCATGAGCATGTGAATCCATGCCAGACCCCATGCTGGAGAAGGAACAAGTTACTTACCTGTAACTGT
This sequence comes from Ambystoma mexicanum, assembly GCF_040938575.1. Lineage (NCBI taxonomy): Eukaryota > Metazoa > Chordata > Amphibia > Caudata > Ambystomatidae > Ambystoma > Ambystoma mexicanum. The sequence goes on from NC_090926.1 coordinate 865,730,050, forward strand.
TGTTCTCCAGCATGGGTCTGGCATGGATTCACATGCGAACCCTCCCGCCTACCCCTCTGCGGCTCTTCACTTGGTCATATTGCCACTTTACGTGCTACCAAATCCGAGGATGGCTGCCAGAGGCGGGGCTTAGGGAGAGGGCAGTCATTGGCTGGGGGCAGTATGACCCAGAGACCAGTGATTGGTTACTACTAAGAAAGACAGATCAGAAACGATACTGATACTGATTTTTTCCTATACCGCGGATTCCCGGCCTGACGGGGAATATTCATGAGCATGTGAATCCATGCCAGACCCATGCTGGAGAACAACAGTTACAGGTAAGCAACTTGTTGCTTGTACTGCTTGTTTCCTTCCCTTTTAGGTTTTGGACCCATTCTGTGCTTCTATCCCTTTAAGCCACTTGGCATTGGGTATATGTCTTTATAGTAGTGTTGTGTTGGTTTGATGTATTACTATTGATAATTGCTGTGTGTTGAACTTCAAAGGCCTTGAATAAATGTACTTATATTTTTAATATAGATACACCTGTCTGGGAGTGATTGGTCCTTTACTCTGTGTACTAATTGAGGTCTTTCAGTCGCCCTCACCCCTCCTGAGACCTAGTCTTTATCTCTGCCAATGCTACCTTGATTGGTATGGTTTGTCCAGAAGGTTACCCTGTTCCAAGAAACTAGGTTAGCCATCTGAACCACTGCCCACCAGGTCAGAGTTCAGAAATCCATCTTAACAGCTTTCGACGGACAATCGCGCAGAGATTTCTTCATAGTAACCAGTGATTATTAAAGAGTGTTTGACCAAGAGCTAGGTAATCCAAGTGAGCACTCACTTGATCACCATATCAAGTTGTTTGTCAGTGGTAAGTCCCCTTGTATTCTCCCATTTGCTATCCTCAGATCTTGTGTCTCAAATAAGTACAGCCATTTTCCCAATTTTTCGTACTCTTAACAGATCTTGATGTGGCGCAGGAACTATGAAAGCCTGTATCCCTACAGTCTGCGTTCAAATCCCCCACCAGTTTAAAATGTATCTGTGATTCACCTACCATAATTTGATCAGATATCTGTAAGCTGCATGAGTAACCTCGCCAGATCGGAACGCTCACCATTGCAATACACATTTAGCAAGTACCAAGGCTGAAGTCTCCACTCCATCTCAAGGTTTGTTTTTACAACTAATATCCCATATATGAAATTGGAAACAATCTCTACTTTTGAACAAGGGATGTTAATTGTGAGGATGACCAATCTGCCAGGAGGGCGACCTCCCTCGCTTGGGGTTCCTAATGGTTGCGACAGTGAAACCATGGATGTATGTATTTTAAGTAACCAAGTTTCTTGTAAAAACATTAAATCATTTTCACAAATACAATAGGTCATTTCTTCATTAACCTCTTAATTGCCAAGAACGAGATATCTCGTCCTTGACATTACCTCCGTAGTGCCAAGGATGAGATAGCTCGTCCTTTTTGGCACCTTGTTTTGAGTGATCCCTGCGAAGCAGGGATCGCTCCAAACTGTAAGCCAACCTCCGAGCTATGTGCTCACTGCCAGGGTGCTGGATTACCTTCAATTTCACGTCGGCCTGCATAATGCACGCCGGCGTAAAAGTAATTTTCACTGAGGCAGCTATTTCGCGCTGCCGCAGTGAAAATGAAAGGTGAGTCTCCACCTTTCTCCCCCTCGATCTCCGGCTGTATTTCAAGCCGGAGATAGAGGGAGGTGTCGTTGGAAAGGGGAGATTCTCCCCTTTCCAACGACACCTTTTGTGAAAGGATTGGTGGGCGCGGATAAGACGCAGAGCGCTCGATCCGCGCCCAACAATGGCCACAGAAGCGGGGGGGGGCTGCTTACTGTAAGCAGCCCCCCGTCCCCAAAAGCATGGGGGCCTATGTGCAGAACCCTGGGGGCAGATGGCTGATCTGCCCCCAGGGAAGGGGGGGGCAAAATAAAAAAATAGGAAATGCAACAGGGGTGGGGGGGCACTAGATGCCAGGGATGGTTTTTGCCCCTGAAAGGGTGGTGGCCCTCCCACACCAAGTGGAAAGGGGGGGCACCCCTTGTAGCCCTCCCTGGGGGCAGATTTCTGCCCCCAGGCAGGAGTACATGAGGTGGCCCCCCATCCAATTGGAGGGGTGGGGCCACCAGGTATAAGTGTGCAGTCCCCCCAAAGGATGGGGCCTGCAGGTTAGGGCCCCCCTGGGGGCAGATGGCTGATCTGCCCCCAGGGAAGGGTGCAAAATGGAAAAGAAAACGAAAGAAAGAAAAACACAAAAGGGAGATTTGGGTGGGGATGGGAGGGCCACTAGCCACCAGGGATTTATTTTACGGAAAAAGGGGGGTGGCCCTCAACAAGGGGAAATGGGGGCACCCCTTGTAGCCCTCCCTGGGGGCAGATATCTGCTCTTACGAAGGGGCATGTAACCTCAGGGAGGGTTGCATGAGAACCCCCCCCTCTTATCTGCCCCTAGGGAGGGCTGAATGAGGTGCCCGCCCCTGCATTTGGTGTGTTTGGGGGGGGAGAGGGTCACCCCCCATTACATTAGAAAATTACCTGGTGGGTTAGGGTGACCCTCAGCCCCCCCACCCCCTAAAGTGCAGCCTGCCATTTTCAATTTTTTTCTTTGTTTACCAAACTTGCCTTGGCGCAGAGGGGCACATTGGTGTGCCAATCTGGCCCCAGGGTGCCCAAACCTTACTGCCCCACCCACTGGGGGGGGCATGTCCCACAGTTTTTGGTGCCCCCTACCCCAAATGGAGGGGGGTGTACATCACACAGCCAATTGTGGGAGACCTGCATGAGGTGCCCCTGCCACCCATTTGGGATGAGGGGGGAGAGGGCCACGAAAAATTGAGGGACAGGCCCCCCCCAGTGGGTGGGGCAGTAACGTTTGGGCACCCTGGGGCCAGATTGGCACACTATTGGGGCCCATCTGCGCCAAGGGGAGTTGGGTTACCAAAGGAGAAAAGTGAAAATGGTAGACCACATTTTAGGGGGGGCTGTGAGGCACCCCAAACCGATGGGGAATTTTCTAATGGGAAGTGGTGGTGACCCCTTTCCCTCGTCCCCCACAATGGAGTGGGGGGCCATGTCATGCAGCCCTCCCTGGGGGCATATATCTGCTCCTGGGGAGGGACACCTGACCCCAGGGAGGAGTTCAGAACAGCCCCCCCTTATCTGCCCACAGGGTGGGCTACATGAGATGGGCCGCCCCTCCAATTTTGGTGGTGGTGGTGGAGAGGTGCACTCCCCCTTCACATTACAAATTTCCCCGACGGTGTAGGGTGCCACTCAGGCCCCCCTAAAGTGCAGCCTGCCATTTTCAATTTTTTTCTTTGTTTACCAAAGTCGCCTTGGCGCAGAGGGCCTCATTGGTGTGCCAATCTGCCCGCAGGGTGCCCAAACCCTACTTCCCCATCCATTGGGGGGCCTGTCTGACAACACCCGGCGACAGGGGCGTACATACGCATCACACTAAGCATACAACCCCTACACCTGTTTCGACGTCCTCGTGAGAAAAGGTGAGCGCCAACAGGGCCGCCGAAAACTTGGACGTTTTCCTCGGATCGCGCAGATCCAAAGCCTTCCTCTCATCCGCAACAGCGTCTTGCGACTGGGCAATCTAAATCCAGTAAGGGTGCTACTCCACAAACTCCACACGTTGAAGTGTGGGAATCCGACGCTGCAATGGTCCCGAAGGCCGCGGTAGGCCCGAGAGTTACGACTAGGCCGCTAGTCGAAAAACCGACTGATAGGCCCTCTAACGCCGCGTAAGGTAAATTAACTACCGATAGACCATCGGAGCAATTATCTCACGCCGATTCGGCGGTTATCGAAGACCGCATCGAGAGGATTACGGCGGCAGTGGGACCGATTCCGCCTAAAATCATGGGGCAAGCGCGGAAAAATCTTCGGATGCGGTTTGGGACCCTGATTCTCCCGATACTTATGAAGATAGCCAAGAGCCTCTTTCCAACAACCTAAGAGACTCGTTTCGATGCCGTAGTGCAGAAGATGACATTTTTTCTCCCGTTGGCCCTTCTGGGTCCTCTAAATGGACTAGAGAGTAATTCGAAGGGTGTATGGACCAGCTGGAGAGAATTATCAGTTTCTCTGACCACCCATCCCCGAAAAGGTCTCGTGGAGAGCCTAACCCTCAATTTTCTTCTCTATCAAGAAGGTCAGTCTTCTGTCCCAGTCCAACATGAAGACATTGTCCACTTGAACACCTATAAGGACATTTACAATGAAGAGGAAGAGGCTTCCTTTCTACAAAATTATGAGGAGGAACAGCAGGGTATCACAGACAATTGGGAAGAAACCCAGCAGGAGGGAACTGCCACATCAAGATCAAGATACTCAAGATCGAGATACTGATGTATTGTTTGGACTCCCCTCCGTCCACTCCGGTTCGCCAGGCCTCGCCGGTTGATGACCAGGTGGCCTTCAACTCTATGTTGAAAAAGGCAGCTGAACATTTTCAGATCTCGACTCAAGAGGCAGTGCCTGAACAGGATTTTGTAGAGGATATCCTTAAGGAAAAACCTCAATCTAGCCAAGCCATTCCCCTCCTTAACTCCATCAAGAGAAGGTTGGCCCCCTCCTTTTTATCACCAGCTCAAACCCAGGCAGTGAACCCAAGGGTTGAAAAATCGTTTCGCCATCTCCATCCGACCCTCTATGCCAGGCTTGTCCAACCTTTTTGAACATGGGGCCGAAGCATTCACTTTTTGTCACCCAGTGTGCCGGCAAGCCAAAAGTCAACAACCTCACCCAAATCAGTATACTAAAAAGCAATATTGTGTGACTTTTGACACAATATCATCACAGGCAGTGATAGTCATGCAGTCCCAAAGATAGCTTTTGGTATCAGGGGCAGTGATCAAAGGTTAGTTGCTTGCGATTTCTTTCAGTGTGTATGTGTTCATATTTTTCTGAAATATATGGGGGTGACCGAGCGTTGCGAGGGAGTTATTAGAATCTAGGGAGTGTTTGTGGGGGGTTTCTCCGAAAGAATTTGTTTTCAAATATGGGGTTGAAATGGTGCATTTTACAGCAGAAAAGGGACCAAAAAGCCATAAGTTTACAATCCGTTCTAAAGGACAATATGAAAATTCCATGTCACTAACAGAGCAGATAAGAACATTTTACAACACAAAACATTTTAATGATCAATGTGTCCACAGTTTAAGACAGCACTGTCACTGATGTAACACATAGGGCCTCATTCCGAGATTGGTGGTAGCCATGGCACTATTTGCGCCATGGCTGCCTCCAATACCGGGTTCAGCACTGGTCTTGTTCAATGGGGATTTACCAGTGCATTCCGACCCTGGACCGGTAAGTCCCCATTGAACAGGGCTCAATGGGAATGGGGAGAGCGCTAATAACGGGCTCGTGAATAGCAGGCCTGTTATTCGCGCCCTGGTCCCTTAGCGGGACCCGTAAGGGACGTGTCGTCAGACCACATGTCCTTTACGTTTCCCGCTAAGGGACCTCGGAATTGTGCGGTAAGGGATTACCGGCACCGGTCTCCTTACTGGTGCCGGTAATCCCTTACCGCACAACTCATAATGACCTGCATAGTCATGCTGGTTGTACCCAAAATATGCCTCTGTAGCAACATGTCTATGCTGACTGTTCCCAATTTAGGCCATCATTGTCCAGTACAAAGCATGATTGATGCTGCCTGAGCATGTGCAGTGTGACCAATATATATGGCAGCTTATCTCTGTAATACACATTCATTACTTCTGTGGTAATGAAAGAAGCATAATTCAATTCAACAGATAAAATGTGGAAAAACGATCACCCAAAGGTGAACCTAATTGAAGAAACGCAATGTGAGCACAATCTTAAAGCATGCAGCAGTTTAGTATAGGCACAACATTGGGCCACACTGTATGACACGATTAAAAAAAAGTCTCACTCATAGTATTGTTCCATGAATATATAACAATGTCCGTAGCGATGCAGTGTTTGGCATGTGATATACAAGTCCGTTTGGGTGTGCCTGCAGTGCAGTGCTTGGGTGTGCATTGGAGGTGAAGCACGTGGGTATGCATTGGTAGTGCAGCGCAGGGGCACACACTGGCAGTGCACTCGGAATCTCTGCCAAAAGACCAGGGGCTCTGTGTGCAACCAACCTAGCAGGCCTTGTGCACACTTTACCTTTTCTTTTACCAATAAATCAGGGGAAAGCGTGAACGCAGTCCCCCACTACCAGAAATAATGCAGTCGAGTATCCCGCATTTGGGCACATAGCAGGGGTCAGCAAATCCGATGTGCAGTGAGTGAGCCTCACCCTGGGAGATCTGCCTCTTTGATCACAGATTTTTTCCTGCCAGGTAAGCATGAGTTGCAAGCAAGAGGGCAGTGGTTGGGCCTGTTCTGGAAGCCCCTCTAAGCGAGAGTGAGAAGGCAGGCCCTGACCCACCCCCACAAACCCCCAGATGCTCTGAGCGTCTGCAGAGATTCCTGTCCAGAAGCTCCGGCAGGCAGAGCCCAGCAGAAGAGCACATTGTAACACAGTTCCTTTCTCCCATCAGGCCCTGCTTGGCCCGAGATTTGTATAAATTCGGGCCTGGCCGCCAGCCAGCAGGCCCAGTTGGATAGCAGGATGGCTCGAGCAGGCCTGTTGCAGTCTTCCCACTGGCCTGTCTCCCCCACACAGGCCCATGGCCCTCCTGAGCGGACAGGTCACCTTCCATTTAAGGGCAGCTTCAAGAACAACACAGTCACCTGGTATCATGGGGTGCACAAGTCTGGGGTTAGGGGCCTGCGCACTTCACCCCTCCAGTGAATGCTGTGGACCTGAGCTGCTCGGCACTGGCCCCCTTGACTGTAGCAAAATAAATTCTGCCACAAGACCAGGGGCTCTGTGTGCAACCAACCTAGTCGCACACTTTACTTTTTCTTTCTGTCACCAATGAGCACTACAGCTCAAGACTTCCTGTTGTAGGAATATTGAATATCGGGTCTTTTAATGTGATGTGAAGGCCTTCCAGTTTGTCCTCTTTCCTATTGCCTTGCAGTTGGCTTTGGGTTGGTCTGCTTGCACATCCCAGTATCCTTACTTTGGAAGGAAGGGGGGCACAACTTTACCAGCCACACTCCTACATTTGATGAAAGGCAGTTTTATTTAAGGTAGGTTTGCCTTCCATAAGTTTTTACCTCTTGCCCTGGTATTAGACGTGCTCCGTGATGCTGTGAAACAAACCCCTTTCCCACCTGCCCCTTATCGTCAACAATTAACAATGTACTTTTAACTTCAGCCCTATTTTTTCTCGGCAGCCGATGCACCTGAAAATTCCTTTCTGCTTTTTTACCTGCCCTTCCTCCTATTGCTTTTCTTGCTGCCCTTTTTTGGTTTACCTTGCAGTTTCCTACATGACTGCCCCTGGACAAGGTATACCTGTCTTCCCCCCTACCCGCTCTCCCAGCATAATGACCAAATAACAGGTAGCATAGTTCAGTGGCAACAGCTTGTCTTTGAAGCAAGATGACGCAGAGCAACACAGGTTTGAATCCCAGGGTCCCGCTTAGAAACCTCTTTGGTATTAAGAGATATATATATATATATATATATATATATATATATATATTTCTGAATCTTGTTAATCTGCTTAGAATCACATGCTGTGCATAGGTCCGACATCCAGTGGTCACTGCGGAGTATTGCATTTTGTTTTTCGTAGTCGAAAAGGGACGTCGACAAGGCGTGTCTGAAATACTATCCCTATAGTGACGTGTGTTGTACCCACAATCCTTCACGTGTCGAGGTCCCTCAGATTGTTTTTTTCCGCCCAGCTACTGGTCGCCTTTACGCGGAGCTCCTCGAGAGACATTGCAGATTCCATCTCCTCGACCTTTGGTCGTTTTTTCCTGTTAAAGATTAATATATCGATCCCTCCCTCGACGCAGTTGTGAAGCTGTCTCCGCCGAGCAAGATCTTCGACGGAGGGGACGAGCGGAGGAGATCCTTCGGCGTTGCCGAACACGTGGCCTGGCCTCGCAGGCCAAATACAGTAGGGAGAGTGGGGTCGTGGGACATCTGATTCTTTTTCTGAGAATGCCTTTCCTTTTCCCCTTCCTTTCCCTTGGGGTAGTTATCACGGTTTATTGCCTCGGCTATGGAGAGGACACCCTTTAGGTTTTGCCCACTTTGTAAGGGCAAGTTTACTTGGAAGGACAAGCATTCACGGTGTAACCGCTGCTTGCCCCTCGATCACAAAGAGGAGGGTTGCTCGGCTTGTCGGCTTCTAAAGCCAAAGACTCTAAAAGACCGTAGGGTCAAGAGGTGGGCGGCCTACGCTATATCGAAGGCCGGGTCTTCACCCGCCGCTGCGACCACCGACCGTGACGAGGAACGTGATAACACGACCTCCGCTACGGAAGTCGTACACCCCTCTAAGGCGCGTTCGCGCTCTTCGTCGTCTGTCCCCGGCCCCGACGGGCTCGGCTCACGCCCTGCTTATGGGGATGAACACCCCGGCGACACTGACGCACACGATACCACACATAAGCACACACCCCACGGCTCTTCTTCGTCGAAGACGAAGAAAGCATCAGCGCCCAAGGAGACGCAGGTTACACCGGCGGCCTCCTCGGACCGTTCGGGTTCGAAGCCCCTCTCGCAACCGCAGCCGCGACCAGCGACTGGGCTTTCGGCAAATAAGGGCGCCGCCCCCAAACCATTGGCCGGCGCGCACCAGCATAGAGCGCACGCCGCCGTAGAACGTTCGACACCCGTTACGTCGAAACCACAGCCCTCCGCTGACAAACGAGTCACAGAGAGCTTGGCGAGGATCGTCGTAGCCGACGCCCAGAAGCGTACGCCGAAGGACACGTCGAGCGCTACGCAAAAGTCGAAAGACACGCCGAAAAAGCCTGCAGAAAAACAGGGACTACCCCCTTCAGTCGGGGGGGGACCCCCAGCACACCGGAAGGCTTTTCGGAGGGCGACGGGACACTTTCCTCGACGTTGTGGTAGAGGTCGAGCCGTTTTCAGCAGGATAACACTACTTTTCCCCCGCTAGACACTCAGGGGTACCCCATGAAACCATGGAAAGGCTCCATCTCTGCATGGAGAGAATCGAGAGGTTTATGAACACCCAGAACCCTCCCACTCCCAAGAGAACAAGAGAAGGCCTCAGGAGGACCCCAGGGCCAAATACCCGAGGCAGGACACAGCCTTAGACTTCCATAATGTGTATGACCTCACGGGTGATGAATACTTAGAAGAGGAGGCGGATTTTGTGGACAATGAAGAGGGACAGAACCAAGAGGAAGGTCTGGAAGACAGCCCAGACATGGTAGGAGAAGGCTTCGGAGAAAATCCAGAAGAAGGACCTTCTCATCCCAGGCAATCCCCATCAGTATATTCGGACACTGATGTCCTGAACCTAAATCCTCCTGACATTTCACCAGTTAGAAACACGTCTCCCATTGACGATCAGCCCACATTCAATGCCCTGTTGCGCAGAGCAGCAGCACATTTCGAACTGGACACTGGGGAGATCTCTCCGGAAATAGACTTTCTAGAAAGAGTAATTAAGGAGAAACCCCCAGTCAGCCAGACCATTCCCCTCCTCGCTTCAGTGAAGAGAAGAATCATCCCTTCGCTATCCACACCCACACTAATCAGAGGAGTTAATCCAAGGATTGAAAAACTTTTCACTCCTTCACCCTCAGACCCGCTGTACATCAGGGGACATTCCATTCCGGATTCCCTTGTAGTAAAGAATACAAGGAAGAGGGCAGGGGTGCCGCTGTCCACCAGTGAGGCACCACCTGACAAGGAGGGCAAGAGGTTATATGCGCTTGCTAAAAGAGTCACATCCTCGGCTGCCTTTTCGGCAAGAATTGCGAACAACAATTCTTTGCTAGCTAGCTACGCGGACGCGCAGTGGGCCAAACTGCGCAAGGACGCCGAAGAAGCGCCGGATCCACTACGTACACGCCTGCTATCTACTATTGGCGAAGGATCCCAGGTCAACCAGAGTATTGTAAAGAACTCTCTGGATGCTGCTGAGATAGCGGGACGTTCCCTGGTTCAGGGAATACTCCTAAAACGCCATGTATGGCTGCGCAACTCCGGGTTCAAACCAGAGACACAGGCGTCTTTAATAAATAAACCTGTTGAAGACTCTAACCTCTTCGGGAAAGCGGTGGAAGAGGCTCTGGAAATGGCTAAAAAAGAGTTCGATACTATCAAAACTCTTGACCAGATCTCTAAGCCCACTACCAGACGCGGCTATGGCAACAAGCGCTTTTTTCGTGGCCAACGCCAACAGCAGAGTCAGCAGCAACAGTACCCTGCCACCAGTTACCAGGCTAATAATGGGCAGTACAGCCAAAGAGGCCAGCGCAGGGGTAAGGGAGAGGTCGGTGGTCCGCCCCCAGAGGCTCCCAAGCCCCCAACAACACCAAGTGACGCGAAGATTCGCGTCCCCTCCCATGCAACACCGGTCGGGGGCCGGATAACATCCTTTCTTCCAGCATGGGAGGGAATAACGTCAGACCGCTGGGTACTTTCCACCGTAGCCCACGGATACTGCATCGAATTCAACAGTTCCCCAACATACAGACCCCCGAGGGGACGACGCATGACACCGGAACACCTTGCTATCCTTCTCCAAGAAGTACAACAGCTGCTGGAAAAAGGAGCCATAGAGGTCGTACCTCTATCTCAGGTAACGGAAGGTATTTATTCAGTGTACTTCCTTGTACCCAAAAAGGATCTAACCATGCGCCCTGTATTAGATCTGCGCCCAGCGAACAAGTTTATCAAACCCCAGAAGTTTCGTATGGTGACTTTACAGGAAGTGATCCCACTGCTAAATCAGGGAGATTACATGACAACATTGGACATGAAAGATGCATACTTTCATATTTTAATGTTGCCAGCGCACAGAAGATACCTCAGGTTCATGATAGAGGGCAAACACTACCAGTTCAGAGTGCTACCCTTCGGCATAGCATCGGCACCAAGGGTATTCACGAAAGTACTGGCAGTGGCAGCGGCCCACCTGCGCAGGTTGTCCATCCCAGTTTACCCTTACCTCGACGACTGGCTCATAACAGGGGATTCTTACGAAACATGCTTCTCCAATACCCAAAAGACGGTAGACCTTTTATTCCAGTTGGGCTTCTCCATCAACGAAAAGAAGTCCAGCTTAGACCCCAGCCAAGTCAAACAATTCCTAGGGGCTCTAATTCAAACAAAGGACGGCCTCCTGATGTTTCAGATCCCTCAATATGTGACCGGTCGAGAGGTGACGGTACCCAAAGCAATGCGCTTGCTAGGCATGATGGCGTCGTGTATTTATTTGGTACCTCACGCGCGCCTGCGCCCTATGCAAGAGTGGCTCAACAGCCAGTGGTGTCAGGCCAGCGGATTATGGGAAGATCCAGTGGTGGTCTCGCAGGCCTTGGTTCTCTCGCTACGATGGTGGACAAAGGAAAACCTGGAAAAAGGGAAACCCTTTGCCACACCCGCGGCGCAAGCCACTCTAACCACGGACGCATCCCTAACAGGATGGGGGGCTCACCTATCCCATCAGACTGCTCACGGAGTGTGGACTCCGAACGTAGCATCCAAACACATAAATCTACTGGAGCTACTAGCTGTGTTCAAGGCGCTAAAAGCCTTCCAGGAACACCTACAAGGCAAAACTGTGTTGGTCCTTACAGACAGCACCACAGCCATGTACTACATCAACAAGCAGGGGGGCACCCACTCTCCAGGGCTGTCCAAACTGGCCCAGAATATATGGAAGTGGGCTCTCAAACAAAACATGTTCCTACTGTCAGAACATGTACCAGGGGTACTCAATCTGCTGGCAGACAAACTCAGCAGAGATTTCCCCCTGCCCGAAGAGTACGAATGGCGACTGCACGAAGACATCGTCTTCGACGTCTTCACACAATGGCGATTCCCAGAAATAGACCTATTCGCAACCCTGGAGAACTCACAATGCCCAAGTTACGCCTCCAGGTACCCTCAGAACCAATCCAAGGGGAACGGTCTGTCGATGCAATGGTCAGGGAAATTTGTTTACGCTTTTCCCCCGACTCCCCTTCTCAACAAGGTGGTGCACAAGATGCACCAGGAACAAGTAACCATGATACTGGTGGCCCCAATGTGGGCCCGACAGCCGTGGTTCGCTCACTTGATGGAGATGTCTCTATCTCCACCAGTGAAACTCCCCTGCCCGTACAACATGCTGTCACAAGACAAGACAAGGGCAGGACTCTGCATCCATGCCCCCAGAACATGAACTTAGCAGCTTGGCTCCTGAGATCATAGAATTCGGACATCTACTGCTCCCGCAGAGATGTATGGACATTCTCAGGGAAGCCAGAAAACCGAACACTCGCCACTGCTACTCTAGCAAGTGGAAGAGATTTGTCATCTGGTGCAGAGGGAAAAGCATCAACCCAATTGACTGCTCTCCCACACATATTGTTCTATACCTGACCCACTTATTGGATTCAGGTCTAGTGTTCAATTCCATTAAAGTCCACCTAGCGGCACTTTCTGCATACACCACTTCCCAACTCAAGGTGTCGTGGTGGAAGATCCCTGTTATAAAGGCCTTCATGGAGGGAATAAAGAGAATACACCCCCCGATAGCTGACCCAGCTCCCGGATGGGACCTTAACGTGGTACTTACCAGACTCATGGGCTCACCTTTCGAACCCATGCACAAAGCATCTCTTAAAGACCTCACTCTTAAGACTGCTTTTTTAATAGCTATCACCTCCATCAGGAGAGTAAGTGAACTACAGGCTCTTTCTGTTCTAGACCCCTTCGTTACAGTTCAGAGATAAGGTGGTTCTACGCACGCACCCAAGGTTTGCTCCGAAGTTCATATCGAAATTCCACGTAAACCAGTCTATAGAACTGCCAACGTTCTTTCAAAATCCTTCCAACTTGGGAGAAAAAACTCTGCACACACTAGATGTGCGCAGAGCGGTCATGTTCTACATGGAAAGAACCAGACCACTGAGGAAAACTAATCAGTTCTTCGTCTCGGTGGCAGCAGGAAGAGAAAGGGATGCAGTTTCAAAGTCCACTATTTATAGATGGATTGTTCAATGCATCACTCTCTGCTATACTGTTGCTAAGAGATAACTGCCCTTTAGGCCAAGAGCACACTCTACTCGAGGCACGGGGGCGTCCATAGCATTCATTGCAAATGTTCCCCTTGAGTCCATCTGCAAAGCGGCTACCTGGAGTTCTGTGCACACCTTTACAAAACACTACTGTCTAGATGCACACTCGAGATCTGACTCGCAGGTGGGTCAGGCAGTATTAAGACATCTTTTCTCTACTGTTCCTTCTCATAACCCACCGCCAACTCCGGGTACTGCTCGCTAGTCTATGCACAGCATGTGATTCTAAGCAGATTAACAAGCATCAGAAGACAATGCATTACTTACAATCATCAGAAATGCTTTTACGGTATCTGCTTAGATTCACATGCGCCCACCCTTCGTCCCCGCTCGGATGGAAGGAACATAGACTTCCTTTTATATCTCTCTTTTCTGTACTCACTCACGTCTAGAAGGCTCCCTCAGGGCAGAAAAATACAGAGGGACCTCGACACGTGAAGGATTGTGGGTACAACACACGTCACTATAGGGATAGTATTTCAGACACGCCTTGTCGACGTCCCTTTTCGACTACGAAAAACAAAATGCAATACTCCGCAGTGACCACTGGATGTCGGACCTATGCACAGCATGTGAATCTAAGCAGATTCAACCATCAGAAATGCTTTTACGGTAAGTAATGCATTGTCATATTTATTTCTGAGGCTTGTGGAATCTGCTTAGATCACATGCTGTGCATAGGCCGACATCTAGTGGAAGCTGCGGAGTATTAGTTTGTTTTTCAAAACTCGAAAATGGGCGTCGACACAGGGCGTGCCAGTAATACTATCCCTAGTGTGACGTCCACTGTACCCAAGATCCCTCACGCGTCTAGGATCCTCAGATTGTTTTTTTCCGCCATACTGGTCGGAAGCATTTTGCGGAGTCCCCTGGCCTTAGCCATACTTTTGCTAGAATTTAAAATAATATTCTATTGACATCTTTTCCCACCCCAACGTCGAACTTCGACACTCGACTCCGGCTGGAGAAGAAATCGACCGTCGGCTGCTGCACGACAGATTTGGGCCTCGGAAGGCCGCTGGCCTCGGTCCGGGCCTGGTAGGCCGCTGGCCTCGGCCATGCAAGTAGGGAGAGTGGGGGGTGGTACATACTCTGCACTCTTGGTATATAGGTACACCTTATACATTTCCTACACTTAACAGCCCGCTGCCTCAAGGTGCGTATGGAGGGTACCCCTTTTCAATTCTGCCCCAAGTGCAATCGCAAATACCCTTGGGTCGACAGGCACGCCACGTGCAATCTCTGCTTGCCGAGGACCACCCCGAAGCGAACTGCAGAGCGTGTAGTAGGTTTAAACCTAAGACACTTAAGGACCGTTCGACGAAGCGTTGGGCCCACCACGCCAGGCAGGCGGCCATGGCAGCGGAGGGCGCCTTCAGCGATGGCAGCAACGCCGTACTTTCGGACGGCGAGGGCATTACGGGGTCGAAAGACAGCCGAGCGCAGGTCCCCGACCTCGGAAGGTTGTCCGGCAGGGCGGCTATGGGGAAGACCCCCGGCGACACAAGCGCTTTACATACTACACACACTAAACACACTAAGTCCAACCGAGACTCGACGACGTCGAGTTCTCGGAAAGAGGCACAGACAGAACGGTCCGATTCGGTGTCCTCTGGGCGCTCTCGATCAAGATCGCCGCATGATTCCAGGCAATCATCCACTCTTGCCAAGAGTGCCTCGCTCCCTAGGCTAACAGAAGTTCGATCGTCGGAAGACGAAGACGACTTCCACCCCCAGGCCCTGCTCCAGGAGTCGGAGCCCGCAATTAAAGCCAGCGAGGCCCCACGCTCGAAGGACAGGGACACCTCTCCCGATTCTCGACGCCAGGCGTCGAAAAACTCCGGAGCCACTAAGGGACAGGGAAAACATTTTTCTACGCACGGGGAGGGGGGAAAACAGCAGAAGAAACTACCTGTACATGCTTCCACACCTGTGAAACACTCCACCCCCCCTAAACAGACAGACAAGCCCAGGTCTGCTGATAGGTCCACAAGCAGCAAAGCTACTCAAGATAAATCCCATAGACTTGCTGAGAGAGTCATTCCCAGTTCCAAAAAATGGTCCAGTGAAGACACAGATAGGGTCATGTCAAGAATGTCTTCTTTGGCTGATTTTTATGATAAAAATCCAGAACATTTCCTCTCGTATGATCCACAAGGGGCCACACCCTCAGGCTCTACTGATCCTATCCCCCCGAGTAAGAAGGCCCGGTTTGAAACTCCAATGAGGTCCGAACCCTTCGAGGTACAACCTTACGCAAGACCATATTCACGGTATGAAGGAGAGGCTTCCTTTTGTGAAGACCAAGAATTTGGGTTGATAGAAGAGCAAACCGGGACGGGCTACTACGGGGATGATGAGGACCAGGAGGAAGAAGAGGATGACCCGGAAACATACAGAGTAGATTCCCAGGTAGAGAACGAATCCCCGGTTACCGACTCCCCGGTCGATAACCAACCCCTCCTAAATGAGGTTCTCGCTCGAGCAGCAGAACATTTCCACATTGACACCCACGGTGTACAGGAGGAAAGGGACTTTGCAGAAGAGTTAGTGGGAGAAAGGAGGCCTGTTGCCCAGACCATCCCTATCCTTAAATCCATTCAGCGGAGAATAGATCCGTCCCTGGTGAACCCAAACCTCACCAGAGCAGTCAATCCCAGGGTTGAAAAACTTTTCAGGGCAGCTCAGTCTGACCCTCTCTATATAAGAGGACATCTGAAGCCAGACTCCCTAGTTGTTACCAACACTAGTAAGAGGGCTGGGACACCCTTGTCTTCGTCAGAAGCTCCTCCCGACAAGGAGAGCAAAAAACTATACGGTTTCGGCAGGAAGATAGCCTCAACGTCCGCCTATCAAGCAAGGATTGCTAACTCCACCACCCTGTTGGCCAGCTACAACTGCCATCAGTGGGAAGAAGTTGCGGCTCTCATAGCCTCTGCTCCTGAACCGTTAAAGGGCCAATTAGCTCGGATTTCCGCAGAGGGTAGAGCCGTGTCTGGTTGCATTTTGAAAGCAACCTTCGACGCCGCGGACAACGCAGGCAGATTGATAGCAGAAGGTACTGTTATCAAGAGACATGCGTGGTTACGGCAGTCTGGTTTTAAGGCGGAAACTCAGGCATCATTGTTAGACAGACCGGTGGAAGCCGATCTGTTGTTTGGTAAGGCGGTCGAAGACGCACTGAAAAATGCCAAGGACGAGTACGAGACACTCAAATCCCTTGGCCAGTTAACCAATAAACCCCCTAACCAGAGAGGGAATAGTAATTTTCGTTGCCCATGCCGCCAAAATTCCCAGAGAGGATCTAACTATTCCCAGGGGCAGGGTACACAGTGGAACAACCACCAACAGTCTACCCAGGGTTACGGCAGAGGGTATAGGAGAGGTCGTGGTAAAGGCAGAGGCAGCCCCAGCGAGGGAGGCGGCACGCCTCCACCAAAGCAGTGACGCTCAGTTCATGGTCACTTCTCACGCAACCCCAGTAGGGGGACGCATTTCAAACTTCACCCAGGCGTGGGAAGGGATCACATCAGACAGATGGGTGCTGTCAACAGTATCCACGGGATATTGTATAGAGCTACTGCAGCGTCCCCGGAACCATCCTCCACGACAAAGAGTACACTCCTTAGAACATCAGAAGATTCTCCTCGAGGAGATCGCCATTCTTCTGCAAAAGGACGCGATAGAACTCGTCCCGGGACACCAGGTAAACAAGGGTATTTATTCAACTTACTTCCTTGTGCCAAAGAAAGACTTGACAATGCGCCCAGTATTGGACTTACGGCCTGCCAACAAGTATGTCAAGCCCCAAAAATTTCGTATGACCACGCTACAAGAGGTAATCCCCCTCCTAAAAAAGGGGGATTACATGGCAACCTTGGATATGAAAGATGCTTATTTTCATATTTCCATGTTCCCAGCGCACAGAAAATACTTGCGCTTCAAGGTGGACAGTCGCCACTACCAATTCAAGGTACTGCCCTTCGGGATAGCTTCAGCACCAAGGGTATTCACCAAGGTACTGGCGGTGGCGGCTGCACACCTACGCAGGGAGGCAATCCCAGTGTACCCTTATCTGGACGACTGGCTCATAACGGGGAAAACCCCAGGAATTTGCAGGACAAACATTCAAAGGACTATCGACCTCCTCCACGAGTTAGGCTTCTCAATCAACGAGAAGAAGTCAAGCCTGGTGCCAAGCACCTCAAAACAATTCCTTGGAGTAATCCTGGATACCCAGGAGGGGTTGACCTTTCCTTCAGAAGAAAGAATTCGGAATATACTACTGCAAATTCCGCATTATCAGTCCGGTCAACAAATAACGGTACGCAAAGCAATTCGTTTACTGGGCATGATGGCGTCATGCATTTACCTGGTCCCCCACGCGCGCCTGCGTCCCATGCAGGAATGGTTGGCGAAACAGTGGTCTCAGGCAAGTGGTCAGTGGGACGATCTAGTGGTCGTTTCGCCAACACTGGTACAAAGCCTTCACTGGTGGACAAGAGAAAATCTCGCACAAGGGAAACCCTTTTACGATCCCGAAGTACAGGCAGTAGTCACTACAGATGCATGTCTGACGGGGTGGGGAGCTCACCATCTCCACCACACAGCTCAGGTTCTCCGGTGTCACTCAGTGGCCAAGAACCACATCAACCTGCTAGAGCTTCTGGCAGTATTCAGAGCGCTTCAGACGTTTGAGCCCCACTTACTAAACCTGTCAGTGCAAATCCGGACGGACAGCACTACAGCCATGTTCTACCTGAAAAAGCAAGGAGGGACTCGCTCGCCAAATCTGTCCAAGCTTGCCCAGAAAATCTGGATATGGGCACTCAGACGGAACATCTTCCTGTCATCACAACATGTTCCAGGGGAGCTCAATTCCGTA
Source organism: Ambystoma mexicanum (assembly GCF_040938575.1). Classification (NCBI taxonomy): domain Eukaryota; kingdom Metazoa; phylum Chordata; class Amphibia; order Caudata; family Ambystomatidae; genus Ambystoma; species Ambystoma mexicanum. Next base: position 865,748,114 of record NC_090926.1, read on the forward strand.
GCGGATGCTCTGAGCAGAGACTCCCTCCCAGAGGAACACGAATGGGTTCTTCACAGAGAGGTCGTAGAAGATCTCTTCTCTCAGTGGGGTTTCCCCACTATAGACTTATTCGCCACAAGCGAAAACAGACAATGCCCAGGATTTGCATCCAGGTTCCCCCAACCAGACTCCCAGGGGAACACCCTGTGGATGAACTGGTCAGGGATGTTTGCGTACGCTTTTCCACCAACTCCTCATCAGGAAAGTGGTGAACAAGATGAACAGGGAGTCGATGACGCTCGTCCTAGTTGCTCCCATGTGGGCAAGACAACCGTGGTTCCCACACCTACGCAGGATGGCGGTGTGCGAGCCCATCAAACTTCCAGCCTGGTACAACCTACTGTCCCAGCACCAAGGTCAAACAGTGCACCAGCAACCCAACTCAATGAACCTGGCAGCATGGCTCCTGAGGTCATAGAGTTCGGACACCTCAATTTACCACAGAGGTGTATGGACATCCTAAAGGAATCTAGGAAACTAAACGCAAGGCACTGTTACTTTGACAAGTGGAAGAGGTTCGTTATCTGGTGCCAGAGTAGACAAATCAACCCAGTTGATTGCACTCCTTCCACTATTGTTACATACATGCTCCACCTGCTAGATGCAGGATTGGTTTTTAACTCACTGAAAGTACACCTGGCAGCCCTCTCGGCTTACACCACTTCCCATAGCAAGGTTTTGTGGTGGAAAGTACCAGTAGTTAAAGCCTTCATGGAAGGAGTAAAGAGACTTCACCCTCCTATTTCAAACTCACCACCAGGGTGGGACCTTAATGTGGTGCTAGCCAAGCTCATGGGCCCCCCTTTCGAACCCATGCATAAAAGCAGTCTCAAACACCTGACTTATAAAACGGCCTTCTTAGTAGCTATTACTTCTATAAGAAGGGTCAGTGAAATTCAGGCTCTGTCAGTGCGGGATCCCTTCTTTACCATCCATAAAGACAAACTGGTTTTACGCACACACATTAGGTTCTCGCCTAAATTTATATCAAAATTCCATGTAAACCAGTCCATCGAGCTTACGGCTTTCTTCCAGAACCTGCAAAGCTCGGCTGAGGTGAAACCACACCCTAGTTGAGCGTAGGGCGGTCCTCTACTATGTAAATAAAACCAGGCCGCTAAGGAAAACAGATCAACTGTTTGTCTCCGTAGCTACAGGCAGAGAGGGGGATCGCGTCTCTAAAGGTGCCATCGAAGTGGATTATTAACTGTATCCAGATGTGTTACTCACTCTCTGAAAAAACTCTGCCTTTTACGGCAAGGCCCCACTCTACTAGAGGCATTGGGGCCACTCTGGCTTTCATTGCAAATGTACCCCTTGACACCATTTGCAAAGCAGCTACTTGGAGCTCTATTCACACTTTTACTCAGCATTACTGCATTGACACCCATTCCAAGGCAGATACACAAGTGGGACAAGCGGTTCTAAGACACTTATTTGCTCATGACCCTTCTCACAACCCACCTCCTTCTGGTACTGCTCGCTAATCTATGCACAGCATGTGATCTAAGCAGATTCCACAAGCCTCAGAAGGGATACATTACTCACCGTAATCGTATTTCTGATGCTTGTATCTGCTTAGATTCACATGGGACCCACCCTTCCTCCCCTCCGAGAGAAGGCTCATGATTGCTTGTAGTCTTACCTTTCTGTCTATCTGCTTGGATTATCTGTACTCACGCTACTCCTCATGCTACCTCATGTCAGAAAAAATACAATCTGAGGATCCTAGATGCGTGAGGGATCTTGGGTACAGTGGACGTCACACTAGGGATAGTATTACTGGCACGCCCTGTGTCAACGCCCATTTTCGAATTTCGAAAAACAAACAGTAATACTCCGCAGCTTCCACTAGATGTCGGCCTATGCACAGCATGTGAATCTAAGCAGATACAAGCATCAGAAATACGATTCCGGTGAGTAATGTATCATATATATATATGTATATATATATATCTATATATATCTTTACTCCTTTTAACAACAAGCCCCCCCTCCAGCACCTTCATTGGATCTCTCACCCCGGAATATGGGTGAAAATATTTGGGTCTCCCAAATCTATGACCGTTTCACACCCGCGGTTTACTTCAGCTGTTGTTTTTGCACCTCTCCAGAGCCTTGTGGGCAACCATTTGCATTCAGACCACCCGCAATGGCTAGCCTTATCTTTCTAATTGCCTCCAAGTCTTTTTATTAAATTTCTTTTTAAACCATTTTGATAAGAGCCAACTTAGTAAAAAATATTCCATTGTAGTCCTGGGCAATAACTGGCTGCACCTCAGACTTGGTCCACATCACATCTGCAGCTCCCTCTGAGCATCCCAGCCACGACCAGGTTACTTTATCTATGCAATGTTTGTCGGATACCTGTTTCCGACAAACATTGCATAAATAAATAAATGAGCCAGGTTGTGGCTGAGGACTGTAACGCCACGACCCAGTTAATTTATTCATTTATGCAATGTTTGTCGGATTCCTGTTTCCGACAAACATTGCATAAATAAATAAATAAATTAATCGGGTCGTGTCGTGGCGTTGGTCCTCAGCCACAACCCGGTTAAATTAACCACGTCATGGTGGAAGACTAACTTTCTCTGGTGACCCCATACCAATAAATACATGGGGTCACCAAAGAAAGTTAAAGTTGCACGCATGCATATCTTTTTTTTTTTTCTTTACTCTTGACTTGTGCCTCGCAGGCCACATGAAATGGCTTGGAGGGCCGCATTGTGGCCCGCGGGCCGTATGTTGGACACCCTTGCTCTATGCGGATAGCAAATAATACCACGCTATTGGCGAGCTATGCTGACGCTCAGTGGAATCTGCTCCAGGAAGACCTCCAAGAGTTTCCAGAACCCCTCAGAGCCAAACTTCTCGCTATCATAGTCGAGGGAAGACAAGTGAACCAGAATGTGATTAAAAACACCCCGGACACTGTTAGGGAGAATTCTCTGTTTAGGCTGAATTTCCTAACCTAGTGAGTCCCCCAGCAGCTTTGCTGGATTTTTGGGGTTTATTTTTCTCTCCTGCCAAGAATTAGATTCTTTTACCCTCACTCTTGGGCATGATTTGAGTGTTTCTTTGCCTCTAGATGTGTTTAATGGGCTATGGGGTCTTTTACTCCATAGGGCTTCATGTTTTTTTGTGTTACACAGCACCCTCAGTGCAGTAACACAGGGTTGTCATAGTGACCCCCAATATAGACTCCATACCCTGGGACTGACTACTGTCTCCCAGGGCATGTAAAGTCACCATTGACTTTACCAGTCTCAAATTCTGAACAGAACCAGTACAAACCATCATATTGTGGACGTACTGGCTGGGGCAATTCGATTGTCCTGGGGTCTGTTAGTTGAGGGGGCACGTCTCCGTCCCTCCTGATCGAGTTTTGGCTGGTGGCAGTGGATACTACTTTTTATATTCGACCGCAAATATATCCCTACGGGATTTCCCATTGTTCGAGGCTACCAACTTTTAATTATTTAATTCCTATAGCCTCGAACATACCACCGGTTTATTTATTTAATATTAATCCTCCGGTTGGTATTTTTTGCCAGAACTCGGTTCTAAAATGACGTTTGTGTTCGCTTCTGTGACTCCAACCCAAGTTGAGCCCTTTGTTCCACATTTTGGCGGGCTTCTCCACAGAAGCCCTCCAAAGTGGTGCCACTCTGTCAGGGGTTCTTAGGGTACTTAGAGGGGGATTTAGGCACCTTGGACTGAGTTGCCTAGGCAACTCAAGTCACACTCCATCCTGATTGGTGAGCCGGCCGGCTCACCACTTAGCATGTTTGAGTGACAGCTAGGCTGAGTGAATGGGGGTTTTCTGCATAAAAGCAGGGCTTTGGGGACTGGAACTTTAGAAGTCGCCACAGGACCTAAGAATCCGATGAGGGAGAAGCTGAGCCGACCTGCTACGACGACACCACCGGTGGAGCCCTGCTGAACCGTCTCACCACTTTTCCCAACGACAGAGGAGATCTCCAGCCCGGAGAGTCTTCTTCCTTCGACTGGTGGGGATAACCAGTCTGCTTCCTTTTTCGCTTCCTGGAGCATCTTGTGGCCACCTTGCCTGTGCCAAGCACCCCGGTAACCGGGATACCACGTTTTACCACTACCGCGAATCAAAGGGTAGTACCTTTAACCGGAAAACTTTGCGGCTGATTTCTTCCCTGGCAGTGCAACGACCTTCATCTTTCCTTGATGTCGAGATCTTCTCTTCCTCTGGACGACGCCGCGACTAGCACCCGCTGCCAGGATCTGCCCCCACTGGAGGATCCTTCCCACATAAGGTACCGTGTTCTGCCTGGCTTCTCTTGCAACTGACTGTACGGGGTAGATTTAGCCCCCGGCTTTCGAACCTGGGTTAGCCTGGAACACCATGGCTAAACTTTTCTGAGCCTAACTAAAACCTTTCTGAACTCCCTGCAAGACTTTTTAAGCCTGTTGTCATTGTGTGATCTTGGGTGCATTTGTGCCCTGCTCTCCAAGAGTGGGCCCGGCCTATGGACTTTGTCTCACAAGTAACTTTTGACTTTCCTGCCTTGCTTAAGAGTTCCTAAGTATTAGTGTGGTGTATTTTTCTACATTCTGCCTTTTTCCCTCCCTTTTTCGTTAACTTATTGGAGTACCATCTATGGAAATAAGTGGTGTTAACTAAGACTTGTCTGATAAGGAATAAGGGATGTATATAGATTGAGAGTGATTTACAATAATAGTGCTGGAGTGTTTCAATCAGTGTGTTTTTAAATAAATAATTATATACCTTGATACCAAAGCTCTGGTCAGTATTTGCTTGTGCTATTGTGCCCGAGTGCCTATTGTGTATACTTTACATACTGCCTAACTCTTCTTGAGGGAAGTCTGACTGCTCAGCCACAGCTACCAGGTATATCTGGGTGGTACAGACTGCTACCAAGTGGGTTTACTGCCAACACCTGTAGTCCTAAATCTTTTGCAGTGGTCCCTAAGGGAACTGCACAGGTTTCTGCCTAACGGACACTGCCGAAACAGCAGGCAGGTCTCTGGCCCATGGGACCTTACTAAAAAGACACGTTTGGCTGCAAACTTCAGGTTTTAAACCCGAAACGCAAGCGTCTCATCAAAGTGACCATTGAGGAAGATAACCTCTTCGGGAAAGCGGTTGATGAGGCATTGGAAACAGCCACGAAGGAGCATGAGACTCTTAAGTCTCTGCAACAGATCACACAAAAACCTTCCCCCCCAGAGAGGTAAAAACTCTCGGCGGTCCTTTCGAGGGCAGTCCTGTGCAGGTCAAAACTATGGCACTGGGAAATTGCAACACAGGACAAACTTCAAGAAGCCCCACATACTACCCTTCAAGAGGTCAGCGACACAGTAAAGACAGAGGTAGAGGCCCCAAACCTAGAGTAGCCTCAGCCTCTGGTCAAAAATGACCCTCAGATCCAGGTCCCCTCCCATGTCACCCCGGTCGGGGGGGCTCTTTCCTCACGGCATGGGAGGGGATAACTTCAGACTAGTGGGTCATAAAAACTGTCGCACACGTGTACTGCATGGAATTCGGCCCGACCTCCACAGTTCAGACCGCCGCGCTCACGGCGCCTTTCACCGGACCATCTGCAGATCCTAAATCAAGAGGTGGAAGCACTGCTGGGAAAGGACGCCATAGAAGCCGTCCCTATTCTTCAGGTAAATGAGGGTATTTATTCAGTGTACTTCCTTGTACCCAAAAAGGACCTCACTATGCGCCCTGTTCTAGACCTGCGCCCAGCAAACAAATTCGTAAAACCCCAAAAGTTTTGCATGGTAACACTACAAGAAGTGATCCCACCTCTGAAACAGGGGGACTACATGGCAACATTGGACATGAAAGATGCATACTTTCATATTTCAAAGTTGCCAGCGCACAGGAACTATCTAAAGTTCGTGGTAGAGGACAGGCATTACCAATTCAAGGTACTCCCCTTCGGCATCGCCTTGGCGCCAAGGGTCTTTACCAAAGTCCTCGCAGTGGCGGCAGCACACTTGCGCAGACTATCGGTCCCAGTTTACCCTTACCTCGACGACTGGCTCATTACAGGGGACTCTTACAACACATGTCTTTTGAACACCCAAAAAACAGTAGATCTTCTTTTCAGTCTGGGTTTCTCAATCAACAAAAAGAAATCCAGTCTAGTCCCCAGTCAAATAAAATATTTCTGGGAGCTCTAATTCGGACGGATGACGGCCTCGTCTTCCCCTTCAGTGAGAGTGTTCAGAACATGCTTTTCCAGATCCCTCAATATGTAGCCAGTCGGGAGGTGACGGTTCGCAAAGCCATGCGTTTGCTAGGAATGATGGCGTTGTGCATATACTTGGTCCCACACGAGCGACTGCGCATGCGTCCCATGCAAGAATGGCTCAACAGCCAGTGGTGTCAGGCCAGCGGACAGTGGGAAGATCTGGTAGTTGTCTCGCCAGCCCTCATTCTCTCTCTGCATTGGTGGTCAAGAGAAAACCTCTTAAAGGGTAAGACCTTCACCACCCCGGCAGTGGAAGCCACTCACGATGGACGCATCTCTCTCGGGGTGGGGGGACCCTCATCTGCTTCAGCAGACCGCATGGAGTGTGGTCGCCTCAAGTAGTGTCCAACCATATAAATTTACTGGAGCTATTAGCAGTGTTCAAGGCATTGAAGGCCTTTCACATGCAACTGCAAGGGAAGACGGTGCTGATTCTAACGGACAGCACTACAGCAATGTATTACCTGAACAAACAGGGAGGCACCCACTCTCCAGTGATATCCAAGCTGTCCCAAAACATTTGGATATGGGCTCTCAGACACAAGATGTTTCTGATGTCCCAACACGTTCCAGGGGAACTCAATCTTCTGGCAGACGTACGCCGAAGAATACGAATGGCATCTGCACGAAGACATTGTATCCAACAACTTCGCAGAATGGGGCTTCCCAGAGATCGACCTGTTCGCGACTCAGGAGAACACCCAATGCCAAGACTACGCCTCCAGGTACCCCCAGAACCGCTCCAAGGGGAACGGTCTCTGGATAGCATGGTCAGGGAAATTTGTCTACTCCCCCCAGACATCCCCCCCCCCCGACTACCCTTCTCAATAAGATAGTGCACAAGATGCACCAGGAAGCAGTTACCATGATACTGGTATCCCCTATGTGGGCCCGCCAACCCTGGGTCGCTCATCTGATGGAAATGTCCCTCTCTCCACCAGTGAAACTACTCTGCCCGTACAACATGTTGTCTCAGGACAGGGGGGAGACCCTACACCCATGCCCACAAACTCTGAACTTAGCAGCTTGGCTCCTAAGGTCATAGAGTTTGGACACCTGCAGCTCCCTCAGAGGTGAATGGACATACTCAGGGGAGCTAGAAAACTGAATACACGTTATTGCTATGCCAGCAAATGGAAACGGTTTGTCATCTGGTGTAATTCCAAGGGTGTCAATCCCATCGATTGCTCACCCACACACATTGTGTGCTGTACCTAACCCATCTGTTGGACTCTGGGTTAGTCTTCAATTCCCTAAAGGTTCATCTGGCTGAACTGTCAGCCTACACCACATCACAACAAAAGGTGTTGTGGTGGAAGATACCGGTGATTAAGGCCTTTATGGAAGGGGTTAAGAGGATTTATCCTCCCATTTCTCACCTAGCTCCTGGGTGGGACCTAAATGTGGTTTTGACCAGGCTCATGGGAGCTCCCTTTGAGCCTATGCATAAAGCAAGTCTAAAAGACTTGACTTGTAAGACAGCCTTCCTAGTGGCTATCACTTCTATCGGAAGGGTTAACAAACTACAGGCACTTTCTGTTCTAGACCCCTTTGTCACAGTCCACAAGGATAAGGTAGTTCTGCACACGCACCCCAGATTTGCACCTAAATTATTATTGAGCTTCCATGTGAACCAGTCGATTGAACTACCTACCTTTTTCTAGAATCCCACTAGCATGGCTGACAAAAAGCCTACACACTATATGTGCGCAGGGCAGTCATGTTCTACCTGGAAAAAACTAAACCACTGAGGAAAACAAACCAATTTTTCATTTCAGTGGCAGCTGGTAGGGAAGGAGATCCTGTCTCTAAATCCGCTATCTCAAGGTGGATTGTCAAATGCATCACACTATGTTTCTGTCTTGCTAAGAGAACTACCCTTCAAGCCTACAGCACACTACTCGGGGCACTGGGGCATCCATAGCATTCATTGCAAATGTTCCCCTCGAGTCCATTTGCAAAGCGGCAACCTGGAGTTCTGTACACACCTTTACAAAACACTATTGCTTAGGCACTCATTCTAGGTCTGATTCTCAGGTGGGGCAAGCAGTACTAAGACATCTTTTCTCTACTGTTCCTTCTCACAACCCACCTCCAACTCCGGGTACTGCTCGCTAGTCTATTCACAACATGTGATTCTAAGCAGATTAACAAGCATCAGAAGACGTGCATTACTCACCGTAATAGCTCTGATGATTGTATTTGCTTAGATTCACATGCGCCCTCCCTACCTCCCCGCTCGGGGTGGAAGGAACATAGATGTCTTACTACTTTCTCTCTTTATGTACTCTCACTATAGCCTTGGGCTCCCTCATGGCAGAAAAAATACAATCGGAGGGACCTCGGCACGTGAGGGATTTTTGGTACACTACACGTTACGTTAGGGATAGTGTTACAGACACGCCTATGCCAACTTCACCTTTCGGTTCCCGAAAGACAAGATGCAATACTCCGCGGTTACCACTGGATGTCGGGCTATATGCAATGCATGTGAATCTAAGCAGATAAAATCATCAGAAATACTATTACGGTGAGTAATGCATGTCTTTTTGTTTTGTTTACAGCTTTTTCAACGCGAGCAGCTGCAACGTTATGTGAATACTGTTTTTCATTATTCTATGGTTAGGGCCCACTGTCAGTGAGTTGGGTGGGGCTGGATTGTTGGTGGTGTCGGTGGGAATGGGCTTTCTGGGCAGATATTTTGGTGGGCTGGGACACAATTGCAGTGGCAGGCCACAAATTGCCCCCCATGCCAGCAGAACATTGGTGTTTCCCTGAGAGCGGATGCCTCCCATGTGGGTTGTCAGTCTGCAAGGCCAGGCTGCAGCTCTGGCTGTGCTACGTTACAGGTGTCACCTCCGGGGAGGAATGGGGATCCTGCCAAGGAGCCCTGGAGCTGCCGCTGTGCTTAGGGGATGGTATACCCACATGGTGCACGGATGTCCAAGGCTGGGGACATCACCTCCAACAGTCCTGGAGTTGCAGCTGGGCTGCATTACAGCTTTTCCCTTCAGGGAGGTATTGGCACACTGCCAGGACTCCCTGGTGGGGAGAAGCTGTAACGCAGGCCAGCCAGAGCTCCAGCAAAGTCGGCGGTAATATCCCTGGCCTTGGGCACCCTTCTCCCATGTGGGTCTTTCGCGCGGCTTGTGGGTAATACATTCTGGGGACATTTACGCAAGTCTGACCTCTGTGGATTCCCACGGGTGTCCTCTTTAGGGAAATGCATGGGTTTCCATGTTTTCCTTGCTGGCTTCGACACCCTAGGCCCAAATCTGTAGGTGGTACACATGAACAAAATGTGCTGTGCCGAAAGGCTTGGGGTTACCAGTGCGTTACCCTTTTTCTTTTGCGCCCCGGTAGGTGCACCCACACATGTGAGGTACCGTTTTCGTCAGGACACCTGTGGGAACGCGGGAAGGTATGACATCTGTTGTTGGCAATGTATTTCGGTGAGTGGACAGAGGGAAATGTCTCTGAAATTGGCTGGAAATAAAGACAATTCTCAGACATTTCGCTCTGGCCACCCACCGAAACGCACCACCACCAACACATGGCCTACCTTCCCGGGTCCCCACACGTGTCATAACAACACGTGATACATTATAAAAAATGTGTTATTTCCTAACTGCAAGAGTCAGGGGGGGGGGGGGGGAGGGGAGGAGGGGAATGTATCGAAGCATTGTTTTTCTCAAAATTCATAGAAGCCATTGTTGTACCAGGCCAACCATGTCCACCACATGCCTTTTTTTTTTTTTTTGGTCATTTTCCCGCTTTTTCCCCAAATTATGGAATTTTCCCCTACCTAGTTGCCTGACCTGCGCAAATCGCCCCTTCCAAAACTTGGAATTTTGTCTACTTTTCAGAAATGTATGCCATTCTGTCCTATCCTTTTCTTCCATTTCGTCTACGCATGTCCAATTGGCAAAAGTGGGCAAAATCGCCTACCTCTCACAAAACGGTTCATAACCACATCAAAATAATTTTTTTTTCATTTCCACTCAACCTGTTCTTGAAAGCCAGTAAATTGGGGAATTCGGCACAGCAAACCATTTGTTCCTAGCTCTTACAAGGAAAAAACCACAGGCTTCTTTGTACATCATTTTATTGGCATTATTTGAAAAACCCAAAATTGTCGCCCTTTTTGCTTATTTTCTCTCACCCCCCTACAGCAACCTAGGATTCCTGGGTGGCGTTACAACCGCCTACATGTGGGAAAAAAAGGGGCCTAATTGGCAGAGATATCTCGTGTAACAAAAAATGTACAAGGCATTGAATGGCGGCATACCGAAATCATCAAAAAAGGCCTTGGCACTCAGGGGGGTGGTGGGGAGAACCCATGGCACTTAAAAAGTTAAAGAAACTACTGTGACCTCTGGTGTTCCAGTTCTTAAGTTTCTTAAGAGTTGTAGCGGGACTAAAGGCCCGTTCCTCGGACACCTATTTATTTTAAATTTGTATAAAGCGATACACGCCCAATGGCCTCAAAGTGCATGAATGATAGTACAAAGGATTAGGCGGTCTAAACATTTGAAGTGGGTACAACAGCGGGAAGGCAGGGTAGGGAGAGGTTATCTAGTCTGCTGAGTTGAAGAGAAGAGTTTTGATAGATCTCTTGAAGGCTGCCAAGGATGGCAGAGACTTCATTGAAGGTGGGAGGGCATTCCATTCTTGTGGTGCATGGGTTTCAAAGCTTGTTCCTCTGAATTTCTTCAGGCAGAAGCAAGGTTGTTAGAGTGTGTGGTGGTTCTCGGAGCACAATGCCCTTGTGGGATGTCTGATGGAGAGTCTTTTTTTTATAAGGTATTGGTCTGTGAAACTTTGGCATTTGTAAGTGAGGGATTATGCCTGATTCTGTTTGATTGGTAGCCAGTGTAGGCTCTTTCTGGACTTGGAAACGTGGCCAGGCTTGGCCAGTCCATAGGTTTCTCTCACAGCGCCATTCTGTGTAGTCTGTCGGCAGGAGAGGTTTGTTTTTTATGTGCCGGTAAGTAGGCTGTTGCAGTAGTCCAGGCGTGAAGTAATTGATGTAGTGGCCTGTAGTGATCTGTTTTGCATGTTGGCTCCTCTGCGGCTTATCCAACCACATAGGGTCCCGTGGAACCATGGTTTTCCGAACAGTTAAAAATAGTTTGTTTCTAACTTACAGTCTGAGCGGAAGTGGCACATTGCCTACGACCCTGATCTCGGAGCACAATATAAAGCTTGCTCAGCAGCCTATCTTTTTTATTTTAATTTATTTATTCATGGTTTGTCAAAACCTTTACAAAATTCTTACATATATACAATATTTTATAAACAATTAAAAGAATACATTACATCAGTTTATTTTTCAATAACCCATCCACGATGATGTAGAATTAAATTATTGACACATAAAAACACTTAATCGACCTTACAATAAGTTCAGTTTAAAAAGATGTTGACTAAGTCATTTAGAGACTATCAACCAAGTTGTTGTCTAGGAGGTACGCCAATATTGCACATTACAACAATACCTTTGTGTCTGTTATTGGCCCTATAAGGGCAGTAATGAAGCACATCGTATTTATGGTTAGCATATTTCTCTACAACTCAGCAAGCATACTTTCCCAATTCAACGTATAGCCGGACCAATGCAAATATCAGGGGATTATGTTTCACAAGCATCCTATTCCAGAGGAATTTAAGCGCATCCTCGAATTCGATATTAACAAATTTCACAAATAAAATTGTTCTGGCTCCCTTGAAATGCATGCATTCAAGCACAAAGTGCTTTAATGACGACAATTAACCTTTATTGCCCATTGCATCATCCCAGTACATAGTCCGTTCTCTGGTGTAAAATTGATTCAATTTAAAACTTATATAGTACGTGCGAGTCAAGTGACAAGGAAACATACATATGTGCCACATAGGTCTCTTTTCTGCGTGAACTTTGCATATCCAGTGTATGTAGAATAGCTCGTAATTCCTTCCAGTGTAAGAATCCAATCTCTGTTGAATATTTTTTTTTTTGTTTAACATGTACAGGTCTAAGGCATAAATCATTGGACGTAACCTCCAATTCAGTCAAAATATCTTGCATCTTCCTGTGATACTGCATAACGGAAACTGTACAATTGCCCAATAAAAATGCATGATCCTGATATTGAGAATTCCTGGGATAGTCGAGCATTTTAGCATAGTTCGTTAGCGCACGCCATTCCTCTCTACATGTCTGGGACACTAGACAGAACTAGTGTCTAATTATACAGTTCGGAATGGCTAAGGAGAGATGCAGTGCAGATTTCACTAGACGCTTCTACAGTTTGTCAAGTTGTTTGTTAAATGTATACAGACACATATCGAGTGCATACAAGATCACCGGCTCAACCTTAAGATTTAAGAATTCTAGCAACGGTACCAATGAGATTTTGCAATACTTGGCAAAGATAACCTGCATTTGGCACAGAAGTGGCCTGGTTTTTAACTTCAGTCTGTCATTACAAAGACTGATAGATGATGCATTGGTCACAAAGTAGCCTTGATAAATAATCTCGACTGGTGCAATAGAGACTTCCTGAAGATTCCAACTATACTGCTTGAATTTTTTTCCAGCATTAAAGACTATCAATGTAGTTTTGGTTGCGTTGGGTCTAAGGTTATGCTCATACGCAAAATTCTCAAATAGATGTAACTTCATTTGTAATCCCGACAGTGTAAACTGTAAAAAGGATGTCGTCAGCAAATGCTAACCAATGTAGCCTCCATTTGCCAGGTCTTACTGCAAACACCCTTGTCTGGCCATAGGTTATCTAAATCGCACAAATAAAGGTTAAATAAGACTGCAGCTAAATTGCAGCCTTGCTTCAATCCAAGATGCGTTCGCACTGGTTTCGCCATTGCACCTGCTAGTTAGTCTAATCATATATGCAATGTTTGAGTGGAACTGAACGATCCAGAAAATCAGGAACGCCGGGATACCAATGGCAGACATCTTCCTCCACAGCATATTTCTTACCACGGTGTTGAATGTGTTGGACATATCAATACATGCCATATATACCGGGCACACTCCTTTTATTTTAGTGCCGGCTAATATATGAGTTAGGGTGTTAGCATTCAGCACAGTGCTTATCCCTCTTCGAAAGCCTGTTTGAGATTTTGAGTAGATGTTACGAAGTGCAATGTACTTTTCCATGTCACGCAAAATCAAGATGGCAAAGACCTTTGCAGCCGCATCCATCGGTCATATACAACAATTATCAGGATTTCCTGGGTCGCCCTTTTTGAAAATGTGTACAATTCTAGATGTAACCCAGGTTTGTGGTATATTAAGGGTCTGCAGAATTTAATCAAATTTGATTTTGAGGATTCCCGCCTATAGGAAGGGATCAGCCTTATATACACAGGCGGAATGCCGTCGGGTCCAGCTGCTTTGGAGTGGGTTAACCTGCCAATAGAACTTCCAAGAAACAAAGTGTATCCACTAAGTTAAGAAAGGCGCATCTCAGTTTGCCCCAATTTGGTTGCTAATATTCAGTCACTGATTTATGATATGGAAGTAATAGAGTTCCAATAAATTCTTTTGGCAGGAATTGTTTAATTCACATTCCTATATCGTTTGCCGCCAATGGAAGTTTAATTTTTATACATCACACAATGAGTTCTCATCTCAAATTGCCCATAATACTTTGGTGCCAATGCATTTCGGATACAATCCTTCTTCAGGGCGGTATTATAGCAAAAAGCATAAAAATTAGTTTAACTAGTAACAGTATATGTATATGCAAATATAGTCATTATAACAAATATAACAATTATTGCAGACATTTGTAGAGAGTTATTTCGAAAATCACATACCCATCCACGAGTCATGTTCATTTGGAGAGGAAATAAGCAAAAATAAAACAAAACGGTATGTCAATTAGTTGACTAAAGTAGAAAGACATTCTATCATTTTCTTTTAGCTCTATATATTTGTCATACCTCGGTCAAGCCGATCTCTGAACTCGAGTCGTTGTACGTATACACAATCAGATCTATAAGCAAATTAAACAACAATTTTGAGTCATCCTCAATCTCTTTCGTGGGTATGTTAATCCTAATCGGTACTGCTGTACTTACTCAGCTCCTGCCGTGCACAACGTGTAGCTGCAGACTGAGCCGCTTGGAACGCGCTCGTGTAAGTTTACCTTTCGTTTTAAAGGTCACCATGGAGACGGTACGAGGCGTCGTGGACCGACCTGGTGCACGTACGCCTCGCGCCCCACCCCCGAGTGTTAGCCCGGGGGCGGGGATGTCTCCATGGTGACCAGCACTCTGTGAGACAGTGCAAGTAGTTAACTGTCTACAGCGTCAATTGGCGCCGTAGCCGTAGTAATTGGAAAATTAGCAGCGTGTGTCAAATTTTTTAAAATTTTTTTTGTCGTAGTAGTGTTTATATGCAAGACATAAGGTCCGCATTAACAATTGAACATATGGAAGAGATAAACAGTCTAGAGCATTTTCGCTCCCGAACATATTTACTGTCGCTACTAAGTCATTAGAGCAATTTGGGGCAAAATAAACAGCGCAATAATACAACTAGGAAATAAATTGTGACAAAAGGATAGCAGATATATGACAGATATTTACATGGCAGGTGTAAATCTTCTTTAGATAAAAAATCGAAGAGTAAAGAAATAATTAAGTTGACCAAAATGCTTTTACAAAAAGCACATAAAGTTTATTTCTTCATTGAGCCCCTTTGGAGAAAGGGAGCTCAGCCGGTCTATCCAAAAGGATTCTCTTTGGTCCATCCTTTTTTGGAAATTCTCGTGGATGTCTCTTTTTGAAACCACCTCTAGGATGACAAAACGGATTTGGACCAAGTTGTGTTTCTTTTCATCCCAATGTCTTGACACTGCTGAGTTTGGATTATGGTTTCTTATGCACGATCTGTGTTCATTCCACCTAATTTTTGCTACTCGCAATGTCTGACCCACATAGTACAGTCCACACGGACATTTGATAGCATAAATCACGTTGGTTGAATCACATGTAGCAAAATTTCTCAGTCTGATTGTCTCTCCTGTGTGTGAATGTTTTATTGTCTCTCCTCTCATCACATAGCTGCAATTACTGCAACTTAAACACGGAAACGTCCCAATTCTTTCTGTAAGCTTCTTTTTAGGTGCTGGTTTAGTTTGAACCAGTCTATCTTTTAGGTTTTGACTCCGTTGGTAAGCAAATGTGGGTACTTCCTTAAATAGATGTTCAACTCTCTGATCGCATAATAAAGTATTCCAATGTTTTTGAATAATGCACTTAATGCGATTACTTTGTCGTGAGTATCTAGACACAAACACTAATGGTGGAACTGATTCCGGTCTGGTTTTTGTCTTCAATAGCTCTTCTCTGTTTTGTGTAGCTACTCGTGATTCTGCTGTGTTTATTTCCTCTTCTGTATATCCTCTTTCCAGGAACTTTTTCCCCATCTCACGGATAGCTAGCTTGTAGTCTTCTGGGTCACTTACCAATCTTTTCACCCTGAGCATCTGGCTGTATGGAAGATTTTTTATGAGGCTCGGTTGATGGAAGCTGAGACGTTGTAATAGATTGTTACGATCCGTGGGTTTTCGAAAGATGGTAGTCCGATATCCTGTGTCAGTAATCTTAATGTCTACATCCAAGAAGTGTATGTTGGTTTGGGAGTGTTCTTGAGTGAATTGGATACGAGCATCTATGCTGTTCAGATGTGCAAAGAACTTTAGGTATTCCTCTTCCGTATCTTTCCATATTCCGAATATATCATCAATGTACCTGATCCAGAGACTTAATTTCAGGAACCAATGTTCATTCTGTAGTATATGTTCGGATTCGAATTTATGCATGAATGAATTAGCATAAGAGGGGGCCATGGTGGCTCCCATGGCTGTCCCAGCCACTTGGAGATAGTACTCATTCTTATATCGAAAGTATGAGTTGTTACTAATAAACTCCAGAAGAACCATTATAAATTCTTTCTGAGCCGGTATCTCTTCAGCATTGAGTAGCATCCATTCTACCGCTTCACCCCCTAAATCGTGCGGGATCGATGTGTAGAGACTTTTAACATCGATAGTAAAGCATATGTTGTTGCAATTGAATACAGTTTTGTTCAAGAGTTGTAAAAAATGTGTCGAGTCCTTGATATATGTACTGGTTTTTTGAATCAGTGGTTGTAAGAAGTAATCCACATATTTCCCTAAGGGTTCCAGTATGCTGTTAATCCCTGCTACGATTGGTCTTCCAGGGGGTTTGATGAGATCTTTGTGTATCTTAGGAAGGGTATAAAAGTGTGGTATCTTAGGGTGTGTATTAATCAAGAATTTCTTTGTGTGGTGATTAATCCACTCCAATTCCTCCGCCTTGTCCAACAAAGTCTTCAAATTCTCTTTAATCTCCGATGTGGGATCTTGTGTCAATCTGGCATAAGTATTACCATCGCTTAGTTGTCTTTCACATTCTTCTTCATATTCCCTTGTGTTAAATAGTACTAAGCCTCCTCCTTTATCCGCAGCCCTTATTGTGATTGTGTGGTCTCCATATAGATCACGTATCAATTTAAGTTCGTGAGGTTTCATGTTTCGAGGTGATTGACTTTTGAACTTAAGTTTCTCAAAGTCTCTTGTGACTTGTTTTTCGAAGATTTCTATTGAAGGTATACTTATTGGAGGAATAAAGGTACTTTTACTTCTGAATTCCTTAAGTTCTGCTTCTTCTCTGGCTTCTTGATGTTCTAGTTCACTGAAAAACACCTTCAGTTTCATCTTCCTAATAAGTTTAAAGAGTTCTATTTTGGAATCAAATAGTGTGCTGTCATAGGTAGGAACGAAACTTAGGCCTTTCTGTAAGGTTTCTATTTCTTTCCCAGTCAAGACTCTGGATGATAAGTTTATTACTATGTTTTTTTCTGTTGTAGTCTCGTGTTGGGTTTTCCTTTTGGTCTTTCTCCTCCCCCGTCTCGTTCTCTTCTTCCTTTGTCTAAAAAAGAAGTCGTCGCTGTATCTTCTCTTGCTCGCGAAAGGCCTGAAGTACTTGGCGTGCCTGCTTCTTCTTGGTTCGGGGGTTCCCTTTCTGTCTCGGTTCCTGAACTTGATGTTTCACTCAAATTCGTAGGCTTTGGTTTCCTTTGTGGAGGAGCATATTTATCCATCCAGTTATAAACTTCATCTTTAAGGTAATCATAGGTGTCTCTTTTGAATTTGCGAATTTTCTTGGATTCTAATTCTGTTTTGTAGTCTTCCAATTTGTCATTTATCTCTTGGAGGATAGAATCAACTTCTTCTCTATTCAGTGTTGTTACCAGAGCTACTTCTATTTCCTTAATTTCTTTGCCTAAATCTGATATGTCCCTTGCCAATTCTTGTATGGTCAGTAATATAAGGTCCAGAGAACATTTGTTAAGTATGGCTTCCCATTTCTTCACAAAGATTTTGTTTTCTTTACACAATGTAGGACGCAACTGGATTCGTAATCCTCTCGGTATCCGTTGACTTTTATGGTATCTGCCTAGGGTTATCGCATGTAGCTTGCGATTTATTTCCTTTCGAATTAGATATTCTAGTTGTTTTATCTGTTGTTTAGGATCTTGTTGTTTGTTATTACTGTTTCCAAAGCCGCTGTCTTTTATCAAACCCAATATTGCTTCTGCTTCTTCAGATGAAAAACCCAGTGTGTCTGCCCTGTTAGTGGTCAGGGCTTCGATGTCAGTGTATGACATTCTTTATACGAAAAATGCTTCAATGATCTATATTATTCTTTTTGGCCTGTGTGCTCCTCCTCTAGTTGTGCTAAGTGAGAAATCTAAGTGGGGCGCGAGGCGTACGTGAACCAGGTCGGTCCACGACGCCTCGTACCGTCTCCATGGTGACCTTTAAAACGAAAGGTAAACTTACACGAGCGCGTTCCAAGCGGCTCAGTCTGCAGCTACACGTTGTGCACGGCAGGAGCTGAGTAAGTACAGCAGTACCGATTAGGATTAACATACCCACGAAAGAGATTGAGGATGACTCAAAATTGTTGTTTAATTTGCTTATAGATCTGATTGTGTATACGTACAACGACTCGAGTTCAGAGATCGGCTTGACCGAGGTATGACAAATATATAGAGCTAAAAGAAAATGATAGAATGTCTTTCTACTTTAGTCAACTAATTGACATACCGTTTTGTTTTATTTTTGCTTATTTCCTCTCCAAATGAACATGACTCGTGGATGGGTATGTGATTTTCGAAATAACTCTCTACAAATGTCTGCAATAATTGTTATATTTGTTATAATGACTATATTTGCATATACATATACTGTTACTAGTTAAACTAATTTTTATGCTTTTTGCTATAATACCGCCCTGAAGAAGGATTGTATCCGAAATGCATTGGCACCAAAGTATTATGGGCAATTTGAGATGAGAACTCATTGTGTGATGTATAAAAATTAAACTTCCATTGGCGGCAAACGATATAGGAATGTGAATTAAACAATTCCTGCCAAAAGAATTTATTGGAACTCTATTACTTCCATATCATAAATCAGTGACTGAATATTAGCAACCAAATTGGGGCAAACTGAGATGCGCCTTTCTTAACTTAGTGGATACACTTTGTTTCTTGGAAGTTTTTTTGATCATTTTGGTCCTAGTGCTACAGGACCTCTTTTGAGATTGGCAGCTCCAGGCGAAAATAAACCATACAAACTACTAATTATCATATCTATGATTTCTAAAGGACAAACTGTGAACTACAACATGTAGTGCCCTTCTTATCCTCTTTTTCTTAACCTGCCAATAGCCCATTCTATATCCTTTGTTGACCAATTAAATACGTGCATATCAAGGCCTATTGGTGATTGATAAATACATTCCACGAAGCGTGCTGGCAGTTAATACTTTTTTGAAATATGCTATTCCCAATCCTCAGCAGAAATTAGATTTGCTGAGAGGTCGTTAGTACGAGAGTCAGGGTGCCTAATCATTGACCAAATGCGTCTCGAATCATGCTTACAAATTGATCTTATGAGATCATCATTTACTTTGAGTTAAGACCTTAATTCCTCTAATTTTAGTCTTATAGTCTTGTATAATACGTTTTTTATAAGCAAATACTGAGCATTGCTCAAATGATATTTTAATATTCTCAAGGCTCTATTCCTTGCACACTTCAAGAGCATAACTTCATGGTCAGACTTATGCTTCAATAGTGGTTGCCTGGGTTTCTGCCTTGCAATAAGATCGGATAAGGCTGTTTTTAACCATGTTGGATACAATCACTTCCTTCCAGAGCGAGGGGAATCCCGGCTGGGAGATTAACTCATCGATTTCCTCTAGTTTACAATGGACCCGACTTACTAGTTTTTGACATAACACAGGATTCCATCTAAGGGACAGATTTACACGGTCAATTTCTGGTAATTGTAGTAACTCACCAACTACATGTTCCATAAACGGAATACCTATAGTGACTTCTATAGATGCGTGATCACTGTATGTGATCCTGTGAACAATCACTGGCTTCACTATATATACAAGTGACTGTGATATGCAAAAAAAAGTCAATCATTGAGCACAACGATCCACGGGTCCATGTGTGTTTATGGGTAGACTCTGTGTATTTAACAAAGCTCAAACCCCAATTTTCTACTTATTGTGCCCATTTCTTACCTCGCATCCTAGCTCTCCTAGTTGGTTCATTCAGGTGCTCTGCTACAACCTCGGGCATCTCCAGACAGTATGAATTAAAATGCCCTCCCGTAATAATGGTAGAATAAGAATCGTATGCCCAAGCATGTTTACTTGCATTCAATTTGATAACAGCAAGACTATGATCAGATGCGTGTGCCATGATGAGAAAAGGGGTGATGGAGCTGTTCCAGATACTTCTTGGTAAGGAAGAAGACTGGGGGCTGGAGGCCTATTCTAGACCTGCGGCGTCCCAACAAATACCTCGAGTCCCAAAAATGCAGGATGGTTCTGTTGCAGAACGTGCTCGGCCAACTGGAGCAAGGAGACTTGTTGACGTCCCGGCATCTGGAGGATACATAATTTCACGTCCCCATTCACGAGAAGCATCGGAAGTTCCTGCGCTTCATAGTGCAGGGAAGGCACTACCAATTCAAGGCCCTCCCTTCGAACTGAAGACAGCGCCCAGGGTGTTTACGAAGTGCCTGGCCCCAGTGGTGGCCCATCTACGTCTCCAAGGAATACACGTGCACCGGTACCTCGACTGGCTCATTTGGGCAAAGCATGGAGGCGACCGTCCGGCTGGTGACAGATCTGGGGTTCTCTGTCAACTATCCAAAGTCCTCCTTGATGCCATTATTGAACTTGTTGTTCTGGGGGCCAGGCTCAACACGGTCTCCTGCCTGGCGGCTCCTTCGGAAGAGAGGATAGTGGCCCTGCTGGGCAAGGTGCAACGGCTGTTGGCACTGAAGACCGCCACAGTGCAGACCATCAAGCCGCTGCTCGGCATGCCACGATTGTGCATCTTCCTGATCCGGCTCTGCAGGTTGCGGATGCGACACCTTCAGGAGTTCCTGGATGCTCGCTGGATCCAAGTATCTGGAATCTTCGGAGACAAGATTGCCCTTGACGAGGAGTTCCATCAAGCAATAACATGGTGGGCGTATTCTTCAACATCTCCACAGGTTCAGGATTTCAGAGCCCTCCGTACCAGGAGACGGTCACCACAGACTCTTCACTGGAGGGCTGGGGAGCCCACACCAGACATCTCCACGCCAGAGGCCTCTGGCTGCTGGAGGAAAGGGATCTCCACATCAATATCCAGGAGCTGCAGGCAGTTTTCTGGGCCTTCAAGTCGTTCCTTCTGTTCCTCAAGGGCAAAGTGGTGAGGATCTTCATGGACAATACCACCACAATGTTCCACATCAGGAAGCAGGGGGGCACCCGATCTCCAGCGCTCTCTAGAGGGGCACAGGGCTTGCGGCACTGGGCCATCGCCCTATAGATGTTCCTCATCTCCTTTCACCTGGCAGGAGTCAAGAATGCCATCTACCTCGGCATGGGACTGCGCTCCTGCCACGAGTGTGAACTTCGACCGGGTCAGGTGGACCGCATCTTCCTCAAGTGTAGCAGACCCCAGATCAATCTGTTTGCGATGGCGACAAGCTCCAAATGCCAGAAATTCTCTAGCAGGATCCACCAGCCGAAGAGCATGGGGACGCGTTCTTCCCGTGGGAAGGCCTGTTTTTATACGTGTTTCTTGTGTTGCCTCTCCCGCTGCGAGTCATCAACTCAAACAGTGCAGATGCAGGATGATCCTCGTTGTTCCGGCATGGCTAAGGCAGATTTGGTTCCCGGATCTTCTCAGGCTGTCAACATCACCTCCGGTCAAGCTGCCAGTGGTCACGGATCTGCTGACCAGAGGAGGAGGCTCAATCATGCATCCCAACCAGGGATAGCAGAACCTGAAGGCTTGCCTCCTGCAGCCCCAGAGCTCGGAGGGTGCGAATTGCAGTTGGACTGCAGGGAGGTCCTTGCCAGTGCCAAAGCGGCATCGACTCTCGTGCTCGGCACATAAGTGGAAGCGTTTTGTTATGAGGTGCCGGGCGCAGAAGATCAACCCTCTGAGGGTCACGACCCTGCAGATTCTGCCGTACTTGTACTTGGCCAAGTCGGAGCTGTCGCAAGCCTCTATCAAGGTGCATCTGGCGGCTATCTCCCGCTACACCCGATCTCCAGGATGATGATCTTTTTGGTCCCACCGTCTCGTCAAGGAGTTCCTCGAATGATTGTATTGATTGTTCCCACTGGTGAAGGCTCCTGCCACAGCGTGAGAACTCAACGTGGTGCTGACGAGGCTCATGGGGGGGGGGGAGCCCTCTTTGACCCTATGCATCAGACCCCTCTCGTTCCTCTCATTGAAAAACGCTTTCCTCGTGGCCATCACCTCGGCCAGGAGGGTAGGTGAGATACAAGCCCTTTCCTGCCAACAGTCATATTTGACCATTCACAAATTGAGGGTTGTGCTGCAGACGCAAACCTTTATGTTCTGTCCCCTTTCCTGCATACTGTATGGAAGTCCCTCAATAGCGACAGGAGACGGAACCTTTTTCACCAGAAACATTTTTCCTCCCCTTAAATTTAGAGGTGTGCAGGGGCACGATTCTTGGAGCATGCGCTACCCTGATTCCACCCCGCCACTCCTCAGTCCTCTTTTCCGCATCGACTGGAATGGACCGCTTTCACCAGGGCGCCTGGGTTAGGCCTCTGGCCTAGTAATTCCACGCGCTCTTCCCCAGAGAAGTGTTTTTTTTGTCTTCTTTGTTGTCTTTAATCAGATACCTCTGTCCTCTGGTGCCATGCTCCTCTCCGGCGCATGCCGACATTAACGGGCTCCTGCAGGTGTCCAGCATGTGAGGGGCTCTTCCCTACGTCTGACCCCTACGCTCTCTGCCTCTGCTGCCTCGGCTCCGACTACGGCTGGGAGGGCTGCACCGCATGCGACACGCTGACACCACACGCTCTGAAGAACAGGTTTGCTCGGTGGGGGGAGCTCTTTGGAAAGTCGCTTCCAGAGGACTTAAAGGAATTCGTGAAGCACAAGCCCAGGCCTGAGGTAGGGGCACTGTTTTCATCTGCATCCCGAAAAGTCGACTCCTTCCCCAGGAAGCGCGCGAACGGGAGGAACCTCTCAGGTTTTTGCACCAGGGCCGGTTTCCGAGGCTGCTAGAGCTACCAGCCGAGGGGTCGCGAGATCCTACCAGTGACGGCACTCGGGGACTGCAAGGTTCTATTACGGGGTCTACACCCGAGGAGCTACGACCCTAGTAATGGACAAATATCTGAGGGGGCGCCTGTACGCAGCACTACTGGTGATATCTGCCTGCCAGGCCCCGTCCTCCGGTGCAGGGTAGGCCTCAACCTCCACTGCTGAGAGTCTTGGCTGGAGCCAGATCCAGCACAGCAAGCACCACGATGCAGGCACGTGGCATGCAGCCTGACAAGATGGCAGCTCTTCCGACACCACCCCCTTTTTGGAACCAGGTAGGGGAGCGGGCTTTCAGGTGGGCCTAGTCTTCTATGGGCACGTGGCCTACAGCATACCCTTCATCATAACACGGCAGATACACCCCAGTCAGTAAGGCAGAGTGTGCCCAGGTCTCGGCCCATGCCCGCACCTCCAAGCGCTCCAACAGCCTGCGAGGACAGGTTTTTTGAAAAATGCCTGACCCTCATGAAGTCTCCACAGATGGGCACCATCCTCAAGGATGTGATCAGTGACCTGCTCCCTCCAGTTCTGCCGCTAGCACCCACGGCCACACCGCCCGTGGTTCCAGCGGCTTCGGCTCCTATGCAGCCCCAGCCGCCCATGCCAGTTCCCACCACGCCGGCTCCCACGCCTCCTACTGTCTTAACAGCCCCCAGCGCCCAGCACTCCTCCAGCTGCTCCTGACCAGCAGAACAACTTGCTGGGCACGGATGAGGAGGAGGACCCGACACACCTTTGTCGGCCAAGGCCTTCCATGAGCAGCTCACTGGATTGGCCGAATATTTGGGACTTCCACAGCCCCAGGTGGAACAAATAAAGGCAGGGGGTCGTGGCGGAGGTGATCACTCTACACCCCATGGCTAGAACAGGGATTCCGATGCAAAAGGAGTGGTGGCACTTACGTAAAAAGGTTGGCTAAAATCCCATTCTGCACAGCCCACCAATAGGCGCCATGATGCAAAATTTAGGCAGATGGAGGGGGGATGCACTCTTTCTGACGACGCACCCTCAGGCACACTGCTAGGTGATTGCCGCGGCTTCGATCTACTCCAAGCCACAATCCTCTGCTACTTCAGCCTCTGCACTCCTGGGTAAGGAGAAGATCCTGGAAGCATACAGAAAAAAAATCTCTTCCAACGCCTCCTTGCACCTTCATCAGTTCAATGGCTTTGGCGGGAAATTGCCGACTTCTCCAGCATTGGATCTTTCATGGATTCACATGCTTAGAATATTCCCCGTCGTCAGATTGGGACCCCTCGGTACACATATATAGCCTTTTTCAAAGGCCGTGCTAGTATAAGAGGCCCGCCCCCGCGGCTCCCCTTCAGATTTCAACCGTCTCCAAAGTAGTGGGGATCTCCTTGTGTTGTCCTACTGTTTTATACTAGGTTGCGTCATTGGATTTTGAGTAATAATGTCCTCTGTGTCAGGTAAAGCGCTGTTCCGTCCATGCGCGACATGCGGCTTACAAAAGGTTTACGAGGGGGACGGACATATGGACTGCATATATCGCCTCCACCCTCACCATTCGGCGGATACCTGCGACATATGCAAGGGGCTTTCTCAAAAAACCCTCAGACCGGAACCGACGCCTGGTGGCATGGCTGAATGATGGAGCGGGGGCATACCCCCCGCAGAGGTGGGCTCCACACAGTCGGCGAAAACATCGCGCCGAGCGGCCTAGTCTGGACCGCCGGCGAAGAAATCTAGACCGTCGGAAAAAGAGTCGTCTGGAAGTCACTCCACTAGACTCCTCGGCAAAGAAATCATCCTCATCAAAAAAGCATGAGAAGGAAAGGAAATCCTCCTCTGGCGATCATCACAGATCGACCACGAGTCGAGAGTCGAGTAAAAGCGGGCACAGTGTGGAGAAGGCGGGACCGCCAAAACCACCTGCGAAGTCTTCGTCGTCGGCGGTCCAGTCATCGACCGCCTCCCTACCACTTGCACAGGGGGCATCCACCGTCCCGTCGACAATGGCGTCGACGGGGATCCTACAGGAGGCCTGGAGGCCTGAAGTCTTTGACCCGACCCCCCCGGAGCCTTTGCTACAAGAACAAGCTATGTTGCTGTCCTTGGAGGACGAGAACGAGAGAGTTGCTGGCCCAGCAGACCTAGGGCTACGAGCGGCTGACAAGTCGTCGACGAGGGCCTCCGTTACACCGGTATCTGCCCCTCTCCTCAATCGGTTTTGTCGTTGGATATTCTGTCCACGCTTCAGTCCTTGTTGCAGTTGTTGGACCAGTGACTACCCCAGGCAAGCCTGCCACAGTCACTCGTCGACGAGCCGGGCCCGTCCCATCAACCGACGCACCCACGCACGCCAATCTCAACACTGGCACAGGAGGAAGGTGAGCTGCCAGATTCGGAGTCTGACAGGGGGGCCATGTCGGATATCTCATTATCCCCCTCCAGGGATCCTACCTGGGAGTCAGAGGCGGAGTTGGAAAACCCCAGAAGCCCAGCTCACCCGTCCCCTCCGGACGACATCGCGTCATTCCATTCTATGATGGAGAAGGCATGCAAAGAATTTGGTCTGTCCCAAGAAGAACAGAAAAAGGATTGTTTTTTGTTCGACCACATGGGCAAGAGAAGGAGGTCGGTGTTCTCGATACCAATACTGGACCATGTATGGAAAGAGGGGTTGCAGACAATGAGACACCCATTCTCAGAACCAGCAGTGAAAGGACGCCTAGAAAAAAAGTTTAAGGCTCCAGAGTCTACCCCCAAGTGTTTATCCTCCCAACCAACACCGGACTCGGTGGTGTCGTCGGCAGCAGCAAGGAAGGCAAAGGCACAGCACAAGTGCACGACTCCTCCTGAGAACGAGGCGAGACGCCAAGATGCCTTTGGCAAGAAAGTGCTCTCCGTGGGAGCGACCACAGTAAATGCCGCAAACTCTCTGGCAATTGTGGCCAGATACGATAGGGAGATGTGGCACAGATTAGCTCCGCTGCTTGATCATCTTCCAGAAGAACAGAGGAAGGTGGCGATGCTACTGGTCCGAGAGGGTGAGGAAGCCTCAAATCACGCAATAAACATCGCGGTGGATCTCGCTGAGTCAGGCTTCAAGCAAGTCAACAATGGGGTGGTATTGCGTCGACAGTCATGGCTTAAGTGTACCTACTTCAGGCCAGAGGTGCAATACAAGGTCTTAGATATGCCCTTTGAGGGAGACCTTCTTTTCAGCGAGAAGGTGAACGAGGCCCTAAAAGGGATGAAAGAAGATTCGGACACGGCACGTTTATTGGGTGCCCTCTAGAGTGGCAGAAGTTACAAGTCTTTTCGTCCCTTTAGAGGGGCTTCAGGTAATTCAAGATTCTCTTCTGGAGACAGATCCTTTGCCAGATCTGCTTACCCCTCCCAGGGATACCGACGTGCCTCACAATCGGCTAACCGTCGACGAAACTTCCAGTCTTCCAGAAAACGACCATCATACCCATCGTCGTCGAGAGACAAGCAAAATAAAGATCAGCAGTGACATACCACGCACCGTTCTGGGGGGAAGAGTCTCAGCATATGTCGACGAATGGGAAAGGATAACGACGTACCAATGGGTGTTAGACACCATAAGAAACGGACACTCTGCAATTCAAACACAACCCTCTGCAAATTCCACCTGCGTTCACCGCTCAGTCCCATGTGAAGGTACTGCAACAAGAGGTTACACTCATGTTAGCGAAGGGCGTGATAGAATTAGTTCCAACATCACAGAGAGGTCAAGGAGTCTACTCAAGATACTTTGTCGTAAAAAAGCCGAACGGCAAATGGCGTCCCATTCTAGACTTATGCGATCTCAACAAGTCCTTAAAGAGCCTAAAATTCAAGATGCTCACTCTGCAGGAAGTGATCCACGCAGTTCAAAAGGGAGATTTCCTGGCGTCCCTGGATTTACAGGACGCGTATTTCCATATTCCAATGTGTCGGAAACACAGAAAATTCCTACGTTTTGTAATAGGGCGAACTCACTACCAATTCACGGTTCTTCCTTTCGGGCTCAAGACCACCCCCAGAACGTTCACAAAATGCCTGGCTCCAGTGGCTGCCTGGCTAAGGAAGCAAAGCCACCATGTATACCCATACCTCGACGACTGGCTGGTAAGGGGATCCTCCCCAGCGTCGACCAACACAAGTCTGCAAGCCACCAGGCAGCTTCTACAACGACTAGGATTCGTGGATCTGTTGCAGGATCTGACGTCAAGAGCAGTTCCTGTATGTAGATTAGCCCAAGACTTCAAGAGCTAATGGCCAGTTTTGACTGTCTAAGTGGTTTTAGTCCTAAAACTGGGTAGCAGGAGAATTTTCTTAACTTGCCCCCCTGCACAAAGAATCTCTACCAGCCTTAGGTTTGTATTTTGAACAGAATGGGCTCATGTTTGAAGGAGGACCAGACTTTAATTCCCATTACCATGGCGCTTTGTAAGCCAGTTTCATGTTTGTGGCCTAGAGCAGAGAAATGCAACCAGAAATCAAGATTTGGGGCCGACCTCTGCTGAACAGCATTTAACTTTTAACTAACCTTAGCAAATGCACGCAATCTGAACATGGAAACCCTTGCAACCGTAGCTTCCTGCAAACCGTGATCACAGAAGGGCAACATAAATCTATTTCTGATGCTTGTTAATCTGCTTAGAATCACATGCCGTGCATATGGTCTGACATCCAGTGGTAACCGCAGAGAACTGCATCTTGTCTTTCGGGGACCGAAAAGGGACGTCGGCATAGGCGTGTCTGTAACACTCTCCCTATCCCTAGCGTGATGTGTAGTGTATCCAAAATCCCTCACGCGCAGAGGTCCCTCAGATTGTTTTTTTTCCGCCCAAATAACTGGTCGCCCTATAGCGGAGCTCTTGATAAGAGACATTGTTTATCTTTATACCGACTTTGTCGGTTGTTTCCCATAAGTCACTTCGACAGCGATTTAAGCAACTTCGGCGAAGACTGCGGGAAGTTTCTACAGCAGTGGATTTCGGCGCCTAAGATCTGGCGGCTGAGCCATCCACGTGGCCGGGCCCTCTGGCCGGCCTACACAGTAGGGAGAGTGGGATCGGGGTGGCCATATGTTTTTGTTGTCTTTCCTCTTTCCCCCTCTTTGCCCTCTAGGTCTGGTCATCTTTGGTGCTGCCTTTCGCTATGGAAAGGACACCATTTAGGTTCGGCCCCAAGTGTAGGGTCAGGTACCCGTGAAAAGACGAGCACAGAACGTGTAATTCTTGTCTCCTCCTAGATCACAACGAGAAGCGGTGTGTGGCTTGTAAGCTCCTTCGGCCTAAGACCCTTGAGGAGCGCTGTGTAAAGTGGTGGGCCGCGTACGTTATGTTGAGGGCTGAACCCTCTTCCCCCAACGCCTCACCCGCCGAAAGTTACGGGGGCACTGATGATGACCAGACATCTGTGTCGGATGTCATAGACCTTGAGGCGGATACTTCTAGGACCGCCACGCCCATCACCGACCCCTCAAGGCCTGATGCTAGTCTCGCTTCAGGGACAACATCCGGCGACAAGGGTGTACAGAAACCACAAAACACGAAGCACACAACCCCACCACCGATTTCGACGGTTCCGTTGAAAAAGGTGAAAGCGCCAACAGGGCCGTGGAAAGTTTCGACTGAGTCCTCTGATCGGGTAGATCAGCAACCTTCCCCACATCCGCAGCAGCGTCTTGTGACTGGGCACTCCAAAAACAAGGGCGCTACCTCTAAATCGGATTTACACGCCAAAGCACAGTCATTTGATGCTCTGGCACCCCCTAAGGGCCCGATGGGCCCGAAACCTACTACTAGGCCTCCTAGCCTTTCCACAGGCAAAATCTACCGCTAGGCCCTCTGACGCCACTGCAGGCGGCAAAACGTTCGAAGGGTGCATGGACCATCTTGAAAGGATTGTCTTGCATTCTGAGCATCCTTCCCCTAAGAGATCTCGTGAAGACCTTCTTTTGGGGTCTGCTTCACGTTTCCAGGAAAATCTCGATTCTCAGCCCTCGGCTTCTGTCCACCATGAATGTGATCCAGATGGACTCTTACCAGGACATCTATAGCGAAGAAGACCCTTCCTGCAGGACTACCCTGAGGGCCAGGTATATGCCATGGACAACTGGAAGGAAACCCAGCAAGTGGAAACGGCGCCATGGAGGCTCCCCACGCAAGATCAGGACACTGATGTTCTATGCCTGGATTCTCCTCAGACCACCCCGGCTCGCCAGGCCTCGTCTGTAGAAATGGCCTTCAATGCCATCTTAAGGAAGACAGCAGAGCACTTTCAGATCACCACACAGGAGGCGGTGCCCGAACAAGAATTTGTGGAGGATATTCTCAGAGAAAACCCCCTCAAGCCAAGCCATTCCCCTCCTAAACTCTGTTAAAAGAAGATTGGCCCACTCCCTGGTCACGCCAGCTCAGACCCGGGCAGTGAACCCAAGAGTGGAAACTGTTTCGGCCAGCTCCTTCGGCCCCTCAATATATTAAAGGGCACGCCACCGCAGACTCCTTGGTAGTCACTAACACCCGGAAACGGGCAGGGGTACCCCTTGCTACGAGGGAGGCACTTCCGGAAAAGGAATCCAAAAGGTTGTACGCCCTAGGTAAGCGTATTACCTCAGCAGCTGCATACACCACACTCATAGCGAATAACACCACGCTGCTTGCCAGTTATGCAGATGCACAATGGAACCTTGTACAAGAAGGTCTCCAGGAGGTTCCTGAACCCGCTAGGTCCAGGCTTCTCACCATCGTGGCCGAGGGCAGGCAGGTAAATCAGAATATAATCAAAACACTCTGGACACTGCTGAAACAGGCAGGTCTCTGGCCCAGGGCGCACTACTCAAGCGGCACGCTTGGCTGTGCAACTCAAGGTTCAACCCTGACACACAGGCCGCTCTTATCAACAAACCCATAGATGAGACCAATCTCTTTGGGAAAGCGGTCGACGATGCCCTGGAGATGGCCAAGAAAGAGCATGAGACTCTTAAGGCCTTGCAACAAATAACTCTGAAGCCTTTCCCCCAAAGGGGAGGCGGTTCTCGTCGGTCCGTTCGAGGGCATTCACTTGCAGGTCAAAACAACTACAATACGGGAAACTGGAAACCTGGACAAACATCCGAAAGCCGCGCCAACTACCCGCCTATGGGTCAACCACAAGGCAGTGGCACCAACCCCAGAGGAGCCGCAGCTTCTGGTCAGAAATGACCAACGGATCCAGGTCCCCTCCCATGTCACCCCGGTCGGGGGGCATTTAACATCTTTCCTTGCGGCATGGGAAGGGATAACTTCAGATTGGTGGGTTATAAAGACGGCCGCCCACGGTTCCTGCGTAGAATACGCCCGACCACCACAATTCAGACTACTACAATTCAGACCGCCACGTTCACAAAGCTCTTGCCGGACCCCCTGCAGATCCTGAATCAAGAGGTGGAAGCGCTTCTGGGAAAGGACGCCATAGAAGCTGTTCCTATTCTTCAGGTAAACAAGGGTATTTATTCAGTGTACTTCCCTGTACCCAAAAAGGACCTCATCAGCGAACAAGTTTATAAAACCTCAAATATTTTGTATGGTAACACTACAGGAAGTGATCCCACTGTTAAAACGGGGGCATCATATGGCAACATTGAACATGAAAGATGCATACTTTCATATTTCAATGTTGCCAACGCACAGGAAATATCTAAGGTTCAGAATAGAGGACAGGCATTACCAATTCAAGGTACTCCCGTTCGGCATCGCCTCGGCACCAAGGGTGTTTACAAAGGCCCTGGCAGTAGTGGCAGCACACCTGCGCAGACTATCCATCCCGGTTTACTCTTACCTCGACGACTGGCTCACGACGGGGGACTCCTACAACACATGCTTTTTGAACACCCAGAAGACTGTAGACCACCTGTGCAGTCTGGGATTCTCTGTCAATGAGAAGAAGTCTAGTCCCCAGTCAAGTAAAACAATTTCTGGGGCCTCTAATCCGGACAAGACAGCCTAGTCTTCCCCTCCAACGAGAGGGTTCAGAACATTCTTTTTCAGATCCCTCAATATGTATCCAGTCGCATGGTGACGGTACGCAAAGCCATGCAGCTGTTAGGCATGATGGCGTCCTGCATATACTTGGTTCCCTCCCAGCAAGACCAGAAGTAGGGTTGTGTGCCTGGTGTAAGGTCTGGGTTATAGGCCATTGGTGTGAGTGGACCTCCCGTGTAACGCTCACCTGGTATCCTCGGGGACATGACAGCCTGTTCTGACCTCTTACGACCTCAAACCCTTCCCTGGAGTCTACTCGACTGGAGACTGGGCCTTGTTTTCTTGGAAAGTGCTCTCCGTCCTACTTTCAGCGCAGGGGGCGCGTTGATTGATGCAGGCTCGTTGCTGCCTAGCTACTTCGCTGGCAAGAGTCCGACAGGTAAGTATAATGAGTCTTTTGAACAGTTCTGTAACTTCGTTCCTTTCCTTCCTTAGATGATGGCCGGCGTCCGGAGATGGCGACGTGCTGCTGAGATGAGTAGCGCTGAAGGTGAGTGTGAGTGTGAGCGCGATGCGACCCTTTCGTATTTGTATTGAACTCAGTTCTTTTTCTGTGTTTTTTAGGTGCCGCGACGTTTTCAGCGTGGATGCCGGTTATGAAGAAAAAATGCGGTGAGTAAGCACGGTATGCAGCGCCTCTAGATGTGTCCACGCTAACCTGGAGTGTATTTTCCCTCTTGCAGATGGATGAGACGTTTCGGAGACAGAGTTCCCCCAGAGCGGCTGGGATTCAGGTAAGCGGTTGAAGCTCGTACAGTCTTTAAAAATAAGCGAAGATTTGCTGAATGCTTACTAATGCCTTTTTTTCTGTTCTTTTCCCTTTTCCTTAGGAAGCGGCGTGCCGGGATGGGAATGACACCGCCGAAGATGCACTCAGAACAGAAGAAGTGATGAATGATGGGCAGAAGCGCCGCAAGGTAAGGCTGTTCTTAACGGTGTTCTTGCAGGAGCTGAGCGCAGAAGAAGGATGCAGGCCTACTGGGGACCGATCCAAACACAGTAAGTGTCACGCTGCAGAAAACACAAAGCATGTTTCTCAGCCTGGGCGTGGCTTAAATAGTCTCTGGGTATCCCAGGTGTCTCTGGGATGAACCACACCCAAAAGACTAGGCTGCATATGCAGTTCTGGGAACTGAAATATGTGGGGGCATCCATCTTGTCCCCATCAATGCACTACAAGTCGAATCCCCAATGTTATCCTATGGGAGTGAGTGAGTCTGGTGCCACAAGCGCCAAGTCTGACTCCCAAGTGGGTCTTTGGAGGGATGGAGAGGCCCTTGAGGGCCGCCGTGTAGGTGATCGTGGCCTGGCTCCAGCCTGACATCTTGGAGGGCTGGGGACATGAGGGGCAGGAATCATGACATCCCCCAATCTTTATTTTCCTACCGCGTAATGCTTTGTCCCAGTACCACAGGGTGGTCTTGGTTGTTTCCAACAGTGTGCCCTCTCTCCCTCTGTCTCAAACCCCAGATACTCAAGTGGGATCTTCGTTACATCTCTCTCCAGGCTTACGCATCGGTTTTGGTTCTTCCGTGGCGCCCATTGTAACATCGGTGCCACCTGCGCTGCCCATAGATAACTATGGAATTCTGGTACTTCCAGCCCTCCAATTGCCTGAGTTTGGAATAGCGCCTTCCTAGGGACTCTGGGCTTCTTCCCTTTCCAAATAAAGCCCAGGACTTTCTTCTGTAAGTTCTGGAACGCCGGGGTGGGAATTCGTAGCGTGAGTGTGCCTACTACATATAAAAACCTGGGTAGAAGAGACATCTTAACCGCCGCTATACGTTCTGACAGGACAATTCCTGCATATCCCATCTTTTGAGATCTTCCGTCAGGGTTTTCAGCAGTCCTGGGATATTTGCCCCATAAAGCCTTCTATAAGTGGGTGTTAGGTTTATGCCTAAATGGGCTATGGGCCCTTGACTCCATTTTAATGGGTAACATCTCTCCCTCTCTGCCACCCACTCTAGGTCTTCAGTGATGTTGAGTGCTTTGGATTTAGGGTAGTTAATATGGAACCCTGAAACGTCCGCAAATTTCTCTAGAAGTGTAATAGCTTGGGGGAGTGAGTGCTCTGTATCCCTTAAAAATAAAAGGATGTCATCACATAGAGGGCTATTTTCTGGGTTCCACAGGTTCCCACCTCCACCCATACCTTCTGTGCTAGGGGCTCCATGGCCATAGTAAAGATTAACGGGGATAGTGGGCACCCTTGTCTAGTACCCTTGCGGATCGGAATGCTTTCAATTAGTTGGCCCTTGATCATTAGCTGTGTGGACGGGTTTACGAAATTGGCAAATATCATGCGGGAGAAGATCAGTACATAGCCTGGATTGGAGCTTCCTACAGCTGACCCTGGAGATGTTTGGCTATCGAAGGCCCTGGTCGCGTCCAGAGCCAGTACAGACATGGGCTGGCCGGTTCTCTGTCCCTATTCAATGGTGTTTATTGCCCTACGGATGTTGTCATTCGTGTGAAGCCTTTTGACAAAGCCCGCCTTATCCGGAGTGGATAATCTTCGGGAGAACTTTAGCCAATCTTTTGCTACAATGGTGTAATAGATCTTTGCATCCCCATTTAACAATGAGTGAGGGCGATAGCTTGCGCAGTCCGTTGGGTCTCTATCCGTTTTCAGCAGGAGCACCGTGGTAGCTGGACTCATGTCCCCCGTGACACGTCCAGTATCCCTTATATAGTTAAATAAGTGTCAGCGGGCCCACCAGAACATTTTGGAATGCTTTATAATGAGCATTACAGAGGACGCCTGGGGCCGGGGATTTGTTCCCTTTCAAGGTATAAATGACCTCCCTTACCTCCTCTTCCTAAATAGGAGCTTCTAATTCTTGCCTATCTCTTTGATTTGCAGCAAATCTGTTTGCGCTAGAAATTCTGCTCGTGCCTCTCTTTGCAGATTATCCCCTGATAAATTACTGGAGTAGAATGAGTGCATTACTTCTACTATCCCTTTTCCCCCCTTTTCCATTTCTCCCCCCGGGCGCTTTAGTTGGTTGATGCGGTTGCAGTGTTTTTGTTTTTTTTTTCAATTTGGCCACTAATAGCCGATTGGCCTTGCCCCCCTTTATGTAATACATCTGTTTCGTTCGTAGAAGGAGTTGTGCGGATTTGTCCGCGTAGCGAGCTTCTAATGCGGCTTTAGCTTGTTTGAGTTCCCGCCAAGCCTTCTGGGATCTTCTATCTTTGTATTGGGTTTCAGCTATTTTTACTTTAGCTTCTAGTTCTTGCCTCTCCCTTTCCTTCCTCCTCAGGAAGTTTGCGGTGTGTGCAATGAACTCACCTCAGACTACTGCCTTACTGCCATCCCATATTATCCCCCAATTAATCCCTGGTGGAGTGTTTACTTAAGTAATTTCTTAGCACCTGTTCTATATCCATTCTGTGCCAAATCTTTTAGAAGTAGTTCATTTAAGCGCCATGGTGTACGGATCTGCGGCCGCAGGCTCGGCATCTCCATCATCCTAGAGACCGGCTCATGGTAAGATATATACTGAATCCCTATTTTCAGCCCTGTGATTTGTGGAATAACTGTGTCAGAGACTAGGATCATATCGATCCGGGAGAACCCTCTATGCACAGTGGAGTAGACTTTTTCTTTTGGGCGGAAAAACCGCCAGGTTTCTAGTAGTTGTAGGTCCCTAAGGAATCTGGCTAGGGCTTGTCTATTCACGTTGTCACTGGGGGACACTGGAAGTTGTCGCATGCCCTCTAGCCAATCCCCATTTCCACATAGGCCCTTGGATACTGCACCTATATTGTTCTTGTTCCCAACCGCGAACTGTGTTCCATTTAGACTCCCTCCTGCCCCCCAACTTCTGACTTCCCAGTAACATTTAACAATAACCTCTACCATGATTTATCACAGCAGCTCACCGTGATTGAACTCTCCCAGGAGTATGGGGATCCATGTTCCCCCTCCCTCTCCTCCCTCCGCCCCAAGCATGTCTTATCTTACTCCCATTCGCCTTTAGTGGTGTGTCTCTTGAGGAATTCTAATCTAATTACCTCCTGGTCCTCCGCAAGTACAATGCCATCATTCAGCCACCCCTATGCATGAATATTGTTAACAAACGAGATCTGTAGACATGGTTTTACCCTCTCCCGAAGGCTCGTCATGTCGGATCCTTTGCCTTTATTGCGGCCCCTTGGGCGAGGTAGCGCTGGTTTCTATCGATCATCCTCCCGGGTGCCACTTTCTATGAGATGATCTGAAGGATTATCTTCTGCGGCATTGCGCTCACTTCCATCCTCCTCTCTCATGAGCTTGTCCATGTATTCTTCCTTTGACTGTGTACCGTTGCCCTTTCCACTCAAACCGAAGTCCATTCGGGAAGATCCATCGGTATCAGATTTTCTTTTTCCTCAGCCAATCTGTAGCCACTCTCAAGCACTTCCTCTTCCGTAAGGTGGCTTGCGCCAGATCTTGATAAAGCAGGATAGGCGTCGATTGGAAACGTATAGGTTCTGTCCTGCAAGCGGCCCACATGATATCTTCTTTTAGTTGGTACAGGTGTTCTCTAGTTAGCACATCTGGAATTAGGTTTTTGTTGATTTGATAGGTGGAGTAGACCCTGTTCATTCTGTCTAGGACTATGTCCCTTTTTCCTTCTTCTGGGCCCAGGATCTGTCCGATAAGTTCTGTTACTGTTTGCTGAATTTGGGAGTCTGGAACTGATTTAGGAATGCCTCTGATCAGTATATTATTGCGTCTCTACCTATTTTCAGCATCTTCCTGTTTGCTTTGGGCTCGGTCCATCTGCTGTTCCAACTCTTGAACACTTCTGGTCAGCACGTCCTCTTTGTGTCCCTGCTCTGCTATTACCGTCTCTGGCTCGTCCATTAGTTTCTCCACGGCCGTAATTCCTTTGTTGAGGTCTGCTATTTAATTTAATATTTATTGTGCTATAGTTTAACATATAAACTTTACACAAATTTAACACAACTAACATGATAAAAAGTCTAACATACTTCAAATACCATTTTTAAATATACATGAATTGCAATACAAAATACTATGTTAAAAAGAACAAATAATTCACATTATACTCAGATATATATAAAATTTCATAGCATCTGTATGAGAATTATTTCATAAAACCTATTCTTCTACAGAGTTATACCCAATCTTGTTTCAATTTGCAACCAAACAGTATACAGAGCTATTAAGAGACGTAGACTGTTGGAGTTGAGGCAATAATGCCAAAACAGAGCTTCCCCAATATATGTAGTTTAATGCACATAACTGCCGAGAAGGAGGGTAAAAGTGCCAACCATCTCCGAGCACTCAGTCAGCAAATGTTTTGCAGTCTCCAAATGCTTATGCACTTTACATAATCGGCAGATACGTTCCTCGGCAGCCATGCAGTCTTTTCTCCCCGTATTACTAAGGGTAGGTAGTTGTTCTAGGCGAAGCAGTAATATAAACCGTCTAAGCTTGATAGATGGACAGATATTCAGGTATCTCTGGGGTTTCCTAAATTCAAATAGTCTATATTGCACATACTGGTAGCTGCTCAAACTCTTAAGATGTTCAAAATTCTCCAGCCAATCCCAAAGGTCGATACATTTACTCAATGCTCTATTTACTTTATCTGAGTATTTACCATCTCTGGATTGCCAGCCTATTTCGGAGAACAGATTGTTCATCTGATCAACAATTGAAGAGGTTGTTCCTTCCTTTATTATTTCCTGGTGTACCGCTAGTAATATGTCGTTACTTGTATCTCGAACCATTCTGAGATATAACGCGGCTCGCTTCTTTAACACCAATGCCTTTAGGGAGGTTAAACCCAATTCTAATCTAAGGATGGCCATCGGAATTGAGGGAGGTAGACCAAGCACACGACGCCAGAATTTACCCTCTAATATCTGAAGCCATCTAAGATCAGACTCTAATAGTGCTTCCAGGCCATATATTATCGCCGGAGCGAACACCTGTATATAGAGTTGCCTTATACCCCATAGAGTAAAGCCACTATGGCTGATCGTAAATCTATGAAATAAGGCAGTCAACTGTGCAGCTTTAATACAGCGTGTTTTTTTGCATGCCAAATAATCCCCAGTATTTTCGGTATTGAGGGACATATGAAATATTCACTGTCCCTACTGAGAGTTGCACGCGGGAGACCTTTTTTCTTGTGTATCTCATAATCTTTGTTTTTCCTAGATTAAGATTAATGCTTAAGCCATTCTCTTCAGCATATTCCCATAGTGCTACCGCAGATCTTCGCATCCCACTGATGGTGTGATCAAATATCACCAAGTTTTCAGCGTATGCTAGTACTGGGCAGCTAGCTTTCCCAATTTTCGGCGGGCAGTTTCTCACCTTATTTAGTGCTTCAGGGATGTCGTAGGTATATAGGTTGTAAATTAAAGGACCGTTACGCATCCTTGCTTGACACCCCTTTTTTGCATAACATTTTGTGTTGTATGGCCATCTTGATCTAATTTCAGTTTGACTGAGTTATTTGAATGCAAGAGTTTTAAATAGTATATTAGGCCATCGGGACATCCCATTGTATAACCGACTACGGGGTATGGAGTCAAACGCCGCTGTGAAGTCTATATATAATGCGTAAAGCGGGACCGATCCAGTTCGTAAGGCCACCCAGGATTCCACCATGTTCGCCGGGCCTCTCCCTCCTTTGTCTGCATGCCCCCTTGAGTCTCCTTACTACTTAATTCTGGTGGTCGTGCGGAGCACTGCCTTCTCTCTCCATCCGCGCTCCAGGCCTCCTCCATGCCTCTGAAAGTATGGGGAGGAAGCGCACAAGGCGCCCGATGCTCGCAGGGACAGCAGCTCCGCCCAAGTCACGGCCGCTTACTTCCTCTGAGCCCGCACTCGTGGCGTCCGCCTTCTTCTCACGCTAGTCCCTCTGGCGGTCGTTTCAATCCACCCCAACCTCCGCCTTCCACTCCCGGGCTGCTCCAGCTGCCTTTTGGTCCCGGACTGCTTTCTCAGTTATTATGGAGGTAAGGAGGGGGGGGGATGGGCCGCAGACCTCCACCAGTTTTCTTTCGATCCAGGATACCAGCGATTTAAGTTGCTTTTGCCACCATTGCTGGCTTATGCAAAGATGGCACTTATGACGCAGGTCCTTCCACCATAACTCAAGCACACTTCTCTGAGATCTTCCGCTGTCGCGGCCGCCATCTTGGCGAGAGATTCAGTCCGCGACATGAAATCGTCTCAAACTTCACCAAAAATGCACTTCTCCCGGTCGATGCTCTAGGCACCTGTGTATGCATGGGAGTTTTCCTAGGTTTTTAGACGTTTTTTGAAGGGGGATTTTTGGGCCTCAAGGTGGGGAGGGATAACGGAGCTCACCAAGGAGGCATCCATCCACGTCCTTGGCTGGCCACTCCCCCCCATAACTTGTTCTACTCTTAAACAGTGCAAATAGTTTGAATTCTCCAATGCAATAGATAGGCCAAAGTCAATGGGCTAGAGTCTTGTATAAGTAAAAACGGTTCTCAGAAGTAGTTCATAGAAGAAAGCTTTGTGTCTGGTCACAAGCTGACTAGGCCTGCAAGTTGCCAAAGTTTCGCAGTGAGAGGCAAGTTCTCTCGGTTGGGTTTTCACAGTACCTTAGATTGAAGAAAAAGATGCTGCTGAGGACTTCTGTTCCTGAGCCTCAGTTGTGGGGACAAGAGGGAGGACGTCGGGGGACTCCTGCACTGCACGGGGACTGGTCACAAAGCTAGCAAATCTTTGATTCCTGTAGCTGTTGTCAATCACACAAAATGGTGTCCTCCTCCCTGGCTATTTGGTTTCCTGCAGCACTCTGAGGAAAATAAAACCAGCTCCGAGAATGGTATCCAGGTGGCTTATGAGTTGATTGGTCCCACCAACTCAAAGGAAGAAGTCGTCCTTGAAGGGCTTCTCTGTCGAGATGAACTTGGCGATTTGGACCTGCAGCAGGGCTTCACTGGGCAAACCACCGGTCCAGGAGTTGCAGCCGTCCTCTTTCAGCTCGTCTTCGGTTCTTTCGTTCCAGTGGTCGACTCTGCCTTCCAAGCCAAGAGACTTTGCCCTTTTAATCAGTTTTCTCCCATTCATTCCAGCTTAGCTGCCACTCACCCAGTAAGGTGGCTTTCCTTGCCGGACAGTCAGCCAATCACGCCAGAGTGCATTTCAGTTTCCTAGGAGACTAGGCACAGGGAGTTTCGGGCACCTCCCTCACTTCCTATCCACCCCAGACACTCGGGCGCCAGAGGCGGTCTTCAGTCCAGAAGCTCTCCCAAGGCGTAGGAACAAAGGGACCAAACCTTGTTTGGCACGCAGAGACAAACTCTAGAAGGACCTTTCCAACACATAATGGTGAAAAAAGACCGGGACACGTTTAAACAAAGGAGGCTTAGACGCCATCTTGAAAAATATGGCTCATGCGATTTAAAGTTACCAGTGTTCCCGGTCGGGAAAAATCATGGTACTTTGTTGTAAAACCACTGCCACCAGCCTGTTCAAGAGGAAAGGGTAGCATGGGACTGCTACATGAGTTTCTAGACATAGGGGATACTAGGTAACCCCTCCAGCACTCTATTGTAAGGTAGGGTGTGCGGGGTCTAGGAATTTAAAAAGATTAGTAAAGTCAATTTAACTTAACTTTCTCTGGGAAACAGTAGTTTATCCCAGAGAAGGTATTTAAACCTTGGGACAGCCAAAAAGGCTTCCCTGTGTCACTGCACTGAGGGTACACATGAAATGATGATGTATGGAGTTGTCTAAAACTCCCTAATCAAAGAACACAAGAGTAAAACACACATCAAAATACATGAGGGAGTGGGAAAAAAGGGTCACACTTTCTCCAGGTAAAAAAATAAAGTCCTCAAAATCCAGAAAAGTTGCCTGGCATTTCTAAGGTGAAGGGAATTAGCACATTTATGAGATTTCTCCCCAACACTTATGAAACAAGAAACATGCGGAAGCTTTCAGTAAATAACCTTTTCCCCATCCTAAGTGAAGCCCTCTCAATTAACTTTGTAACTAGCGACAACCCAGATCACCTTGCAGACATTTACCATAACTGTCTCCACTACCATTGATTCAGTAGCATCCATTTTAACTAAAACACGACGTGCTGACAAACGATCAAGCTTCTGGTTCAATGATGAATTAGTCTTGCTCAGGCGCACTAAAAGATCCCTTGAGCACATCCACAAAAAAACTCACAATAGACTCGGCTAATGCTTTCATAGCAGCCAACAAAGCAGAAATCATAACCCATAAAGCTAATGCACTCAACACCTGTATTAGCAACGCCACTTCTAACTCTAAGGAGCTCTTCAGCATTCTTAGAGAACTGGAAAATCCGATGCCTAGCTACCACACCGGTTAACTCCAGCAAAGTGTGGTGCACCACCATTCAAAACATTGGCTTCTAAAATTGAATTACTACAAAATAAAATCCTCCCACCTCCAATACTAACAAAATTATCAATAACACCATCTCACTATTTCACTTTACTCTGGTGACCCAAGAACTTGTGTTAGATACCATATCTAAATGAAAAGCCTCTAATTGTAAAGGGGATAATTGCCCAGCCCATCTAGTTAGAACCTTTTTTTTAAATTTGCATGTTGTAATTTTTCCCTTTGTCATTTTAAACTCCTGGTTATTTTACTTGTGATTTTAACTTGTGATAACTGCAATCCTGTTTAAACCTTTGCGCTATATTTTATGCTAAACTAGTATTGGCGTTGGGAATTTATTTTGTGTGTACATAACGCGAGTTGAATCAGAGAAACCTCGCTTTTCTGCACACGTTTCAGGGCTGTAAGAGAACTACAATCCCCAGCAGGATTATAGTCCCTGAACTCTATTCCCCTTGAAACCGGGCGCGAACGAGCCGGCGCGCATGGGCAGGCACAGTCTGCTTCATTCTGTGCATGGAGTGTCTCATAGATAAGCGAGTCAGTCTCATTTGCGCTCAAAGGGGCGGCCAAAACTAGTGGTGGAGAATAACTTCAGCCCACTTGACCCTTAGAACTAAATCACAACTCAATTAAACCTGGCACGCAGCGCTCTGGTCTCACGAGGTTTAGCGATGGTGACGCTTAATGGGGTAGCGAACAAGTAGAAAGGAGATAGCCAGCCGCAGCTCTCTAACAACCTCCCAGCACAATTACTTGCTAAAGGGAGTAAGGCTAAAAAGAAGAGGCCCACACAACAGTTGCACAGCGAGACATCTCAGGTAAAAGCTCACAAACTCAACACAGTGACCCTGAAAGTAGGCATGTTAAACACACGCTCATTAAATAAACATGCTCTGTGTCCATGATCTAATCAAAGACAGGGACCTAGATATGTGCATAACTGAAACTTGGCTGTAGGGTCCCATCGGCCCAATAGGGATAAATGTAGTCCCAGAAGGATATACACTATATAACAAAAATGGAGACAATGTGGCGGAATGGCAGTAATAGCCAAGGAGGCATTACACCTTTTCAAAGCTAATTTTGAATGTACAGGCTGTGAGACTATTCAATTAAAGTTGACCCAAACAACTGTCTGACATTATCGTGGTAATCAGACCCCCTCCTTAACATCAGATTTTGATAATGAAGTTATCTCTCAAATAAGTAACCTAGTCTCAGTTAACTCTTCTACCTTATTAGTGGGGGGGATATGAACAGGTAGAGAGGGAACCCAGTAGATAAAGATGCTACGGCCCTGGAAAGCACCATGAACAACTTAGGTTTCCAGATAATAAATAATGAACCCTCAACCCCTTAGGGTAACCAGTTGGACTGGATCTGTACAAATAACCTGCAATCAGCACAGGTAATAACAGAGCCGTGTATCTGGTCCGACCGTAGTCTGGTCAGTTTTGAGATACTACTAGACCCCCTATCTAAACAGCAAGAGAACCCTCATGTGAAAGTTCGGAGCAGAAACTTTAAGGACATTGGGTCTGAGTAACTAAAACCACGTTTACATCAAATCCTCGAGTCTTTCACAGACAATGATGGCTGCAAGCACATTTTAGTGAAATATACTAAACACATGCAGGAGTTGGTAGATAAGTATGCTCCTTTGAAAAATAAGTCAGTCAGAAAAAACAATCAATGTAAATGGTACAATGAGGAAATTAACAAACTTAAACAAGTAAAACGTGCCAAGGAAAAAGAGCATGGCGACGGAACCAAACCCAAGAAAATAGGACTGGAAATGTACTGATCAAGCATAAAAAGGCAGTAAAAGAAGCGAAATCCAACTATTACAACAAAGAAATAGAGGCAGCGCCTAACTCAACCAGTAAACATTTCGAAATACTCAAGGCAATCGAAAAACCCAAGGTGCCCTCACCACCACATAACCCTTCTAAGGAAGATTGTGACAGCGTGCAAGAAGCCTTTGCTGCAAAACTCTTAAAAGCTAGAAATAATATCATACTAGCAAGGGCCTCTACAAGTTCAGAAACTCCTTACACAGAAAACCCCTTATCTGAAAAAAGAGTTTTTGTTTCTCAGCAGTTTCTGAGGAGGAACTTTGTCTGGTGTTGTCCAAAATGAAACCAACATCTTCTGCGGAAAACACCCTCCCCACTAAGATCATACTGGACAGCAAAGAACTCTTTGCACCCACACTGACCAGGATAGTCAATGCTTCCTTCACAGAGGGATTAGTTGCAGAAGCTATTAAGAATGTCACAATAACCCCCCTAATTAAGAAAGCGGGTCTGGACCCTAAGGATCTCAGTAACCTACGTCCCATTACCAACTCTAACTTCATTTTGACGATCTTAGATAAAATCGCTGCAAAAACACGTGTAAGCAGCTGACACACTCCACATACAGCAATCGGGTTTTAGGGTAGCCCACAGCACAGTCTGCCATACTGGACCTACAGACTCGCATGCTGGATCTGATAGATAAGGGCAAACCCGGGTTGCTCATGCTGCTTAATCTCAGCATGGCATTTGATCTGGTAGATCACCAGTTACTCCAATCTGCACTCGATAAAATCGCTGGGTGCTCCACAACAGCATTGGCATGGCTAGCCTCCTTCCTGAAGGACAGGAATCTCTCTTGTTGCCCTGATGCCCCACACCACTATATTTGTAAATCTGTACATTTAGTTGTCATCTGTTTGGCATAGATATCTTTCATGAGACAACCGGCATGTTGTATATAATATTGCCTATATTGTTTATCGCTGTAATTTATGCCTCCTTGGCGTGTATTGTTTCTATTTTACGCGTCCAGCACTGTAACCACACAATACCAAGACGGAATTAATGATTTTTGGATCCCGTCAAGCAAGATCTAAACTGGGAGCACCATTCAAAGCTTACTC
The DNA here is from genome assembly GCF_040938575.1 of Ambystoma mexicanum. Classification (NCBI taxonomy): domain Eukaryota; kingdom Metazoa; phylum Chordata; class Amphibia; order Caudata; family Ambystomatidae; genus Ambystoma; species Ambystoma mexicanum. The sequence continues at coordinate 865,791,444 of NC_090926.1, forward strand.
TATCAAAGAAGCTTACATTCTAGTATCACCCCAAGTAAAAACATTGGGGATGTTGGTGGAAGCATCAGTTGGTGCTGAAGCTCAAGTCCACTATCTATTTAAAAATAATGCGTACTACTTGCGCTTATTAAGAGCCAAGAGACCCTTCATTAATGAAGCGAACACCGCAACAATCGCGAGAGCAATCCTACTGTCGCGTTTGGATTACAGAAACGCCTTGCCGTTGGGAGCCACTAAGAGAGCTACAAAGGTGTCGGTCATGCAGAATGATGTAGTTCGTACAATTAAGAAAATAAATCAGAGCATATATCGGCAGGAAGAAAGGATCTACACTGGCTCAGAGTAGAGGACAGAGTTAATTTTAAGGCTATGACGATAGTCCACAGATGTCTTTTTGGAGAGGCGCCGATATATTTTTAAAAAAACAATTCTCACTGTATGCACCCCAGAGATGCTTAAGATCAGCAGACGCAGGTCTCCTGAATGTACCAGATGCTAAACGGGCCTCTGGACGAGGCAGAGCTTTCCTGGTCAGGGCCGCTAAATATTGGAACAAGCTACCAGCTGTTCTGAGACGAGAAGGAAACTACCTTACTTTCAAGAAATCATTGAAAACGCTCCTCTTCCAATAACTCTTAAAGAATTATTGCATCCTCAGGACCTTTTCTGGATGCTCAGAAGCTGGACATTTTCTCCAATTTCAGTAATTTTAAATCACTGATGCTCCGCGCCCTGATGCCTGCGGGTTTACGGCGCATTAAAAGCGCATAGACATAGTTGCACTTTGTGCACCCACCCTCACTCCTATCATAACTAATTTTGTTGATGCCTCATTCAATACGAATTCAGTCCCAGCTAGTATAAAAGAAGCATGGGTAACAGCACTTCTGAAAAAACCTTCCCTAGAGTCTACAGTACCTACGAATTTCCGACCAATAACAACGGTCCCATTCATGATCAAGATCATATATAAGATAGTTTACACCCAAATCCAAGCCCATCTTGAACAAAACCAACTCTTGGGAGCGAGACAATCGGTATTTCGGCCCAACCATAGCAAAGAAACTGCACTCCTTGACTTGAAAATCCAGCTGGATACCATTGGGGACAGAGGCAAACTTTGCATACTACTGCTGCTAGAGCTATCTGCAGCTTTCGATCCAGTGGATCATGACAAACTTTGCATGACACTAGCGAATGACTTCAGCTTCTCAAAGGATGCCACCCTCTGGGTGAAATTCTTTGTAGTTGATCGCACCGCCAGAGTTTCCATCAGTAAAGAGGCTGCAGATCCCATCCCAGTCCCTATAGGGGTACCCCAAGGATCATGTTTGTCGCCCACTTTCTATAAAGCGTACACTAAACATTTATTTGTGGCTTCGGATGCTATGGGTTTCATTTATACCAACTTTGCAGATGACACCCAGATCCTTATACCGATCACTGGGAACTATGACCATGATACACTGCTCATCAACAAAATGTATAATGATACAAAACTGGATGTCGCTGAACAGTCTATGCCTCAACAATGAGAAAACTGAGATTCTCATTGTAGGCCCCCCCCCCAACTAAAATCAATGCCCTTCACACGGACTACACTTCAACATTGATGGTACTCCTAGTACCCTACTAGATCTACTACTACTACGTACTTCCAACGACAACCTAGCCAAATTACAACTAATGCAAAAAAAAAGCACTACGAGCAGGCCTAGGACTAGAAAAGTCCGACCACATCTCCAATATCAGGAGGCAGACCCACTGGCTACCCATTAAGGCTAGAATCATCTTCAAGTCATTGTGTGTTGCTCGCAATCACCTCGTCAAGAAAGCACCCATATATATCAATAACTTAATAGTCCAAAAACAACCTAATAGAATGCCCAGATCCAACAACAAATCACTCCTTGTGGTCCCGCGATATGTATGTATTTGAATGCTGCCAAATTATAATCAAGATGTCTGTAACTACGCCGTGACACCTCCGGGTTTGGGCATATAACAAATGCAATAAATAAAGTATATGGAGTAGATAATCGCTAGCAAGAGAATACTTTAAAATAACAAGGTTGCTTTAAAGTAAAATGGACCAATTGATGGTCTGTTTGAGACCAGAGTTGTCTAATCAAAGTATCCAGTTTTGCTCTAGTTTATGTAATTTGCTTATGATGGAAAAGTTATTAGGGCAAATGGCTTCTAACATGAACCACTGAAGGTCTCGACAGTGTCCTCGCTCCACAAAATGTTGGTACCTCTGTCAGACTTTCTGCCGAGACCAATGAGGGTGTCTCCACTGGCTCCAGTGGGCTCGCCAAATCTATATTAGTGTGGCGGATGAACAGCTGCCTGAGAATTTTTACTGCAAGGAGGGCCAGGGGCCCATGTCCCATGAGGGCTCCCAGGAGGGCTTGCAACACCAGGATCCATACCTGCCTTTTGTTCTTCCCAGAGGTTTTTGGCCCTGATCCATTCCCGATGTCACAGATTGCACCCAGGCCAGCACCCAGGGATGCACCCTTGACATTTTCATCGCCTTGCACACTTGGACGGCTCCGCCTCCTGAGCTGGCCAGTTGGCCAAGTCCTCCCATGCTGCAACGCCAGCTGATTACTCCACATTGGGTCTTGACACCAGTGGAGGAGGAACCACTACATACAGAAACTGGCACGGACACCAAAGCAGCTCATAGGACTAGTTTGATTGTCCCTGCTGATGGAGATCCTCCAGTTGCAAACAAACCCGCCAGAGCTTTGCCACCGGATGAGCGCCTCCACCCACACCAAAATCAGAGAGGCTTCCAAACTGTTTGGTTTGGTGCCGGAGGAGGAAGTTTTTCTCTTTCAATGCTGCGAGTCCTAAAGAAGCACTGTTATGTTGGTCCATCTGTTGGACAACTTCTGGAAGGAAGGATTGGCCCTTATGAAGACACCCAGTGCAACCGCTTCCAAGAGGGTCTGCCTGGAGAAGTAGAGTCCCGGACTCTGCATCCAGGTGCCTGAGGTCGCAGCCCTCTCCGGACTGTGTGGTGTCGGCTGGCGTCGGGAAGTACTCGTCCAAACCTTTGACCTCTTCCATGGTCCCACCAGACCAGGAAGGCAAGAAAGTGGATGGGGTTGGCAAACGCATCATTACATCGCAGCTTCCACCGTCAGTGCCGCCAATGCTCTCGCCATGCTGTCAAGTTATGACAGAGAGAATTGGTACAAGCTTGGGACGATATTGGATTTCCTGCCAGATGACAAAGTCCAAAGCCCTGGCCCTGTTCCAGGAGCGTGAGGTGGCCTCTGATTGCACATTTGATGCAACACTTTCCTTCTCCGCCCACTTCTGTCTCTAAAAAGTCAAACTTCCTACTGCACCTCCTCCTAGGTACTCTGCCTCATCTCCTTCCCCCAGAAGCTCATGGTCTCCTAAGCTCTGGTTTTCTCTAGGTTGGACTATTGTAATAACCTCTTACTCTTACGTCCCGTCCCCTTTCCTCCACTGTATGGGCATCCCTTCCAAGTGACGGGAGACTGAACTTTTTTCAGCAGAAAAACCTTCATCCCCTTTAAATTTAGAGTCGTGCAGGGGGGCGGCCCACAGAGCATGCACTGCCCTGACTCCGCCCTCTGGTGCCACACTTCAGTCCCCTTTTCTGCGTTGACGGTAATGGGCAGAATTCACCAGTGCTCCTGTAATTCCACGTGCGGATATCTTTTCTTTATTGCTTTTTCTATCATTCAGGTACTCGGTCCTCAGGTGTCACGCTCCTCCCTGGCGCTTGTCGACTTCTACAGGGTTCAGCAGGTGTCCATCCTGCAACGGGCTCTTCCCAACTTCAAACCCCCATGCCCTCTGCCTATGTTGCTTTGGCCCAGACCACGGTTGGCAATCATGTTCGGTGTGTGACTCGCTGTCCCCAAAGGCGCTGAAGAACAGACTAGCCAGGTGGAGGGAGCTCTTCCAGAAGGACCTCAAGAACTTCGTGAAACATCGTCCCAGGTCCAAGGTAAGGCCGATATTTTCCAGCGCACCCCGCAAGGGAGACTCCCTCCCAGGGACTGTACCGCGTGGGAGGGACCGGCCAGGTCCTTCTACCAGCACGTGCACCGAGGCTGCTACAGCTACCGGCATCCGGGTTGAGGGGTCCTTGTATCCTCCCGGGCGCAGTGTTGAGCGACTGGAAGGTTCTTGTATCGGGCCTACACGCGAGGGGCTATGCCCTTGTGCCGGCGCAATGGCCGAGGGGCTACGCCCTAACGCCGGCAATACGTCCGAGGGTTCGCCTAAACGTAGCTCTACCGACCCCCGATCAAGGGTGTCACACCTACCGGGCCGAGGAGCAGGGTAGGTCTCGTGATCCACACGCTAGTCTTGGACGAGGCTGGACCCAGCGGGCTGGGCAGCATGTCACAGGCACGTCGCAGGCGCGTGGCAGGCAGCTCGACGAAAAGGCCGCCGTGCCAGACAGGAAAACCCGTCCTACGCCATTCCATGAATTCGGGGAAGAACGAGTGTCGAGGTGGGACTGGTCACAACCCGGTATGTGGCCTACAATGTACCCTTCATATGCGCAGGGAAGCTTTCCTTTGCGTCCGTACGGACTGGGTACGCAGTGGCTCAAGCAGTCCCCCGCTACCCTGTCGGTACCGCCTACCACCTCTTCGGCCAGTGAGGAGGTGCTCTTCGACAAATTCCTCAGCCTCGTGAGGTCGTCTCAGATGGGGGTTATCATCAAGGACGCAGTCGGGGAAGTCCTGCCCTCCATTCTAGCGGCACCACAGACTACTCCATCAGGCTCACTGACCTCGGTGCAGCAGCCTCCTCTGGTGCCACAGCCAACTCTGCAACCTCTGCAGCCTCCCGAGCCTCCGGCTCCATCTACCCCTCCTCCTATACAGGATCCGCAAGACACGGACGAGGAGGAGAATCCAGACACGCCATCCTCTGCCAGGGCCTCCCATGAACGTCTTGGTGGCCTGGCGTAGTACCTGGGCCTGCCTCAGCCAGAGGTTGAACAGGCGGCAGAGGGGGTTCTGGATGAAGTTCTCACAAGACGCCGCTCTGCCAACACGGGGATTCCACTGCAAACCGATAGTTTCCCTGGCCAAGAAGGGTTGGCTCATGCCCCACGCAATCCAGCCGGTCAACCGACGCCTGGACGCCAAGTACAGGCAGATGGAGGGGGACACTCTTGCTCTTGACCCTTCCTCAGCCACACTCTTCGGTGATCGCTGCAGAATCACTTTACTCAAGCCTCAGTCGTCCTCAGCCGCCTCCTCTGCAGCGCTACTAGGCAAGGAGGAGATGATCTTGGCGGCTTCCAGTAAGAAGATCTACTCCAACGCCTCCTTGCACCTGCGTCAGGCCAAAGCAGATGCCATGCTGGCTGCCGCCACTCAACGGTTATGGCTAGAAATTGCGGATTTCCTCCCGGAACTCCCCTCCCAATGCCAATCATGCTTTAAGGCGGGGCTAGTGGAGGGCAAGCTCGTGGCGCATGACCTCATGGAATCCATGGTAACGCATATTGATACCTCTGGCCATGCCATCTGCATTGCCACTGACATGAGGCGCACAGCCTGGCTCCAGGTGACGAAATTCAACCTGGGCTTCCAGGAGCACATGCTAGATCTACTGTTTTAGGGGGGTTAGGGGTTGGAGACCTCTTACATTCCTTTAGGGAAGAAGAGCTGGACGACAAAGAACAGCTCACAAACTGCAAAGTCCTTGTCCATTCATACAAAGACCACACCCAAATCTTACACCCAATCTCAGCAGCGCTCTGAGAAGGGTCGTACATATGGAGGCTTCCATGCAGCCTGACCGCTCGCCGTCTCCGAGCCGGCGCAAACAACAAAAGGGGGTGGGGGCGAAATAAGGGCTTTTCCAGTCCCCCTCCTAAGCCTCAGCCTCTGAGAGCCGGTTGCCCGTAGAGAGCCAGGCAGTGGATGAAGTTCCAGCTTCCCAGCGAGGCTTTGGCTTCTACTCCAGGATTTTCGCTATTTAGAAGAACCAGTCAGGCCTGAGAGTTGTGCTGGACCTTTCCACCCTCAACCTCTTCTTACCCCTGTAAAAATTCACGGTGGTTACGCCAGCTTTTATAGCGGAGACATTGGACATGGGAGACTGGATGTGCTCCCTAGACCTGAAGGACGCGTACCTACACGTCCCAATTTGGCAGCCCCATCGTTCTTTCCTACAGTTCAGAATCATAGGCTACCATTTCCAATACAAATTCCTTCCGTTTGGCCTCAACTCGGCCCCCAGGGTCTTTACCAGGCTCATGAACACTGTAGCGGCCCTCCTCAGAGCGCAGGGCCTCAACATCTACTCATACCTCGACGACTGGCTCGCCAGGGCTACGTCTACGGAGGCTGTTCACCACTCATCCCATGCCCTTATGAACATACTGCATGACCTGGGCTTCTCGCTCAACCTCAAGAAGTCACAGCTGCTCCCCAAGCAGACTCTGACATTCCTGGGCTCATTTGGGACACGTGCTCCAAGAGGGTTTGCCCGTCGGAAGACAAAATCTCGGCCATCAAGAGGGCCACCGCCCACTTCCTCAACAGAGAAGTGACCTCGGCATGGAAACATCTCCTGGCTCTACTAGCGGCGATTCTGTTAGCCGTGCTGCAAACAAGACTAAGGATGAGAAGGATTCAGCTGCACTTTGCGGCCTCATGGAATCAGGAGAGGGGTTTGCAATCTGAGATGATCAACTTTCCTCCATCTCTCCACCCGGACCTAACTTGGTAGTCCATGAACTGCAACCCAAGGACGGGCAAGCCCTTTCGGCCGCCCTCTCAGCAGGCCACTATCACCACAGACTCCTCGCTCGAGGCCTGGGGAGCCACTCTGGAAGATCTCTCGGTACCTGGACTCGACAGGAGCAGGAATAACCCATCAATTGGTTGGAGCTGAACGTCATCGTGCTAGCGCTCGGGGCATTCCTCCCACTTCTCAAGGGCAAGGTTGTCCTCATCCAGACAGACAACTCGACCAGCATGTACTACATCAACAAGCAGGGAGGCACCAGATCCCCTCCTCTGTGCAGACTTGCAATCAGCATGTGGGTATGGGCCTTGGAAAACTGAATTTACCTCTCGGCAGTCCACCTCCCGGGGGAATCCAACCTGGAGGCGGACAGGCTCAGCAGGCTGGGAGCGGACAATTACGAGTAGCAGCTAAACGACCTCGTTACTCAGAACTTCAACAGGTGGGGTCACCCCCATGTGGATCTCTTTGCCACCTGGTACAAGAAGTGTCCCCAGTTAGCATCCTGGCAAGGGCAGGACCCTGCTCGCTGGGTGACGCATTTCACCTACAGTGGACCGGCATGAAAGCCTACGCCTTTCCGCCCACTCCTCTGATACAGGGTAATTTTCAAGATCGACTCCTCATCATTCTGATAGCTCCATGGTGGCCAGCCAGGCCATGGTTTTCGGAGCTACTCAGCCTCTCGGAGGTGCCCCTGATACACCTTCTGACGGGCCCAGCACATCTTCTGGTGCAGCAGGGGGACAGTGTCATCCACCCTGCGCCAGGGAATTTAGCCCTCACAGCGTGGTACCTGAGCAGGTAATGCTTCGGCACCTTAGCCTCTCACAGGCCAATCTGGAGATCATACAGGGCGCCAGGAGCAAAGCCACCACGGCCCAGTACAAGAGCAAATGGACCAGGTTCTGCCACTGGGCAGACTCAAGGGAATTGACCCCTTGGCTTGCAATTTGGACAACGTGCTCTCCTTTTTGGCGCACCTCACTCATTCAGGAGTACAGGTCAAAACCTGCCGTACATACCTTGCAGCCATTGGGGCCTACAGGAATTTGGAGGAAAGAATTTCTTTCCTCCTCCTACCCTACTGTCAAACATCTGACGGTTCTCGCTAGAATCTACCCGTCCGTCAAGAGACCGCACCCTGTGTGGGACCTTAATATAGTCTTGGGCGCCCTGGCACACACACCCTTCGAGCCAATGGCGTCTGTGGACATTAGGCTGGTCACCATCAAGACGGCCTTACTAGTCGGTCTTACCTCGGTTCGTCGAGTCAGCGAGATTCAGGCGCTGGTCGTCTCTGAACCATATACCACCTTCCACAAGGACAAGGTAGTCCTGCGGACACACCCGGCATTTTTTTCCCGATCCCAAGGACGAAGCATAGAGAGTGCTGCACTGCCTGGATGTCAGGCGTGCCCTAAAATTCTATTTGGACAGGACCAAGGGCTTCCGCAAGTCGGACGCCCTGTTCGTCATGTCCGCCGGCTCGAGGCCAGGCTATCAAGCCTCTAAGGCTTCCATATACCACTGGATGGTATCTGCCATAAAAGAAGCATATGAGGGTCAGCCCAGGGCGCTCCCGGCCAACCTGCATGCCCACGCAGTCAGGGCCAAGGCAACATCAATCGCATTCCAACGCCATGTCCCTTGGCAAGTCATAAGCAGGGCGGCCACTTGGGCCTCTCTCTCTGCTTTCTGCAGGCATTACTGTTTGGATGCTGGCTCTAGATCTGATGCTGCTTTCAGACAGGCGGTTCCTCCAAACCTATTTGCTTAAGGAGGGTCACTTCTCCACCCTGGGGCTACAATCAGTTGTAATCGCCCAAACAGTATGGCGGAAAAAGGACGGGACGTAAGAGTAATTTTAGGTTACTCACCGTAGTGACTAACGTACTCTTAGTCCATAGTCCCCTTTCCTCGATACGTCCCACCAACCTCCCCCCTAATACTGGTGTCATTAGGCAATTTTCAATCTATTGTCGACGCGTCAATGGGGACAGAGGTGTGGCGCCGGAGGGCGTAGTCAGGGCAGCGCATGCTACCTGGGCCGCGCTCCAGCGCGCCTCTAAATTTAAAGGGGAAGAAGGTTTTTCTGGTGAAAAAGGTTCTGTCTCCCGTCCCTTTGAAGGGACACCCATACATGGAAGAAAGGGGACTATGGACTAAGTTACGTTGGTCACTATGGTGAGTAATTTATAATTTCTAAATCTTCCTTGCTATACTCTCCGCCCTCTGCTCTAATCCAGAACAGGACTGCGAGACTTGTCCTGGGCCTCAAGCCCTATGATTGTATCTATCCAGCTCTGAAATCTCTGCATTTGCTCCCAATGGAGGCAAGGATTACATTCAAAACCCTCTGCATTATCTACAAGGCTTTCTGGGGCCTGGGTCCAAAATACCTTCAGCTATCCCTCTGCAAATACCTCCCCTCTCAAGCTCTTGGCTCCTCTACCTCTAAATCCCTCAGGGTCAGTCGTTTTTTAAAGATACAAGCTGGTGTTAGATCTGTCTTCTGCTGGGGCCTCCCTCTGGAACAGCCTCCCTGCCATTCTAACACTTGAGGAGAACCATCTCTGGTTCCGGAAGCACCTCAAGACCTTCCTCTTTGCTTCTGCCTTCGCCCCCCCTCTCTACTGCTGATCTGGTCTATCTTGGCACCGTACACCTGCCCACCCTCTGTCCTCCGGGCCCAGGTTTCCTGCTCACCTTGCCACCCCCTGCACTGGGGTGTGTATCTTTACCCATACAGCCACTGCACCCTTTTTATTTGTTCCTGCACTTATCTATCCTACCCTGTCTGCTGCCTTAAGCTCAGCACTTCGCAACTGCTGGCTGCACTACCACTTTAGTTGCTTTTATTATTTATTCTGTTCTCCTCTTGCTCCGCACTTTCCACTTCTCCCCCTTCCGTGCACTTTTCCACCTCCCCCTCTACCATGCACTTGCATGTTATCAATGTCACTGGGCGTAGTAAGATTTTGTTCTCCTCTATTCCCCTCCCTTGCCTTGTTGCGCTCTGAAACACTTGTGTATGAGCGTGATAGAAAATAAATATCAATTCAATCACACCATCATGGTGGCGCTGGGCATAGCAGACTCCGGGTTCTGCCAGATGGGCAATGGTGTGGCCCTTTGACACCAGCATTGGCTGAAGGCCACTAACTTCTAAGCAGACGTCCATTCCAATGTAGTGGACATGCATTTTGATGTGGACAGCTTGTTTGGGAAGACAGTAAATGAGACGCTCCAGGCTTTCAAGACCGATGGAGACAGCGTACTCTCTAGGGACCTTCCAGCAGATGAGGTCATCCTTTCGTTCCTCTGAGGACATGGGGACCTTCCCTCTAATGGGATACACCTCCCCTTACTGCCGGCCCTTCCGCTCCACTACCCAGGAACCCTACCAGGGCCACTCCCATGCATATGGCATTGGAGGCCAGTGTTGTCGTCGCCCACAAGCCAGGATGCAGATGTCCAAGCAGGCCTGAACTAGCTGTGGATCCGAGCTTCCACTTTCTGTTGGGCAGAATCCTGTGCAGTGCCCTTGGGGACCACTACACACAATTAAGACTACAAGTGGTAATACAAGTTTACCTTTGGTACAAGCCTGTACTATTAAGTTATAGTGGTAGCAGTAGCAGAGAAGCCAGGCTTATCTCAAGAGTATATGAGCAGTAGCAGAGATTACACAAAGGGACCACAATTACTGTGACTCAAGCAAACACTGACTCAAGGTTTCAGGTAAAAAATAGAAGTACATTTATTTTTAAATCATTTGTCATAAACACAACACTTCTATTAATCCAAAACCACACGTAAAATACACTCCAACCAACCAATTCACTTGGTACAGTATAACTCAAGGTAAGTACCCTATGTTTTAACAGACTGGTGGTGTGAAACAAAAGATGTTACCGGGAATACCTATGCGATCACTTTTTGACAGTAATGACAGTTCGGTCTTACTAAAGATACGTGTATCCGCGGCAAGAAATGTTACCGGGGCAAAAACACACTTCGCACCTGAGTTAACCAGAGAGTTGGGGGCAAAAATCATAGGCAATACTTTTGTCAGGGCAGACAGAATCAGAGAACACTCGACAGAAATTCAAGAGTCAATAGGCCGGAGCCAGTGTCAAGTGGAACCGGGTCCCTGTTGTCGAGGATCACAGTCAGACAGTTCAAGATTCAACGTAGCCACGAGTACTTGGATATTGTCAATAAAGGAAGCAGAAGGGCAAGCCTTGGAAGAGGAGAAAAGGGATTCACCCTAGCTCCTCGAAGCAGAACACAGTACCTTATTCAAGGAAGAAGCTGGTGCCATGGCAGTTGTTCCTGGTAGTTTCCTGCAGACCCACGGTTCCTGGAGCTTCGGCAAGGAGGACGACGTCTGGAGGCGTCTGCACCACACAGGGATGAAGCCGGCAGTAGCGACAGTGAGTAAAAGGTGCGCTACTTAAAAACAGGAGGGGCTCTTCAGATGGCTATCTGGACCACTACAGCAGTGTGCAGCGATTTCGACCCCACCAGGCTCAAGGAAAGAAGACTCCGGACTGGATCTTCTCTGGTTTTCGAAGGGTAGATAGCTCAGGACTGCAGCAGGGCTTCACCGGGACGGGATAGTTGCAGCAGCCGTCTTCTTATCCGCTTCTCTTTGGATCCTTGTTGTTCCAGTGACGACTCTGACTTCCAGCCCAAAAGTCCTGCCTTTTATGCGAAAATCCCCCATTCACACAGCCTGGCTGTCAATCACGCAGCAGGGGGGTTGTCCAGCCCGGAAAACCACCTTAGCCAATCATGGCAAAGTGCAACTTGGGTTTCCTAGGATACCCTGTGCAGGGCGTGACTACACCCCTCCGTCACATTCAGCCCACCTAGACACCCAGGCGCCTAGAGGAGGGCTTCTTGACAGAAGCCCGCCAAGAGACAGTGAACAAAGAAGGCAAACCTGGTTTGCTGCGCAAAGTAAAACACAAGAAGGACTTTAACAAAAAGAAATGGCGAATAAACCCGACCGGAGCCAAAAGAAAAAGTATTTGGTCAAGCAGGTTTATGTTCGAGGCTAATATATAGGCCTAAAACAATACCACGTTTATATAGTATAAAAGCAGTAGAAAAGTTAGGGTAGATACCACTGCCACCAGCCAAGTCTAAATGTTAAAAGAGCTAAACAATTCTCTAGGAGGTACAGATAAAAAGGGCTAAGAAATGACCCTTTCCTATACTCCATGTAAGATGGGGTGTACTGGATCTGTGGTTAAAGGACTGTGTAAAGTTAATGGCAACTTTACCCTTTTCTGGGGGACAGAAGTCAGCCCCAGAAATGGAGTCGGTGGGAAGTCTAAAAGACAACCCTGTGTCACTGCACTGAAGGTGCTGTGTAACACACAAAAGAAGGGGGCTACTTAAGTGGTGTACTCCAGAGCCCACAATCACAAAAACAGATGAAATACACATGGCAAAACATGGGTAAGAGTGGGGAAAAGCTCACACTCTTACTAAGTGAAAAAAAATTACTCCAGAGATCCAGCAAAGCTGCTGGACTCACTAGGTAAGGGCAATTAGCCATTGAATGAGAATTCTTCCCAACACTTTCTCACCCGTGTGGGAGGTCGGCTTTCAAACTTCGTCGAACAGTTGAAAAACATCACCACCGACAAATGGGTGCTGGATGTTTTTCGGCAAGGGCACGCCTTGGAATTTGAGCACAGCTGCTGTCGCATTCCTCCTGTTGTGCGTCAAGTACTGCACATGGCCTGTTTCAGGATGTTCAGGCCAACTTACCTTACAGAAAGGTGCAATAGAGCATGTCCTTTAATGACTCTGGGGTCCGGGGTTTGAGTTTTTCTGGTTAGAAAGAAGTCACCATGTTCTACATACGGAAGCAGGGTGGGACACGCCCCCCCTCTCACCTGAAAGCCCAGTCCCTGTGGCACTGGGCCATTCTTCAGTATATGTTCCTCGTCCCATTTCTCCTGGCAGGCGACAAGAACACACCATTGCAGACTCGCTCAGCAGGGTGCTGCAGTCCTGCCACTCGTGGGAAATGCAGCAGGTGCAAGCATCCCTTTTCTTCTGGAAATGGGGTCAACCCCAGATAGACCTCATTGCGACGGCCGCCAACTCCAAGTACCAGAGGTTCACCAGCAGATATCATCAGCCGAGTAGACTGGGGAATGCCTTCTTGTTCCTGTGGGGCAGGCTCTTCCTCTATGCTTTCCTGCCGATTCCACTCCTCCTGCGTGTGATCACCACACTCAGACATTGCCATTTCAGGGTGCTCCTCATAGCTCCAGCATGGTCACAGCAGATCTGGTACCTGGACCTGCTCTGTTGGTCGGGGGCTTTGTCCATCTGGCTGTCTCCACTTCCAAGCTTTCTCTCCAGAGAAAACGGTGCAATAGTGCACTGCGACACTGAGACTCACAGCCTGGCTCCTGCAGCCCTAGAGTTTGGGCATTATTCCCTGCCACTGTACTGAAAGAAGATCCTGGCCAAAGCCAGAGCGTTTTCTGTAATGTCTTGCTTTTGCCACAAATGGAAGCGCTTCACAGTGTGGTACAGGACTCAGAAGATTACGCCTCTGCGGATCACAGCTCCGCAGCTCCTACCGTACCTGCTTTTGCTGGCCAAGGCTGGGCTGGCCCACGCCTCTTATCAAGGTGCATCTGCCATCTCCCGGTACACCCGGCTGCCTGGCAAGTCCGCCCTGTGGTTGCACAGGTTCATCAAGGAGTTACTCAAAGGCCTTTTTTTGGGGTCTTTACCAACGCTGAAGGCTTGAGCTCCAGCTTGGGAGCTCAACATAGTATTGACTAATCTCATGGGGCCTCCATTTGAACCGATGTGCCAGGCACCTCTGAAGTTTCCCTCTTGGAAAACTGCTTTTGGGTTGGGGAGATCCAGGCCCTCTCCTACAAGCAGCTATACTTAACCTTCCACACTTCAAGGGTGATGCTGCGGACTCACCCCACCTTTGTCGAAGGTTCTTTCGGAATTCCACCTCAACGAGCCTTTGGTGCTGCCAGTGTTCTTTCCAAACCCTTCTACGCCTACTGAAAGGGTGTTGCATTTTCTGGACATTGCTCGTGCCTTGAAGGATCTTTGCAAGACTTTTCAATTGTTTGTCAGTATTGCACCTGTTGGCCATGGGAAGGCCCAGGCACTCTAATTCTTCCATAGCCAGGTTGCTCTCCGGCTACATGATCTGGCCAACAAACCTCTTCCATGCCTGATGAGAACCCATTCCACCAGAGCCAATGCCGCAAAAAATGTATTTCTCTCTCTGGTGTTCCCCTGCTAGACATCTACAGGGCTGCTATGGGGTGGTCCATCCACATCTTCACGAGATTCTACTGCGTCGACCGGGATTCCAGGGTGGAGTCCCGGTTCGGCCAGGCGTTGTTACTCAACCTTTTTGCTTTAGGTGAATCTGTTTGTTCCAGGGGTAACTTGGATTGTTTCTTTTGAGCCTTGCAACCTCCTGTGATTGTGTATATGTACTGCTGTGTAATCGTATTCATGAACATGTAAATTCATGCAAGACCCCATGCTGGAGAAAGAACAAGTTACTTACCTGTAACTCCTGTTCTCCAGCATGGGTCTTGCATGGGTTCACATGCGAACCCCCCTCTCCTTCCCCTTTCTGGCTCTTCTTGATTCATACTGCCACTTTAATGGCTTTACGAAATCTGAAGTTTGTCCCCAAGGGTGGAGCTTAGGAGGTTGAGTGTCATTGGATAGGGCCATTATGACCCAAAGGACAGTAATTGGTAATAGAGGAAACAAACATTTTTGTGTCTTAAGTGAAAGTCCTTACTTTTTACCGTGGATTCCCAGCCTGACTGGGAATATTCATGCAAGACCCATGCTTGAGAACAGGAGTTACAGCTGATTAACGTGTTACTTCTGGCATACAGTTTCATGTTGTAAACGTGCTGGTTTTGGTAAAATGGTTATGCAACAAGTGTGAAACCCTGGTGCCATCGACTAGGAAGTCTGCATTTTGAGTGTAATGAATCGGGTACCATCTGTGGGTAATAATACTGATTAATACAGAGCTTACCTGACGCTTTATAAATTACCAAGTGCAATGAAAACCCTTTTATGTTTTAGAACTTTTTATTGGGTTTTTACAAATGAGCATTGTATTGAGCATAACGACAGTAGCAGATCAGCAATCGCTAGGTATACTACAGTGGTAATGTCTCTCGTAAAAACAGTGGGGGGCGGGGCGCGCCATGTTTGTCGGCTGAGCATTATTGTCGTGGCCCGATCTGTTCGTGGTGGCTGAGCAGCTCTTGGCGTGCTGGGTTGCTATGGCCTGAGATTGTGGATCAGTAGAGCGGGCTGATTTGGAGCCATCTGGTTAGTGGGGGCCTTCTAGTGAGAGCCGGAAATTTGGCAGCATAGTCCATAAATGGGTCCCAAATGTTTAAGGCTCTATTCAGAGAGCAGGTTCGGATTGCGGTGATTTTTTTCGGCGACCGCTATGTCCCAACATTTAGCCCACCAAAGTGCCACTGAGGGTGGTCCTTTGTCTTTCCATACCCGGGCCATTGCAATTTTTGCTGCTAGGAGTAGGTGCGTGCATAGCCGGGGGATATGTTTGTTGTTTTGTTTGTTTATTAATTTATAATACGTGCCAGACCCAGAGGTAACCGGGCACAGAAGAAGGAATATGCAAAGCTTACAATGTTACAGAATCAGCAAATTACAATGTTACAGAGATGTACAATTTACATACTTACAGGTATATTGAAATGGTTGAAGTAAGATTAATATACATAGGTGCAGTAACTTTACAAGCAGCGATGAGGTTATATACATTTGTTGACAGAGTACTAATGATACATATGTACAGTCCATATAAGCTAAAGGTGTCTAGTGAAAGGTGGCTACAAGTTATTAGAGTTAATGTGTTTGATGAAGTTCATTCTGAAGTGTAGGAAGGGTTGGTCTACTCTCAGGTTATGTGGTAAAGCATTCCACAGTTTAGCAGCTTTCACAGGAAAGCTGATGCCACCAATTTTGGCAAGTTTAAATCCTGGTACTACCAGCAGTTGGAGTTGGCAGTTCTTGTCGGTCTGCTAGATATTTTTCTGTTTATTTTATCCATCAAGTAGCTAGGGGCAGCGTTATTAAGAGCTTTATGGGTCAGAGAGACCATTTTTAGATGGATTTTGTTCTCAGTAGAGAGCCATTTATGCTGGCGTCTAATAGAGGAGATATGCTCCCTTTTATTTATACCAAGTGCAGCTCTTAGGGTATTATTTTGTAAAGTCTGTAGCCTTTGGGTAATGGCTTTGTTGGCACCACTGTAAAGGGCATTACAGTAGTCAAGTCTGGAGAGTAGTGGGGCTCTCGCCAGGATCATACAGCTATCGTTAGATAGGAAGGGCTTACCTGCTCTTATTAGTTTACAGGTATAGGCTGTAGTTGATGCTAGGGAGTTAACCTGTTTAGTGAATGACATGATAGAATCAAGGTAAAAACCAAGCGTTTTTACTTCCCTAGAGACCTTGATGACATTTCCGTCTATACTGAATGAGGAGTAGTCTGGGCCTAGTTTGTTGATATTGGCCTGCGTGCCCAGAATGATCAGCTCTGTCTTATCATCATTCAGGCATAGACCATGAGATGCCATCCATGCCTGAATGATAAGATACATCCTATTCACCAACTCCCTGTCCTTACTATTATCCCCAGAAAGCGGGAGGAGAATCTGTGTATCATCTGCATAATTAGTGTAGGTTATACTCAGATGGTCCAAATCATCGAACAGAGGTTTGGTGAAGATGTTGTATAAGGTTGGGGAGACGCAAGAGCCCTGGGGGACGCCACATGTGATAGGTGTGGGATCTGCTGCTGCCGAATGGGAGAAAACTCTCATAGTTCTCTCACTCAGAAAGGATTCTATCCATCTGATAGCCTGGGTAGAGAAATGAGCAGCTAAGTCCAAATGTCTGCAGATGACCTTATGGTCCACAAGATCGAATGCAGTTGAGAGATCAAGTAAGAGTAGTAGTGCTGTCTTTCCATTATCTCTCAGTTCATCTATTTGGGACTTTAAATCAATAAGGGCTGTTTCAGATCCATGTAGTGGACGGAAACCAGATCGTCTAGCTCCTAGTAGCTTATGTAGTTCAAGGTATTTTTGGATCCGAGTGTAGGCCACTTTGTCCAGTATCTTCAAGAGAAATGGTACCGTGGTGATAGGGCGGTAATTAGGGATGAGAGGATCTAGTGTCTGCTTCTTGAGAAGCGGGAGCACCCAAGATTGTTTTAAGTTGGCGGGAATGGTGCCTGTAGAGAATGAAGCATTAATGAGTTTAGAGATCAAAGGTGATAAGTCTCTGCCGGCGTCTTTTATTAACTGTGCTGGACAGATATCACCTTTACAATTGGAAGGTTTAAGGGAGAGGATGATTTTCTCTACCTCTATTGTAGTGGTTTTGATGAAGGAAAATTTGTTTGAGTATTGAGGATAACATTAGGCGGTGACTTAGGCGGATTAGGAAGATTGAGAGAGTCTTTTTTTAGTTGGATTTTATTTTGGAGGGTGTTTATTTTGTTTGTTAGTGCATGTTGGATATCTGCACACCAGGTCTGATCCTTGGTGCAAGTGTCTGGTGTGGCAATGGGTGACTCAAGTTCTTTCAGTATGGAGAAAAGTTCCTTCATACTCGAATTAGATTTGGCAATGCGATCATTATAGGAGTTCCGCTTTGCCAGGCAAACTTCCTTTTTATACTGGCGAGAGATAGAGGTTAAGTTAGCCTTATTCTCATTGGTTGGGCATAGATTCCAGGCAGATTCACATTTTCTCTTTGTTAGGCGTAGGGTCTTAAGTTCAGGCGTGAACCATTTGTTTAAGTGAATTTTAGGCTTACTTGTTCGCAATTTAAGTGGGGCAATTTTGTCCATAGTAGCAAGCATGATTTTATTGTATTCGTGGACTAGTACACTAGGGTCTAAGTTATCTGGTAGTGCATTTAATGTTGGGAGGATAGCAGGAATGATGTTGTCCACTGTCATGTTCTTATTTCTAGTTGGGCATGATGGTGCCGTAAGTGGGGCTATAGTCACTGGTCTGGAGGTTAGAAGATTGAAGGACACCAGTGAATGGTCAGTCCAGGTAATTGGGGAAATGGAAGAGATGACAGCTGTGCAATTAGAGTCGGTGATCCAATCTAATGTTCTACCCTTCAGATGGGTCGGTTTGTTAACTTTTTGGGATAGTCCTAATGAGTTAAGGGTGTTAGCTATGGTCAAGGCGTGCGTGTCCGCTTGGTCATTAAATCCTAGGTTAAAGGCACCTAGTACCAGCAATTGTGAGGTGGTTTTAACATTATTGGTTAGTAGACTGTGCAGATCCTCCTCAAAGGTCCCAAGCGGGTCTGTAGATTAGGTGAATGGTGAGTGATTGGGTGTTGTTTATAGGGACTTTAGCGGTAAGGGCTTCACAGGATTGCAAAGTTTGGGTAGGGGCTAGCCTTAGTGATAAATTCATTTTAGATATGATGGCAATTCCACCTCCACAGGTGCCCTCTCGGTCTTGCCTAAATATAGTATAGCCGTCTGGGATGGCCAGCATGAGAGACGGCCCTGCCGCATTATGTAGCCAGGTCTCGGTTATAGCAATGAAGGCCAGGTTGGCTTCAGTAATTAAGTCAGCTATAGCAAGGGCGTGGGCAACTAGTGATCTTACGTTAAGGAGTGCTCCTTTGTAAGAATGAGCCTCTGTTTCTACTTCGATTTGTGCATGATTTAGTATACTTCTAACGCTGGGTTTAGGCTTAAGTTTAGGGGTTTGGGAATTTGTTGTAGCTGGTAGGGGAGGAAGGAGATTAGAGGCATTACATGCCCTGTTATGTTGGCCTTTCATTTCACGTTTTGTAGAGGGGAGAAGTCTTCTAGGCAGCTCATGCAGTTTAAGTCTGGCACGTAATTTATTTCTGTCAATAGTCTAGCTCGGCTGGGAGGCATAGCCTTCTAGTCCTGGCCCATAATGGTGCTTTGAGCGAATGTGGGTCGGATTGTTTATAATTGTGTCTGACGTATTGGGTAGGATGAGTACTGGCTCGCATGGGGGGACCCCAATGTGACATTCCTGATTACTAGTGATGAGGAATGTAGACATGACCATGATACAATAGATACTGAATAGGCTTAACATTATGCGCAGCTACCACTGTCGTTGGATAGGTGGAAGCCGTGCAGTGCAGGTGCTTCTAGGCTAAAGGTGTGGTAACCTGGAGAAAGTGTCTTGGATGTGCGAGCATACAGCGCAGGTTGGAGAAATGACAATAAAATATATGCTTAATTACATGTCTGTTAGGAATACTAGGTTAGACACATGAATAGTCTATGGGCATATATATCATAGTAACACACACACAGGTGCGGACGTGCGCATATTCAATTAGGCAAAGAACAGTAATCGGCAGCAATCACAATGAGTTAGTCTAAAGGTCAGGAGCAATGTTCAAGCTCAGTGTCACACTAGTTCAAGGGACAAAGGCTAATGGTGCACAGCTGTAGTAAGTGGCTAGACATAACTAGAAGGCAAGCAAAGGTCGAGGATCACAAGGCAGTATTCAATCGCACGCATGAACTTTAAATCATACTGACATAGATTGTCGTTAAGTGGCGAATGGGCACAGGGTAAACAAATGCTATTTAGCATGAATTGTGGTGGCCCTAGTCAGATGGGTATGATAACACTTTTAGAGAAGTCATGCATTTAGGTGCCGTTAAGGAGGGTAAGTTGCGTAATATGATATCCCCAACAGAGCGAACAGAGCATGGAGGCAGAATTACGTTTCCAATATAGCAAGAAACATTTCATAGTATACACTTTTACTTCACATAGTAGAGAGGTGGCACGTGATATTGACTCATGCGCACCATGAGTTACTAAGTATACAGTGCAGGAACTTTACTTATTTGTATCATATATTTGTGCCGGGAATTTACAGTTGGTGTTTAGAGTAGGTATGCAGATTCAGGTGAGCCAAGACAATATGACGTAGGCATATAACATATTAGGCAGCACGTGAACCGGCAAAAGGGAGTAGAGATTACCTCAAAGGTGTAAATTGGAACAGCTGAGTGCGGCCATGGCCGGGCCGACCTGGGCAGGGGGTCTGGCTCACGGCGTTTACGGCTGCGGACAGGCTCGGGACAGGGAGCCTTCTTGCCCGTGCCTTACTGCCTGGGCCGGCGCTCGCCTGCCGGCGCAGCCTATTGGCTAGTGTAGCTAAAGGGGTCCAATGCGCTGGCTGCTGGCAGTTGGATAGGCTGGACCAGGGCTCATAAAGACTTGCAGAGAATGGCGATTTGCATGGCGGCCATTTTAGCCAGATGGGCTCCTCGTGGTCTGCAATGGAGATATACTCCAATTTGGCTACAAATGATATGGCCCGAGAGTGGGAAAGCGCCATCGCCTGTGTCGCCCAGCAGGATGATTCCGGGGTGCCAGGTGATGGAGAGGCACGAAATTTCCTTGATGTGTTTGATTACCTCTCCAGTACAATTCAGCCTTTGGGCACGTCCATACCATGTGGAATAGTGAGCCGGGTGTCGGGCACCCACGCCAGCAGGATCCGGGAATGTTCGGATTGGCCCTGTTGATTTGAGTGGGGGTTACATAGTACCTATAGCAGAGTTTATAGCTCCCCTTCCCTATTTGTGATGCATTGTGAGCTTTTATGCAGCCTGGCCCAAATTTTCCCCCAGTTTTCAACTTCATTTTCCTTCCCCAAGTACTTTTCCCATTTGAGCATATATCTTTCTTTTTTAGATGGGTCTGCCCTGGAGTTGGTAGAGGGTTGAGGTTCTGCCTTTGCTAGTAGGGGTCGTTGGAGATAGTTCCATCGCAGTTAATTCTCTGGAGCATTTCTCTTTGGTCACCCTGTGCGACAGCCAATGTCGGATTTTGGCATAGTGGAATCTTTCTTGTTGGTTAACCCTGAATTTTGCTTTGCACCGCTTGAATGAAATGGGTGCTCCTGCTTCTAGAAAATCGCTGGTTATTTGCAGGCCTCCCTCTATCCAGGATTGGAAGCTGTGCGGAGACATGCCTTGGGAGAATTCAGGGTTGTTCCAGATGGGGGTTAAGGGGCCCAGAGAACCATGGATGCCCCATTTTCGTACTGCTGCCTTCCAGCAGCGGACTGTTCTCGTTGTTCGTAGGGGGCCGGTAGATGCTTGTGGTTGTATGGTGGGTAGGTGTGGGAGTACGGAGGGTGCTACCGGACACCAAGCTTCTTCGAGATGTGTCCATTTCGGTGTGTCTGATTCTTGAACCCATGAGAATGCGTGGGACAGTTGCA
Organism: Ambystoma mexicanum; assembly: GCF_040938575.1. Lineage (NCBI taxonomy): Eukaryota > Metazoa > Chordata > Amphibia > Caudata > Ambystomatidae > Ambystoma > Ambystoma mexicanum. The sequence continues at coordinate 865,812,548 of NC_090926.1, forward strand.
CCGCTAGGGTGCATCTGGCCAGACCTGGAACTCCCAAACTGCCCTGTACTATCCCCCTCATCATTATCCGTTTGATGATGCAAGGTTGGTAGGGCTGTGCAATGGTACAGCCATCTAGGGAGTAGATTCATCTTGATGGCGGTGATCTGACCAAACCAGGAAATTTCCCTGCGGCTTGCACCGTTTAAGATCCATTTGGAGCTCTTTAATCAGTTCAGGGAAGTTGCTTGAATACAAGCGTAATGGGTCGTTGGGGATCTGCACCCCGAGATAATCGATTGCCCCTGTCGACTATGGGATTGGCTGAGGGAGTCTTTTGCGTGTTTAAGATAGATTAACTGCAAGGGCAGCGGATTTGGTTAGGTTCACCTTGAACCCTGATAGGGCCCCGAATACTGCAATCTCCACCCACAGGGCGCCCAAGGACATTGCCAGATTTGATGCTGTTATTAGGACCTCGTCCGCGTATAGTGCTATTTTATATTCTTGGCTTCCCACGGATACCCCCCGTATTCTAGTGTTTTGCCTGATTTCTGCTGCAAAAGGCTCCATGGATAGAGCAAGGATTAAATGTGAAAGTGGACATCCCTGTCTAGTGCCCCTGGATATATGAATTGTCCTAGACCTGGTGCCATTGACCTGCAGCTGTGTGGTGGGAGATTGATAGTTAGCCATTACCCATGTGATAAAGTTTGGGCCGAAGCCAAAGTGCTTGAGGACTGCCCGGATGTACCCCCAGTTGACCAGGTCATCTAAAGATAAAACAGCCATTCCTACCTTCAGTTTGTGAGCGCTTTCGATGATATTTATTGTTCTCCTGATATTATTGTGGGTCGCTCTACGTGGGATGAATCCCGTCTGATCTCGGTCAATCGGGGATGGTAGGATTGGGCCCAGCCTTCTGGCCAGAACTTTGGTGAAGATTTTGCCATTGTTGTTAAGAAGTGAGATTGGGCAGTAGGAGGCGGCTAGTTCGGGGTCTTTCCCGGGTTTGTGCAGCAGGGCTGTGAGTGATTCTGCCATTCATCCGGTGACTGACCTCGAGGATAGGAAGGAGTTGAATAGGGCTGCCATTTGGGGAGCTAGGATTCTGGCATATTTTTTATAGAAGTTTGCGGACAGGCCGTCGGGGCCCGGGGCGGCAGGTTTGAGAGTTTTTATAGCTTCCATTATTTCTTCGATAGTGATGGGAGATTCTAGGGCTTCCAACTGGGATGTGCTATTGGAGGGCGTGGTGCGTAAATAGTCTGGCAGGTTGTCTAGGGTGGTGGGCTTCCCTGACATTATAGATTTATGGTGTTTCAACAGTTCTTCGATCTTCTCTGCCTCGGAGTAGTGCAATTTTTTACGTCTTCCCCTTTTAGTTTGAGAATATTATTCCGGGTGCGAATCTTTTTCAGTTTTTGCGCTAGCACTTTATTCGCCTTATTCCCTTTACTGTAATAGAACTGCCTTGTGAACGCTTAGAATTTGGCTGTGCGATCGGCGTAATGCATTTCGAGCGCTGTTTTCGCTTTCCTCAGGGCTTTCTTCGCTTTTCTGGAGCTGTGCAATTTCAGTTTGTTCCCTAGTTGCTTTACTTTTTCCTCCAACTTGGCTGACATGATATTTGAGACTCTTCTTTGTTCTGCTCCGGCACTAATTAGTGTGCCTCTGACGACTGCTTTCATGGCGTCCCAAATGATGATGATGATGGGGGACTTCTCCGTCGTGTTTTCCTTGAAATGGTTGGAGATAGTTTCTTCGTTTCCGATCTAATGCATTTGTCTAATAACAATGAGTCATTAATCTTCCAGCATCTTTGAACAGGGTGCTTTTGTCTTGAAATGGCTAGGGTAGCCGATACTGGGGCGTGATCAGATATCATGCTGGTGTGGATTTCTGCGTTGTTAAGACAGGGGAACAAGACTCCGGAAATTAGTATGAGGTCTATTCTTGAGAATCCTTTGTGCACACAGGAGTAATGAGTGTAGTCTCTCAAGGTGCCATTGAATAGTCTCCATGCGTCGCCGGTTTTGGTTTCTCTGAGCAGTTTGGCAATGGATAGAACTTGCGCAAAGTCTGCGTTCGTGGAGGGCAGAGTTTTATCCGTTTGTGGATTTGGCATGCAATTAAAATCCCCGCTCAGGATGAGATGGCTTTCGCGGAACGCTAGGATGGTTGGTATTAGGTTTGATATAAAGTTGGCTTGATACGTGTTGGGGCCATAGATTGAGACGATGGTGATAGGGAGTTCTTCCAAAAAGCCCTTTAAAAGGAGAAAGCGCCCTTCTGGGTCTCTCCTTATGGTGATCTTTCAGAGTGGGACTCTGTCACTTAGTAGAATTGCCACTCCTTTTCTTTTATCCTGAGGAGGCGAAGTACATTCTTTTATACCTGCTGAATCTCACCCGGCGTTCATCTTCTTGCAGCAGGTGGGTTTCTTGGAGAAGTATGTCTCCCGATAATTGTCCCAGTCTGTGTTCCACTGATTTGCGCTTTCGAGGCGAGTTCAGGCCTTGGACATTCCATGTGAGGATTACTCTCACTGGAGACTGACATTGTCTTTGTACTTTTGCGTTAGGTGTACATCTATCCATGTCCCAGAATGATTGCTGCGTTGGTCTCGTTAAAACATAGTTGCTGTTGCGTCGTGCTGCTGTATTGAATGTGAGGCCGGGGTCTGGTGGAGCCGGTGCTCCCATCCATAGACTGATTCCGCTGATATCCTTTCTCCCGCCCGCCCCCCTCAACATGAACTGGTTGCACCAAAGCGTTTGATGTTGGCCAACTGGGCCGCTGATAATGAATATGTTGGAGCTCGAATATTGCTCCTGCACTGTTGAAATGTTTGCACGTAATCTTCTTTGTGGGCTTCATCCCTGTGAAGACATTGGCTCGGATCCTTGTCGGCTAAGTGGTGCGCCTCTCCTCAAGCTTGTCGGCCAGCGAGGGAGACAGGCCCGGGGCCTGAGTCAAGGGTTCTCCGAAATTATTGTTGATTGGTCATCCCGGATGGTTTGATTTCTTAGGGGGACCCCGGGGTCTGCGTCGCCTGCCAGCTTTTGACCACTCCCTTATTGAAAGCTTGTTCCATTGGGGGCGGTTCGGTTCTTCAGGCCCCGACTCACCGTCCGATCCTCCGAGGCCCATGAATTTCGCTGCCTCTTTTGGTGAGTTAATTTGTTTGAGTCCCGTCCCATTTGAATCTGACCGAGGCCGGGAATCCCCATTGGTATGGGGTTTGCTCTTCGCATAGCCATTCCGTTAATGGTCGCATGGTTTTTCGTTTTTGTAGAGTGGAGGTGGCTAAGTCTTGATAGAGCTAAATTGTGGCTCCCTGAAAGTTGATCTGTCGCATTTGCCTCGCCTCGCGCATGATTTCTTATTTTAGCCGGAAAAAGTGGACTTTAACCAGGACATCCGGGGGGGAAGGTGGACTCCCGTCTCGGGGAGGTTCTATGTACTAGGTCCAGCTCCAGAGGTGAGTTGTCTGGGAGTGTGATTATGATTATGATTATGATTTCCGAGATCTGTGACAGATGTTGGCATGCCTCGTAGGCGGATGTTATTCCTCCGAGAGCAATTTTCTGCGTCCTCCCGTTTGGCTTCTAGGAGGTTGCATCTCGCCTCTAAGGCTGATATCCTGTCCCTGTCCTGTTCTCCTTCAAATGTTTGGTCGCAGACCTCGAATTCCAGTTCGGCTGTTCGGTGTTCTACTTCTCCCACCAGCTTATCCAGAACCGTGATTTTCTTCGTGACCTCTTCTGTGCTCTTTTGGATTTCTTTGGTTAAAGCTGACAGGAGATCTTGTCGGTTTTGGTGACCATTTGGGAGGGGCATTGGGCTGTTGCGGACGCTGCGGTTAGAGTGTTATTGGTAGTCTTCCAGAGGGTCCCCCTTTTTGGATCTTTCAGCAGATGAGTTAGCCATTAAGGAGACAATGTCCTTTTGTTTGGATGCTTTGCTGCTTTTTGACATTTTGATGCTGCTGGGTCTCTGTGGCAGAGCTTTCTGCGCGGAGTCTCTGGTGTCACTCCGCAGGAGCCGAGTTCGAGAGCCCTCGCTGAGTTCCTGCCTCGCCAGGCTCAGCCTCGGGAGATCAGCTACAGGAGGGAGATTATAAGTGAAAGTTTTCTGCCTTTGGTTGATTGTAGTGGGCTTCGGTGTGAGCTTTGGTGGGCCCTAGCGGGTTGGAGGGGGGAGTGGCGAGCAGGGTGGATGGGTCCTGGGGGTGTGACTGAGTCCAACTGGAGTGACCCAGGAGTGCCCGATGAGAGTGAGGACCTGGAGCCCAATTGGTATAGGGCTGCGAACCAAGGTGGGCTCAAGCGGGTTCCTTGCCCCACCCCACCCCACCCCTCACCTCACCTCGCGGAGCCTAGGCTGGTGTGATCTTCAGAGGGCGTTGGGACTCCAGGATGCCCCAGGAGATTTCTGATGAACCGGTCAGATATGCTGGGTGTTTGAGGCGCTGGGACCGAGGAGCGGGCGTTCGAGTGGGAGCTCTTCACTCTGGTCAGCCCGCCGAGCCGTGGGCTTGGCTGAGTTCCGTCAGCTTCCACCGGATGATGCGGGCTATGGGGCCACACCGTACTATGGCAAGCCAGGCACTAGGGAGGTTGTGTGGTACCTGGCCGCCGGATTGGCGCGACAGCAGGTGGAACGAAGCTGGAAAGCCTCAGACAGGGAGCCTGTGGAGCGTGCCTCTCTCCGCTCACGGCCCCAGCCGGGTGCGCGTCTCCGCACCTAGTGCCTTTTGGGGCGGGGGTGCGGATGATCAGCTCCCCGCGCGGTCGGAGGATGGGAGGAGCACGGGGCTCAGGTGGAGAGGCCGGGCCGGCGAGTCCCTGGGGCCGAGGATCATTTTCCGGCTCTCCAGCGGTGTGTGGCGGTGGCAGGGCTCGCCTCTGACACCACGCTGGAGATGATTCTGTGGCGAGTGCTGCTCAGGGGATCGGTCGCTGCTGATGCTGGCCTCAAAGCGGAGATGCAGGATAGGGTCCGACAGTGCGGGATGGCGAGTTGGGAGTGCTAGGCAGCTTCGGATGCATTGGCGTACCTTCCCCTCCCCCTCATGGAGAGGCATCTCTAGTTCGTCTCGTTGCCGCCATCTTGAAATCGAGCAGGTCCTGAAAGGAGAAACTAGCTGAATCATGACAAATCGGACTCGGTGCGTGGACCCGCTCGAGCGACAGCCGCAGAGAGTATTCATGAGCAATATATTTCATTTGCGCTCCATAACGGGGTCTGGAAGCGGCAGTGATCGTGACGGCGCCCCGGGCCATGCAGGAGCTCCTAGGAAGCCATACCAGTCACGGCGGCTCCGAGCCACGCCCCTCATGAAAACCCTATTTTAAAAGCCTGGTGAATTGTGCTAGTTGCTGTTGTCTGATGGCAAGTTAGCCATTTGTGTGAATGCCTGGCAGTACCTGTATGATGGCAGTGCCTGTATTAGGTTTACATTAAAATATCCCAGCAAAAACCTATGAAATTATACTAACTTGGTTATGCATATGTAAATGTGTGTTGGGCATGTGATCTCAATACCTACAGTGTAAGGAAAGAAAGCCTTTTCACTAGAGACTGGTCAAAACGTGGCTATTTCCTTAATTGTTGCACATATTTGTTTCACAGCACGCACACACCCTTAAATTATTTTTCCAACACCTGACCTTTTTCTTAAAGCTTAAGGGGCAGCAAAACACATATGTACAAATATAGCTTTTTGTCATATTTGCACATACTGTTTTTGCCTCTCAGTAAAGAGCATAGTTTGGCAATGTGACCATCACCCGAGCACATATTTCCAGTCCTGAGTGTTCGTCTAACAGATCAATGTTTTCTGGTCACTATAGTCTTTTGTTTCATCTGGATTGACATAGCAGAAAATTATTATTTTTCAAAAGTGGTATTCAGCTGACATAGGATTATTCATTTGATTGCCCTAAAACATCCTGCAAAAAAGATAATGAGCCTGCCTGCCTGCTAAAATACCATAAATTGATGCCAATTCCTGCTCTCATATTTCGCCTTCCTTTAGCCATTTACTTAGGTGGTTCTGGGGGGCACGAGTGGGCAACCAATTCGTTTACGCCATGTCTGGCCTTTTTGATTAAGCTAGCTAATAAAATCAGCCCTTTCAGTCCACAATGACAGCCCCACCCGCTATGCTATATAAACATTAGTTTCACAAAGAGCTGCTAATTTGGGAGGTGGTAGCCTTCTTCAAGAAACCTCTAGGCACACTAATAAACCATTGGCTGCATCATAGGGCCAGGTGAATAGCTCGGGGGCATGCCCTTGCCTTAGAAGCTAGACGACTTGGAGCAACACAGGTTCAATCCCTGGGTCTGCGCTTAGAAACCTCTGGGTATTAAGCGTGTTATAAATGCAGAATTACATTTACATTAGGCGTTAGATCGATATGCAAGAGCAGTCCCCTATCTCTGTCTTTGTAGTTCTCAGTGATGCTAAATGCAACAGGCTCCCTGCTCTCCCAGGAGAGAGATTAACCAGTGCCTGCAGCAACCTTTGCCCCAGCTGTTCCCTGTGCCATTGCCTGGTTTACCAGCCCCCTAGAAAGGGTCCAGAGTCGATTTTTTTTTAAGCACCTCCAAAATCTTGAGTTTTGACCTCTTTCAAGAACAGAGGTAGGGCATTGCTGGAGATGGGTGCGGCATGTGAGGGTCAGGTGGCAGGTTAAGCAGTATCCAAGCTTGGTCCCCGATATAAAGTGATCATCAGAGTTCCTTTTCCCCACCACAAAGGTAGACATAAGCTGCACACTAAAAAGGGGTTTCCACTCTTAGACTCGACTCTGGTTAGTTAAACCTGTAATTGTTCACCCTGTCAGGTAGGTGGTGAAAGGTGGAATCTCTGGAGCGATGCCCCAATGCCAAAGTCTCGCTTAGTTTCAAACTGCAAGTTCCCGGCTGCATTTTTCTGTGGAACATAGAATGTTGGCATAAAACATAACCCTCTTGTCCTTCAAGGCCACAAACCCCATCCTTCACGGAGTGGGACACGTAGATTTTTCCTGGAACAAAACACTCCTACTACCTTTTGCCCTCTACCCCAACCACCCTAACGTTTTCAGCAGGATGTTGCTGAAGAATCCATTACAACTGACACTTCACTTGACTTGGTGATGATTCACCACACTAGGGAATCCAACATGTCCACCAATGCGGAGCAGATAATTAACCTACAAGTTCTTCAAATACAGTTTAAAACTGACAATTGTGATGGTCACAGTACAAACATGGCATCCAGTCCACAATCCGTCTGACAGTAAGACTGTTAGCGCCAGTCCTGAACTATTGCCAACCCACAGAGGCAGCAAATAATAAGAAAGTTCCAGGTCCCAATTTAGCTGGATTTGCAGGACTAAATCGCCCAAGATGCATACAGTTTAGAGATTCAAACCCTGCTGTGGATTGTTTTCAGGGATTCATGAAAAGATATGCAATGTGGAAACACTAGCACTTCCACAGACCTTGGGCAACCTGTGCAAATCTTAAAACCTATCATACCCCATTCCCTGCAGCAGCTCAAATAAAGGAGAACTATTTTCTCCCCCTCCCCCCCTGCAACTGCAGCATTTGAAGAGTAAAATACTTCCTTCCCCCTCCCCAAAAAGCAGACACAATGTTGCACTGGTGAGAGATCCCTAGTGATTTCCCTGTCCATTGGGATATGACATTTCATTTATAATGCGCCTGTACACAAGTTTTTCTAGCCTTGTTAAATCCCACAAAACGAACCTCTGTGCAGCGGGACAGCCAGGAGGCAAGGAAGTTAACAGACACCAGCTCAAGCACTTGGAACCAACTGAAAGAATTTGAAGGCAGGAACCTTTGAATAGGAACGTAATTATCCAATCAGTACAATAGTTTGGCTCAGCCAGTGGGAGAATGGTGAATGCTTTATAACAAAGGGTAAGAAAAACAGCTGGGAACTGAGAGGAGTTCGCTGAGGATGCCGGAAATGACCAGAGCAGGAGAGCTCCTAGCGCCTAAAAAAAAAGGTGCTCCAGGGAGGGGGGGGGGGGGGGGGGGCTGCTGTTCCCCAGAATGGGGATGTGCTCCAGCGATGGGTGGGTGGAAGAAGCTCCTTGACTGCTGAAGAGTGCTCTACATGTTTATATTCTTTTTTTATGAAGTGAGAAACAATGCGCTTTGATCACAAAAGAACAAACAATAGATAAGAGATCAGATTTGCAGAGAAGCAATTATATTCTTACAATGAGGTGAATTTGAGTGACATTCTGACCAGGTTGTGGAGGGGAGTAAATGGAACAGTCATCAGGGCCAATACACTGGTGAACATACATATAAAGTGCAACCAACATGACACATTTTTAAGTGCAGGGAGGCAGTGTGATTTGCTGTCTTAGGGGTGTGACCATGTTGTGCTAGGATGGTGGCAGAGAAATTGCAGGTCGGCAGCAGGTTAAAGGTGACGGAAAAATGTTAGCTAGAAGGCAGATGAAACGTAGGATAAGCGGTGAGTGTGTAGGCTTTTAGTTTGGTTTTGAGCAAATCTGTGTAGACCTTTTCCCGGATGTCCGGGGGAAGAGAATTCCATGCAAGTGGAGCAAGAATAGACAAAAAGAAGGCGAAAGGAAGCACATGGCAAGGCGTCATACGGGTAGTCTAGACCGAGAGGAGTTACAATATTACAAGAAGGCTTGTAGAGTTTGATAGGAGTATAGATATGGTGGTACCTTAGCTTGGATAGATTTGAGGGGTCTGCTCCAGTGACTGGTGGGGAATAAGGGCCTCCATAGACTGTTGTAGAGGCGTGTGCCGCAGTGAGGCTGAAAGGAGCTCTCCTGAAACCCAGCAGAGGGTTGCACTATTGTATGGGTGGGCTTTAATCAAGAGTCCAATTGTCTAATTCTTTTCCCACATTCTGGGTCTCTGGCAAAGCAGTGGTTTACTTTTACTGAGTCTTACTGTTACTGGTGTGTCCAGAAAAGTAATTTCCAAAAGGTAGTAATCTTCGATTTCCCTATATACAATTTATTTTGTTTAATTTGCTAACGCTTGTTGCAGTGTATCAAAAGTATGCCACGTCTGCCAACAGTGCACCTATACATTCTCCGTTAATTTGGGTGACGTACCTCAGCTGATACTTAACACGCTCAGATTGTCATTTACTGTGTTTTTTTCAGAAGATTAGTTGTTGAAGTACCTCAACACCAAACTGCCTATATTAAATTCAATATTAATTGTATAGTATTTCCTCTGCTGTGTATAGATTCATTGCTAGCTCTCTCCGCTAAAAGTTTCAGGATTCTTCAGGTCACCTGCCTAATCACCAATTTGAGGGCGTTTTGGCCTCAGTGGCCTCTTAGGTAGTGTGTATTGGCCATATGGAGATGCTCTTTGAAAAATATTAGAAAACAGCAATTTTGTGGCCTTTTTTTTTCTTTGGTATCCAGACTAGGTGGATGTTATTTCTCCTGGAGTTCCTTTGTCTACCAATTTGAGAGGCGGTTTTTGTTTTTCGTGGAGTGTAGTCTCCACCTTTAACATGATGTATTGTCTGCTGCCATTAGGCGTATTTCAATCAAATTCCTTGTTCAAGGGATGTGAGGCTATTTCTTTGCATGTCTCATAGCATTATATACATTACTGTTAGAATTGGCTTATCTTAGATGCCTCTCTTTATTTTAAATGTCTTTACAGCTTGCATTGTGGCCGGCTGTTCCTGAAAATGACATTTAGCTCTTGGGGTCTTTAATAATTTTCGTTACCTGGTAATGTGCTGTGCTTGAAACCTCTCTGGTAGCCTGGCATTTGTTGTATTCACTCCACTGTTTTTGTACCTGCTCATAGAAGCCTGTGTTTAGTTATTTGAACCCTACTTAGCTTACATAGTGCACTATCAGAAGATCGGTATCACTCAACAGTAAGTAATTGAGGCGGATGCACACCGTGGATAGTGACCTAATATTGTACTATGTTGGTACAATTGAGTGGTATCAGGTAATGTCCCCATACATAATGTGGCTGGGAAAAGCCATTGGCGACATTATATATCGTGACATTATGTATGGGTACGGGTTGCAGGGATTTCCCTTGCTCCCCTTGCAAAAAAAAAAAAAATCAAGGTTTGCAGGGGTATACCCCGCATTTTCAATGTAATAATCTCTCAGAAAAAAACTGCGTTGTTTTTGTCGGGTGACATTATTGAGGGTACACTAAACGGAACCAGTTGAGTGTCTTTTTAATGGTATTCTTTAGGGGCAGCCCCACCTCCCACGATAATTTAATGCACAAATTAGTTTTCAAATTCTCAGTCCCAGTCTCTCTTATGACCCCTCACACTGACTAAATTCTCTGCAGACTTCAGAAAACTCCTCTTTTACAGGGTCCCAGAAGATACACTCCTGGTCTTCCTTAGAAACACTGAGTTCTGTTGCTTGGAGAAAGACCCTCTATCTTTCTTGCCAGAATCCTCTTTTATGGAGTTGTGCCTCCTCTTCAACTGATTGGCATTTCCAGAAGTGTTCATATATTTGCATTTACAATGTAAGAAACATGTAGCATATTTGGTTATCCTGATTACTTTGGTAATGTTTTTTGATTAATATTTAATTGAAACGGTTCAGTTTGAAGATATGTTGAGGTTTTGGTGGGATCTGAGCAGTTGCCCATGTTTTTTATTTTTTATTTTTGAAAGGCGTTTGCAATTACTGGATGGAGAGTATGAAGTAGCTATGCAGGAGATGGAAGAGTGTCCTATGAGCAAAAAAAGAGCAACTTGGGAAACGATTCTTGACGGCAAGGTATTCCATATTTCTCATGCATATTTCTTTACAGAAGGTTTCACTGTGATCTATTTAAGCATTGAAAAAAAGTTTTTCACCATTCTCGAGCATTGGATCTTTCATAGATTCAAATGCTTTGAATATTTGCCGGCTTCAAGCTGGGAATCCTTGGTTACCTATTTGGATATTACTTTTAAAAAGAAAAGTTCTGTGCATTGTGCGTGCAGTCACCCTCGTTATGGGTGCTTTAATGCCATCCAATCGGACATGGAGTATCAAGCTCCTTCTCCCCAGCACTTTTGCAGATTATAACCGCGTGTCACGCTGGCCGGAGTCCTCGAGTTCTTTCTCCTCAAGAGAAATACGCTTTGTTTGGGAGAATTCTTAGAAAATGTACTAATTCCCTTCTACCTTAGAGACCCAGAGTTCTTTTGCTGGACTTGACTTTTAATTTCTAACCTTGAGAGAGTGAGCCCTTTTTCTCACCCTCTCATGGATTTTTATTGAGATTTGGACTCTGTTTCTCTTGACTTTGGAGTCTGACAATCTCCATAGGCATCATCTTTACATTGTGACACACTGCACCTTCAGTGCAGTGGCACAGGGAAGATTTCCCAAACGTTTAAATACCTTCTCTTGGTGAAACTACTGTTTCCAAGAGCAGTGACGTGAAATTGACTTTAATTACATTTTGTAACTTTCTAGACCCTGCACACACTATCTTAAAATAGGGTGCCAGAAGGGTTACTTAGTATCCCCTTTGTCTAGTTTCTCATGTCATATTTTTATATTACCCTTTCTACAATTAATGGCTGGTGGCAGTGGTTTACTTTTTACTTCCTTTGTGTGTTTTTACCGCAGGCTGCGTTTGCAGCCACAGTAATGCACCCATGGGTTCCCATTTTGTCTAAATGACCCGGTCTTCCTTTTTCGCCATTTCTTGTTGGAAAGGTCCTTCTTGAGATTTACTCTGTGCGCCAAACCAGGTTTGGTCCCTTTGTTTGTTTTGTCTTTGGCCGGATTTGCGAGTGAAGCCCGCCTCTGGCTCCAGTATGTCTGGCAGGGGCAGGAAGTGAGGGAGGAGCCCGAAACTCCATGTGCTTAATCCCCTTGGTTACAGGAATGCACCCAAAGGTGATTGGCCAGCTGACTGTCACCCTGCTATGTGATTGACAGCCAGGCTGGAATGAATGGGAGAAACCTGCATAAAAGACTAGGCTTTTTGGTTTGGAAGGCAGAGTCAACCACTGGACGAAGGAATCCGAGAAACTTGGAAATGACGCCTGCTGCAACTACTAGACGGTTAGTTTACCCGGTGAAGCCCTGCTGCTGTGCTGAAGCTCAGAATTTGCCTCGACTATAGAAGCCCTGCAAGGACGACTTCTCCCCTTGAGTTGGTGGGACAAATCAACTCCAAAGTAAGCCCGTCTGGACATCCTCTCGGTGCTGGCTGTACTTCTGCTGCTGGAACTGAAGTGCCAGGGCGAGGAACACCAGATTGTGTGAACTGTTAAGTCCGAACCGAGCACCAAGGAGATCCTCCAGTCTTCCCTGAAGCAGGACTGACCAAGCGTGAGCCACCTCAACAAAGTGCTGGACCCCAGATGCGAGGAAATTCCAGAGTGGTATCCGAGAACCGCAGTGTTGCTTTTTGCTGTCAGACGCAAGGAGCTGAAACACTGAAGAACCGCTGAATCGAAGTTTGCCCATTGCTGCTGCTGACCTTCCCATTGCAGCGCAGGAGTCACCAGACGTCCTCCCTCTTGTACCCACGACTGAGGCTCAGGAACAACAGGATCTGCAGAGCTGTACAGGAACAGAAGCCAGCTGGAACCATTTCTTCTAACCAGAGGTACTGTAAAGTTTAAGAACATACCTCTTGTTCTCCAGCATGGGGTCTGGCATGGATTCACATGCTCCTGAATATTCCCCGTCAGGCTGGGAATCCTCGGTAAAGAAAAAATCAGTATCAGTTTCGTTTCTGATCTATCTTTCATAGTAGTAACCAATCACTGATCTCTGCGTCATACTGACCACAGCCAATGACTGCCATCTCCCCAAGCCCCGCCTCTGGCAGCCATCTTCAGATTTTTACCGCACGTTCAAGTGTTGGGAGTCCTCGTGCTTAGCTCTCAAGCTTTTGCTGCGTTTTCGCGCTTTTTCAGGTGAATTTTCACATTTTTCGGTTAATCGAGCCTCAAGCCCCACCGTTTCTACTCCCGTTAACGGGTACCCGGTGCGGGATTTTCCTACGCCCCTCAAGGGTTAAGATTTTGTCGAATCAACCTTTTGGAGGATTCCAGAAGATTTGCGCCCTACTACGAGATGGCCCAGGACGCGAGTTCGTCACCCGGACCCAAGCTGTTCTGCAGCTGCCCTGGATGCGGGCTGCAGAATGTGTTTAAGGAGGAAGAACATTTGCGATGCCTCTGTCTTCATGGGGACAAGACTCATGTAGAGAAGGACTGCCAGTTCTGCAAGAACTTGTCGGAGCGGACCATGAGGGACCGTCGATCCCGTCTCGCCAGCTGGTTGGAGAAGGGCTCAACGGGTGAGAAGAAGAAAGGGTCAGAGCGGGGTTCTAAGTCCTGTGCGGGCGCCCCGGCGACGGGGGGCCCAACACCAGGCCAAGCGCCGCGAGTCCGCTGCCTGCGGGAGCGCCGAAAGGTCGGGCTCTTCGGTCGCCAACCACGGGCTCTTCGGTCGCCAACCACGAGCCAGCAGTTCGGGGAAGAGGAAGTTCGAGACCCCAGGTAAGCTTCGGGAGAAGCCCCGTCCGATCTCTGGAGAGGGGGAGCGAGGCGTCGCCCCTCCCCCTAAGGAGAAGGCCCGGGACGCACCTAAGGTGGTGAAGGCCCCTACCCAGCAGGCAAAGGCCTCTATCGAGGCGTTCGCGGCGACTCTGGCCAAGCCGGCAGAGACCTCGCCAGCGGAGACTGCCTCCGGGACTAGAGTTTCCCTGCCGCCAAGGAGGGAATCCTCTTTTCAGCCCATCGTCATGGCCACCATGATGGAAGAAGCGAGGGGGGGCACGGTAGCCTCCTCGAGCTCGGAGTCAGCCTCGGAGGAGGAACTGACCGAGGCCGTGAGGAATCTCGAGGTCCAATTCGAGAAGGTTCGATCCCGTCAGGAAGATCCTTGGGAGATAACCGAGGAAGACGATGGCGAGGAAGAGCAGCCTCCTCTTCCGGCGCAGCCGGAACCTAGGCCTCAGGATAGCTCGGCGGCCATTTTGTCTGCGATCCAGTCCTTATGCTCTGAGATGAGGACGAGATTACCACGGCCCAGGCCGGAGGACCCACAACCTGGCCCGTCGGGAAGTCCTCAGAACAAACGACGGAGGACCCAACCCTATCCTCCACTCGCCCCCGTAAGGCCTACAGTTCCCTCCTCATCCTCCCACGAGTCGGGAGATGACGGTGCGGTGGGCTCGACGATGGGTTCTGAGGGCGACGGTGATGACGACGGAACGGGTCTCCCGTCGCACGGGCCTCTCCGCCCGACGAGATTGGCTCATTCCACGCCATGATCGCCAGGGCGTCCGAATTGTTCCAGCTCTGCCCGGAGGAGCAGAAAAAGGAAGGTTTCCTCTATCAGCGCCGGGAGGCCAAGAGGAAGACTGTCATCGCGGTGCCTCTAATCGATGACATCTGGGAGGAGGGCCTGTCGGTACTCAAGAACCCCTCCACGGCACCAGCCAAACGGGACCGGTACAAGTAGGAGTCCCGGGTCCCCGAGACCGCTCCCCTGTGCCTCAGGACCCAGCCAACGCCAGACTCGGTCGTCTCGGCGGCGGCGAAGAAGAAAGCGGCGGGGTCAGGAGCCTCAACGTCGAATTCCCCTCCGGACGGCGAGGGAGAGAAGTTGGGCGCCATGGGGCGACGGGTCATTTATTCGGCGGCGACGACGATCAAAGCGGCCAACGCCCTGGCGATCGTGGCCCGTTACGACAGGGAGCTCTGGTTTAAGCTGGCCCCCATATTGGACTTCCTACCGGACGACGAGAGGTCCGAGGCCCTGGAAATACTTCAAGAAGGCGAGGTGGCGTCCGACCACGCCATAACGGTGGCAACCGATATTGCCGATACCGGGTTCCGCCAGCTGGGCAACAGAGTTTGCCTATGACGACGGGGTTGACTCCGGGCGACCGACTTCCGTCAGGACGTCCAGACCAGGGTGTTGGACATGCCGTTCGACGGCAGCAACTTGTTCGGGAAGGCGGTGGATGAATCCCTCCAAGCCATAAAGACGGAGACGGCCCGCGCCCTAGGAGCCCTTCAGCAATGACGCCCCTTTCGGAGCTCCGGAGGCAGACAGGGGGCCTCCAAGGGATCCAGCGGTGGCTCGTCCTACCGCCAGGTTGCACGCTCCGCCTCTCAGGAGGCCTACAGGGGTCGCGGCAAGCAGGGAGCGCCTCGCCGCCGTCGGCAAGGTGGCCAGGGCGGCAAGGCCACCACCTCCAAGCAGGACTGAACCGGCCGTGGCCTCGGGCCCCCACCGAAGCACCCCGGTGGGAGGCCGGCTGACAGTTTGTTGGCGTGTGGAAGTCCATCTCCACCGATCGTTGGGTGCTGGATACCCTGGCAAGAGGACACTCTATCGAATTCCTGAAGAAGTGCCCTCACATTCCACCTGTGGCCAGGAAGGAAAAATCACGTCCCGCAACTGCTGTTGGAAGTACGGGCGATGCTCAGGAAAGGCGCCATCGAGCTTGTCCCGGAGAGGCTCCGGGGCTCCGAGGTGTACTCAAGGTACTTCCTCATCAGGAAGAAGACGGGCGGCTGGCGCCCCATCCTGGACCTTCGTCGTTTGAACAAATACATCAGGTCACAAAAGTTCAGGATGGTCACCCTCCAGCACGTGCTGGGACAGCTGGTGGAAGGCGACTTCCTATCGTCGCTGGACCTGGAGGATGCATACTTCCACGTTCCCATCCTCAGAAGTCACCGAAAGTTCCTCAGGTTCGTCGTCCAGGGGCGCCACTACCAATTCAGAGCACTGCCGTTCGGATTGAAGTCGGCCCCCAGGGTCTTTACCAAGTGCCTTGCACCTGTGGCGGCGCGGTTGCGCCTGCGCCTGCAGGGGATTCACGTCTACCCCTACCTGGACGACTGGCTCATCCGCTCAAGGATGAGGGAACTCGCTGTCGAACACACTGCGAGGACCGTCCAGGTACTCACAGACCTGGGATTCGCCATAAATTACCCAAAGTCCCACCTGGTGCCGTCGCAGGTGGCCCTGTTTCTGGGAGCGAAGCTCGATACAGTGAGGCGCCTGGCGGCACCGTCGGAAGAACAGACGAAGACCATTATGGGCAAAGTGGAGCTCCTGCTAGCCACGGACGTGGCCAGGGTGAAGTCCATTAAGTCCCTCCTGGGGATGATGTCCTCTTGCACCTACCTGGTGCGCCTATGCAGACTACGGATGCGCCCTCTTCAAGAATTTCTCGACGCCCGTTGAATGCAGGCGACGGGCACCTTCGAAGACAGGGTCCCCCTCAACGAGGTGTTCCGGCGGGCGTTTCAGTGGTGGGGCGTTCGAGCGCACCTCACGGCGGGCAAGGACTTTCAGACGCCGTCGTACCAGGAGACGGTGACGACGGACGCTTCCCTGGAAGGTTGGGGCGCCCACACCGGAGATCTCCTCGCAAGAGGCCTCTGGCTTCCGGAGGAGAAGCTCCTGCACATCAACATCCTGGAACTCTGAGCCGTGTTCTGGGCTCTCAAATCGTTCCTCCCGTCGATCAAGGGCAAGGTGGTGCGGATCTTCATGGACAACACCACGACAATGTTTTACATACGGAAGCAGGGAGGTACCAGATCCCCAGCCCTATCCAAGGAGGCACAGGATCTGTGGCACTGGGCGGTCGCCCAGGGGATGTTCCTGGTTCCCTTCCACCTGGCAGGAGAAAGACACCATTGCCGACTCGCTCAGCAGGGAGCTGCGCGCGTGTCACGAGTGGGAGCTGCGCCAGGATCAGGTGGATCAACTCTTCCGACGATGGGGCAAACCCCAAATCGACCTGTTCGCAACAGCGACGAACTCGAAGTGTCAGAGGTTCGCCAGCAGGTTTCCCCAGCCGAGAAGCATGGGCGATGCGTTCTCGTTCCCCTGGGACGGCCTATACCTGTATGCGGTCCCTCCGTTGCCATTGCTGCTTCGACTCATCAACCAGCTCAAGAGGTCCCGGTGCAGGATGATCCTCGTCGCACCGGCGTGGCCGAGGCAGATCTGGTTCCCGGACCTTCTGGACTTGTCAACGTCCCCATCCATAAAGCTGTCGGCGGACGCGGATCTCCTCTCCAGAGAAGGAGGCGCCATCTTCCACCACGACCCGGCGTCGCTGAACCTGCAGGCTTGGCTCCTGCAGCGCTAGAGTTTGGAGGGCACGATATACCGGCCGACTGCAGAGAGGTTCTTGCAAAGGCCAGGGCGTCCTCGACTCTCAAATGCTACGGTCACAAGTGGAAGAGGTTCTCTATCTGGTGCCGAGCACAGAAGATCAACCCCCTACGGATTACGGCCCCTCAGGTGCTGCCGTACCTGCTATCGCTGGCAAAGGCTGGGCTAGCCCATACCTCCATTAAGATTCATCTGGCGGCGATCTCCAGATATACCAGAACCACAGGACGGACGTCCCTGTGGTCCCATCGACTGGTGAAAGAGTTTATGAAAGGACTGTTCCGGTCGTTCCCGCCGGTGAAGGCCCCGGCCCCGGCGTGGGAAATTAACGTGGTGCTGACTAGGCTCATGGTGCCCCCATTCGAGCCGATGCACTCCGCAACGATGAAGTTTGTGTCATGGAAGACTGCATTCCTGGTGGCCATTACCTCCGCACGACGAGTGGGAGAGATCCAGACCCTATCCTGCAAAGCACCGTACTTGACTTTCCATGCCTCGAGGGTGGTGCTTAGGACACACCCCTCCTTTATGCCCAAGGTGCCGTCGGACTTCCATCTTAACGAGCCCCTGGTGTTACCTGTTTTCTTCCCGTCTCCTTCGTCGCCGGCCGAGAGGACTTTGCACTCGCTGGATGTGGCTAGAGCGCTGAAGTTCTACGTGGACCGCACAAAGAGTTTTCGGAGGACATCACAGCTGTTTGTCAACTTTGGACCTGTGAATCAAGGGAAGGCTCGCTCGAAGTCTTCTATTTCCAGATGGCTCTTCGGCTGCATCATGCGCTGCCACCGGTTGGCTAACCGACCGCTGCCAGGCCGTCGGAGCCCATTCGACCAGAGCGATCGCTGCTACTACGGCGTTCCTATCTGGTGTGCCCCTGCTGGACATCTGCAGGGCTGCTACGTGGAGGTCGACGCACACCTTCACGAGATTCTACTGCGTCGATCGGGATTCCAGGGAGGAGTCCAGGGTTGGCCAAGCAGTGCTGCGCAACCTGTTCGCTTAAGGTGAGCCTGGTGAGGAGGTAAGAGACGCTTAATGTTGAGTTGTTGTATTGCTTAATGTTGAGCCTGTTGCCACCTCCCGTGGTTGTGCATGTGTGTACTGCTATGTATTCTTATATTCATTATCATGTGAATCCATGCCAGACCCCATGCTGGAGAAGGAACAAGTTACTTACCTGTAACTGTTGTTCTCCAGCATGGGTCTGGCATGGATTCACATGCGAACCCTCCCGCCTACCCCTATTCGGCTCTTCACTTGGTCATACTGCCACTTCACGTGCTACCAAATCTGAAGATGGCTGCCAGAGGCGGGGCTTGGGGAGATGGCAGTCATTGGCTATGGTCAGTATGACACAGAGATCAGTGATTGGTTACTACTACGAAAGACAGATCAGAAACGAAACTGATATTGATTTTTTCTTTACCGAGGATTCCCAGCCTGACGATGGGGAATATTCATGAGCATGTGAATCCATGCCAGACCCATGCTGGAGAACAGATACAGGTAAGTAACTTGTTCCTTTTGTAGTTTTGCTTGCTCTCAGTTAAGAACTGTCTTGGTTACCTTGCAGAGTTGGTAAAGCTTTGCCCCTCACAAGCCTCCCAGCTTGTGGGCCTTCAAGTTTTCTATCTTCTACAAACTTTTCTAACAACATTGTGCAAGACTTCTTACCTAACCAGAAAAAAAGATCTTCAGCTCCCCTAGACATTGTGTAATTAACATTGGCTGTCCTAGCTCCCTGAGAGACTCTTCTTTACCTCCGACTGTGTACTTTGGCCTTTCCCCCACGAAAGGGTTAATTGTACTCTGCATTGGAAGGTCTTCAAAAGTACTTACTAGTTTGTGAATTATATGTTAACCTTTGGTTCATTCCTCTCCTATCTTTTACACCAAACTCAGTATTACTCTAAATATACCAGTGATAAATCAATGTCCACAGTGTCGAAGCTATTTAAGTCACCTGAGGGTGTAGGAAGTGTCTGTGCCATCCCCAATGGGTATCATCTGATTTAGAGAAACAGTGTGTTTTTAAGTGTATTATAATTGTTATATACATTGCTCCCTTCTGAAGAAGGCTTATACAACTGACTGAAATAAATTAATGATTGTTTTATCAAGAAACCTTGAGTGTAACAGATTATTTGAATAACTGTATTGTGAAACTGTGTCACAACATTACTTCTCAATTTGATCCTTCGAGCCTGGCTGCTCAGCCACACTTTCAACCTGTGTAATTCAGACTTATACCAAAGGCTGGGTCCCTATTGCGAGGAAGTCAGGATTATTGCAGTGCACCCAAAGGGTACTGCATACAATCTTGCCTAACACTTTGTTCAAGAAAAACCTACTTTCCTCTCAAACTAACTTCCAACAGTTTTTTTCTCCAGTACTGGGAGACTTCTCAGAATTGGAAAGGAATGGATAAGGACAAGGTAAATTAATTTTTCAAGGGCTGCAGCTCGTGCAGCCCCCAAAAATGTCTTCGAAGGCGACAGGCACAGTGATTGGTTTTTATTGCCTTCATCCCTACTACTCGGCTGAGGATTGTGAAATCTGTAGAGGATTTACCACCAAAACCCTCAAAGATAGGCTCTGACGACTAGCGTGTTGGCTCCAGGAGGGTTGTTTCCCACCTTCTGAGTCATAATCCACTAAAAGCATGGCCTTGCCTAGGGGGAAAGAGATCCCCATCCAAAGAATGGGCCAAAGAGGGCCCTCCAAAAAGTCATAAGTGTTGTCACCGCCATGAACCGTCAACAACAAGTGCAGGAGATACAAGGGCCTTGTCGTTGACAATTCGGGGATGAGTGGGTCTGGCAAAGAGCCCCGTTAGGGCCCGAGTCATCAGGAAAACCCACCCGTCAACCACGAGCCCGCCAACCCAATCCTCGTCCGCAAGCCCATTGAACAAAACACCCTTGGCAGATGGACCGTCAACCGCACATTCGTTGACAGAAACATCTTGCCCACGAGCTCGTTGACTGTACAATTATCAGCCACAAGCTCAACCACGCCAAGGGAAAAGATTAAACCAATGACCTCAACCAAAGGAAAAGCTGCACCAGTGCATGCAGCAAGTCAGCCACCGTCCAAGGCAAAACCCAAACAGGCAACTTGTTGACGGGGAAAGCCTCACTCATATGGTCATCCAGTATAAGGTAGGAGTTCCTGACGGTGCCAGGATCGTCCACAGCCACATCAGCCAGGCAGCTAGGAGGGGGGGGGGGGGGTTAAGGCGGGACACAACAGGGGGGGGGGGGGGAAGAATTGCCAATACAGACCAAAGATGCCCAGGATGACCCCATGGACACACAAACACAGCCAAACGGGTATAAGGCCACCCCAAACACCAGCAGGAGAATAATCTGGTGCAGGATACGCAAGTACAGGTATTTCTCTCACCGATCTCCTCTGACGTAATGCCAGAAGATTTTCTGCAGCACGAGACTGATTCAATTTTCGAGGCCCATCAAGCACATTACCCACTATTTTCTGACTCTGAAGAGTCAATGCGCAGTCACCCAGACTCTCCTCAACTTCCCCCTATTCTGGGACGTGGTCAATCGGGTATACTGCCTCTAAACCTGACCACATCAGCGGCAACTAGTCGCCCTTTGATGGCTGTGCAAATGTCGGGTCATCTGCCTAGTTGTACACTCCCAGGCCAACCAACCCAGCTGCTCATAATCCCACAAGCTTTACTGTTGCGAGACTGCCGCCTGCCCCGCCAGAGCAGCAGTATGCACGGCAACCATCTGAGGAGCGTCGACCAATCTCATCCCTCAGGTTGCTAGCCAGCTCATCTTCAGAGTCAAGACCACAGTCCACGTGTACGTCGTGGACAAGGTCATCACACAGACACTAGAAGGCTAAGTGTAAGCGGGGAGATACTGCGCATCATATGCCTCCTTGGTCCATACTGCTACTGAGGCCAGCGATTGTGCCTCCACCATTGCCTGATGTCGGGGACAAGGAACGGGTGGAAGCGAACTCCCCGATACGAATACCGACAACCCACAAGATGCCGACTCTACCACGAGGGCATCCCCAGCGAACAATGATTAGGATACTGGCAGAAGACCAACTTCCAACCCTTCACTGCCGGACGACATAGCGTTTCACATCCCAATCCACCTCAAACACAGGAAGTAACTAAGATTCGTAGTTCACAACGGCCATTACCAGTCCCGGGGTACTGCCCTTTTGCCTAAGGTCAGCCCTGCAAAGCATTACCAAATCTCTAGTCTCCATCATTGCATGCCTTTGCAGAAAAGGTCACCATGTCTGTCCGTACTTAGGCTGGATTGTGAGAGCGCCAAATCTCTCCAAGGCCCAACACACCATGTCGGAAACAGTACAGACCCTCCAAAACCTAGGATTCTCAAACTACAAGAAACCTTCTCTGCAGCCGTCCAGGAACTTAGTGTTTCTGTGGTCACACTTTGCCACTGAGGAGCAGAGGGTGCGTCCCTCAATCCAGCAGATAAACATTTTGACATCAATTCAGCCATTCAAACCAAACGCTATGCCTCAGTATGCCAGTGCATGCCCCTACTAGGCACTATGTTGTTGTGCATTCCACCCATACCCAACTACTGGCTTCACATGCAGGCCCTGCAAGAGTCCATAGCCGCAAACTGGTCCCAGGTGGCGGGAACTTGGGAGGGCAAAATACTTATCACCTCAAACATTGTATGCAAACTGAAAAAGCAGTTGGATGGAAACTTATTGCTAGAATCCTAGTCTGCTCTCCTGTTTTACTGTTGGGCGAAGCATACAAAAACTCTGTGCACCCACGAAGTGAAAGCCGAGTGAAAGCAGTTGGCTTCCGTTAGCTGTGGTTACTGTGGCTAACTTGAATATCTCCACCAACTTGTGCAATTATATGCCGTCACAATAGGTGGATATTTTGGTGACTACATCCAGCACGTCATATATTGAAAAATACGGCTCTTTGAAACCACCTTCTCCTAACATTGCCGCTAACATCCTCACATGTTTGTTCCTCCCTTGCTCGAACTGGGTATCGAAGAGACTGAGTGCCAGGATCCATCTGTGGCTCCACTGAAAAAAGGGAGGTGGCTTGTGATGGTGCCAACAGGAGGAGCAGTGCAGGGAACAAAGCTTGGAGCTGTTCAGATTCGGTGCGAGGTTGGAAAACTGGTGCTTCTTTCGCCCTCTTGTGGGGAAATATTGGACAGACTGCTTATAGAGGAACGATTTGGTTCATTGGAATCATGTTGGGGGGCGAATGGTACAAGTGCAGAGTCCTATATCCGACTCCTGTGTGTGTTCTGGGGGAAACTCCTTGGAATCCAACGCACAACACGGACAAAGTGGGGGCGTCGCCTGAGGATCTAACCAAGCAAACATCAAACACCTGGGGAGGGGCGTTGGTAATCGCATAGTGATTTCTACAAAGGACCTACACCATATTGGAAACCGGCGGGCCCGGGAATTGTAAGTAAAAACGGAAACCAAAATGATTCATTTTAGAAACCCTGTCAACTGTAGTGAGTTGATAGCCCCGTAACAGACTCTGTGAAGGGGGAAGGTGGTGAATTAGGACGCTGTTCTCCTGGAAATTTGGAACTTGTTGGAACATAGTGGGTGGAATACCCAATCAAGAACCTATTTCCATCCAAGAGCCCTCAATTCGAAAGGTTTACACAGCAATGTACCTCTGAAAGAAACATTACCCAACAAGAAGGGACAAGGGATAAACGACAGAGAATCACCAACAAATGCCCCCTTCCCTGCATTAGCAACAGATCCTGTGGTACAGTCGCAATTAACGAAGACAGTACCTTTAGAAACTGTTGACTTTGACTACTCTAAACACACCAAAAGAAATTACAAGTGGTGCCCCAGTTGTTAACGGTAATCCACTTGAGCGGATACAGGTCAATTCAAAGGGGAGAAAGAGTACAAGAACTGAACAAGTTAGGGATGAGGACTACTCCACCAGTAAGGATCACCATCTGCCCTCTGCGGTGTTGAGGGCAATCTGAAACCTCAGATAAACGAAACAAGACAATACTGTGGGCAGGGTGTCAATGCAAACACTATGGTGGCAATGACCTTATCCAGTCTGCACTGGTTACCTGGCCACCCTCTGATCCCGGGCCCATGTCCCTCCCCCACCAATCACACACACCTGCACTGCCTGCCTGGCATCCCCCCTGCACTTGGGGGCCGTTTCTGTATCCCTTCAGTCCCACTACCAGCACTTGACACCTGATGTCTGCACTTACCTCTGCACTTGCCCACTGCTGGCCGTTACTTTTACTTATTATTCTATTCCCATGTACTGTCCCTTCCCCCTCCGCCCGCACTTTCCCTTTTCCCCCATCCCATGCACTTTCGCGATCTGAATGACACCTGGCCTAGTATGATCTTTGTCTGTCCTCCCCTTGTTCCCCTCCCTTGCATCGTCGCGCCTTGAAACACTTGTTTATAGGTGCATTATAAATGCCATATCATGTCACCTCTTACAAGACTGAGTCTATACAAGATCAACTCGGGGACCAGTCCACATTGGCTGCAATGCTGCTCTCAAAAATGTTTTTTATTGAAGCTTTGTCACTGCTGTTCAAGATAAATTACACAAAAACAGAAGAGATTGAAAACATACTGCATACCATATTAAATCCAATTATAGATGGAAAAAGACAGTCAAGAGCAAGAAGGGACTCCAATACTGATGTATTTGAGAGAAAACTTGTACCAATGGAAATTTGGTACAAGCAAACACACCCCACAATATCAACAAAGACTTATCCACTGAATTATAGAATTGGATACAAGAACACTTTCAACACAAACAACGTATACCGTCTTCAGTAGAATCTCTTCAATGCCTGGGGCGGGGCTTGTAGAAAGTAGTCCTCTCCCAGTCCAGAAGAACTGTATGGAGGCTAAAGTGCCAGAAGAACAGGAGAGGGGTAATGAAGTGCCGGTGAAACAAACTGAAGAGTACTGAATTATCCTGAGTCCTACAGTTGAGTAAACACGGGAAGTATACCCGATATTTGCTAAAACCTACGCTAAAGGATGTAAAACAGAATACCTACCCCCAGAAACACTTTAATGGCTGGAGCCCAAAACATCACAAAAGCAATTTCAAATTAATCTAATAAAAAAATAAGAAAATAACTACCCCCCGCCACCCGATAGAGATTTGATCTACCAAACCAAGGAAATCTAAGGAGATGCAGAAATTCGTAAAGGTGGTAAACATGCAAGTCCCCTTTGAGACTTTGGTTGAGGAAAGCATGTCGGATGAGGGCATGATGGAACATCTCATGTGGTTGTCGACCTATTCATATGAGGAAGTAATAATGATCAAGAATCTTACAGCCCAACAGAACATAGGGAAGAGACTGATGATTGGAGATCAGTATGGGGAAATAAGGAGAAGAAAACACTTGAGAAAACCAATGAGAATTCTGTTTCAGAGTTTAAAATCTTAGAACACAAATGACTGGCTTTAAAGAATGGGAAACCGGGCTGGCACTCCGGTTGGGGAAAAGAGAGCTTCAACGCTAAAATTCACCTACGTCAAAGTAATTGAAAGCAAGCAGTATAGTCCACAATGCTGTAAATATACTCGCAAAAGAACCAGAATGAAAAACGGCAATAAGCGTGTTGCCATCGGAGAGCCCACAATTGCACTGGAACAGACTTAATATCATAGATGTCTCATCCTGAATAGGGGGAAACTTACTTAGACTGTTGAATCACATCCCTAAATTGAGAACAATTACAACTAGGGACATTTCCCGGATTGAATTCCCAAGTGGAGATTGTTTGGACAAAGTGGTTGTACATTTAGAATCCAAGTGCACTAAGACTATTTTGGTAGAAACCTCACACTTCTGTCCGCTAGGGTTTGTTTTGACTGAAGTGCCAAATAAGAAATAGAACAACGGTAGAGGCACTGCTACCAAGATGGCGCCTGTGAGGAACCACCTAAGAGATGCAGCGGTGCATGACCGGGTTCAAGTAACTGCCAAACCAATGAAGAGTAACTAAAGGGACGAGGGGACATCTACTCTCCGAATCACTGTGGAAAAGTCGTAGAAAAGTCGCAGTTGTGAAAGACCGTGGGACAAGTTTAAACAAAAAGAAAGAAAGAACGAAAGGAAAGATAGGCAGTTGGAACACTAGAGGATTTGGACACCTGTTGTCAAAGGAGGAGATTAGATGGGACGACTACCATGTTGCTTGCCTGCATGAAAACTTGGCTGAGAACCACGCCGTTGTTGGATGGATATACTGCCTATCTGAACCCAGCTGTGAAAGGAACCAGGGGAAAACATGTATCGGGACTTCTAACCCTAATAAAATACGGAAACACCAGTGATGACCTGGAACTTAGACCTATACACAGATGTTCCAAATCCGGATAAAGGGTATTACTAGCTGCTCGGACTGGTTGATCCTGTTTAACATCTCTGTGATTTCTAAAGGAATCGGACCCCACATTCATAATAGGGATCACGAATCAGATTGACATTCTGATTAAAACCTTATTAGATCCACTGATGATAATATACAGTGACTTCAACATGACTACGAGGATAAACTTGAACTGATTTACTAAGGAAAATGAGCTTCTGCGCAATTCTGAAAAAAAGGCTACCAATGTGAAATGGAGACAAAGGTTTCTGGGCTACATCAGCTAAATGGTCACACGAAAGCAGACATCCCGGCATGCCCGACATGGGGGTGCAAGGATACAAAAAAGTCCTTGATTTCTTAATTTGTTTCAGATAACCTCCATCCCAGCGCATCCAAGTTGGAGGTACTAAGTACAGCAGGTAGTGATCCTGCTTAAGGATACTTACACAATGCCCATTCAAGTAACACATAGTCGTAATAGGTTATTGATAAATGCCACAAAAATGTGAACTCTTCACATTGTTTCAAACATCATACCATAACAAAGGAGGGAAACTGTGATTTGGTAGGGGGGGGGAAATGACTGTGATTTGGTAGACTATCCTAAATTGCTGATGTTTGTTGAAACGAGAGAGCCTAGATTGAAGCCTCACTTTTCTCACAAACATTGCTACAATGTTGAACTGGTGTCTGAAAGAAGACCATTAAGAGCAGATCTAAAAACACTATAAAAAAGGACCAGTCATCATGTGCTGCCTTAATCAAAGTCCGTAAGCAGACCTACAGGAATTGGGTTAAGGCTCGTAAATGTAAAATGATACAGGAGGACGCAGAGCAAATGCTCCAAAAAATCTTTGGCAAAAAGATGGGAGACATATGTCAACTGTTAAAAACAACGAACATGCCAAGGGAAGCTTTGCAAGCTAATACAGTGCCCGAAGTAATATGGAGAGAGCACTTCAGCCTGTTTGAAACAACAAGACCAAGTCAGCAGACAAAGAAAAAAAAACCTTGGAACACTCGTGGACATTCCAGACCAACCAGAAGGATGATATTCTCCTGATAGAGAGCCAATAGCTCTAGGGCACCTGGCCCGGTGGTTTGACGGTATTGTACAAAATTACCTAGTCCCAAAAGTTCGACCCCCAAAAGTCGGACCCCCAATTTTCTGCATGTATATATGTGGGGGGGGGGGTTAAAATGAATAAACAATGTATAGGGGTAAGGTGGGGAATGTCGTGCGGTCTCCCCCCCCACATATATATTTGTGGAAAATTGAAAGAAGAAAACAGACTTTTGGGGTTCAAACTTTTTGGTTCGGTAAAATCAAGTAGATCCGGTTTGACCAATGTCCCCTTAAAGGAAAAACAGAATTATGGTTGAGATTCCTGGCATTATTATTTTCACAAAATCGGGCGAGACGCTAGCTCATGGAAGACATCTGTTGTCCCAATATTCAAGAAGAGACGGGTTTGCTCTGGGAAACTACAGACTTCTCTCCCTACTGGATGTAGCTGTAATATTTACAAAGCTGATGTGAGTAGCCTAAAATCATGGTTGCAAGAAACGGGTATTTCGACCAACGGCAATCTGGGTTTGTAAAGGAGATGGCAACCTTGCAAAATGTCTTTCTGATCAAACTCTTGGAAAAAAAGAGCAACAAGAAGAATGAGAAAATATGGCTTTGATCGATCTATCCCAGGCCTTTGATTCCATAGAAAGACATTTGCTATTGGCCAAATTTGAAAGATTGCGGTGTCCAACTGCCATCTTGGAAGCAATAGAGGACCTACATTCAGAAACATCGATGGAAGTAAGGCTGGACAAGGGGGCTAGGGGGAATGGTCATCAAGAAATATTACACCAAGAGGATTGAAACGGGCCTGCCCCCTGGCTCTGGCTTTGTTTAACCTATTCATCTTGGACTTGCCCAACCATTTGTCAAATGCAAGGAGTTTCCCCCCAAGCATTGAGGGGGTGCCATTGGACCACCTACTGTACGCATGTGATTTGGTATGAATTGACCAAACACCAGTGGGGTTGCAACGACAACTAAATGCACTGAACTCCTATGTACAGAAGAACCGTCTAAAGGTAAATGTGGGAAATTCGAAAATAATGATCCTGCACCTTGCTTAAGGAAGAAAATCTAATAAGACATAATGGTACATGGGCAAAGAAAGACTTCAGAGTCTCTTTACATACCTGGGGAATTGTTTAAACTGCTCCTTGAGAGATACACAAAGAGAAATTATGTTGAGGAACAAAGTGAAAGCCTTGGCATCACAAGGAAGAATTTTGCAAAGTATGTTAAATTCTCCATTGTGCCAGTGATCACCTTCTATAAAATGAAGGTGGTCCCGTTTCTAACGTAACCGGGCCAAAGCTTTTTTCCTTTCCCATCAAAAAATGGCTGACACTTGAAAGTCTATTTTGGAAGAAGATTCTACGCCTATAGACCTGTGTACCAAAACAGGTGATACAGCAAGAAGTCGGTTTGATTTTTTTTTTTTTTTTGCTGGCATTGGTCAATTGTAAAAATGTCATTCTATAGGAAATGCAGACTGGGGACTCCTACAAGAGGGTTTGCTTGGGTGAAAAGAGCACTCTAGTGAGTCCAATCCATGCCTGATGGGCTGGCAAGAGAATTGCAGTAAACTCTTTGAAGACTTAGGATTCTCTGAGGAGCAATTGCTAATCAACCCAATGCTGGAGAAAACCAAGATGTGGAAAAACAATTGGATAAAAACACAGGAGCAAGCACGTAGATTAAAATTCTCCAGCATGGGGTCTGGCATGGATTCACATGCTCATGAATATTCCCCGTCGTCAGGCTGGGAATCCTCGGTAAAGAAAAAACCAGTATCAGTTTAGTTTCTGATCTGTCTTTCGTAGTAATAACCAATCACTGGTCTCTGCGTCATACTGACCACAGCCAATGACTGCCCTCTACCTAAGCACCGCCTCTGGCAGCCATCTTCAGATTTTTACCGCACGTTCATGTGTTGGGATCCTCGTGCTATTGCTCTCGAGCGTTAGTGCTATTTTTTCACGTTTTTTCTCAAAAACTTCGTTTTTTTCGGTCAAAAGAGCCTCAAGCTCCACCGACTCTCCATCCGATCAACGGGGACCCGTGTCGGATTCGTCTGCGCCCCTCAAGGGTGAAGATTTCGTCGAGCTACGCTTTTGGAGGACTCCAGAAGCTTCTCAGGCCCGGACATGGCCCAGGAGAAGGGAAGCTCGACGCCCGGAAAGCTGTTCAGGGTCTGCCCTGGATGCCAGCTGCAGAACGTCTTTAAGGAGGACGAACACTCCTTTTGTCTCTACTGCTTACATGAGGACAAGACGCACGTGGAGAAGGACTGTGCGTTTTGCGGCAATATGTCGGAGCGGACCATGAAGGACCGCCATCAACGTCTCGCCAACTGGCTGGAAGGGAAGAGCCCGTCAGGCGAGAAGAAGAGGAAGAAATCCGAGCGGTCTTCTAAGACCTTTGAGGACGCCCCGGCGACGGGGGTCCAACACAAGGCCAAGCACCGCGAGTCCGCTGGCACCGGGAGCGCCGAACGGTCGGGCTCTACGGGCGCCAGGCAGGGCGCACCCTCCCCGGCACCTTCAGCCACGAGCCAACGCTCTGGGTCGGGTAAGAGGAAGGGCGAGCACCCGGCGAAGCTCCTGGAGAGGCCCCGGTCGAGCTCGAAGGCCCCATCGGAGGGGGAGCGAGGCAGTGTCCACCCCCCCCCCCTCTTAAGGATAAGGCGGTGAGCGCACCTCAGGTGGTGAAGGCCTTAATCCATCCGGCCAAGCCCTCTATCGAAACTGTCGCGGCGGCCCTGGCTCAGCCTGTGGAGGCTACACCAGTGGTGGCGACCTCGGGGCTCAGAGTCTCCCTGCCACCTCGGAGGGAGTCCTCTTTTGTGCCCATCGATAGGACCCCCGTGAAATCCCCGGCGGGGAAGAAAAAGGGGGGGCAGGGCGTCGACGTAGATTCGGCCTCAACCTCGGAGGAAGAGCTGATCGAGGTCTTAAGCCACGGCCTTGGCGTGGAAAAAGACCGGCACGTCGGGATGGATCCCGACGCAGGTGACGACGACATCGTCGAGGGTGCCGACGGGGCCCCTGATCGCCCGTCGGATTCCCCTCTGCCAGCGCCGCAAGACAACTCGGCGGCCATTTTGTTGGCTATACAGTCCTAATGCTCAGAGATAAGGACGAGACTACCGTTGCCGACGGAGGAACCTCTCCCGTCGGGGGATCCTGAACCGGGACCTTCTGGTGTTCCCCTGCCCAAGAAAAGAAGGATTCACCCTCCACCTCCTTTTCAGCCGTCGCGCCCCGTCCAGCCCTCCTCCCCGTCCACCCGAGGGGATGATACGGGGACTGACACGGCAGCGACGGGTACGGACGACGAGGTATACGACGAGGATCTACCGTCGTCACCTCCCACCAGGGCTTCTCCGCCCGACGAGATTGGATCGTTCCACTCCATGATCGCCAGGGCATCCGAGCTTTTCCAACTCTGCACTGAGGAGAAGAAAAAGGAAGGATTCCTTTATCAACGGTGCAAGGCCAAGAGGAAGACGGTCCTCGCGGTGCCTCTACTGGACGACATTTGGGATGAGGGCCTCTCCCTCCTCAAGAACCCATCCACGACGCCAGCTAGAAGAGACCGGTACGAGAAGAAGTACCGGGTCCCGGACGCGGCCCCCCTGTGCCTCCGGGCGCAGCCTACCCCGGACTCCGTCGTCTCCGCGGCCAGGAAGAAAGCGGGGGGGGTGCGGCCTCCACATCGACTTCCCCACCGGACGGCGAGGGAAAGAAATTGGACGCTATGGGACGCAGGGTCATCTCGTCTGCAGCGACGACGATTAAAGCGGCCAACGCCTTGGCTATCGTGGCCCGCTACGACAGGGAGCTATGGTACAAACTGGCTCCCCTGCTGGACTTCCTACCGGACGACAAGAGGGCGGATGCCCTGGAGATCCTACAGGAAGGTGAGGTGGCGTCGGACTGGGTTTCGCCAGTTGGGCAACGGCGTCAAGACGTACAGACCAGAGTCCTAGACATGCCGTTCGATGGGAACAACCTGTTTGGGGAAAAAACAGTGGACAATTCCCTTCAGGCCATTAAAGCGGACACTGAGACGGCCCGGGCCCTTGGGGTTCTGCAGCAACGACGGACGCCCTTTCGGAGCAGCGGAGGCAAGGGCGCCTCCAAAGGTTCCGGCGGCGGTTTCTCCACCTACCGTCAAGCGGCCCGCTCGTCGTCTCAGGAGGCCTACAGAGGACGAGGCAAGTCTGGCGGACCCCGCCGTCGTCGCCAAGGAGGTCAAGGCGGCAAAGCCTCGTCGAAACAGGATTGAACCGGCCGTGGGGTCGGGCCCCCACCGAAGCACCCCGGTGGGAGGCCGGCTGGCGAGCTTAGTCAGCGTGTGGGAGTCCATCTCCACCGACCGTTGGGTGCTGGACGCCTTAGCCCGGGGCCACGCGCTCGAGTTTCAAAGAAGGTGCCCGCGCGTCCCCCCCGTGGCCAGGAAAGAGCTTCACGTCCCTCAGCTTCTCCTGGAGGTAAAGGCGATGCTCAGGAAGGGCGCCATCGAACTCGTCCCAAAGAGGCTTCGGGGCTCCGGAGTTTACTCGAGATACTTCCCCGTGAAGAAGAAGACGGGAGGATGGCGCCCCATCCTAGACCTGCGACGTCTGAACAAGTTCATCAAGGCGCAGAAGTTACAGATGGTCACCCTCCAGCACGTCCTGGGTCAGCTGGAGGAAGGAGACTTCCTGTCGTCGTTGGATTTGGAGGATGCCTACTTCCATATTCCCATCCTAAAGGGGCACCGAAAATTCCTCAGGTTTGTGGTCCAAGGGCGTCACTACCAGTTCAAAGCCCTCCCCTTCGGACTACGGTCGGCACCCAGGGTATTCACCAAGTGCCTTGCACCGGTGGCGGCGCAGCTGCGCCGCGAGGGGATCCACGTCTACCCCTACCTGGATGACTGGCTCATCCGAGCCAAGACGAGGGAGCTTGCCGTGGAGCACACGGCAAGGACAGTCCAACTTCTCACGGACCTGGGATTCTCCGTGAACTACGCCAAGTCCCACCTGGTACCCGCGCAAAACGCACTGTTTCTGGGAGCGAAGCTCGACACAGTGTCCCTTCTGGCCTCCCCGTCGGAGGAAAGGACCAGGTCCATCCTGGGCAAGGTACAGCGGATGTTGGTTTCCGACGCGGCCAAGGTGAGGTCCATCAAGTCCCTCCTCGGAATGATGTCTTCTTGCATCTACCTCATTCCCATGTGCAGGCTCCGGATGCGCCCGTTTCAGGAGTTCCTGGACGCGCGCTGGATCCAAACGACGGGCGGCTTCGAGGAGAGGATCACACTCGACGAGAGTTTCCACCGAGCGGTCCGGTGGTGGGGCACCCGCGCGCATCTGACGGCGGGCATGGACTTCCAGACCCCAGACCACCAGGAGACAGTGACCACGGATGGCTCCCTGGAAGGGTGTGGAGCGCACACCGAAAATCTGCACGCGAGAGGCCTTTGGCTCCCGACGGAGAAGTCCCTCCATATCAACGTCCTGGAGCTCCGTGCAGTGTTCTGGGCCCTCAGGTCCTTCCTTCTGTCCCTCAAGGGCAAGGTGGTGAGGATCTTCACCGACAACACCACCACCATGTTTTACATCAGGAAACAGGGCGGAACCAGGTCCCCAGCACTGTCCAAGGAGGCGCAGGACCTGTGGCATTGGGCCATCGCCCAAAGGATGTTTCTGGTGCCGTTTCATCTGGCAGGGATAAAAAACACCATCGCCGACTCACTCAGCAGGGAGCTGCGCTCGTGCCACGAGTGGGAACTACGGCAGGATCTAGTGGATCGCCTCTTCCGACGGTGGGGCACACCCCAGATCGACCTGTTCGCGACGGCGACGAACTCCAAGTGCCGGAGGTTCGCCAGCAGGTTTCCCCAGGCGAGGAGCATGGGCGATGCTTTCTCATTCCCCTGGGAGGGCCTGTTCCTCTACGCGTTCCCTCCTTTGCCACTGCTAATCCGGCTCGTCAACCAGCTCAAGAGGTCACGGTGCAGGATGATCCTCGTCGCACCTGCGTGGCCGAGGCAGATATGGTTCCCGGACCTTCTGGACTTGTCAGCGTCCCCGCCAATCAAGCTGCCGGTGGACGCGGATCTACTCTCCAGGGAAGGAGGCGCCATCCTCCACCACGACCCGAAATCGCTGAACTTGCAGGCCTGGCTCCTGCAGCGCTAGAGTTTGGAGGATACGACATACCGGCCGACTGCAGAGAGGTTCTTGCAAAGGCCAGGGCGTCCTCGACTCTTAAATGCTACGGACACAAATGGAAGAGGTTCTCTGTCTGGTGCCACGCACAGAAGATTAACCCTCTATGGATTACGGCTCCCCAGGTACTGCCGTACCTGCTGACGCTGGCCAAAGCTGGACTGGCACACGCGTCCATCAAGATTCATCTTGCTGCGATCTCCCGATACACCAGAACCACGGGGCGGACATCCTTGTGGTCTCATCGTCTGGTGAAAGAGTTCATGAAGGGACTGTTCAGATCGTTCCCGCCGGTGAAGGCTCCGGTGCCGGCGTGGGAGCTCAACGTGGTGCTGACCAAGCTCATGGGACCTCCGTTCGAGCCTCTGCACTCGGCCCCGTTGAAGTTTCTGTCGTGGAAAACAGCGTTTCTTGTGGCCATCACCTCCGCACGACGGGTGGGAGAGATCCAGGCCCTTTCCTGCAAGGCCCCGCACTTGACTTTTCACGACACGAGGGTAGTGCTCAGGACGCACCCCTCCTTCATGCCCAAGGTACCGTCGGACTTCCATCTCAACGAACCCTTGGTGTTGCCTGTGTTCTTCCCGTCGCCTTCGTCGCCGGCTGAGAGGACTTTGCACTCGCTGGATGTGGCTAGAGCGCTGAAGTTCTACGTGGACCGCACGAAGTGTTTTCGGAAGACGTCACAACTCTTTGTGAACTTTGGACCTGTCAATCAGGGGAAGGCTCTCTCGAAGGCTTCCATTTCCAGATGGCTCTCCGGCTGTATCATGTACTGTCATCGGTTGGCAAACCGACCGCTGCCTGGCCGTCCGAGAGCCCATTCCACCAGAGCGATCGCAGCTACCACGGCGTTCCTTTCTGGTGTGCCCCTGCTGGACATATGTAGGGCTGCTACGTGGAGGTCGACGCACACCTTCACGAAATTCTACTGCGTCGATCGGGATTCCAGGGAGGAGTCCAGGGTCGGCCAAGCAGTGCTGCGCAACCTGTTCGCCTGAGGTGAGCCTGGTGAGGAGGTAAGATGCTTAATGTTGAGTTTGATGTACTGCTTAATGTTGAGCCTTTGCCACCTCCCGTGGTTGTGCATGTGTGTACTGCTATGTATTCTTTATTCATGAGCATGTGAATCCATGCCAGACCCATGCTGGAGAACAACAGTTACAGGTAAGTAACTTGTTCCTTATACTCCCAAAGTACACCGATATGTAGAGCACAACACCTTGTCTAAATATCTGATAAGGTGCCCAAACAACCCCTATAGTTAAGTACATGAGATTTCGATTCAACCGATATCTAACGCTGGAATGTCTATCTGCAAGGAGTAAAGTAGTCAAAATAGAAAACAGCAAAAGAAACCCTTAAAGGAAGAGTGCGCTCAAAAGTT
This sequence comes from Ambystoma mexicanum, assembly GCF_040938575.1. Lineage (NCBI taxonomy): Eukaryota > Metazoa > Chordata > Amphibia > Caudata > Ambystomatidae > Ambystoma > Ambystoma mexicanum. Next base: position 865,846,794 of record NC_090926.1, read on the forward strand.
TCATTGACCCGATCGTTCGGGCATGTCGTTTTAAGCATACTGCGATCGATCATAAAAAATGTTCCTATGCATCTTACCTTAGTTTTCCTCACCTTTATACATGCAAAAGCAATATGTTGGGCTCGGGCATCTTGTGCGAATCTTATCCGTGGATCGATCGCCCTAAATTCAAGTATTCTCACGACAATAAATCAAAACACCCACCCCTGAAGCTGACATCACTTGTCCGAACGATCTCCTCCACCCATTTTCATTACGTTTGTGGCCAGCGTAGCAAAACGTGCCACGTCATCGGAAGATAAACTGAAGATAAACAGATATCCTCACACAGAGCGTCCCTTCTCTCTTTTGCTCTAAATAGCATTTGCATATATAATATTTCAATAATACATCAACAATAGTCTGCAATGTTGCAAGTGCTTTATTGTTCTAAGAATGATCACAAGAAATTATTAACTCCAGGAAAAGAATGATTTTTAAAATTTAGCAGGTAAATTAGAGCTAACGACCATCTCATGACTCTCGAGCTATTACGATGAACGCTCAATGTTCTTTGCCCTTGTGTGTCCTTGTCTTCCCATATGACAAAACAATTCAATGACCCACTTGGTGCTCTGTGTGGGAGAAGACATTTATTTTGTTCCCTTTCAATCCCAACGCTCGTGTTTCTCCACGTTGCTACATCATGAATGCTGACATATTGCTCCTTATTGCCGGAAACGCCAATGGACATATAGGGCCATATCGATCGTCCCACATAACGCTGATTGAAAAAATACTGCTTATGGTAATCCTCCAGTGTTGATTGAAGAAGCCATCGGCTGGCACCTGGAAGCTATGGCACAGGTAGTACGGCACAAAGTATGTGCGAACAAAATGTAATAAAAAATAAATTTCAGTAGCCGTTCTTTATTTTAATATAACAAGTTACTGTGTAACTCATAACTGTTTGAAACCTAATCATAACCACAAAACAACCAGTATTAACACACAAATGAAAACAAGGTGTACTACTTGAGACCATGAGTTGCATCCAAGTTGAGTGCTGTGATGTAGATATAGCTCCCAATGGGATGATGAACCACATAGAGAAAACGAAGAACAAGCATAGCAACCATTCAGCTTGAACCACGGACAGATGTAATTATAATGAAGCTTGCAATATTACTGATCGAAAAGCGGTCACAGTGTACACAGACGTTTACCCCACCGTTAGTTATTATGCAAAGAGCACCCTATTCGTTTTTAATCCCAATAACAATTTTAGGTAAACTTGAATTTACATAATTTCTGGAAATTCCATGTTAGTTTCTGTACGATGTATATCACACTTTCATACTAACTTGCCGTATGTCCTCTCTCAATATATTAAGTTATCTTTTTTTTTCTATTCCCCACAACTTATGTCCTTTGAGCAATTGCTGCATAGCATTCAAGGCCAAATTACAATAAGGCACTTGTCCTATTCCAATGCAGAGACGTTTAGCTTTTGATTTCAGCAAAGAATGTGGGCGGAAATAAATGAAAAGGCATTGATGCGGTACAGTGTTTCAGAAGAGGAAGGGCAGCTTGAAACATCCATGTAAAGATATGTTACGCCATGTTAACGTGTCAACATTCACGAATTGTGTATCACCCCTAAAGGAAATTCCACATAAACCCAACCTCACCCTCATCCTGAACTGCTTCATGCAACCAAGCGGCTGACCCGTAATGAACTAGTCTGCTGGAGCATATTATCGTGTTTCTCGCAATGAAACTTGAGTTAGATAGACCTTACCATTAGCTACATGGAGAGATGATCCCGGCTTACACAAGCTGCAATCGGTAGATGGATGAGCAAAAAACAATTGTAGCCTTCCAACTATTATGTTATCTTACTTTGCATTTATATAGCGCCTTATTGGTATGATCTCAAGGCGCTGGTAGGTTGAAGGCCCTCAGGGAGAGAGAGAGAAAGAGAGAAAAAGGTATTTGTGTGATAGCTGCTTCTTAGCGGTAGGTGTGGTGGTTGGGAGATCAAGGGTATGTGTTCGTTCTGGCAGGTTATCCAGATCGATTCTGGCTGTGTTTAGGCCTGAGGAGAACGCCTAGGCTGGCGGGTGTGTAACCAGCTGTGTTTAATTAGGATGATGGGGAGTATAAGGCAAGTGATGGTATGAGAACAGCTATACCGAATGGAGTCCTAGTATCGCTGTGTTCTAGTTGAGTGGTGGTGTAAAGAAGAGAGTAAGCATGGAGATGTGATATGGTGGTTTACCTTAGGTGCTTGAGATCGAGCACACTCCAGTAGTTCTATGCACTCCAAACCGTTCCATTCACTCCAAACCGTTTTGTGCACTTCAGATTGTTCCTCAGATCATTCCATACACTCCAACCGTATTGCTCCAACCGGTTTGTCCACTTCAGATCGTTACATACACTCCAACCGGTTTGTCCACTTCAGATCGTTACATACACTCCAACCGTTTTGTCCACTTCAGATCGTTACATGCACTCCAACCGTTTTGTGCACTTCAGATTGTTCCATGCACTCTAATAATTTTTTTGTACAGTGTCCATCTGTTCCGTGCATTCCATCCGTTGCATGTACTCGCTCTGTTCTATGCACACTATCAGTTCGATCAGTTCTATGAATTCCTTCTGATTAATGCACTTCGTCCGATCTATGCATGTTATCCCTTCATCATCCTGTGTACCCATTTAATTCGTTCTACCCACGTTATCCGTTCTCCATGTGTCATCCATCCACATACATGACCGGTTCCGTACACCCTGTTTCACCCGTCCATCTACCTACTTCATCCGTTCCACCCATTTCATCCACCCACGTACTTCGCCCGCTCCACCCACGTACTTCGCCCGTCCCATCCACGCTCTACACACCCGCTCCTATGTAATACTGTTATGTACACGCTTACCAATCAACGGTGCGTGGTCATACACCGTGTGTGATGTCATTACTGGTGCTGTAGCTTTCCAAAAGGCACCTGGGTCAGCTCTCTCCATAACCATCCTGCAAGACAGGTGACCTAGCACATCCACGAGCAGTGTCAACTTGTTTTTAAAATTTCATTAGCTGGTGAAAGGGCATGATCGTGCCGCTGAATGAAAAAGTGGTTCTTCTTGGGAAGTCTGTCAAGTCAGGAAGGGGCATGAGGCGTTGAAGAATTGGTTCCAACTATTCGATTGGGGTGTGCCCTTGGCGTCAGATCAGTATTCAGAAAGGTGAGAATACCTGGGTGGCACAGGATAACGCAGCCAACATCGAATGTCTGACTATCTGCTATCCAGGAGCAGTGTGCTTCCAATGATCTCACCTTCTGTCTAGGCCTTTCCAAATGCACCAACATTCACTCTGTATGACAGAACTTTTGTGATTTTTTTTATTCTGTAAGAAATCACATACTATGAAATGAACAATATATTTGTATGATCTAGTGAAACACAGATACTAGGCACAGTGTAAACCAATAACTCTGATGCAGGATATCACATTTAATATAGGGGAGTTTGACCAATGGGTGTAATATTCAGTTAGTTTCTTTTGAATTCAAATTTTATTTTTTGGCATTTATGATTTGGCATTTATAACACCTCCATATGTTACTGTGAGCACATTTTACAGAGAGCTACAAATCATTTGAATCTAGAAGCATACATTTTGACAAGTTCGGATTTTGGAGGATCAGGCTCTTTTGCAGTGTTTTTTGGCATTGTTTGTGTCCTGGGAACAAAATCAGTATCCAGTCCCTGAGTATGCATGGACAACACAGCCAATGTCGGATCTTTGACAAATTCAAAATCCATTCCCTCATATATTGGCTTGGCCACCCAATGTTTGCTTTTTGTAAAGGCCCTGTAGTAATGAAGCATCCCGAATGTTCCTGAAGTTCTCGCTTGTTCCCTACCTACATTGTTGTTATGGGCTAGTACATCCAGTCTTGTTCTAGCCTGCATACCGTCTATGTCGAAGTGCAACATTTTGGGCCTGTACTTTAGGCACATATCATGGAACACCTCGAAATTTCGAGTGTTACGGAAATCTGTGACTCCCTTCAGGTCTCTGAAAAGCTTTTTATTGTACACCATCTTTTCAAGTGGTTTGTGTGGTGTGGAGGTGAACATGGCACCAACTTCTTCCGTTCCTCCTACCTCGACAACGTTCCATGTGCACATTCGTGGAAATGTTGGTTTTCTGTCCATGCGTGTACGTTGGAACAATGGTGCATCAATGAACGCCATTTCACAAGTAGAATTTCTACAGATCCATCACAAGTTTTGGAGCTCCACCAAAGATGGTTGCTGATGGACCGACGCCATTTTATAAGGTTTTCCGAAACACTTTTTTTCCCAGCAGCTGAAATTTTTTTATTGGTTTAACAACATGCCATGCATCAAATTGATGCCGAATTTGTGGAAACTACCCTTGTACGGCTTCGCTATCAAAGCGTGCCTTTTGGTGGCTATCAGGTTTATTCCATTCCCCTGGATTACAGAAGTTGAATGGATTTGATCAAACCATGTTTCTCCATGCCAACAGACATTCAGACACCTGCACCACCACAGAACTCACAATTTACTTTCCATGTCTTGAAAGTGGTAAGTGCAAAACTTTGCGGCAAATCCTGAACTGGCACACTCTCCGTCGCCAGCTAGCCAGAAACGTTTACCAGAGTATGTACAGTCCATTGACATCTGTTCAACATTCTAATAGAGGGGAATAAGAATTTACTTTGGTATTTGTAGAATTTTGTTTTAGCAAGGAACTCAAGATCCACAAACTGATAAACTGGAAATCTTGCTGAAAGTCGATCCGCGGAACAGTAAAGCTGCTGAACAAAGTACATTCCTAGCTGGCACTTTGCCGAGCATCGGTTGAGCAGACCATGTAAATGTTTTGTGGCGGGGGACACAGGTTACTTGGATTTTCAGGTTGGTGCCTTGTAATGTGCGAGACACATTCACCAATGGCTCCCCGCATAGTTTGGCCCGATTGCATGTTCACATTTCAGCATGTGTACTGTAAAGACTGGTAGGGGGTGTCTGTACTTCTCCTCTCTATATGGTAGAGGAGAGGCACAGAGGACCCCCAACCAAGATTCTCTATTATTGGTACAATAATCGAGCAATCAAGTCCTAGCTTCTCAGGAGGTCATGCAGGCTGGTTCTTAAGTACAGTGTAGTCCCCGAACCCCCACAAAGGAATGTCCACACACTGTATTACTGAAAATACAGTCTTTATATAATTAATATCCAAGGGTTTGTACACGATCACAATGCACTTTGTACTCTGAAGTCAATAATGATAAATATATACAATTCTAAAGTGGGACCACTTATGTTAACGAATCACATTAAAGTGCATCAACTGTACGGTTAAAATGTCACACAGATTGATAACGAGGAAACCAGCAATAGAGATAGGTAGGAACGTAAGGTGGTTGGAACACTAGGCAGAATGCTGGCCCTGTTACCTAGACACAGTTCTGTGTGGAGATCCCCCCACCTGGGCAACCTGTAAATAAAGGTGTATAGCACAAGCCCAGTCCATATGTTCAATAGTCTTACTTCCTTCTATTAAGGTTTTACCAACACCCCCCCCCCCCATGTACCTGGTGGAGTAGAGTTCTCCGACGATGTGTCGACCGATCCTTCTTGAGTGACTCCCTTTAAGGCATCGTCGAGAGGTGTCGAGGAACTCGGCGTTCGGTGTCGGGGAATCGACGGCCCTTCTTGAGTGCCCTCCCTTTAAGGCGGGAGTCACGGGTCGTCGAACGTCCGACGGTGAACAGGTTGAACTACGGCCGTGAAGTGGCAGCTTCGTTCCTAGCGGTGCTCGTCGAAGACAGAGCGTTGGCGTCCTGCAAGGAAGAGGCGTGCGGGGCACCTCAGTGACGATAGTTCGGGGCCGCAAAGAGATGAACTGTGGCCCAGCAAGGGTGTCGAGTTGTCGGCATCTCTGCGGTCTTTAGTTGGCGGGAAACCCACCGGTGGAAGCTCCTCGGCGCGTCGACGGTCGGGCCTTCTCCAGCAGGCGACAAGGGGATGACGATGCAGGCGAGAGCGTCCGATGATCAATTGAAGTTCTTAGGCAAACGGGAGCACGGCGGCTCCGGTCGGCGACGGCGGACAACAGTCCGAGTGCTTTTCCTTGGAGTTCTGCAGCAGTCCCCGTATCGGGTCGGCAGCCTGTCGAAGGTCTGTCTACCAGGGAGCGTTGGCAAACATCAGCTGTGCACGATGGTCCCTCGTAGCTCGGGAAGAGGGCGCCTTACCAGGTCCTCTCTGGGTCAGTCCTTGGAGGCACAACAGCTTTCAGATTGTGAAGGAGAGCAACAGCAATTCTTCTCGTCCAGCAGGGCTTCAAGGTCAAGCTTCAGTTACTCGTCGTAGTGGACCTCAGCTTCTGAACACGATTCCTAGCAGTGAGAGGTCCCCCGATATACTGTTGATTTCCCATTCATTCCGCTGGGTCACACTCAAGCATCCAATCACGACTACGGGGATTCATGCAAGCAGGCAGCCAATCAGGCACACAAGTTATTCAGGCCATTCACTTCTCTCCAGACACTCACAAGTTATGTGTATTGGGACAAGTACCGAGCCATTCAACACTCCAAGCTGCATTCATACCGGTTTCGGGCAGGGCTATCTCAGTCATTGTGTCAACCACCAGATACTAGACATCCACAACACAGAATGCATATTCGTCACACACTCTATTCACCCGGGTCCCAACCACAGGAGGTACCCACAACATACATCACCGGGAAGGCTCCAGCTAGTCTGGCTGGGCCTTCACAACACCACCATATATGGCATTTCCACCCAACAGCCAGTCAGGGGGAAGGGACAGAGTCAGGGCTTCCCAGGACTTTGGGAAAACAAGGTAATGGGTAATGGAAAGCAAGAGGCCACCGGGGCCATCTTGTTTTCCGTCAGGAATCAACTGATCCCAATGGCAGGGCCGGGGTATCCCAAAATGGAGGATACTCCGCGCACCTGTCAAATTCAGCATGGAGCTGCCACCAGCCCATACCCTGCTCTGTGGGCCACCCACAGGTGCCCAAAAACATACACTATGGGTGCCATAAGGGTATCCCATGGGTCCGTTCACCAAACCAAAAGAAAGAGCGCTGCACCGCCAGGAGTCCCACATGAACTCCTGCGCGGCAAACATGACAGAACACACGATAAAAAGCAGTAAAGGACAAGGATACGGAGGCCCTGTCCCGCCAATGCATTTCCAGCATCACGTGTACAATCTCTTATCGGGCAGCTATCAAACAAAATGTACTTTTGCTTCTTTAGTAGCCAATCGTCCTGCAGTACTGATTTCTGTGAGTGGTGGTGGACAAAACCTCAAGACTTTGCACACTGAAGTTGAGATCTTGTGCAAGATCGGTCAATTTCGTTGAAGCTTCAACCTCTGTCAGTTCATGATGTGGTAATTCAACATGAATTGGAGAAACAGCTAACTTTGGTTTTTGTGGTATAACATTTTTATCGGGTGTAGATTGTGTGAATGGGTCGGCAAGCAGTTGCACTGCATCTTCACTTTCATGTTTGACCTGACACAAAGTAGCAATGGTCCAGGCTGACTTTGTAAGGGTCGCATGTGACATTCCATTCATTTTCCGGCCACTGGACAAATGCACCTCTAGTCTGCTTGTTGACTGTGCCACGCTGCGCCCGAGATAGTATTTGCTCCAATGTGAAATCGGTTTGGCAAGCGACATCTTTGGTTTCAAGCGATGTCCGAGACTTTATACTCCCATTACTTCTGGGTTTCTAAAAGAATAAATAGAAGATGATCCTGAATGTATTGCACACATATAGAACATACAATGTTGCAAATAAAAACCTACAAAGACTAAAACATCTGTGAAAAATAAACTGGTACGTTCTTTACCCTTGGTTTCTTGATTTGCTTCGAAACAGTGGCATTAACTTTGCAGACGGTGACATCAAGCTGCAAAAAAAAGTTTTATATGGTTTTAATACAGCAAATTTAATTTCAAAGCAAACAAACCTAAGTACATATCTACAAATTGAAATCAACTAGACGGACTGGAAAAGATTGCGACATGATTAAAATGTATTCATAATGCAATGTGATGCCCAATTTTACTTACTTAATTTCCATGCGCCTCTTCTAAGTCCACATCTGGAGCACATTCCTTGAATAGAGTAATATACAAAAAAATATAATGCTAGCCAAAGCAGACAATAAAAGTTTGCATTTGACAGAGCACCTCCAAGCTAAGTATTTTACATAGACTTTGAACCATACACTGTTAGGGTTGCTGTTGCAAAACAAATAGAACATTACTATGGAAAGAACCTCGAAACAAGTGTACGTGACTTGATCATAACATTCATTCATAGCATTCAGTTCATATTTCACCTGATATACATCAGAGTTCAAACATGTAGTTGATTTGAGGTCACCTTGTAAAACATAGTGATTACAATGTTGCCCTGCAAAGTATTTTGCTTTGTAATGTGACCTTGGTAACTGTTCTGCATTAGGGAGAATTGCAACGTTTGTACCCAAATCAGAAACGTTTTAAACGGTGCACAATTACATACATTTAAGTCTCAAAGTATATCCAATGTCAGGTGTACTGTGATTATTGAAAGTGAAATGTGAATAGAAATACCTTGAGCTGTGGACCTGTTCCAAATGAGGACGATATAGTAGTTGAAGTTCCACCACCTCCTATAATACAGCACTTTCTCTTGTGTTCTTTCTTCCATACTGACGGGAGACGGAAACTTTTTAACCAGAAAAAAACCTTCTTCCCCTTTAAATTTAGAGGCGCGGGGGTGGGGGGATTGCGATCCTTGGAGCATGCACTGCCCTGACTCCTCTCTCCAGCGCCACACCTCAGTCCCCTTTTCCGTGTCGACGGTAATGGGCCGAAGTCACCAGTGCTCCTCGGTTTGGCTGCGGCTATGTAATTCCACGCGCTGATACTACTTTTCTGTCTTTTCCGTCCTCAGGTGTCACGCTCCTCCCCGTTGCATGTCATTTTCGACAGGGTTCAGCAGGTGTCCATCCTGCAACGGGCTCTTCCCGACTAAACACCCCCACGCCCTCTGCCTGCGGTGCCTTGGTCCTGACCACGGCTGGCAAGCCTGTACTGCGTGCAACACGCTTTCCTCGAGGTCTCTGAAGAACAGACTAGCCAGGTGGAGGGAGGTTTTTCACAGATCGTCTCCAGAGGACCTAAAGGACTTCGTCTATCATCGATCCAAGCTCAAGGTAGGGCCTCTTTTCCAGTGCACCCCGCAAGGGAGACTCCTTCCCAAGGACTCGCTGGCGCAGGAGGGACTGCCCAGGTCCTGGTACCAGCACAAATACAGAGGCTGTATCCGCTACCGGACGATAGGCCGAGGGATCAGTAGATCCTCCCGTTGACTGGGCTGAGGGACCAGAAGGTTCTTTTACTGGGTCTTTACCCCAGGGCTACACTCTAGTACCGGCATCCTGTCCGAAGGGGGAGCCATTACGCAGTTCTACCGGCAGATCTGCCGAGGGCGAAATGCCTACCGGGCCTCGGCCAGAGGAACAAGGTAGGCCCCATGATCCACACAAGAGTCCTGGAAGGAGCTGGGACCAGTGAGCCAAGCAACACGACGCAGGCACGTGGAAGGCAGCTTGACAAAATGGCCACTGCGCCAGAATATCCAGACATCCGGTCGATGCCGCTCCAAGGGAGGCAGGTGGAGGACCGTGTGTCCAGGTGGGACTGGTGTCAACCAGGTATGTGGCCTACAGCTTAACCTTCCTTCGCGCAAGGCAGGTTCCCGCTGCATCCATATGGGCAGGGCACGCAACAGCTCCAGCAGCCGCCCGCTTTCCCGTCAATGTCGCCTACCACCAATCCAGCCTGCGAGAACAGGTTCTTTGAAAAGTTCAGCAGGCTCATGAAGTCCCCCCCAGATGGGAGTCATCCTCCAATGGCCCTGGCGCCTCAGGTCCCAGAACAGGGTCCTCGGGTCCCTGTTCAGCACAGCAGCCCTAGCACCTGACCCTCCAGACCCACAGGTGGACACAGGAGGAGGACCCCGACATGCCATCTTCAGCCAAGGCCTTCCACGAACGTCTGGCAGAGTATTTGGGCCTTCCTCAACCCGAGGTCGAGCAACCAGCAGAGGGGGGTCCTCTCAGAAGTCCTCACGCTACGTCCCGTTGCCCAGACGGGAATCCCAATGCAGAAGGACTTAGTTGCCTTGGCCAAGAGGGCTTGGCTCAAGCCCCAATCAGCCCATCCGGCCAATAAACACCTGGATGCCAAGTACAGGCAGATGGAGGGGGGATACACTCTTGCTATTGGCCCATCCTCGGCCACACTCCTCAGTGATCGCTGCAGCATCACTGTGCTCCAAGCCTTGGTTGTTCTCTGCCTCCTCCTGGGGGGCGCTGCTAGGCACGGCGGATAAAATCTTGGAGGCGTACGGGAAGAAGCTGTATTCCAACGCATTCTTGCACCTGTGTCAAGCCAACGCGGATGCCATGCTGACAGCCCTTAACCAGTGGCTCTCGCGGGAAATTGCGGATTTCGTCCCAGAGCTTCCGGCACAGAGCCAATCGCGATTCAAGGCGGGATTGGCGGAGACCAAGATTGTGGGGCAGGACGACATGGAGGTCTCCGTGGCCCATATTGACACCTCGGGCCATGCCTTCTGTATTGCCACAGACATGAGAAGAACAGCCTGGATCTGTGCTATGAAATTCAACCTGGACGTTCTGGAACGCATCTTATATCTTCAGTTCGAAGGGGGTGACCTCTTTCACTCCACAACGGACGAGGAGCTGGACAAATAAAAAAACAGGTCACAAACGGCCAATTCGAGGGGATTGGGTCCTCCGATGTATTCCATGTCTATGAAAGGTAATGTCCACAGCTGTGCTGCTTCGGAAAATCTTCCGCGTCTGCGTCCTGCATCGATGACGTCGATGCGCCGTCCCCGAGGACCTCCTCCGACGGCCGAAGTCACCCGATGTGATAAGTAGGACGCACGACGCCCATAGCCTCAGTTCCGTTTTTTCCGCGAACGTGTTCGCTTCGTGAATCTCGGTGCGCCTCGACTCTTTGGAGTTTGCTGTTTTTTTCTCGGTTCGTTGAACCTGTTTGTTTTTTTTGTGAAGACCTGTTCGTGGCGATGTCTACTTCGTCTTCAACCCCGCGTCCGGGCTTCAAGAAATGCGGGGACTGTGGGTCCAAGATGTCGGTCACGGACTCGCATGACGCCTGCCTCTGGTGCCTCGGGGAGGCCCACGATACGGACGACTGTGTCCACTGCCAGTCGCTCACGGCAAAGGCCTTGCGGGAACGCAAGAAGCTGTCGGTAGGTCAGGTGTCTAAGCCCCGGAAGTCGAGGTCTGCAGGGCTTTTGATGGATGACTCGAGGGGCGACTCTCCGCGTCTTCGTCGGAAGGCCAGTGGGTCTCCTTCCAGGAGTCGGTCTCGCCACTCCTCTGCCTCTTCGAGGCATTCCCGGAAGCGCCGACATCGGTCGCCTTCCCCGTCCTCTTCTGAGGACTCCGCCCGTCGGCGGGTCGCTTATCTCTCCATGCAAGCGACACCGGAGGAATGGGCTTCCTTCGAGAAGCAGATGCTAGCGATTCTTGAATCGCAGGGCACCGGTCTGTCCGCGCCTCCGAGTGGGACGGTCGGCACCGGTTGAGACACACTGCTCGTACGCCTTCGGGCTCGGGTGGTCTGCACGTCTCGCGGGCAAGGTCCCGCTCGGACAAGGGTAGCCGTTCTCGCCATGCCCGTTCCCGGTCCTCGACGCGCTCGAGACCGCGTGATCCTGTGCCGTCTTCGAAGAAGACGTCGACGCCTGTGGCGCCGAGGTCGTCGACGATTGCTCTCGAGGCTCTGCCTCCGAGGGGGTCGTCGAGAGACACGCTCAGAGCGCCGGCTTCGAGGCCTGTGTCGACGCTGTTGGCGCTGCAGCTGACGTCGACGCAGATTCGCTCAACGCCGTTTCTGTCGACGCTGGCGCCGACTCGTTCGGCGCCCTCGACGCCTTTTGAGGCGGTGGTGTCGGAGGGGCCCCGTGGCATGGGGTTAGCCCCTAGAAAGGCTCTGGATAAGGTCAGGCACTGCCTTGGTCCCCAGATGTCTTCCTCTCCCTGCCTGGAGTACATTTCAGAGGGTGATGAAGGCTCTGATGGCGGCTTGGTTCCGGTTACGGTACCAGATGAGCTTATCTCAGGCCATAGCCAGTTTGATAACCTGAGGCAGTCACTGCATGATCCCAGTGGACTGGACACCTCTCCGGAGGTGGAGTTTTGTAGGCCGTAGCCTGGCACTCATGCCGATTCTTCATATCGGCGCCTTATGTCTCGGGTCACCGAGTACTTGGGTTTGTCAGCTCCCCCAGGGGAGTTCGTTCAGGATGATCTCACGGACGTCCTTGATCTTGGTCCCCCCCACTGACCCGGTATTGCCGTTTCATATGGCTCTGCAGAGAAGGGTGGCGGCGGCTTGGACTGCTCTGGAGAGTCTCCCGGCAGTGGGCAAGGCTTTGTCGCGAAAATACCATCCAGCCAGTAGCAACCCCTGCTACTTGTCCAGGCACCCCACTCCGGAGAGTTTGGTGGTGCAGGCGGCTACGGCCCCGGCAAAGCAGGCGTCGTATCCTACCATCCCTCCAGATAGGGACGACAAACGTTTTGACGGCTGGGCGAAGAAAGTGTTTTCTTCAGGGCGTATGGCGCTTCAGGCGGCCAACTCCATATGTGCCTTGTCTCGTTTCACATACACACTGTGGAACTGTTGCATTAGCGGCTGAACGTATTCCCGAAGGGGACGAACGGGATGGTTTCCTTGCTATGGTTCAGGATGGCAAGGAGGCCATGTGTGAGGCCGTTCAGTCGGGTTTGGACATGGCAGATTGTGTCAGTCGGTCCAATGGCGGCGAGCACCGTAATACGCAGGTTTGCGTGGTTGCTGAAGTCGGGGTTCGCTCCCGATGTGCACTCCCGGCTCCTCAACATGCCCTTTGAGGGTGAACATCTTTTTGGCAGCAAAGCTGATGAGAGCCTTGAGAGGTTGCAGACCTCCAAAGCTGCAGCGCAGTAGTTGGGCGATGCAGTTCGCCAACCTCTGCCTTTTCGTCAGCAATGGAGGGGAGGTTCCTTTGGCTATTACTCGTCCTTCAGTAAAGCGAGAGGAGCTAGCAGTCAAAGAGGCCACCGTAAGAGTGCCAGAGGTGGAAACAAGGGTACTCGAGGTGCCAAGGCCGCTCGGGCAGTTGCCTCTTTACCCTCAGGCATGCCACAGCCGCTACCACTCCAGTCATGAGGCCAGGCCCCATGGTTCGCTGGTTGGGGGAAGGCTGGCGCAGCATCTTGTAGAGTGGCAAGCCATTCATTCAGATGTGTGGGTTCTGGAGATCATAACCCACGGCTACTGTCTTCCTTTTCAGCAGGGGCCTCACGACAATCCACCTGGGAACCTCTTTGAAGAGTCCGGATCCGCTCCTTGTGCAGGAAATTCAAGCCCTGATGAAGAAAGGCACCATATAACTGGTGCCTGTAGCGGAGAGGAACAAGGGATGGTATTCCCCTTAGTTTTTGATTTCGAAGAAAGACGGGGGATTGGGACCCATCATGGACTTGCGCGGTTTGAACAAACTCCTCAGGAAGGACAAGTTCAAGATGGTTACTCTCAAGTCCTCCAGGCCCTTCAACTTCAGGACTGGTTGGTGTCTCTCGACCTCAAGGATGTTTACTTGCATGTGCCGATCCATCCCAAGCACAAGAAGTGCCTGAGGTTCGCGGTTGGCGACTCGCACTTTCAGTTTCGGGTCCTGCCGTTCGGATTGACCTCCGCCCCGAGGATTTTCACCAAGCTCATGGTGGTGGCAGCGCATCTCAGGAAAGGGGGGGGGATTCACGTCTACCCCTACCTGGATGATTGGTTGATCAGGGGGAGCTCTCCCGAGCAAGTCCTGGATCATCTGTCCGTCACTTGCCACTCCCTTAACAAGCTGGGCTTCTCCCTCAATTTAAAGAAGTCACATTTGACACCAACGCAGCGGCTCCAGTACATCGGAGCAGAGCTTGACACATCCCGGGGGCAGTGTTTTCCTCCCCAGGTGAGGGCTCTTCACATTCAGCAGATGGTGCAGAAGTTTCAACTTGCCCAGAATCTCCCAGCGTCTAAGTTCTTGCGACTGCTCGGCCTCATGGCATCCTGCATTCCTCTGGTGCCAGAGGCTTGTCTGCGGATGAGATCTTTGCAGTGGGCACTCAAGCTCCAGTGGTCTCAGTCCTCCGGCAGGTTGTCGGACCCTGTTCAGGTGCCGCCCTCGGTCGGCCAGGACCTTCTGTGGTGGGCCGTCGAAGGCAATCTGATGAAGGGGGACCCCATTTTGGCTGCCCTGGTCGGAGGTGATGATCGTGACGGACGCATCCCTCACGGGATGGGGAGCTCATGCCAACGAGTTGACAGTCAGCAGTCGTCCAGACTCCATATCAATCTGTTGGAGCTGAGGGCCGTCAGGTTAGCCCTGAAAGCTTTTCTGCCGCCTGTGCGAGGAAAGTGTCCTAATTCTAACGGACAACACTGTCGTCATGCACTACCTCAACAAAAAGGGGGGGGCAGGGTCACGTCCTCTGTGCAGGGAGGCGATGCAGCTCGAGTTCTGGGCCATCCAGCAGGAAGTTTCGAGCTCGGCTGTTCATCTGGCCGGAGACGACAACGAGACAGCGGACGCTCTGAGCAGGCAGAACACGGTCTCTCACGAGTGGGAGCTGGCTCCGGAGATTCTCCTGGAGATCTTCGCCCTTTGGGGGACCCCTCAGGTAGATCTCTTCGCCTCCAGTGTCAACTGGAAGTGTGAAAGGTTCTGCTCGCGGGAATTTCCTCCAAAAGGAGCCTTAGTAGACGCGTTCGTGGTGGAGTGGTCATTCCCACTGCTGTACGCATTTCCTCCAGTCCTCGTCATCCCGCAATTACTGCGGAGGTAACGGAGGTTCGGTTCCCAGATGATCCTCATTGCTCCGGCGTGGGCCCGGAGGACGTGGTACCCGGACCTTCTCGACTTGTCCATCTGCCCTCCACGTCGTCTTCCCTACCGAGACGATCTGCTCTCACAGGAGGGGGGTCAGGATCTCCATCCGGAGGTCAGATCCCTCAACCTTCACGCTTGGCTTCTGAAAGGTTGAGGTATAAGGATTGGGACCTCCCTGAAGACATGATGGAGGTGTTGCGCTTGGCCAGGCGGCCAGCAACAAAGTCTGTACAGTTGCCGTTGGAGAAAGTTCTGCGACTGGTGCAGAGTTAAGAATGTGGATCCTTTTGAATGCGACATTCCCATGGTTGTCTTTTTTTGCTTTCCTTGGCCCACAGGGGCTTGCAAGTGGGGACCATTAAAGGTTACCTGGCGGCGCTGTCCATCTTTAAGCGCTCGTATGAAGAATGTTCCTATTTTAAGATTCCTTTAATTTCTCAGTTTTTAAAAGGGCTCACTAATGTGTTCCCTCCGTCACCTTTTCTGGTTGGGATTTGAACCTTGTTCTTAAGTTTCCTATGGGTGCTCCGTTTGAGCCTTTACATTCTTGCCCTTTGAGGTTGTTGACTCTTAAAACTGTGTTTTTGGTTGCGGTTACTTCCGCTCGCAGAGTGAGTGAGTTACAGGCACTTTCAGTTAAGCCACCCTTCACTGTGTTTCATAAGGACAGGGTTGTCCTTAGAGTTCGTCCTTCTTTTCTTCCGAAGGTGGTTTCAGAATTTCATTTGAGCCAGAAGGTTGTTCTTCCGGCGTTCTATCCTCCTCCACATCCTGGTAAGGAAGAGGAGAGGCTCCATAGGCTTCATCCTAGGAGAGCGTTGAGCTTTTATATTTCGCGCATGTCCCGGGTCAGAGTGGACAATGAACTTTTCATTGGTTACGCTGGAAAGCGTTTTGGACAAGCTGTGACGAACCAGACTTTGTCTTGTTGGATTATTTTAGCTATCTGAGTGTTACCGCTTGGCGGGTAAGGACCCTCCGGCTGGCTTGCGGGCCCATTCTACTAGGGGAGTGGCTGCATCGACTGCCCTGCAGAGGGGTGTTCCTATTCGTCACATCTGTGATGCAGCCACCTGGGCTTCAGTGCATACTTTTGTACGTCACTACTCCCTCGATTCCATCAGAGGGCAGGATCTGGCCTTTGGCAAGGCAGTCATATATTCCGCAATTTGATTGGGCATCCTAAATTATGTTCTAAATTCTTTTCCCACCTCCTTGCTTGTTACTGCTCTGGGAGTCTGTCATAGATATGGAATAAGTCGGAGGACCCAATCCCCTTGAACAAGTTACTTTCTTACCTGGTAACGTTCTTTCGATGGGATGGTCCGACAACGTATTCCATATCGCTCCCTCCCTACCTTCCCCGCTGCAGAATTTCTTTTGCGATTGCAGCTTGCGTTCCGCAAGGCCTTGTGTGTCTGACTTGCAGAAAACTGGTTGCACACGTTCTGGGGTAAAAAACTGTAACTGCGGCTATGGGCGTCGTGCGTCCTACTTATCACATCGGGTGACGTCAGCCGTTGGAGGAGGTCCTCGGGGACGGCGCATTGACGTCATCGATGCAGGACGCAGACGCGGAAGATTTTCTGAAGCAACACAGCTGTGGACATTACCTGTCATAGATCTGGAATAAGTCCTCGGACCATCCCATCGAAAGAACGTTACCAGGTAAGAAAGTAACTTATGCGTCTTTATCCATCTTGACAAAGACCACGGCCAGTCACAGCAGCGCTCTAAGAAGGGGTGTATGTACGGAGGGTTCTGCTGCGTCCAAGAGCGGAGGTCCAGGCAGCCTGGCTGTTTGCTGTCTCAGCTCCGGCGCAAGCAACAAAAAGGGTTGGGGGGGGGAGATGTAATACGTTTTTTTTTAGTTACCTACCTAAGCAACAGCCTCAGAGGGAAAGAAGGCATGACACACCCCTCTGGGTTCACGTCTCCTGAGGGGCTGGGGGCAGGCTTGCTCTTCAGGCACATTTCTGGCACCAGAATTTTGTGTACCTCTGGATCCTCTTGGTAGTCTCCACGGGGTACCGCCCCCTATCACAGCCTCTCCTCCCCTCCACTCGCACAGTTTGTGACAGCAACTCTTTTGGCGGAGATCCGGCATTAGAGGAAGTCCCAGCCTCCCAGTGAGGTTTGGGCTTTTACTCCAGGATTTTCGCCATTCAAAAGAAGAACCAAGTGGGCCTGAAGGTTGTGCTGGACCTTTCCACCCTCAACCTCTCCCTACCTCTAAATAAATTCAAGATGGTTACGCCAGCTTTGGTAGCGGAGACATCGTGCAAGGGAGACTTTATGTGCTCCCTGGATCTGAAGGACACGTACCTACAGGTCCCGATCTGCCATCCTCATCATTCCTTTCTCTGATTGAGGATCATGGGCTAACATTTCCAATACAAGGTGCTTCCTTTCGGCCTCAACTTGGCCCTCATGGTCTTTACCAGGCTGATGAACACTGTGGCTGCCCTCCTCAGGTCGCAGGGCCACCACATCCACCTGTACCTCGACGACTGGCTTGTCAGGGCCACATCTCCGGAAGCAGCGCACCATACTTCCCACGCTCTTATGAACACGCTGCCCAAGCTGGGTTTTTCACTCTGCTTCAAGAAGTCCCAGCTGCAGCCCATGCAGAGACTGACCTTCTTGGGCGTCATTTGGGACACATGCTCCGAGAAAGTTTTTCCCTCGGAGGACAATATCACAGCCATCAAGAGGACCGTGGCGCACTTCCTCAGCAGAGAAGTGACCTCGTCTTGGTGGTGCCCATACTTACTGGATCTCATGGCAGCAGTCCTCTTGGCCGTCCCCCACACGAGACTCCGGATTAGGAGGATACAGCTGCGAGGATACAGCTGCACTTTGCAGCCTTTTGGAACCAGGAACGGGTCCATCAGTCAGAGATGATAAACGTTCCTCCGTTGCTTCAACCAGACCTCACATGGTGGTCCATGGACTGCAACCTGTGGACGGGCAAGCCCTTCCGGCAGCCTACTCATCAGGTCACCATCAACACAGACTTCTCTTTCTCTCCACCCCCAACCCCCCCCACACTGTGTCCATCGCACCTGGACTTGGCTGGAATTGAAGTCCATCTGGCTGGCGCTGAGGGCCTTCCTTCCGGTTATCGAGGGCAAGGTCGTCCTCATTCAGACGGACCACTCGACCAGCATGTTCTATGTCAACAAGCAGGGAGGTACCAGATTCCCCCCTCCCCCAACTGTGCAAGCTGGCAGTCAGCATGTGGAAGTGGGCCCTGGAAAACATCTACCACACAGCGGTCCACCTGCCGGGGTAATCCAACCTGGAGGCAGACAGGCTTAGCAGACTGGGAGCGGACAACTACGAGTGGCTGTTGAACGACCTAGTCCTGCAGGAGATACTTCACAAATGGGGTCAACCTCACGTGGAACTCTTTGCCTCCCGGGGCAATAGGAAGTGCCATCTGTTTGTTTTTCTGGTAGGGTCGGGGCTTGGGCTCCCTGGGCGATGCCTTTCAGATCAGGTGGGACGGAATGACCACATATGCCTTTCCGACCACTCCCCTGATTTACAGGGTGATATGCAAGATCAAGGAGTCTCGCCTCCTCCGCATCATCCTAATTGCTCCATGGTGGCCAGCCAGGCCATGGTTTTCGGAGCTGCTCAGCCTCTCGGAGAGGCCCCCCATTCACCTGCCAACGGGTCCAGCACATCTTCTGGCGCTGCTGGGGGGGCAGGGTCCTCCACCCCGCACCAGAGAAACTGGCCCTCACAGCGTGGTTCCTGAACATGTCACGCCAGGACATCGCAGCCTCTCTCAGGCTAATGTATAGATCGTACAGGGCGCCAGGAGCAAATATACCAGGGCCCAGTATAAGAGCAAGTGGACCACGGTCTGTCACTAGGCAGACTCTAAGGGCTTCGACCCTGGCATGTTCCCTGGATGACGTGCTCTTTTTCAGTGCATCTCACCCATTCAGGAGTGCAGGTGGACACTTGCTGCACCTATCTGGCAGCCGTTGAGCCGTACTTAAACTGAGGAGAGTTTTCCTCTTCCAACAAAATTGTTAAGAGACATTTGACTGTGCTTGCCATGCTGTACCAGCCCATCAAGAAGCCGCATCCCTTGTGGGACCTCAACATAGACCTGGGCGCCCTGGCGCACAAACCATTCGAACCAATGGTATCCGCGGACATCGGGCTGGTCACCGTTAAGACGGGCTTCTTAGTCGGCCTCAGCTCGCGAAATCCAGGCGCTGGTCGCCTCAAGCCATACACTACGTTCAACAAGGACAAGGTGGTCCTCCAGACACACCCTGCATTCCTGCCTAAGGTGCCTTCTGCGTTCCACCTAAACGAGGAAATAGTGCTGCCTACGTTCTTCTCTGATCCTAAGGACGAGGCACAGAGTCCTGCACTGCCTTGATGTCAGGCATGCACTAAAATTCTATTTGGACAAGAACACGGTCTTCCGAAAGTCGAACGCCCTATCACCTTTGGAGTTTCAAGACCGGGGTATCGGGCATCCAAGGCCTCTATAGCCCAGTCGATGGTCTCGGCCATCAAAGAAGCCTACAAGAGGCAGCAAAAGCCACCGCCGGCCAACATGCATGCCCATGCAGTTAGAGCCAAGGCAACTGCCATCGGCTTCCAGCAGCACGTCCCCTGGCGGGTCATAAGCAGGGCAGCCACCTGGCCACTCCTTCGGCCTTCTGCAAGCATTACTGTTTGGATGCCGGCTCTACGTTCGACTCTTAGAAACCTGTTTGCTTAAGGAGGGACTCGTCTCCACCCTGGGGCTACTTTCATTTTCAATCGCCCATGCAATATGGAGAAAAGGGGACGGGATGCAAGAGTAATTATAAGTTACTCACCGTAGTGACTAACGTACTTAGTCCATAGTCCCCTTTCCTCCATACGCCCCATCATCCTCGCCCCTAATAAAGTTTGCGTCATTAGGCAATATTAATCTATAGTTGATGCGTTTATGGGGACTGAGGTGTGGCGGTGGAGTCAGGGCTGCGCATGCTCCCAGGACTGCACCCCCGCGAGACTCCGGATTTAAAGGGGAAGAAACCTTTTTCTGTGGAAAAAGGTTCTAGCTCCCATCACTTGTAAGGGACTCCCATGCAGTATGGAGCAAAGGGGACTAAACTTAAAATACGTTGGTCACAACGGTGAGTAACTTATTGTTTTAATACGTATTGAAAAGCTAAATGAAACAGAAAAAATGCTGGCGAAGAAGGTACATACTAAATTGAAATGCAGACAATGGTACACACGTACACAAATCCAGAACTGCCACTTTGTACAAATAGCCAGTACTGCACATAATACATTTTGATTTGTTTACCTTGAATGCATACTACGTGCAAGTAGTTCAATCGCATACGAAGAGTAGTGTAAATATCATTACTTGGTATGTGTTTGAGGTTGATGTTGACTCCGGAAAAGAAATTGATGCAGAATCTTGCTCCTTCATTTTCAGCTCAATGTCCAAAAATAGTACAATGGAAAAGGAAAATTTGTACTTGAAAAGTGGACTTATGCGACTCAATAAAATTTCATTTTGTGCAGGTTGGTAGGGCTCACCATTATGATAGAAGGCGTGTTCGTGGTTTCGTCGCTTGCAAGGGTCTGTTCTTCCATCAATGTGTGCTCTAAGTGAAGAAGACTAGGTAAACCAACACGTTTCCCAAACTTAATTTCTAAGGGGCACTGTGGAAGTTTTCATCCAGGATCCATGTTTTCATCCATTTACTGATTATAGGCTCCAGAAAGCGGGGAAAGATGAAACATACTAAGATGAAATATTTGATACTTGGGTTGAATCCGGTGACTATGAAAAATGGAGTAATAGAACAGTGATGTAGATAAACAGATGGAAGATAATACTTATTAATGCTGACCATCGTCCTACATACCGACAAACATAAAATCAACATTCACTATTCACCACACCAGCCGCATGCGGAAATTGAGTTGGGATGGCATTCGGAAGCAATTTAGGAAGAACTCAGTCAATGTTTGTTTTGTGTGCGTACCTTGACTGGTCGTACATATCGTGGTTGAAGTGCAGGCTGCAGACGCTGATCGAACCTCGCGTCAGCCAAGAACTCCTGGGCCCTAATTTCATTCCCGCCTACTTTACAACCGAAATTTCTAAGCCATCTCTTTTTTAAATCAATATCTTTTGGGAATACTTGCAGACTAGTACACGGATCTTTGACGTGGCTTGCAGAAGTGCATCCGACAACCACACATGATGGCATGCTTGAAAAGTGTGAGATCTGCATAAAGAAATGTGAACTATTAGCATGAATAACACAGGATGAATGTGAACAAAGCAATTTGTACCAGAGATTTGTCTTTAAAGTTTAATTAGAATAAAGACAGAAAAGCTTTGTGACCTAGCCCAGTGAACTATGCAACAACTTTATTATACAATTGTTATACTGCACGTTCTACTACGATGCACGGTGTTGAATTGTCTTAGTTATCGAGAAGAAAATACCTGAACTAATCGCTTATGCATAAGCCTTTGAATTACATGAACATTAAATCCTGGGTACAAGGTGTGTATAAACGCTTGCACAAGTGGGTGTGTATGTGAATGGATGACATGTTCATAGACACCCACTCTGCTTTCATCCCAATGGTTCCATCTGCCATATGAACCCACCCCGCTGCCTTTCCAGTGCACAGGCATAGGCCTATCAAACAGCATATAGGGCGAGGCTTGTAACACAAATGGAAAAATGGTTGTGTGATTTATTTATTTTTAATTTGCATACTTTTTTGTCCCGTGAATGTCAGTTTGAAGAGTTAGTCAAATATGTGGGTAGTAGTAATGGTGATTATGTGGAAGATGCCTTTGAAGTGTGCATGTTGTTTGACAACTTGAGCGTTCACACCCACCCAGCTCCCTTGAGAGGGCACAGTCATAGGTGTGAAATGCCATTTGATACTGGAAGGGTGGCTGGATGGGCATGAGGCGAGAGTGAAAAGGCCAGAGCTATGCTGAAGGGACATAAAAGTTTGTTGATTGCAGTGCCTGGGCTTTAAAGAGAAGAGTCTGGATACACGGGGACTGGAGAGGCTATGTGGACAATGATGACCGTGCAGGAGATCCCTTTGAAGTGTACATGGTGTTTGACAATTTGAGCGATCACACCCGCCCAGCCCCCTTGAGAGGGCACGGTAATAGGTGCAAAATTCCATTGATACTGGAAGGGTGGGTGGATGGGCATGAGGCGAGCGCAAAAGTGCACCAACCAGGGGTTGACTGGCCTACAGGGTACTGTGGAGATTTCCCGGTGTGCCTTGGCACTCTGTGCCTATTTTGTATTTTACTTTCACATTATATCATAGGAAAAGGGTGGAGCTAGATCAAAATGTGTAATATGGGAGTACTTTGCAAATTATTTCCTTTGCCTCCATTCGTTCAGTCGACCCCGGGAACCAACCACTGATGCATGAAACTCAGACGATTGCGCGTGTTGGCTCAATGAAAAACTCAAAAAATATCCTTCAGTTGTATCTTATTTAATTGGGTGATATTGATGGCACCTGCAAATTACAAATTGTATACTTGAGATTGAAGTACAATGAGAAAATCCCCTGTACTGTCCGCTGTCACTGGGGAATTTGTCGCAAATGGTTCGTATGACACAGGCTGGTATTATTCGTCGATTGCGGTATCCAAGCCTCCCGTAAAGCCACCTTGTAAACGAACGATAGGCCACCAGCCCGTACCACCTGTGAAAGAGGAACATACATATTTTAATTGAATGAACATGAGTGTAGCAGCCAACTTCAAAAAGTGCATCTGAAATTCGATGACATAGTTGCCCTTAGAAAAATGAAGCCGGGAAACCTTACAGCACAAGTCCCCACTACATGCCAAAAGAAATAAACCACAGAGGTTTGCTCTGCCTTGTTTGGATCCTAGTGCTATAGGTTGACGTGTGTTGCTTTTGGGAGAATATACTGATGCACGGCATTAGGGCTGCGGCGGGTGTCTTGGAATGGTCAGTGCAAGAGGGTCAGATGAGTATCAGCGTGAAAGCAACTAGGGGTCGGGGCTGGTGGGACCCTGGACTGGAAGGGTTGGGGTTCAGATGGCACAGGCAGTTTAGTGGAGATGAAGGTACACTTCGGATATGGCTTGTTTTTTTGTTTGTTTATTTGGTATAGCGCAGAACCAAACCCGAAGGGGTAGCTGGGCGCAAACAGTACAAGATTGCTTAAGAACTTAGTTACAGGAGAAATACACGTTATGCAGTTCGCAATTAAATCAAGAAAAGTGCAGTTTATACAGTTCACGTTAGATCAACGAAATAAAGAAATGCGGAACTACGGTTCAGTCTAGTTGATCGGATGTCATTCAGCTGGTTGCAGGCATCTAGTGTCTATGTGGGAGGGGGAGGTCGAGCTAAGTGTCATTGGCACGGATCCAAGTGAGGACTTTTCGCCTGAAACTAGAGTAAGGTTGGTCCATTCTGAGATCCAAGGGGAGTTTGTTCCAAGTTTGCGCAGCTATGATTGGGAAACTAGAGCCGGCGGCTGTACTCTTTTTGAATCTAGGCACCACTAAGGTGAAGGCGTTGGTCAGTCTAGTGGGACGGTTAGAGGTTCTCTTGTGGATTCTGTTGGCCAGATAAGGGGGGGGGGCAATGTTGTTGAGACATTTGGATGTGAGGGAGAGTATTTTGAGGGTGATCCTGTCTGTGATTTTTAGCCAATGGATATTTTTCCTAAAGGTGGAGATGTGGGCTCTGTTAGGAATATTTAAAGCTACTCTGATAGCGTTATTTTGGAGAGTTTGTAGTTTGTCAAGGATATACTTGTTAGAGCCTGCATAAAGGGCATTGCAGTAATCCAGCTTGGATATGATGAGAGCATTGGCTAATGTGATGCAGCTGGTCTCAGTTAGAAAAGGTCTGCATGCTCGGATCAATTTGCAAGTATATGCCGTGGAGGATGCTAGCGAGTTCGTTTGCTTTTTGAAGGTGAGCGCTGAATCAAGATAGACCCCGAGGGTTTTGACTGCAGGCATCACTTTAATGACGTTATTGTCAATGTTGAATGAGGCATAGTTGGGGTCAAGTTTTTTGATAGTCACGGTCTCACGCTCTCTGCAGAGCATATTCTTTCGGTAATGAGACTACAGAATTGTAACAACGGCATGGCAGGACTTTCCTAAGAACAGTGCCCTCGCGGAGCTGACAGGGGGAGGCAATGGTGTGTGTGGGCTTGCTGTGTGAGGCACTGGGGAAGGTAGAGCTGCATTTCTACAGAGAGATGGATCACAATTCGGAGAAAGTAGGAGAAAAACATGAAATTCTATTGGTCTCGGTAGTCAAAATTACATCACATGTGCAGCATACTTACTCGTTACTTGGATTGCAAGGCCGAACAGTTCCGCTAAGCTTGTGCTTAAGCACCATCATAATCCTCAACACGGACCTCGTGAGGCAGGCTGTCCTGAAGTCATGCAGTTCGGTAACTCAAAGCGGCGGAGTCTTCTTCAGCTGCAGCAGTTCTCCACCTTGGTTGGCATGACCTCGCAATGATTGCAGGTACACCACGTTGAAACGTCTCTCATGCGACTCGGCTGCGGCTCATGCTCGGGTGATTGATCTTGCAAACTATTGTCCGATTTCCCCATCGTTTAGGCAGCCTTCTCTTTCCATTAATTCCTCCTCTGAATATTCAGGCTTGAACTGGTAGGGCTCTATTGTTGACATTGTACAACAAAGATTTAACCAAAACGAAAGTAACGAGTGAAATCAGTTCTGCTACTGTTAGTATCGGTTCACAGGGGCTTTGTACTAGGAAGATAGCTGAACCGAGCAGAAAAGAGCCACGTGTGATCTAAACTGCATACAGTGAAACTGTTGGCAAAGAAACTAAAGTAGTGTCTGATCAGAAAGGGTCTGTTTACACTTCTCGGGGAAAGCGGCGTCCTGCCATTTCCATGGAGACACGTCAATAACTTGCGCACAGAGAATGTTGAAATGAGACGTGCATTGGCATTGTGGAAAGGGCAGAGCGCTTCTATTGATGTGGCTTCAGGGGCAGGTGTTTTGATTTATTGCTGCAAGCGCACTTACTTAGGGTGATCGATCCACGGATAAGTTTAGCACAATATGGCTGCGCCCAACACGTTGTTTACGCATGTGTAAAAGTGAGAAAAACTAAGGTAAGATGTTTAGGAACATTTTTTATGATCAATCACAGTATGCTTAAAACGACATTTATTTATTTATTACATTTATATAGCGCGCAGACAGCCCGGGGGCATTGTGGCACTGTTACTTGTAAGGAAAACTTAGTTACAATGGGTGCAGGTTGTGCCTTGGGTTAACAGTGAGGCAGTGACCTGTGATCAGATATAGGTGGAGTCATACCACGTAATGCATCATACATGAACATTCATGAAGGCTAGGCATGTTTGTTAGGTGAACAGGGTCGTTTTCAAGGCTTTCCGAAAGGCGGCCAGTGAGGGTTCAGAGCGCAAGGAGCTAGGGAGGGTGTTCCAGTGTACGGCAGCGAGGTACGGGAAGCTAGAGCCCCCTGCTCTGGCTCTTTTACCCTGGGTACTGAGAGCATGCTGGCATAGGGTGACCTGGTGGGTCTTGCGGAGGAGACCGGGAGGATCCTCTGGGAAAGGTACATTGGGGCGACGAGATGGACGCATTTGTGGGTGATGCTTAGAGCTTTGAATAAGATCCTTTCCTTTATGGGGAGCCAGTGGGATGCTTTTCTGGCAGCGGTGATGTGCTCTCTTGGCAATGCCTTGTGCAGCACGCGAGGCATTGTTCTGTATTACTTGGAGCTTTTCAAGGTTTTTGTTGGAGGTCCCTAGGAAGAGACTATTGCAATAATCAAGCTGTGAGCCAGTAATGGCCCTGGCTATGTTAGTGCATGTTTCTTTTGACAGATAAGGTCTGATTGCGTTAAGGAGTTTTGCATGGTAAGCAGCAGAGGAGGCAATGGCGTTTACTTGTCTGGTCATGGATAGGTCGGAGTCTAAGTAGACGCCTAGTGTTTTTACTGTGTCTAGTACTGGGATCCTGATTGAGTCAATAGTGAAGTGACTAAACTGTGCGTCAAGTTTTTTGATGGTGTCAGGGGAGCCTACGAGTAGGAGCTCAGTTCTGTCGGAGTTAAGGCAGAGGCCGTTGATAGCCATCCACATTTGGATTGTGTTGTAGATGTTGTTAAGGGTGGCAGAGTCCGTGTCATAGTCTCCTGTCAGGGTGAGAAGGATCTGTGTATCGTCGGCGTAGTTGGTATAAGAGATGCCCATGGCGTCAAGGATAAGGAAGAGGGGGCGGGTGAAGATGTTATAGAGGGTGGGGGAGAGGCAGGAGCCTTGGGGGACCCCACATAGCATGATGGAGGGTGATGCCGTGGCTAGGTCAGAGAAGACCTGCATGGTCCTGTCTTGGAGGAAGGAGGTGATCCATGTGGTGGCTTCTTGAGAGAAGTTGGCTGTGGAGGAGAGGTGGTGGTAGAGGATGTCGTGGGATACAAGATCAAAGGCTGCCGACAGGTCCAGGAGAAGGAGCAAGACAAGTTTGCCTTGGTCCCTTGCGTCGTCCATTTGGTTTTTAAGGTCGAGTAGGGCAGTCTCTGTCCCGTGTCTGGGGCGAAAGCCGGATTGTCTCAGTCCAAGGAGGTTCTTCAAGGAATTGCTGGACCTGCAGGTAGGCTGCTTTGTCTAGGATCTTGAGGAGGAAAGGGACAGTGGTGATGGCATGCCCGAACGATCGGGACGATACACATTTTGACATGCCCGAACGATCAGGACAATACACATTTTGAGCGCACTCTTCCTTTAAACACCTGCTACTCCAGTGTAAAGGATTAAGAACTATTAGAAACCAGATCGTGGGAACCTTTTTTGAAGAGCTGAAAATATTGACCCTGGAGGAATGGTGGACAGTAGGGGGAAAGTATGTCGCTGATTATTGCTCTGGTCAATTTTCTAACTAAAGTATTTGATCTAATTAAAACTGACTAATTGAGATTAATAATATAACGGAATGAAGAAAGTGATTTTTAAGCATAGTTATGTTTTGTTAGCCCACCCATCCCCCAATGTCTGTTAGTTTGCTGCTTCTTGTGTTCTTTTTGTGTTTTTCTTGTGGTGAAAGACTTACTAAAGTCTAAGCGCCTAATAAAAAAATAAAAATAATTGTACTCAAACTGCAATGGTGGAAGAACAGGAACAACCTTACAAAGGGAATCCAGTTCCAGGAACAAAGTCACCACAAAACGCTAGTCACAGACACCTCAATGACCGGCTCGGGCGTGCATGTCGATCATTTGCACGTAAGGGTACTGTGGACGGCACAAGAGGCCAAGCTTCACATCAATGTGCTGGTGCTGAGAGCAGTGTGGTGGGCCCTCAGATCCTTCTTTTTGCCAGTGCTGCAGGGACGCACAGTAAAAATTCTCAGACAACACACCAAAATGTTTTATATCTGGAAGAAAGTAAACAATGTTGTGTCAGGAAGCTCAACTAATTTGGAAATGGGCCCTCTCCAACCAGATGCTTCTACAGGCGTTCCACCTGCCAGGAGTCCCAAACAACATAGACAGCCTCAGCAGGCAGTCTGCACAATCGCACGATTCGGAAATCAACCAACAGCAACTAGAGAAAGTGGTCAGGCGGTGGGGCCAACCGTCCATAGACATGTTTGCTTCAGCGAGCAACAAAAAGTGCCCGAGCTTTGCAAGTAGAAGGGCAATGCATTCTCATTCTCATGGATGAACCGGTTTGCCTACACCTTTCCCCCCCACGCCAATTGCACATCGGACGATTCAAATGATCATGAAACCCCCTTGCGAAATCATTCTCATTGCGCCAAACTGACCACAACAGACATACTCTGACCTACTCCAGCTGTCAGCAGATCGGCTGATAAGGCTACCGAGGCAACCAGACCTCTCTTTGCAGGTACACGAAAGGGTTCTATATCACAGCGTGGCTCCTGATTTCACAGAATTTGCCCTGTTAGCAATCCCAAAGGACTGTCTTAGACGCGGCTAGGGCACCTGCCACAAACTGATCGTATTGCTTTAAATGGAAACATTTCTGTGACTGGTGTCAAGGGCAGCAAACACTAGAACCACTCAACGTGACCCTGGAGCAACTTCTCCCTTACCTGCTCTCTGTGGCAAAACGAAGTCTGTCCAATGTACACTTAGCGGCCATCTCCAGGTATACAAGGAAAAAAATGTTGCAAGCCCTTGTTCAGCGACAGGCTGGTGAAGCATTTCCTAAAACTGCTTTGAGTCTTCCTGTCAATTAAGGCAACTCCGCCAGACTAGAGCCTCAATACAGTCCTTGCAGAACTGATGAAAACGCCATTCAAGCCCAAAGCCACTGCCAGCACAAAGCACTTGTCCTGGAAGGTGGTCTTCCTTGTGGCAATCATGTCAGCCCGAAGGATGTCGGAACTGCAGACATTCGAGGCCGACAAATCCTACCTGTGCTTCCATAAAGATAAAGTGCTACTTAGATCAATCCAAAATTATTATCCTTTATTTGTACTGTCGCGTGGCTGCAACAGCAGCAGCAGTTTAGTTGATTATCCCCATGATGCACTGCGAAACTTCCAGGTCACTTCCTCCGCAGTATATCAACATGTAATGCCAGGGGAGCTGTGTGTTGCTATTCTCTTAGGAGCTCGCAAGTGCTACATAAGTTTGTTCAGCGACTTAATCTTTCTTGACCATTACCTGTCCATTTCCTGACCTATCCTTAAACCTTTTGTCTGCTTTTTCTGTTCCATGTAGGGTACAGCCGTAGTTGTAGCCGTAGTACTACAGGAATCGCCCCAACTTGGGCAGTTTAAGCCCCGCCCACCGATTGTGCGGCTTATGCTCCCGATCTGATTACCTTTTGCTAGGCACCTTCTTTATCTCTTGTGCATAATTTCAGCTGCTGCTTAGAACAGACTTCCTCATTTTCTATTCTCCTTCCGCCTCAGTTCAGATTGTCCGAGTGATCCGGGCTCACAACAAGATCCCTGAGAACAGCTTCCGGGTGGTTTTGCTCATACTGTTGCCGGGTAGGCTATATTTACCTTTCATCCCGGCTACGTTCGCATGCTCACTATAGAACAGAACGGTCTTGCAATCTTTTACATCTATCCTCACCTGTTCTCTCTTATCTCCCAGTCTCCCTTTACTTCCTAAAGGCACTCCTTAAGTCGGTTGGGCAAACAATAACCAACCAGCCCTTCACTACCCTAGCTTGTGGTAAGATTCCGAAGTCCTTAAAGGAATAACATCCCATGCCAAACAAGCCTCTAGGCTTAACTTCTCTATTTTCTTTCCTACATATCTTCAGTCCGGTACCGGACCTGATCCTCTAAAAGCTGTGCCAGACATCTAAGTTTGACCAACGTCCCACACCTGGTCGTCCCGTGGAGACAACGCACCCCAGAGCAGCTCTCCACAGGGTTTTAGCCCCCATGTGGGTTTCCCTGGGGGCCTCCTGGTGATCAAGCCTCTGCCTGGCTACCAGGGGGTTCTCAGGATTTGATTTTAGGACAACAGCAGCCTATCAAATACCTCCTGGAAAGTAGCCACAACGGAAGGCTGCAGAGACTGACCACACACCTAGACCCACACGAAAGCCCAATTGACTCCCCCACTGGTACGTACCGGACGAACATACCCTGACCGACAGACTCATCTATATAGATGTTGGCCTGCGTAGCATCTGGATAGGATCGATTGAAGGATAACATGCCCGCACTAAGAAGAAACATGAATGCTAACATGTGCCACACCTACAGTTGTGAATGGCGGCCTGTGTGGCGTTCGGATGGAGTTGTGAATGTTAGCATGCCCACAACTGGACGGGTCTCTGGACAATGACCTGCGCCGCATCTGGGTGTGAGTGCTGGCACGACCACGCCTGGATGGAGCCCTGGGCGTTGGCCTGCGCCGCGTCTGGATGGGAATGTGGAGGCCGACAGGTGCCGCACTCGGACAGAGCTGTGAATGTTAGCATGGTAAAGGTCAGGTAACCCACTAACCAATATAAACTCAAACTCTGCATACTTATCTCACTCAAAAACTCACACAACCATCTCTCGCATAACAAGCCGCATGCACTTCACAACACTGCAACAACACACAAGCAGGAACAGCAGCACACGCGGACTGACTCCGATAAACGCACCAAAGCTCAGCACCCGGTGTATACCGAGTTGATGCTGCCAACAGAACACCACTCCTCGCACTATCCTGCTCCCTTCACCTTACTAACCCATCCCACCTTTATCGTTTACAGATCCGCCTGGGGACCAATTCCATTGGTGACGGTGCGCGGTACAAATACCTTTAATATTTAATGACACTGTCTAGACGTTTTTTTATTATTACCCACAACTGATACATAGCAATATGCACCTTTTGCTTATCCGTATTCAGACAGTAGGCCCAGAAATCGTCACTCTTAATTGTTTTATGCACGAAAGGGCCTAGCAATGTCATATATTCGGATCCCAATACTTGCATTCCATGAGAATATGCTTTGCAGTCTTGAGATATTTGGGGATCTTGCACAGCCAACAGTATGTATATTTTTTTTAAGAGACCCAATTGTGGCCCTATTAATGCTAGTATTTGCAACTGATTTGTCCTCAACCTCCGTCTAAATGAACGTAACTTCGAGTTAGGACATTGTCGAAGATATGGTTGGGCTGCAGATATCTGTACACAACCCCCACCATACATACATGGCTACACAGGCCCTCCACATGGATATAGTTTGCAACCCAGTAGCATTGCTTAACTTTTCCCGAAAAAACATGTTGGAGGGTTTCGTAGGAAGTACCCCTTGTAAAATCAGACGACCATCCCACAAGGCCAAACAAGTTATTTACCAGACTTCCAGAATTATCTTTTCCATGGCCTGGGGCCGCCGATACCTCAAGCAACTGGCATCTGGGATTTGCGTGGATTTTCATGTATAGAAGGCCCAGTCTTCGCAGTAGTTCCTTTTCAGAGATATCAGACCAAATTCAAGACTGATATATTGAATAGAGACCGAGGCCTTGAACCTCAACACTTGTTTCCCAAAATAAAATGCCCTCGGCAGTATCTAACCATGTCAAGTCAGCCATTTCTAGGGCCTCCAGTCCATAGAGCACCATCGGGCAAAAACTTTGCCTATAATGCATAATTATGCCTCCAAGGAGAACCCTGCTGTGTCCATGGCAAATTTTAAGATTGACTGTGTCATCCTACGGGCTTTAACATTTTTTGCATCGACAATTTGCAAGTATAATTTAATGCAACTTATATGGAGACTCAAATATGGGTAAGACTCCACATATTCTATGTTTCAGAGTGGACAGCTAAAGGTGGGTCATCTTTTTTGCAGACACTACCATTGCTTTAGTCTTACTCATATTAAGTCAATTTATTCTGTCACATAGTTACATAGTGACTTGAACATGGTCTTTGCCCCGAGGAAGGTGTGGTTTAGAAGGATATGATCATCAGCATAGAGTAAGCATGGCAGGGGGCAACCCCCCAGCCTAGAACAGCACCCGACCTCTGGATATAACCAATCTGGTAGGTCTGACACTTTCTGTATCTGGACCATATCCGTGACCATGCCATCGTCTGTGAGCCTCACTGCCGCCTTTGTATATTGGTGTAGGCCCTTTAATATGTTAATGAGCCATGTTGGACAGCCCATATGTGGATCTTCTCCCAAAGTCTAACCCGATCTACACTTGTCAAACGTGCCCTTGAAATCCACAAATATTATATACAATGTCTGGTTCCTGGTCGCCAGCGTATCTCTAATTAGTGCATCCAGGACCCTGAGATTGTGACCCGTACTCGAGCCAGGCCGAAAGCCAGTTTGAGTATGGTGTAAGATCTTAGGTTCCTCTACCCACGATTACATGGCTTCCAGCACAAAGGATGAGAATATCTTCCCTGTCACGTCTAACAGAGAGGGTAATCTGTAGTTTTTTATAAACGGGTTGGAGTATCGCTTGTTGCCATGTATCAGGGATCTGCTGGTTGTAGCACACCTTCTCAAATAGGGCCCTTAAAACTATAGCCCACTGCTCTGGGTTCCTTTTTAACACCACATTGGCTAAACCATTAGGGCCAGGCGCTCTTGAATTTTTCAATATAAGAATTATGAGTTTTGTCTGTTAGTCTCCCCTGTCCTCTAGATAGGTCTTCCAGTTTTTCCCTTGTATGGGATTTACTGTTAATTCCCTAGCTTCGCCTTTTGGCTTGATAATATTGCCCATATTGCACAAGGGCAATTGCCTCGCAAAGTTTTAATCAGCTGCCAATTCGCATTACGAATGGACACTTTCCAACGTCTAAGCCAGGTTTGATATTCTCTTCGAAGCTCTTTGCTTCGCCTAGACGTTGCCCTGCATTTTCCCTCATTTACATGCAGCTTACGAATTTATTTGCGCATAGCCCTTTTCATGTCATGTATAATTTTATCATAACCATAGGTGCATATGTTACAGGCCACCAAGCCTGCATTCTTAATATTACAGGCCTTTCTGGTCAGTTGTAGTATCCATTGTTCAATCTCCTCCTCATTCATACTATCAGTATTTCTTAGGAAAGCACCAGGCAGAGCCCTCACCATGCCATCTATCCTTGATCGGTTATTTTCTGTCCAATAGACTGCATTACTGGCATGGTTTACCTTGAGGCACTGAGGCCCACTCTTTTTCCTTTCCCAAGTGTCAATACCAATTTCCATTGCCAGCAGATCTTGATTGCTATGCACCGTATTCATTATTGAACAGTGATTCACCCTTTGTAGACGGG
Source organism: Ambystoma mexicanum (assembly GCF_040938575.1). Classification (NCBI taxonomy): domain Eukaryota; kingdom Metazoa; phylum Chordata; class Amphibia; order Caudata; family Ambystomatidae; genus Ambystoma; species Ambystoma mexicanum. The sequence goes on from NC_090926.1 coordinate 865,879,662, forward strand.
CATTGTTGCCGAACAGGTAGTCCATTGTGGCGACAGTTGTTTCCTTTCCAGGTGTATGCACCTGGTGTGTCTCCCACTGTTCTACCGTTCATCATCCACAGATCCCAAAGGCCCAAAAAGGAGAACCACTTAGCGCCTTTGTTTTTCCCTCTACTTTGACACATCACACTATTTAGATATACATTTTTGTAGGTAGCTCTAGGGGTGGTATAAACACACCGAGAATTCAGGTCCCCACTCACTATAATCTGTTGGTTTTCACACGCACCCACTGTGTTAAGGAGTATATCTTCTATGCTATTTTGGACATCCTCCGGACCCCGGGGGGGGGGCGGGCATATACATTTATAATGAACACATTTCCTTCTTGATCTACCACCTCAGCCAGCAAGCTGCCATTTGCTGAATCCACAGACACCCGCTTAGAACGAAACATCTGTCTTACTGCAATAACTAGGCCACCATAGGGCCTGCCTCGTTCACCCTTGGCTGCTAGTTCTTGATGAATATGAAATCCTTAAACTATCAAAGGACAATCCAGCCATGTCTCTTGCAGCATGAAAATGTCAAAAGGCAGCTGCATTGAACCTGAATTATTCAACAAATGGCTATGACCTTGTGTGTTCCAGCTTACTAGTCTCAAAGGTCAGTATGTGTCTATAATCCTGCCTTGGGGTATGCCATTATTTATGGCAGGCTCCCAGGGCTGGGCATCCTGGTTTATAACCCTCTGACCAATATATTGACTGGCATCAGAACGGGCTTGTGTAAATCTTTGTACCTCTCCCCACATTGCTTTCCTTTTTGATAGTTAATGTTATTTTTGCATGCCAAGCTCGTAGATAATTCATGCCCTGCGGATACCTGAAGACCAATATTTGCTAGTTCAAAGGTGTTTTCAATTACCATGGCCACAGCAATTTTGTTTGAGAAGCGTAACAATGCCCAGTTTGTTAGGGTACCCATTTTGGGAAGCTGAATTTGTGCTATGTCTTTCAATGTTATTAATGACAGCCATGGCATTCTGGACTTTAGTTGAAGCAAGGTTGTTCTATTCAGAAAGGGGCTTGCATCTGTAGTTAGAATTTCATACAGTCTGACCTGTAGGTCAGACAACCTCCCTTATTGAACCTTTTTGCTTACTTTCGCTTGTATTGCTCCTACTCATTTTCTTAGATGGCTCCTGACACACTGACCACTTACATCCTGATTTTAATAGCGCATGAACATTGTCACATAGGAGGGCAATTGTAATTTTGTTAGAGAATCGGATCTGCACTCAGTTTGTAGGGCTATCGTATTTAGGCAACGTGATCTGTGCTATAGCGTCAGATGTTATTAGAGATGGCCATGGCACCGTGGACAATAGTCGTAGCAAAACAGATCTATTTAGAAAAGGGCTCTTGTCAGTAGCTTCAGTTTCATCCAATCTGAAGATCAGGCCCAGTTCATCAAGGTCTTCCATTCATGGTGCCTGGATATTATCCAGATCACTGATCATACAGGAGCCTTGGGTCGCTCTCAACCGGGCGAGTGAAAGATCATATTGATTTTTTGGTGTTGTCTTCAAATTCCTACTCCCATATTGTATTTGAGTCTTGAGATCCAGCTTGAGTGGGCCTCCGATGTTTCACGTGAACATCCTACTTGTTGTTGGGGCATTTTATGAGCCTCCAAAGTACTGCCCACCAGACCCACTCCAGTGGCTAAATCTGCCTGGACCGTTTTAGTATAACCCCCTACGGGTAACCTGTCTGTTTTGGGTTCCTGGCGCTTATCCGTATCGGGTGTTTGAAAACGGACCCATTTATCCTGGGGGCCATTTAACATTACAGATCTAATTGAGCTGTCCTGCTGTTTCCTTGTGATTACACGTTGGCCCCTTGCTATCCCGGGATCCAGCCCTTTCTGCTGGTTTTCACTCTCAGACACCACCATCTTAGGAGGGCAATTACTCTCCCCTTGCTGAAGTGCTTGTGCTGCTATAGGGGTAGGAGGCCGCCTCCATCAGTGTAATTTCAGCACATAAAGCGTCTATAGCATCTTCCTCTGATGCTGATTCACTGAATCTTGCATCCTCCATGAGGCATTTTGAGTATTCGGTATTGTAATGGTTTCAACCACCAACACCGGGATTACCAGTGCCTGACCATTACTCAAAAATGTTTCATGAGAAGGGGCAATAGTTTTTTCCAACGTCCTTAATGGCCTGTGGCAGGTATTACTGGGTCTAATAGACTCAAAGTTTACACTCCTTTTAGGATCATTTGACATAATTAGTTTGGTTGTGAGAGAATAAAGTCTTGGCTGATCAGATGCCTTTGCGGCACAAAGGGAAAGAAGAGCTTCCACTTTCTCCATTAGGGATTCAATCATAGTCTGCATAGTATTCTCCACAGTAAAGGAGTGTCCGTGGCTACTAATCTCCTCTGTTGCTAGATCAAAATTTTGATGCAGCTGGATATCGTTGGTTGCATTGGGAAAGCCAAATTGGGACTTTTCGACAAGTTTGAATATTGTCACCCTGGGGCTTGCTTGCAGTCCTAACCCCAGAGTTCCTTCTGACATCGGCACAAAGGGCCAATAAGGACCCCTTGTTATCCAAAGAGCCCTCATTAAGTAGTGACTGTTTGTTCTCCAATGTCATTCCATTTATCCCCTCAGAGCCCTGCAACGGCTCATTTGAGTTCTTTTCCTTGTACCTCATTGTTAGACATGTCTTTTTTTAAAAAAAAAAAATTAAAGTCCGGTGCCAGAGAAGAAACCCAATATCTTCGTCTGCTGTGCCTGGTGTTTCAGGTTTTCTGCTTTAATGTCTTTCTTTCCTTATTGGACCTTCACGGTTGTTTTTAGTTGCGGGGCCCGGGCTACGAGCCAGTTTACCCTTCCCAGGGGCCTCACTACGCAGACCAGTTCTTTGTTTAAGTTTCATTATGGCATCTGTGTGTCAATTAAGAAGAGAAGGTAAAGAATGCCAAGATGAAACCTTTATATTAGTTATTATGTTAAAAGGAATGCGAGCTCAGTGTGGCAAAAGGAACGCACTAGACAGCCAAGTCCTCACCCGTGGTGAACACCATTTCCTTCTATATCCTGCACCGAGACAAGATTCTGCCAGTCTGCTCTCAGCAAATGCATATTCACAGTACTTACATTTGCCTGTTTCAAGTAATATCTGTCTGGAGTGTAAATGCTCCTATGTTATTTTCACTGTGAAGCCTCACAGGTAGGAGGGGAAATCCAAGCCACCCTCCACCAAACACAAAACAGTACCACACTCTTCGCTTCGCTCATCAAAAGGGTTTTAACCCTTTCAAGCGATGCGAGAGTCACAGGCTGCTGGAGATGAAAAGAGGACTGCATGTCCCAGTGAGGCAACGTTCAAAGCTCTGGTATAACCTCCAAACACGAAACACTCCCACAAAATTAATTCCAAAGGTTCCCACAAAGTTTCTCAAAAAGGCTAACATGGCACTACCTGTGTTTTTTCTAGAAGCCTATGCCCAGGGAATTGGCATTACACTGTTTGAACGTCAAAAGAGCCGTCATGTACTACGTAAACCAAACCAAATCATTCAGGGCGTCCACATAACTCTTCATTGCTTTCGGCCCTGCGAATAAGGGTAAAGCTATATCCAAATGGGGCTTGTCCAGATGGATCACGTCAGCCATTTCATACTCTTGCGTCCCGTCCCCTTTCCTCCATACTGCATGGGCGTCCCTTCCAAGGGACGGTAGACGGAACCGTTTTCACCAGAAAAAAACATTATTCCCCTTTAAATTTAGATGCGCACAGGAGTGTGGCCCTAGCAGTATGCACTGCCCTGACTCTGCCCTCACGCGCCACACCTCAGTCCCCTTTTCCGCGTCGACCGGAACGGGCCGAATTCACCAGCGCTCCTGGGTTTGGCTTCAGCCATGTAATTCCACACGCGGATACTTCTTCTTTGTCTTTCCTATTATTTAGGTACTCTGTCCTCGGGCGACAAGCTCCTCCCCGGCGCATGTCGACTTCCACAGGGTTCAGCAGGTGTCCATCCTGCAATGGGCTCTTCCCAACTTTAGAACCCCACTCCTTCTGCCTGCGTTGCCTTGGCCCAGACCATGGTTGGCAAGCTCGTATAGCGTGTGGCTCTCTGTCATCGAAATCTCTGAAGAACAGACTAGCCAGGTGGAGGGAGCTCTTCCAGAAGTCGCCTCTAGAGGACCTCAAGAACTTCGTGAAACACTGAGCCAGGCCCAAGGTAGGGCCGCTTTTTTCGATTGCACACCGCAAAGGAGACGCCTTCTCAAGGACTCTCCTGCACGGGAAGGACCGGTCAGTTCCTGCAGCTACTGGCTTTCGGCCTGAGGGATCCTTGGGTCCTCCCGGGGGCAGTGTTGAGGAACTGGAATGTTCTTGTATCGTATTTTCATCTGAGGGGCTCCGCCCTTGTACCAGCAATATGGCCAAGGGACTATGCCCTAGTACCGACCCCCGGGTCGAGGGTGTCTAGATCCGAGGAGCAGGGTAGGGCCCAGCGAACCGAGTAACACGTTGCAGGCACGCGGCAGGCAGCTCAACAAGATGGCTGCCGAGCCAGACCGAGGCATCCGTCCAACGCTATTCCAGGAGTTTAGCAAAGAACGAGTGTCATGGTGGTACTGGCCTCAACCAGGTACGTGGCCTACAGCGTATGTTTCTTATGCGCAGGGCAGCTTCCCACTGCGTCCATACGGGCAGGGTATGCAGCAGCTCCTGGCTACCCCGTCGGTACCCCCTACCACCTCTCCAGCCAGTGAAGAGGGGTTCTTCGAGAAGGTTCTGCGGGCTCATGAAGTCACCTCGGATGAGGGTTATCCTCAAGGACGCCATCAGGGAGGTCCTCCCTACGATGCTAGTGGCACCACAAGCTCTGGTGCCCCTGGCCCCGGTGCTGCCTCTGGCCACCCAGCCAGTTCTTCAGGCTGTTCCGTACCAGCCTCCAGCTCCTCAGCCTCTGGCCGCAGTCATTGTACCCCAGCCTCCGGCTCCAGCTATTTCTCCACCTCCACAGGATCCTCCTGATCCACAAGATACGGATGAGGAGGAGGATCCATGCCATCCTCAGCCAGGGCCTTCCACAAACGTCTTGCAGGGCAGGCGGAGTACCTGGGCCTACCCCAATCCGAGGTTCAACAGCTGGACTGCAACCTACGGACGGGCAAGCCCTTTCGGCCGCCCACTCCACAGACCACCATCACACCATACTCCTTGCTCGAGGGCTGGGGAGCCACCCTGGACGATCTCTCGGTCCACGGCACCTGGACTCTACAGGATCAGGTATACCACATCAATTGGTTAGAGCTGAACGCCATCTGGCTAGCGCTCAGAGCATTCCTACCACTTCTCAGGGGCAAGGTTGTCCTCATCCAGTCGGACAACTCGAGCAGCATGTACTAAGTCAAACAGCAGGGAGGCACCAGATCCGCTCCTCGGTGCAGACTGTAAATCAGCATGTGGGAGTGGGCCCTGGAAAACAACCTCTCCCTCATGGCAGTCCACCTCCTGGGGGAAGCCAGCCTGGAGGCGGACAGGCTCAGCAGGTTCGGAGAAGACAATTACGCGTGGCAGCTAAACTACCGTCATTCAGGAGATCTTCAACAGGTGGGGTCATCCCCAGGTGGATCTCTTTGCCACCTGGCACAACAAGAAGTGCCCTCAGTTCGCCTCCTGGCAGGGACAGAGCCCCGGCTCCCTGGGTGACGCATTTCGGCTTCAGTGGAACGGCATGAAGGCTTAAGCCTTCCCGCCCACTCCGCTGATTCAGAGTGATTTGCAAGTTCAAGGAGTATCGCCAACTCAACATCAGTCTAATAGCTTCATGGTGGCCGGCCAGGCCATGGTTTTCGGAGCTGCTCAGCCTCTCGGAGCACATCTTCTGGCGCAAGAGGGGGGGCAGGGTCATCCACCCCGTGCCACAGAAAGCCCTCACAGCGTGGTTCCTGAGCAGATAACGCTGCGGCACCTCAGGCTCTCTCAGGCTAATCTGGAAATCATAAAGGGCGCAAGGAGAAAGGCTACCAGGGCCCAGTATAAAAGTAAATTGACCAAATTCTGCCACTGGGCAGACTCCAAGGAAATCGACCCCCTAGCATGTTCTTTGGACGACGTGCTCTCCTTCTCGTCGCACCTAGCCCACTCTGGTTTGCAGGTCGACACCTGGCGTACATACCTTGCAGCCATAGGGGCTTACAGGAACTCGGAGGAGGGGGGGGATGTTCTCTTCCTCCAATCGTATCGTCAAGAAACATTTGACGCGGCTCGCAAGGCTCTACCCGCCTGTCAAGAGGCCGCACCCAGTGTGGGACCTCAATATAGTCTTGGGCGCACTGGCGCACAAACCGTTTGAGCCAATGGCGTCCGTGGACATCAGGCTGGTCACCATCAAGACTGCCTTGCTAGTCAGCCTCACCTCGGCTCGTAGAGTCAGCGAAATCCAGGCGCTGTTCAACCTCGGAACCATATACTACCTTTCACAGGGGCAAAGTAGTTCTGTGGACACGCCCGGCATTTCTGCCCAAGGTGCAGTCTGCTTTCCACTTGAACAAGGAAATAGCCCTTCCTACTTTCTTTATCGATCCCAAGGACAAAGCACAGCGGGTGCTGCACTGCCTGGATGTCAGACGTGCCCTGAAATTTTACTTGGACAGGACCAATGGCTTCCACAAATCGGACTCCCTGTTTGTCACTTTCGGAGGCTCAAGACCAGGCTATGAGTGCTCCAAGGCCTCCATATCCCGCTGGATGGTTTCGCCCATCAAGGAAGCATACGAGGGCCAGCACAAGCTGATTCCGGCGAACATGCACGCCCACGCAGTCAGGGCCAATGCAACAGCCATTGCATTCCAGTGCCATGTCCCTTGGCAGGTCATAAGCAGGGCAGCCACTTGGGCCACTCCCTCAGCTTTCTACAAGCATTACTGTTTGGATGCCGGTTCTAGATCTGATGCTGTTTTCGGATAGGCGGTTCTTAGGAACCTATTTGCTTAAGGAGGGTCTCTTCTCCACCTTGGGGTTACATTCAGTTGTAATTGCCCAGTATGGAGGAAGGGGGACGGAATGTAAGAGTAATTATAAATTACTCACTGCAGTGACTAAGGTCCTTAGTCACCCTTTGCTCTATACGTCCCACAGTCCTCCCCCTAATACTGGTGTCATTGGGCAATGTTAAATCTATTGTCGACGTGTTAATGGGGACTGAGGTGTGGTGCCGGAGGCAGCGCATGCTCCCAGGGCCGCACCCCTGCGTGCCTCTAAATTTAAAGGGGAAGAAGGTTTTTTCTGGTGAAAGGTTCCGTCTCCCGTCCCTTGCAAGGGATGCCCATGCAGTATGCAGGAAAGGGGACTAAGGACTAAGAGTATGTTAGTCACTGCGGTGAGTAACTTATAATTTCTGCCACATGAAAACAGGCAGAGCGTTCAAAGGTACGCCACAGGCACATTCCACAACAATGTTTTGCCCAATATGATCGGTTTCTGTACTGTAACTGTTAAACGGGGAGAAAAAACACTCTGAATTATATTTGGGAGAGAGGGAAACTGGAGGCTTCACATCAAAGTGTGGGGAGGGTGAGAAAGGACTAATGCTGGCTTTTGGACATTGTGGAGAGCTTGAGAGCCCTTCTTCAATTTGATAGTTTTCATCTTTCCGCAGAAATCTCATTGTATTACCATGCGTAATTTGCAACATTATCGTAGTTATTTAAGTGTGCCACTGGAAGAAACGAGTGTCAAATAGCTTTGAGGGAGTCTGGGACAGTAACTTTAAAGAGGATGTAGGAGACCAAAAAGGAAAGGTGCACATGTACAGTTGAATGTGGGATTGGGCAGATATTTAAATTGGATGGAATTTTTTTCTTTGTTTTAATCAAAAGATCTCCCACAAGAAGTATTCTTGCACGAATGGTCCAGCGAGCAATGGGACTTGCTAAATATTCCAACAGGAAATCCTCAAGGGAATGAAAAAAGTTGGAAACCAAGAACATGCAAAACACTGGCCAGTAGCAGGTGATCCTTAACCCTAATTTTGCAGGTTGGCCATTGGGCCATGATTAATAACTAGTAAAGCATTTGCCCTGGTCAGTCATGTTTTTTTGTTTTTTACCCTAATTGGTGGAATGTCGCAGGACGCCAGTGGGCCCCACAGAATTTTACCCTCATTGGGGCTAAGGGATGGTGGCCAAGGCCGAAGGCCATGGCCAGTGAGGCACGGTTTTTTACTATTAAAGTAAACACTGGCCTTTTAGTCTAATTTGTGCAGAGGCCAGTGGACACAGCTGAAGACCTTGACCAAAGGGCCATGGTTAGTTACTATATAATGTGGGAAAAGATTTAGTATAACAAAACCTTTGAAAGTCACAGATAAAACGTAAGCGAAGATACAGTTCATAGATTCACATGGTGTTTAAATATTCCCTATCATGATGCTAGGGATCTTTGGTGCCATTAAAGCAGTTTGCCTTTAATTTGTTTAAACTGCTTGTCATTTTAGTGTTCTACTAATCATTCTGGGTCATATTGCCCACAGCCAATTAGACGGGCCTTGCTTAGCTCCACCCCATGATGCCATCTTCAGAATTCTTTTACGCACATTCAAGTGTTGGGAGTCCCCTAAAAGTTCTCTTCAATCGACCATCGACAGACTTTTTTTCTAAGGATTTATTTAAAATGTGGACAGTTTGGGATGACCTCTGAGTTCTTTCCTATTGTGGTGATTACCACCTCTGGGTCGAGATATGTTGCAGGGTTCCTCTTCACCCCACAATGGCTGATCCTAAACCAAAGGCTAAGAAAAGTATTTTTCAAGGCATGCTCCACCTGACTCATCAAGAATATCTACGTGGACGATTTGTGCAGTTCATTTCTGCATGTACCCTGAACCTAACGTCCCCCTGTGTTCAATTTGCCATTCCTTTTCAAACAAAATTCTTGAGGACCAGCAAAGAAGGTTGTCGACTTGGCTTGATGAGGTATTGTCCTCCGACTGGTTCCATTCGGAGCCAGGCTTTGCTCTGCCACAGGAGACGCTAGGGGTGTGCTCCTTCTTCTAAGAGGTTGAGGTCCCACGAGGAGGCTTCCCATGTGAATAGGGTGAGGAAGGAACATCCCACCCATGCTCAGTTTGCCTAGGAAAAAGCAGTTGACGAACCCAAGCCTTCATATTAAAAGCCTGAATCTACCAAAGGCTGTGGTGACTGCTGCAATGACTGCTCCTCCAATAATGCCTTTATTGTCTACAACACATTCATCCATGAACAAGTCGACCCCGTCAATGGCTGTGCAGTGTAGCAAGTCTTTATCCATCAAGTCTTTGTCCTCGTCCACCAGTCCATTGATATCATCAGCAACGACTTAGTCCACCGCAACATCATTGATGCCCAGGATATCCACCTAGTTGATAACTAAGAAAGCTCAGTCGAATATAGTAACCCCTCTGTCGAAGACTTTGTTTCTTCATTTGCTGCCCATCCACAGGCCCCATCTATTTCCTCTGCCCCATCTATTTTCATCACGTATGTTTACGGAGTGTAGCCTGGCACAAGCTTAATGGAGACGTGATACTCCCAAGCTCTGCAGCGCTGTTGGAAAGCAAGTGACATCCAAGTATGTAGCGGCAAACTTTTTGCATCCCAGACCACTGCTTTATTGCCATGAAGGAGTTGGGTCTTCTTGCTTTTGGCCCACAGAAGCGATCTGTTCCTTATGATGGTGGTTTTGGTGGATTTTGGATCGGAGCAGGATTTCTTTAAACGTCGGCCCTCCGTCTGTTTTTGAGGCAGAGGCAGGAGATCGAAGCATAAACCTCAGAAGGGATTGCAGAGTCTTGTCTGGTGGCCTATCCCAACGGGAAAGAGGCTGGTGGAGGACTGGCAGGAGTGATACAGCTGCTCTCGACTTGCAGGCTTGCTTCTTGCCTTCCTATGTTCCCATACAGATGTAGCTCCGAGGAGGAGCGTTTGTATTGATCTTGTGATTACAGGTAGATGTGAGAGCTGTGATATGCTTTGACCCAGTGGAGATTTTGGGCTGAAACTTCCGAACAGTGCTGCGTCCCGGTTCAGGCTTTTCTTGAGTGGACTACTCTCGGGACTGGGTAGGCTGCCTGTGCAGCTCAGGGACTGCACAGCGACATTGTGATGCAAGCCTGGGATTGTGGGATGAGAGCTGGACACGCATGAGGACTCAGCCCTTTCAACCTCAAATAAGGTTCACCCATGGGGTACTAAACTTGATATTATAGAACAACCAGGCTCTAGCATTATTGCTCCTCCTTTCATGCAGCGTAAGCAGGCGGTTGGTCTCAGATTGTTAGGGGAGAGACTTTTCTTGGTTTGTGGCCCTGTGTTCCCACCATGAAGTCTCATAAATCAAACAAGAAATCTACCTCCTCAATTGAAGATATTCTTCAATCAGCCAAGAGGGTTCCGGCTGGAGCATGGAAGTTGCTGCTTTAACCCACATCCGAGGGAGAGGCTGACTCACAACCTGCGACTAAAGATGCTATAACGAGACACCTGCAAACTATGCACAAAGATATGGCAACCACATTACGACAGCTAAAGATCTCATTTCAGGAATTATCCCAAAACATATAGAATGTTGAACAGCGGCTGGGAGACATTAAAATTCCTTTTGCTAGAAGGATAATCAACATTACAGGCTAGAATTAAAGGTCAAGGAATCCCTAGCAAGATTACCAATCACGACTTGAAGTATTATGTGCAAGACTTATTTATTCTTTGACGTTTTGGTCGATTCTACTGGAGTGGACCTCACCTAGGATCGCATAATTAGGGAGTTTTCAAACTTTCAACAATGCCAAAACCTCACACCTGATGTGTTGATAAGGATTCTCTAGTCAAAATCCCAGGAAGTAATATTCTAAAAGGCACGCACGTCAAATGATCTCTTTCAGAGGCAATACCACTGCCCTCTTTCAAGATCTGGCTCCGGTTGCAATCCAAAAACGTAGAGTGGTGAAACGGCTTACACAATGGCTTCATCGCTTCAAGGCAATCGTTACTAACAAAGGTACCTAGCTTAAATGTAGATGCCGGACGAGAGAAATCTCTCTAATTCACAAACTGGTTGTGCTACTGCATGCTATCGGAAGGCGAGGCGCAGAGATCGACAAAGACCATCCATTGATAGTGAGAGGAGCTTACATGCAAGCTGCAACATGAGCTGTAATTTGGAACTGGGACAAGATTTTCTTTTTTGTCTAAATATGTTGGTAATGATGTTCCTAATACAGTTGAGGTCCTTGGATCGAGAAATAATTCTCTGGATAATTGCCTTAGATTTGTTAAGCTTAAGATGTTAGTTTTGGCATATGTTCATTGTTGGAGTTGCATCAGGAGCATGCACCGCAACATGGGTAATATACCCAATGTAAACCCAAACATTTTTTTTTTTTTAAAGTTTAAATGTTCCAAGGCATGATACTTCCCTCAATGAAGTTTGATTCATGGGCATTAGTGGCTAAACGTTCTACACTGATTGTCGAAATGGAGCATTTCAAGGTATGGGAATGCTACGATTTATGATATCTTAAGCGGAGGATATTTGATCTAAAATGAAATGTATTCAGTGGGGTTCGGGGCGTTACAGGGGATTTGTATGGGGGGAAAAGGTCCCAGGTTAGGAGGTGGATATATCAGATGTTGGGGTAATTTGAATGCATATCTGTTTGTGGGTAATAATATGCAAGCTTTGTATGTGGAAAAGTAGACTTGTTGTCCCTGGCAGGCAAGCTCAAGATAATAAACGTAGGTCAATGGATGTCCTAGAACAGGCAGGACAGGACAACCAATCTTTAGTCTTCTCAGTCGACTCTGAGAAGGCGTTTGATTTTTCTCAGAGAAGTGTCATTGGGGTTTTTATTCGTAGCTAATTTTACAAAGTGCTTTCGTTAACTTTGCCCTTCGCTCCACGTGGATAAAACCTAATGGGATGCTTTCTGGCCCGCTTTTCTTGACCATGTGGAGTTGCCAAGGATGCTCGTTATCTCGATTGTTATTCACGTTGACACAGAGTTTAATTGCACTTATTCATTGGATCACGATATTACATCATAAAATGAGGTTGTATGCCGACATTTATTTTTTATGCAGGAGTCTGAAACCACGCTACCATGCATAGTATTGCGTCTCGCATGATATCTGGGATTAAATACATTTTACAAAATCATATATACTTAATGTGTTGGAGGATTGCTCAGAGTAGTCCTGGTTTTACAGACTGACTTTAGTTTTCATTTGGGTCCTGACTCTTTGGGAAACTTGGAGGGTTAATGTTCCGTCAAAACAGGATTTGTTGCATCAGCCTATTATCGCTAGGTTATGGAGGAACCTCAAAAAGAATGTGGCTCATTGGGGAAAAGATGATTTTTCACGTTTGGGAAGGGTAGCAGCAGTAAAAGTAACCTTTTTGTTGAGATGGTTGTATGCTATGCATGCTTTGAAAATGTTGATTCCCAAAAAGATAATTCTGAATCTACAGGCATATGTTTAGAGTTTATCTGGGCCAAGATTTTTCCTAGGGTTTCTCAGAATGGAGGACTAGGTGGACCAGACCTGAAGAGCTATTTATATGCAGCACAGTTGGCCCCACTTTTAGAAATTAAAGTATCTGGACACGGAAGTAAACAATGGGCATTGGTAGAGCAGTTTATATGAGGGGTTCCCCTAAAGGAATGGTGTTGGTACCCTCCTGGAGCCCGACAAGGCCATATTGGAATGCTCCCATCGATTAAGATGACATATTGAGATGGGTTGATTAAGAAATATGCTGGCACAATATTTCCATCCTCTCGTCCTCCTATTTGGATAAAACTGAAATCTCCTCCAGGATTATTTCCCAGGCGATATACTCTGATATACTCTTTGGTTCAATGGAGGTCTGACACGCTTGGGCTAACTGTTTGCTTTGGGTAGGCCATTGTCTTTGGAGGACTACATAGCTGCGACACTGGATTAGTAAAAGCAAAGTGAATCAGAATGCTGACAGAGAAACGACAAAGCTGGAGGACCTATTCTTGGGAGACCTCCCTACCAGGTGGGTTTCGTCATTATAGAAGATCCTCAATGCGAGTTGGTTTAGATCTCCATATACCTATATGGCTAAGTGGGAAGTGGAGTTAGGAATTCCTATTGGTGAGTTATCTTGGTTTAATATTTGTATTAGGGCAGCTAAGACATCGAATTGTGTCCAATTGAAGGAAAATAGCTATAACATATTGTTTCGGTAGTATTTCGCCCCAGAAAGCCTCCATAGGATCAACTCAAAAAATGCATCCATGTGCTGGAGGTGTGGTCAGGCTTGAGGCACACACTTCAATATATGATCATGCATTCTTATTCCAACATATTGGAAGGAGTTGCTTACTCAAATTACAACAATATCGTGAACTGATCTTCCAACTGACCCGCTTGTGGTTCTATTGGGTAATAAGGATCCAGGGGGCAGTGTAGGCGGAAATTGAAATCTTCTAAATTGGTTACACAATTTCTGGTGGCAGCTCGGGTCACGGTGGCTCGGAATTGGAAAAACAAACGCCATACCAGATATTCATGAATGTTTTTCTAGGATTTGGTTTGGGGCAACAATGAGTAAAATATATATAGGTCAGTTTCGTCCCTCGTTTGTAATCCTGATATTGATGAATACCTTTTATTTTAAACACAGTAGGAAAAGTGATTATAATTGTTTTAGGAAATGCTTTTTCAACACTGATTTTCAAATGCAAAAGTTTGTTCTTAATTGAATAAAAACTAAGAGTATAATTGGTGCATCCCTACGGGGTGAGATACCGAAACACACAGATTTCGAACCCCTTATTCAATTTGTTCAATCACATGATTATCCCGGGGTGCATCATAAGCTTCATGAATCACGTGCCTTCACGTTGTTATGGTGACCTAGGGAATGTAATAGAAGGATAAAGTACAAATTATGTAGTATTATATACTCTAATATTAATGATGCCCTTAATATATTAATGCTTTGGAATTTCACTGGTTATTTTGTGGTTTACATTGTCATTTGTCTTATTGTACTACAAAGGTTGATATTGTATGCCATTTAGAGTGAAGTCTTGTAAAGTAGATTCAGCTATACATTTGAATTTAATAAAAAAAAGTGCCAAAAAAGCCTGTTTATGCTGGTTCCTTATGTTCCTCCTGTGGCCTTGGCCCTTCCCAGGTACACCCTGATGACATCCTAGATCCTTGTGATAGACGCTGACTTTGGGGGTCGAAAAATGTTTCTTGATGATCAAGTGGAATAGTTCTTTCACTGCCACCTGCTCAACTACTTCCAATCATGCAGCCACCATGTAGGTCTTGTGCTCCTATTGCCCCTCAACCTGCCCCCAGTCCACGAGAGGAACACCATCACTGGACATTGTGTCTACGCTGCAGACTCGTGTCAGAATTGAATAGAGGGTACTTTTGGTCCCAGCCACTGCACTTGAGCTACCTGCTCTCTGTGCTCCATCTAGATGTTGCAGCAGCTCTCCATTGTTTACTCCCACTCCTGTTGATCAATAAGAAACTGATTCCGAGTAAGATGCTTCTCAGTGTGGGGCTTCTACTCGTACTAAAACGGATGAGTTTGGTCGCCTTAGTCCAGCGTATGGTAAACCTGATGAACCAGAGATTCTCTTCCCGAGAGATGGGTACTTTTCATTCTCTCCTGTCCAAGACTGCTAGGATGCTTGATTTGCTTCCAGAGGAACCAAGGAGTGAAGGCTACGGTAGATGGTTGTGTCTATTACTTTGCCTGATGATGTCTGAGAGGATGGCCTCCTCACCAAGAAGCCGCCCTTTACGGCCCATCCAGATGAGCGGTTCGAAAAGAAATACAGGGTCCCGGGTAGTAACCCAAAACGCCTGCAAACCCAGCCCTGCACCGATTGTTGTCTTTGCAGCTGCTATCAAATACTCTGCCAAACATTTTTCTCACTCTGCGATTCTACCTGACACGCAAGGGAGGTAGCTGGATGCTTTTGTTAAGCACATTATTTCTACTGTGGCCACTACAATAAAAGCAGCTAACTCCTTGGCCACTCTACAACGCTGCGACAGAGAACTGTTATAAACTGTGCACCATTCTGGATTTCTTGCCGGATGACTAGAAGGAAGAGGCTTTGAAACGTCTTGGTGGGGATGAGGCTGCTTCCGACAACACAATCTCAGTTGAAGTGTAAATCGCTGACACGGTTTACACCGGATGGGCAATGGTGTGTTACTGCTTTGACAGGGATTGCTGAAGGCAAACAACTTACAGCCCGAAGTGCAAGCTAAGATCTTGAATATGCTGTTTGACGGCGAGGACACCTTCTGGAAAAAGGTTGGTGATACAGTCCAGGCCCTGAAGACTGACACTCCCTGGTCTTCGAGTACACTGCAGCAGCGTCGGCAATCCTTTTGTTCAGGGAATTCCCGTTTTTCAAGATCCAACAGGGATTATGGACCAGCTTTTCGATCAGTCCCATCCATCCAATACGTATCTGTCTGGTGACAAAAGGGCAGTTTCCGGTTCTACATGGCCAAACGGGGGTTACAGGGCTCCACCAACATGAGGGGTCAAGATGGTAAGCAGATATGGCCAGTCTGCAGGTCTGTTCCCCCACTTTTACTCCCCCGTGGGAGGCCATCTTTCACATTTGCTCGCACAGTGGTCCAACGTCGCCACAGACTAATGGGTGCTGTCTTTACCACGGTACGGGCACACACTGCAGTTTCAAAGCTAACAGCCCAACATTCCTCCATCCACAAAGCTGGAAAAACATCTTTCGATGCTTAAGCATGAAGTCAGTACTCATTTCCAACCGAACCATGGAGCGCTCTTCTTGCGCTCTGCAGCCCAAGGCGTCTGTTCCAGGTATTAATCTTACCTCCCATTCCCTTTCCTCCATCCTGTATGGGCATCCCTCGCTATGGAGGGGAACAAACTTTGTTTCACCAGAAAAGATTTATGCGCCGCCTTAACCCCGCCCACCAGCGCCACACCTCAGCCCTCTTTCCCACGTCGAGGGGAACGGACCACTTTCACCAGTGCTCCTGGGTAAGGCCTCTTAGTTCCATGCGCTTTCCCTAATATTTTGTTATCTAATTTTCAGGTATTTGGGAACACAGTCCACCGGTGCCCTAGTCCGTTCCCAGCGCATGTCGACCACAGCTGGCTTGAGCATGTTCCAGTCGTGCGATGATTCCTTTCCAACATCGGATACGCAGCGCATGTGCTTTGCCTCTGGTACCTCAGGGAAGACAACGGATGGGAAGGCTGCTCAGAGTGCAACGCTCACACCCCGATCCCTCAGACAGGCCTGCACGGTGGAGAGAGTTGTTCTCCAGAACTGAGCCGGAGAGCATTAAGGAATACGTATGCAGGAAGACCAAGAAGGTAAGCATACTATTCTCAGAAGCACCCTGCAGAGGCGACTCCTTTCCGGGGAAGCCTACCAATGGAAGGGGTCAGTCAGACCCTTGCACCGGCAGCAAGGACGCATCAGCTCTTGTAGCTACTGGCTTAATGTCCAAGGGGGTCTAAGGGCCCCCCTGGTCCCACTGCTGAGAAGCCTACGGACTCTGGTACCGGGACACATCCAAAGGGACTTAGCTCTGCTACCGGGCACATGCCTGAGTGGCGCCTACACGCATCGCAGATAGCACTATCGACCTGAGGCAGGATGGGGCAACACTGATGCGTCCAGGCATGCAGGCCGAGCCCAGGCACATGTCCAGTGGCACATGCAGAAGGCACAGACAGAATGGCGGCACATGCAGACAAGATGGCGTCCAGGTCAGAAGCCTGCAAACACTGTGAACCCGCAAAGGCGCAAGCCTGTGGCCAGGGAAGATTTGGGTCCTATGTCTCAGTCACATGGACCACATCAGACCCAACATTCTCGGCTCAGCCAAGGTACCATGAGGGCATGTACTCGCAAGGAGGAAGTAGACAGCAGGCCTTTACTCCACCACAGCCAGTGAAGGGTGGCACCCAGCCCTGTTGCGAGGATCGTTTTTTGTACAGATTGTTTACCCTCATGTGGTCTCCACAGATGGGGAACATCCTCAAAGGCATAATCCAGGAGATGCTGCCTCCCACAATGCTGCCCCAGCCAGTGCCTTTACCTCCTCCACCACCACTGCCCATGCCTCTGGTAATTCCGGGAGCCGCACCTTTACCCCCAGCTCCAGCGCCTGGGCCTTCTGCAACAGCAGAGCTTACACCTGCGGCCCAGGGGCCTCTTCTAATACAGGTGACCAACAAAACACCGATGAGGAGGAGCAGGACACGTTTCTCGGTGAAGGCATTCCATGATAGGATTGCCGGGTTAGCCGATTACTTAGGCAATCCTCAGCCACAGCGGGAGCTGCCGGAGTCTGTGGTACTGGCGGAAGTGTTCACCATCAAAGCTGAATCCAGATCGGGCATCGCTTTACAGAAGGATGTGGAGGCCCCTGAAAAAAAGGGTTGGCTCAAACCCCACTTAGCCAACAAATAAAAGTCTGGATGCAAAGTTCAGGCAGGTGGAGGGAGATGCACTGCTCTTGTCAGTGCACCCCCAGCCAATGTCTTCAGTCATTGCATCGGCATATATGAATGCCAAGCACCAGACCTCCACCACAAGCACCGCAACTTCAGCTTTGCTGGGCAAATAAGAGAAAATGCTTGGGGCCTACAGGACGGTGGTCTACTCTAATGCAGGTCTTCACCTTAGGCAAGCCAATGCCATCCTGGCAGCGGCTAACCAATGGCACTGGAGAGAGATGGCAGACATCTTGCCGGATATCTCAGCTGACAAACCAGCCTCGGTCAAGGCGGGACATCATGGAGTCTACGGTGGCGCACATATATATTGCGAGCAGGGCGATCTGTATGGCAACTCCCCTAAGGATGGCATGGCTCAAGGCAACCAGATTCAATCCTGATGCTCAGGACAGGATACTAGACCTACCCTTTGAGGGGGGTGACTTGTTCCACTCCTCCACGGATGAGAAACTTGATCAAAGGAGCAGCTCACAGACAACCAAGTCCCTGGCCATTCTCATCAAGCCAGCGTCCAAAACCTTCTCACAAGGCCACTCTCAATCAGAAAGAAGCCAATCCTTTTGCGGTTTCCGGGGCCGCTGGTCCAGGCAACCGGAAAGGCGAGCCAGCCCAAAATGGTCGAAAACATCAAATGTTCGCACAAGGGCTTCTTTCAGTCCCCCTCGGTCATCTGCCTCAGATTCAAAAAAGCAATGACTGCTCTTCTCAGGTCCACAGCACCCCATTCGGGAGCAGGCTGACCCTGCACAGTCAAGCTTAGCGCTCACAGGTGCATGGGTGATTTCGGTGGTTTCCTCCGGCTTCTGACTCCCCCGGCCACACCACACCTCACCACCGTCCCCCTGCTTCCTCCCCTCCCACAGATTGGAACTCCTTCACTCTTGGCAGAGATTTGTTCTGGTGGAGAGCGAGGCAGTGGAGGAGGTTCCTCTCCCTCAGCAGGCACAGGGCTTTTACTTAAGCATTTTTGCCATTCAAAAGAAGAACCAGGTGGGCCTGTGAGTGGTACTAGATCTTGCCTTCCTATATCTATACCTACCTCTGCAGAAGTTCAAAATGGTGACGCCAGCGCTTATAGCGGATACGCTGTGTGGGGGGGACTGGAGGTGCTCCCTGGATCTGAAAGACGCATATTTGCATGTCCCTGTAGTGCAGCACCATCAATCCTTCTGCAGGTTCCAGGTCATGTGATTACACTTTCAATTCAAGGTGCTGCCCTTCGGCCTAAACTCCATGCCAAGAGTATTCATGAGACTGATGAACGCAGTAACGGCCCTTCCCAGGTCGGAAGGCTTACATGTGTATCCTTACTTCAGGGACTGGTTAGTCAGCGGGAAGTTCCAGGAGCAGGTCAGGTCCTCTACGACCAGACTCATGCCTACACTCTACGAACTGGGGTTCTCAATCAACTTCAGAAGTATCAACTCTACCCTACACAAACTCTGGAGTTTCTGGGGCTGCTGTGGGACACTTGAAGCAGAGGGTGTTCCCCATGGGGGAGAAGGTGGCTGCGATCAAATCTTCTGTTGCTCACTTCCTCAGCAGAACAGCAACTACAGCCTGGTGGTACCAGCACCTGCTAGGAGTGCTTGTGGCATGTCTCCTGGCTATCCCTTACACCAAATTGCGAATGAGGAGGCTGCAGCTGCATTTATTTGCATCTTGGGACCAGGAGTCTGGTCATCGGGGAGCCTGAGTCACTATACCTGCGCTCCTACAGCAAGACCACATGTGGTGGGGGCAGGATGCAAACCTCATGGTGGGCAGACCATTCAGACTGCCTCTGAAAGAATATACTTGGACTACAGACTCCTTACTCCAGTGGTGTGGGAGGCTACCCTGGGGACTCATTCAGTACATGATCTCTGGTCTAGGACCGACCAGCAAAACCACATAAATTGGCAGGAAATGATGGCCCTTTGGCTCGCACTCCAGACTGGCCCTCAGCATCTGTGACTGGGCGATTGAGTGGTACACCTGCCAGGAGAATCTAACTTCGAAGTAGACAGACTCAGTCGGATGGGTTCTGACAATTTCAAGTGGCAGCTGAACACAAGTCCTTCAAGATATTTTCAGCAGGTGGTGTCACCCGAGCACAGATCTGTTTGCGATGGAGAGCAACCGCACTTGCCAGCAGTTCAGCTCCTTGGGCGGGAACGGAGCGTACGCTTTTCCTCCTACCCCACTTATCCACAAGGTTGTTTGCAAGATCAGACAATCCCGACGGTTGCGTCTCATCGTCATAGCGCCGCAGTGGCAGGCCAGGCCTTCGTTCTCAGACCTACGGCAGCTGTCAGCCCAACCAGAAGGCCTCCTCATGGTGCAACGGGGGTGACAGAGGGGGGATTCACCAGTGCCCGGAGAGGCTAGCCCTAGCAGCCTGGTACCTCAGCAGGTGACTCTGCAACATCTCCAGCTGTCCCAAAACAACCTAGAAATCATCCAGGGTGCCAGGAGTCGGGCTGCTTGAAAGCAGTACAAGAGCAAATGGACCAGGTTCTGCTTCTGGTCCAAGGAAATTTGAGTGGACCTGCTATCCTGCACTCTTGGCCAGGTGTTGTCTTTCTGTGCATACTTGGCCAGATCAGGGGTCCAGGTCGACACGTGCAGAACAAACCTAGCGGCCATTGGTGCATTCAGGAACTCAGGCAGGTTCACCTTCTCAGCTATTCCCGCCTGTCAGACGCCTGCAATCCAGTTTGGTATCTTAAAGTTGTTCTTATCGCTCTTGCACACAAACCATTTAAGCCCATGGCCACAGTGGACATCAAATTGGTCACGCTCAAAACAGCGCAACTAGTGGGTCTTACTTCAGCTCGCAGAGTTTGCAAGATTCAGGCTCTGTTGGCTTCCGAGCCCTATACTGTTTCGTTGGGACAAGGGCGTGCTCTGCATGCACGCCAGGTTCCTACCAGTGGTGGTCTTCTCTTTCCACATTAACAAAGATTGTGCTCCCCACTCTTTCCAAATCCCACTGAAGACACCGAAAAGGCTCTCCACTATTAAGACGTCAGAAGAACTTTAAAAATCTATCTCGACAGGACCAAGGCCTTTCCTTATTTGTCACATTTCGAAGCTAAAGGCCTGGACAACAAGTGTCCAAGACCTCAATAGCTAGATGGATGACTGCTGCGATCCAATAGGCATACAAGGCTCAGCGCAGAGAATCACCAGGGGTCTTGCAGCGGCTATTGCCTTTCAACTTCACGTACCGTGGCAAGTAATTGGCAGAGCTGCGAAATGGACCACTCCATCTGCCTTCTTCAAGCACTGCTATCTGGATACCTGCGCCAGGGCTGATGCAGCAGTTGGCCAGGCTGTCCTCCATAATCTGTTTGCAAAGAGTATCAAGCTCTCCTCCCAGGGCATTTTCATCAGTTGTAGTCGCTCATACAGGATGGAGGAAAGGGGAAGTGACGTCCGAGTAATTACGTGTTACTCTCTGGAGTTTAATTTGTTTATTTTTATAGCGCACCTGACACTCCGGTAACTGGGCGCTTAATTTAAGTGTAGATAAACAGGGTTACAATATTTGGGTACAATATAGATAGCACATTATGATACAGATACATGAGACCTATGGTTATGCATACAAACACATGAGGTATAAAGGTTATGTACGGTAAGAAGGTCGATGCAGGGTAAGGCAGACCAATTACACTGAGATACATAGTAGGTTATGAGCAGACAATAGGGGAGTGGTAGTTGCATTGTAGGTACATAGTCTGTGTAGTAGTTACAATTGGCTGTGCGTGAGCATTCGAAGCAGAGGGGCAGTTATTGAGTCTCCTGAGTAATGGGCCTATTTTTTACATAGGTTTTAAATCCTGACAATGAGGGTTCTGCTCTTAACAGTATAGTTGCGGAATTCCATAGTTTGGAAGCTATAACGGGGAAGCTACTACCCCCTGATTTCTGTAGTTTGAATCTTTGGACTCTAAGGCAGTGTGATTGGGTAGCTCTGATAGGTCGGGCTGATTGGCTTTTAGTGAATCTACATGATAGATATTTAGGAGCTGTGTTGGACAGACACTTAGGGGTGAGTGTGAGAGCTTTCAGGGAAATGCTGTTCTTGATCGAAAGCCAGCAGGCATTACGTCTGATTTCAGATATGTGGTGAGATCTTGGTATATTGAAGACAGATCTAATCGCATTGTTTTGTAATACTTGAAGTTTACTTAGATTGTGCTCATTGGTTCCTACGTAGAGTGCATTACAATACTCCACTTTTGATAAAATCAGTGCTCTGGCAAGGGTAGAACTACTAGTTGAGGAAAGGAATGGTCTACAAGCGTTTAGAAGCTTACAGGTGTAGGCTGTAGCAGATGAAGTCACATGGACCTGTTTAGTCAAGGTTAGTTACGATTCCAGATAGAAGCCGTAGGTCTTAACTTCTTTAGAATGGGGATATTGATACCATCAATGTTAAATGAGTTATACCTAGTGTCTAGTTTGTTTAGCTTGGGAACCAATGAGAAGTAATTTGGTCTTCTCATCATTAAGGCAGAGGCCATGTTTGGGCATTCATGCCTGAATGATGATGTATATTTTGTTTGGTAGTTTTGTGTCCAGAGCGTAGTTACCCATGATGGGTATAAGGATTTGGGTGTCATCAGCATAGTTAGTGTAGGTGACACCCAAAAGTTCCAGATAGTCGAACAAGGGCTTGGTAAAAAATACTGTACATCGTTGGTGAAATGCAAGACCCTTCTGGCACTCCACATGTCACGGGTGCTGGATCTGCCTATGCTGTGGATGAAAAGACTCATCGTTCTATTTTCAAGGAATGATTGTATCCAAGCTGTCGCTTTGTCAGAGAAGCGAGCTGATGAGGTCAAGTGATTACACAAGTTGACACGGTCAAATGTGGCTGATAAGTCTAGCAGCAGAAGGAATGATATGTTATCTTTTTGGTCATCTATTTGGGTTTTGAGGTCTAAAAGTGCAGTTTCCTGTGACGTGTCTTGGTCTGAACCCAGATTGCTTCAGGCCCAAAATATTCTTGGATTCTAGGTGTGCTTGTATTTGTAAATATGCAGCCCAGTCTAGAATTATGAGCAAAAAAGGCAGTGGTAATGGGTATGAGTTAGTGGTGGTGTCTGAGTCAAGGGTAGGTTTTTTTAAGAGGAAGGACCCAAGCGTTTTTCAAGTTAGATGGGAACGTGCTTGTTTAGAATGAGGCATTTAGGAATGTGGTAATTGACGGTGCAAGTTCTTTCACTGCTTCCTTGATGTTTGCTGGGCAAATGTCGCCACGACAACGTGAAGGTTTGAGGCTTGAAATTATATTTTCAACCTCTTAGAGAGTGGGGTGAATTTGAATTGGCTGCATGGTGTAACAGTCTCAGGTTTGGGCTTCGACAAGGCAGAAATAGAGGCAATGCTACGTTTTTTTTTTCTTTTCTGTTTTAAATTGTAACATTGCTATTTTATCTAGTAATGCTGCCTGTATCTTCATGCAGCAGGCTTTGTCTTTACAGCAGGTGTCAGGAGGGGTGGGCGACTCAAGCTCTCTAAGGATAGTATCTGCTTCGAGGGGATTGGGTCCTCCGACGTATTCAATATCTGACAGGTAATCACCACAGCTGTGCTGCTTCGGAAACTTTTTTCGGCTCCTGCGTCGATGCGCCGTCGTCGAGGACCACGTCCGACGTCATCTGATGTGATAAGTAGGACGCACGACGCCCGTAGCCTCAGTTCTGTTTTTTTCTGCAAACGTGTTGCTTCGTGAATCTCGGTTAACGCCTCAACTCTGTGGAGTTCTGTTCTTCGAACCTGTTTGTTTTTGTGAGAAAATCCTTCGTGTGAAGATGTCTTCTACTTCGTCTTCGACCCCGCGTCCGGGCTTCAAGAAGTGCGGGAAGTGTGGGTCCAAGATGTCGGTGACGGACTCGCACAACGCCTGCCTCTGGTGCCTCGGGGAGGCCCACGACACGGATGTCTGTATCGACTGCCAGTCGCTCACGTCCAAAGCCTTACGTGAACGTAAGAAGTTGTCGGTAGGTCGGGTGTCCAAGCCCCGGAAGTCGAATTCTGCGGTGCTTTCGACGGCTGATTCGAGAGGTGACTCTCCGCGTCATCGTCGGAAGTCTTGTGGGTCTCCTTCTAGGAGTCTGTCTCACCACTCCTCGGCCTCTTCGAGGCATTCTCGGAAGCGCCGACAGCGGTCGTCTTCCAGGTCCTCTTCTGAGGACTCTGCCCGGCACGTCGCTTATCCCACCAGCCGTGCGACGCCGGAGGAATGGGCTTCCTTCGGGAAAAAAATGCTGGCGATTCTCGAGTATTTTTCTTGTTTTATAGGTGCCTGTGGTGCCTGTTGTGCCATAGCTGTGGTTATATTGTGTTGTGTGCTGGATTGAAGGGAGAATGAGACAAAGTGGTGGTCTGTACAGGCGCAAGGTACATTGGTGAGGATATTAGTGTATTAGTGTCACAATTGAGGTCAGCGATCCAGTCCATGATTCTACCTTTGTGTGTGGGCTCATTGACCCGATGGGAGAAACCTAGTTCCGTAATTGAATTGGCTGAAGTAGTGGCTGTGTTGTCGGTAGCATCTAGGAAGCCCAAAGTGAAGTCTCCAAGTAGTAGAATTTGGCAGCCTGGTTTAATGTTGGTGGAGAGGAGTTGAGATATCTTCTTCAAAGGATAAGATTTGACCTGGAGGTCTGTACAGGAGGTGAATTTTTGGAGTGAGAGTAAGCTTCATGGATAATAGTTCAGCTGACGGGAATGGGTGGTGGGGCAAGGCTCTTAGGCTGAGGTGAGTCTTGGATATAATAGTGACTCCTCCCCCTTTAGAAGATTCTCTGTCATGTCAGATGATGAAATAATTTTCTGGGATGGCAAGAGTTAGTGATGGTCCAGCTGCAGTATGTATCTAGGTCTTTGTTATGGCTAGAAGTGTAGCTGGTTGGCGATAAGGTCAGCAATATCGAAGGCGTGTGCAGTCAATGATCTGGCATTGATGAGCTCCTTTGATAGGTAAGCTTGTATTTTTAGGTTTGTTCTGAGCTTTTGTAGGGACAGGGAGGGTTGTGTAGCGCTGTTATTAGGGGTGTTTGAGGTCTTTTTCATAGTCTGTGCAGTTTTATGTGTGATGCCGGTTTTGCCGTTAGGGGCTAGTAGGTGAGTCTTACAGTCTAGAGCATAGTCTGAGGTTCTGCGTTTTTAGTGGGCAGGGTTGGTTGGGAATAGCTTTAGTTGCAATGTGATTTATCCATTGGATATGTGCCAGGTCATTCGTATTGTTTAATGCATAGGGTATTGTGGAGTTGGGTTTGATAGGCTGTTAAGGTAACAATGGTGAGAAGGTGGTAGAAGCTACAGCATTATGGTGAGGTAGTGAGGTGGACATGGATAAGGAGATAATATTCTTGCTCAGTGCAGCGGCATGGTTAGGTTGCATGGTAGCCCAGTGCATGTTTTTGTCTGCAGAGGCTGATGCAAATAGGAACAAGGTAGTTAGAAAGGCCAATGTTCCAGCAGTTATTTTATCAGGCCAGTTATACTTAACTTTAGACATATGCATAACGAGTAGGTTGTGATTAGTTAGTTATGGCTCTTAGACTTAACCGATACAGATGGTAGATGCTCTTAGTATTCTGAGTTGGCCGCAAAATTATTTGCAAATTAAGTGAGACGAGGGTGATAAAGAACAAGGCTGTTTGGGGGGGTGGAGGGGCTAGGGAGGGGGTGGTGGGGAGGAGATAGGGAGGGAGGGGTGGGGGGACAGGGGGGTGGTAGCTGTCAGGTGGAATCTGTTGTCTTTCTTGGTTTAATGTCTTTGGGGGAACCTGTTTATCTCTTGTTGGAAAATTTAAATAAAATTAAAGTGGAAAAAAAAGAACAAGGCTGGTACGTAATCATAATATCAAGTGCTAGTTGTCTCGTTAGCCTCGAAGGGCTTACACAGGCTGGGAAGTTGGAGGTTGATGGGGGAGGTTGCTGTAGTCCGATAGCTATTGGCTATATTTCTGATTAGAGGAGGATCACTGAGCGCAGGCAGTGTCAGGTTGTGCAGTGCAAATAATACAGTAACCGTACCACGTATAGACGGTAAGGTTGTTTTGGCTAGAAACTGCAAATCGTATAAAATGCATACAAGTCTGATATAACAAGATGTGCTGTTGTACAAATACAATAGAGCATACACATGTAAATGTTATCTTGCACCTATGTAAAATGCAATATTACAGGCAGAGAGTGCTAAAGATGCAGTTTGCATGTTGGTAATAAACTGTTTCACCAAAGAAAAACACAGCCATAACGTTTTTAGTACATAGGGTCATGCTCAGATTAGGGTCATTCGCAAATAAGTGCTTGGATGCTGTATAAGGAGGTAATAGGGCCTGTAATCAGCAGTGTGATGTGGGATAAGGGTATGTGCACAGTGATCGCAGTCGGGATAAATAGTAAGGCGGCACTGTGTGAACACTGGCAAGCAGTCAGCGGCAGAAATGGCACAGTATACGCGTCTGGAGGCGTTAAGCAGACGGTTGTGCATGATCAGGTTAGGTGAAGGAGATAATAAGCAGGAAAGGTCAAGGTGGGCTGCTAGGGGGTAATGTGTACATTTGGGAACATCAAGGCAGGAGGAGCAGCTGCAGCTATTTAGATACAGTGGGCAAATCAGGCAATGATAGTGTGTTGCTGTTAGTTTATTTATATAGCACTCCACACACTGAGGTATCTGGGCGCATTACATTACAAGACAATATTTACATTATTTGCACATTGAATTTAACAATATTATACTTCGTAAATATACTACAATATTTATATATATTTCTGAGGCTTGTGGAATCTGCTTAGATCACATGCT
This sequence comes from Ambystoma mexicanum, assembly GCF_040938575.1. NCBI lineage: Eukaryota > Metazoa > Chordata > Amphibia > Caudata > Ambystomatidae > Ambystoma > Ambystoma mexicanum. The sequence continues at coordinate 865,906,064 of NC_090926.1, forward strand.
GTACATAGGCTGACATCTAGTGGAAGCTGTGGAGTATTACAGTTCTTGTTTTCGAAACTCAAAGGGACATTGCCCGGACGTGCCAGTAATACTATCCCTAGTGTGACGTCCACTGTACCCATGGTCCTTGACGCGTGGAGGTCCCTCCGTTTTTTCCCGCCTTCATAGACGGACGCTGTTTCGCGGAGTTCCCTTTCGGCTTATCACTATTTATTATTATACAATTAACAATAGTTTTTCTTATTATACTTTATAACCCTTTATATCCACCGGCTATCGAGACCATCCGACAGCGTTGGAGAAAAGAAACGACCATCGAAGACTCCCGTCGACGGATCCGTTCCGGGCTTCGGCCTTCACAGTAGGGAGAGGGGGGAGGTCATACTAGAATTTATATACCCCTTTTCATACACTACATTCGCCCAACTGCTGTGTCCTTTCGTTACGGAAAGGACCCCCCTTTAAATTGTGCCCCAAGTGCAACAAAAAGTTCCTGTGGGTCAACAAACCACTTGTGTGTAACTTACGCCTTCCTCGGGACCTGTCGAACGTGTAGGCTCTTTAAACCCAAGACATTGAAGGACTGCTTAACTACACGCTGGGCCCATCACGCCAGGCAACTCAAGGCCATGGAGGTTGAGGGTGCATTCAGCAACCGCAGTAATGCTGCGGTATCCGACGGCAAAGGCGACTGGGTTACTCCAGTTTCCCAAGCGCAGGCCCCCCAACCTCAACAGACAGGCCGGCGTGTCGAGCAAACGGCAACGGGCAACGTTTAGGGAGAGGTCAGTTGAATCACTGTCCTCTGGGCACTCCAGATCGCCACATGACGGGTCCCAACTGTCGAAAGACAGAACCGACGTTGCAGATATAAATATTCCCAAAGATCGTGAGTCGGCTGACGAAACTTCAGAGCTAACCGTAGCCGAGATTCGACGTTTCCCGTCGATTGCGGTGAAAAAGCCCTTACAGGCCGGACTTGCTCAGTTAAAAAGTATGTACCGGAAAGCCTTGTAAAGTCAAAGGAGTCTAAGAAGAGCTCCTCTAAGATCCCTCATAGGGATAAGACACAGAAGGATAGGTCCCCTCATAAGAGTAAGGAACCTCAGACACAGGATTCCCTGTCTTCAGCCTTAAAGACACCATCTAAGGTAATCCCACCCACTCCAGAAGATTTAGTTTGAATGGATTGTGTCCTCCAATGTATTCCACATCTTTGACATGTAATGTCCACAGCTGTGCTACTTCAGACATTTTTCAGCCGAGGGAGTCCTGCGTCTATGGCGGCGGGTCGATATCCCTCAAAGGCCTCCGTCGAGGGCGATGTCACCGGATGTTCTAGATAGGACGCACAGTGCCTTTAGCCTGAGTTCCGTTTATTCTGCAAACTTGTTTGCTTTGATAACTCGGTGCGCCTCGTGTATTCTGTGAAAATGTCTTCATCTACCCCTCCGACTCTGCGGTCTGGCTTTAAGACTTGCAGGGACTCTAAGTCCAAGATGTCGATTACGGACCCGCAACACATTTGTTTTTGGTGCCTGAGCGAGAGTCATGATACCGACGACTGCTCCAAGTGCCAGTTGTTGACTGCTAAGGCCTTGCGGGAGCATAAGGGGAAGTTACAGGTTGGTCAGGTTTCTAAAAAAACCTTGCAAGTCCTTGCAGGTGTTTCCACCGACGATTCGAGGGGTGACTCCTCGTCGGAAGAAGTCCCGGGGATCTCGATACCAGAGTGTTTTCCGCTACTCGTCCTCGTCTTGGCACTCCCGGAAGCGGCGTCGCCGTCCTCGTCGGGTGCTGGCACTGCGAGGAAAGTGGCTTGTCCCACTAAATCCTCGACTCCTGAGGAACGGGAGGCCTTTCGGGAGAAAATGCTGGCGATTTTTTTAATCCCAGGGCATAGTTCTGTCTGCGCCTTCAGAAGATGCCGCCAGGGAACGGTCTCGGTCAATGCTCGCGTGCCTTCGGGTCCGGGTCCTCGATGCAATAAACATCGGGAACCGTCGAGGTCCTGTTCGGACAAGGCTCCGGTTGATCGCCAGAGATGTGCTAGGTCCAGGTCTCGGTCTTCGTCCCTGTTGAAACCACAGAAGTCTGGTAAGGGCTCAAGCCACCGTTGACACCATCAGCGCCGTGTCCGTCGAGTGCAGCTGTCGGTGCTTTGCCTTCACTCCAGCCCTTGGAGCCGTTGGCGCCATTGTAGACACCGAAGTCACCAGCGCCCTCAGGGCCTTTTGGCTGGAATTTGCCAGTGGAGGTCCCTGGTACTGTGGATCCTACAAGAAAGGCTAAATCCAAGACGGGGCAGCCTCTTGTGGACTCCAGGCCCACTCCTGTTCCTAGGCAGGAGTGCTTTCATTCTCTGGATGATATCTATGATGATGAGGAGAGGTCGTATTTGGAGTTTGACCCTGTTGAGCCTGATGAGCCTCCTGTCTTTTTTGGAGACAGTCAATTGGAGGAGTTACATTAGTCATTGCATGATGCCAGTGCCCTGGACACATCTCTAGAGGTGGAGTTTGGCAGGTCTGAACCTGGGGCTCAAGCGGAATCCTCATATAGGAGATTGATGGCTAAAGTTCTGAGTATCTTGGTTGGTCCAGTCCTCCAGTGGCATTTTTTCAGGATGACCTCACTGATATTTTGGATCAAGGTCCGTCCACTGACCCAGTGTTGCCGTTTCATTTGACTTTGCAAAAAAGGGTGGCGGTTACTTGTCAGACCCCGGAGTCTCTTCCGGCGGTTAACAAGTCTGTAACTAAGAAATACCGCCCTTCCAGTAGCGACCCCAGCTACCTATTCTCTCACCCCACTCCCGAGCGTTTGGTGGTTCAGGCGGCTACGGCCACCTCGAGGCAGGATGCGTACCCTACCATCCCTCCTGATAGGGATGACAAACGCTTCGATGGGTGGGCACACAAGGTGTTTTCTGCAGGGAGTATGGCGCTGAAGTCAGCCAACTCCACTTGTCCGTTGGCAAGATTTTCACACACACTGTGGAATTGTTTCTCTAGCGGCCTAGCATATTCCTGAGGGGAAAGAAAGGGATTGGTTTCTTGCTTTTGTGCAAGATGGCAAGGATACCATGTGTGAATCCCTTCAGCCTGGGTTGGATATGGCCGACAGTGTTAGCCGGTCCATGGCTGCAAGCACTGTTATACGCAGGTTTGCGTGGTTGCGAAAGTCTGGTTTTGCTCCGGATGTACAGGCCAGTCTTCTGAACATGCCCTTTGATGGCTCTCATTTGTTTGGCAGCAAGGCTAACGAGAGCCTTGAGAGGTTGCAGACCTAAAAAGCTGCTGCTAAATCTTTGATCGCAGCTGTGCGTCAACCTCTGCCTTTTCGTCCTCGGGGACAGCAGTGGAGGGGAGGGTTCCTTTTCGTTACTACTCTTTTGGTAGGATGAGAGGAGCCGCCAATCGAAGGGGTCAAAGTAAAAGTACCTGTGGTGGTCGGGGAAATGGAGATGCAAAAGCCACTCAGACAGCTGCCTCTTTGCCTACAGACGTTGCCGCAGCTGCTTCAAAACAGCTATGAGGCCATGGTCCATTGTTCGCCGGTTGGCGGCAGACTGTCTCAGCATCTCGAAGAATGACGATCTATTACTTCGGATGCGTGGGTTCTGGAGACAATAACCCACGTCTACAGCCTTCCCTTCCTAAAGCGGTCCTACAACAATCCACCGGGGAATCTCCTTTTGAAGCTTCCTGATCCGCTCCTTGCGCGGGAAATTCAATCCCTGCTGGAGAAAGGCGCCATAGAACTAGCGGAGAGGAACAAGGGATGGTATTCGCCTTATCTTTTGATTTCCAAGAAAGTCGGCGGATTGAGACCCATCATGGACTTGCGCGGTTTGAACAAACTCCTCAGGAAGGACAAGTTCAAGATGGTTACTCTCTCTCAAGTCAAGTCCTCCAGGCCCTTCAACTTCAGGACTGGTTGGCGTCTCTCGACCTCAAGGACGCTTATTTTCATGTGCCGACCCATCCAAAGCACAAGAAGTACCTGAGGTTCGCTGTTGGCGACTCGCACTTTCAGTTTCGGGTCCTGCCGTTCGGATTGACCTCTGCTCCGAGGGTCTTCACCAAGCTCATGGTAGTGGTGGCAGCGCATCTCAGGAAAGGGGGGGATTCACGTCTAACCCTACCTGGATGATTGGTTGATCAGGGCGCGCTCTCCCGAGCAAGTCCTGGATCATCGGTCAGTCACCTGCCACTCCCTCCACAAGCTGGGCTTCTCCCTCAACTTACAGAAGTCCCATTTGACGCCAACTCAGAGGCTCCAGTACGTCAGAGCAGTGCTCGACACGTCCCTGGAGCAGGGTTTTCCTCAACAGGTGAGGGCTCATCACATTCAGCAGATGGTGCCCAAGTTTCAACTTTCCCAGAGTCTCCCTGCGTTCGAGTTCTTGAGATTGCTCGGCCTCATGGCATCCTGCATTCTTCAGGTACCTGAGGCCAGGTTGCAGATGAGATCTTTGCAATGGGCATTCAAGCTCCAGTGGTCTAAGTCCTCCGGCAGGTTGTCGGACCCTGTTCAGTTGCCATCCTCGGTCGCCCAGGATCTTCTTCGGTGGCTGTCGAAGGCAATCTGATGAAGGGGGCTCTCTTTTGGCTACCCTGGCCGGAGGTGACAATCGTGAGGGACGCATCCCTCACGGGATGGGGAGCTCATGCCAACGAGCTGACAGCGGTCGTTGGTCTCCGTCGGAGTCCAGACTCCATATCAATCTGTTGGAGCTGAGGGCTGTCATTCTTGCCCTGAAAGCTTTTCTGCCGACTGTGAGGAAAGAATGTCCTGATCCTGACGGACAACACAGTGGCCATGCACTACCTCAACAAATAGGGGGGGGCAGGGTCACTTCCTCTGTGCAGGGAGGCGATGCAGCTCTGGTTTTGGGCAATCCAGCAGGAAGTTTCGATCTCGGCAGTTCATCTGGCTGGAGCCGAAAACGAGACGGCGGACGCTCTGAGCAGATTTATCAAAAAGGGCACCTGGTTGATGCCTTACTCTGCCCAGGTGGGTAACATGGTAAGAAGAACAAAATTGAGCAAGGACATAAGTGTCTCACTGCTGAGTGCTTAGATGAACACAATCCTCAGAGATAGCCAGCCACCTGTAGGTGGTGGAGTTTATACTAAGATGAATAGTTGTAACAAATATTTTGATGAGACGATTCAGTGAGCTGCAACAGGGTTTCAATTAGATTGCAGCGGGTGTTTTCAATACATGTAATCATAAGCAAAAGATACATCAGCCGGTGTACGTTTTTGAGGTTAATTAACCAGTTAGTCGGGTACAAATATTGGATATTTGTGGTCTCAATCAGTTGCTTCTACGTCTACTAGGGTGTCCTTGGGAAGGAAACCAGCAGACTTAGTGATGTGATAGCATATGAGTAATATAAGTAATCAGAACAATGTAAGGTTGAACACCACCACCACATAACAATACAGAAGGTCAACACAACCGTGTTTCGGCCAGGAAGTGAGCTTAAGTGAGCTCTGGTGGGACGGCCTTCATCAGGACAAGATGATTCCAAAGGCGGAGGTATCTTAAGAGGTCTGTTGAGGTGAACAGACGGGGATGTTTTAGGAGTGTGTCAAAAAAGGCAAATCTAGCAGTAAAAGAGTGACATAAACCACAGAGGAGAAGAGCCGGTGCTTACCGGGTCTGGGGAGCGCAGTGGCTTGGAAGAAAACAGTGTCCAAATACACTGTATAGAATTTACAAGGTCTTTTGATCCTGTGGACAAGGCAAAAGGCATTTAGTTGTCCGTTTCTCTTAGAATAGAGTAAGTATCGCCAGAAGGGTAGGGACTTACCTATAGGTACCCCGATGTAGGGTGTTTCATCAGGTTGGCGTCGGGTGACGCTGTGTCAATCCGCCAAGGGATGACTGTGGAAAAAATGAACATAAGGTTCGGGTCAGGACATGTGTCAGGGTCTCGTGATGGTCTAGGTGCCCGTGTGACACAGAGTGGTAAGATAGGCGTGACATGCGTTAGTGTGGAGAGGCCTGCCCACTACCATGTTCTCCCATCAGTAGCAGATATGCTACAATGATGCGTGTACCTGTGCGGATTGGAGTGCTGTTGAGTGCGGGGTGCAGTGTAGCCCAAAGATGTTGCGTGGACTAGGTCGTGAGAATTAAGTCAAAGACAGAACGTTTGCATCAGCATGCTTAGTTGTTGTGGGATGTGCTGTTATATACGGTATAAGGACAAATCTAATGCTAGGAGCATTAGGCCCTGGGCGTGGCAGATTCACCAGTGGTAGCCAAAATACACGAAGTGATCGCATAATGCGGCACAAAGCGGTCGCATGTGGTAACTTGTGGCACCTAAAGGCGACTAGATTGGCTCTATCACAATGTGTGTGTTTAAAAGCACAAAGGAGTGCTGTACGTGGCCATGCGTGCGGTCGGGTGAGAGCGATCATAATCGTTGGTCTAACGTGAAAAAACACGACTCACCTCGAGGTAGGAGACTGGATGTCTGCAGCGGAGTGTCTGTAGACGAACACGAGACCCGTGGATGGTGCGCCGTGTCGGTTCACAGTTTGTTACTGAGAACAAGTTAGGCGGCCATTTTAAGATGTTCACTAATGGGGTGTTCGCGGGAGGGCCTGATGCAATTTAACTAAAATCGAAAAATTAAATTCGAAAAATTAATCAAAGCGGCGGCCCATGGGTAGGGCCGGCACGATGTCATGAGCTATTGTAATGAATACCATGACATGCCTAGTAGCGAGCGCATGTGAGCGGGCAAAATGTTGGGCGACTAAGACAAGGGTGCACGTAGAGAAGGTCATCGCTGGTGAAAATTGCACCCTTGTGAAGCATAATAGCACGGAAACATATACACGTTGTGTTCAGTGTCATATGCACATTCATTTTTGTTACATATGATTGGCCGAATTGCATTACATATTGTCGCCAGTGTCATTGGTTGGTGCATAGTCAACGCATGGTTAGTCCAACTTGGGGCTACAGAACAATATTTACATGGTGGTTTTTTAGTTCAAAAGTCAATACACGTTCTTTGCGGTACACTTGGTTGGCCGCGGGGAATGTCCATCAGCAGGCGTTATTCCAGGGCAGCTATATTAGGGCAGGCAGAGCGCGATCTCTCATGAGTGGGAGTTGGCTCAGGAGATTGTCCTGAAGATCTTTGCATTTTGGGGGACCCCTCAAGTGGATCTCTTTACCTCCATTTTCAACCGGAAGTGCGAAAGGTTCTGCTCGTGGGAATATCCTCAAAGGAGCCTTAGGAGACGTGTTCGTGGTGGAGTGGTCTTTCCCACTGCTGTACGCGTTTCCTCCAGTCCCAGTCATTCCGCAAGTGCTGTAGAGGTTACAAATGTTCGGTTCCCGGATGATCCTCATTGCTCCGGCGTGGGCCCGGAGGACGTGGTACCCGGACCTTCTCGACTTGTCCATCTGCCCTCCACGTCGTCTTCCCTTCCGAGACGATCTGCTCTCACGGGAGGGGTGGGGGTCAGGTTCTCCATCCTGAGGTCAGATCCCTTAACCTTGGTTTCTGAAAGGTTGAGGTATAAGGATTGGGACCTCCCTGAAGACGTGATGGTGGTGTTGCTTTCGGCCAGAAGGCCCGCAACTAAGTCCCTTTACCGTTGCCGTTGGCGAAAGTTCTGCGACTGGTGCAGGGTTAAGAATGTGGATCCTTTTGCATGTGACATTCCTGTGGTTCTGTCTTTTTTGCTTTCTTTAGCCCACAGGGGCTTGCAAGTGGGTACGGTTAAAGGTTACCTGGCGGCGCTGTCCATATTTAAGCGCTCGTCTGAAGAGTGTTCTTATTTTAAAATTCCTTTAATATCTCAGTTTCTAAAAGGGCTCAGTAATGTTCCCTCCGTCACCTTTCCAGGTGCCCGGTTGGGATTAGAACCTTGTCCTCAAGTTTCTGATGGGTGCTCAGTTTGAGCCTTTGCATTCTTGCTCTTTGAGACTGTTAACTCTTAAAACTGTATTTTTCGTTGTGGTCACTTCCACTCGCAGAGTGAGTGAGTTACAGGCACTTTCAGTTAAGCCACCCTTCAGTTAAGCCACCCTTCACTGTATTTCATAAGGACAGGGTTGTCCTTAGAGTTTGTCCTTCCTTTCTTCCGAAGGTGGTGTTGGAATTTCATTTAGGCCAGAAGGTTGTTCTTCAGGCATTTCATCCTCCTCCACATCCTGGTAAGGAAGAGGAGAGGCTCCATAGGCTCGATCCTAGGAGAGTTTTCAGCTTTTATATTTCAGGCATGTCCCGGGTCAGAGTGGATGTTCAACTCTTCATTGGTTACGCTGGTAGGCGTTTGGGACAAGCTGTGACTAAGCAGACTTTGTCTCGCTGGATTATTCTGGCTATTTGAGTGTTACCGCTTGGCGGGTAAGGACCCACCGGTCGACTTGCGGGCCCATTCTACCATTGGTATGGCTGCCTCTACTGCCCCACAGAGGGGTGTTCCTATTCGTAACCTCTGTGATGCAGCCACCTTGGCTTCGGTCCATGCTTTTGTACGTCACTACTCCCTCGATTCCATCCGTGGGCAGAATCTGGCCTTTGGCAAGGCGGTCCTTTGCTCCGCAATTTGATTGGGCATTTTAAATTTCTTTTGCTAAATTCTTTTCCCACCTCCTTGCATTGGTACTGCTTTGGGAGTTTGTCATAGATATGGAATATGTCGGAGGACCCAATCCCCTCGAAGAAAAAGTTACTCTTACCTGGTAACGTTCTTTCGTTGGGATGGTCCAATGACGTATATACTGAATTGAGACCCCGTACAGGTACGGGACAGGAACCTTTTGCACTGCAAAAATGTGCACTTCCCCATTACATTTATTTAATTTATAGGCGCAACCCTCATTCCCCAATGACGCGCATCGGGAACGACTGCCCAAAACACGTATTACTTAATGGAGGGCACGTCGTATGGGGGAAAAGGTGACTATGGACTACGAGTACAGTAGTCACTACGGGTCCGGTGAGAACTTGTTCTCAGTCCTAGGTCCTGTCCTCTATGCCCCATACTATGCTATTTGGGCAAGTCTAATGTAACATAAAATCACTGAGTCGCAAGCACTTCAACTACTTTATGCCAACAAATTTTTGAGCACCACCTGCTGAAAGGCGCTGCGTCTTACGACAAGCTGGCATCCAGACAGTAATGCCAGCAAAACGCAGTCTGAATACCCTATGTGCCTGCTTTGCTTATTTCATCCCAAGGGGCGTGCCTCTGAAATGCAACGGCCGTTGCATTTGCCTTCACCAAATGCGCTCTAATGCCTACTGGTGGTGGTTTTCCTTGCACCCTCTAAGCCTCTGATATGCACAACACCATCCACCTAGCAATGGAGGCTATGAATGCTTGACCACCAGTCTGGGCTCCAAACATCACAAACAGAGCATCTGAACTCCTGATGGGTTTAGTTCTGTCCGAGTAGAATGTCCGCACTCGCCTAACATTGATGCAGTGCATAAACAGCCTGCGATTGTGGATTAGGGAAGAATGTGGGCAAGACTATCTCCTAATTTATATGAAATTTGGAGACTACCTTAGGTAAGAAAGTTGGATGGGTGCGCATCAACACCTTGTCTTTGAAGACCGTGGTATAGGGCTCAGTAGCTGCTAATGCCTATATTTCGCTCACTCGTCTGGCTGACGTAACCGCAACCAAAAGCACAATCTTCATGGTCACCATTTTTATATCCATTATTTGTGTAGGCTTGAACGGCTTATGCGGCACCGTGTCTAGCACCCCGTTGATGTCCCATGAAGGCCGAGGCCTCCTGACTGGTGGGAACAACTGCAATAGACCTTCTCTAAGCTTTCTGACCACCGGATTCGCCGACAACACAAGATCTGATTTTCTATAGGCCCCGATCAATGCTATGTACGACCTACAGGTAGTATCCTTGCCTAGTAGCATAACCTTGTCCATTTGCTTTCGAGACCTTCTGGAGGTCTTCCTAGCTCCCTGGATAATGCTTAAATTAACCTGCGGTAGCATAAGATGCGCCAGAGTCTGGTTTCCAGGGGCCAAGCTCCCAGGTTCAACGCCTGGGAGTTCGGAGGAAGAAGCGCTCCCCTCCGTTGGGACAACAGCAGCTCCAGTGCCAGCAAGTGAAGGGCACCATGACTGGGCAGACTCACCAGATTGGAGAACCGCACCCTGGAGGGCCACTGTGGGGCTAGATGTATCAACCTGCAATTCTTTGCCCGCCAGTTCCTGCTGAATCACTACTCGCGCCACGTGTCCTGCAGCTCGATTAGGAGGATACAGCTCCCATGGGGCAAACAGAGAAAGTAATAGGCAAATGCCCAAACCTCAGGGCAGTATGTGTGGCAAGGACAACCAGGCTGCCAGGGGGACGCATGCCCTGGAAAACAGTGGCAGACCCCCAGTGCTTCAATAGCGGCAGCCAGTGACCCACATACAAGGATATGGTCCCTAGAAGTACAATGACTACAGGGATAAACGGATCCTGTCAGGCGTGTTACTAAATCGATGGCAGGATAACGACCACTAAGCTATTTAGCTGCTGACCTAACATATATTATGACGTGTTGGCTTTGAGGGTTTGGTTTAACATGGCGACATATTGGTTAATGAGCTTTTATTACTTGTTACCCAATTGTTTTGTATATAAATAAGTTGCGTCTTCCCGGGTTGTGGTTTCGCCAAGAATAACCACGAGTTAGGTAAGTCTAGGATGAGGACCCAGAATGAAGACTGCGCCAAAAATGATAAATTGCAGAAGTGATTTATTTTATCAAAAAATTGCCCTTTTTGATGACACGTGTTTCGGCCTTATCTACGGCCTTTTTCAAATCAGTGCCTTCAAGCTGAGTAATCAATAAAAACATATAATCTTGGATACCCCTATTACTTTTCAAATCTTTGTGTTCATCATTCACCGGGTTGGATCCCTTTGCTCAAATTGAAAACTGACCTGCTTCGGTATTGGGTTTCTGTTTCCTTTTTTATATCGTTTAATTTGTTTCATGTATCCCGAGATCATCCTTTCAGAGATTTGTTCTGCCGTGCTCGTCTTGTCTGTATGTGTAGTTTTTTCCTTCTGATTCAGCATCAGAACTTGCTGAAGATGTATTAGGTGTGCTTGTTTTTAGATCCCATTTTTATATTTTTATTATTTTTTGCCTGTTAAGTATGGACTGTCCTGTTTGTAATCTTTCATCTCTGTAGTGGTTCCTTAATTTCCTTAGCTTCACCTCGTCTTGATAGTTCTTAAAGATATCATACATTGTATTATAGTTCTTTTCTTTAGTAGCCTCTGAGTTTTTTTCGTCAATTTCCTTCTTAGTCTAGTCAGTTAGTTCAATGGTTCTTTTGCGCTCTCTTGTTGCGTGCTCAATCAAAAGTTCTATCATTTTCTTAGAGCTACCATTTAAATTGTCCCACAGGTCTGCTAAATCATTGTCTTGATCATTATTAAAATTCGGGAAAATCAGAATACGTAATCCTCTAGGGAGAAGTTCATTTTTGGCATAATTTTCCAGGAATACTATTTCTCAGTACTTGTCAATTTCCTTTTTTGACAGTGTCTCCAATTGAAAGAATAGTGCTCTCATATCATCCTGTTTGAGTATTGGGTTAAAGAATGCATGTGACATATTGCCTTTTGGAGTGAATAGATTGGCAGTTTCTTCCTGCCTATGAGACATTCCGCCATAATGGATTCCTGTGTCTGCTGTTGACCACAACCAAATAATCAGATATTTAGACGTTGTTGGTTTTGAGGGTTTGGTCTAACATTGCGACATATTGATTAATGAGCTTTTATTACTAGTTTCCCAATTGTTTTGTATATAAATGAGTCGCGTCTTCCCAGGTTGTGGTTTCGCCAAGAAAAACGAGTCAGGTAAGTCTAGGATGAGGACCCAGAATGAAGACTGCGCCAAAAAAGTGAATGATGAACACAAACATTTGAAAAGTAATAGGGGTATCCAAGATTATGTTTTTATTGATTACTCAGCTTGAAGGCCCTGATTTGAAAAAGGCCGTAGATAAGGCCGAAACACGTGTCATCTAAAAGGGCAATTTTTATATAACATATATTATGTCTCAGGGCCAGGGGTCAAGTCCTAAAACAATAAAGTGGGGGGACTCATTAACATACCAATTGAATGTGTTGGCACCATAAATTAGCATATCAAGGTGCCCCCCTGAAAAAAGTGGAGGGACTCCTGAAAAAAAAGTGGAGGGGGGACTGCGTCCACCCGCATGTACCCTCGACTTCAGCCCTGCATCAGGTCCAGGTATGAAGAGTGATTCAGGGACGCTGGCTCTGCTGAGATAACAGGATACTGACCCTGGGCCCCTGTAAGTGACGATAGACTGGATGCATGCCCCAGGCGTGTGCCGTGGTTGCTGAAACACCAAGGGAGAAGTCCAAGAGCCTAATGGCTTTTAACCCTGTGTGGTCCTTTAAATTCATCCTTTTTCCATTAGGAAATCACTTAAGTCCTGGCACTCAAAGGTGAGTAACATCAACACCCGAAGGCTCTGTGGTTTCTGAGGTGACAGTGGGCGGCCAGCTCTCTGATGAATTTCCTCCAGATCCCATCCCTTCTCATTGTTCAGCTGATTGCCTGTGCAGAGTGGCACAGATCGTGTGTCCTTGAGTGCCGTGGGGCTGGCCAGCCAACCCCTTAGCCAATGCAGTGCGACCTTGTGGGAAAGGAGACAGAATGCTGCACTCTCTTTCCAAGTTTAGCATCATGAGTCACAGTGGTGTATAAAGACTGCAGGCCAGGAGAGTTTGCCGTCTTACACTGGTATCTCACTTTCACATCCACCCCAGCACACAGAGACCCTTGTGCTTTATTTACGTACTTGGGCGAGACTTCTCAATGGATCCAACCTCTTCCAATGATTGAAATCTTTCATGGGACACCCTCCACCACTGCACTGAGGCCACTACTATGGATCAGCTTCCACTGACGCATCATCCACAGATCTACCTTGATTTCTTCTTACTTCTCAACCATGGAACCTTGACACCTCTGAAGCCTTAACCATGGGACATACCACCTACACCATCCCCAACCCCTCTGGTCCCCTGTGATGTTCCCTTCCCTTGTGCCCCCCCTTCTCGCACAAAGCTGTTGCCTGTTTTGCTTGATTCTTCTACCCTGCTACCCCCCCAACCCTTTCCAGTCTACATCTGCAGGAGTCTGTCCTGATATATTCTGGTTTCACCATCACCGTCTTGTGGCCAATGCTGGATTTGACTTTATTCACTAAATTGATTCACGGTGTCACCCTTTCTCAACTCTCATGCTGGACTTTCTTTGCATCTTGTACTCATGGTGGCCCTGAATCATGCTGCTCTCATCTTCATCTTGTATCCTGGCATGCAACATTGTGTTATTACTGAATTCTGCAATTGTATTCGCTCTCCCCTCTTGCTTCTCCACTCTTTTTGACTGCTTTCTCTGTTCTCTCCTTCCTCTCCCTTTTCCCATCTCCTCCACTCCTCCCCTTACTTTCTTCTATGCACTTACTCTTTCAGACTTGTCCCTGCACCTAGTATGATAGCAACCTTGTCTGTCTCCTCCCCCTTACTTGTTCCGCCCCCCCCTCCTCCATCACCATCTGAAATGTCATCACGCCTACTACGATAGTCTCTTGTTTTGTTCCTCCCCTCCCTTTCTGCGCCCTTCTCCCTCACCTTTTGTTTTTCTCAGACTCTATCTGAAATGTCATCGGGCCTAGTGCGGTAGTCGCACGTCTGTTTCCATTTCCTTCCCACTCTCCCCCTCCCTTCCTTATCTATGTCTTAGCTCTTGCACTATCTGAAATGTCGTCGGGCTGAGTACAATAGTTAATTTCACATCCTTTCTGTTCATGGCCTGTAAAAGTGTCATTGTATTTTCCCTTGTTCCCTCCCTTGCCTTGAAGTGCTTTGAAACACATTGTGTATAGGCGCTATGTAAGTGAACTATCATATATCATATCTGAACTTGATCACCGACTGTAGCAGACGTGTTGGAGAGAACGCGTAACACTTCCTGTACAACCCCTATATGGAATGCATCGCCCTCTAAGCCCCTTCCCAGGATGCAAACCTGACGTCCTAGCAGCCTCCTACAAAATACCTATGGCTCAAATGCTAGCTTGCAACAATTAAGGCTGTCCACTGTAAGAGAAGGGATTTCTCATAGTAAGTGGTTCACACCAACACTGAAGGAACTAAAAAAGAAAGGCAAGCCGAACGTTTCTGGCTAAAAACCAACCCAGACTATCATAAAACTGCCTGGAAGGCCCAAGAGAAATCTTACAAAGCAGCAATTTATGATGCCAAGAAGAACTTTTTGTGTGAGCAAATGACTTAAAATTCTGAAAGTGTTGAAAAAACCAAAAGTCCAATCCCAGACCTTGCAGCCAACGAAAGACTGCTCCAGGGTCCAACAAGCATTCGCCCATAAAATCGTGCCTCCCCGGGATAAGCGAAGTCAACTCTCATGACAATCCCAACTCTCATGACAATCCCAAAGCTACATTAGCTGATACCGCTTCCAAGCTGGGGGCAATAGCAAGTAGTGGAACGCCAAGCTTTCTCCTTCAGGGCTATCGCCACCCCTGAACGGATCAAAGCTCTCAAGGATATGCACCCCACTTGCTTCTCTGGGGATTTCCTACCCTTCAAACTCATCGTGGACACTAAAGTGCCCTTTGCCCCTTTCCTTACCCTCTTTGTAAACTCTTTTTTCCAACATAATGCTGTTCCCGACAGCATTAAAGAGGTAACCGTCACGCCTCTTAGTTAAAAAAGCTGGGCTTAGCTCAGAGATCACCACCAATCTCAGGCCTATCACTCTTTTTTTTATTTTATTTTCATTTTTTTGTGGATAAAATGGCCTTCAGGCAGTTTCAATGCTCCCTGGACCAAAATTCTATCTAACATCCTAGGCAGTCGGGTTTCCGGGTTCATCACAGCACCGGAAGTACCCTATTGGACCTTTAGAGTAAAATGCTTGGGATAGTAGATAATAGATGCAGACTGTTGGTGCTGCTAGACTCATCCAGCAGCGTTTGATCTGCTACATCATGATATCCTGCTCGCATTGGAAGAGGGTTGGCAGATGCTCTAGTCAAGCCACAGCATGGATCCATTATTTTCTGTGCCGTAGGGTTAGAGCAGTACACTGGGGGGCTCCTGTTCAGACACTGCCACCATCAGCTTTGGAGTTCCATATGGAGCCTGCCTGTCCTAGCTCTCTTCAATTTGTATATAAAACCTCTGTGTGACCTGTTTACTGACATCGGTTTCCAATTTTCTAACTATGCAGATGATAAACAACTACTGCTAAATCTGGATGGTAATTAAGATTTAGACTCCAACCTTAACACCATCTTCCAGAATGTAAAGCAGTGGATGTCTAAACATCTGATGTGCTTAAGCAACTCTAAGATGGACCTTTTACTCTTTGGCCCACTTGGTGCAAGATCAAAAGTAGATGCTCGCTATGCAAATTTTATTATTGACAGCTGCAATATCCCGAAACAAAGTAAGGCCAAAACTCTAGGTACCTACTTGAAATCTTATTTAAGCTGTGATACCAAGTCAATAACCTAACAAAAAACATGCAATACCATCTGATGCTGCTTTGGCAGGTTAGACCATTTCTTTCCAAGAAGAACTGTGAAACATTGGCCACCGCAACAGTTCTCTCAAGACTCGATTACTGCAGTGTGCTTCTACGGGGAACCTACTTAAACTGCAGAAAGTTCAGAATGATTCGATTCGCATAATTAAAAAAGCAGCCGGTGGAAAAAACACATTGGAGCATAGAAAAAAACTCCACTGGCTTCGGATGAGCTGCAGGATACACTTGAAGATCCTCACTCTGACACACAAGTGCTTCCACAGTACAGCCCACATATACCTGAAAGAAAAACTGATAAACTACCAACCACTGAGGTACCTGCTGTTAGGCAGAATCCTGTGCAGTGCCCTTGGGGACCACTGCACAAGATTAAGACTACAAGTGGTAGTACAATTTCACCTTTGGTAAAAGCCTGTACTACACAGAAAAAGTGGTAGCAGTGGCTGAGCATCCAGGCTTATCTCAAGAGCAAATGAGCAGTGGTAGAGATTACACAAAGGACTACAATTACTGTGACTCAAGCAAACACGGACTCAAGGTTTCTGGTTAAAAAAAATGAGTAAATTTATTTTTAGACCATCTGTTCACAAAACACTTCACTTCTATTAAATTAAAACCCCTTTAAAACAGGAGAGGCTCTTCAGATGGCTATCCGGACCACTACAGCTGTGTAGTGATTTCGACCAAGAAGAGGGTCCTCTAGCTGTGGAAGGTGAGCTGGTTGATCCCACCAGGCTGAAGGGAAGAAGACTCCAGACTGGATCTTCTCTTGTCGTTGAAGTGTAGATAGCACAGGACTGCAGCAGGGACCTGGGAGTTGCAGCAGCCGTCTTCTTCTCTGCTTCTCTTCGGTTCTTTGCAGTTTCACTGGCGACTCTGACTTCCAGCCCAAGAGTCCTGCCTTTTATGCCAAAATCCCCCATTCACGGAACCTGGATGTCAATCACTCAGCAGGGGGGTTGTCCGCCTGGACAACCACCTCAGCCAATCGACACAAAGTGTGACTTGGGTCTCCAAGGAGACCATGTGCAGGGGGTGACTAAACCCCTCCCTCACATTCAGCCCACCTAGACACCCAGACGCCAAAGGAGGCCTTCTGGACTGAAGCCCGCCAAAGGTCGGCGAACAAAGAAGGCAAACCTGGTTTGCTGCGCAAAGTAAAACACAAGAAGGACTTTAACAAAAAGAAATGGCGATAAAACCCAACCGGAGCCAAAATAAAAAGTATTTGGTCAAGCGGGTTTAAGTTCGAGGCTAATACAGTAGCCTAAAACAGTACCACATTTATATAGTATAATCGCAGTAAAAAAGTTAGGGTAGATACCACTGCCACCAGCCAAGTCTTAGTGTTAAGAGAGCAAAATAAAGCTCAGAGAGGCGCAGACAAAAAAAGGGGTAGTAACTAACCCTTTTCCAATACTCCATGTAAAATGGGGTGTACTGGGTCTGTAGTTTAAAGTGACTATATAAAGTTAATGGCAACTTTACATGTTTCTGGGGGACAGTAGTCCGCCCCAGAAAAATTGAGTCAGTTGTAAGTCTCAAAGACAACCCTGTGTCACTGCACTGAAGGTGCTGTGTAACGCACACAAAAAGTGGGGCTCATGGAGTGGTGTAGCTCTAGAGCCCAAGATAACACACAGTAGAAATGCACATGGCAAAACACATGTAAGAGTGGGGGAAAAGGCTCACACTCTTACCAGGTGGAAAAAATAAACTCCGGAAATCCAGCAAAGCTGCTGAGGGACTCACTAGGTGAGGGAAATGAGCCATATATGAGAATTCTCCCCAACACCTGCGATCAAGCAACATTCAACAACTGCTTTGTCCCAAAACTAACATAGTCAGAGGAAATGCAAGCCATTTCTTTTTCTTGCTGCCAAAGCTTGGAACTCACTTCCAATGGCACTGCCATTGGAAAAAAATACTGTCCTTCTGTAAACTAAAAACCACACTATCGAATAATTCTCCCTTTGCCCTTGGGTTGTCCTGTGCTTATGTTTGTTCTTGTGTGTCTTTGTCGCGCCCTGATGCCTGTCAGGCTTTTGGTGCGTAAGAAATACTTTTTTTTAAAAACCCATTGCACTTGCTAAGAACAGATCTATCTCCAGTTTAAAACCCCTGTATCGCTTGCGTCGCAATCTCCCACTCGTATGATGTGGCTCCCAACTGGCCGAGTCCATCTGCCTCTGAATTCATCTGGCCCAGATGATGGACGGCCCATAACTATGAGCCCTTCTCTACAGCCCCCTCACACAACTGAATGCTTAGGGCGCACTGGAGAGGCGGCCTTGTCCCTCCCCTCCCCTCCCCTCTCCTTGTCCCCCTGCGTGTTCATGTATAACATTGATGTAGTGCTGTCCTTAAGTATCAGCGACGTACAGCCCTGTATTTTCCCTAACTCAACCCACTCTGGATCCCAACAAACTAGGTAACTATCGCCCCACCACCACTAGGTAAGTTCATTGAGAAAGCGGTAGCTGCACGACTGTAGTAACACATTGACACCAGCAATGTCCACCAATCTGGGTTCAGACCCACATTCAGCACAGAGACCGCAACCATGCAGGTGGTCAACAATGCCCTCAAAAGCCTTGACGACGGCCACCCCTACCTCCTGAGTCTACTCGACCTCTCGGCCGCTGTAGACACAGTAGAACACCAGGCTCTTATGGCCACCCTACATCGGCGCATGGGGATCAGCAACCTTGTCTTAGAATGGTTCAAGTCCTACATCGCCAACCGCCAGCACTTTGTTCAGATGGACTGCTCTAGATCGCCAATGCTACCAGTCACCTGTGGAGTTCCGCAGGGTTCCATCCTCTCCCCTGTGATCTTCAATCTATACACGGGGCCCTGGCAGCCCTCCTAGCCACACACAACATCCACCAATATGCAACGACACATAGCTGTACCTCAAGATTGAATCCATCAAAGACATCCATAGGCTCAAAGCCTGCCTCTTGCTGATCCAGGCTTGGATGTCCAGTGCATACTTTAGCTCAATCCCCCCCCCCACCCCCCCCACCCCGACACCGAATTCCTACTCCTTACCAACAATACTGAACACCCAGACACAGATCTATCAACCATGAACTTGAGGTGAGCTTGGGTGTGAGCTTGGATGTGAGCTTGGGCTTCACGCCCAAGCTCACCTCCTGCTTCAATTCTTTAGGGTTCCACATCAACAATCACATCTCCTTCAAGACACACATAGCCAAGAAAACCCAGGCAGCTTGGTATCTGCTTTCCCTCCTGCTGAAAGTCATGCTCTTCCTTCCTCCCTCCCTCCAGACAGCTTTTGATCCACCCTTAAAGCACTGGTCGTATTTGCAACTTTATGAGGGCAGTTTATTAATTTTTTGCATTTATATAGCGCACATACAGCCCAAAGGCATCGCGGCACTGTTACTTGTGGCAATTGTAGTTATAAAGGAGTTATACATGTGGTGAGGGCATATGAGTACCATCATTCAGGTACACAAAAATACAGATTCAGGTTAAAATACATTATGCAGGTGCGCAAGTCTGCTCATCCTAGGTGTGTGAAAGATAATTTTCAAATCTTGGATGAGTTGAAGAGCATAGTTTTCACTGCTTTGCGGAATGCTAGGTGGGAGACTTCTGCTCGCAAGGGTGGTGGCAGGACATTCCATTGCAGCGCTGATAGGTATGGGAAGCTAGCACCTCCTGCTCTGGCTCTCTTGACTCTGGGGATCGTGAGCATGTTTGCATATGATGATCTAGTCGGTCTGGTGGGTCTAGAGGGGTGCATTCTCCGAGAGGTAGGGTGACGCAATGAGGTGGATGCACTTATGAGTAAGGGCAAGAGCTTTAAAGAGAACTCTTTCTCTTACTGGGAGCCAGTGTGTCCGTTTCCTGGCTGCCATGATGTGCTCTTTTTTGGTATTCCAGTGGCTGCTCTCAGAGCGCTGTTTTGTATAGTTTTTTGTGGAGGTGCCCAGGAACAGTGCATTACAGTAATCCAGTCTTGATCCTGTGATAGCTCTGTCAATTGTGATGTAGTTATCCTTAGAGAGGAAGGGTCTGTCTGCTGTCAAGAGTTTGTCATGGTAGGCTGCTGTTGAGGCGATGGCACTAACTCCTCAGTGGCCTCTGTCGCCCTCCCTTGTGCCCCTGTGAAGTGTACTACACCCAGCCTCACGCCTCATAAAGGGTCTACGCAGAGACCACATGACCCTGGCCCTCATCGGCCATCACTGGCTCCCACTGTACAAATCATCAAGTCTGTGTCCTCTGAGGCAGTCGCCCTCAAGTTACCAAGATTACTTGTGGAGAAACTCTATCTCTGGAGGACAAGGCATCACTAGAAGCCAGGACGCATGCATACTTGGAATCATTCTCTGCAAAAAGGAAAAGACTAGAAAAAAAGCCTTCTGTCCATGCCCCAAGATTATGGAACCTCCTCCCCGTCAACATCAATCCCCCCATGCTTCTACAATTCAGAAAAGAACTCCAGACCCACCTCTTCAAGGAGTCTCTCGTCCTCAACACCTATGCCATTACGTCTCCACTCACGGAACCCTACTCGTTAGAACTTTTTCGTGCTCTGAAACACTTGTGTACGAACGCGATACAAATAAAATATCAATATCAAAGATGCCGCCCGCTTCTCTTCTTTCCACCTCCTGGTACAGCTGTACCCCTCTGTATCCTTCTCCCGCTGTATGTGTTACCTCTGAAAAGCCATCCTTTATGCATCGGTACTGTTGTATACCTCTGTAAAGCACTTGTTACTTCTCAAAGCTAGGTCTGCGCACAATAAATACCTTATTAATATTTGGCGCAAAAGATTTCAGTGACTGTCTTAAATTCTATGTAATTTATATGCTTCTCCAGCATGGGGGATTCACATGCTCATGAATATTCCCCATCAGGCTGGGAATCCTCAGTAAAAGAAAAAAGTTTTGTTTCTGAACTGTCTTACTCCTAATAACCAATCACTGGTCTCTGGGTTGTACTGCCCCCAGCCAATGACTGCCCTCTACCTAAGCCCCTCCTCTGGCAGCCATCTTCAGATTTTTACAGCGCATTCAAGTTTTGGGAATCCTCTTGCTTAGCTCTCAAGCTTTTACTGCATACTGCTTTTTTTTCAAATAGTTTACTCTTATTTTTCCAGTCAAATTGAGCCTCAAGCTCTACCGATTCATCTTCTGATTAACGTGACCCGTTTCGGAAATCTCTACGCCCCTCAAGGGCGAATTATTGTTGAATTTCACTTCTTGGAGGATTCCAGAAGATCTTTGAGGCCTACCCCTCGTGGACATGGCCGAAGACAAAGCGGTCTTGGCCACTGGGCCAGGGCCCATGTCTTGATCACCTACAGGGTCCAAATGTACCCAGTCCTGGCGCCTCTGGCACCAGGCTCATAAAGTGTGCTTTGCACACTTTGCGCCTAAGGCACGTGCTTCAGGGTCGGGCGTGGCCATAGCAGATAATTGGGGAGCGCGTACAAGAACTACTGGGAGTTGCCAGGTGGCGCCACAAGGTGGGTCCAAAGGGAGGGGCCGGGGCCAGCCTATTTAAGGCCAAACCACCCATACACTGGCGCTTCACGTTAGTCTGCCTTCTGCAGCGTAACACTTACCGCCGTCCTTACCTGTTTTCCTGCTCATCTCATCGCGCATCTTTCAGACTCTAGCTACTCCATCGCTGAAGGCGCCTCTTACCTGATTCCAGCTACTCCATCGCTGAAGACGCACCTTACCTGTCTCCTGCACTCCATGGTCTGGATCGCATCTTACCTGATTCCCATAGTCATCAGAGTTGGAGTGCTTTCTCACCTGTTCCGGACGTCCAGCTAAGCAGGAGTTTATCTTCCATTCTTCATCTTCGCGGAACCCTCCATCCTGCAGCTGCGGACTGGCCTCCGAACAGTCATCCTTCGCTCGATGTCGCCAGACTTCACCTGCAAAAGAAAAGAACACAACAGGTTAGAAGTCGCATAAATAACTAACGCTCGGCCCCGCCATACCAGAGCCCAGCATTCTACCCTGACAGCCAAGTTACCATCTGATTCGAAGGCTGCATCATCCTATTGGGGAATCACTGGACTCACTACAAACACTGCGATTCCGGGCAGCCATCTTCACACCTCTAGAGGAGAAAAAAAGACATTGCACGAATTACGAACTGTAATCACGGCAGAAGACATTATAATAAGAATTCGAACAATAATCATTGCTAAGAACACTCATCTTCTAAGTGGTCTGTCACAGCCGGTCTGGGTCGCAACTTCTGCGGGCCAGTGAAGCAACTCGATCCACCCAAAGTGCCCCTGCTACAAGAAGCAGGACGTAGATCCCATCATTACGAAAAAACAGGTGAGCTTGCATGGGCAAACGCTTGCTCACTTCATTCTGGTACGAAAGGTTAGAGGGGAATCACGACACCAGCACGCCAGTCTATCAGGGGCAGTACGAGCATCCAGAGCGGTTGACTTCGCACTGCTGGGGGAGAGAGCCGAGACTAGGGAGCCAAGTCCAGGAAGGGCTTCAACCGTGCCCCAAACCCCCCACAGAGACCAGGTGAGCATAGCAAAAGGAGAATTGATGCCTCTGTTTAGGATGTGCCCAGAATGTGGACTACAGAACATCTTCAAGGATGGTGGGCACTCCCGGTGCCTCTACTGCCTGCACTCAGACAAATGGCATGTGGAGGAGGCCTGTGCGTTCTGCAAGGGCATGTCCTCCCGTACCACGAAGGACCGTCACAAGCGACTCGCTGACTGGCTGGAGACTAAGAGCCCGGCGGCAGGTAAGCCCCGGCAACGTACATCTCCCAAGAAAAAATCTGAGCGGTCTTCTAATACCTTTTGAGGGCGCTCCGGTAACGGGGGCCCAACATAAGGCAAAGCACCATAGTCCGCGGGCACCGGGAGCGCCGTTGGTATGGGCTCCGTGGCAGCCAAGCTGGGCGCAGCATCGCCAACGTTCCGGCTCCACGAAAAGGAAGTCAGACAACCCAGGTAAGCTTCTGGAGAAGGCCCGGTTGGCTCCGACGGAGAAAGCCAAAGGGGAGCGAGGCGTTGACCTTCCCCCCACAGTGAAGGCCTCAGACGCGCCTATGGTCGTGAAGACCCAGATTCACCAGGCTAAGGCTTCGATTGAGGGAGTGGTAGCGTCCCTGGTGATAACCGCTGAGGCGGCTCCAGTGGAGACGGCCCCCAAGCCAAGAGTTTCCCTGCCCACCCGGAGGGAATCGTCTTTCCTGCCCATCGATAAGACCCCCATGAAGTCTCGGGCCGAGACGAGGGGGCGGGGGGCACGATAGTCCTACCGGACGGAGAGATCTCCTCCGAGGACAAGCTTTCGGGTCACAATGCAGTTCTTGAAAAAAGAACGAGGTCCGGTCCAACGGGAAGGAACCCGACGAGGCGGATGTGGACAGATGTGGGAGCAGACTAGGAATGGCAGGTCGACAAGGAACCGGAGGACACCACGCTGCTGCCAACGCTCCTGTCGCAACTTCTGCCACCACCAACGGACAGGTCGGAGGACATCTTACTAGCTCTGCACACCCTGTGCTCCGAAATAAGGAGAAGGCTGCCCTTGCCTCCGGCTGGCAATCCAGCGGCGCCGGGACAGTCGGGGAGCCCTCCATCCAAGGGGAGGTGAGTCCACCCACCCCCGCCCTGCCATCCTCCACCTCCTTCCCCTCCGCCGAGGGTTGAACCGACGGGGACGGACAATGGTGGCAATCACGGTACAGATCTCCCGTCGCCCCCACCCCGAGCTGCTCCTCCTGATGAAATTGGCTTGTTTCACTCCATGATCACTAAGGCCTCAGCTTTGTGAGCTACGCCCCTATGAGCAGAAGGAGGGATTGCTTTATCAGCAATGAGAGGCCAAAAGGAAAACTGTGCTCTCGGTCCCGCTGTTGGACGACATCTGGGACAAAGGGCTGTCCCTCCTGAAGAACCCATCCTCGGCCCTGGTGAAGCGAGACCGGTACGAGAAGTAGTACCGGGTTCCAGACTCTGCACATATGTGCCTCAGAGCGCAGCCGTCCCTAGACTCGGTGTTCTCCGCGGCGGCCAAGAAGAAATCGGCTGGGGAAACAACATTGATTTCCACTTCCCCGCCGGACAGTGAGGGGAAGAAGCTGGATGCCATGCGACGTCGCGTCATCTCGTCGGCGACGACCATTAAGGCGGCCAACACTCGCTATCGTGGCCCGCTACGATGGGGAGCTGTGATTTAAAATCACCCCCCTCCCGGACTTCCTCCCAGACGACAAGAGGGCGGAGGCCCTTGAAATCTTGCAAGAAGGCGAGGTGGCTTTGGACCACGCCATCACTCTGGCCATGGACATCGCCGACACTGGCTTCTGCCAGATGGGCAATGGTGGTTGCCTTCGCCGGCGTGGAAACATTAAAAAATATATATATATCACACTTTTATAATAAATTAATAATTGATAGCACACTTATGAATATAATGTTGATCAACAATAGATAATCTGACACTAGCACTCTTCTTTACAATCAATGAGGAGTTAGTATAGGAAGGATAAGGTAGCAGAAAATACCTTTATGGTTTCAAGGAAAAGCAATGAGGGAAAAATGCAGCACAGAAATAAACTTAATGATTTCAACAAAAGATAATATGATCACTTTTTCTTTGACAATTCCCCCCCCATGCAAGATAAGGAGATGGAAGGAGAGCACACAATTCTCAGGAATACAAAATGCAATACAAATTTCCAGTTCCCCCCAGCGAGCTTAGAGGAAAACGGGTATGATTTTAAAGCAGGCAAGATCCTTTTAAATGCGGTGGCAATTTAGTGAAAAATATGCTGAAAATGCTTTTAATTCCCTCTAGAGGTTCAGCGTGAGTGAGAGATACTTTAAATCAGTTCAGGTCAGCCCTACCAATGATTCAGGGATGGTTATCAGGTTGAAAACGGGATTCAGTAATGGAAGCAAAAGACAGATATTTTTACACGTGGTTGAAATGAAGCAAACTGTCAATTCGCGGCACTTTTTTCAGAGTGCGTCGATCGCGATTACGGAGGAACCATAAGGAGTAGCAGGTCGGTTCTAGGCTTGTTGGAAAGCTTAGGATCTTCTAAAATTTGCTTCTAGCACAAACGGTTCAAGAGACACGGACGATTTAGTGGAGGTCGATTTTCAGAAATTAAATTACAGTTAAAGTTTCAGAATGACAGATGAGCTTGGAAGGTTTGAATCAACAGGATGGACATACGATTCCTTATGATGCAGTTCTAATAGGTTAAAATAGTTTGAATTAGATTATTTTAAACTAAGAGATTGGTTTTGCATGGTTCTAGCGGAGTACTCACACTATGAATTTGAAATAGGACGTCAGGGTCTGGTCAGCAGGTTTTAATTACATAAGACCCCCTTCTGTTCACTGCACAGTTCTACAAGACAGCTCTCCTGTCAGGATTTATAGAGCGCCAGCGCCGGTCAGTGTCCAATGCCGGTACTGCACCTATTTTTGACAGCTGTCTTGAATTAATACATTTCAAAAAGAGGATTTTACTTGATAGTATATGATCCTTACTTGACATGGCATTGATGTGGATCTGTAGTAAAGTAAAACACTCAACCATAGTTGGATTTTTGTTTGGTTGTTTTGGGCCCATGATCTTAGCAATTTTTGACATTAATAAAAACTGATTTTGAACAGAACAATCTTTCTTTGCACTGGTGGGTGACAGGTCAGGGGACCATTTTGATGTGCGCAAAACTGCACGGTTCTCCTGGATTCTTGCGCAAATGTGGGCTTTTCCGCCATCTTGGATTTCCTAAGCCCACAGCACCAAATGTTGCAGCATAATAGTCCAAACGTGGGTCAGGACACCCAACAATAAGCCCCCCCCCACCCCCCGCCCGCCTGCGCTTTGATTTCGAGTCGAGGGGGAGTCGGGTGCAAAGGATGTTTCGATCCACGCGCTGGGATGTGCCCATCATCTTCTTCCAATTCCGCAGATGACAAAGTTCAGCATCTTTTCCTCCATCAGGGTGGATCGATCAGTTCTCCTCGCCGGTCCTGATGGGAGTTTTGGGCGGTACACCGGGCCCCTCGGATCTTTGCTCCCGGTCCCCAGGTCGTCTTCCGTGGTCAGTCTCCAGGTTTTCTTTCTCCTAGGATGACAAAGCAAAGTGGCAATACCTATTTGTAGACATTTCTCCCCCACTATTGATATAGTGGGGCGGCATATACATTTTATAAATCAATAGACATTTACATTCTTATTTTTTAAAAAAAAAACAAGATATAATTAGCAGACATTTTCATTCAAGAATCATAATATTTTAGAGACTATGTGGGATATTTTAGGGTTGGAACTGAATTACTCTGGAGCGGCCCCCTCTGGTATTGCAGAGGACTCATCCAGTTGCTGCAGAGTGTGCCTGGGATGGCAACACTTTAACTGATTTATATGGACCCACTTGTCTTCCCCTTCCGCCAAACTACCTTTGGGGAGACGGAACTTGTAGGCAACTGGGGAGATCTTATCTACAATTTGAAATGGTTCCTTCCATGTAGGCAAAAATATTCGCTGTTTGGCCTGGTTTCTTTGGAAATTGTATAGATAGACCCGGTCTCCCACGTTGTATTCTTTCCGGGTGGTCTTCAAATCCTAATGGGTCTTCATGCTATCAGCTGATCTTTCTAGACTCTTCTGAGCATAGGCAAAAGCATGTTGAAGGTGTTTCCTTAAATTCTCCACATACCTATGAGTTGTGGAGGCATTTATCAATGTGTGCTCTTGGGTCCTGTAGAGCAAATGCTGGGGAAGCACCATCTTGGTCCAGTCATCAGCTCAAATGGTGGCATTTTGGTTGCAGATGAAGGGGTAGATCTGATGGCCATTAGGACCAGAGGTAATCGGGTATCCCAACTTGGCCCAGAATCTGCCAAAAACTTTTTTAAGATGCTCACTATGGTTCTGTGTATCTCTCCACTGCACCAGAAGAGGCTGGCCGGTGAACAATATGTAGCTTACTTTTAACCCCCCCAGTATCTCCCACATCTTAGTCATTACTTCGCTGGTAAAATGGCTACCTTTGTCTCACTCAATTCTTTGGGGTAGACCAAAACGCGAAAAGATGTGGTTGATCATCAGGGCAGCTGCTGTTTCTGCCTTGCAGTTTGGGGCCGGGAGACATTCCACCCACTTGGTAAACAAGCATGTGACCGTCAACATGTACTTGTTTCCCCTAGAGGAGCGAATCATGGGGCCTATGAAGTCAATTTGCAAATCTGACCATGGCAGTGTCATCCCCCTCTTTTGGAGGGGCGCCCGGTGTGTGAGGGATTTTGGCTGAAATTGTGCACACACAAGACACCCGTTCAAGTATTGGTCGAGGTCCTGCCCCATGTGTGGCCAGTATGCAACCTCTCAAGATCTCAAGTGTTGTATGAAACCCCCTATGACCGGCGGTGGCCGCATCATGGGCGTGACTTAACATCAGGCTTCAGAATGAGGTAGGGACCACCCACTGATCATGGCCAGCTTGGGATTTCCTTACCAACAAACCGTCTTGGATCCGGAACACCTTTGGACATTTCATCAACACTCTAAGGTCCTCTTTCCCAATGTAATCAGTATCCGTCAGGGGAAAGTTCTCAGGGTCCTCAATGTGTTGGTAAAACTTAACAATTATTGGATCCCCCTTTTGAGCCGTAATCAAATCAGCATCTGGGGTCTCCTTACTCCATTGTGCAGTTGAAAGATCATTGTGTGCATTTGTCTGGGACCTAGTGATAGCAGTGACCTGGACTTCCCCCAACAGGGACTCAATCTCTATTAGATTCCCTTGGATGGCCCCGGTTTCGGCCAGCTGATCAGCTAAGCCATTTCCAGTTTTGTCTGGTCCCTCTACTTTGGAATGACCCTTGATCTTCTTCCAGTAGATCGTCATCCCATTCGAGGTGACCAGATCATCAATGTTTTGAATTAACTTCCCATGTTACAAGGGTTTGTTATTGGCACATAACATGCCTCTGGTTTTCCAATTAACCAGGTGCTCCATGAACCCGTTCCATACATAATATGAATCTGTGATTATGACCAGTTTGTGGAGTTGATGTTGGACAGCAGTGAGGATGGCTTGATACACAGCCATCCATTCTGCCACCTGACTACTTCGGGGACCAATTTTGTATCCAGTGGAGGGTTCTGGGGACTCATTCACCCATGCATTCCCTACGCCGGCCACCAGTTCTTTTTCCCCAGTTGTTGTCAACATGGTAAGAGCATCCATCCACATAGACAGTGGGCATTCCCTCACACTTGTCTTCTTCAAATACTTGTGGGGAATTAAGGTAGGCCTCCATGTTGTCCTTGATTTTTAGACTTCCGTCCTCGAGACAGTTTTCTCTGGCACAATCATGCAAGTCAGCCAGACCTTGCGCGAGGGGACTCTTCTTGTTTTGGCCATATCTGACCTCCTCAGGAAAGCCTTGCATTGACAGAATCCAGGAAGTAATTCGGGAATTACTTACATTTCCGGCCCGGATTCTGTCACTTTGGAGATATTGCAGAGGCTGGTGTGGAGTCTCCACTATGATGTGTTCCCCCTGGATGAACGGGCGGTAATTCTTCAATGCCCACACCGTTGCCAGGAGTGCCTTCTCACAATCGTTGAATTTTTCCTCCAGAGGATAAAATTTTGCTCGCATAGGAGATGACTTTATTGACCTTGTCATGCTTTTGGTATAATACTGCCGTCAAGCACGTATTGGAGAACCCTGTCTCCAGGAAGAACTCGTTGTTTCTGACAGGGCAAGCTAGGCAAGGTGCTTATGAGAGGCTTCTTTTGAGTTGTCTTACTGCCTCGGATTGTTTTGGACCCCATTCCCACTTTACACCCCCCTTCAAGAGATGAACCAGGGGTCTGGTGATCTCTGCGTAGCCCTCAATGAACTTTCTGCTGTAACTAGTCAGTTCAAGGAGGCTCCTTAGTTCCCTCAGAATTGTGGGGTCTTTCAGTTTCTGAAGTGCTTCCACTTTCTTTTCTTGGGGACAGAGACCCTGAGGAGTAATCGCATGCCCCAAGAAATTAACACGGGTTCTACACCACCATGCTTTCTGAAAGGAAAGTTTTGCTCCGGTGGCCCTCAACTGTGTCCGAAAATAACGGATCTCCGCTATGTGTTCCTCCACAGATGAAGTTTTGATGAGGACATCTACATAAACCAGGTTACCCCTCGCACCCAGGTCGGGCATGGCCTTGTGTAGGAAAATGTTGAACTCATTGCCGGAGTTGAGGTATCCGAGGGGAGTCCGAGTCCATGTGTACTGCTGGCTTCCAAAGGTAGAAGCCAGTTTGTATTGGTCCTCCCTACTGACAGGCACGGTCCAGTATCCATTGGTCAGGTCTATTGCAGTGAATACCTGTGACCCCTGAATCTGGGCCAGCCCTTGGTCAATGTATGGAAGAGGCCATCGGTAAGTATGGACCCGTTTGTTGAGCTCCCTAAGGTTGGCGCAGAGTCTCCACTGGCCGTTTGGCTTCAATATTCCCAGCACTGGATTATTGAAGGTCCTGTGTATTGGACGGATTATTCCCCGGGACTCAAGGTTCTTAATTATTAAAGTAAGGGACTCCATGGATGCGAGAGGCAAGCGATATTGCTTCACAAACACTGGAGTCATGCCAGGGTCCGTGGGAATTGTTGTTGTGTGGATGTCGGTGCGACCAGTCATATGAGTCTACTGCAGAGAACTTGGAAATCCAAGAAAACTTGATTCAACTTTTGCTTCTGTTCCAGAGTCACTCAGGCATCAGCTAGGTTGACTCTCTCTTCCACCATCTGCCTGAAGCCTGGAAAGACCTCTGGTTTTGCTATCTCAGCGGCCTCCTCCAGCTGGGTGGAGAAGTCCCTGGTCAGAGTGCTGATTTGGAACGGAGGCTTCAGGTGGGAAAGGCAGTCCTCATGGACCTGGAAAATCACCTCATCCACTCTGAATTCACAAGTCACATCTTCCTTACCATAAGGGCAAGAAGTGTACACCAGGAAGTCCCCCCCCCACCCCCCCCCCATGCCGGGTAAAGATCCTGTCTGGTGTTGTATTGTCATCACTGTCACTGTCAAAACAGTCCTTGGGGATTCGTCCTAACAGTTCATTTCCTAAATCAATGGAGAAATGTCGGTCATCAACCGCCATTCCAATAATGGTGTCTGCGGCTATAGTGATACTCTTTAAGTCGCTGTTATCCACCTCTATTGGAATGGTGTCATTTTCTATGTTGACTAATGGTGTTGGGTTTACCCCCAACCCTTGCTGTTGGAGAGAAGCATTTAGATGAATATAAGCATCAGGGTTTTTCAATTTTTGTCCTCTTAACTTTCACTTCCAGGGAGAATTGTCGGGTCCTTTCTGGAATGGTGACTTCCTCTTTAACCTGAATTTCAACTGCATAAGGTAGCAATTGAGCTGACCTAAATGCTTTTTCTGGATCATCAAAGCCCATGGGATTATTCGCTAATCGGGACCAAGCTTTGAAGTTTATTAGGTCCAAACTAATGGCAAAGAGATTGAGAATGTCACTGCCTAAGTAAAAGGCGGCAGTGACATCTCGCACGACCCAACAATTATGGACTATGCTCTTGTTGCCAATGGAGATTTTGAGCATACACCTGCTTGGCAGGAGATGTTTGGAATTGGGTGTTTCCAGATCCATTTCCCATTTGTCTGTTAGTTTGAATGTGGGAATGGCTGGATCTTTTTGGAGTTGGCGGAACATGGCTTCGCTGATGAAGCTCTTACCGTTGTTCACACACACTCAGTCGAGAACAGAGTCCTTCCCATCATTTAACTGAACAGGGATGAACAACTGCTCTCCAATCTGCTGAATATCAGCCAGGCTCTGAGCTGATTTCACATCTTTCTGGACTATAGGACTGGGAGTTTCTGATTGTGGATTAGTTCAGAGTGTTTCCTTCCAGTGTGGAATACCACCTTAAACTGGAGGGAAGGTTGATTTTCAGAAATAGAGAGGACCCCCCATCACCAGTCTGTTGTCCTACTGCTATTACTGTCACATCTGGAATTTGGTTATTCTGGAAGTGAAATTTTACTTGGTCAGATTTTTGTTCAACCATGTGGCAGGTGCCGTTTAAGCTAACATAGTTGACACTCTGCTTTAATTTTATTGGTCGGCTAGTCTGGGTCCAGAGGACCTTGTTTATGCAATCTATTAGGGGTGACACCCTTCTCAGGAGGTCATTTCCTAGTAAACAAGGGGTTCCCTTTGGAGTCACTACTATGACTGGGTGTTTCACCTTGTGTCGCCCAATTTTGATGTCCAAATCTGCAGTCCCCTCGACGGGAATTTCCTTCCCGTCAAAGTTCTGGAGTTGTCCAGGAAGAGAGGTGAGAGGAATTCGGTAATTCCCCCCCCTCCCCTTCCTGCATTTAGTTCATCAAAGGCCCTTTTGGACAGAAGGGTAGCTTGGGATCCAGTGTCCACCAGTGCCAAAATTGTACCCTGTACTTGTACCGGGGCATAGTATCTTCCCTCCTTCTCCTCAAGGGGGCACAGATAATACACATTTTTGGACAACTGGAGGGCTAATTTTCTGGTTTTGGACATTGAGAGAGAAGAGATTTGGGGAAAATTCTGTGGAGAGTCTTGGGAATCTGAAAGAAAAAGTTGGCAACTGAATATGGTTTTGGGTTCCCCTGGTTCCGGTTCTGGGCCGCCCCCCCTTTTTGGAGGCAGTCACCAGGATGGGTTTGAACTAGGGGTTTTCGGTATTGTTGGTTCTGGGATAGTGATGGGCGGCGACAGCTCAATCCCCACATCTACCCAGTCTGGGTTGAAATCCCTTGGGACCCATTTTTCCTTGGGAGGAGTTCCCCCATCTCTGAAGGAGAAGATCCTTTTCCCAGGATCCTCTGAGGATCCCTTTCCCTGAAATTGGAAGACCTGTGCCTCCTCCACAAAATGGGTCTGTTTGGGTCCTTTGTTTCTCCTACCTCCTCTCTGCTCCTTTGGTGGCAGACAAAGATAAGAAATACGTCGGAGGACACAATCCCTTCGAAGTGAGTTTTAACTTTCATTTTAAAGCTAAGATTCGAAGCTTTCCAACAAGCCTAGAACAGACTTGCCACTCCTTATAGTTCCTCCGTAATCGCGATCGACGCACTCCGAAAAAAGTGCCGCGAATTGACAGTTTGCTTCATTTCAACCACGTGTAAAAATGTCTTTTGCTTCCATTACTGAATCCCGTTTTCAACCCGATAACCATCCCTGAATTATTGGTATGGCTGACCTGAACTGATTTAAAGTATCTCTCACTCACCCTGAACGTCTAGAATTAAAAGCATTTTCAGCATATTTTTCACTTCATTGCCACCACGTTTAAAAGGATCTTGCCTGCTTTAAAATCATACCTGTTTTCCTCTAAGCTCTCTGGGGGGAACTGGAAATTTGTATTGCATTTTGTATTCCTGAGAATTGTGTGCTCTCCTTCCATCTCCTTATCTTGCATAGGGGGGAGGGAATTGTCAAAGAAAAAGTTATCATATTATCTTTTGTTGAAATCATATTAAGTTTATTTCTGTGCTGCATTTTTCCCTCATTGCTTTTCCTTGAAACCATAAAAGTATTTTCTGCTACCTTATCCTTCCTATACTAACTCCTCATTGATTGTAAAGAAGTGTGCTAGTGTCTATTGTTCAACATTATATTCATAAGTGTGCTATCAATTATTTTATTATAAAAGTGTGATATATATATTCTTTAATTTTTCCAATAAATCTTTTAAATTGCAAAACAAACCTACTTCTTGGCTCAGTGAGATCAGGGGGATTCATAGAGAGGGGTGTTATACAAGGGTTTATCATCCAGGGTATAACTTGCTATAAAAATATATAAATAAGGGCTTCCCTTGAGCAATCCCAGACAAGGCACTGACTTAGTGGGAATGCTTGATTGGAGTCATTTAACAGATTGGGAGCTCGAGCCGGGGATTCTGGATTAGATCCATCACTTGTGCAGATTAATACAGTGTGCTAACTGACAGAATTTATATATCCTGTTGGATCACCACGCCGTTTTACACTGTAAAAACACCCCTCAAAGGAACGCTCTAAGGAAACGGTCTGTTTTGCAAAATAAACTACAAACTTCTGTAAGTCAGGAAGGAAATCAAATTCCAGAATGACGACCTTGGTAGATATCAAAATAGCCAGAGAACACCTCTTACATAAGCTATTTGTGAGAGGTGAGTGGGCTCATAAGGATGAGGCGGTCTGGTTGCAGGCAATCGCACCCCAGATCACTGAAACAGGGTCAGATATATGGAGAGATCAGGGTCCCTTACATGTGGCCCTGAGTGAACTATATATGGCCCCTAAGGCCAAGGATGAGCACAACAAGATTGCCAGGGTAGCGACATATTTATGATTATATATGAGCCATACAGGACAAATGTGCTGAAGGCCAAGATCTGGCAAATAGGCAACTGATGGCATTAGAGAAGGCCCAATCTGACCTGGTCTCTTCTGAGCAGAGGCTGCAGAGGAGCCAGGAGTCAGAAAATGATAGTAGGCAGTATATTTGTTAAAATAAGAGGATATGGATATCCTGCAACAGGAAAAGTCTGACCAGGATAACAGATTTCTGGCCTTGCAGAAGGAGTACCAAGAAGGTTTGGACGCCCTACTGCAGAGCCAGAAAAAGCTGGAGCAACAACTGGACTTCAATAGGGCATGCACAGAGCAGGTAGTCACCCTGCAAAGCCACCTAGATAGGGAGAAGACCGAGCAATTAACTGATTTTGAAAGACCTGGATACCCAGGCAGAGTTCGATCAAGAACGCCAGAAAGCTGGTGCCTTTCAAAGGCAGAGGGACGACCTGGCAGCACAGATGCAGGCTCTTAGTCAGGAAAGGGACACCTTAGGCCAGGAAGTCTGCCAATTAAAAGAAAAAATTGAAGAAAATCAGTTGGCCCTCCAGGGACTGGGTGACCTCCAAAAAGAGCACCAGAACTTGTTAGAGCACACCAGGAGGGTGGAAGATGCTCTGGCAAGAAAGGAACAGGCCAGTAGGGATGGGACTCGGGAGGTAACCCTCCTGCAGCAAAGACTGGCCCAGTATTCCAGGACCAACCAGGAAGCACAGAGAGAAAATGAGGCGCTCTGTCAGCACAATGATAGGCTCCAGCAACAGGTAGCCATGCAGGAGAGACCGATAGTCTAGTAAGGCCTTAACTGAGGAACTGAAAGCGCAGGCTCTTGCATTGCAATAGGGAGCAGGGGCTGACAGAGATGAAGTTTGCTGGGAAAGGGAAACACCCGAGCATAACCTCAGGAGCCCTAGTACCAGAGGCCTTCATCTCTCCCAGTCCTTGGACTCTGCCACCCCCATGTCCCCTGGCGCACATGAGCACAGGGCCACAGGGAGGGCACATAACTATCCAGCCAAAAGTATGGGGTTCATAGGCCAGTACCTCCCAGGAATGGATGGGC
This sequence comes from Ambystoma mexicanum, assembly GCF_040938575.1. Taxonomy (NCBI): domain Eukaryota; kingdom Metazoa; phylum Chordata; class Amphibia; order Caudata; family Ambystomatidae; genus Ambystoma; species Ambystoma mexicanum. The sequence continues at coordinate 865,940,177 of NC_090926.1, forward strand.
GGGCATCCGGGTATGGGCACCCAAGCACAGTGCAATTTAGTGGGGAACCCCAGGAAAGTAGGCCCACTAAGGGCATCCCAAAAACCTCTGCCCAGTTAGGTCAGTGGTGGGGGGGATACCCATCAAATCCTGGCAGCAAGGAGGGATCTGAAGACTCCTCTGAGCGGCCCAGGACACAGGAGACCAGGTCCCCACATTCTGCCAGCCATTCCCAGGCTCGCAGAATCCGGGAGAGCCTGGAAGATCAGACGGGCCCCTCTGCGAGCAGTGCTTCTGAGTCAGAGGATGAATGGACCAGGGTTACCCGAACCAAAAAGGCCAATAAGACAAAAATGGCCTTGTAAGGACCCCTTAAAACAGATTAAGGCAATCAGGAGTGTCAACACGCCTTATCACAAGAACGCCAAGTATTCTGTTTGGGAAAATTGGAGCTTTATGAGCAAATGATGGAAACTTTCCATTTGAAAGACAGCAGTAGCTGCATTCAGTATGTAAAATGGACATTCTCCCCAGAATACTTCTTTGCGGGGCTGGAGGACCAAAATCATTCAAGATGGTCCACCTAGAGGGCGGCCATCTTGAAACATTTTTCTGTTCACAGAAATCCCCAAGAGGCTCGCAAGGCAGCCTACAGTTTGCAATGTGGGGAGGATCATGCCCCACAAGAATTTGTGCAGGAGTTAAAGCGTGCTTTTGCGCAGACTACATAAAGGGTACGCACGGACAGTAAAGAATTTGTTAATACGTTTTTCCATGCCTTACACAAATACATAATGACCCAGCTCATGAGAGATTTTCACGAGAAAAGATCTTTAGACTGGGTCATTGAGCAAGTCACCCGCATCTATGAGGTGCAGAAACCGGTGGAAAAAAAGAATCGGCCCAAAAACCCCAAAACCAACAGCACCCCTGCTGCTGCCAAGGCGGCAGAGGTAAAGGTTGCCCCCGTTTTAGATTTGGAGATGGGGGGACCTAAAAACCTGACGGTACCGAATAATTTTAAGCCCAGAAGGCCCTCGGGCCAGTCACAGACAGGGAGTCACGGAGGTAGTCCCACAAATGGGGTCCCTCGCTCCCCTGACTATGCAAGTCCCCGCTATAAGGGAAACAGTCCAATCCTGAGTTATGTGTGGACTCCTCCGGCCCAAGGGGGGGGGATACAACCAAGCGCACAACCCAGGGAACTTCCCTCCGCACTTCCCCCAGGAGGGCAGAAATTCACCAAATCCTGGGCAGAACTTGTTCCCCAGGTATCCACCCAACTTCCAGCCCCAAAATCATCCATCCTTCTTTCCCCAATTCCCTGAGCCCAGACAACCTAATCCGGGAGAGGGAAGGCCAAGGGTGGAGGGGTATCCAAATCTTCCCAACCCGGGTTACTACCAGAGAAGGGATAGCTACCCTTCCCGGATCAGCACAGGGGAGAAAATAGAACCCTGTATCAGTCTGAGCGGGTTTCCCAACTTGAGCGTCAGGTCCAAAATATGGCACAGGAGCTGGGTGGTGTGCTAAGGGGTCAGCAGAACCCTCAGATGGGAATGCCGGCACAGAATGCACCAAACTCTGGGCAGCACCTCGATGTTGGGGAGAATTCTCTGTAAGGCTAATTTCCCAAACCTATTGAGTCCCCCCAGCAGCTTTGCTGGATTTTTAGGGGTTTTTTTTTCTCTCCTGCTAAGAGTGAGATTCTTTTGCTCCCACTCTTAGACATGATTTGAGGTGTTCCTTTAACTTTCCATGTGTTTTATGGGCTATGGGTTCTTTTACTCCATAGGGTCGCATGTGTTTTTTGATGTGGGTTACACAGCACCCTCCGTGCCGTAACCCTGGGGTGTCGTGGCGACCCCCCAACATAGACTTCATACCCTGGGACTGACTACTCTCTCCCAGGGCATGTAAAGTCACCATTGGCTTTGCTAGTCCCAAATTATGAACAGAAACCAGTACAAACCATCATATTGTGGACGTACTGGTCGGGACAATTCGATTGCCCCAGGGTCTGTTGTTCGAGGGGGCACATCTCCGTCCCCCCTGATCGAGTTTTGGCTGGTGGCAGTGGATACTACTTTTTATATTCGACCACGAATATATCTCTATGGGATTTTCCCATTGTTCAAGGCTACCAACTTGAATTATTTAATTCTTATAGCCTCGAACATACCGCCGGTTTATTTATTTCATATTAATTCGCCGGTTGGTATTTTTTTGCCAGAACTCGATTCTAAAATGGCGTTTGTGTTCTCTTCTGTGACTCCAACCCAAGTCGAGCCCTTTGTTCCACTTTTTGGCTGGCTTCTCCACAGAAGCCTCCAAAAGTGGTGCCACTCTGTTTGGGTACCACAGGGGGTGTGGGAGTGGGTTTAGGCACCCTGGACTGAGTTACCTTGGTAAATCAAGTTGCACTCTTGTGTGATTGGCCCAAGTGGTGAGCCGGCCGGCTCACCACTTACCATGTTTGATTGACAGCTAGGCTGAGTGAATATGGGTATGCTGCACAAAAGCAGGGCTTTGGGGACTGGAACTTCAGAAGTCGCATCAGGACCTAAGAATCTGAGGAGGTAGAAGCTGAGCCGGCCTGCAACAACAACACCACCACCGGTGGAGCCCTGTTGAACCGTCTCACCACTTTTCCCAACGACAGAAGAGATCTCCAGCCCGGAGAGTCTTCTTCCTTCGACTGGTGGGGATAACCAGTCTACCTTCTTTTCGCCTTCCTGGAGCATCTCGTGGCCGCCTTGCCTGTGCCAAGCACCCCGGCAACCGGGATAACACGTTTTCACCACTACCGCGAACCGAAAGGGTAGTACCTTTGTACCGGAGAACTCTGCGGCTGGTTTCTTCCCTGGCATTGAAACGACCTTCATCTTTCCTCCACGACGAGATCTCCTCCTCCTCTGGACGACGCTGCGACTTGCCCCCGCTGCCAGGAACAACTGCCCCCGCTGAAGGATCCTCTCCATTTAAGGTACCGTGTTCCGCCTGGCTTCCAATGCAACCGTTTGAACGGGGTGTATTAAATCCTCGTCTCTTGAACCTGGGTTTCCCTGGGACACCTTAGCTAACTTTCCTGCACTGAACTAAACCTTTTTCGAACTACCTCCACAAACTTCGAAGCTCTGGTCAGTGTTTGCTTGTGCTACTGTATTTCTGTACCTATTTTGTATGCTTGTATACTGCCTAACTCTTCTTGAGGGAAGTCGGACTGCTCAGCCACAGCTACCAGTGAATCTGTGTGGTACAGACTGCTACCAAGTGGGTTTACTGCCAAACACCTGTAGTCTTAAATCTTTTGCAGTGGTCCCTAAGGGAACTGCACAGGTTTCTGCCGAACACCCGATAACCCACCGGTTACCAGGGAGGAGGCACAAGGGGAAGGGGGGTGTAAAGCCTTGGAGGAAGCTTCCTTCCCCACTTGTAAACAGCCCCTGGAAACCCAGGAACCGGAAACAAAATCTCGTACCCCTGAAAGTCTGACACAAGATTCCTTCGACGCACGGGTCGGTGCCATCGACGCCGTTGTTGAAGGGTTCCTCGACGCGTCGGTCGATCGACTCGACGCCGATGAAAGAGAGGACCAAGGCTCCACAGCCAACAGTGTTTTCAAGGGCCTCCGGCACGACGCCTAGACCTTCGTCGATGCCCTCGAGTAGGATCCCGATCCTCTTGAGTTCTTCGAGACCCCTGCCAATTTTTTCGACGCCTTTTCGGCGCCTTCGAAGCCGGTTACATCGGCATCGACGACTTCGACATTTTCTTGTCCAATAACGACGAGTTTGGCTCCTTCGGCACTAGAGATGGGATTTACTCCATTTCAGAGATCAGAATACCCTGGTCTTACTTCAATTTATGAAGAAAGGGAAGACTCTGACCAAGAAACTTTTGGTTTACAGAGATCCACACTGCCTGCTGCAGAGGATTTCACCTCTGAAGAAAGAAGGCTGAAGGAACTACAGGAGTCACTTCATGAGGCAAGTGGACTTGACACTTCCCCAGAAGTGGAATTTGTAAAGGCAGACCCAGGGGAACATGCCGAAACACCATATAGAACCCTGATGGCAAGAATAATTGAGTTTATGGGTTGGTCTGCGCCTTCACCTGTTTTCCAACAGGATGATCGAACGCACATATTGGACAAAGGCCCACAGGAGGACCCGGTGGTCCCCTTCCATGCAGCCCTACAAAGAAAAATTGCATCCAATTGGGAAACTCCTGAAGTTATCCCAGCAGTCAATAAAAGACTGTCGACAAAGTATAGGGTAGCGGCTGCTGACCCTGAATACCTGTCAAAACACCCGACCCCAGAGAGCTTGGTGGTTCAAGCGGCAACTTCATCCAGCAGTAGGACTGCTTACCCTACTGTCCCACAGGATATGGATGACAAGAGGTACGACTCTATGGCAAAGAAAGTGTTCTCTGCCTGTAGTATGGCGTTGGAAGTCCATCAACGCCACCTGTACGCTCGCCAGGCTCAGTCACACATTATGGGAGTGTGCTTCATCAGCGGCTGACTGCATACCCGATGGAGAGGAGAAGGAAGCCTTCCTTAACATCATTAAAGATGGCAAAGATGCCTTGTGCGAATCACTTCAAACGGGAATCGATTCCGCTGACAATATCAGCAGGGCCATGGTGGCAAGTACAACAATCCGCAGGCATGCGTGGTTGCGAAAGTCGGGCTTTGCCCCTGATGTACAGGCCAGACTTTTGAATATGCCCTTTGACGGCTCTTCATTATTCGGGAAAAAGGCGGATGACAGTCTGGAAAAGTTACAGACTTCTAAAGCAGCAGCAAAATCCTTAGGAGCTGCTATCCGCCAAACTCCTTTTCGCCCCTCAGGAACCTCTGGGAGAGGAAAGTCCTTTCGCTATTATTCCGCATTCGGAAAAGGCAGAGGACAGCCGGCTCAAAGAGGACAAAGAAGATCCACCCGAGGTGGACGGGTCAAAGGTACTAAGACCGCAGCAGGTGCCTCTTTACCCTCGGCATCTGCATCAGCCGCCCCCAAACCACTCTGAGGCCTTCGCACACAAGACACCTGTAGGGGGCAGGTTAACTCACCATCTGACGGAATTGCAGGCTATAACATCAGATGCTTGGGCGTTGGAGACAGTTGCCCAAGGTTACTGCCTACCCTTTCTACACATCCCTCCGAGTCATCCACTGGGGAACAGCTCCCTAAAAGTTCCAGATCCGCTCCTCTTGCAGGAAATTATGGACCTGCTAGAGAAAGGTGCCATAGAACCGGTACCTGTAGCGGACAGGAACAAGGGCTGGTACTCCCCCACCACCCTACTTTCTCATACCAAAGAAGGACGGAGGACTGAGAGCCATCCTGGACTTAAGAGAATTGAACAAGTTCCTCAGGAAGGACAATTTCAAGATGGTAACTCTCTCTCAGATCCTTCAGGCCCTCCAGCTCCAGGACTGGCTGGTACCTCTGGACCTTCAGGATGCTTATTTCCATATGCCAATCCATCTCAAGCACAGGAAATACCTGAGGTTCGCAATTGGCAACTCTCATTATCAATTTCGAGTTCTGCCATTTGGGCTGACCTCTGCCCCGAGGGTCTTCACCAAGCTGATGTCGGTAGTGGCGGCGAGTCTAAGGAGGGAAGGGATCCACGTCTATCCCTACCTGGACGATTGGCTGATCAGGGCTGTATCTTCGGAACAGGCCCAGACCCAGCTAGATTATGTCTGCCTCTTCCTTCACAGACTGGGCTTCTCCCTCAATTTAATGAAGTCACAGATGATACCATCAGAGACTCCAGTTCATTGGAGCGGTCCTGGACACTTCCCTGGGAAAAGCCTCGCCACCAGAGGTGAGGGATCAAGATATTCTACAGATGGTCACCAAGTTTCAAAATGCCCAGCGTCTCCCAGCCTTCGACTTTTTGAGGTTTCTAGGCCTCATGGCATCCTGCATCTTCCTTGTGCCAGAGGCTCGCCTGAGAATGAGATCTCTTCAGTGGGCACTGAGAAGTCAGGGGTCACAATTCTCAGGGAGAATGTCAGACCTCCTCCGGATTGCAGACAAGGTAGCCCACGACCTTCAATGGTGGGCCTATTCAGAGAACATCTTGAAAGGAGAACTATTTTGGCAACCATGGCCAGAGATAACAGTAGTCACAGACGCCTCGCTGACAGGGTGGGGAGTCCATGCCAAGGACTTGACCATCAGCGGTCATTGGTCTCCATCAAAGTCCAGACTACATATCAACCTATTAGAGCTGAGAGCTTTCCTGCCATCAGTACAGGGGAGAAATGTCCTGATAAAGACGGACAACACGGTGGCCATGCACTACCTCAACAAAAGAGGAGGCGTAGGAGCACTGCCACTGTGCAGAGAGGCAATGCAGCTCTGGTTTTGAGCAATCCGGGGAAAGAGGAGGAAAGGCTACACAGGCTGGACCCCAGGCGAGCATTCAGCTTTTACATCAGCAGAATGGCTAGGATCAGGCAAGCAGACCAACTGTTTGTAGGATACTCAAGTCACAAGTTGGGACTACCCATAACAAAACAAACCATCTCCAGGTGGATTATCTTGGCCATCCTGGAATGTTATAGAACAGCAGGGAAAGAGCCACCCCAAAATCTCAGGGCTCATTCAACCAGGGGTATCGCAGCCTCTTCGGCTCGCCAGAGAGGGGTACCGGTCCGGGACATGTGTGGCTGCCACATGGTCGTCCGCACATAAATTCACAACATTTTACAATCTGGATTCCTCCACTGCTCAAGAGACCAGATTTGGCAAGGCCATATTACATTCGGTCCATCCCTAAAAGGATACATAACACTATCACTCCCTCCTCCAATTACATACCACTGCTATGGGAGTCTATCAAAGATAAGGAATACGTCGGAGGACACAATCCCTTCGAAGAACAAGTTACTTCTTACCTGGTAACGTTCTTTCGGCGGGATCTTCCTCCGATGTATTCCTTATCGCCCCTCCCATCCATCCCCGCAGTGATAACTTCCCTTGTGGTTGCAGCTTTCGCTCCTTCAAGGTTACTAACCGATTCAGGCATGTCTTTTCTTAAACTACAAAACGGAACTGAGCAACTGACGCAGCGCGTGTCTATTTATGGGCATGGTGACGTTGGCGCCGATACGGTGGGCGTCGAGGTATATCGACTCGGCGGACGTCGACGCGCAGCGCCCTCTACAGAGAAAAAATTTCCGAGGCGAGCAAGTTGGAAACGTATTATCAAAGATAAGGAATACGTCGGAGGAACATCCCGTCGAAAGAACGTTACCAGGTAAGAAGTAACTTGTTCTTCTAGCACAAACGGTTCAAGAGATACGGCCGATTTAGTGGACGTAGATTTTCAGAAATGAAATTACAGTTTCAGAATGACAGATGTGCTTGGAAGGTTTGAATCAACAGGATGGACACACGATTCCTTATGATGCAGTTCTAATAGGTTAAAATAGTTTGAATTAGATTATTTTAAGCTAAGAGATTGGTTTTGCACAGTTCTAGCTGAGTACTCAAACTATGAATTTGAAATAGGCCGTCATGGTCTGGTCAGCAGGTTTGGACTGGACTCCTGGCGGGTGGTTCTGAAGTCACAGCTCTCTGGGTCAGCTCTGCTCTGCACTTCACAGCAGTCTGGTCTGTGGTTCTCTGGTTCTGGTCTGTGGTTCTGCTGTCGGCACTTCTTTCTGGGTCTGCTACCGGTTCTGGCAAATGTTCTTGGCAAAGAATCCAACAGCTCGCCCGGCTGTAGAATAGTTTGGTTGGATTGCTGGATTCTGAAGGCCTGCTGAGAAGAGTTCTCAGCTTGTGGGTTAGGCCTTTGCTTTAAGTTCTGTAGTCTATCTGGAGTCTAAGTTCTGGATGTTCCTTCTAGATGTTGTGTGGTCCGGCAAAATGCTCCGCAGGAAAATGGAAAATCAATGTCTTGCCTGTCCAAGCAGTCTCTTTGTATGTGTTTTGAAAGTGGGTGGGTCGGCTCATCCTGCATGCCCATCCCTCTCATGATTTGATAGGTCAAGGATTCTCTGTGACCTGATTTGAGAAGGGATAGTGAGTCAGTCTTACAGTCTATTGAAGAAACGCCCCTTTGCTTTTACTTAGAAAATGAATTTTTCATAACTAACAGGTTTCCCAGATACACACGTCCTTGAAATTACATACACATTTCACAGATTAATTTAAGATATACTCTCGCTCAACTCTGATCTCCCCCCCCCTCAGAGCCTGGGTTCAAAAATGGCAAAATGTTGCGCTTTTTAATGACTTTCGCCATATTGGTTTTTCCTCAAAATTTACACAGACCTTCACCCCTTCCCTGAGCAGATTACTGGAAATTACTTTGTCTCTATCCTAAACACAGTGTCTGCAATATTAATAAATAGCGGGGTTTGGTCCCAGAACACTGCACAAAATGGAATTTGGGCTCAAATCGTGAGGGCATTTTTCATTTTCAGGATCCCCAAATTGTACATTTCTGTGAGCTTAATACAAGATTTTAGAAGCATTTAACTTAAACATATATTTGCTGCAATATGAATCCACAGTCCTGTCTGGCCCGCCCCTAGGAACTGGGGGGAGTCAGGGATCACATGTCTCTCCTTCCAGGCAGAGCTCTGTTTACCGTCCACACCCAAAATCAGCATACCCCATTCAATTGAAAGGGTCTAATGTGTTGGGTACAGCAGGCTGCAGGGAAGTCCCCTCCCTCTCAATCAACAGGGCCATTTGATCTCCTGCCTCCTGGTGTGGGTCTCTGGGGTGTTAAGAGTTCTCAGGAAAGGCAAGTCTTTTGAAATTTTAATTACATAAGACCCCCTTCTGTTCACTGCACAGTTCTGCAAGACAGCTCTCCTGTCAGGATTTATAGAGCGCCAGCGCCGGTCAGTGTCCAATGCCGGTACTGCACCGATTTTTGAGAGCGGTCTTGAATTAATACATTTCAAAAAGAGGATTTTACTTGATAGTATATGATCCTTGCTTGACATGGCATTGATTTGGATCTGTAGTAGAGTAAAGTAAAACACTCAACCATAGTTTGGATTTTTGTTTGGTGGTTTCGGGCCCAGGATCTTAGCAATTTTTGACATTAATAAAAACGGATTTTGAACAGAACCCTCTTTCTTTGCACTGGTGGGTGGCAGGTCAGGGACCATTTTGGTGTGCGCAAAACTGCACGGTTCTCCTGGATTCTGGCGCAAATGTGGGCTTTTCCACCATCTTGGATTTTCTAAGCCCACAGCACCAAATGTTGCAGCACAATAGTCCAAACGTGGGTCAGGACACCCAACAGGCCCACGGACACACTGGAGTTCCATAGGAAGTGTCCCTCTTTCCCACCTGTGGCCAGGAAAGAACCACATTCCGCAGCTGCTGCTGGAGGTGTGAGCAATGCTAAAAAAGGGTGCAATAGAACTCGTTCCAAAGAGGCTCCGGGTCTCTGGAGTATACTCGCAGTACTTACTCGTCCGAAAGAAGACCGGGGGTTGGCGGCACATTCTAGATCTTCGCCGCCTCAACAAATACATACAATCCCAGAAGTTCCGGATGGTCACCCTTCAGCATGTGCTCGAACATCTGGAGGAGGGCGACGTCGTTGGATTTGGAGGATGCCTATTTCCACATCCCCATTCTTAAGGGGCATTGAAGGCTTCTATGCTTCGTGGTCCAAGGGCGGCACTACCAATTCCAGGCCCTTATCTTCGGTTTGAAGTCGGCCCAAGGGTCTTCACCAAGTGCCTGGCACCGGTGGCGGTGCGGCTGCGCCTGCAGGGGATCCACGTCTACCCATATCTGGAGGATTATGGAGGATTGGCTCATCCGAGCGAATTCAAAGGAATTCGCCGTCAAACACCCATCAGACCGTCCGGCTGCTCACGGAACTGGGGTTCTCGATAAACTATGGGAAGTCCTGCTTGGAACCATCACAGGACGCTCAGTTCCTGGGGAGCCAGACTCAACACAGTGGCACGCCTAGCTTTGCCGTCGGAAGACTGGATAAAGGCCATCCTGGGCAAGGTACAACGGCTGTTGACCATGAAGGTAGCCAGGGTGAGGTCCATCAAGTCCCTGCTCGGCATGATGTAGTCATGCATCTACCTCGTTCTGCAGGGGCCGCATCCGCAGCCTGCACAGCCGGAGTTCCTCGACTCCTGTTGGATGCAAGTGGCGGGAAGCTTCGAGGACAAGATCGCCCTCGGAGACATTCCATTGAGCGATTTGGAGGTGGGGTGCCTGCGTGCATCTCGCGGCGGGCATTGACTTCCAAACACCAGCGCATCAGGAGACGGTCACGACGGACGCCTCCCTGAAGGGATGGGGCGCACATTCCGGAAATCTCTACGCAAGAGGCCTGTGGCTCCCAGAGGAGAGAACGTTACACATCAACGTTCTGGAGCTCAGAGCAGTGTTTTGGGCCCTCAAGTCGTTCCTTCTGTCCCTCAAGGGCAAGGTGGTGCGGGTCTTCACCACCACCACAATGTTCTACATTCTGAAGCAGGGGGGGGGGGCACCAGATCCCCAGCTCTCCAAGGAAGCGCAGGACCTATGGCACTGGGACTTTCCTGGTACCCTTTCATCTGGCAGGAGTGAAGAACGCTGCGCTCTTGCCACAAGAGTGAACTTCGGCAGGATCGGGTGGATCTTCTGTATCGACGATGGGGCAATCCCCAGATTAATCTGTTTGTGACGGTGACGAACACCAAGTGCCAGAGGTTCGCCAGCAGGTTTCCCCAGCTGGGGCGCATGGGGGATGCGTTCTCATTCCCCTGGGACGGCCTGTTTCTCTATGCGTTCCCACCGTTGCTCCTACGACTCATCAGTTAACTCAGACGTCCCGGTGCAGGATGATTCTCGACGCACTGGCGTGGCTGATGCAGATATGGTACCCGGACCTTCTGGACTTGTCGGCGTCCCCTCCAGTCGAGCTACCGGCGGATGCAGATCTTCTCGCCAAGGAAGGAGGCGCGATTCTGCACCACGACCCGGGGTAGCTGAACCTGCATGCCTGGCTCCTGCAGCGCTAGAGTTAGGAGGATACGAGATCCCAGCGGACTGCAAGGAGGTACTTGCCAAGGCCAGGGCTTCTTTGACTCTTAAGTGCTATGGACATAAATGGAAGAGGTTCACCATCTGGTGCTGTGCACAGAAGATAAACCCTCTACTGATTACAGCCCCTCAAGTGCTGCTGTACTTGCTGTCGCTGGCCAAGGAGTGGCTGGTGCACGCCTCCAAGAGCCATCTGGCGGCTATATCCTGCTACACCATAACTCCAGGGCGATCGTCGCTGTGGTCGCATCGCCTGGTTAAGGAGTTAATGAAAGGACTTTTCCGCTCGTTCCTGCCGGTGAAAGCTCCGGCCCCAGCGTGGGAGCTCGATGTGGTGCTGACTAGGCTCATGGGTCCCCCTTTCGAGCCTCTGCATTCGGCACCTCTGAAATTCCTATCGTTGAAGACGGCGTTTCTGGTTGCCATCACCTCCGCATGACGAGTGGGAGAGATCCAGGCCCTCTCCTGTAAGGCTCCATACTTGACTTTCCATGCAACGAGGGTCATGCTGAGGACGCATCCCTCCTTCATGCCCAAGGTGCCGTCGGACTTCCATCTCAACGAGCCCTTGGTGTTACTGGTTTTCTTCCTGTCACCTTTGTCGCCAGCTGAGAGGACTTTGCACTTGCTGGATGTGGCTAGTGTGCTGAAGTTCTACGTGGACTGCACAAAGAGTTTTCAGAACACGTCACAGCTGTTTGTGAACTTTGGCCATGAGAACCAAGAAAAGGCCTTCTCCAAGGCTTCCATTTCCAGGTGGCTCTCTGGCTGCATCACCCATTGTCACCGGTTGGCAAACCAACCGTAGCCTGGCCGACCGAGAGCCCATTCGACCAGAGGGATCGCTACAACTACGGCGTTCCTGTCTGGTGTGCCCCTGCTGGACATCTGTAGGGCTGCTACGTGGAGGTCGACGCACACCTTCAGGAAATTCTACTGCGTCGACCGGGATTGCAGGCAGGAGTCCAGAGTCAGCCAAGCAGTACTGCGCAACCTGTTCGCTTGAAGGTGAGCCTGGTGAGGAGGTAAGAAATGCTTAATGTTGAGCCTTGCCACCTCCCGTGGTTGTGCATGTGTTGTACTGCTATGTATTCTTTTGTTCATGAGCATGTGAATCCATGCCAGACCCCATGCTGGAAAAGGAACAAGTTACTTACCTGTAACTGTTGTTCTCCGGCATGGGTCTTGCATGGATTCACATGCAAACCCTCCCGCCTAGCCTTCTGCGGCTCTTCTCTTGGTCCTACTGCCACTTTATGTGCTACCAAATCTGAAGATGGCTGCCAGAGGAGGAGCTTAGGTAGAGGGAAGTCATTGGCCTAGGGCAGTATGACCCAGAGACCGGTGATTGGTTATTAGGAGAAAGTCAGTTCAGAAACAAAACTGAAACTGATTTTTTCTTTTACCGAGGATTCCCAGCCTAACGACGGGGAATATTCATGAGCATGTGAATCCATGCCAGACCCATGCTGGAGAACAACAGTTACAGGTAAGAAACATGTTCCTTCTCCATTTTCTTGCCTGTCCACAGGCCGTGAGCTAACCAAGATCCCTATGTGTCTCCCCACTCACCTAGTGAAGAGTCTGTGGTTATCGTATATCGATCTTGCTCGACTGGGAGCGTGACTCGTGATCCCACGAGGAAACAAGGTGCATCTGAATCTTCCTCATCTCGAGCCTTGCTAGCGTCACTGATAGTATGCATGCGGCTATGAGCCCCCAACAGGTAATGGTGGTACCACACGGTTGTGCAACTTTTACCAAGGAAATGTTTCACTGCCGCAAAGATATCCCTCTGCCTCTCCTGAATAGGGAACACTCTGGCCTTGACCGTATCCCAGTGAAAGCAGATGAACATCTGCCTCTGAGTAGGAACAAACCGATTTCTTTGCATTGGCAGAAAACCCCAATTCGAACAATTTAATCGGCGCATGCATCGTCCAGGCTGCTTCCTGGTGCGAACTCCCTTTGATGAGCTAGTCATCGAGATAAGGGTGGACATGCTGACCGCTGCTACTCAACAGACTGCCCACCGCATACATGATCTTTGTGAAGACTTTGGGCGCAGCATTCAACCCAGAAAGGAGAGAATCCTGTACTGAAAGTGCCTGCCCGATAGAGAATCGTAGGAACTTATGATGGGGTTGCCAAATCGGTATGTATAGATACGAGTTCAAGTCCAGCGCACATAGCCATTCCCCTGCAATCTGAGCCAGTGTCACCATTTTGACCTTTTGTAGAGATATGTAGAGGACTGATTGGTACAACACCACTTTGAAGCCATTCTTCTTTTGGATAGCAAAAAGCTTGGGATAAAAGCACTTGCCAGCTTCCACAGCAGGTACTTACTCCACTGCTTGGGACTGGACCAAGCTCTCCATCTCCCTGAGCTTTGCTGGGGACCCGATCTCCAAAAGAGGGGAAGAAGGAGCTGAGTGAGGGGCAAGGAGACAAACCCCCATTGGAACCACAGAAATTTGCCATTGATCTGAGAATAGGCAACAACACCATTGCTGTTTGTGCAGTCACTCTGCCCCCCACCCCCAGAGAAGAATCGTTGACCTCCCCCTGCCCCACAAACCCCTCCTCCCCCCACAGAAGAATAGTTGCCGTACCCCCCCCTTCCCCCATAGGGGAGGGCAAATAAAAACCCTTGTTTCTGGTTATTTGTTGCTTCTTCCTGTGGGTGCTAGGAGAGCGGTCTGGCTGCCTGGACCTCCTTTCCTGAAAGCCTCTAAAGCCCCCAAACGAGCGCAATCTGCTATCTTGTCTCCCCTGAGAGGGAGAAAAGCTTTTCACTGCTGGCTTGGTGAGCACTGCCAAGGGCTTTGCAGTTTGCGTGATAATCTTCTTTTTGGTGAGCACTTCATCGTAGATACATGGAAGATGTCACTTCTCTCTATGGGTAAGTCCTGAATCCTCTCCTGCACATTGGTCGTAAACCTGGTGGCTTGCATCCAATCTGGCCTTAAGTCCACACTGATGCACATGCCCCAATTCACGTTGTCGATGTGAGCTTCAGGGGATTCCAGGAGCTCCTCAATGATAATCTTAGCCCCATAGAGGCCTGACTTGAATGCTGCCCCCCAGAGATGTTAATTTGCTGCAGCTAACGCACCTGCATTAGCCTGGAAAAGATGTAAGGATGCATTAACATACACCTACTTTCCGAAAGCCTCCAGAGCTTTATTCTCCTTGCTAAGAACAGCCGCCAGGGAGGACTACGTCTGACTTGACGACGACCAGAGTATAGCAATGCAGCCACTACTACCACGGAATTTGGTTGTGGATGTGATGACACTAGCAGCCACTCACTGCCTCTCTGCCTGTATCTTGCGTCCAGCTTTTCCCTAACAACTTGACATGTGTTTTGGCTGACCGCTTCTTGGCAACCTCTAGAATTATTATTATAGAACGTCGTTCTGAAATGGGATGCCTAAGACTGCTACAAAGATGCCAGCCTCTGGCTGTTGCTGTGTGGGCACAGGTACGCCCCTGAAACTCAGTTAAGCCCTGCAGCTTGACATGAAAGGCCTTGGCTGATGAGTTGCCTTCCTATTCTTCGTCTGTTTCCTGCCCTCTGCCAGAAAGACCAGGCTGGCCCTGTGAGTCCTGCCCTTGCAGAGGCTCCCTATCCAGAGCCTGAGGTACCTGCACTAGAGAGGTGCTGCTGTGGGTGGTTGAGTGGGTGGTGGTGGAGGTGCGTGCGGTTTGGGGGTCGCCTAACTAGAGGGCTTGTACAAGACCGGATGCACCCCTTAAGGTTGAGGTAACTGCTGAGGAATTACTTTTCTGAGCCCCTTGCGGATTCCAGACATTTGTGGAGATCTCATTAGTTGAAGAAATCTGACAAAAAATGTCTTCATGCCGGGGACGTCTGTGCAGTCTGTACATGCCATGTAGCTTATGACTGTAATGCGTAGACCCTGCCTGGGCTGTTATCCTGGTTCTGTGTACATCATCGAATTAGGGGGCATAGACCTACTGCAGAGGGAGTCCCCGCTGGACCAATTCACCTTTCCCAGTGGCTCACTCCCTGACCTATTTTTTTCCCCACAATCCTGGTTGGTTCTGGCTCCCTTTGTGAGGGTGAAGATTCCACAGAAGATGGCATAACAGAACCTCGCCTGTCTGCGCGGGGTACCTGATCCCGGTGTACCACTCTTCAGAGGAGGCCCTGCTGGACCCTCTGTACAGGTACCGGTTGTCTTACGGACCACGGAACTGATTCCAGGAAGCAAAGCAAAATGTCCTCAGTTGAAGAGCTGGTAGGCCTGCGCAATGATGCGCTGTCTGCCCAAGCCACAGCATCAGGTCCAACAGACCCCTCTGACAACCGTCTGGTTTCTGAGCTTTTGCACTCCTCTGTGCTAGGCCCGGTAGGATCCTTGGACCCCTTGGTGCGAGCACCCGTACCTGCAGGAGCCTCAGTCCTAGCACCGGTAACCAGATCTTTACGACCCCCTCAGTCAAGGCACTCCCCGGAAAGTCTGGTGTACCTTAGTCCAGAGAACTTCACTTTCCTTCTGAGACTTTAATTGATCAAAGCTTTTCAAGTGATCTGGAGGCGACAGGAAGAAAATCTGTGAACGCAGTGTCAACTAGTCGCGCTTAGCGGACATATCCCACCGATAGTCTGGCACAGACACTCTAGACACAGTGAATGGACATCCAACGTTGGTAAGGAATGGCACACGAAGTGTACTGACCAAAGTCAGAAGAACCCGACATGTGCCAGGAAACTCGGGGTTGCCCAAAGGCTGGAAGACGATGACAAAATAATTTTTAGCAAATGGAAGAAGTGCACAGCTAAAGCTTGGCTGCCACGCTAACGACATCTGTTCCCATCATGGGAAAAAAAAGGGACTGGGGTTGGTGCCGTGGGGTGCGGCAAGTTTATGACATCACCCCTTGCCTTGAGCCTACACGCGCATACATTATATGTAATGGGCAAGTGCACATTTTCGTGGTGCAAAACACTCTGGTCCCGTCCCTCTACAGGACGCCTATAAAGTATGGAGGAAAGGGGAGGGAACTTAGGAGTGCAGACATGGAAACCTATTAACAATCAGAAATTCATTTTGTAGGGAAATCAAATCTATGGATACGTGTTATATTTTTAAATATAATGATGGATCTTTTGAAAAAGAAATGGATTAGCCTCCCATAGGAGAGAGACAGTGAAAGGTTAGGGAAGAGGAGAGAAACAGTTAGGAGTGATAATGAGTGCGAGAGTGAATGAGGTTGTGATGGTCAAGGGAGGTCAGTAAGAAAGAAGGGTTCAACTGAATAGTAAGTCCAGCACCTTTGGGAACACGCATGTAGCTCTAGAACCCTTGAGTCTCAACTTATTGCGGTACATTGTAACAAATGCAGATACATGCTCTCAGACACCTCAATTCAGACAGGTCGAATCTGTCCAGCAGGATGTTTCCTCTCGCGGCTGGCTGTGCAGAATTTCCTCCACCTACGACTCGTTCTGCAGGCTTTCCTCCACCTCCTACTCTGCTGTTAGTACAGTCTTTGTTTCAGAAATGGGATTGGACAATCTGTTGATTTCTTGGTTCACATAGTTGAGGGTGTTGTAAAAGGGTCAGAAGCCACACCAACCATTTCCAAAGAGCCATGAACACAATTGCCCTGGTCAATCCCTTGATAGCCAACAAACACATGGGACTTTGCACTTATGGGAGGATTAATTGAAATCCTTTCTGGTGATTCTTTGTCGTCTAGCGGAGGAGGGTAGGAGTCTTCCCATGTCCCCAAGGGGGTGTTAAGCGTAATAGGCTCACCTTCTTTGTCGAACAGGAAGGGTGGCTTTGCCTTGGGGAGAATGTACAAATTCCCCGTTTCGCTACAAAACCTTCTAATACTGCTCCTTTTAGGCCGTTCTGCTGCTTTTCACAGTCCACCACTCCTCTCCTTCTCACTCTCCAGGACCATAGGTTTCACAAATCTGCTCTTGCCTTGTCCCCCTCCTACCTGGAAGGTCGATCCTTTAAAATGTCTTTGAACTCGCAAACATCTGACCACACCTCTCCTTGGGGGCGTCCCCAAAGGATCAGTCAATGGGCCTCTGCTCTTCACCCTCTACAACTCTTCTCTAAGAAGGCTTTGCATCCTTTGACTTTCACCATCACCTTTTTGTTGATGACACGCAAGTATTTTTCTCCTTTCTCTCCTTCAATGTAAGCGTCTCAGAACACATTAGAACTGTCTCACTGCGGTCTGTCACTGGGTGGCTCTCTGCTGCCTCATGCTGAACTCAAGAAATAAAAACTGAAGTCCTTTTCTCCTAGCTTCCAATTCCATCCCTACCCTCTTTCTGGTCAGAACCTGGTCCTTCAGCCAACGCTCACAATCTTGGGGTCCTCTTTGATAGCGACCCGTGACTGCAACAATGCATCACTACCACTTCCTCCTATTTATTCATACCGCACCATAGCCCATGGGCATCAGGGTGCAAATGTATCGGAATAGAACTCGTTGCTCAACTGTAATCACCTTTGGAAGCGATTACCCTCCAACCCCAAAGGATAAGTCCCCATGGTAACTACACAGGGAAGCAGATCTCCTCCCCCCCGCTCTCCTCCTAGGCTTCAGTGCTACTGGGCACACTCCCGAGACACTGGTGCTTGGAAGCAGGAGCTGTTGGGGAACAAAGGGAAAAGATTAGGGAAATGGCAGAGGACTGTGGACGGTCATTAAATCCACGTACATGTAAGCTCTTACCTTAGAACTGGTAGTAGAACACTGGCACACCAGAAAATGGTGGCTAAAAGATCTGCAGAGTAGTGGGGCAAGGAATCCCGATGAGATTTCTCCAACTCAATCCTGCCATGATGAGTCAAGGTTGCAAGAACGCAGGCTGTGTTCTGTCCTCCCTTTTTCTCTTTTTTTTTTTAACACATGTTTACTGGCTGAAGACTTAGTCACTGGACTTCGGTCCTTTCATCTCCCCGTCCTGGATTCACTGCTTTCAGAATTGTCTGGCATGGCCTCACATACTGAGCCTCAGTCAAGTGCAGCCTGCTGGCCCGTACCCTAACACTCTACAGCTCACATTGAGCTCCATATCATTAGGAAAATGTTTTTTTCTTACTAAGCACACTAGAATACCTCTTTTCTCCACTCTTGTTCTCAGAAAACTGGACTAATGATCAGGCCTTCCTCTCTTCACCTTCCACCTTCCGACAAAATCCTCAATATTGCTACTCGCACTCACTTTAACCTACCCAGATGCTCACCCACCTCTACCTACTTAAAACATACTGGTTGGCTCTCTAATACACAGCCAATCTCTTTTAAAGCTCCTCCTGGTCTACAAAGCGATCAGTGGTCTTGCTCCTCAGTACCTTTCAGATTGTATATCGGTTTACTCACCATCTTGTTCCCTCCAATACTCCTCTGCACCAAACCTCACTGTCCAATACCCTACCTGTGCCTCCTCTTGCTTCCACTCTTTCTCCCTATTCTTCTGCTCCACCGGAATCCGCTGCCCTTAACAATAAATACCAGCCTAACTGGATCTCTTCAAATCTCAACTTGTCCTTCATTAGCAAGTTAGTGAAGGTTATCTCCCTCCCTGCCCTCTCCCCTTCCTCCCTACCCAAACCTACCACTGCCTCCAGTTCTGATTGATAATGTAATTTTGTATTTTTAATTTTTACTTCTATTTAGTTGGAAATACTTTCCCGTTAGGTTAATGTTACCTTTCTTTTAAGTCACTTTTTACGTTTTTTTTCATTTTTATTCAAATCGAAATGTAACAAACCCTTCCCCTCCCGAGGATGAAGAATCAAGAATACGACTACAGTAGATATGAACCATGTATAGATGTTACCCTAGATTATATTCAATAGTTTCAGTTTTTGCAGAAAAATCGGATAAATTAAATCTTTCTTTAAGAATGTTATCACCGGGTCCCAGTCCGACATAAAGCGTCCTAGTCATATTGGAGTAAGTGTAAGATTTCATTGTCGCAATATCCCATATTTTTTGTATCCAGTCGTGAAAAGTAGGATCTTCATGACTTTTCATTTCTTTGCTATGAGAATAGCAGCTAGCATCAACATCATTAACACCGTAGTTAACCTCTTGGTTGCTGTCTCCGTATCCCTCAGACCAAAAAGTTACTCATACGCTGGTAACACTTGGATGCCAAACATTTCACAAATTTATTTTAATATTGACTCTTGAATTTCTCTATATTAGGATGGGGTCCACCAGATGTGTATACAGTCTCCCCGGGTCGAACATCCTCACCAGATGTAGTGCCATTGTATCCTAATCTTGTACCACATTTTTCTTCCTTGTATACGCGTTTCGTTTAGGTATGTTTCCCCAGAGAAGGTCCCAACTCTCCCAGGGAATGTGACATCCCAGCATAGCCTTCCATGGCTTCATGTAGGGCCAGTCCCTTTCAGGCTATCTATGAAGAATTTTTCTGATACTTGTTAATCTGCGTAGAATAACATTCTGTGCATATTGCCTGACATCTAGTGGTAATCGCAGAGTATTACTTCTTTCTTTCGAAGATTGAAAAGGGACGTCGAACTGGGCATGACTAACACTATCCCCAACGTGACGTGTAGTGTACCCAAAATCCTTCACGCATCGAGGTCGCACCAGATTGTTTTTTTTCCACCTTACTAGTCAGTCACTTAATGCTGAGCTAGTTTGCAGAGTATATATTTTTTTTATTTTATTTGTGTTATAGTTCACAAGGAACTTTTCACAAATGCACAAAATCTCATATACAAGAAGAATTACATTAACATTCTTGAAAGCTTTTACAGAAAACAAAAACACAGCAAACATGAAAAGACTTCTGAAGATAATATTTACACATTAGAAACAGGACTCGGTGCATAATCTTTCTTCAGGACTAAAACCTCTTTCGTAAAGTGTATGGCGGCCAGAGACCATTTAAAAGACCCAGCCCGTGTCGACTACCTTAAAATCCTTTAGAATGTGCAGGAAAAAAGTCTTACGGGCCGTAGCCAGTTTACAGCAATGCAAAAGAAGGTGCTGAAGAGTTTCTGTAGAATTCTCCAGTTTGCAGAATCGGTAGCACCTTAAGGTACGTGCTATACCCAATGCCTACAATTTCATTTGTTGGGAGCAAATTTAAGGGGAAGCGCAAGCGCTGAGAATGCCAGTAGTGTCACAGGCATTTCCTCAAATAATAAGGCGAAGAGTATGCGCCTGAATAAATGATACTTCCTGACATGTTCTATTTTGTCAATCCAGTCGACCTCCCATAACATCTTTTCTACCCTCAATGGGTACGCTAGAAGGTATTCCACAGTGGAGTCAACCACGGTTTATATTTCATGGCACTGGATCGACCATTCTATGAGACTGCCAGGGATCTTGACTCTAACCCACTCTTTAGCAACCCCCATGTCGATCCCTCTTGCTAGGTAAATCTTTCGAAGGAAGTTTAAATGTTTCCATTTAACCGATGCTTCCAGCGAAACCTGGCCTAATTCATACCTTGAAACAAGATCCGGGACACCAGGTGGCAACCCCAACACTTTTGTCCAAAAGGCTCCTTGAGGTCGGTAACCTTTCGACATTCGCAAGGTTGTACAAGTTTGGCGGCTCTCAAGCATCTACTAGCCACGGTCCTGCCACACTGCTTTGGGGCTGGAGCATGGATAGCCTTTGTATAAACTGCAAAACAAGGGGGGGAGGGGTCTGGTTCACTCCCTTCTGACCCCTTTGGACCCCTTGTATTATGATTTAACAAACGCTAATCTTCAATTTGCACTGGTTAATTATCTCCTATTTACCCTGGTTGGGATAAACCTCTTCCACATTGGGTCCATCAGGCTCAATCACGTCTTCAGCCACCTGAAGAGTTGCCGGAGACACCTGAATATGAGAAAAAAGCCCCTCCCCACCCTCAGTGGTTTGGCCACCCTCCTCCTTTTCTATAGTTGGCCCTCCTTCCTCCTGATCCCTATTGACATTAGGAACCTCCTCCACCAGAAAGGAATCCATCGAAACCATAACCCCATCGGTTTGGGGCGACTCCACCAGCCACTGGAATACAGGAGGTTTATTCTCCCCAGACCTTATGTACTCATTAATGGAGGTTATTTTGGACATCATGGTTACTAGGCTTCTTTCTTGGTTCTCTATCGCCCCTATTCGATCCCTCTGGGAGTTAATCATCACAGATGAGTAGGCAAGCACTAAAGCCCTAACCACAGATGGGCAGTGATTGTAAGTCATATTGTACATTTTTGTTCAATGAATTGTGACTAGATTTTGTGTGATCCATTGGTGTACCATCTGGTGGCTGAACGGGCATTTGCCTTCCTTGTGAGCGACCGACTACAGAGGTCTGGTCACAAAGTGCCATCCAACTTTGCAGTAGTCCGTTCCCACCGGTGGTGATTGGGTTAGGAGCATCTGCCCTAACTGATAATCCTTTGGGTGAAAGCAAACCTCCCACCCGCTAAGTTTCCCCCAAATTTAAAGAGGGGGGGTGTACAATCTCCCGGCGGCCTTCAACTGAGAGGAAAAATCATCTAAATGACCCTCCTCGTCCCAAGGACTGAGGATGGTCAGTGTGAGTTAATGTGCCTGAAACCTCTGCCATGTTTTTGATATCCATGTCTGTTTTTCATCCCTCCACTCGGGGAGACACACTTTGGAGACAGAGAGGGTCCAGTAGGGCTTATTGCCCGCTCCACTCCCTCACAAACTTAACCAGGTTGTTTTGAACCAGGAGGTTCACTTTCCCCAGAGTAACCCCCCCCCCCCCCCTCCTTGCGAAGGACCCCTTCTCCGCCAGGCAACCTAAAAAAGATGATTCCCTGCAGGCTAACATGCCCCGATCTGTAAATTCTTCATGTCGCTGAGTTTGCCCTCTTAAAGTAACACATCCCAGGGGTGACCAGATCGGCTCCCCCACCACACCCAGGATCAGAACCATCTGCCCAATAGCCACGACTCCCTGATCGTCAATGGCAAAAGGGGCCTTATTAGAGGCCACATCAGCCTCCTTAGGAGGAATTGGAGTAGAGGCACATGACAACGTACGGGTTTCGTCCCCGATGCCAGAGCGACGTCAAAAAGCTTTCCTCATGGAGTCAAGGAAAGCCGCCTTAACAGCTTGTTTTGAAAGATTCAACATTTTAGGCGCATGAACTTGCACCAACGTTATTACCGGTGCTTTTTCCCCCCACCAATAATGGCTTCGGACTAATGGACTTTTTTACTAGAGTACTCCCACCCAACTCCTGCCGGGTAGATTTGCTTCTCAAGCCTGGAGACCCAGATGGAGAAAAGCACCCAAAGCCAGGGGGCTTTAGTTTGCTATCTTGCTTCTATACGCAGATGTTTGGGTGGCAAATCAAGAACCTCTACCACCACGACTGCGCTTCAAACAGTAGTGCAATAATGCAATGTAGTGCAAATAGTGCAGTAGTGCAATTAAAACACTTATCTAAAAAGTAGAAATCTATGAAAGTTAAAACGGGAGCTTGTCACCATCCACCAAACCCATGTGTCCTTCCAGACACCAACCAATTTGAGGAATATCTTTGTCTAAAATTAGTTATAGTGCCCTAGTTAGACCTTCATACAACACAGTACGATATATAATTTGAGCCCATAAAAAGGGTCGCCTTTGTAAAAAAAAACAAAAAAGGAAATCGTACAATACATCAAATGTTGGTCATGTAAGGGATATAAGGGTAAGCCCTTATAAAATAATAAAAATAAAAGCAGTAGTGGCTGAGGTTGATCACAAGTACAATAGGCAGCAATATGTTGCAATTGGGACTCCCAGAAAAGTGCTAACTGGAGTGTTTGAGGCACGGTTCAAAGGCTCCAGGCTGTAGTGACCGGCCTCGATAAATGGACCCGATCAGGGCAATCAGAATTCAAGGAAATCAGGAAAGCCACCCAGATGTCCGCTCCAGTGGTGTAATGAAGATGAAAAGGTTTGCAAATCCCAAAACAGCCACTGCAACAAGCACAGGAACAGGAGCGGATGGGGGTCTCTTATGCGGTGTCAAAGGTCTGTGGCCACAAAAAATGAAACTAGCCAAGGTCTTAACTCACATGGGAGGCTCTGCTTCAAACCTACCAGTGCGGGAGCTGCTTTAAAGGTATTACTGCTGTAGCAATACCCACAGACACTGCTTTCCGTCTCCTTGGCGCCACAGACTTTAGAAAGAGCAGAGACCCGCCCACAGGCACGCTATAGTATAGAAATCAGGATAGAGTCAAGTGTTGATGGGCAAACTGATAAAACGTTGGCCCTGCTTTCACTTTTGCCTTTTGGATTTCGTAAAAGGCTCCGACGTGCGGATTACCGGTTGCGGATTGCAGGTGTTTTAGATGGGTAACGGGAGGAGAGGGGGGGGGACTGAAACTGCCAGGTCGAAAAAGCCAAAAAATAATTTAGCAGCTCCTGTCAACGTATGACGTAATCAGCACAACACAGCACACTCTCCCACCCATGGGGCTTTCTTAGAATACCTTCAAATAGAGAGACGTGAGTTCTGTAGGATCAGCTGGCCACACGCAGCGTCCGGATTCCGAGTCCCGAACACTCTGCTTCACCCTGCACCGCTCCACTGGTTGCAAGGGGTTATAAGCAGGCGGTCCTGCCTCCAAAATACTAGAAAGTGGAGATAGACTCTGTTTTCCATCATGAACACGATAGCTCCTCAATGGACACAACACTCCGCTTCACTTCAGGGTATATATTGCTATTCTGATTGGTGCGTTATCGCCAGGCATCTTCGGCTGTCTCGAGGATTACTTGACATCCTCTCTTCAGCTGATCTTGCTTTGCCGACTCAACACTTTTTTCCCTTCCGTCTGGCTGCTTATTCCCTTCGTTATACAGCGAACACTTTTTTTCCTGTCTTGTAATGTTAAAGGACATTTATACCGCGTACTTCCACCACTGGAGTGGTCCTCTGGTGAATCTGAAAGAAGGGAGGATGGGTTAGTTGTGCATAGTGGAAAAAGATAGAGCGAGAGTTGTGATATCCTGGTGGTAGCTTCAGTTTGATGTACGCGTCGGTAGACTCCCATGTGCTGTTTTGCGGGACTGTGTGGTTTGTTTTGTTGTTGCAGTGTAGTGAAGTGCCGCCCGAATGCTGTGCAAAGATGTGGTTGGGTTTGTTTTGCATTTGAGAGGTGTATGCAGAGAGATGTGTTTTTAGCGGTTGAGTTATTGGGGCCTTTTCTTACCTCGTTGCTTCGGATATAGAAGTCTCTGCTTGTGCTATGTATTTGAGCATTTCGTGGTGGGTCACTCGCCGGGTTCTGCTCATAGTGTTGACATGTGTCTGCAACTGTCTGGTGGACTGTGGATAGGGAGGTGGTGAAGGGCTCCCCCACCCCTGGTTGGAAATGGGTATGATTGTAGGGTTTGCGCTTAGGTTCTCAACGGGTGTACCTGCCGTTGCCTCTGAGCGCTCCTAGGGCGGGTCCCCTCCCTGCAAAATCTAGGTGCTCCATGGCCTCCTAGGGTGCCAGTTGTTGGTTAATGCTCCCTCGTCTACAGCTAAGGTGCCTATCCCTTAGGCGATTCCTAACATAGTGGTGTAGCTTGGGAGCGGGTCTATCTTGGTCTCCCTCCCACCCCAGCTTCTTGTTTCCATGTGCGTTTGTTGCACCGCGTTCTATTTCCAGTGGTGTCTTTTTTTTTTTTGTTCTAGTTCAGTCTGGTTCTTAGGTGAAGAACCAAGTTTTAAGTAATTTCTGGAATTTTAGGTGATCCTTAATATTGCGTTCCAAGTTCTTACTGCCAGGTGGAAGAATGACAAACCCCATGTTTTTTTTCTTGTGTGTGGTGTTGGTTCCAGGTAGATGTTGCTTGATCTAAGTGCTCTTGTCAGTAGGTAAATTTTCTTTAGTAGGAATAATGCTTCTTGGTTGTGGATTGCTCTGTGCGTTATGCACATCGTTTTGAACGTGATTCGTTGTTTGATTGGCAGCCAATGTAGCAGTTTTAGCACTGTGGTGATGTGGTCCCTTCGTGATAGTTTGAGAAGTCTGGCCGCTGCATTTTGGATACGTTGCCGTTTCTTCCGCAGCTGTTCCGCATTCTGATGTATAGGCTGTTGGCATCGTCTATTCTGGACATGATGAGGGCGATGATGGTAATTGTTTTATGAGTGAAGGAGCAAAATGGTAGGATCCTTTTTATTGAGTGTAGGAGGAGGAGGAAGAAGCATTTCTTGATTATTGTGTTTACTTGTTGTTCTAGTATTAGTTTGTTGTCCATTAGGACTCCAAGGGTTTTGACTGTTTTCGACAGTGTGGGCGCTGTTCCTAGTTCTATGGGCTTTAGGATATAAAATGGTTATTTTCCTGTTTTTTGGATAAGACTATGATTTCTGTCTTGCCTGGGTTGAGTTTGAGGCTGTTTGTGTTCAACAAATCATATAGTTCTTTTAGACAGTCTTCCAGCGTTGTGTTCTCTTCTTGTGTGTTTTCCATTTTATGGATTTGTGTAGTCTACGTAGTTGTAGCATGTAAGGCTGTGTCTTTTGATGAGCTTGATTAATGTGGAGGCAGGTAGATATTGAAGAGCAGTGGGGATAGGGACGATGGTGTACCGTGGAGTGGATTTGAAAGGTTTAGTTTGGAATAATTTTATCCAGAGATGGGCTAAATCGGTTCTGCCGTTTTCTGACTGTGCTGCGGGCAGGTCCAGTAGTATCAGAGCATAAGTTTGTGTTGGGAGTCTGCGTTTGTCTTTAGGTCATCCCAGATAAACATGCGTGCTCTCTGTCCCTCTTGTAAGTCTAAAACCGACTTGTGCCTGGTCAAGCTGCTGGTATTTTTCTGTGTGCTCCTTTGTTAGTCTGAAGACATAGGTTTCTAGCACTTTTGTTGGGTAGGTAATGCTTGAAATGTGCTTGTAGTTGGTGAGGTCTTCCATGTCCCCCGCTGTGTCCTTGAGGAGTGGTTTGATGTATTCTGATTTGAATGATCATGGTATTTTCCCTGTTGTGAGTTATAGGTTAAGGAGGTTTCTGTAGCATTCCACTCGTCTGCCCTGTGTGAGGATTGAATTGTAGATGTCTGGAGTGCAGGGGTCCATGTGGGAGCCTGCTTTATTCCTATGTCTTACCAGCTTGACTATTGTCTCTACTGGTAATGGCAAATTCCCTTGGAAGGACACTCGGAGTGCAATCTGCCTCCTCCGTGCCCACGACGAGCAGTGTTGCAAGGTCTGTAAAGTTTTTGGCCAAAACCCCTAAAAGGCGGGTGCACCAGGAGGTGGGTAGTCTATGCCATGCAGGCCAAGAGTCACTCATAACTGGGTCCCGGCTGATGACCAAGTTGCTTGGCACACTACCTCAGCCCCAGAATTCGTTGAGGATGTCCTCAAGGAATAAGTCCCTGTCAGTCGGGCAATTCCTCTTAACCCAGTAAAGAAAGGCCTTGCTCCCTTCTTACTTAAACCCTCACTCACTCGGGCTGTCAACCCTAGAGTTGGGAAGATTTTCCGTCCAATGCCCTTGGATGCTTTGTATATTGGAGGACATGCTGTTCCGGACTCCCTTGTTGTAACAACCACCAGAAAACAGGCAGGCGTACCACAGTCCTTGTTGTCACCTCCAGACAAGGATTGTAAGAAGCTTTATACTCTTGGTAAGATGATCACCACCTCGGCTGCATTCAGCACTTGTACCACTAATACCACACTTCTGGTCAGCTATAGCGATGTTCAATTGGGACTTGTGCAAGAAGGGATACAAACCTCCCAGAGCCTACCTGTACACAACTGTTAGCAGTGGTGACCCAAGGGCGTCAAGTGACACAGAACATTCTCAAGAAAGCCCTGTATTCAGCTAAGACGGCCAGATGTGTTCTCGAAAAAGGGACCATGCTAAAGCGCCATCCATGGCTTAAAAACTCTGGCTTTAAACCAGAAACACAGGCTTCTCATAAACCTTACCCTCTTTGGTAAGGCAATCGATGAGGCCCATGAGACTGGTAAAAGAGCTTGAAATGCTGAAGTCATTGAACCAGATCTCAGTCAAGCTCTTTATCTTTTTAATAAAATCTTTTTATTTTTATTCCAAGTCTTGGATGAATACAAAAACTGACCGGAGTCGGCATAACCGTTCCCAGACCCCCAACCCGACACCTCCCTCGAACCCCTAACAATCAGTGCAATTAGAGATACATACCTCATAATCTTGTCAACAGAACATTGAATGGAAGAGGTGTTTACTTTACAAAACAGTGGCAATATGGTAACTGTAATCCTTACTTGGCACGAGCGGACATACACTCCATGGGAGACCCTAGCCCAATCCCCTCTGGTGCTCCTGTTATAACCACTGGTTAACCCAGTATTACCATACAATCGGTAGTCTATCATGAAACTGTGGGATCTCCATTTCTAAGGACATAGGAATAAAAGGGTACGCAATAATCGCTCAGCCTTGTTCCACTAGGAAGGGACGCCACATACATTGATTCCCGGGTCGCACAAAATTTCAACATACTAATCCATTCCTCCACCGCAGGAGGCCTTGCTCTCTTCCACGTTTTGGCTATTCGGGCCCTGGCGACCACTCGGGCCATTTCCAAAAGTGTCCTTTCCATTTTATGGGGGTTTTCAAAGAGCGTGAGTAACAAGGCTGTGTAGGAGAATCCCGTGGGCAACCCTAGTTGATTATGCCCATTGTATCATATACTTCTCTCCAAACGTCTGTACATGTATACAGTTCAACACCATATGCATATAGTAGGCAGTGTCTAGGGTGCACCACGGACAGGAAGCAGTTCTTCCGGGGTATTATTTATGCAGTTGTGCAGGTGAAAGATTCGACTGGTGTATGAACTTTTTTTTTTTTGAAAAATGAATTTTTATTAAGGTTTTGTGATTATAACATAGGCAATGCAATAGTACAATCGGCAGAATAAGTGAACATGAACAATCACAACTTTTATGTCCCCCCTTTCCCCTCCCACTCCTTCCCCACCACCCACTGCCTCCCCCACCATGGCACGATAATAAACAACTACTACGGGGTTTAACACGTTATCTTCACAAAGACATATCTCCGGTACAAGGTAAGTTCAGAATAGGGGTGTGGTCGCTCGAAAGGCAAGGGCCATGGCCTGGCAACAACATCTCCCGCACCAGTCTGTCCCTTCACACTCGGAGAGGTTTAGTTTAGACAGAAACATTCGAGTCCAAGCAGGCCATTCCAGGTGTTGCTCGGGTCTTATGCCGATCTTCCATATTTATCAAAGAAGGGAAGCCACAGGCCCTCAATATTGGACCTAGATTCGTCTATCGAATGAGTTAAGAATTCCATGTCATAGATTGCTCGTACCTTAGAGACCCACTCTCGCTCTCTCTCCTGGGGGTTCAGACGATTTCCACTTTTGGGCCCAACAACATATTGCCGCTACGAGCATCATGTGCAGCATGTGGTCATGTTTCACCTTTGGTCCCCCTTCCACTTCAATGCCGAACAATACCAACCAGGGGGACAGGGTCCTTTCCATCCAGTCTACCTCTTTGATCCAAGAAAGGACCTCATTCCGAAATGTTTGTACCACACGGCACTTCCACCACATATGTATGTAGTCCCCTTTTTCAGTGTGACATTTCCAGCAATGTGGATCATAGCCCCTTCTCATCTTGGCTATCCTTTGCGGGGGATAGTGCCACGTGTGGATCAGCTTAAGGGCCTGATGGTGGTATTGGGGTGCAGCCGTGGAAATGATTGGCCTGTCTACATATCTTGGTCCATCTCTTTTCGGTGATGGGAGTGCCCAGATCTTTCTCCCATTGTACTTGGGAGAATGGGGGTTCCCGTGGGGTGGTAAACGATAAAAAGCTGTACAGCCGTGATAATACCCCTTTGGTCCCTTTGTGTGTGATAAGAAACTTCTCAAAGTCTGTTAGATCACTCCTAAGGGTATCTCCCCACCTGCTTTCAGTGAGGGCCCCTTTGAGTTGTAGGTAACGAAAGGGAGAGAGATTGGGGAGACCCAAGGCCTATTGCAGATCCCCTAATGATATAAACATCCCTTCCAACCATAGCTGTCCAGCTCTACAAAGGCCCGCCTCGTACCATTGTTGGAAGGCTAGGGGCTCTTTGATTCCCTCCCAGAGTGGGGGAGCCCAAATGCAGCTCCGGGGCGAAGGCCACGTTGTGAGCCACCGAAGGGAGCCCCCTTCCCTCCATATTGTCCATAACACTCCCAGTACTGGATGGTTCAAAACTCTCCTCGGGATACTCGCCCTGGGAACCCACAACCATTCATTCAACCAGGATTCGTTAGCCTTATAGTAGGTGTCTAAGTCTGGGTAGTTAACTCCGCCCTCTTCCTTGGGTCTTATTAAGGTGTCATAGGCAATTCTATGGGATTTTCCTGCCCAGAGGTAGCGGAGAAGGGTCCGCTTGATCTCTAGGAGGAAGGGGTTTGGCATCTGGGTTGGTAGCATTTGGAATAAGTATAGAAAATTGGGGAGGACCACCATCTTTATGGAATTAAGGCGTGCCATCCATGAGAGGCCGGATTTTGCCCAGCGTTCGAGGTCTCGTCTGATCGCTGACCAAAGAGGGGGGTAATTCACCTTAAAGAGGTCCGCCAGGTCTGTTGGTATTTGAATCCCCAGGTGACAAAATCCCCCGGGTTGTTTACAAAATGGGAGATCTTCAACATATCGCTTCTCTGAGTCCTTGAGTTGGCCTGCTGGGAACGCGACTGACTTGCCTAGGTTTACTCTATAACCACCGAGGGCCCTATATTGCTCTAGGCTATGTAGCACCTCGGGGACTGATTTGGACGGGTTAGAAAGATATAATAGGACATCATCGGCAAAGAGGGTAACTTTATGGTTGGTATCTTCCATTTTAATGCCCTGGATCTTATTTCCTCTGATGGCTACGGCCCAGGGTTCCATCACTAGTGCGTATATGAGGGTGGATAGCGGGCTCCCCTGCCTTGTACACCTGCCCAGTGGAAGGGCTTCAGACTCGCTTCCATTAACTACCACTTTTGCAGAGGGGTGAGAGTACAGAGCCGAAATCCATCCTCGCCATATAGGTCCCATCCCCAGGGATGGCATGACCCCCCTCCATAAAGGCCCAACTCACCCTATCAAACGCCTTCTCTTCGTCTAGGGGCAAGAAAAGGGCACCTTCCATTCTGACTCCTCCTGAGCTCAATATATGCAGGGTTTTACGCATGGTATCGACCCCCTGTCTATCCAACACAAAGCCGACCTGATCGGGGTGGATTAGTCTGGGAAGGCATTTTTCTAGGCGTGTTGCCAGGATCCTAGTAAAGATCTTTGCGTCCGTGTTCAAAAGTGAGATGGGTCTGTACGAACCGCACTCCACCGGATCTTTGCCTGGCTTAGGAATCACTGTGATCCTAGCCTGCAGGAATGTCGGTGGGATGGTTTCCGAGGTTCTGATTTGATTAAAGAGTTTGGTCAGCGGTTTTATTAGCACTGATTGGTATTGTTTGTAAAAATCGCCTGTGTAGCCGTCTCCCCCCACCTCCAGTGTCTTGCCTACCTTCAGTTTTTTGATAGCCCCCTCCAACTCTTCCTCCGTTATGTCCCTCTCCAGGGCCTCCCTCTCAGGGTCTGTAAGCCTGGACAGGGGATGGTCTTCAAGATATCTCTGAATATCTTCTGATGATTCGTCCTTTTGTTTGGCATAAAGCTCTTTGTAAAAACTTGTAAAAGATTCAGCTATACATTTGGTTGATGTCTGGATGTTGCCTGTCCCATCTTTAACCCGCTCTATCCGCCTGGCAGCTCTGCTTCCCCTCAGCCTAGAGAGTTCCCACCCTATCCCCCCCTCTCGTAAGATCGCTGTTTTGTGTATCTCATTTTCTTTACCACTTCACCCATTAGGAGTGTGTGCAGGGCCTGTCTCTTGTCTCTCATTTCACCCAGGAGTTTTTCTCTGTCTACATTACCACTAGTGAGCTGTGCCCTCATGTCCCTTAGTTCCCCGCGGAGATTAGATTCTATCAGCACCCTCTCCCTTTTCTTACTGGCGCCTTCTGCAATAAGGAGACCCCTGAACGTGGCCTTTGCCGCCTCCCAGACAGTGGCCATTGGGACCTCCCCTGTGTCATTAATTTAAAAAAAGGCTTCCATTTCCTTCCGAAGGAATTCCCTAAACACTTGGTCCCTCATTAGAGTGTCGTTATGACTTTGGAGCGTCCTGCAGTCGCCAGTCCATGGTTAGAAGTTCATGGTCTGGCCAAGTCACTGATTCAACCGTGGGGCTACCGACCTCTCCGCCTCCCTCTTCCGATATCAAAAGTAGATCAATTCTGGTATGTTTGATGGGGAAGGGAGAAGAACGTGTAGCCCCCCAGGGTCTGCCAGCATTTCCGCCATACATCCTCCCAGTAGTATTCCCGTAACAGGTCCCTCATAGCTAGGTTATCTTTTGTGGGGGCTTTCGGCCCTACCCCCCTGGCAGACCACCAGTCCAGTCGGGGGTCGGCGATAAGATTGAAATCCCCACCCAAAATCTTAGTGCCTTATGCCCATTCATCCATGACTCTAAGGACCTTACGAATAAACTTGATTTGACCAACATTGGGTTCGTACAAGGTGGCAAATGTGACTCGCATACCCTGGGACCAGCCCTTGATCCCCAGAAATCTACCCCCAAAGCCCCTTTTGGTTTCAATGTCGGTAAGGTGCAATGATTTGCCCAGGATGATACCTACCCCCCTCCCCCCTCCTTCTTTGAGGATTTGTGTGAGGCCCAGAAATTGCTACCTATTTCTTTTCCCTTTATCGTTGATTCTTTTGTGTTTACGGAACATGTTGCTAGTAAGGGACCGCTTGCTTTGTGAGTTTAGGCCCTTAACATTGAGCGAACCAATCCGTCCCTCAGCCATAATCATTATCGTCTTTGCCCCATAAAGTTTCTGTGGGTTCCCCCCGCGTCATTCGCGTGTTTGAGCCCCAGTCCCATGGTGTGGCGTCCCTGTTTCCCTTGACCCTCCCCCCTCCCTTCCCCATATCCCCATTTCCCTTACCCGTTTCGTGAGGCGTTCGTCTCCCGTCACCCAACATACATCAGGGTTGGTAAGACGAACCACCAGGGCCGCTACCCAGGCCCCGGGATGATGAACAATACGGAAAACATCCTCCGTTACTTTTACTAACGGACTTTTTCCCCCTAAAACTGCAGTTAGGATTCAGGCCTCCATCTAGGGTCCCCAATTCGGTGCCCCCCCCCCCCCCCTGTCATCAGCAGACTGGGTTGCATCCCATATATTGCAAGTCCCATCATACAATCCCTCTCCGATGAACCCCGCGCCGGGCTTCCAGCTTTCTGTAACCAAACCCAAACTTAAACCTAGCCAATAGTGGCTGCTTCAACAGTTAACATAGGTTGCCCCCAGCCCGGGCCCCCCCCCCCCGAGGGCCATGCAAACAATTGCGCTGTGAAAGTGGTCATCGACTTTCTTCACCATTCCCCCACCCCTCCTCACGATCCCGCTGGCCTGCCATGGCCTGCAGAGGGGTGTCTGGTTTTCTGAAATGTTTGTGTGCCTTTCACTTTGTTTTCCCTGGTTTGTGCCAGGGCCCCGCGGAGTCTGGGTTGGGTCCCTGACTGTCCCAGATTGTGTCCCCGAGGTTTCTGGTGGGGTTCCAACCAGCTCATCGGTGGCCCTCAGGATGTCCTCTTCCGTCACCAGTTGGTGACTCTCCCCTTGCCATTCGAACGCCAGATAGAATGGGTGGCCCCAGCGGTATCTGATTCCCTTTTCCTGCAGCCATCTGGTGATTGCACCACACTTTTTCTGCATTTGCAGCGTGAGAGCGGACAGGTCCTGATAGATTGCCACCCTGGAGTTGTCATATTGTATGTCCCTTAGAGTTCTCGCCCTTTCCAGTATTCTTGCCTTGTCCCTATAATAGTGGAACCGTGCCAGAACCGAGCGTGGGCCCCTACCACCTCCACCAGCTCGATGGACCCTGTCGATCAGGATGGTCTCCCCAGAGTCAGTCCCCAGTACAATCCTGAAAATTTCCTGTACCTTACTCTCAAGGCCGGCATGGGTTTCGCCTTCCGTCTCGGTCAAGCCAAAAATCCGCAAGTTGCTTCTCAGTTCCCGATTTTCCATATCGTCCACCTTGAGACGAAGTTCATTCTCCCGTCTCTGTATCTCCCTGAACTTCATCTCCATCGGCGTCTCCAGAAGGTCCATGGATGCCTGATTGTTCTCCACCCCCTCCATTCGGTCCTCAAGTGTGGAGACTTTGGCGGTGAGGTCAGCTAACTTGGCCCCCATATCCGTTCTCATGCCCCTGATTTCGTCCAAGATCGGTAGGATGTTGTTCTGCATGGTGTTCATATCAGGGGGCGCTGGTATCCATTGTTGACTCCTAAGATGCATATTGGAATTTTGCTAGGGCGGTTTTCCAACTCATGGGGTGGTGTTACCCTCTATTGTAGTGTGCGGAAGGGGGCCCGGGCGCGCTCCCGCGTCGGCCCAGGCCTACACAACGGTCAGTCCCGCAGTAGAGCCCCGGTAGGATAGGGGGCCCCAGGCGTGCTCCAACGACGGCCCAGGTCTGTAAAGGGGGGGGGGGAGGACCAAGAAGCTGTGTCCCATGGAGAGTCAAGAGATTCCGATCCTCCCCTGTTGGCTTGAGGGGGACTTACAGTGTGCTGGAGGGGGCACGGGCGCGCTCCCGCGTCGGCCCAGGCCTACAGTCTTTTGCTGGCTCCGTGACGCAGAGGGGCCTGTGAGGATCTGGTGTCGGGCCGGAGGAGGGACGGAGAAGGGGGGCCCAGGCCGTGCGATTAGTCGCTGGAAGGGAGGGGGGGGACACAGCGACACCCCGTCAGTGTCTGGATGTCCGACGCCCGTATCAGTCACCGGCCGTCCCGCGAAGTGGTCACCGGCTGTCCCGCGAAGTGGTCGCCGCTCACTCCTATGGACCCACCTGAGGCCGCGCGGATCATGGGGATCGGGGTGTAAGCCGTCTAAGTCCTCGAGGGGCTCCCTGGATCCCCGCCGGGGGCCCACCGGAGTCCGAGGTCAAATCGCTGGCTGCGGCTTGGGGATCACCCGCTGTAAGGCGGTGCACCGTGTCCTCGATTTCTTCATGGCGTTGGCCTGGTAGAGGGGGGGAGGGGTGCGGCCGCCCGAGTCCAATATCTCCAGTTCTGGTGCACCCTCAGAGTTCGGGAGGGTGTCGCTGGGATCCTTAAAAGTTCCTATGGCTATTTTTCCAGGTTTGAGGAGGATAGTGTTCCTTTTTCCTTTGTTATCACGCTGTTATCCCGGGGCCATGCGGGGAGCAGATAGTTCAGGCATCCATCTTGCCCGTGCCCCCTGGTGACCTCCGGTGTATGAACTTTAACTGTATATGACTGAACCTGGAGTTTATAGATATCGTGCGGGTCATTGTGCAGATCGTCCGCCTTTGGGATTCTGTCAGCGGGTCGTGTAGCACTCTGTCCCATCTGGCCATAAACCTGCGCTGGGGTACTGAGCAGATTGATTTTATAAGCTTATACAGTACCAATACTATAACAGAGAGATGGGGGATTCGTCACAAACTGTGCGAGAGGGGAAGGAGCAGGCGACAGCGGGAAATCTTCCCTCAGCCCCCAATGCCTTTCCCGCAATCTATAATAAAGTAGCATCGAGAGTGTTCCAGGGGCCTCGATTCGTCAGGGTTTCCCATTGTATATAAGAGCATGAACCCCCAGTTTCGCGAACTACTTTCTGAAAATTCCCTCAGAGATAAGTGTCACTCTGTGAACTGAATATATTGTGTAATCTGTGTAGTAATTTCCTGTGACGCCCGTGTCAGAGGGCATGGTCCCACCCCCAGCGGGTCACATCGATGGGCTGAATTTAATCTTTGGAGGTTTCGTCTGGTCGGACCCCATAGTGTACCCTTCAGATAATCCAGGTAGACCACTACCTTCTCCAATCTGGCATGCGGGAATTCCACGGAGGGGTGCCACCACCATATTGTGTACTGGATCTGTGTGTGTGTGTGTGTTTGTTTTATTATTTGTAATGCGCAAGCATACTCTCGGGTAACAGTGCGCAGCATTTACAAGGGATTGCGAAGCTTGGTTACAACAGTAATGATTATTTCTCCAGCATGGGGTCTGGCATGGATTCACATGCTCATGAATATTCCCCGTCAGGCTGGGAATCCTCGGTAAAGAAAAAAACCAGTATCCGTTTCGTTTCTGATCTGTCTTTCGTAGTAGTAACCAATCACTGGTCTCTGCGTCATACTGACCACAGCCAATGACTGCCCTCTACCTAAGCCCCGCCTCTGGCAGCCATCTTCAGATTTTTACCGCACGTTCATGTGTTGGGATCCTCATGCTATTGCTCTCGAGCGTTAGTGCTATTTTTTCACGTTTTTTCTCAAAAACTTCGTTTTTTTCGGTCAAAAGAGCCTCAAGCTCCACCGACTCTCCATCCGATCAATGGGGACCCGTGTCGGATTGGTCTACGCCCCTCAAGGGTGAAGATTCGTCGAGCTACGCTTTTGGAGGACTCCAGAAGTTTCTCAGGCCCATCTCGGTCATGGCCCAGGAGAAGGGAAGCTCGACGCCCGGAAAGCTGTTCAGGGTCTGCCTTGGATGCCAGCTGCAGAATGTCTTTAAGGAAGACGAACACTCCTTTTGTCTTTACTGCCTACATGAAGACAAGACGCACGTGGAGAAGGACTGTGCGTTTTGCAGCAACATGTCGGAGCGGACCATGAAGGACCGCCATCAACGTCTCGCCAACTGGCTGGAAGGGAAGAGCCCGTCCGGCAAGAAGAAGAAATCCGAGCAGTCTTTTAAGACCTTTGAGGACGCCCCGGCGACGGGGGTCCAACATAAGGTCAAGCGCCGCGAGTCCGCTGGCACCGGGAGCGCCGAACGGTCGGGCTCTACGGGCGCCAGGCAGGGCGCACCCTCCCCGGCACCTTCAACCACGAGCCAACGCTCTGGGTCGGGTAAGAGGAAGGCCGAGCACCCGGCGAAGCTCCTGGAGAGGCCCCGGTCGAGCTCGAAGGCGGAGGGGGAGCGAGGCAGTGTCCCCCCCCCCCCCTCAAGGAGAAGGCGGTGAGCGCACCAAGGGTGGTGAAAGCCTTAATCCATCCGGCCAAGGCCTCTATCGAGACAGTCGCGGCGGCCCTGGCTCAGCCTGTGGAGGCTACGCCGGTGGTGGCGACCTCGGGGCTCAGTCTCCCTGCCACCGCGGAGGGAGTCCTCTTTTATGCCCTTCGACAGGACCCCCGCGAAACCTCAGACGGAGAAGAAAAAGGGGGGGCAGGAGGTCGCCGTGGATTCGGCCTCAACCTCTGAGGAAGAACTGATCGAGGTCTTAAGCCACAGCGTTGGCGTGGAAGAAGACCAGCCCGTCGGGAGGGATCCCGACGCAGGAGACGACGACATCGTCGAGGGTACCGACAGGGCCCCTGACCGCCCGTCGGATTCCCCTCTGCCAGTGCCGCAAGACAACTCGGTGGCCATTTTGTTGGCTATACAGTCCTTATGCTCAGAGATAAGGACGAGACTGCCGTTACCAGTGGAGGAACCACTCCCGTCGGGGGACCCGGAACCAGGCCCTTCGGGCAGCCCCCCTCCTAAGAAAAGAAGGATTCACCCTCCACCTCCTTTTCAGCCGTCGCGCCCCGTTCAGCCCTCCTCCCCGTCCACGACTCGAGGGGATGATACGGGGACTGACACGGCCGCAACGGGTACGGACGACGAGGTGTACGACGAGGATCTGCCGTCGTCTCCTCCCACCCGGGCTTCCCCGCCCGACGAGATTGGATCTTTTCACTCCATGATCGCCAGGGCATCCGAGCTCTTCCAGCTCTGCCCTGAGGAGAAGAAGAAGGAAGGTTTCCTTTATCAGAGGCGAGAGGCCAAGAGGAAGACGGTCCTCGCGGTACCTCTACTGGACGATATTTGGGATGAGGGCCTCGCCCTCCTCAAGAACCCATCCACGACGCCGGCTAGAAGAGACCGGTACGAGAAGAAGT
Source organism: Ambystoma mexicanum (assembly GCF_040938575.1). Lineage (NCBI taxonomy): Eukaryota > Metazoa > Chordata > Amphibia > Caudata > Ambystomatidae > Ambystoma > Ambystoma mexicanum. Next base: position 865,977,224 of record NC_090926.1, read on the forward strand.
ACCGGGTCCCAGACGCGGCCCCCTTGTGCCTCTGGGCGCAGCCTACCCCGGACTCCGTCGTCTCCGCGGCGGCCAGGAAGAAAGCGGGGGGGGGGGGTTGCGGCCTCCACGTCGACTTCCCCGCCGGACGGCGAGGGAAAGAAATTGGACACGATGGGGCGCAGGGTCATCTCGTCTGCAGCGATGACGATTAAGGCGGCTAACGCCTTGGCTATCGTAGCCCGGTACGACAGGGAGCTGTGGTACAAGCTGGCTCCCCTGCTGGACTTCCTACCGGACGACAAGAGGGCGGATGCCCTGGAGATCTTGCAGGAAGGTGAGATGGCGACGGATATCGCCGACACTGGATTTCGCCAGTTGGGCAACGGCGTGTGCCTTAGGCGGCGTGGATGGCTCAAGGCTACTGACTTCCGTCAAGACGTACAGACCAGAGTCCTGGACATGCCGTTCGATGCGAACAACCTGTTTGGGAAAACAGTGGACGATTCCCTTCAAGCCATTAAAGCGGACACGGAGACAGCCCGGGCTCTCGGGGTTCTCCAGCAACGGCGGCCGCCCTTTCGGGGCGGCGGAGGCAAGGGCGCCTCCAAAGGTTCTGGCGGCGGATTTTCCACCTACCGTCAAGCGGCCCGTTCGTCGTCTCAAGAAGCTTACAGGGGACGAGGCAAGTCAGGCGGACCCCGCCGTCATCGCCAAGGAGGTCAAGGCGGCAAAGCCTTGTCTAAGCAGGATTGAACCGGCCGTGGGGTCGGGCACCGACTGAAGCGCCCCGGTGGGAGGCCGGCTGGCGAGCTTCGTCAGCGTGTGGGAGTCCATCTCCACCGACCGTTGGGTGCTGGACGCCCTGGCCCAGGGCCACGCGCTCGAGTTTCAAAGAAGGTGCCCGCGCGTCCCCCCTGTGGCCAGGAAAGAGCTTCACGTCCCTCAGCTTCTCCGGGAGGTAAGGGCGATGCTAAGGAAGGGCGCCATCGAACTCGTCCCAAGGAGGCTTCGGGGCTCCGGAGTTTACTCAAGATACTTCCTCGTGAAGAAGAAGACGGGAGGATGGCGCCCCATCCTAGACCTACGACGGCTGAACAAGTTCATCAAGGCTCAGAAGTTCCGGATGGTCACCCTCCAGCACGTCCTGGGTCAGCTGGAGGAGGGCGACTTCCTGTCGTCGTTGGATTTGGAGGATGCCTACTTCCATATTCCCATCCCAAAGGGGCACCGAAAATTCCTCAGGTTCGTGGTCCAAGGGCGTCACTACCGGTTCAGAGCCCTTCCCTTCGGTCGGCACCCAGGGTATTCAACAAGTGCCTTGCACCAGTGGCGGCGCAGCTGCGCCGAGAGGGGATCCACGTCTACCCCTACCTGGACGACTGGCTCATCCGAGCCAAGACGAGGGAGCTCGCCGTGGAGCACACGGCAAGGACCGTCCAACTTCTCACGGATCTGGGATTCTCCGTGAACTACGCCAAGTCCCACCTGGTACCCGCGCAAAACGCACTGTTTCTGGGAGCGAAGCTCGACACAGTGTCCCTTCTGGCCTCCCGTCGGAGGAAAGGACCAGGTCCATCCTGGGCAAGGTACAGCGGATGTTGGTTTCCGACGCGGCCAAGGTGAGGTCCATCAAGTCCCTCCTCGGAATGATGTCTTCTTGCATCTACCTCATTCCCATGTGCAGGCTCCGGATGCGCCCGTTGCAGGAGTTCCTGGACGCGCGCTGGATCCAAACGACGGGCAGCTTCGAGGAGAGGATCACACTCGACGAGAGTTTCCGCCGAGCGATCCGGTGGTGGGGCACCCGCGCGCATCTGACGGCGGGCATGGACTTCCAGACCCCAGACCACCAGGAGACAGTGACCACGGATGCCTCCCTGGAAGGGTGGGGAGCGCACACCGAAAATCTGCACGCGAGAGGCCTTTGGCTCCCGACGGAGAAGTCCCTCCAGATCAACGTCCTGGAGCTCCGTGCAGTGTTCTGGGCCCTCAGGTCCTTCCTTCCGTCCCTCAAGGGCAAGGTGGTGAGGATCTTCACCGACAACACCACCACCATGTTTTACATCAGGAAACAGGGCGGAACCAGGTCCCCAGCACTGTCCAAGGAGGCGCAGGACCTGTGGCATTGGGCCGTCGCCCAAAGGATGTTTCTGGTGCCGTTTCATCTGGCAGGGATAAAAAAAACCATTGCCGACTCACTCAGCAGGGAGCTGCGCTCATGCCACGAGTGGGAACTACGGCAGGATCTAGTGGATCGCCTCTTCCGACGGTGGGGCACACCCCAGATCGACCTGTTCGCGACAGCGACGAACTCCAAGTGCCGGAGGTTCGCCAGCAGGTTTCCCCAGCCGAGGAGCATGGGCGATGCTTTCTCTTTCCCCTGGGCGGGCCTGTTCCTGTACGCGTTCCCCCCCATTGCCACTACTGATCCGGCTCATCAACCAGCTCAAGAGGTCACGGTGCAGGATGATCCTCGTCGCACCTGCGTGGCCGAGGCAGATATGGTTCCCGGACCTTCTGGACTTGTCAGCGTCCCCGTCAATCAAGCTGCCTGTGGACGCGGATCTGCTCTCCAGGGAAGGAGGCGCCATCCTCCACCACGACCCGAAGTCGCTGAACTTGCAGGCCTGGCTCCTGCAGTGCTAGAGTTTGGAGGATACGACATACCGGCCGACTGCAGAGAGGTTCTTGCAAAGGCCAGGGCGTCCTCGACTCTTAAATGCTACGGACACAAATGGAAGAGGTTCTCTGTCTGGTGCCACGCACAGAAGATTAACCCTCTAAGGATTACGGCTCCCCAAGTACTGCCGTACCTGTTGACGCAGGCCAAAGCTGGACTGGCACACGCGTCCATCAAGATTCATCTTGCTGCGATCTCCCGATACACTAGAACCACGGGGCGGACGTCCTTGTGGTCTCATCGTCTGGTGAAAGAGTTCATGAAGGGACTGTTCAGATCGTTCCCGCCGGTGAAGGCTCCGGCCCCGGCGTGGGAGCTCAACGTGGTGCTGACCAAGCTCATGGGACCTCCGTTCGAGCCTCTGCACTCGGCCCCGTTGAAGTTCCTGTCGTGGAAAACAGCGTTTCTTGTGGCCATCACCTCCGCACGACGGGTGGGAGAGATCCAGGCCCTTTCCTGCAAGGCCCCGTACTTGACTTTTCATGACACGAGGGTAGTGCTCAGGACGCACCCCTCCTTCATGCCCAAGGTGCCGTCGGACTTCCATCTCAACGAACCCTTGGTGTTGCCTGTGTTTTTCCCGTCGCCTTCGTCGCCGGCTGAGAGACTTTGCACTCGATGGATGTGGCTAGAGCGCTGAAGTTCTACGTGGATCGCACAAAGTGTTTTCCGAAGACGTCACAACTCTTTGTGAACTTTGGACCTGTCAATCAGGGGAAGGCTCTCTCGAAGGCTTCCATTTCCAGATGGCTCTCCGGCTGTATCATGTACTGTCACCGGTTGGCAAACGGACCGCTGCCTGGCCGTCCGAGAGCACATTCCACCAGAGCGATCGCAGCTACCACGGCGTTCCTATCTGGTGTGCCCCTGCTGGACATTTGCAGGGCTGCTACGTGGAGGTCGACGCACACCTTCACGAAATTCTACTGCGTCGATCGGGATTCCAGGGAGGAGTCCAGGGTCGGCCAAGCAGTGCTGCGCAACCTGTTCGCCTGAGGTGAGCCTGGTGAGGAGGTAAGATTGCTTAATGTTGAGTTTGATGTGATGCTTAATGTTGAGCCTTTGCCACCTCCTGTGGTTGTGCATGTGGGTACTGCTATGTATTCTTTATTCATGAGCATGTGAATCCATGCCAGACCCCATGCTGGAGAAGGAACAAGTTACTTACCTGTAACTGTTGTTCTCCAGCATGGGTCTGGCATGGATTCACATGCGAACCCTCCCGCCTACCCCTCTGCGGCTCTTCACTTGGTCATACTGCCACTTCACGTGCTTCCAAATCTGAAGATGGCTGCCAGAGGCGGGGCTTAGGTAGAGGGCAGTCATTGGCTGTGGTCAGTATGACGCAGAGACCAGTGATTGGTTACTACTACGAAAGACAGATCAGAAACGAAACTGATACTGGTTTTTTCTTTACCGAGGATTCCCAGCCTGACGACGGGGAATATTCATGAGCATGTGAATCCATGCCAGACCCATGCTGGAGAACAACAGTTACAGGTAAGTAACTTGTTCCTTATATGACCCTGAATTAGACCAAGAAGATCTCTCCTTTGTGGAGGCGTCTGACCCTCAACTTAATGAAGAGGATACAGTTGAACCTTATTATGGGGATGACGAAGACCCAGAGGCAGACCAAGAGGCTAACATGTACGACATAGATTCCCCTCTTAATCAAGACACTCCAGTTGCAGGTGTCAATTCCCCTGTCGATAATCAACCCCTCCTTAATGAAGTAGTAGCCAAGGTGGCGGAACTCTTCCAAATTGATACACAGGAGGTACATGAGGATAGAGATTTTGCAGAATAAACACTGGGGGACAAAAAGACAGTGGGCCAGTTTATCTCGCTACTAAAATCGGTGCAACTCAGGATACAGCCATCTTTAGAAGCACCCAATCTCACACGGGCCGTGAACCCGCGTGTGGAAAAATTATTCTGGCCTGCGCCCTCCGACCCTTTACTCCGACCCTTTATATATTAGAGGCCAACTAAGACCGACTCCTTAGTTGTCACCACAACTAGAAAGAGAGCAGGCACAGTCTTTGCTTCCTCCTGAGGCTCCACCTGATAAGGAAAGCAAAAAGATTGCCGCCTCCTGCGACCTATCAAACCAGGATAGCCAACAACGCAACCCTTTTGAGTAGTTGACATAAGTGGGAAGAGATTTCTGCGTTACTTTCATCTGCCCCGGAGCCACTCAAATCACAACTAGCTCAGGTGGCAGCAGATGGAAGGGCTGTATCTACCTGTCTCCTTAAATCAAATTTCGATGTAGCGGACAATGCCGGAAGAGTCATTGCATAGGGGACTGTTATAAGGAGGAATGCATGGCTTCGCCAGTCAGACTTTAGGCCAGAAACACAAGCCACTCTAATGAACATGCCAGTGGAACCTAACATGCTCTTTGGTAAGGCCGTGGAAGACGCACTTAAAACAGCAAATGACGTGTATGACACTCTAAAATATTTAGGTCAGCTCGCAAACGAGCCTACTGGTCAGCGAGGTAACAGTAATTTTCTGCTGTTTTCAGGGCCAAAATTCAGAGGATCCGGTTACAATCCAGGCCAAGGCTCCTCCTGGGGGAATAATCAAGGACAAACCTTCCAAGGCTATCCCAGAGGACAACGCAGAGGTCGGAGCAGAGACCCTGCTCGAGGTAGAACCCCACCTCAGAGCAAGTGACATTCCGCTCCAGGTACCCTCCCATGCATCTCCAGTAGGACACATTTCCAAATTCACCAACGCATGGGAGGGTATCACCTTGGACAGATGGGTGCTGTCCGTGGTAGCAGAGGGCTACTGTATAGCACTACTTCAACGTCCTCACGACCACCCCCCACGACAGAAAATCCACTCGGAAGAACATCAGCGGATCCTTCTAGAAGAGATAACTACACTTCTATTAAAGGACGCCATAGAAGTGGTCCCAGCCAGCCAGGTAAACGGGGGTATTTATTCAACTTAATTCCTTGTGCCAAAGAAAGATCTAATAATGCGCCCTGTATTAGATTTACGCCCTGCAAACAAGTATGTCAACCCACAAAAGTTCTGCATGACTACGCTACAAGAGGTAATCCCGCTACTAAAAAAGGGGGATAAGATGGCAACACTGGATATGAAAGATGTCTATTTTCATATTTCAATGGTCCCAGTGCACAGAAGATTCTTGCATTTCAGGATAGCGAACAAACAATACCAATTCAAAGTGCTGCCCTTTGGAATAGCCTCGGCTCAAGGGTATTCACAAAGGTACTGGCGGTAGTGGCAGCGCACCTGCGCAGGGGAGCAATCCCAGTGTACACTTACCTGGACGACTGGCTCATAACAGGGGAATCGCCTCTTATTTGCAGACAAAACAGCCAAACAACAATCAACCTCCTCTTTTAATTGGGCCTCCATCAACGAGAAAAAAATCAAGCCTAGTGCCAAGTACTTCAAAACAGTTCCTAGGAGCTGTCTTAAACGCAGAGGAAGGATTGGTCTTTCCTTCAGAGGAAAGAGTAAAAAATGTGTAAACTGCAAATACCGCATTATCAGGCTGGCCGCCAGATAAGGGTGCGCAAAGCAATGCATTTAATAGGCATGATGGCATCTTGCATTTACCTTGTTCCTCACCTGTGCATGCGTCCCATACAGGAGTGGTTGGCGAACCAGTGGTCTCAGGCAAGCTGTCGGTGGGACGATCTAGTGGTCGTTTCGCCAACACTTGTACAAAACTTTTGCTGGTGGACGAGAGAAAACTTAACAAAAGGGAAACCGTTCTAAGACCCAGAGGTACAGGCAGTGGTCACAACGGACGCCTCACTAGGAGGGTGGGAGGGCTCACTACCTTCACCAGAAAGCTCGTGGTCTGTGGTCTCACACTGCAGCTCAGAACCACATCAGTGTGCTGATGCTTCTGGCAGTATTCAAAGCCCTTCAGGCATTCAAACCCCATTTAACAAACCTGTCGGTGCAGATCCTAACAGACAGCACTACAGTGATGTTTATCAACAAACTGGGCGTACACGTTCTCCAGCTCTATCGGACATGCACAAAAAATCTGGAAATGGGCACTCAAACGGAAAATGTTCTTGTCATCGCATCAAGTTCCAGGGGAACTCAACGCTCTAGAGGCTCATTGAGCAGAGATCCCCTACCAAGGGAACACGAGTGGCGTCAACACAAAGAAGTCGTAGAACACCTCGTCTCTCAATGGGGTTTCCCCAACTATAGACTTATTCGCTGTTAGGCAGAATCCTGTGCAGTGCCCTTGGGGACCACTACACACAATTAAGACTACAGGTGGCAACACAAGTTTTACCTTGGGTACAAGCCTGTACTACTATGTTAAAGTGGTAGCAGGCTTATCTCAGCCAGGCTTATCTCAAGAGGATATGAGCAGTAGCAGAGATTACACGAAGGGACCACAATTACAGTGACTCAAGCAAACACTGACTCAAGGTTTCGGGTAAAAAATCGAAGTACATTTATTCTTAAACAATTTATCATCAACACGACACTTCTATTAATTCAAAAACCACACGTAAAATATGCTACAACTAGCCAATACACTTTGTACAGTACTATTTGAGGGAAGGTACCCTGTGTTTGAATGGACCGGTGTTATGAAACAGAACACGTTACCGTGAATACAATTGCGATCACTTTTTGACAGTTCGGCCTACTAGATAAACGCGTATCCGCGGCAAGAAATGCTACCAAGGCAAAAACACACTTAGCACCCGAGATACCCAGAGCGAGTTGGGGGCAAAAATCACAGGCTATGTGTTGGTTAGGCAGACAGAATCGAAGAACACACATAGACAGGAATTCAAGAGTCAAAGGGCCGGAGCCAAATTTAAGTGACATCGGGTGTCTGTTGTCGAGGATCACACAGTCGGACAGTTCGAGATTCAACGTTGCCAAGAGTACTTTGATATTGTCTATGTTCGGAAGCAAAAGTTATAAGAAGGAGGGAAAAGTAAGGACCAGCCTTAAAGTAGAGAAATGGGGATTTCACCCAAAATTCCTCAAACAGGACAGAGTACCTTTCTCAAAGAATGAAGCTGGTGCCACAGCAGTTGTTCCTGTTGGTTTCCTACAGACCCACGCTTTCCTGCAGCTTCAGCACAAAGGGCGATGAGGGGGTCCGCACCACACAGGGATGAGGCCGGCAGCAGCGACAATGAATAAAAGGTGCGCTCCTTAAAACAGGAGAGGTTCTTCAGGTGGCTATCCGGACCACTACAGCAGTGTGCAGCGATTTCAACCACGAAGGCAACCTCTGGCTTAAGAAGATGAGCTGGTTATCCCCACCAGGCTCAAAGGGGAGAAGACTTCCGGACTGGATCTCCTCTTAGTCGTTGAAGGGTAGATAGCTCACTCAGGACTGCAGCAGGGCTTCACCGGTACGGGGTAGTTGCAGCAGTCGAGCTCTCCTCCACTTCTCATTGGTTCCTTGTAGTTCCAGTGGCGACTCTCTGACTTCCAGCCGAAGAGATCTGCCTTTTATACGAAAATCCCCCATTTACACAGCCTGGCTGTCAATCCCCCGGCAGGGGGGGTTGTCCAGCCCGGACAACCACCTTGCCCAATCATGACAACGTGCGACTTACGTTTCCTAGGATACCCTGTGCAGGGGGTGACTACACCCCTCCCTCACATTCAGCCCACCTAGACACCCAGGCGCCTTGAGGAGGGCTTCTAGGTAGAAGCCCGCCAAAAGACGGTAAACAAAGAAGGCAAACCTGGTTTGCTGCGCAAAGTAAAACACAAGAAGGAGTTTAACAAAAAGAAATGGCGAATAAACCGCACCGGAGCCAAACGAAAAAGGATTTGGTCAAGCGGGTTTAAGTTGAGGCTAACACAATAGCCTACAATATTACCACGGTTATATAAGATAACCGCGGTAGAAATTTAGAGTAGATACCACTGCCACCAGCCATGTTAAAAGAGCAAAACAATGCTCTAGGAGGAACCAATAAAGTTAACCCTTCCAGCACTCCATATAAGATGGTGTGTACTGCATCTGCGGTTAAATTTGACTAAAGTTAATGGTAACTTTACCCTTTTCTGGGGGACAGTAGTCACCTCAGAAATGGAGTCGGTGGGAAGTCTTAATGACAACCCCGTGTCACTGCACTGAAGGTGCTGTGACGCACACAAGGGGGCTACTGAAGTGGTGTACTCCAGAGCTCACAATCTTAAAAACAGGTAAAAGGCACATAGCAAAATAGGTGTAAGAGTGGGGGAAAAGCTTACACTCTTACCAAGTGGAAAGAAATAACTCCAGAGATCCAGCAAAGCTGCTGAGGGACTCACTAGGTAAGGGAAATCAGCCATAGAATGAGAATTCTCCCTAACACTCGCCACAAGTGAAAATTGTCCATGCCCAAACTTCGCGTCCAGGATCCCCCAGCCAGGCTCCAAGGGGAACGCCCTATGGATGAGCTGGTCAGGGAAATTTGCTTACGCCCTCAATGTGGTACTTGCTAAGCTCATGGGACCCCCATTCGAGCCTATGCACAAGTCTAGTCTCAAACACCTGACATATAAAAACGCCTTCTTGGTAGCTATCACTTGCAGAAGAAGGGTTAGTGAAATCCAAGCTTTGTCAGTGCAGGATCCTTCCTTTACTATACATAAGGACAAGCTGGTTTTACGTACTCACCCTAGGTTCTCATCTAAATTCATCTCCAAATTTAATGTAAACCAGTCTATTGAGCTACTGGCTTTCTTCCAAGAGCCCAAAAGCTCTGCTGAGGTAAAACTCCACACACTAGATGTGAGGAGAGCGGTTCTCTACTACGTAGACAAGACCAGACGGCTAAGAAAAACAGATCAACTGTTTGTCTCCATAGCGCCAGGCAGAGAAGGTGACCGCATCTCTAAGAATGCCATCTCTAGGTGGATAGTCCGATGTATCCAACTGTGCTATTCCCTATCCGATAAAACACTGCCTTTTACGACCAGGACCCACTCCACAAGAGGTACTGGAGCCACTCTGGCTTTCATTGCAAATGTCCCCTTGGACAGTATTTGCAAAGCAGCTACATGGAGCTCAATACATACTTTCACTCAGCACTACTGAATTGGCACTCATTCCAAGACAGATACACAAGTGGGACAAGCGGTTCTAAGACATTTATTCACTCATGAACCTTCTCACATTCCACCTCCTTCCACTGCTCGCTAATGGGATCATTGGTACAGTGGACGTCACACTAGGGATAGTATTACTTGCCTGCCCTGTCGACGTCCCTTTTCGAGTTTCGAAAACAACTGTAATACTCTGCAGCTTCCACTAGATGTTGGCCTATGCACAGCATGTGAATCTAAGCAGATACAAGCATCAGAAATATGATAACGGTGAGTAATGTATCCTATATATATAGGTAAGGGTAATCCAGACCCCCAGCAGCGTATGGCTGTGTCGGAGTGTCCAGCGCAATGCATGCATGTTTCTCGGCCCATACCAACCTAGTTAACAATGACTGAGTGCGTTTCTAGAACCATAAAGGGGCAATTAATGGGACATGGTTGAAAATATACAGCATTTTAGGAACCACCACCATTTTCGCCAGGGCGAGGCGTGCCGCCTGAGACAGCAGGAGCCTGATCCAGATATCGACCTTTCGTTGCAATTGCTCAAGGGTCGCCACTTAGTTTACCGCAAAGAGCCTGGAAGGGTAGGTAGTAACCATTATACCCAGATACCTCATGCCCGACCGACACCATCGGAACTCTGTACCAACAACTGCTTGCACCACTGTCGGGGTTAGTAGCAGTATTTCGGACTTGGACCAATAAATACGTAAACCTGAGAATTACCCAGAGTCTGATATTTCCTGTACCAGCGGCTGTAGATTCTGTTTGGATCTTTGAGGTACAACAGTATATCATCTGATAACCGAAATGTGTGACTATCTTTACCCCTCTCTAAATGGAATTCCCTTATGTCCATTGCCAAGGGTTCAACCGCAAGAGCAGAAAGAATTGGAGGGAAGAGACAGCCCTGTCTCATTCCCCTAGTGGGGCATATACTGTCCGAAAGCAATTTATTTGTTTGGATCGTGGCCTGGGGCGATGTGTACAGCAAATAGACCCACTGAATGTACTGGAGACCCAGTCACGATCTACGTAAAACTTCTAATAGAAATGGTCGAAGAGGCGTTGCAGATTATTTTGTGGACCTGCCCGGGATAAAATCTGCTTGGTCCGGGAGAGCCAGTGCACCCATGTGAGGGTGGAGTCTATTAGCCAACAGTTTGCCTAGGATTTTATTATCTGTGTTAATGAGGGACAGAGATCTGTAGGATGCCCAGTTGGTTGGGTCCTTGCTGGGCTTAATGAGAAGCGGGACTACTGCTGTCCTAATGGATTTGGGCAAGAGGCCCACAGATAGAGAATTCATACATACGACATAACTGGGGCAAGGATGTCTGCATATTCATTAGAGTTTGGCATCTCTTGCCCTGGAGCATTGCCGTTGGGAGATTACGGATAACCCTATGGATTTCTGCTGTGGAAGGGGGAGAATTCATCAAATCTGCTATTGTGGGGCCTAACCATCCCAGAGCCACACGGTCCAGGTCTGCTCTAATTTCCCCTGGAGAGACCGATAATTGAGAAGAATACAGTAGGTGATAGTACTCCCGTAAGAATTTGTATCTTCTTGTAATCCCGGGGGCCCGTTCGGGTCGGCAACCTCCAATATACCTCCCTGACTCCTTTCCTTGCAGATTGCCCATGCGAGAGTACGACTGGGTCTGCCACCTTCGGCATATTTTGTCGCGAACACTGGATCTCCCTAATACCTGTCCTCATCTGCAGTTTCTGAATGCGCACATTGTGTATCCGCAAGTAACTTTCCAACCTGTGGGCCCCCTCCCTGTCTGTCTGTTCCAGTTCCTTTTTTTCACTTTCCAGACGACGCAAGGTCGACCCCAAGGATTTAAGTACCCCTCCCTGGAAATACAACAACTCCTTATGAACACCTTAAAGGCCTCCCAAACAGTGCTATAGTTGGGGACTGATTCCAAGCTGCGTTGACCAAAAAATATTAAAGGATAGGCCCCCCAAACCCCCCCGCCCCCCTGATACACTCCCAGAATACTGCATCTTCCAGAGCCCAACGGGGGGACGGGGGTGGGGAGTGCATGATGTCCCTTTGGGGATAGAGACCGTCATCAATATTGGGGAATGATCAGAGAGTGTTGTGGGTTACATTTTGTGAATGTAGCGCCACAGTAGCTATTGAGACTGTCATCATGACCTAGACTATCCTGGAGGCACTGCTGTGTTCCCCAGAATAGAATGAAAACTCCCTGTCGTTAGGATGCATATACCTCCATATGTTCACCAGGCCCAAAGAGTCAGCAATATCGTCCTAAGCTATGGCCGTCCTAGGGAGTGTTGTTTGTGTAGTTGTGGATTGATCAAAATCCCAGGACATTGCTAGGTTAAAATCCCCCACCCACACAACCTCATATGTAGAGAATGTATGAAGCATGGCAGCACAATTCTGAAATAACTGGTGAATCGACATTTGGGGCCATAAACATTAATAAACAGTATTCTTGATTCCAAACATTCACCTGCAAGCACAATGGTAACGCCCCTCAGAATCACATATCCTGTCATGCAGACGGAACTTCAAGGACTGATGTATATAAATCGCTACTCCCCTAGATTGGGATGAATAGGCGGACCCCTATCTATGCACCCCTCCAACCCTTGGCCATCGGGAGCGGGCCATCCCTCGGAAGTTATCTCCTGTTGGCACAGAACATTTACCCTGTGCAATTTAGTATGGTTAACCACCATAGAGACATTTTCATTATTGGTGACTCCTCTGATATTCCAGCACATAGTCAGGGGCTGACTCATCGTTATTGTGTGAATAATCGACAGGAACCATAGTAGGCCAATAAGGCCGGGCCACCGCCCCGAAGTCCTACCAGGTGGACCAACCACCCTCCCAACCTGTTTCTGTAGTGTCAAACAATGGTCACATATGAACCTTGAACATTAAACCACCTCTCGTACCCCCACTGAGGCCAGAAACTCCAAATTGCCGGCATACTTCCCACCCACAATAAACCCTAATACTTAAGTAACAAGACCTAGTGATTGCACCAATGGGGTGCTGGCCATGGCCACACAGCTCGAAGAACCAGAAACATCGCAGCTTCACCTGAACGTGGCACAAATACATCCCTATTCGGGACGCAAGAACCAGCAATGATCAAGGTGCATCTCCTCTCTCCCCCTGCCCCCCCCCCCCAACCCCAACCCCCCCACCCACATAGAGGATGACTAGGACCTATGGCTGGTAGTCGTAGCAACAAACCCAACTATGAATGGGAAAAAAGAGAGAAAACAAATAAGTGTGCCACGGTCATCTGTTTGGTGCCGCCTGGTGATGCGCATGGTCGGATAATTCAGAGACAACGTGATCTAGGCAGGGGTGGTAAATAAACAAGTCTTGCCATTGTGGACTATTTGAAGCTTAGCTGGAAATAACATGGCATAAAAGATTCTTCTCCCTGAGGTGGTTTTTAACTTCCTGAAACGATTTCCTCTGTTATTGCACCTGTGGGTATGAGTCTGATGATCGCAGAGCCGTACCGTAATTCACCCTTGTCCCTTGCAGTTCGAAGGATGCCTCTGTCCCTATAGTTAAGGATCCTTGCGACAAATGGTCTGTCCGGTGCCCCAGGAAGTTGTTTAGGGGCGCAAGGGAGCGATGTGCCCTCTCAATTAAGAACATGTTGGACACCGGGGGGTGCTCCAGTCCATCCATTAACAACTTCTCCACAAACACTTCCATGTTGTCAATGTGAGTAGATTCCGGGACCCCCACAATGTGGACATTGTTTCTGCGTGATTTCCCTTCAGAATCGTTATTCTTGGCCTCCACACGTCTCACTGACTGTTGCAGTTACCAGCTCCCTCTGCAGGTACACCATCCTGTCCTCGTTGTTTCCGATGCGCTGCTCCGCATCCATCACATGGCCACATAGTTTGTCTATTTGGATGACAGAAGTTTCGACCCTGCAGGTTAATGTATCTATTTTGGAGCCAAGACTGTCCATGCTGTTCTTCAGACCCAACAAAGTTTGATTCCGGGTGTAAACATCAACAGCATTAGAAATGAAGGACGTGGCCAGAGAGGGCTGGCCCTAGTGTGTGAATTGGACCAGCTTCGTCTGCTTTTTGTTGTTCCCCATCCTGCTCTGAGACATTCAGGTGATAAGAGGGATGACGGGGGGGGGGGGGAGCCGCGAGTGATATTTGGAGGAATGAGGAGATAGCCAACCAACACTATTCCAGCACCTCCACAACCACCTCTAGACCCGGCTGCATCACCAGGACGACTCCCGCAGTGGTGGCCAACCACTAGAAGATGGAGCACAGAGAGGGAGGCAGTCCACCCCCCCACAAGGAGGCAGGTGTGGGATCTGTTAGCAAGGTAGGCCCGCCCGCGGGCCAAGGCCAGTCCAGGTGGGCCCAAGTACCGGGAGGCAGCAAGGGAGGGGGGGGGGGCAAGGCAGCAAGGCACCTTGTTGCCACTTCAATACTGCTGTCAGCAACCCAGTGTAGCCACGATAGAGGATTTTGAAGGATATTGTATGTCGCTGGTAACGAGCAGTCTCAGGCAGCAGCCATTTTATAGCTGCGCAACAGCGCCCCTCAGCCAAGCCCTTTATCTAACGGGGAGCCTTTAACACCCGCTGGTCCTTTCGTGGGCAATCCGTGTTCTGATCCTCCCAAGGGAACTACGGAACAGGAGGGACTCCTTGGTTTTCCGGACAGGGCACTTCCAGAACTTTCCAGACCCCTCAACAGCGGGGATTTCGGCACAAAAAGGTTAGAGGGAGAAACTCTGCAGCCAGAGGCGCCTCAGCCAACAAATTACTCGGCGGTACAGGTCCCCCTGGTAAGGGGGTGATTTAACTTTTTACCCATGCATGGGAGGCCATCACCTTGGATCAGTGGGTACTCAACTGCCGCTGGTGGTTTTATTACATAGAATTCCTGCAACCACCCCAATACCGTCCAGCCAAGAGCAGACGGCTTTCGCCGGAAACATGTACAGATTCTGCTAGATATCCAGATCCTACTGCAAAAGAGAGGGATCATGGTCATCCCATATCTTCAGGTAAACAAGGGTATTTATTCAATACACTTGCTTGTAAGTAAACATGGTCTAACCATGAGCCCCGTTTTAGATCTGCATCCTGCAAGCTAATATGGCAAACCTCAAACGTTCATGATGACAACTCTACAGGAAGTAATTCCACTGCTACAACAGGTGGGGATTACATGGCAACCTTGGATGTGAAAGATGTATACTTTCATATTTCAATGTTGCCAGCGCACAGACTACCTCAGGTTCAAGATACAGGACACTCACTATCTGTTCAAGGTACTGCCCTTTGCAATTGCCTTAGCTCAAAGTTCATTTACATAGGTACTAGTAGTGGTGGCAGTTCATTCCTTTGTACCCTTATTTTGATGGCTGGCTCATACCTGTAGACTCGTACAGCACTAATTCAGACAGAAGACCGACTCGTTTCCCCTCCAAAGAGAGGGTTTAAAACATTTTGTTCCTGATCCCTCAGTATGTAGCCAGTCGCTGGATAACTGTACAGAAAGCCATGCAGCTACTGGAGATGATGGCATCCTGCATCTTCCTTGTTCCACACGCCAATCTGTGCATGCCTCCCATGCTAGAGTGGCTCTCGAGCCAATGGTGGCAGCCAAGCGGTCAGTGGGGCGATCTGGCAGTTGTCTCGACAGCCATTGTTCACACTCTGCAGTGGTGGTCAAAGGAAAACCTTCTGAAGGGGACATCCTTCACCACCCCTGAAGTAGAAGCCACCACTGACTCATATCTGTCTGAGTAGGCAGCACACCTCCTAAAATAGACCACGCATGGCATGTGGTCTCCATCAGTAGCTTCCGATTACACCAGTCTGTTGGAACTACTTGCTGTGTTTAAAGTGTTCCAGACACCCCTACCAGATAGGACCGTTTTGTTCTTACAGACAGCACCACTGCCATGTACTAGCAGAACAAACGGGGTGGCACTCCCTCTCCAGGGCTTTCCAAACGATCACAGAACATTTGGAAATGGGCAATCAAACACATGTTCATACTATCACATGTTCCAGGGGAACAGCATCTTCTGGCAGCCGTGCTCGGCAGAGACTTGCACCTACTCATAGAGCACGAGTGGTGCTTTCAAGAAAATAATCTACACAAAGTCTTTGCAGCATGGGGTCATCCAGATATCAATTTGTTTGACTTTGGAGAATGCCCAATGCCCAGATTACACCTTCAGGTATCCTCAAACAGTCCAAAGGCAACGGTCTCTGGATAACCTGGTCTGGAAGATTTGCCTACGCGTTTGCCCCGATTCCCCTGCTCAACAGGATAGTGCATAAAATGCATCGGGAACAAGTCACTCTGATCTTGGTAGTACCAATGTGGGCTCGACAGCCATGGTTCTCTCAGCTCATGAGAATGTCAGTAAAGCCCCCCCCCACACCCCCGCCCCCCCCCCCCGAAACTGCTTTGCCCATACAACATGCTGTCACAAGACCTAGGGAAAATACTGCACCGGTGCCCCGAACGCTCAACTTGGCAGCTTGCCTCCTGAAGTCATAGTTGGGGCTTCTCAAACTAGCTCAGAGATATATGGGCATATTTAAAGAGGCATGGAAACCTAACACCAGACATTGTTACTCCAATAAATTGAATCATCGTTTTGTCATTTGGTGCAATAATAAACATCAACCCAATTGACTGTTCGCCAAAAAGTATAGTCCTTTATCTAACACACCTCTTAGATTCAGGAGTCTTATTCAACTCACTAAAGGTCCACCTTGCTGCCCTCTCTGCGTACACAACATCTCAGAGCAAGGTTTCCTGTTGAAAAATTCCAGTAATTAAGGCATTCTATTTCTAACCCAACTCCCGGATGGAACTTGAATATTGTACTTACAAAATGAATGGGTACCTCCTTTTGAGCCGTTGCATAAGAATAGTCTTAAGGCCCTCTAAAACTGCCTATAAAAATGCATCCCTTTCGGAGTTGGCTTTCAGAAGATATCCCTGAGATTGACTCTGCTTCTAAATCATTTGGAGAGGTAGACCAGGGCTCAGAGAATCTTCTATATCAAAACCAACTATGAAGACTTTGGCATCTGAACCTGGTTCACCAATGTGTTATTAGGTCTCTTCTTGTTAATCTCTTTCAGTCTCCATATGTGTTCATCTCGAGCAAAAGCTATCTCAGCAAATCTTTTGAGCCTTCTAGGTTCTCTTATGAACCCTCACCTACTCAGCTACACTCCCTGTAGCTTTTAAAACCCTTGGTGAAAGAAAATCTCTCAGCCAGCCTTCACTTTTGGCATTAAACTTTAATCAAATTATGCAGAAATATTATCCAGTGATTGTAACACATACAAACAAGAGAATTACTTTAATAATGAAAACAACAAAACAATATTGAATTTTACAAAAACATATATGTGGGGGTAGGTTATGTGGTTAAAACGGGTGGGTCTAAAAGCATAGGGAAACAGGGTTTGGAATGGACCCCCCAAATAAAATAAATCTTTCTTTTGTTATAAATGTTTCATTGTAAAATCATCTGTAATTTAATTTGGTAAAATCATATAGAACCTACAAACATATCTACAAAGAGTTCAAACAGCAAAAAGCATTGTTTAGCACTTAGGATTCTAAAATGCAATACTTGGAAGGCGAAGTTCGTGTGAAAACAGATCGTTTGCTCATCACGATACCATCAGAAGCAGCTTTAGGTTCAAGACCCAATCCTGATCTTGAAGAGCTAAATAACTCAAGGCAACCAAATGCAGGATTCATTGTAACTTGCCAAGATTCACATATTTCTGCAGAAATAATACATCTCGACAGAAGCCTTCATGACGAATCGACTCAGAAGAATTTTCTAGTAAGGGAAAACAAAAATGTTAAAGCCTTCTGTAATGCTGGAAATGCCTTAGGGAGGGACGGGGCCTCCTGTCCTTGTCCTACCACTTCTGTGTGTGTGCTCTCTGTTTTCTGCCACTAAGGTCCAGCCTGGACCTCTGGCAGTGCAGCTCTTCATTCTTATCTTTTGGTGAACATAACCCATGGGATATCCTTATGGCACCCATGGGTGGGGGTACACCCTTATACCCCATTGTGGGATACCCAGGCCCTGCCATAGGAATCAGTGGATTCCTGTCAGAAGCCAAGATGGCCTCTGTGGCATCCTGTTTTCTATTGCCTTTTACCTTGTTTCCCAAAGTCCTGGGAAATCCTGAATCTGTCCCTTTCTCCTGAATGGCTGTTGGGTGGAAACACCATATATGGCTGTGGGGCTGCCGCCTGTCAGGCTGACTGGAGCCTTCCCTGGCGTTGTGGGTACACTTTAGGGGTAGGACCTGTGTGAATAGAGTCTGAAGTTAACTCATTCTCTGTTGTGGGTGTCTGGTTTCTGTGTGTGTGAGACACAATGAATGAGACAGCCCTTGAAAGGCTGGGTTCTTGCCCCAATCCACTTTTTTTTGTAATGGGTGTCTGAGTGGAGTGAATGGCCTAAATGCCTGTGAGCTTGATTGCCTGCCTGCATGATTGGCTGACTGAGCCTGGCTGAGGCAGAGTTAATGAGGGATAGATGTGGATATCTAGGGACCTCGCACTTACCGATTATTTCAGTAGCTGAAGTCGAAGCTTTGCAAGAAGAAGCTGCTCCATGAAGCCCAGCTGGAAGAGAAGTCTGCTGCTGCATTTCTTCAACAATCTGAAACAGTTGTCTCCCAAGGACTGATCAGAGAGGCCCTGCAAAGGAGACCTCTCAGCAAGCTGCGAAGGACCATCTGGCAAAGCTGCTATTCTTCATTGAAGTATCCTGGAAGCCAGTACTGTGTGCCTGCCGTCCGGAGGTGAGGTCTTCGAAGTCCAGAAGAGGAGTGCTGGACATCTCGAGCCAGAGTAGTCCATTGTTGTCACCCAGGGTCCAGAGGTTCGTTTTGTGACTGCTGGAAGCCATTGCTGTCTACTGCCTAGAAGAGGGGTTACCCTGGCATAGTGCTGCAGGACACCCGAAGCTGCGAAAGTTCCAAACTGCCAAAGAACATTTGAAAGGACATTCTTTCAGTCACCACTGACCACTTTTTCCTGCTGGAGATGGCCAAGAATCGTTGGGTGCTGTGGAAGGTCCGTTGGTGTGTTTCCCACCACCAGAAGCTATCTCAGATGTTCCAAGGGTCCAGACTTGGTGAGGGTCTGAGGTCCGCTCCAGTGGTCGAGTCCAGGTCGCCAGAAGCCGTCCTGAGGTCTGTGCTGCGGCTACAGCACTGAAGAACCGAAAGTCTGAAAACCACGATATTCCAAAACCAGACACCAAAGTGACCTATGCACCCGTTGCTGCCAGAAGTCATCCTTGGGACCCAATGGTCTTCTCTTCATCCACCAAGCCTTTAAGAAGACCACAGCAGGTTTCTTCGTCACAGGACTTCTACTGTCTCAGAAATCGTCGATGAAAGGAGAGCACTGCGAAGAGCCAAACTGCTGCCATTCCGAAAGACTTGGGTTCCTTTTTATTCTAGGACTCCGCATCCCAGTGTCTACTTCTTCCAAAGGGGGTCCATCCTTGGAGGGAATTGTAGAGTAAAGCTGAAAAACTCTGCCACTTTGCCTATCAAGGCACCAAAGGTACTGTAACGAGGAAGAGCATCTTCTCGCCGCAGGAGTCGTCCAAGGGTCCCAAGTTCGTCTTGGATCCTGTGCTCCTGTGGCCTCTGTTACTTTGGGGTGGTAGAACCTTTTAAAAGAAAGCACAACATTATTGGAGTGGGCTGTAAAAGACAACATAAATTACTCCTAGCTTTTCTATTACAGGTTGCCCAGGTGAGGGGTGGGGGAATCCTCACTGTCTAGTCTAAAGAAAGCATTCTGCCACTGTTCATAACTAACCGCCTTTCTTTCCTATTCTTTGCGGGTTACACACTATTTAAGAATTCGCCTGCCATTTAAAACGGTCTGCAGTTAATGCAGTTCTTACTGAATGTAATTAGTGTGTGGTACCACATAGTGTGTGTGTGTTTACCATTCTTTGAATAAATCTTTTCAAGTACAACGTGTTATTTTTTATGTGTATACATTATGGAACATTATTTTATATAAAGAAGTGGTGATCACCTAACCTAGAGTGGACATTCCTTTGTGGGGGCTTTGGGGAAACACTGTACTTAAGAACCTGCCTACATCGCCTCCCAAAGCTTAAGCCTGGCTGCTTGACATGTTATACCAAATTGAGAGCCTTGCTGGGGTTGTTCTGTGCCTTTACCCTACCACATAGGTGGAGGAAGTACAGATAACCCCTCAAGTCTTTACACATTCATAACACAATAAAAAAATAAAGACAAATGTTCCTTCACAAAATAACTGCTTCCGTAAATATCTTACAAAATGTTTTCGCAAGTGGAACTATCAAAAGAAACTAGAGTGTTGATCAATACATCTTCAAAATGGAGATTGCCACAAGAATCCAATCCTACAAATAAATCTGGGAATATCCAATCTTTTGATCCTAAGCTTCAGTAGTCCTCCACAACTCATTACTTAAAACCTACTACTGAAATGACCAATCCGGGCAGTGACTTTCTCAATTACGGAACATTAGGTAGTAGCAATGTTAACACCTCCTTCCTTAGATGACAATTCAGATCCCCAAGTTGTTCTTACATGAGGAGTCTTCGAATCCTTGCACAACAACAAATAATGGGCACATTTCCACAAACTGTGTTTAGGAGTGTAAAATATAAATCTGTCTGTCAGAATGTTCCCAAAGTAAAAATAACTTCACTTAAGCAGAAAAGCAACTTTGTACTGAATATCAGTCCGATCAATCCATCCTCAGTCTTTACACAGGAATTCCACTGCAGTGACACACAATCAAAACCCCTTTTTTTCGATCTCATTGGAACGCATATTTGCTCTAGACACCAAGTGCCTCTGAATAAGCAGTCGCAATTTGCACCTGTTGCACAAAATCCCACATCTACATATCTCTTCGGTATACATAAAGCCAGTGGAATTTCTTATTCACAATAGACTTGATTTACTGTCCTCCTTTTTGAAGAGTCTCATTCCTTCCAGATTTTGGGATATGGTATTTATAACACTGAGACCATGGCCCAATGTAAAGAAGGAAACCGATTCACCAAGTTATCTCTGGATAAAGCGAAAAAGGTGTTGATGGCATAAACATTTGTTTAAACAGTGTTTCTTCCCCATTACAGAGAAGAATAATGCTTCTAGAGCCTGCCCCTCAAACAACAAATAACTCCAAACTGGTCATTGATAACTGCTGCACTCCATAACCCAGAGGCAGTTATACCTGGCTACGTTTAACAAATGATTTTTATGACATGCACACATGACGAAAATGATAACGACAAAACATTCTTTTTTGTATTTTTTTACAAACCACCCAAACATCTATTTCCCACCCCTAAAAACCAACCCCAACTGTTTCCCCACAAGATTTAACCCTTTACCCCACTTACATTTTCGTTATGTTTTTCGTTATACATTCATTCGTGAAAACACTTTTGTTATAAAGACTGTATACCTTTAATACTTTGGTCACCATAAGGAAAAGACTTGGAGACTTAACTCTGTGTTTTCAGCGATGATATGGAACTCTAGAGTCAATCTTCATCTTGTTAACACTGACACTAATTTCCTATACAAATTCCCCTTTCCTTTAATGGCTTTCCTTTTTTAAAGGAAACTTGGCTTTTACCCAAGCCTGGATCTTGATGGGTACTCAGTTTTTGTTCCATCTGCGTCTAAAGATTCTAGGGCACGACCGGTTGGGGGATTTCTGGCGGCTGTTCGTAACCTTGAACATGATCTGCAACCCCTGAGAGTCTAATACCCTCAAGATCTTGGAACTTAAAATGTTATGAAACGATTCTTCTAGGGACATTCTTTACTTATCAATGTTTACAAAAAAAAGGATTCAATTTTGTTTTCTTCATTTCCAGAATTGTAGATCTATGGGTTTTATCCTTTTCTGGTGTGATTGTTTAGGCAGGATACTTTGTGTTATTGACTCCCTAATTTCAAATGCACACCACGTTAGATATAGAACAGGACACATACTGAATTTCTATAAATCATGGGGCCTTATTGTGTCAAATGGTCACTTGGGAAATGACATCTCTGCTCAGCCTCCCTTGTTCAGAGATGCCTGTTCCTCAACAATATGTATTTATTTCGAAAAGATTTCTGGCAAAATGTTAATAGGTTAGACAACATCCGGCGGGAAGCATAAACTTCATTTCGGAGCACAAATGGAAAACTTACTATAGAGAAATCATTGCATTGCCTACCCTTATTAAACAGGTGTTACTTTTGGAGATTTCTCCAAATTGGCAGCTAAAATTGTAGGAGGAACTGATGCATTAAAAAGGCCAAGGCTTCTTGAGCCCCAGGTCCTGATGGTATTCACATGACTCTTTTCAAGAAGGAAGGATCCAACCCTATGGTCGAAGGTTCTACTTTCGCTTTTCCCCTCCTATATAAACATCTATAGTGAAACCTACATTTTGGAAAACTTTGATCCTGATGCCCATTTTGAAGTTGGGTAACAGAACACTGCCGACAAAGCTCCAGATAAGATTTTGAAGTGGGAGTAGTTTACTCCCTATTTTTTAAAGTTGGGCATAAATAATTTTTTAGGGAGTAAAAATGTCATTCAAATTCCCAAAGGGAGTATTCTGGAAGCCAGTAAAAAGAATTTGACTGGGAGAGGGAAATGTTTTTGCGAAAAATTATTTATTTGCACTTAGTTATGCATGCACATTAAAAGATGCATGTTTATTTCTTCCGATCACGCAGTAAAAGCAGTTTCTTCCTGTGGTGGTACGTGCACTGCTGGTCCAAACATATCCATGAAGCTGTGTGAGAGAAAGCAGGCGCACAAGGTCATGTGTGTCAGAGTATTTTCTACTCCCTATTTTTATTTTTTGGGAGTTTTTGTCTATTTTTAGGGAGTAAAAGTGGCCGATACACCCCTTATATGTAGGGATGACTGCCGACAAACTTTAGACCTGTAGTGCTCTTAGACTGCTTGAACAAAATACTTTCGACAGTGAGCCTGGCAAATCTGAACTGTTAGGCAAGATTGTATGTAGTACCCTTTTGGAGACTACAGCAACCTTGTACTCCTGGCAATAGGTAACCAAACCTTTGGTATACGTCTGTACTACACAGGGTGGTAGTGTGGCTGAGCAGCCAGGCTTATCTCAAGAAGGGTCAATGTGAGCAGTAGGGTTTTTACAGATTCACAGTGACCAGTATTCAAATAAACTCTTACACTCAAGGTTTCTTGATTAAACAATTATTGATTTAAGTCATTTCAATAAGCCTTCTTCAGAAGGGAACAATATTCACAAAAATACACTTCAAAATACACTCGTAGTTTCTCTAAATCAGCAAGTACCCATTTGGGATGGCACACAGATGGTTTCTACACCCCGAGGTGACTTAAATGAACAGGAAACTGTGGACATTAATATATCACTGGTACATTTAGAGCAATACTGAGTTTGGTGTGAAAGAAAAGGTTTTGTGAATAAAACAAAGGTTAAACAAATATTCTGAAGCAACAAAGTACTTTTTAACCTCCACCAATGCAAAGTAAATTAACCCTTTCCTGGAGGAATGGTGAAGCACAAAGTCTGAGGTAAGAAGAGTCTTTCTGGAAGCCAGGCCAGCCAATGTTAAATGAACATAAGTCTAGGTGAGCTGAAAAACTTCTTGCAGGTAAGAAAGTCTTGCACAATGTTTTAGTAATCTTTGTAGAACAATTGTATCACTGTAGGGCCACAAGCTGGGAGGCTTGAGAGAGGCAAAGCTGCAAGCAACTCGGCAAAAGCAACCAAGACAAGTCTCAACTGAGAACTAGCAAGGCTAAACGACAGAGGGGGGTAAGTCCTTATTTTTACAGTACCTTTGGTTAGAAGAAATTGGTTCCCGCTGGCTTCTGTTCCTGTGTAGGTCTGCAGATCCTGTGTTCCTGGGCCTCAGTCGTGGGGACTAGAGGGAGGTCTTCAGGGTACTCCTGCACTACGATTGGAAGGTCGGCGGCAGCAATGGGCAAACTTCAGATCACCGGCACTTCGCGGTTTCAGCTCCTCGCGGCTCTCACAAATAGCACCACTGCAGTTCTCGGATACCACTTTGGACTTTCCTCGCACTCTGTTGAGGTGGCTCAGGCTTGGTCAGTCCTGCTTCCTGGGAGTCCGGAGGATCTTCCTGGAGCTCGGGTCTGACTTAAAGACACTCACTCGATTCTGGTATTCCTCTCCCTGGCACTTGGGTTCCTGTAGCAGCCATGGAAGTTCATCCAGCCCCTAGAGGATGTCCAGATGAGCTCGTATTGGGGTTGATTGGTCCCACCAACCCAAGGGGAGAAGTCGTCCTTTGCAGGTCTTCTCTAGTCAATGCAAATTCGGAGCTTCAGCACTGCAGCAGGGCTTCACCGGGCAAACCAACGGTCCAGGAGTTGCAGCAGGCGTCTCTTCCAAGTTCTTCGGATTCCTACGTCCTGTGGTCGAATCTGCTTTCCAAGCAAAAAGCCTCGCCTTTTATGCAGGTTTCTCCCATTCATTCGTAGCTTAGCTGTCCCTTGCACAGCAGGGTGGCCGTCCTCCAAGGACAGCCCTCCAGCCAATCACTCTTGGGTGTATTCCTGTAACCAAGGAAACTAAGCACAGGACGTTTCGGGCACCTCCCTCCCTTCCTGCCCTGCTAGACACGCTGAAGCCAGAGGCGGGCTTCACTCATGAATCCCACCAAAGACAAAACAAACAAAGGCACCAAACCTGGTTTGGCTTGCAGAGTAAATCTCAAGAAGGACCTTTCCAACAAGAAATGGTGAAAAGAGAAGACTGGGCCATTTTGACAAAATGGGCACACATGGGTGCTTTACTGCAGCTGCCATTGCAGCCCGCGGTAGTAACACACAATGGGTAGGAACAATTAAACCACTGCCACCAGCCATTAATTGTAGAAAGGGTAACATAAAATTGGTACATGAGAAACTAGACAAAAGGGGATACTTAGTAACCCCTCCAACACCCATTGGTAAGCTAGTGTTTGCTGGGTTTAGAAAGTTACAAAATCTAAGTAAAGTCAATTTCACTTCACTGCTCTTAGAAACACTAGTTTTACCAAGAGAATGTATTTAAACCTTTGGGAAATCTAAGAGAATTCCCTGTGCCACTGCACTGAAGGTGCTCTGTGTCACTATGTAAAAGATGATGCCTATGGAGTTTGTCGGAATCCAAAGTCAAAAGAAACGGAGTCCAAATCAGAAAAATACATTAGAGAGTGGGAAGGTCTCGCTCTCTCCAGGTTAGAAATTAAGTCCTAAAGTCCAGCAAAAAAAGTGGAGGGTCTCTAAGGTAGAAGGGAATTGGCACATTTCTGAGAATTCCCCCAACATGAATGAATGGATCAAAAGGGAGAAAATTGGGGACCTGTTCCAATCTAGTTTCAGATCGGGTTGGATACTTCCTTAGCCAACAATTAGCTCGACATTTCAAACAATCTGTCTGGCCTTTATCGTTCCGTCACAGGCTTTTGACAGAGTTAATTGAACTAAATTGTGGGATAAATTATCGATGGGTTGCCTACTTTCAATTGTGAATATTGTGATTCAACTGCATTTAGGCATGGCTGTTAGGGTTTGTTTGCACACTACTGGAGCCCTGTCTGAACCTACCAGGCCAGGGTTGCGTGCTCTCGTCAATCCTTTTTAATTTGTATTTGAGGTCTTTTGGAACTGGCTTCTTATCCACTTGTTTTTAACTCTAGGATTAATAAAAAGATCACATTTGAATGTACATTTATGGGTGACAAGTAAACCTGGTGGAAATTTGGAACTATCTGGGGGTTACTATTGAGCGAAGCAACTGCCCCAAGTCAGTATACAAACTACAATCCAAATCCTTAATTTTTGCCTCTAAAGTGAGTAAAACTAACCAAACATGGTCAATTTGTCATCCTCCCTCTTGTTCGCTTTTATAAAGGAAAGATTGATACTTATTTAAGTTTCAGAGCCGAAACTAGGTTTGCTAAAATGGAATGCTAGAGAGTGAGTTTGTTTATTTTATTTGTATAGCGCTCCAAACGCAGTGGTAGAAGGGCGCTTAAGAATACAGTTACAGCGTTGAGAAGTATCTTTGTGTTGCATACTTCGTGCATACTTATAATACATGCATATATATATATATATACACATTTATCAATATACAGTTGCAATATACATACAGTACATGAGCCAGTTACCGCGCAAGGGGTGAGAGGTCTGGTGTTAGTGGGGCTACTCTTTGTTTAGGAGCCAGCAGATGACCTGCTCCCTGAAGATCTGGAAGGTTTTGATGTTGATAGGTAGGGTGTTCCAGAGTTGGGGGTAAAGTACTGTGAAGCTTGCCCCTCCAGCTCTTGTTAGGTGGAATCTGGGCACTGTCAAACATAGTGTTGGAGGACCTGGTGGATCTGGTAGCAGGTTTCATGGTGAATTTGTTAGCTAGGTATGGTGGTGCTAGGTGATTGAGGGACTTGTACGTGAGGCAGATGGTTTTTAAATCAATTTTTTGGCGTGTGGAGAGCCATTTGCAGGCTTTCCTAGTAGCAGAGATATGCTATCGTCTAGGAATGTTGAGGGCTGCGCGCATAGCGTTATTTTGTAGTACCTGCAGCTTTTTGAGTACGGATTGGTTAGCACCTATGTACAGGCTGTTGCAGTAATCCAATTTGGATTGTATGAGGGCTCTGGCGAGGGTGAGGCAGCTGTTGGGTGATAGGAATGGTCTACTGGCCCTAATGAGCTTGCCGGTGTAAGCAGCGGCTGAGGCGTTCATATTGGTGTGTTTGTAGAGGTTGGTGTTGGCATCCAGATAGAAGCCAAGGGTTTTCACGCTTTTGGCAACGGGGATGGTGTGACCATCGATCGTGATGTTGTTGTAACTAGGATTGAGTTTAGGTAGGGTGTTGGGGGAGCCGACGATGAGGATCTCTGTCTTCTCATTCAGGCAGAGGCCATGCGAGGCCATTCATGCCTGAATGATGGCGAATATTTTGTTGATCCGGGCGACGTCTGCTTGGTAATTGCCTGTGATGGTGAGGAGTATCTGGGTGTCATCAGCGTAATTTGTGTAGGTGACACCCAGACAGTCCAGTTGGTCAAATAGAGGCTTTGTAAATATATTGTACAAAGTGGGGGATACACAGGATCCCTGTGCGACCCCCGCATGTGATGGGGATGGGGTCTGCTGCAGCTGTTGTTGAGAAAACCCGCATGGTTCTGTTTGCCAGGAAGGATTGTATCCATGTGATGGCAGAGGAGGAGAAGTGGGCTGCGGTGGCTAAGTAGCTACAAAGGATTTCATGGCTGACCAGGTCAAAGGCCGCTGAGAGGTTTAGGAGTAGGATTGCGGCATTGCCTTTGTCTTTAATTTTATCAATCTGGCTTTTGAGATCAACAAGGGCGGTTTCCCTTCCGTGTTGAGGTCTGAAGCCAGATTGACATATTCCTAGCAGTTGGTTGGATTCCAAGTATTCCTGAATTTGGTTGTAGGCCACTCTGTCCAGGATTTTTAGTAGGAAGGGGACTGTGGTGATGGGCCTGTAGTTGGTGGGTATGGCTGGGTCGAGGGATTGTTTTTTCAACCCATGATTGTTTTAGGTTGCTAGGGATCGAGTTATTGGTGAAGGATAGGTTGATAAGTTTGGTGATGAAGGGGGAGAGCTCTCTAGATGCATCTTTTATGATCTGGGCGGGGCAGCTGTCTCCTTTGCAGTTTGATGGTTTCAAGGAGATGATTATTTTTTGGACTTCCGTAATGGTGACTTTCTTAAACGAGAAGCCCAAACTAGTATTGTTGGGCATGGGTAGACTAGGGTTGGTGACCTTGTTATTGGAGAGTTGTTGGTGTTTGTCCTCAATTTTGGTTTGGAGTCCTGAGATTTTATTGTTGTGGGTGTTTTGGATGCTGGTGCACCAGGATTTGTCTTTCAGACAGGTGTCTGGAGGTGAAATAGGGTTTTCTAGTTCCTTCAGAATTTTAAAAACTCTTTGGTGGAGGAGCCTGCCTGAGCAATCCTGGTGTTGTAAACATCTTTTTTGGTGCAAATTATATCGCTTTTGTAAAGTGAGGATACGTTTTTGAGGTTGGATTTGTTTTCTGCGGAGGGGTTAGTTTTCCAAGCGTGTTGTGCCTTGGCTTTCTCTTTTCTGAGTAATTTGAGCTCAGGGCTGTACCACGAGTTTAGATGAGCTTTAGGTTTGACTTTGCATATTTTCAGGGGTGCAACGGTATCCATTGCCTTAGCCATGGAGTCATTGAAGGTGTCAATCAGCAGGTTTAAGTCAGCGTTGGCTGGGAGAGCATTGAGGCTGGGTAGGACCAATGGTAGTAGGGCTTCAGCAGTGATGTTGCGTTTATTCCTGGTGGGACAGGCTGGTGCCGGGGGGTATTTATTGGGCAGTACCTGATTGGTGTTGACCTCAAGAGGATCATGTGATGATCAGTCCAGGGCAGAGTTTGGGGGTCTTTGCAGGTTGTATTGCAATTGTAGGTTGCTACCCAGTCAAGCGTTCTGCCTTTTTGGTGGGTGGGGAGTACAATGAGTTGAGTGAAGTCATGTTCGGTTAGGACATTGGCTACGGATGCGGCATGTGCATCGTTTGGGTCCTGGTAACCGAGGTTGAAGTCCCCAAGGATCATGATTTGTGCTGATGGTTTGGAATTTTCAGTGATGAGGGATGTGATGTCTTCTTCAAAGACCCCAGGGGGGGGCCTGGGGGTCTATATATGAGGTGGAGGGTGATCGTGGTTGTGGGGGAGGTTTGCAGTTTGGCTGTTAGTGTCTCGCAAGGATATGAGTGACACTGTGGAGGCTGATCTGAGGTCTAGGGTGGATTTGGAGATGATTGCAACACCTCCACCCCTAGCATTAGGTCTATCAGCTCTGAGGATAGAGTATTTGTCTGGGATGGCTAGCAATAAGTGAGGTCCAGACGCCTCATGAAGCCAGGCTTCTGTTCGGGCTAGGAAGTCGAGGTCATTGGTAAGGATGATGTCTGCAATTTCTGTGGGGTGGGCAGCCAAGGATCTGACATTGAGTAGGGCACCTTTTAGTGGGGGAGGTATGGGCTTATTTGGCGCATTGTGCTTTGTAATGGTTTTGGTGTTAGATTTGGAATTGGGCCTAGTAGTTGTAGTGGGGAGCCTGGAGCCTAATCTGTCGTTTCGGGCTGTGAGGTTGGGAGTAAAGGAGGGGGGCGGGTTAGGCCGGGAGGCTTGTTGCGGGCGGGCAGTTTAGTATTCAGTTTAGTTTGGTTGGACTTAGCGATAGGACTGGGCTGGCTGTGTGTAGTGTTGGTGGGGGGCTTGGGTTGACCTGGGAGGTGTGAGGGTGGTGGTGAGTAGGTGGGAAGGGGGATACGGAGGGTAGGAACGGTGTGGGACAGGGGAGGGGGTGGTGTCTGGGGCACCCTAGTTTAGCCAGGCCGTCCTGGTAGGCTATGTAACTATTATTGCTACAGGGTACTTTGTCCAGCGTTATGCAGAAAGGGAACATGATTAGGGCAAGCCAGAAGATCATGGTCTGGTAATAGTGGTGCGTGATGCTGGAGTCTAGTGGCACTAGTGGGGGAGCGGGCCAAACTATGATCGTTAGTGGCTAGTTTGAACTGGGTAGAGTGGTCTAGAGGGGTAGTAGCTGGTTTAAGAGTAATGCCCTCGAGCTGAGGTGCAGTGGTTTTGAGTTGAGGTCAGGGAGTGATAGTTTAAACTAGAGAGCGGGGGGGGGCAACCTCTAGCTTCAAGATGACATATTTGGCTAGAAACGCAGCCAGATTCAGCACAGTTGGTCAAAGTACGCCTTGAGGCGCTATAGTCACTACATTTGAAAACACATCTAGATTCGAAATTGTACATAGGGTAGAATACACCCTACCCTATGCAGCTAGATTCGAATGTCGGGCACATCAAGAATGCAGGGCAAAATACGGTGCAGCTAGATTCGAATGTCAGGTACATCAGGGAATGCAGTGCAAAATACGGTGCAGCTAGATTCGAATGTCGGGCACATCAGGGAATGCAGTGCAAAATACGCTGCAGCTAGATTCGAATGTCCGGCATATAGAGTAGGACAGTGCAGCATGCACCAGGTAGTAGTCGGGTTGTTAGAGCGGGAAAGCTAGGCCGTGCAGCGCGCAGCCATGTGGATGCCAAGGAAGGCGGAAGACGCAGCTGCCGCAAGGGCCAGTGTACTTAGTTATCAATGATTGAGGAGCAACCCTTCAGATAAGCGGACCAGACCACTTTTGAGGGCTCACGACGGCGAACAGGGACAAATAGGAATCCTTAATCCTCGGCCTTGTTCCGCAGGTCGGCTTCCGCCTGTCGGTGGCCAGGATAGGCTGATGAGGCACCCGGTTGCTCAGCAACTGGGAGCAGCCTTGTTTCCAGGCCGCATCGCGCCGGCCATTTTGGAGTCAGGCTCAGGACCGCAAAAAAAGGATATCAGCTGGGCTGGTGTCGGGGGGCCTCGGCGGGTAGCGGATCACGCTGTGGGCATCTGTGGGGGCCAGGCCCCTACACAGCTTTAGGATTGCCTGGATGTCGTCTTGGTGTCGGTGGGTGCATCGAGGGAGTCGGGCAGCATCAGGTGGATGCTGCTGCAGCTGGCCACTCCGATGTTGCTGCTAGAGTGAGGATAAGGCTCAGGGCAAACAGGAAGCCTTAATCCTCGGCCTTGTTCCGCAGGTCGGCTTCCGCCTGTCGGTGGCCAGGTAGTCTACTTATGTAGTAGTGTCTTCTATATGCCTAAGGGTGTTGTCATCCAAGCTTCATGATACGAGTTGTCCTTAAAATCCCTACAGGCTCACATAGATTGGACAATATTGTTTCAAATGGATTGTGTCCTCCAAAGTATTCCACATCTTTGACATGTAATGTGCACAGCTGTGCACTTGGGGAAACTTTTTCAGCAGAGGGCGTCCTGCGTCAATGACGTCTGGTCAGTGTCCCTCGAAGGCCTCCGTCGAGGGCAACGTCACAGGATGTTATAAATAGGATGCACGGCGCCCGTAGCCTCAGTTTGTTTTTTTCCGCGAACGTGTTAACTTCGTGAGACTCGGCGCGCCTCGTGCGTTCATCATTACAATGTCTTTCTCTTCGACCCCTCTGACTCCGTGGTCTGGTTTCAAGACCTGCCGGGACTGCAAGTCGAAAATGGTGCTCACTGACCCCCACCCCATTTGTTTGTGGTGCCTGGGCGAGTCGCACAACACCGACGACTGCTCGAAATGCCAGTCGCTGACTGCCAAGGCCTTGCGGGAGTGGAAAGGGAAGCTCCAGGTAGGTAGGGTCTCTAGCCTGTTAAGTCCCGAACATCCAAATCGAAGTCCAAGGGGGTTTCCACCGACGACTCGAGGGGCGACTCTCGTGTTGGAAGGAGTCACAGGGATCTCGGTCCTGGAGTGGTTCCTGCCGCTATTCTTCCTCGTCCCGGCACTCCAGGAAGTGCCGTCACCAGTCGCCTTCCCCGTCGTCATCTTCGGATGGTGCCTCGAGGAAGGCTACGTGCCGACAAAGTCCTCGACTCTGGAGGAATGGGCGGTGTTTAAAGAATCAATGTTGGCGATTTTTCAATCGCAGGCACGTGTCCGGTTGCGCCTTCTGACGTAGCCGGCCAGGATCGGTCTCGTACCGTGGCTCACACGCCTTGGGGCTTGGGTCCACGACGCGACTCGCATTGGGAGCCTTCGAGGTCCCATACGGACAAAGATTCGAAAAGTCGCAAGAGACGTGTCTCTAGGTCTCGGTCCTCGTCCCCAGCGAGACCGCAGCTACTACAGAGGGCTCGGTGCCGGCGTCGACTCGGTCGGCACTGTGTCCGTCTGACTCGGACGTCGACGATTTACCATCGTACCAGCGCCATCGAAGCCGAAGCCTTCGGCGCTCACAACGTCGAGGTTGTTGACGCTCTCGGCATCAAAGCCTTTGGCGCCTTCAGGGATTTTTTCTCGAAATTTGCCTTTGGCGTACCCGGATATCATGGATCCTCCCAGGATGGCTACAGCGAAGTCTGTGAGGCCAGTTTTGGACTCCAGGCCCTCTTCTATCGCCAGACCTGGGTTTCAACTCCCTCTGGCTGACATTTATGAAGAGGAGGAAAGGTCCGAGTTTGAGGACCCTGGTGAACTTGATGAAGCTCCACATTTTTCTGGAGACAGTCAGTTGTAGGAGTTGAGGCAGACCCTCCATGATGCCAGTGGGTTGGACACTTCCCCGGAAGTGGAATTCGGTAGACCTGAGCCTGGGGCTTATGCAGTCTCTTCATACAGTAGGCTCATGGCGTGGGTCTCGGAGTATATGGGCTGGTACAGTAGGAATGTAACGGTATTAAGGTATACCGTTAAAGATGCCGTGAACCACTCAATATTGTTTATACCGGTATACCGTTATACCGTTAAGTGTGCTTTTCAATCTGATTTGGAAAGGCTGCAGTAAGCAAGTTCTGAACAGTCTTGGTCTTGCACTGTTGGATGTGCCATCTGCAAAATAGTTTCAGTTGGAGCAGTTTTTAATGCCCTTCCATAAACCACACGTCCCTGACACAAAATCAATATGTTAGCAATAGGAAGAATAAATGCAGTGCCAAGAAGGAAAAGGGTTTACTTTGGGTGGGCGGCTTTGGGGTTTATATATTTATAATGGATAATGTTTGCTAAACATGACAATGGAGGATTTCCCTGGTTCTATCATTGAATTTACATATAATAAGTCACACTGTGAAATTCACTAATCTCTGTGGGTATTCCCTACCGTCATACCAAAGGGTAACATGTTGGCCCGCAAGTAAACTAAAGGCTTTAACGTAAAGAGAGCGAGCGCGTGTGTGAGTGTGTGTGTTTGTGTGTGTATGCACACAAGCTTATACTACCATCATCCTCCATTGATCTGTGGCATGCAGGTTATAAAGATGGCAACATTTTCATCTTCCCCAGTAGCCAGTGGGGGAGATAAAAGCCTAAATGACCACTTAAGAAAAGCTATCAGTTTACTTTCCCAGTTGCAGCAGGCCCCCTCCCCCCCCCCCCCCCTCCTCCTCTCCACATGTGTGTTTGTGTTTGGTGGAAGCAAGGGGTGGCATTTCAGTGGAAAATATGTTGAAAACCCCAATTCTGGCTCTGTGTGCCTGGTTTTGTTTGTGATGATAAATCTGACAATTTGTGACCATTTAGAAAATATTTGTTAAGATTAGTTAACTCCGCCTGCTATACCACGATAACCATGATATACCGTCATTTGGCAAGAAGTTTATCGTACCGTTATAAAACTAATACTGTGACACCCCTATGGTACAGTCCTCCTGAAGACTTTGTGCAGGATGATCTAACGGACATCTTAGATCAAGGGCCGTCCTCTGACCCGGTTTTGCCATTTCATCTTACCTTACAGAAAAGGGTGGCAGCTGCTTGGCAGTCCCCAGAATTTCTTCCGGCTGTTAATAAGTATTTGACCAATAAATACTGCCCTTCCGTTAGCGACCCCAGCTATTTATCTACTCACCCCACTCCCGAGAGTTTGGTGGTTCAGGCAGCTACGGCCACCTCAAGGCAGGCGGCGTACCCTACCATCCCTCCGGATAGGGACGACAAGTGCTCCGACGGTTGGGCCCGGAAGGTATTTTCTGCTGGGAGCATGGCCTTGAAATCGGCCAACTACACGTGTGCCTTGGCAAGGTATTCACACACTCTGTGGAATTGTTTCTTTAGCGGCTGAGCATGTTCCTGAGGGGGAAGAAAGGGATGGGTTCCTTGCTCTCGTGCAGGACGGCAAGGATGCCATGTATGAATCCCTTCAGTCGGGTTTGGATACGGCCGACAGTGTTAGCCGGTTCATGGCTGCAAGCACCATTATACACAGATTTGCGTGGTTGCGGAAGTCAGGGTTTGCTCCGGATGTGCAGGTCCGTCTTCTGAACATGCCCTTTGATGGTGCACATTTGTTTGGCAGCAAGGCTGACGAGAGCCTTGAGAGGTTACAGACCTGAAAAGCTTAGAATTTTCGTCCTAGAGGACAGCAGTGGAGGGGAGGTTCTTTTTGTTACTACTCATCCTTTGGTAGAATGAGAGGGGCCGCCAGTCAAAGGGGCCAGCGAAAAAGTACCCATGGTGGTCGGGGAAATCGTGGTGCCAAAGCCGCTCAAGCAGCTGTCTCTTTGCCTTCAGGCACTGCCGCAGCCGCTTCCAAACAGTCATGAGGCCATGTCCCATGGTTCGCCGGTTGGGGGCAGACTGTCTCAGCATCTCGTAGAATGGCGGGCCATTACTTCAGATGAGTGGGTTCTGGATTCCATAGTACACAGCTACTGCCTTCCCTTCCTTCAGCAGTCTCACAACAATCCACCGGGGAAACTCTTTGAAGCTTCCGGATCCGCTCCTTGCGCAGGAAATATTGAGCCTGCTGGAGAAAGGCGCTATAGAACTGGTGCCTGTAGTGGAGAGGAACAAGGGATGGTATTCCCCATCTTTTTTGATCCCAAAGAAAAACGGGGGATTGAGACCCATCATGGCTTGCGTTGGTTGAACAAACTTCTCAGGAAGGACATGTTCAAGATTGTCACTCTTTCTCAAATTCTCCAGACCCTTCGACTTCAGGATTGGTTGGTGCTTCTGGACCTCAAGGGTGCTTACTTTCATGTGCCGATTCATCCCACTCACAGAAAGTACCTGAGGTTTGAGGCTGGCGACTCGCACTTTCAGTTTCAGGTAATGCCATTCGGATTGACCTCAGCCCGAGGGTCTTCACCAAGCTAATGGTGGTGGTGGCAGCGTACCTCAGGCGAGGGGGAACTTCACGTCTACTCCTACCTGGACGATTGGTTGATCCGGGCACGCTCTCCCAAACAAGCAATGGATCATCTCGGTCTCACCTGCCGCACCCTCCACAGGCTGGGATTCTCCCTGAATTTCAAGAAGTTGCATCAGACACCTTCCCAACAGCTCCACTACATCAGGGCTGTGTTGGACATGTCCTTGGAAGTGTTCGCCTCCCGAGATAAGGCCTCATCAGATTGTGCAGATGGTGGACAAGTTTCAACATGCCCAGAGTCTCCCGGCTTTCAAATTCTTATGTTTCTCGGCCTCATGGCATCCTGCATTTTTCTGGTGCCAGAGGCCAGGCTGCGGATGAGATCCCTGCAGTGGGCCCTCAAGATGCAGTGGTCACAGTTCTCCGGCAAGATGTCGGATCCCGTTCAGATTCCACTCTCGGTCTCCCAGGATCTTCTGTGGTTGGCCAACAAAGGGAACCTGATGAGGGGGGGGGGCAGTTTTGGCAAGCGTGGCCAGAGGTGATGGTAGTGACGGATGTTTCCCTCACAGGATGGGGCGCTCATGCCAACGATTTGACAGCCAGGGGTTGTTGGTCGCCGTCGGAGTCCAAAGTCCACATCAATCTGTTAAAGCTGAGGGACATCAGGCTAGCCCCGAAGGCTTTTCTGCCTTCTGTACGGAGGAAGAGTGTCCTGATCATGACGGACAACACAGTGACCATGCATTACCTCAACAAAAAAGGTGGGGTTGGGTCACTCGCATTCTGCAGAGAGGCAATGCAGCTCTGGTTCTGGGCCTTCCAGCAGGAAATTTGATCTCGGCAGTTCATCTGGCCGTAGACGAAAATGCGGCGGCGGATGCTCTGAGCAGGCAGAGCACGATCTCTCACGAGTGGGAGTTTGCTCGGGAAGTCCTTCAGGAGATCTTTGCTCTTTGGGGAACCCCGCATGTGGATCTCTTTGCCACCAGTGTCAACCGGAAGTGCGAGAGAAGAGGAGCCTTGGGGAATGCGTTTGTGGTGGATTGGTCCTTCCCACTGTTGTACGCGTTTCCTCCAGTCCCAGTCATTGCTCAAGTGTTGCAGAGGTTAGGGAGGTTCGATTCCCACATAATCCTCATTGCTCCAGATTGGTCCAGGAGATTGTGGTACCCGGACCTTCTAGAAATGTCAATCTGCCCTCCACGCCGTCTTCTCTACCGAGAGGATCTGCTCTCGCGCGCAAGGGGGGTGTAGGGGTGTCAGGTTCTCCATCTAGAGGTTAAAACTCTCAACCTTCACGCCTGGTATCTGAAAGGTTGAGTTGCAACGATTGGGACCTCCCGGATGATACAATGGAGGTGTTGCTTTCGGCCAGGCAGCCTGCAACTAAATCCCTGTACCGTTGCTGGTGGTGTAAGTTCTGCGACTGGTGCAGAGATCACAATGTTGATCCTTTTTCAGTGCTCCATTCCTATGGTTTTGGCTTTCTTACTTTCTTTGGCCCACAGGGGCCTTCAAGTTGGTACCATTAAAGGTTACCTGGTGGCGCTGTCTACCTTTTAAGCACTTGTCTGAAGAATGTTTGGTTTCTCAGTTTCTTAAAGGACTAACTAATGTATTCCCGCCGTCACCTTTCCAGGTGCCAGTTTGGGATCTGAGTTTGGTTTTGAAATTTCTTATGGGTGCTCCGTTTGAACCTTTGCACTCTACTGTCCTTCAAGACTGTGTTCTTGGTTGAGGTTACTTCCGCTCGCAGATTGAGTGAATTGCAGGAACATTCATCTAAGCCACCCTTTACTGTGTTTCACAAGGACAGGGTTGTACTGCGAGCACGTCCCTCTTTTCTACCTAAGGTAGTGTCTCAATATCATTTGAGTCAAAAGGTGGTTCTTCCATCCTTCTACCTTCCTCCTCATCCTGGTAAGGAAGAGGAGCTACTCTATCGGTTGGATCCTAGGAGAGCTCTGAGCTTTTACATTTCTAGGATGTCTATGTTCAGAGTGGACGATCAACTCTTTGTGGGATATGCTGGACACCGATTGGGCCAGGCTGTTATCAAACAGACCTTGTCCACGTGGATTATCTTCACCATTACAGAGTGTTACCGATTGATGGGTAAGGACCCCCCTGAAGGGTTGCGCGCTCATTCCACTAGGGGCGTGGCTACTTCCACCGCCCTCTAGCTGGGTGTTCCTATTAGGAATATTTGTGATGCCGCTACATGGGATTCCATCCACACCTTTGTTAAACATTATTTCCTGGAAACAATCCATGGTCAGGAAATGGCCTTTGGGAAGGCGCTTCTGTCATGATCTCTGCTTCCAAAAGGTCAGGGTTTTCCCAACTCCCTTGGAAGCAGATCCATAACCCAGGTTCCGAGTGCCAACCAGTCCAATTGGGACCTTTTGGACCCAGTCCTGGCGCCAGTGGCACCAGGCTCATAAATATGCCCAGTCCCAGTGCTGGAAGCGCCGGGCTCATAATGTTTGGGTGGACTTACCTGCAGCAGACCATGCTGCTTACCTGCCTGCCAGTTGAGCCTCTGATCCTCTTCTGTTTGGAACTACTTTTCCTGTTGGGTGGGGCAGGAGCCACTCCCTAGATTCAGAACACTGGAACTCTTCTGGAAAGCAGGAACTCTTTTCTTACCTAGGCGTGGCTGTGGAAGGAGACACCTAAGCACTACAGGAGGCTATTTAAACCACACCCGATGGATGAATCTTGCTTTGCGTTATTCTGCATCCTCTGCAGCAGAACGCTCATCGTGTCTTCTGCATCTGATCCTGGGCCTAAGGAAAAAGGCTTACCATCCTGAATCCAGTCTTCAGCAACACCTATAAAGACAAGAAAGAACAGGTTAGCATTACGGTCTTCAGTGACAGCTCTTCACTTACCTGGTCCATCGGCTGTCACCAACGCCTCGCGCTGCATTCCGGCATCTGAAAGACAAAGGCTTACCTACTCTTCGTGCGCTCCGGAGGTCTTCACACTGCATTCCGGCATCTGAAAGACAAAAGCTTACCAACTCTTTGCACGCTCCGGAGGCCTTCGGCGCTGCATCCCGCATCTGAAAGACAAAACAAGGTGCGTTTAAAGACATTGGGGAACTTTAATACTCACGTGCCATTACTCCTTTCCACATCTAACCCAGTGGGTATTCCGGCACCCTGCAGCCGCTCCGAACCTGTACCTGCAAAATAAAAAGACAGTTAGAGCGCATCGTGAAGCAGGCAACAAGCGCTTACTTACGTGCTTCCAGGCGCTTCTATTCATCACACGGGCTCCATCTTCAACTCACTTCAGCCCGTCATCCGCCATCGCCGGAACCCTGCAAAACAAGAAACATCATTACTAAAGACTTTAAAGACATTAGAATTACTCGAAACTTACCGTTTGTGCAGTAAACGACGGACAGCAGTCCTCTGAAGTCAAGAGGCCTGCTCCCCTTATCCAGTGAAGAAACTGGTTACAGCACCCTGCCCCGAGGCAGATGGAGAGCACGGCGTTCACTTACCTAAGGTGAGAGCGTTAACCTTTGGGGTTCTACAGGAGAAGAGAAAGGGAAGAAGAGAGAGACATTCAATAACCCAGTTCCTTAATCCCATATTTTCTATCTGCAGACATCTTACCCTTCGAGTCAGACATACAGTGCACAGAGGTCCAGCCCAAAGAGCCAGCCGTGTGTCACACATCACCTTTGAAGATACGGTATACGCCCAGTCAAGACCGGCGCCTCTACGGGAATCAGGTGAGCGTTACAGCTTCTTTATTCTGCAATCTAATTGGGTACTCTAAATTATTTTCCCTCCCATTTACTGGTACTGCTTTGGGAGTCTGTTAAAGATGTAGAATAAGTCGGAGGACACAATCAATTCGAAGAACAAGTTACTTACCAACTAGTAACTTTCTTTCGACTGGATGTTCCTCCAACGTATTCCACATCGCCCTCCCAGCCTGCCCCTCAGGAGAATTTCCTATGCGATTGCAGCTTCCGTTTCTGCAAGTGCAGTTAAGCAGGCGTGAGACTGGTGCCACACGTTCTGAGGGAAAAAACTTGAACTGAGGCTACGGGCGCCGTGCGTCCTATTTATAACATCCTGTGACGTCGCCCTCGACGGAGGCCTTCGAGGGGCGTCGACGACGCAGGACGCCCTCTGCTGAAAAAGTTTCCGAAGTGCACAACTGTGGACATTACACGTCAGAGATACGTTGGAGGAACATCCAGTCGAAAGAACGTTATCAGTTGGTAAGTAACTTGTTCTTCTGTACTATAAGGCGTGTAACATCCCACCACCCAATTCCCTGTTTATTGTGATGTAATGGGTCAACAAGCATGCAATGTGATAAACAATTGGAGTTACAAAGTATTAATGATATTAAAAAGGTTAGAATGATGCAAACAAGTTAGTAGGCATCCCATTTAGAGTTACAAAAAAAATATTGACCCAGAGGGATTGACAGATGAGCTTAAAATTTGAATTACAAATGGTTCAGATTTTCCTGTCTAAGAGGAAGACTTGGGTAATGTACCAGTATATCTAAGAACATCTACCAAATAAGTATTGGAGGTACAGTTTCCTAAGACTGAGAGTGAATCTTCACCCTTTCCCTGTGAAATAGGTTGTTTAAGAAACAAAATTTTCGTGCAGGACAGATTCTGTTGATTCTGCAGAGATATTACTGATACAGAAACCATTAAACAACTAATTAACTGTTTCTCCAATCTAAGTGGACAGCCTTTTTTGAGAAATTCTTAGAGCAGTTTAGGTCAATTTTGCATTGGGCAGTTTGGTATAACATAAGTGGAGAATCTTTGACTGTTTATTAGTGATATAATTCCTCGCAGACATTTGAATTGTAATTAAGTATTTAGGAAGAGTGAATTTATTCACCACATAAGATTTTTGTAAAATTTTGTTTTCAACGGTGAGGTTTATATTCTGGGAATTGTTTTTGTATACTGTGAAAGGTTTCATTAAACACACATTTTTTAAAACAAGATACCCCTTCCTCCTTGGCCTTTAGTTTCTCTCCAGGTGTCCCTTAGTTTTAGTCTTTCCATACTAGTTTTCAGGGTTTTAGAAGGTGCCCTGTCCCCCGGGGACCGGCTGTGGCTCCTGTCTAGGACCGAGGACCAAGCAACATTAAAATCCCTGTAGCGGATTAGATCTCCTGTTGCTAATCTCACAATATGTAGAGGGTTGATCGAAGAAAGCCACCACGGCCAGTGTTGGGGGCATATACTGTAGCTAGTGTAAGGCGAATAGCTCCTGTCCTTGTTGTTCTCCTACTGAATTTGAACATTTATTCTGTTTCTGAAAGCCAGTAGGACCCCATTGGTCTTAGTAGTTGATGTTGCTTGAAGTATCTGAGAGTAGTGCCCAAACCTTAATTTAAACCCATCTGCTCTAAGGATGAGTCTCGTGCAGGGCCAGTGTCCACTGTTCATCCCTTAAAGTGCTCCTTTACCTTCCTTTTCATCAGGGCATGAAGTCAAATGGACAGCAGTACAAAGATGAGCAGTCCAAAGCACCCACTCAGCCCTCACACCTCTACAAACCAAGAGCCAACACAATCCTAAAGGTAAAACACAGTCATGAGATATACCTCCTTTGCCTTTTGCAGGAAGGCTGTACTCTTAAGAGGGGTGTGAATGTTCTGAAGCAACCCAAACAGCATAGTAGAACAGTACGAAATAAAGGAACAACCCACCTTGTGAAGAAACACAGAATATACACAGATAGAATAGATGCAGCACAGTAGGTAATGAGACAAGGGGAGAAAAGGCATCCAAAAGGCTTCAATGTTCAGAAGGATATTTCTTCAAGTAGCAAAAAGGGATAAACATGACCTAGCAAGTCAGTAGGGCCCAAAGATGGACTGGACGGTGAGGGGAGGGGGGGGGACAGCTGTCGGGCAATAATACCTTCTGCAATTGCCTCTGCCTTTGAAACCTCTGCCTTCACCACGCAACTGGAGGACTTTGGAAAGGACTGCACTCTCCGGGTCCAGCCACATCTTCATTTCAGGATGGTTCATTATTAGTCCAGAGGATTCAAAGAAGTGGTGGAAGACCTCTTCTTGTATGGTCAAATGTCCACAGAGGATTGGACTAAAGCAAGCCTGGTTTAGGTGTCCAATCCCTGCTCTTGAAATGAGTGGCGTTTTCCCTTATGTCGCACCGAAAGTGCTTTGCTCCAGAGGAAGTGGAGGGTACAGGAAAGAGAGGCAGAGAGTCAAGAGGCCAGAACCCCCTGAAAAACTGTACATCCTAGCTCTGCCTCCTCCTTTTTTCAATAGGATCAAAGGCCTTTTTAAATGCATCACCTTAGTGTGAGGCATTACTCTGTGAATGGGTGTGCCTCTTGGTTTCTGCTCCAAGGCCAGTGTCCGGTGGAGTGGCTGTCCCATGGAAAAGTGTGTTACCTGCCCTTACAACGAAACCGAGAGGCACCCCACCAGGCTACTTTCCTGCCCATAGAGCAGGATCCAGCCTGTCTCAGGGGAATACACATGATCATTCCATAGCGGAACTGGGCCACACGTCTGACAAATGTGCCATTTCAATTGTATGTGGCAGTGCAAGGCATACTGACCGCCATACCCTAACTTGGGTATATTTACAATTGTATGTGCCACCAGAACATCTTCAGAATTCTTTTTTAAAATTTTTGTTTTTGAGAACAGGGGTGCATATTTTAAATGCAGCACCTGCTCTGCAGAGATGTGGGCACCCATGGCCTGTGGACCTGCTCTGTGCCTTTGGTAGAGCAGGTGCTGCGAATCAGGCTACTGACACAGCCAGGCACAATCAGATTATCCTTTCAGAGATGGAATTACCTGCATCATTTTATTTAGACAGGGCTTTCACACCCTTGCCAGATAGCAATTCATCCCAGATGTGGTCCACCACCTTCCTTTTTGTCAGGGAATGAAGTCCCCTGAAATGTTGTTAGAACCAAGATACCAAAACGAGGGAAAATCACATTAATTGTGTTAACTACCGACCAAGAGCGCTGTTAAATTTGGATATCATGATCTTAGCTAAAATGTATGCAACACATTTGAGTAGACTGCTACACACTGTAATTCACAGAAATCAGACAGGGTTTGAAGGTGTACGTATGAGTTTGGACAATATGAGGGAGTTGATCAATATAATTAACTTAAAAAAAGAACACAGTGGAACCATGTACTGCAGTTAGCATTGATAGCGTGAAGTGGCCAGTTTTGATTAAGAATGGCTTTGGTCCTGACTTCCTCTGTCTTTTTGACGCACTTTATAAACTGGCTAGAGAACAAGTGACTATGAATGGGATGGCTTCCAATACATTTAATATTAATGGGTACCAGACAGGGCTGTCCACCCTCCCCTCCACTATGCCATGTGTTTGTTGAACCACTGGCAGTATTGCTTAGAATGGATATGGAAATTGAGGGTATTTAAAATTGGACCCTATGAATCAAAGATTTCTATATGCAGATGACATGATTGTGCTAATATCAAACAAGTGTACCATGTAAGTCCCATTAGAGGTTATTAACAATTTGGGCAAGTATCAGACTTCAAAATTAACACATCAAAGACTGAAATATACCTTCTGTCTTATCACAGAGAGCTGTTTGTCTATTTTTGTCTGAACTGTGTGTATCAGAGCTTCAAATGTTTAGGAATGCATAAATGGAGATTTACAGAATATGCTAAGCACAAATGTGAAAGAAATTGTCAGAAATCCACATTTTGTGACAGAAATAGAAGGTATTAAATAAACATGTGTGGGCCAAATTAGAAGTAATCAAGATGACCCTCCTACCCAAATTGGTATCTTTTAAACATGCTTCCATTACAACTACCTAATGGAGTTTTATCAGAAGTTCGTAAGATTTTGAAACGTTTGTGGGGTGCAGTTAACATTTAGGGTGCTACAGAGCTCAATTCGTATGGGAGCATTTGAGTACTCTTAGTCATTGGATTAATGGAAGTATAACAATTCCCGTTCTGGGTGCATGTTGAAGAAGCTTCTGTCCTACTGACATTAGACTGTTATATATAGACAATAACTTGCCAGAACTCACTTCACTGCCAACCATTAAGCATGTTGTACAAGAATAGTCGGATAGTAACCACTCTGGAAAGATATAAAGTACCTTCTATCTAAAGGTTCAGGTCTATAGAAGATTAAGGATATTTGTATGGACAATATATGGTATTTTGGAAAACCTGGCAAAAAGCAGGGGTATGTAGACTAGGGCAAGTACTCGATGATTACTGTGTTAAATTTCGATTTTCTGAAGATCAATTACAAATTAAAGTCAAGAGAGCAGCACAGTTACTGACTACTCCAGGACCTGTTTGCAACTATCCTATCGCCCATGAATGTGAAAATTCATGAATCTCCAGCAATAATTCTTCTTGTAAAGATCTCTTCCTCTGCAGCTACAATGTACCATCTCCCTTACCTCTATTGAAACAGACAACACCTGAGAAAAGTAGGTCATTGTGGGAAAATGACACAACTGGATTTGAATCTGATATTTTCTGACCTATGTGCTGGAAAGTAGACCTAAATATGTTATAAACAAAAAAGGATCATTCACTTTCTATACTGGTCCCCAAGAAAAATGTGCATTTGCAAACTTCTCTTGGATAATCTCTTCTGTACTGCAAGAAAGAGATGGGATCTAGTATTCACATGTTCTGGTATTTTAGCAAAATGAGCGGTTTCTGAGAGGAGATTCATTAGAGAATGGATCTGGGTCCAGACTACTGATTCCATGTATAATGGGACGTATTCCAAATGTGTACAGGGAATGACTGATATGAAACAAACGTGGATCTACAGAGCCCTCCTAGCAACAAAAAAATTATCACGTTTCTGGAAAGACAAATGCAAACCCTCATATGAAGACTGATTACAAAGTCTAGTGATTCTATCAGTGAGAGACAGTTTCCCATCAAACACGATATGTGATTGAGGACTATGAGGGTGTATGGGGCACATTTAATGACCTTTTGAGTGATTAGATCACATTTAAGTGAGACTTTAGATTTGATATTCATTCCACCTATCTTTTCTCATCTTTCCTTTTATCTCCTTTCCACTTTTATTTCTTCTCCATCCCAGAAGAGGTTCTTAATCATGTGTATTAATTCTTTGTCGGTGATCTCCTCAGTCAAGTTTCTGAGCGCCTCAAGTGGTTTGCAAGATCTTTGTATTGCAGTTTTCTATATCTTGGGAGCGGTTTGAGGAACTGACTGTTTTTATGGACGTCTTGTGCCAAGTACTGCAGGGCTTTTTCATCAACCCTCGCCTCCAGCTGTGTAACGTCCTGCTTTATCTCCGCAATGACTTGTTTCATGTTAGCTTAAAGGTATTTTAACTGATCCTCCAAAGACGACAAAAATGCTTGACATTGCTAAGGTCTACATTGGAGGGGATGGAGTTAGACTGAGGATTCCTCTGTTCTCTTCCCAAACTCCAGGAGCAACCATACCCAGCAACCACTGTCATTTTGTATAAGTGAGCCAGCACAGCCCACCTTATGTGGAGCGCTGGGGGGGGGGCTACAATGTATCCCCTTTCTTACCTGGTAACAATTGTGAGTTTACATGAATGGCTGGTGGCAGTGATTTTAACCTTTTATGACTTTTAGTCTTTATTACTTGCAGGCTGTTACTTCAGCCTCCGTAATGCACAGAAGAGCCACCATTTTGCTAAAATGGTGGGCTCCTTCTTTCGCCATTTCTTGTGTACTTGCTGTATGAGGTCTTCCCCTGCAACTCTAGGCTTGAACGACCTCAATGGAAGTTTTGTCTTTGGCGGGAATCATTTGGATTCCCCACCCAGACTCCAGAGTGTCTGAGAAGGCATGAAGTGAGGGGTGAGTCCAAAACTCTGCAGCCCTTTGTCTTCCACCTTGCCTGAACCGCACCAACTCCCATTGGGGGGCTGGCTGTCCTGATTGGACAGCCAGACAGCCCCTTTCTGTAAAATGCAAGGGGAGATTGCAAAAGTTGTGCTGTAGTTCCTGTTAAATACTGCGAACCTGGAAGCTGATGACAAGTTGACTACTGGAGCTGAAACCGAAGAGGAAGTTTAAGAAACGATGGCCATAGGGATTTCCAGCGACCAGAGAGTCTGCTGTGTAACCACAACCTGCTGTAACCCTACCTTCCAAGCGACCTGAGGGTCCCGAACGCGAGGACTCCTACCCAGAGGTTCAAGATGACCTGCATTTTGAGCCATGCCACAACGTGCTGCGACATTGCTGGGCTGCAATACCAGAGTACCCTGGGGCCTCAAGCCATTGTGTGGTGCATGGTCTTCTGAATCCGTCCAAAACTTTGG
Source organism: Ambystoma mexicanum (assembly GCF_040938575.1). NCBI lineage: Eukaryota > Metazoa > Chordata > Amphibia > Caudata > Ambystomatidae > Ambystoma > Ambystoma mexicanum. The sequence goes on from NC_090926.1 coordinate 866,022,151, forward strand.
TAGCCTCCTCCTGGCTCTACAGAAACACGATTTGAATCCCTGAAGTCCCCTCACCAGAGTGCAGGACTGAGAGTGGGACAGGAATTCAACTCAAAATATTTGTTCTTAATCTTGCTGCTGAAAATGGCGCAAAAACCTCAATCACATCCAGCCACGAAGAAGCCCTTGCCTGGAGTCTTCCCCATCGATCCCTGCTGCAAATTCCCTTCCAGGGTCCTGTTCAGTCTACATGGCAAGGAACTAATCGGCTGCAGATCCTGAAGACGTCCTCCTTCCGTGCTGAGGTACTCTATTGGCTAGGGTTTTTACTCACCTTAAACCTTTTGTGATTCCTGTGTAGCTTTGGGGTGTTTCATGTGATTGGGAGTCTTCTCATCCAGTTCACCCAGGCCCACTGCTGGAATCCTCCTGGGATGTCTTCTTTGAAGTCCCCTGACCCTAACTAACTCTAAGTGGACTACTTGTTTTGAAGAGACTTCCACAGGAAATCTGACTTTTTCTGCAACTGAAACCCATCTCACCCTAGCTGGGGTGAGCTAGCACCTAGACCACTAGGGCCCCTCATCTGCCTCTGAGAGATGTCATGCAATAGACTAGGGAAAGACTGGACAAGAAAAGGATTATGCCTTGAAAATTATAAGAAGTTTTTGCTTCTCCAGCATGGGGTCTGGCATGGATTCACATGCTCATGAATATTCCCCGTCGTCAGGCTGGGAATCCTCGGTAAAGAAAAAACCAGTATCAGTTTCGTTTCTGATCTGTCTTTCGTAGTAATAACCAATCACTGGTCTCTGCGTCATACTGACCACAGCCAATGACTGCCCTCTACCTAAGCACCGCCTCTGGCAGCCATCTTCAGATTTTTACCGCACGTTCATGTGTTGGGATCCTCGTGCTATTGCTCTCGAGCGTTAGTGCTTTTTTTTCGCGCTTTTTACAAAAACTTCGATTCTTTCGGTCAAAAGAGCCTCAAGCTCCACCGATCCTACATCCGATCAACGGGGACCCGTGTCGGATTCATCTGTGCCCCTCAAGGGTGAAGATTTCGTCGAGCTACACTTCGGAGGACTCCAGAAGCTTCTCAGGCCCTGTCTCGGAGATGGCCCAGGAGAAGGGAAGCTCGACGCCCGGAAAGCTGTTCAGGGTCTGCCCTGGATGCCAGCTGCAGAACGTCTTCAAGGAGGACGAACACTCTTTCTGCCTTTACTGCCTTCATGAGGACAAGACGCACGTGGAGAAGGACTGTGCGTTTTGCGGCAACATGTCGGAACGGACCATGAAGGACCGCCATCAACGTCTCGCCAACTGGCTGGAGGGTAAGAGCCCGTCTGGCGAGAAGAAGAAGAAATCCGAGCGGTCTTCTAAGACCTTTGAGGGCGCCCCGGCGACGGGGGCCCAACATAAGGCCAAGCACCGCGAGTCCGCTGGCACCGGGAGCGCCGAACGGTCGGGCTCTGCGGGCGCCAGGCAGGGCGCACCCTCCCCGGCACCATCAACCACGAGCCAACGCTCTGGGTCGGGTAAGAGGAAGGCCGAGCACCCGGCGAAGCTCCTGGAGAGGCCCCGGTCGAGCTCTAAGGCAGAGGAGGAGCGTGGCAGTGCCCCCTCCCTCAAGGATAAGGCGGTGAGCGCACCTAAGGTGGTGAAGGCCTTGATCCATCCGACCAAGCCCTCTATCGAAACGGTCGCGGCGGCCCTGGCTCAGCCTGTGGTGGCTGCACCAGTGGTGGCGACCTCAGGGCCCAGAATCTCCCTGCCTCCTCGGAGGGAGTCTTCCTTTGTGCCCATCGATAGGACCCCCGTGAAACCCTCCGTGGGGAAGAAGAAGGGGGGGCAGGGCGTCGTCGTAGAGTCGGCCTCAACCTCAGAAGAGGAACTGATCGAGGTCTTAAGCCACGGCCTAGGCGTGGAAGAAGGCCAGCCCGTCGGAATGGACCCCGACGCAGGTGACGACGACGACATCGTCGAGGATACCGACGGGGCCCCTGCTCGCCCGTCGGATTCCCCTCTGCCAGCGCCGCAAGACAACTCGGCGGCCATTTTGTTGGCCATACAGTCCTTATGCTCCAAGATAAGGACGAGGCTACCGTTACCGACGGAGGAACCTCTCCCGTCGGGGGATCCAGAACCGGGACCTTCTGGTGTTCCCCCTACCAAGAAAAGAAGGATCCATCCACCACCTCCTTTTCAACCGTCGCGCCCCTTCCAGCCCTCCTCCCCGTCCACCCGAGGGGATGATACGGGGACTGACACGGCAGCGACGGGTACGGACGACGAGGCATACGACGAGGATTTTCCGTCGTCGCCTCCCACCAGGGCCTCTCCGCCCGACGAGATCGGATCTTTCCACTCCATGATCTCCAGGGCTTCCGAGCTTTTCCAACTCTGCCCTGAGGAGAAGAAAAAGGAAGGCTTCCTTTATCAGCGGCGCGAGGCCAAGAGGAAGACGGTCCTCGCAGTGCCTCTGTTGGACGACATTTGGGATGAGGGCCTTTCCCTCCTCAAGAACCCTTCCACGACGCCAGCTAGAAGAGACCGGTACGAGAAAAAGTACCGGGTCCCGGACACGGCCCCCCTATGCCTCCGGGCGCAGCCTACCCCGGACTCCGTCGTCTCCGCGGCAGCCAGGAAGAAAGCGGGGGGGGGTGCGGCCTCCACATCGACTTCCCCGCCGGACGGCGAGGGAAAGAAATTGGACACTATGGGGCGTAGAGTCATCTCGTCGGCAGCGACGACGATTAAAGCGGCCAACGCCTTGGCTATCGTGGCCCGCTACGACAGGGAGCTCTGGTACAAGATGGCTCCTCTGCTGGATTTTCTGCCGGACGACAAGAGGGCGGAGGCCCTTGAGATCCTGCAGGAAGGTGAGGTGGCCTCGGACCACGCCATCACCGTGGCGACGGACATCGCCGACACTGGATTCCGCCAGCTGGGCAACGGTGTTTGCCTTCGACGTCGTGGATGGCTCAAAGCTACGGACTTCCGGCAGGACGTCCAGACCAGAGTCCTGGACATGCCCTTCGACGGGAACAACCTGTTTGGGAAGACAGTGGACGATACCCTTCAGGCCATCAAGGCGGATACTGAGACGGCCCGGGCCCTTGGAGTCCTGCAACGACGGACGCCCTTTCGGAGCAGCGGAGGCAAGGGCGCCTCCAAAGGTTCCGGCGGCGGTTTCGCTTCCTACCGTCAAGCGGCCCGCTCGTCGTCGCAAGAGGCCTACAGAGGACGAGGCAAGTCTAGCGGACCCCGCCGTCGTCGCCAAGGAGGTCAAGGCGGCAAGGCCGCGTCCAAGCAGGATTGAACCGGCCTTGGGGTCGGGCCCCCACCGAAGCACCCCGGTGGGAGGCCGGCTGGCGAGCTTCGTCAGCGTGTGGGAGTCCATCTCCACCGACCGTTGGGTGCTGGACGCCCTGGCCCGGGGCCACGCGCTCGAGTTTCAAAGAAGGTGCCCGCGCGTCCCCCCCGCGGCCAGGAAAGAACTTCACGTCCCTCAACTTCTCCTGGAGGTAAAGGCGATGCTCAGAAAGGGCGCCATCGAACTCGTCCCAAAGAGGCTTCGGGGCTCCGGAGTCTACTCGAGATACTTCCTCGTGAAGAAGAAGACGGGAGGATGGCGCCCCATCCTGGACCTGCGACGTCTGAACAAGTTCATCAAGGCGCAGAAGTTCCGGATGGTCACCCTCCAGCACGTCCTGGGTCAGCTGGAGGAAGGAGACTTCCTATCGTCATTGGATTTGGAGGATGCCTACTTCCACATTCCCATCCTAAAGGGGCACCGCAAATTCCTCAGATTCGTGGTCCAAGGGCGTCATTACCAGTTCAAAGCCCTTCCCTTCGGACTACGGTCGGCACCCAGGGTATTCACCAAGTGCCTTGCACCGGTGGCGGCGCAGCTGCGCCGCGAGGGGATCCACGTCTACCCCTACCTGGACGACTGGCTCATCCGCGCCAAGACGAGGGAGCTCGCCGTGGTCCACACGGCAAGGACCGTCCAACTCCTCACGGACCTGGGATTCTCCGTGAACTACGCCAAATCCCACCTGGTGCCCGCGCAAGTCGCACTGTTTCTGGGAGCGAGGCTCGACACAGTGTCCCTTCTGGCCTCCCCGTCGGAGGAGAGGACCAGGACCATCTTGGGCAAGGTGCAACGGATGTTGGTGGCCGACGCGGCCAAAGTGAGGTCCATCAAGTCCCTCCTCGGGATGATGTCTTCCTGCATCTACCTCATTCCCATGTGCAGGCTCCGGATGCGCCCGTTGCAAGAATTCCTGGATGCGCGCTGGATCCAGACGACGGGCAGCTTCGAGGAAAGGATCAAGCTCGACGAGAGTTTCCGACGAGCGATACGGTGGTGGGGCACCCGCGCGCATCTGACGGCGGGCATGGACTTCCAGACCCCAGCCCACCAGGAGACTGTGACCACGGATGCCTCCCTGGAAGGGTGGGGAGCGCACACCGAAAATCTGCACGCAAGGGGACTCTGGCTCCCGACGGAGAAGTCCCTACATATCAACGTCCTGGAGCTCCGTGCAGTGTTTTGGGCCCTAAGGTCCTTCCTTCCGTCCCTCAAGGGCAAGGTGGTGAGGATCTTCACCGACAACACCACCACCATGTTTTACATCAGGAAACAGGGCGGAACCAGGTCCCCAGCGCTGTCCAAGGAGGCGCAGGACCTGTGGCATTGGGCCGTCGCCCAAGGGATTTTTCTGGTGCCGTTTCATCTGGCAGGGATAAAAAACACCATCGCCGACTCACTCAGCAGGGAGCTGCGCTCGTGCCACGAGTGGGAACTACGGCAGGATCTGGTGGATCGCCTCTTCCGACGGTGGGGCACACCCCAGATCGACCTGTTCGCGACGGCGACGAACGCCAAGTGCCGGAGGTTCGCCAGCAGGTTTCCCCAGACGAGGAGCATGGGCGATGCTTTCTCGTTCCCCTGGGAGGGCCTGTTCCTCTACGCGTTCCCTCCCTTGCCTCTGCTAATCCGGCTCGTCAACCAGCTCAAGAGGTCACGGTGCAGGATGATCCTCGTCGCACCTGCGTGGCCGAGGCAGATATGGTTCCCGGACCTTCTGGACTTGTCAGCGTCCCCGCCGATCAAGCTGCCGGCGGACGCGGATCTACTCTCCAGGGAAGGAGGCGCCATCCTCCACCACGACCCGAAGTCGCTGAACTTGCAGGCCTGGCTCCTGCAGCACTAGAGTTTGGAGGATACGACATACCGGCCGATTGCAGAGAGGTTCTTGCAAAGGCCAGGGCGTCCTCGACTCTTAAATGCTACGGACACAAATGGAAGAGGTTCTCTGTCTGGTGCCACGCACAGAAGATTAACCCTCTACGGATTACGGCTCCCCAAGTACTGCCGTACCTGCTGACGCTGGCCAAAGCTGGTCTGGCACATGCGTCCATCAAGATTCATCTTGCTGCGATCTCCCGATACACCAGAACCACGGGCCGGACGTCCTTGTGGTCTCATCGTCTGGTGAAAGAGTTCATGAAGGGACTGTTCAGATCGTTCCCGCCGGTGAAGGCTCCGGCCCCGGCGTGGGAGCTCAACGTGGTGCTGACCAAGCTCATGGGACCTCCGTTCGAGCCTCTGCACTCGGCCCCGTTGAAGTTTCTATCGTGGAAAACAGCTTTTCTTGTGGCCATCACCTCCGCACGACGAGTGGGAGAGATCCAGGCCCTTTCCTGCAAGGCCCCGTACTTGACTTTCCACGACACGAGGGTAGTGCTCAGGACGCACCCCTCCTTCATGCCCAAGGTACCGTCGGACTTCCATCTCAACGAACCCTTGGTGTTACCTGTGTTCTTCCCGTCGCCTTCGTCGCCGGCTGAGAGGACTTTGCACTCGCTGGATGTAGCTAGAGCGCTGAAGTTCTACGTGGACCGCACGAAGGGTTTTCGGAAGACGTCACAACTCTTTGTGAACTTTGGACCTGTCAATCAGGGGAAGGCTCTCTCGAAGGCTTCCATCTCCAGATGGCTCTCCGGCTGTATCATGTGCTGTCACCGGTTGGCAAACCGACCGCTGCCTGGCCGTCCGAGAGCCCATTCCACCAGAGCGATCGCAGCTACCACGGCGTTCCTATCTGGTGTGCCCCTGCTGGACATATGCAGGGCTGCTACGTGGAGGTCGACGCACACCTTCACGAAATTCTACTGCGTCGACCGGGATTCCAGGGAGGAGTCCAGGGTCGGCCAAGCAGTGCTGCGCAACCTGTTCGCCTGAGGTGAGCCTGGTGAGGAGGTAAGATGCTTAATGTTGAGTTGATGTGATGCTTAATGTTGAGCCTTTGCCACCTCCCGTGGTTGTGCATGTGTGTACTGCTATGTATTCTTTATTCATGAGCATGTGAATCCATGCCAGACCCCATGCTGGAGAAGGAACAAGTTACTTACCTGTAACTGTTGTTCTCCAGCATGGGTCTGGCATGGATTCACATGCGAACCCTCCCGCCTACCCCTCTGCGGCTCTTCACTTGGTCATACTGCCACTTCACGTGCTTCCAAATCTGAAGATGGCTGCCAGAGGCGGTGCTTAGGTAGAGGGCAGTCATTGGCTGTGGTCAGTATGACGCAGAGACCAGTGATTGGTTATTACTACGAAAGACAGATCAGAAACGAAACTGATACTGGTTTTTTCTTTACCGAGGATTCCCAGCCTGACGACGGGGAATATTCATGAGCATGTGAATCCATGCCAGACCCATGCTGGAGAACAACAGTTACAGGTAAGTAACTTGTTCCTTTCCCTGGTCTGTTATACAGATTCTAAAACAGTCTTTGGTGTATACATGTGTGACGTTCTGAAGAAGTGTACTGTGGTTTAGCTGACCTTGGTCTGATTGGTGCAATCCGAACATAAGTTGGAGAGTTCTTGCTTACCTCAATCTGTGTTCCACTGATCTGAAAAGCAACGGTAATAGTTTATTACACCATTAGTTCTTATTCACCTAGTACAACTGACGGTTATCCTGAATGTGGTTATAGGTTCAACTTGAACCATTTGATTAATACATTAATACATTTTATCTTCTATGTTATATTCTGTTCATGCGATTATGAATCCTCAAACTCGAATTATAAATGTATATGATCCCCCTACGTGACTGTATACTAAGATAATCCTGAGGGCTATTAGCGAAGTACTTCTTACTGGTATGAAAAATATGTGTAGTGGTATATTGATAGCAGGAGATTTAAATGCCAGGGATTTACACCTTAAATACATTTCCCCTGGTGGCACTGACAGTAAATGGCCTACATTTTTAGTCTCCGATCGGTTCAAGTGCCTTGCCTTTGAGGTAGTTACACCTATGATTCCTACTTACACATGGTCTAATGGTAATGTATGCTCCCATATTGATTGTCATTACTGATTCATTGATGTGTTTTCATTGTAAGCCAGTCAAAATATTGCCTAATATGGGCAGCGATCATTCTTTAAGTGGCAAGTGAATCTACCTGAAATCCAACACACTTTATTTCACAAAATTAACATAAGATTAGTTTGCAGGGTAACTGGATAATTTGGACCGGTGCGAAGATAAACGATATTAACTTCATTTATGCAAATCAGGAGGAGTTTGAGCTTTGGATGATCCAGAGAAAGTGGGATATGGAAAGGAGGCTCTGAGTGAAAAAAATCTGCAAATGTACCCATCGGCAAAAAAATAAAAACAAGCCTTGAAAATTCCTTTAGCTCCATTTCCTCTCCCTTTGATATACTGATTCGCCAATGTAAACTCGAGTTTTATAAAGCGAGGGAGAATATTAAATATTGCCTGTATACAAGAGGGAGAATCTGAATTGATTAATCGGGTTGCTCAGTATAAGAATTGGTTGCGATCCAATAAATGCTCTTTTAGAAGTGTAAATTGGCTGTTGATGTTTGGCTTATTAAAAACTAATGATAAGAGGAAGTTTTGGGCATGTTTTAACGACATGAAAGCAGGGATTAGTGGTGTGGAACTCAATCCTATACTTGCCTTAATTTGGAGCCCTTATATTACTGAATTATATTGTGATGCAGGACGTGTCAAGAATGATACATTTCTACCACCAAAGAGAGACAGTAATTTGAAATCTTCAAGAGCACCTCGGCCTGATGGCGTCTAATGTCTTTTTCAAAGCCAATCCTCAGTTGTGGGCTCGGGTATTATTAATCATCTTTAAAGCCATCGATTCTACTGGTGGTATCCCTTTTAGCTGGTCAAAATCTATACTAATTCCTGCTTTTAAGAAAGGCAATCATCTGGATGCTGCCAATTACAGGCTATTGGCTATGGTAGACTGCAGTCAATAGGTTTTTGCCACTAGTTCAAACGGGCTTCAGGAAAACATTTAGCAAAATAAATACAATTTCTGTTATTCCATTTTTAATGGTTGAAGCGACAAGAGGCACTTGAAATAATGTGGTTGTTGCTATTTTGAGTATAGCAAAGGCTTTGATCTGTTATCACAGCCCCTATTCTGGAATATGTTGTAATCTTGGGGGAATCGAGCCTCAACTTCTATATTTTATTGAACTCCTTTGTGCGAATACCTCAATCACTGTACGATTAAGTCAAGAGGGAGGGCTGTCTGGCTTTTGCAAATCAAATCGTGACCTAAAGCAAGAATGTGAATTGGCTCCCATGCTATGCAATTTATATACATCAGACTTGGTTGGTATTATTAGTGCTGTACACAATTTTCCACCTAATATCAATTGTACTCAGATTTCTTGTTTGACTTATGCTGATACCATCATGTTTGATCATACACCGATCGGCTTACTGCGATCTTTGTGCGCACTTTCAGTTTTAAACTTCAGAATTATCAACCCAGCCAAAACTAAATTGATGTGCCTTTTGTGTTTCTCGGCCAAACAAACCGGTTTTTACTTGAAGAATAAATTATGCCATTCTCACTGTAATGAATTAATATTACGGCTTTCCTATTAAATTGAATGCCACTCTTAAATATTATGGGACGCTTAAGACTCCCAATATTTGGAGAACCTGGTATATGGCAAAACAATAATATATAACCAAACAGGTTGGATTTAACATTAAGACCTCATTGGAGATCTACTGCATTAGTTTTATTCCTTGCTTGCTCTATGGGTTCTCGGTATAGCCTTCCACACATGTGATTTGGTTGGATAGGATTGAGGGTATGCTATTTGTCAACTTCCCTGTTTTCACTTCTGTGGTGGCATTAAGATTGGTATATGCGCGCCTCCTGAGCATTTCCCATCCGGAGCTCTGAGGTAAGGTTGCATTGCATACAGCGTTTCATGCTGCATTTGTGTGCCTTTTTTGTGAGCCCTTAACCTCTTGCAACCCCAGTATAATGCCCCCAGGTGCGCTCGGCACCTCTGCAAGCCCCGACCCACTTCCTGAATCCTCCGCTCGCCTCCTATCCCTCCGTGCCTTGTGATTGGGCAGCGTTTTGTACACTAAACACGCCTCCCCTACACCACTGACCCGCCCCCTCCTGATTGCGCTAATCCCATATTTAACACTCCGTCCCAGGGAAGACGGCTGCCCCTGCAGCAAAGGACCCCAAGGTCAAGGGTGCCTCCTACAATGGCGGCTCCAGAGAGTGTCAGCAGGGGAAGCCAGGCGTCGTCAACATACACCAACAAAAACTGTAAGTGTGGCAAGGGTCTGGGGGGTTGAGCAATTACTCGACTCCAGAATCCCCCGCCACTCTACCTTACCTTTCAGAACATAGACTGCCATAGACTTAGACCATGCATACTTATGAAGATTTGTGACCACCAGCCTGAATTTCTCCATGACAGTATTGGAAATGTTGCCTTGCATTGCATCCTAACTTACTAGTCAATGTTAACAAGTTTCACACCTGGAAGAAATTGGGGACGCTAGCCTGCGTCGCATCTAGATAGGTTTGTGAATGTCGGCATCTGCCACACCTAGATGGAATAAGGAAAGTTAGCATGTACCACACTTGATAGAACTCTGATAGAAATGTGAATGTTGGCATGCGCCACACCTAGATGAAACTGCGAATGTTAATAATTGCCACACTTGGATGGAATCGTGTTTACTAGCCTGCCTCACATCCAGATAGGATATTGAAGATTAACAAGTGCCACGCTAAGACGAAATGGAGAATGATAGCAAGCAACACAGCTAGATATAGTTGCAAGGACAGCAATGCCAATTGTTAGGGAGAATTCTCTCTTTAGGCTGAATTTCCTAACCTAGTGAGTCCCCCAGCAGCTTTGCTGGATTTCTGGAGTTTGTTTTTTTCCTCCTGCCAAGAGTGAGACTCTTTTTCTCCCACTATTGGACATGATTTATGGTATTCCTTTGACTGGTAATGTGTTTTATGGGCTATGGGGTCCTTTACTCCATAGGGTTTTATGTGTTTTTTTCTGTGTGTTTCACAGCACCCTCCGTGCAGTAACACGGGGGTGTCATAGTGACACCCCACCATAGACTCCATACCCTGGGACTGACTACTGTCTCCCAGGGCATGTAAAGTCACCATTGGCTTTACTGGTCACAAATTATTAACAGGAACCAGTACAAACCATCATATTGTGGACGTACTGGTCGGGGCAATTCAATTGCCCCGGGGTCTGTTAGTCGAGGGGGCACGTCTCCGTCCACCCTGATCGAGTTTTGGCTGGTGGCAGTGGAAACTACTTTTTATATTCGACCGCGAATATTTCCCTATAAGATTTTCCCATTGTTCGAGGCTACCAACTTTAATTATTTAATTCTCATAGCCTCAAACATACCGCTGATTTATTTAATTAATATTAATTCTCCGGTTGGTATTTTTTGCCAAGACTCGATTCTAAAAAGGCGTTTGTGTTCTCTTCTGTGACTCCAACCCAAGTCGAGCGCTTTGTTCCACTTTTTGGCGGACTTCTCCACAGAAGCCTCCAAAAGTGGTGCCACTCTGTCTGGGTACCACAGAGGGTGTGGGAGGGGGTTTAGGCACCCTGGACTGAATTACCTTGGTAACTCAAGTCGCACTCTTGTGTGATTGGCCCAAGTGGTGAGCCGGCCGGCTCACCACTTAGCATGTTTGATTGACAGCTAGGCTGAGTGAATGGGGATATGCTGCATAAAAGCAGGGCTTTGGGGACTGGAACTTCAGAAGTCGCCACAGGACCTGAGAATCCGACGAGGGAGAAGCTGAGCCGACCTACCACGACGACACCACCGGTGGAGCCCTGCAGAACCGACTCACCACTTCCCGACGACAGAGAAGATCTCCCGGCTGGAGAGGCTTCTTCCCATGACTGGTGGGCACAACCAGTTTACCTTCCTTTCTTCGCAACACAGACCGGTTTGTGGTCGAACTGCCCGTGCCAAGCACCCTGGCGGCCGGATAGCCACTCACCACTGAACCGCGAATCAACGGAACGCTCCTTGTACCTGAGAAACTCCGCGGCTGGTTTCTTCCCTGGCAGTGCAACAGACTCCTGTCTTCCTCCACGACGAGATCCTCTCTTCCCCCGGACGAAGCACCGACTTGCATCCACTGCCCCCACTGGAGTGTTCTCACCACTTTAAGGTACCGTGTCCGCCAGGCCTCCCTTTCTAAAGATTGCTACAAGGTAATAATAACTCCTTAACCTTCTGGACTGGGCTGGCCGCCTTGACCCTCTAACTGGTCCCTTTCTTTGGTCCAACTCCTTTTTGTACCATTACAAGACTTTTGTGCACTGCAACCATGTGACCTTGGACACATTTTGTTTCGATCCTCTTAAAGCGGATCCGGCCTACTGACTCTGAATTCACGGTTTTACTTTGCCTTCCTCTCTTGTTAGGTTCTTGTAAAAGTGTTGGGATCTGTTTCAATTTGTTCTCTGCTTTTCTCTCCCTTTTTTTAAAACAAACTATTAGAGTGCCATCTACGTTAAGCGCTCACCGCTGTCTGAAAATAAGTGGGGCTTTACTTAAGACTTGTCTAATATTCTTTTAAGGGAGTGTATATCTTTTAGTGACCGTGTTTTTGAATTGCTTACTATTAGTGCCTGTGTGTTTTTCTAGATGTGGTTTTAAATAAATAATTATATCTCTTTTACACCAAGCCCTGGTCAGTGTTTACTTGTTCTATTGTGTTCTCTTGACCTATTGTGAATACTCTGTATACTGCCTAACTCTTCTTGAGGGAAGTCTGACTGCTCAGCCACAGCTACCAAGTGAATCTGTGTGGTACAGACTGCTACCAAGTGGGTTTACTGCCAAACACCTGTAGTCTTAAATCCTTTGCAGTGGTCCCAGAGGGAACTTCACAGGTTTCCGCCTAACACCAATTAACCAATCCACTAACAATTCAGCCCTCTACATAAACCTCTCGAACCTAGCCTGCACCGTATCTACATAGGATTGTGAATGGTAGCAGGCGCTGCACTTAGATGGAAGTATGAAGGCTAGCCAATGAGACACTTAGATGGAATTCTCCATGTTAGCATCTACCACACTTTTGCGAACATTAGCCTGCGCTGCATCTAGATAGGATTGTGAAAGTTAGCATCTGCCACACGTAGATGGAACCTAAATTTTAGCATGTGCCACACTTGGAATTGAGAACAATAACCTGCGCTACACTTAGATGGAAATACGAAGGCTAGCCAATGACGCACTTGGATAGAATTCTCAATGTTAGCATGTCCCACACTTGGATAGAATTGTGGACATTATCCTGCGCAGCATCTAGATAGGATTGTGAATTATGCAGGACAGCAAGTGCTATACTTAGACAGAACTGTGAATGTTAGCATGTTAAATGTCCTATAACCCACTAACCAATAGAAAACTCAAATTCTCTGCATACTTATCTCACTCAAAAAAACTCTCACAACCATCTCTCGCACAACAAGCTGCACGCACTTCACCACAACGGAACAACACAAGCCGCAAAAACAGCACACACGGACTGACACCAATACAATACTCGCACCAAAGCTCAGCACCCGGTGTCTACCGAGTTGAAGCTGCCAACTGTATACCACTCCTCTCACTATCCTACTCCCTCTTCACCGTACTAACCCATCCCACCTTCTCGTTTACAGATCCACCAGAGCGCCTGGGGACCATTTCTGTTGGTGACAGTGTGCTATATAAATACCATTAACTTAACCTATTGCTTGAGCTCGTTATCTTTATGGTCCACCCAATGCACCATGCTTTACTTTAGAACTACAGCAAGTGCTATAAATTCAATTGAGCTACAGAGTTTGATTGGAAAAGCCCCATAGGGTATTTCAACAAACTTGTTCATCATTTAGGTGCAACAGGTGAAATATTAAACATCCCTCTGGATATGGCCTTGACCAACCCGAACATTGAGAGTACTGTGAAGAGTAAGTCTAAGCGGCGGGATATCATTTGTAATATAGAGAAGCTCTCCAACATGAGGCCATACAGGGAATTTTCTAGTCAAAGCTTTTTGCCTGATACCTCTCGACTCTAACCAAAAATTGATCTACTGAATGAAATCGCTTTATTATTCAATTGTGTTTAAACCTCCTACAAACAGGAGAATTACTTGGTGCTTGTCAAACAATACCACTGCAGGCTCGTTTGTCTTTGTGGTGGGAATACAGAGACTGCCCGAAATATATTTATGGCTGTCCTCTTTTAAAGCAATGTTATGTCAAAGGCTATAGTAATTTTATTAATAACCTTCATCAGATTGAATTAGACAAATTTTGGAACACTCATTAGGGCGGAAACAGTGATATCGGTGGCTTTTTATATTTGGAAGGAGTTTTCTTGGTTTGAAATTCTTTTTTTATAATATGTGGAGTTTAAGTAATTATGGGTGTCAAATTGTACATGTATGACTTTAATGACATTTGAAATATATTGCTTTTAATGCTTTTTAGTTTGAATTTTGTCTGAAAAGCTTTTTAATATATTGATGCTGTAACATTTGTCTGTTTTATATGCATAAGGCTTTAGGAATATCCAAACGGAAAATAAAGAATAAAATAAAAAGTTCATAATTGGTCATGAATTTGTGTTCTACTATTCAGAAAAGTATCCTGGTAACAGGGTTGGTTTACCAAGTAATTCCTTTATGAATGTCACTGCATGACTGACAGGGTCTACTACCCTTGAATGACTGACTGTATTCAAATTTCAAAAAGTTTAGGTAACCCGGTTTTACTCCTCAAGAATAGCGGATTGCATTCTGAATGTTCTAGATGTACCTAATCTTGAACTGCTGACTGCTATTCTTAAAAAGGTAATACTTTGGGTTGTATCCCTTAGGTATTGAGTTTTTTTTTATAATTGTTCATATATTATGTGATAGTAATAATATATCCACGATTCTTCTTGGCCTACTTGTTTTCCAATAAACCATTTATTTTTTTCAATACTTAGTGTTTGTGTTTCTTTGAACCATATGTATACTATTTCTTTGTACCAAGCTACAGCCCTATATCCCTCCTAAAATGAGCCTGGCTGCTCTGTCTATGCTACCAAATGCTCTGGTGGTACAGCCTTATACGAAAAGTGGAGTTTTGTACTATCTCAGTTGCATGGTTTTACTAAGCCCTTAGACTTCAGAAAAACTGTCCTAACAACTCAGCTGGATGCCATCTTGGAATCCTAGTCACCTGTTTTCTTGTCTCACTTTTTTCCCCTGGTATATGTCCTAATTTTTTTACACCCTCTACTAGCTCACTAATTGTTCTGCTCTTTATGCTATCGTACAGGCACCCTTTGTGGGAATGCTTCCCCACCATCTGTACATGTGGTAGTCATTTCTTTTTTTTTTTTTCTCCAAATGTTATTTTATTGGGTTCAACAAAAACAGTATAACATTTTCCAAATTTCCTTTGCTAGTAGTGTCACTTTGATAAAATTAACACATAATTTAAGGAGGACCCCCAGCAAACTCTTCCCTTCCACAGTATTTCAGCAACCTTTTCAGTAAATATGTTTCAAAGGGATACGGTCCTCCAACATATTCCTCATCTTTGATAATACGTTTCCAGCTTGCTGGCCTCGAAATTTTTTCTGTAGAGGGCGCTGCGCGTCGACATCCGCCGATGTCCCTCGACAGCCACCGTATCGGCGCTGACGTCACCATGCCCATAAATAGCCACGCGCGGCGTCCGTTGCTCAGTTCCGTTTTTCCGCGCTTCGTGGGGCCTCGGAACATCGTTGCTCTGTTCAGTCAGATAATCTAATCTACATCTACTCGAATATACCAACTCGTTCTCGATGGCATCTTCATCGGAACCGACAACGCCGCAATCCGGCTTAAAAAAATGTCGAGACTGCGGTAAAAGAATTTCGATAACGGATCCACACAGGATCTGCTTGTGGTGCTTGGGAGCCAAGCACCATTGTTCGGAGTGTGAGGATTGCATGTCCATGACAGTGAAAGCCTTGAAGGAGCGCAAGGGGAAGCTCGAGAGAGGTAAGTCAGTCAAAACCTCCTCGAAAGTTTCTTCGGCCGAGGCATTAGTCTCCTCGCCGTCGAGAACATTCCCATTCTAGATTTCGAAGTAGCTCCCACCATTCGTCGAGATCAAGACACTCAGACGTCGAAAATCCCCCTTCCTCGTCGTCTTCTCTTTCCCCAGAAAGGGTCTCCTGCCCCACAAAACACAGCTCTCAGGCTGAGTGGGAGGAATTCAGGAAGAAAATGTAAAGCGTCTTCGAGAAAGCGGCCTCGACCCCCCCTCCCCACCCCTCGAAGACAGCTGAGGGTGATACCCCGGGTGAAAAACCCAAAAAATCAAAACGCAGCGAGTTGCAGCACCCGGCGAAACATTCCACCTGAGTGCGCCACGGGCCATCGGGTAAGAAGGCACCGTCTTCACCGTCGTCGAAGATCCCTTCGACGCATGGATCGGCGCCATCAACGCCGTTGTCGAAGGGTTCTTCGACGCATCGGTCGATCGACTCGACGCCATTGTCGACGCGACATCGATGCCGATGAAAGAGAAGACCACGGCTACTCCACAGCCAACAGTGATCCCAAGAGCCTCCGGCACAACGCTGAGACCATTGTCGATATCCTCGAGTAGGATCCGGATCCTATCGAGTTCTTCGAGGCCTCTTCCGGTTTTCTCGACGCCGTTCTCGGCGCCTTCGAAGCCTGTCATATCTGCGTCGACGACATCGACATTTTCTCGCGCAATAATGACGAGTTTGGCTCCTTCTGCCTTAGAAATGGGTTTTATACCATTTCAGAGGTCAGAGTACCCTGGATTATCTTCAATTTATGAAGAAGGGGAAGATTCTGACCAGGAAACCTTAGGGTTGAAGAGGACCACACTACCTGTTTCAGAGGATTTCACCTCTGAGGAAAGAAGGTTGAAAGACCTACAGGAGTCATTACATGAGGCAAGTGGGCCGGACACTTCCCCAGAAGTGGATTTTGTTAATCCAGACCCAGGGGAAAATGCCGAAACACCCTATAGAACCCTGATGGCAAGAATTATTGAATTCATGGGTTGGTCTGCGCCTTCGCCTGTTTTTCAACAGGATGACCTGACAGACATATTAGACAAAGGTCCACAGGAGGATCTTTACAAAGAAAGATTGCATCTAACTGAGAAACTCCTGAAGTTATCCCTGCTGTCAATAAAAGATTATCAGCCAAGTATAGGGTAGCTGGAGCTGACCCTGAATACTTATCGAAACACCCGACTCCAGAGAGCCTGGTGGTCCAAGCAGCAACTTCATCAAGCAGCAGGACAGCTTACCCTACTGTCCCACAGGATAGAGATGACAAGAGGTACGATTCTTCTCTGCTTGTAGTATGGCGTTGAAATCGCCAGATTCAGTCACACACTGTGGGAGTGTGCTTAATCAGCGGCTGACTGCATACCCGAAGGAGAGGAAAAGGAAGCTTTCCTTAACATTATTAAAGATGGCAAAGATGCCATGTGCGAGTCACTTGAAACTGGCATTGATTCAGCTGACAGTATCAGCAGGGCCGTGGCGGCAAGTACAACAATCCGCAGGCATGCGTGGTTGCGAAAGTCTGGCTTTGCTCCAGATGTACAGGGCAGACTTTTGAATATGCCCTTTGACGGCTCTTCATTATTCGGAAAAAAGGCTGAGGACAGTCTGGAAAATTTGCAGACATCTAAAGCAGCAGCAAAATCTTTAGGAGCTGCTATCCGCCAAACTCCTCTCCCAGAGGTTCCTGAGGGGCGAAAAGGAAAGTCCTTTCGCTATTATTCCACATTCGGGAAAGGCAGAGGACAGCCGGCTCAAAGAGGCCAAAGGAGATCCACCCGAGGTGGACGGGTCAAAAGTACTAAGGCCGCAGCAGCAGGTGCGTCTTTACCCTCGGCATTTGCATCAGCCGCCCCCAAACCAATCTGAGGTCTTTCCACACAGGAGGCAGGTAGGAGGCAGGTTAACTCACCATCTGACGGAATGGCAGGCTGTTACGTCAGATGCTTGGGCATTGGAGACAGTTGCCCAGGGTTACTGCCTACCCTTTCTACACATCCCTCGGAGTCGTCCACCGGGGAACAGCTCTCTAAAAGTTCCAGATCCGCTCCTCTTGCAGGAAATTATAGACCTGCTAGAGAAAGGTGCCATAGAACCGGTACCGGTACCTGTAGCGGACAGGAACAAGGGCTGGTACTCCCCCCAACTTTTTCATACCAAAGAAGGACAGAGGACTGAGACCTATCCTGGACTTGGGAGAATTGAACAAGTTCCTCAGGAAGGACAAGTTCAAGATTGTAACTCTCTCAGATCCTTCAGGCCCTCCAGCTCCAGGACTGGCTGGTATCTC
The DNA here is from genome assembly GCF_040938575.1 of Ambystoma mexicanum. Lineage (NCBI taxonomy): Eukaryota > Metazoa > Chordata > Amphibia > Caudata > Ambystomatidae > Ambystoma > Ambystoma mexicanum. Next base: position 866,039,908 of record NC_090926.1, read on the forward strand.
TGGACCTTCAGGATGCTTATTTCCATGTGCCAATCCATCTCAAACACAGGAAATACCTGAGGTTCGCAATTGGCGACTCTCATTATCAATTTCGAGTTCTGCCATTTGGGCTGACCTCCGCCCGAGGGTCTTCACCAAGCTAATGTTGGTAGTGGCTGCAAGTCTAAGGAGGGAAGGGATCCACGTCTACCACTACCTGGACGATTGGCTGATCAGGGCTGTATCTTCAGAACAAGCTCAGACCCAGCTAGATTATGTTTGCCACTTCCTTCACAAACTGGGCTTCTCCCTCAATTTAAAGAAGTCCCAGATGATACATCACAGACTCCAGTTCATTGGAGCGGTCCTGGACACTTCCCTGGGAAAAGCCTTGCCACCAGAGGTGAGGGCTCAAGATATTCTGCAGATGGTCAACAAGTTTCAAAATGCCAAACGTCTCCCAGCCTTCGACTTTTTGAGATTGCTAGGCCTCATGGCATCCTGCATCTTCCTTGTGCCAGAGGCTCGCCTGAGAATGAGATCTCTTCAGTGGGCACTGAGAACTCGGTGGTCGCAATTCTCAGGGAGAATGACAGATCTCCTCCGGATTCCGGACGAGGTAGCCCGCGACCTTCAATGGTGGGCCTATCCAGAGAACATCTTGAAAGGAGAACTGTTTTGGCAACCATTGTCGAAAATAACAGTAGTCACATACGCCTCACTCATGGGGTGGGGGAGCCCATGCCAACGACTTGACCATCAGCGGTCGTTGGTCTCCATCGGAGTCCAGACTACACATCAACCTATTGGAGCTGAGAGCGATCAGACTAGCGCTGAAAGCTTTCCTGCCATCAGTACAGGGGAGAAATGTCCTAATAATGACGGACAACACGGTGGCCATGCACTACCTCAACAAAAGAGGAGGCGTAGGGTCACTGCCACTGTGCAGAGAGGCAATGCAGCTCTGGTTTTGGGCAATTCAGGAAGGAATCTCTCTATCGGCAGTCCACCTAGCCGAAGAGAAGAACTTGACAGTGGACGCTATGAGCAGGCAGAGCAGTCTCCCACGAGTGGGAGCTAGCTTAGGAAGACCTTCAGATCCGCCCCTCAGGTGGATCTGTTCGCCACAAGCACCAACAGGAAGTGCGATCTGTTCTGTTCAAGGGATTTCCCCCGAGAGGAGCTCTAGGAGACGCGTTCGTAGTGGACTGGGAGTTCCCACTCCTTTACGCGTTTCCACCATTCCCTGTTATTCCTCAAATGATCAGGAGGTTGAGAAGATTCAGGAAAACCATGATCTGAATTGCCCCGGACTGGACCAGGAGAACGTGGTAGCCGGACCTTCTAGATATGTCCATCTGCCCTCCAATCTGTCTTCCACTCAAAGAGAATCTTCTCTCGCAGATGGGAGGTCAGGTTCTCCATCCAGACATCAGAACCCTCAACCGTCACGCTTGGCTTCTGAAAGGGTGAGGTACAAGGATTGGGGTCTCCTTGATGACTTCATGGAGGTGTTGCTTTCGGCCAGAAGGCCAGCAACAAAGTCTTTATACCGCTGCCGTTGGAACAAATTTTGCAGCTGGTGTAGAGAAGGGAATATCGACCCTTTTTCATGTGGTACACCAACGGTGTTCTCGTTTCTACTTGGCAAACTCAGGCCTTCAAGTTGGCACTGTAAAAGGCTATCTTGCAGCGCTTTCAATCTTCAAGCACACTGCGGAGGAACCATCGTATTTCAAACTACCTCTAGTGATACAATTTCTCAAGGGATTAACTAATGTTTATCCTCCAAAACCATTCCAAGTTCCCTTATGGGACTTAAATTTAGTCTTAAACCTCCTAATGGGCACTCCATTCGAACCACTTCACTCTTGTTCGCTGAGATTTCTCACGCTTAAAACTGTCCTATTGGTAGCACTAACATCTGCTAGGAGGGTGAGCGAGCTACAAGCTCTCTCCTGTAAACCCCACATACAATTTTCCACAAGGACAAAGTTGTCCTACATGTGAAGCCTAATTTCCTCCCAAAGGTGGTTTTTGAATTTCATATTACTCAGAAAATTACCTTACCTTCGTTCTATCCCCCACCCATCCGGGGAAAGAGGAAGAAAGGCTTCATAGGCTGGACCCAAGGCGAGCTCTAATCTTTTACATCAGCAGAATGGCTAGGATCAGGCAATCAGACCAACTGTTTGTAGGATACTCGGGTCATAAATTGGGATTGCCCATAACAAAACAAACCATTTACAGGTGTATTATTTTGGCCATTCTGGAATGTTACAAACTGGCAGGGAAAGAGCCACCCCAAAATCTTAGGGCTCATTCCACCAGGGGTATCAGAGCCTCTTCGGCCCTCCAAAGAGGGGTACCGGTCAGAGACATATGTGCGGCTGCCACATGGTCGTCCGCACATACATTCACAAAATTTTACAACCTGGATTCCTCCACTAGTCAAGAGACCAGATTTGGCAAAGCCGTATTACATTGGGTCCATCCCTAAAGGGATACATGACATTCTTACTCCCACCTCCAATTACATGCCACTGCTATGGGAGTCTATCAAAGATAAGGAATACGTCGGAGGACACAATCCCTTCGAAGAACAAGTTACTTCTTACCTTGTAACATTCTTTCGATGGGATGTTCCTCCGACGTATTCCTTATCGCCCCTCCCATCCATCCCCGCAGTAATACTTCCCTTGTGGTTGCAGCTTACGCTCCTTCAAGGTCAATAACCAATTCAGGCATGACTTTTCTTATGCTACAAAATGGAACTGAGCAACGGACGCCGCGCGTGGCTATTTATGGGCATGGTGACGTCGGCGCCGATACGGTGGCCGTCGAGGGACATCGACTCGGCAGACCTTGACACGCAGCGCCCTCTACTGAAAATATTTCCGAGGCCAGCAAGCTGGAAACGTATTATCAAAGATAAGGAATACGTCGGAGGAACATCCCATCGAAAGAACGTTACAAGGTAAGAAGGAACTTGTTCATCTGCATCACAGTTTAAAGAAATAAAACCAATGTTTGCTCCCCCCACCAGAGTCCGATTTCCCATAATATTTACTTTGCTCATCTACAGTAATCTGTGCGGTGCTAGGCTCAGTTCCAAACCCTTCTGACCATGTCCCTGACTCCCAAACCACATGGTTTACCCTACATGTCTACATCAGCACAGTCCCTGCTCATAAGTTCTGATCTAAATGGACACTCTAAATTAAGGGGGAAACCCGAAGATCACTAAAAGAATAGTGTAATCCCTACCTTTATTCGGGTAAGAGTATCTTTAAGTGTATAGTAAGGTAGTTGGATCCAAAAACAGTTCAAGGAATCTATTGATAATTAGAAAAATATAGTACATTTTTTTAAACGCATATATAAAAAAAATACAATGACTGAATCATAAGAACATTTAGTAATGCTTTAATTCAGAAAAAAAACCTTTTAAAAAAGTCTGACTGTTTTAATCCTGTTATTGGTACTCATGACTGAGAGTAGATTCATTAGTAGGGCGAAACAAGGCTCTAAGTTTTCGTTTGTTATACAAATATAAAGCTTCTTTTCATGTAACCTAGTATCATAATATTATACAAGGTCTAGCTCTCGACATGTTTCAGTTCACTGGTATAATTCTGGAACATTCATCAGGAGTAATTGTAGTAGTCACGTCGACTATTAGTTTAAGTCTTCCTTTCTTTGGGCTTTATCAACAGATTTCTTGGACTCTTAGCTAAAAACAAACAATATAGTGAGCTATAAATGCTCTAATTGTAGTCTGTTACAAAGAACTATATAACTAGTATCTAAAGGAAACATTATTTTACCTGATACTGTTGGTGGGTATGATGGAACAAGAATTCCAAATCATTGGAGTATCTTTGGACAAACTAATAGTCTCTGCCGTAATGTAACTCTGTTTAACCCATCATTCACTCTGGTATTAGCTCCCCATCCCTTTCAGATGCACTATATTTATTAAGAGTCCACCTTAAGGTGGTTAGGTTCAATGTAACCTTTTAGCTCGAGGGAGTGATTCTCTGGTTCTACTTAATATTCAAACAGTGTATATATCCATCTAGACTTTGATTGATTTGCAATTCACTACAGCTGGTTTGTAATTCTGTCTGGAGTAAAGAAAGGTCCATGTGAGGGAACAATTATAAGCCCCGTAATTAGGTAGTCTAGGTTTATATTTATAGATCTTATTCTCTACACATGTCATGTGTCTAATTAGTCAATCATATTTTTTGCCATTTTAGCCTATTTTCAATGTATTCAGTCGTTTAAAAATAGTTTTGCGGTGTATATAGGTTATCTGTATTTATACGGCTTAAGGGTAGAGGCACTCGATGGTTGGCAAAAGCCTCTTTGTAATCCACGTCGTAGTTACGCTGCAACTTACCTTTGAGGTCTCAAATCATTCGTACTCGGCATATAGTGGCTAAGATTTGCTCCAGTGATCGCCGAGTGAAACACAGTCGCTTAACAAGTTGTGCAATGTTGTTTTGCTTATAGCGCATTGGCGGAATAGTTCCTCCGTCCTCTATGGTTTCACAGTCTGGGACGTCATCTCTGTTGTTGGAGTAATTGACTCGGTATAGTTTTCAGGTCGGCCATGTTGGAATATTTTGTGTCTATAATGTCTGGCTTGTTAGAAAATAATCCTTAAGTTTGTCAGTGATTATCTTATATCTATACCGAATTGTTCTTTAGTATAGAGGCCTCACCTCTATGCGAGGCCTCCCTCATGACCTTTCCCAAAGGCATGAAAACAGTGCACTTCACCTGAAACACGCCACTATCTACAGCCATAAACCACCTGTTCACCGCATAAATTTGACTCCACATAGATGTCACTCACTGTTCATATGTATATTATATGTATCCTAATGTATACTTGCTCTTTTTGCTCAATGTACAACTGCTTCTCCCCATGTGCCCTCTCCCTGTAACTAAGCTCCCCTCAAGTAACAGTGCCTCAATGCCCAAGGGCTGCTGTAGGCTATACAAATGTAATTAATAAATATAGAGTGGTACTATTTTTATATAGACCAGATTTGTCTGTAAATCGACACTGAAAAAAGTATTTAGGCCAGATACGGATTCACTATTATGTAAATAATCTGACCTAAGCTCATAGAAATGATATGTGGCCCGCAGTAAGTTGTCAATCTATAAACAAAGACCATGTAATGGTCGTTGGGAGAATGTATAAGGTACAGTATGCTTTAAAGGAGTGCTGTATATAGGAATCATGCCAACATCTAACTCACTTTTTTACCTTTAAGTTCAATACAAGTTGTATTTAGATTTTGTTACACACACTAGATGATTGCTGTAAATTCACCAGTGTTTTATTTTGTGGCATTCAATGGCTTCATTTAAGCCTTTAGTATCACTTTAAGTTTGGTAAATCTATTCTTCCTTAGTTTTTTCTTTCTAATATTTTCCTTTTATCCTTTCACAGTTAGCAATACTGTCCAGTAAAATGCTTTGCGATTATGTTTTTTCTCCATTAAGAGTTTCAATGTGGGTGCTTTTTCGATTCTGTTCTTTAAGCAGCTCATATGTTCTATTATACGCATTTTAACTTTTCTACAGGTCTTACCATCACAACATTCGATCACGGTTTTTTGTGTGGGGTCATTGGGCATTTATGTACCTTTTTCCATTTTATAGATATCACTCGACACATTAACCTATTCTTTCTTGGTTTGCAGTTTTTCATTCTTCCACCCTTTAACACGATCTGCTAATAAATTTTGTTGCATATGGCCGCGTTTCGAACACACTGTTTTCCAATCGAAGCAAAAACAAAAAAAAAGGGGGCCGGAGGTTGAGGTGGATAATGTATGGACCTGCATGTATAGGGGGGGGGGGTAGCCAAAACGTCCATAGCTACACAATTTAGGCTACATGCATTTGAACTACATTGTTGGCAATAACCTCTGGCTAGACTAGCGCTCATTTACCCAGAGACTAATCTTCCTGGCAAGTCATTTCTGATCAAAATTGACATCCCTGTCGTTCGAAAAATATAAATACCAGATAATATTTTTCCTCTGTTTCTTCCTTGTGTGCCATTCTTTTTCCCAATATCTTGTTCTGATTTTTGTTAACTTTCCTCCATTAAACCTTTACTCTGACCATATTTCTGATCAGATCATATCCATTCCGGATGCATTCATCCATTGTTCAGTTAAAAATAATTTAAAATGTAAGCCAAATATTACCCTTCTTAAAGAAAATGGGCCTTGACCCATTGAAGAAAGCCATTTACTTTTCCATCACAGCCTTAACTTTTTGTAATAAAATGCTAGAAAAATGTGCAGATGTTTGTCACCTCACACTGCATATTTTTCTCCGTGACTATCAGCCTGCATTTTAACTTGGTGAGACAGGATGATGCCCTGCATGTGCTAGACTCAAATGGCCCAGTTGATTTGTATGTTTGAGTCTCAGCTGAGTTGGGTACAGTTTACCATGAGGTTGTTTTGTTCATCCTATATCTGGTATGGGGTTGGCTGGACTTGTCATAGCTTAGTTTGTTTCCTTCTTGCATGAGCATTCTCAATTCCGCAGATGGGCTGGAACAGGTCTAGTGCTTTGTCGGTGCATTGTGGCACACCACAATCTGGGTATCCGATCATCCATAATTTTCAACTTATACCTGGGACCCCTTTTAGATCTACTGTTAAAGATCTGCTCTTGTGGTGCATCAGTAGGCCGCCTCCTCCTGCAGGTGTACTCTACCTGCAAAACTGCCTTGATGCCACCGAAAACTGGATTTCTGCTTTCTCTTGGAAAGCTAACCCTACCAACACTGAGCAACTTCTGGTTTACCCTTTTCTTTCTTCCTCTAAAGAGTTGTCCAACTCCAGGGCTAAGCCTCATTAATATTAATGAGATCCCAAAAACTCGTCTGGATTCCAGCTCTCGAGGCCTGGAGTTGGACAGTTTTCCTTCTTTGGGACTCGCACCTTAACTTGTGCCCCTGAAGACTGTTTTTTTTTTCTTTAATTGTCATGCTTAACCGTTCTTAAAAATGTTAGACGTTACCATTGGTAGATGTTTGCTAGATGTTTTGCTAAAATGGAAGAGAAATAGATTTTAAAACCTTCAGTTATGTGGTTTGTTGCATTAAAATCTTGACATGTACCTAAGCAATGTCTGTCGTACGTTACCTGGCTGCTTTTAATGTCATGTGTGATGCATACAAGATTTAGGTTCTACCCTTGAGATTTTAGAACCCCTTTTTTAAGAATCTCCAATTCCTTCTGTACGAATAGCGGTTTTGTTTATAGCTTCGGCAATTAAACTTCAGTCCACATATGCATTCACACGTCTGTTTTTGTAAGTTCTAAACGTGAGGAAATATTTTCAGTGTTAATTCGAACTTGTTTTATTTTTTTATTAACCTGAGAAAAATGTGTAGTTTGCCCGATGAAATAGTTTTGTGTGTATGAATCAATCATGCCATCACACTGGCATAGTTAATGTTGATCATGATTTTCTGTGGAGTTTCAGAAAATGCCTTTCGTGTGTGTGCATTTTTTTAAACCGCTATTTGCATGGGGCTTTCTTTCCCATAGGGAAAATAACCTTTTCTGCTCAAATAGTTTACAAAGAGTAGGAATAGCAACATTCCGGAAGAAAACACTGTTAAATTGAGTGTTAAGGTTGGACTTGGAGTGCTATAGACTGAGTGTACTTCAACCTAGTCATTCCTACTTTTTGTTAGATTAATCTTAACTCTCTACATTTTTATTGAAATGTAATATATCTTCTAAACTATTCTTGTACATGCACTTTGAAACAACCTATGTAGTACTGTTGAATTTCTGTTCACAGTAATTCGTAATGTGAAGGCATTTATAATTTGTGCTGGTTTACACAGGACATATCAGATTGTTTACATATTCAGAATAAAGAATTAAATATACAATAGTCCCTATATGATATGAGTAACTTGTACTATGTAGTTTTGGACTGTTGTTCAAAAGAAGGTAATTTCTTTTTGTTTTTATTATTTTTTTCTTTTTAGAGGTTGCCTCCTTTTGAAACCTTTTCTCAGGGACCCACCCTCCAATTTACCCTTCGATGGACTGGTGACACAAATGATAAATCTACTGCACCTGTGGCAAAACCCCTTGCAACTCGGAACTCTGAAACTCTCCCCCAAGAAAATAGACTTCACTCACTGAAACCTGCACAGACGATGGGTATTGCATGTTTTAATTTCACCATTTATATTCCAAATGGTTTCCTTTTATAATAAGGTTTATAGTGTAGATTAAGTTTCACAGCATTCGGTTATTGTCTTAAAACATTTTAAATTTGCCTATTTTTGGGATCTTTTTTATCGATTTCATTACTAGATTAAAGATATGAAGCTTCCTTTTTTGGGTTTGCCCAGTACCCCACTGCTTGCCCTTTTCTGATAGTTGCGGTCTCTTTAAGTGGAGTTTAAAATTTGGTAAAGATCATGTTCATCTGGGAAAATAATTTTATATGGGAGAAGTAATGTTCACATTCTCTGTGCCATCACTACTGCAATGAATGTTGTACTTTACATGCAATTGATATCTACATTAGTGATGAGCACAGAGAAGGAAAATATGCCCTATGTAGGAAGCCTAGTTTGTGGGAAATATATTGTGGTTCACATTTGGATTACAGGGATACAATGGGCACAGGTCTAGCTTAAGAAAAAACATGCTCACATGTTGGTTCAATACAGCCATATTATTGATGGAATCACTCGGCATGGGTCTGCTCCTTGGTTGTAGTTGGTGAAAGACGCGTCGGGTACCCATCTACACATTTTTTTAAAATGTTAACCAATTGCCTATTAATGTGCAAGGAGGACAGATATTTGCGCAAGACGATGTAAGGGTAATTCAGCGTCTAACATAGAATGAAATCAGTGGCATTTCAGTAAAATCATATAGTTCGCTGAAGGGGACATCCCGTCATTCGTGACTACTACCCATCAAGTAGTGCAAATCAAACGGTTATAGTTCTAAGGGAGTGGAATTAGACTTTTTTTTCATGTTCCAAAGTCTGCATGTTTCCTTTTAGGCTGCATTTCACCAGATGTTTGTCCTCTCTAATCTTTTCTAATTAATGTAGTAAATCAAATGTAATGGTTTCTGTGAGCACTCACATTTTGCAAATTGTGTAACCGGAGTACAGGGAGCTACATTTATAAGCCAAAGAGCATGCATTGTTGAAGTGTGAAACCAGATCGTATTTATTTAAATCCCTACAAAAGTCTGCATCTAGCTGCCTAGCCTACATTTCTCCCCTTTAATTGTTTTTTAATGCACTTTATGGAGTTCAATATATTCCTACGCAACTTCCTCATTTGACATATGAGGAGACTGAAAAGATTTCAAATGGATTATGTCCTCCCACGGATTCCTCCCCTTCTCACACACCAAACCGCACGCACTTCACCACACCGCAACAACAAACACATAAGTCGTACCAACAGCACACGAGGACTCGCATCAATCCGATATTCACACCCAAGCTCAGCGCATGGTGAAAACGAACTGAAGCTACCAACAGGACATCACCTTTCTCACTTTTCATTCTCCCTCTTCACCCTACTAACCCCGTCGCGCCTTCTTATTTGCAGATCTGCCTGAGCGCCTGGAGACCAATTCCATTGGTGACGGTGCAAATACCTTTACCATTAACGTCTGATATCCCTATTCGCAGCACGGTTCCGCATTGGCGCTGTCCAGCTCCTTTACACCTCTCTGAGCCGGATATGACGTTGGGCCAGTATATATTTTGGCGCCTCTCCCCATCACCTCGGTTCCTTTTTCTGCACAATCTAATCGCTAATCTGGATCATGCTTGTTCAGCTAAATGCATTTCAATAACTATGCCATTCCTAATCATCTAAGGCCTCAGGATTTAAGCTGTGTTGATTGCGACTGACCGATGTCGGTCTCGGATCCACACAGCATCTGCCTATACTGCTTGGGCATACACCAGGACACCCAGGACTGTGGGCTGTGCCAGTCAATGCACCTGAAGGCCCTACGGGAAAGGACAGTGAAGATTTTCACCTTCGTCCACAAAATGGTCAATCGCAAGGTGCGGTTCAGTGCTCTGAAGGTGCCACGCAATTAAAAAGGAGGCAGAACGAGCAGAATAGGTCCTGCTGAGTGTCCTCGCGCCAGCATTAGTCTCTGAAGAAGAGCCACCTCTCCAGGGGTTCACCTGAGCGGCCAAAAGAGGTACCTTTTCCAACCAAATACTTCTCGTTGGAGGAATTGGAGAACTACTGCCGGAAGATGCTAGACTTCTCCAGCATGTGGTCTTGCATGGATTCACCTGTTCCCTGTCGTTAGGCTGGGAATCCTCTGTAAAAGAAAGTTTCACTTTCACTTACAAACTCTATTTCTCCTCTAAACCAATTACTGAGCTTTGGGTCATATTGCCTCCAGCCAATGACTGCCCTCTACTCAAGCCCCTCCTCTGGCAGCCATCTTCAGATTTTTACAGCACGTTGAAGTGTTGGGAGTCCTCGTGTTTTGCTCCGTGAGCTGATCTACGTTTTTTCGCGCTTTTTGGTTAAAAGTTAGATTTTCTTTTTTTCTCAAATAGAGCCTGCATGCTCTTTTCTACATCGGCCGACAAGCTGGGATAAGTTTTGTTGGTGAATTTCAACGCCCCTCAAGTGCAGGATCCTCAAAGTTTCATTGAATATTCCAGAAGGCCATTGGCTTACTCCGGACCATGCCGGAGGAGAAGGAGGGAAGCTCCTTTTTCAAGCTCTGCTGCAGACCGCGGAACGTGTTTGTGGAGGACAAACACCTTCAATGCCTCTACTGTCTCCATCCGGATTACAAGGAAGTGGATTGCGAAATCTGTCTCGGGTTCTGCAAGCGAACCGTGAAGGATCGTCACAGTAGGCTGGTGGCGTGGCTGAACTCCAAGGCCTCTACCCTGTGCGGGAAGCGGAGACATGCCTCACCCACCGGGCCGGTCCCAAGAGCAGGCTTCTAAGTTCTTTGAGGGCGCTCCATCCGTGGGGGCCCAAGACAAGGCCAAGCACCGCAAGACCATTTAAGTCTGGGTCACCGCGCAGGCGGGTCCTGTGGCGGGCAGGGTGTGGTAATCTTCACCGTCTGCCTCCATCTCCAGCTATCGCTCCATCTCCTCCTCCAAGAGGAAATTGGCTAAACCGGCGATGCTGCAGGAAAATCCAGAGGAGAAAGCACAGGAAAAGACGACCGACCTGCAGCAGGTGAAGTCGTCGATGATGGAGTTAGTGGCAGCCATTTTCTCCAAGGACAAGGGGGCTGACCTCTCCTGGACAACGTTTGGGAGGAAGGCCTGGCTGCAATGAGGAATCCAGCCCCGGCCAAGAGGGATTGGATGGAGAAAAAATGCTGGGTGCCTGAGTCTGCACCCAAGTGCCTACCCTCGCAGCCTTCCCCAGACTCTGTCGTCTCGGTGGCAGCAAGAAAGAAGTTGTCTAACCCCTAGTCTTCTTCCTCCGTTCCTCCGCATAGCGAGGGGAAGAAGTTGGATGCCATGGGAAGGAAAGTAATCTACTCGGCGGCGTCCACAGTCCAGGCGGCCAGATACGACAGGGAGTTGTGGTATAACATGACCCCACTACTGGAGTTTCTACCTGATGACAAGCTGGTCAAAGCACTTTCCGTCCTCCAGGAGGGCGAGATGGCATCGGACCATGCCATCACAGTTGACCTGGACATCGCAGACACAGGGTTCCGACAGGTGGGAAACGGTGTCTGCCTCCGTCGTCATGGATGGCTGAAAGCCACCAACTTTGGTCAGGAGGTCCAGACGAGGGTTCTGGACATGCCCTTCGGGGGACAACCTTTTTGGGAAGGCATTTGAGTCTTTGCAGGCCATGAAGACCAATACTGAGACGGCCCGTGCCTTGGGCACTCTTCAACACGAACCGTCCTTTCGTGCCTCTGGTGGAAAATCTGGCAGATCGTCGAAGGGTTTTGTCAGAGGGTCCTCTACATACCTACAGAGTCTGTTTCAAGGCTTTTGAGAGGAGGTGTCTGTTGTTGCTCCCAAGACGGCACGCAGGTCCTGAAGCAAGATTGAACCAGCCCGGACATTCACAGTACCCCGGTGTGAGGCCGGCTGGCGTGCTTCGTTAGCGAGTGGAAGATCAGCTACACTGACCGATGGGTCCTGGACGCTCTCGCCTATGGACACACTCTAGAGTTCCAGCGAAAGTGTTTGCGGATACATCCCTCAGCACCTGCCGGTAGTATTGGCCAGCATGAGAAAAGGGGTTATACAGCTGGTTCCAAATAAACTCTGGGGCTCCGTGGTCTACTCCAGATACTTCTTGGTAAAGAAGACAGGGGGCTGGGAGCCCATTCTAGACCTGCGGTCTCAACAAATGCCTCAAGTCCAAATTCAGGATGGTCACATTGCAGCACATGCTCGGCCAACTGGAGGAAGGAGATTTCTTGACATCGCTGGATCTCGTACTTCCATGTCCCCAGTCACGAAAGCATTGGATGTTCCTGCACTTCATAGTACATGGAAGGCACTACCAATTCAAGGCACGCCCCTTCGGAATGAAGTCAGTGCCCAGGGTGTTTATGAAGTGCCTGGCACCAGTGGCGACCCATCTGTGTCTACAGGGCATGTACATATACATGTGTCTCGACGACTAGCTCATCCGGGCCAAGTCGAGGGAGATGGCCGACAAACATACGGAGAGGACCGTCCGGCTGCTGACGGATCAGGGGTTCTCACTCAACTATTCAAAGTCCTGCTGGATATCATCGCAGAACACGCTGGCTCAACAAGGTCTCCTGCCTGGCGTCCCCCACATAAGAGAGGGTAGCGGCCATGCTGGGCAAGGTGCAACGGCTGTTGGCACTGAAGATCGCCACAGTGCTGCTTGGCATGATGTTGTCGTGCATCTACCTGATCCGGCTCTGCAGGTTTGCGGATGGGACCCCTTCAAGAGTTCCTGGACGCTCGCTGGATCTAGGTGTCCAGAAGCTTCACAGACAAGATTGCTCTCGACAAGGGCTTCGGTCGAGCGATAAGGTGGTGGGGTGTGCCCTCCAACATCGCCAGGTGCATAGGTTTCTCGAGACCCCATGGTACCAGGAGACGGTCACCATGGGCGCTTCACTGGAGGGCTGGGGAGCCCACACCGGACCTCTCCATGCCAGAGGCATGTGACTGCTGGAGGGGAGAGAGCTCCACGTCAATGTCATGGAGCTGCAGACATTGTTCTGGGCCCTCAAGTCGTTCCTTCCATCCCTCAAGGGCAAAGTGGTGAGGGTCTTCATGGACAATAGCACCACAATGTTTTACATCGGGAAGCGGGGTTGGGTGTTGACACCAGATCCCCAGCGCTCTCTAGAGAGGTGCAGGACTTGTGGCACTGGGCCCAAGAGATGTTCCTCTTCCCTTTTCACCTGGCGGGAGACGAGAACACCATTGTCGACTCCCTCAACAGGGAACTGCGCAACTGCAACGAGTGTGAACTTCGACAGGATCAAGTGGACCGCCTCTTCCTCAATTGGGGCAGACACAAGATCGACCTTTTTGTGACAGCAATGAATTCCAAAGGCCAGAAATTTGCCAGCTGGTTCCTCCAGCCGAGGAGCATGGGAGATGTATTTTCCTTCCTGTGGGAAGGCCTCTTCCTGTACACGATCCCTCCGTTGCCTCTCCTGCTGCGTGGCCGAGGCAGATTTGGTACCTGGACTTTAGCCTGTTAACGTAAACCCCGGTCAAGCTCCCCGTGGGTTCGGATCTGCTCGCCAGAAAAGGAGGTGCGATCCTACATCACAACCCAGGGTCACTGAACCTGAAGGCTCGGCTCCTGCAGCCTTAGAGCTAGGAGGGTGCGAGTTACTGGTGGACTGCAGGGAGGTCCTTGCCAGGTCCAGAGCGTCGTCGACTCTGAAGTGCTATGGGCACACGTGGAAGCGTTTCACGATGTGGTGCCGGATGCAGAAGACCCATCCTCTATGGGTCACGACCCCTCAGATTCTGCCGTACTTGTTGTCCTTGGCCCAGGTGGGCGGCGATCTCCTGCTACACCAGGTCTCCAGGACGGTCTTCTCTTTAGTCCCACCGTCTCATCAAGGAGTTCCTCAAAGGACTGTTTCGATTGTTCCCGCTGGTGAAGGCTCCTGCCCCGGCGTGGGAACTCGATATGGTACTGACGAGGCACATGCGTGCCCCTTCGAGCCTATGCATCAGGCCCCTCTCAGGTTCCTCTCTTGGAAGCTGGCTTTCCTCGTGGCCATCACGTCTGCCAGGAGGGTAGGTGAGATCCATGCACTATCCTGTAAACAGCCTTATCTGACTTTTCACGACACAAGGGTGGTGCTGCGGCCACACCCCTCCTTCATGTCAAAGGCTCTGTCGGTATTCCACCTCAACAAGCCTTTGGTGTTGCCTGTGTTCTTTCCGAAACATTTGTCACCGGCTGAAAGACTTGGAACTTGCTGGATTTGGCTCGTGCTCTGAAGTTCTATGTGGCACGCACAGAGTGTTTCCGGAAGATGTCTCAACTATTTGTGAACTTTAGTCCTGTGAACCATGGAAAGGCATTGTCCAAGGCTTCCATCTCCAGGTGGCTCTCCGGCTGTATCACAGAGTCACCGGTTGGCAAACCAATCACTGCCCAGTCGTCCGAGAGCCCATTCCACCAGAGTGATCGCTGTGACAATGGTGTTCCGGTCTGGTGTGCCCCTGCTGGACATTTGCAGGGTTGCTATGTGGAGGTCCACACACACCTTCACACGATTCTACTGTCAGCAGGGATTCCAGGGAGGAGTCCAATGTCGGCCAAGCAGTGCTACGCAACCTGTTCGCTTGAAGGTGAGCCTCTTCGGAGTAATTGCTTCTGTTGAGCCTTGCTCCCTCCTGTGGTTGTGTAATAATGTACTGCTACGTATTCTTTATCCATGAGTATGTTAATCCATGCCAGACCCCATGCTGGAGAAGGAACAAGTTACTTACCTGTAACTATTGTTCGACAGCATGGGCCTGGCATGGATTCACATGCAAACCTCCCCCCCCCCCCTCCAATACCTTCCAAGACTCCCCACCTCCCCCCCCCCCCCTCCTCCTCCTCCTCCTCTGTGGCTCTTCTTGGTCCTACTGTCACTTTACATGCTTACCACATCTGAAGATGGCTGTCAGAGGAGGGGCTTGGGTAGAGGGCAGTCATTGGCTGGGGGAAGTATGACCCAGAGCTCAGTGATTGGTTTAGAGGAGAAATACAGCTTGAAAGTGAAACTGTTTTTTCTTTTACCGATGATTCCCAGCCTGACGGGGAATATTCATGAGCAAGTGAATCCATGCTGGAGAACAATAGTTACAGGTAAGTAACTTGTTCCATCTTCGTCCAGGCACCGACTGCTAAGGCCTCAAACTGTGGCGCAGACAACGGTTCTGTCTGCTTCGACTGCTGTGCCGCTGGGGCCCACTGTGTCTGTTGCGACCAGCAGGGCACCCTCAAGGGACGCATGCCCATGGTCTGTGGCCTGGCCCAAAAGAAAGCTGTGATAACTCAGCAGGCCCCGCAATAGGTTGTCACAGAGTATCCCTTTTGGGCTGTAATGCATGGGCTCTAGGAAAGTGAGCTGTTTCCCTGATGAATTCTAGGTTTAAGGTGAGCATGTGCTGGCAGAAGACCTGCGGTGAGTCTGTTGCCTCAGCACCTCCCCAGACCTGGATTTATTGCTGGCTCTCTCCCCAGAAAAAGCCCTAAGCCATGTTCAGTGCCTTGATGGCACAGGTGGCCAGTACTTTGGGATGTCTGCCCCATCCAGGTCGCAATGTGAGCTCTGTGACATTTTGGATGAGGCGCCAAAAAATGAGACGCGGCTGCCCTGCAATGTGGCAATGGAAGCATTTGTGGTGGAGGCATGGGAGAAGCCTTCCCAGTCAGACCCGCTTTTCGGTACTATTTTTAGAGTAGGTTTCCATCTTTGTGCTTAATTCTCTTCACCTGTGAGTTCCCCAGCACCTTTTGCCGGACACTTGGATTTTTTTTAAATGAATTCTCCTGTTTAAACTGGAATCTTTTTCCACACTCAATCTTTTACTCAGATCATGGGAACCCTTTTTCCCCTCTGTGATATTTCTTTGTGGAGTCATGCATTCTTCCAATTTTAAAGGCATCTGCAATTTACTAAAGCAGCATCCATCACTTTCTGTGTACTTTCTGTAGTGTTGCTGGCGGCTCCCAGTGCTTCCCTGTGATTTTTGTTTACTTTACATGGCAAAATTTTAAAGTTACCAAGGCAGGATGATCACTTTTATCATACCTAAATTTTATTTTTTGAGTTCAGCTCACCCCGCCTTATGTGGAGTGCTGTTGGGATCCAATGTATCCCTTTTCTCGACACTCCAATAACATTTTGGTTAATGTGACAGGTCTCTTGAGTGTGAGGGATGAGCAAGGCGATGCAAACAACTTTTGGATGAATTTTCAAAATATGGCATTTTATTAAATCATAAAAGGCATTAAATGCCTCACTATCCCTGTTCTGACTAGGACTTCCCTGCCTAACAAAACTAAAGGGAAAGAATCTAACATTTGGCCCTCACACTTAAACATAAAATAGACAAAGAAAATATATGGCAATTCAAAAATCAACAATTATATTCAGTTTCTTGATAAACATTTAGTAAGCTGGGTGAACTCCCTTCCCCAGGATTCAAGGAAAATTCAGCTCCAATGTTTAACAAAAAAAAAATGGGAAATCCATGCAGGTAGTGCAGCTTCAATTCTGTCAAGGTATAGTTTTGTTAACCAAAGTTTCAACAACAACAAAGCTTTACTTTGAATGGATTCTGTCCTCACCCATTCCTCATTTTAGATGTACACCGATATCCTGCTTGCAGCTTGGAAACTTTCCTCAGCAGATGGGGCTGTGCGTGGTCGTTGACCTTGTGTCCTTCGCTGGCCTCCGTCCACCTTGAGTATGACGTCAATGCTTTTATATAAGGCATGCACAGTGCTTGTTGCCTCAGTTCAGTTTTTCCGCACAGCTGCTTGAAACTGTCCTTTGCCTTCGCGTGTTAGATAATTGTAGTTTGCAAGATTTATCCAAAAATGTCCACTCCTATCCCGAAATCTGGCTTCAAGAGGGGTGCTGAGTGTTTGGTCTAAGATGTCTGTAGCCGATCCTCATCGGGAATGTCTCTTGTGCCTGGGGTCAGTTCAGTTTGACAATTGTGGCTTGTGCCAGTCTGACTGGAAAATCTTTAAAAGAGAGGAAGGGAAAACTTGCTTCGGGCAAACCCTTAAATAGTCTTCATCACGCCCACCAACAAATCGTCCAAAGAGGTCAAGAGGGAGATCTCCATACCAGACCAAGAGGCACGGAAAGCGTTTGAGGTCTCGTCATTCCTCTTGGTCACCGAAGGGAAACTGGTAAGATTTCCAAAGAAGGGGGGCAGGTAAGGCAGAATTATAGAAATTCCGTCTGCAGATGTTGGTGTTCGAGAAGGTGGCGACATCAGCCCCTTTAAAGTAGTTGTCGGAGACACCTGACCCCATGGCCCGAAGGCCGACAGGGAGTCTATGAAAACCGCTGACCGCACTCCCAGGATCACGGACAGCAGGTTGTCAAAGACTTCAAAGGCATCTTGTGCACCACTCATAACCTCAACGTCCTTTTAGGAACGGTTGAAGGTTTACAAAGTGCAACACAAGAAAGACTAATTTAAGTCTATGGCCTCTATTTATGAGAAGGAGGTGGAGGAGGAAAGCGCAAATTATGGTTTTGGCCTGGAGTTCGGCACTCCTGGTGTTCCAGAGAAGGTACTATCCCAGGAACAAAAAATGAAGGGCCTTGTGAATGCCCTAAAGGTTGCCAGTGATCTGGTTGCCTGTCCAGACGATTTTGGCACTCCTGAAGGCACAGGACATGGTAATGCTTCTTATATAGATCAGTGATGGCAGAGGTAATAGAATACCTGGGCTGGAGAAGGTCATCAGAGTATGAAGAGGATGATTTGACTGATATTTTGGATAAGGGGCCACCTAAAGACCCAATCGTTCCTTTTCATACCGCAGTCTAGGATCTTGGAGAATTGGAAAAGACTGGATACTACTCCTGCAGTCAACAAGGATTTCACAAAGAAATAAAGACCTTCATCAATGGATCTGGAGTGCCTTTCAAAACAAAGTCCACAAAGCAGTGTTGTTCAAGCAGCCACTTCTCCTTCTAATGTAACGCCTATCCCACGGTTCCTCCTGACAGGGCAGATAAAAGGCTTGATGCTATGGGAAAAAGTTTTTTCTGCTGAGAGTATGGCGCTGAAGGCAGCCAATGCAACCTGTTCACTAGCAAAGCTCACCTACACTTTGTGGGAGGTGATTGCCATGGCATCTGAGCACATCCAAGAGGGTGAAGAAAGGGATGGTTTTATGAGCATTATTCGGGACGGAAAAGACAAAGTGTCCATCCTTACTGTCCGGTCTGGACACTGCAGATTGTATTAGCCGCTCTATGGCTGCTGGTACAGTGCTCAGATGATTCGCATGGCTACGAAAATCGTGGTTTGCTTCTGATGTGCAATCTAGGCTGTTGGATATGCCGTTCGAAGGTTCGTATTTGTTTAGAACAAAAGCAGATGTAAACCTTGAGAAATTGCAGTTGTCTAAGGTAACAGCTACCTTAACAAGAGTATAGACCCAACTCATGCTGGAAACCCCAACAGTGTCCACTTCAAATGTGTATTGGAATAAGAACCCACAGTCACTGTTTACTAACTCCTCACTTTTACCGCATGTTCAGGAAGCACTCTGTAAAGTACCATATGAATGTAAATATGGGTTTTGCAGATGCTCAGAAAAAACGTAATGTTTGTAAAGTATGTGTTTGTGTTACATTCTAAAGCCTGAGAACAGGTTTTTTACAGTGTCTGCTGAAAATTAAAATTGCTTTTATATTAACAAGAAGTGAGTATCTGCTATATGAAGAATACAGACCAACTTAGCGATCTCTTGTAGTGTTGTGCAGTACCCATATCTGCAGGTGTAGAAGGGAGGGGGTAGCCTGTGTCCCATTCACATAGATATTTTCATTTTAGCAGTCCTGAACTCTTCCTCTGGGATAGCTTTGCCCCCCGGGATAAGGGCTATTCACATCGCAGATGGTAAATAAAATTTCAGTGCGCCCCAAATCGTCAAGCCTTTGATTTTCTGAGGTTGCTCAGTTTCAGTCATCCTGTATTTTTCTGGTGACAAAGGCCTGCCTGAGAATGAGGTTCTTTCAGTGGGCTCTCAGGACTCAGTGGTCACAGTTCTCCGGTACAGATCCCTAGCAGGATTGCACAGGATCTCCTGTGGTGGGCCGTCAAGGAGCATGTGTTAAACTCTTTTGGCAGCCATGGCAGGAGATTACATTGGTCCCTTTTGGAGCCCAACTGCATATCATACTTTTAGAGCTGAGGGCAATTGGACTAGGACTGGTGGCCTTTTTGCCCTCTGTACAGGGAAAGTGTCCTGATAATAGACAACACAGTGGCCATGCATTACTTCAACAAGAGAGAGGGTGTAGGGTAACTACCACTGCAGAGAGGCTATTCATCTCTGGTTTTGGGCACTGCAAGAAGGAATCTGTTGGTAGTTCATCTTGCCGGAGAGGAAAACACGACCGTGGATGCTCTGAGCAGGCAGGGCACTCTCGCCTTCAAGAGATCTGCACCCTTTGTGGAACCCCACAAGTGGATCTGT
Organism: Ambystoma mexicanum; assembly: GCF_040938575.1. Lineage (NCBI taxonomy): Eukaryota > Metazoa > Chordata > Amphibia > Caudata > Ambystomatidae > Ambystoma > Ambystoma mexicanum. Next base: position 866,059,631 of record NC_090926.1, read on the forward strand.
TCGCTTCCCGTGCCAACATGAAGTGCGACCTCTTCTTTAGGGGATGTGTTCGTAGTGGACTGGGAATTTCCACTTCTGTATGCGGTTCCACCAACCCCAGTAATTCCTCATTTTCTCAGTGGGTTGAGGAAGTTTCGGAAATCCATGATGCCGATTCCCCGGAATGGGCCAGGTGGATGTGGTACCCAGAACTTCTGGAAATGTCCATCTGCCCTCCAATTCGTTTTCCTGAAAGGAAGGATGGCCTCTCACAGGATGGAGGTCGCTTTCTTCATCCAGAGATCCGGACCCTCAACCTCCATGCATGGTTTCTGAGATGTTGAGGTACAAAAATTGGGATCTTCCAGAAGACGTCATAGAGGTTTAACTTTAAGCCGGAAGGCCAGCAACTGAATCTCTATACCGCTGGAACATATTTTTCAGCTGGTGTGGAGATAAAGGAATTGACGCATTTTCTTGTGACGCCATTGGGTTTGTCTTTTGTACTACACCTAACCCATCAGGGGCTACATGTTGGTACGGCCAAGGGCTGTCTAGCTGCACTGTCCATTTTCAAGCACTCTCCAGAACAAGGTTCCTTTTTGAAGTTTCCAACTGTCATCCAGTTCTTAAAAAGGGTTGACCAATATCTTCACGCCGGCTCCATTCATTGTTCCAGTCTGGGATCTCAACCTGGTTTTAAGCTTCCTGATGGGTTCTCCTTTTGCACCATTACATTCTTAACCACTTATGATGTTGTCAGACAAGGTAGTTTTGAGTGTTCACCCTTTTTTCTACTAAAAATAGTGTCAATTTCATTTGGCGCAAACAATTGTTTTACTGCATTTTTCCTACCCTCCTCGTCTATTTTAGGAGTAGGAGAGGTTATATAGACTTGACCCTAGAAGAGCCTTGAGGTTTTAGATTAACAGGGTTTCTAAGATGAGACTGGACGACCAACTTTTTGTTGGTTATACGGACCACAGAATGGGACAAGCGGTTAGTAAGCAAACGCTGTTTTGTGGATTATACTGTGTATATCTGAATTTCCAGAAGGGCTAAGGGCCCACTTAACTAGAGGTGTAGCCACTTCAGCCCTCCAGAGAGGGGTACCACTGCAGGACACCTGCAATGTTGCCACCTCGTCTTCTGTGCATACAGGTGCAAAGCATTACTGTTTAGATTCCTTTTCGGGCGGGGAACCAGATGTGGGAAAGCTGTTTTACACAGCGTAAATCAAAATGTAACTTTACTTTCCCACCTCCTGCAAAGCACTGCTATGGGAGAATATCAAAGATGAGTAATACATGGAAGGACACAGACCATTCGAAGAACCAATTACTTACCACTGTATGTTCTTTCGACAGGATGTTCTTCCAATGTATTACTCATCGCCCCTCCCAGCCAACCCTTCAAGAAGTTTCCGTGATTTACACCTTCCTCTCTGTTAACGCTCAAGTATTTCTCATCTTCGAGACTGCTGTGCTGGTGAGAGGAAAAACACAAACTGAGGCAAGGGGCGCAGTGCATGCCTTGTATACCAGCGTCAACGTCATACTTGGGTTTCCTGTTTTAGGGGTGTTATACAGTTTGTCCCCTTCAAAAAATCACAAGTTTTTTTCCAGTGTAAACACACAAATATTCATTTATGCTTTGGGCGCTGCTAGGATGACAATGTGTCTCTCAGAGCAATGCTGGCTAACATTGTTGAGGCAGGCCTCCATATTTTTGCATATTGTGTGCAGTCATGTAATCTCTCATGTTTTAACTAATTCACGGTGCGTTGTCTGTGAAATAAACTGTTTGGGGGGGAGGGGGAAGAAATGTGTTTTTAACAAGGGGCATGAATATATTTTTGCAGTTTCACAGAGAAATGCATGTTTGAGTTGCCCTCTCGTTTTCCTCGACTTCCTCTGCAGTCCTCAAATTCCAGGTAGAATTGTGGCAAATTGGCATGAAGTGTCTGGTGTGGAAACCTATGGCTCCCAGAGCTCAGTCATGCACCGTCCATGGGCTCCGTGTTCAGTGTGCATCCCCTTGTCTGATATGCAAATCTGTTTTTGACATGAGCATCCTGCTCTCTCCTGTTAAGCTCTTCTACACCTGCAAGCTGCTTCAACACTTGCTACCAGTCTCAGTAGATATTGGCCAATGAAATAATCGGAAATGGGCAGAAGAGATCAACTAGGCGATTGAAAAAGAGGTGACGGACAACCAGCGGTGCAACCAACACATAAAGCAGTGGTGTTCTTTGGGGAGCCAATCCCTTGAGCCACTGGCAGTGTGCTCTATCATATCACTGGCACTGCACATCACTGGGACATTCACAATGTCCTTCACTGATCCACTGACAACGTGCTGCATCAGATCCCTGACACAGTGCCACTGACTGTGCGCCCCAAACAGGCCACTCACATTGTGCTCTATTGGGGACTTACACTGCACTTCATTGGTCCACTGACGCTCCACTCAATAGGATGCTTCTGATGACGGCCTTGAATCCGAACATGATCTTCAAAGTGCCCCTTTTTCTTCTGCACATGTTTGTTGGGGGATTAGAAATCTTTCTCTGTCGACTTCACCCCCACCCCCTTGCATTTCCTCCGTTGCCTCGAAGCTAATGCAGGCGCTGTACAAATCCAGACAGATCAGTAATAGTTAATTCCTTTCATCTTGTTTTAGTTCTGTTTTCAAAGAAATCATGGAGACAAACGCGGTCTAATGCCATTTCCTCCAAGGTATTCATCTAAATGCCTGATCAGATCTTAGTCAACACCTCTGCTTTAAATGGACACTTGAATGAGTGAAACTGGTATTCCCTGCTATGCTGCGAGTGTGATTGAAACCTACTCATGGCGTCAGCTGAGGGCTCTGATTGGATTTACCCCGGATTTACTACTTTTTCCTGAAGTTTATTGAAGTATTGTGTGCTTGACTTAGTAGAGTTGTTGACTGTTGGGGCCTTCATCGGTAAGCATACTTGTTGCTGATTCAACAGTGCCATCTACTGGCCTTATTTATCATGCGTTCACATAGGTGGCAATATAGATCAACAGCGAAGGCTGGGAGGATAGGTCAAACAAAGAGATGATGGCTGGAAGGTTTAGACTGAATCTTAACCACTGGCATTGCTCGGGGCAACCCTCCAGACCATCGTTCTTCGCCTGCCAAGCCATTACAGAAGGGGAAAGACCATATGCAAATCAGGCTTGGCCCCACCCCAAAAGGGGCAGTCCAGCCCGAACTGCTAGGTCACATCCCTTCTGCACGAGACCACAAGCATCCCCAAACATGTTTCGCCCTTGTTGGGGCTCATCAGTGAGGAGTAACTTGGGTCTCTAGGCCCAGCAGGCACGGGACCCACGTCTGGGCATACCCGTCCCCCTCGGGGTGACAAAGCAAAAACAAAGAGGTGATGGCTGGAAGGTTTAGACTGAATCTTAACCACTGGCATTGCTCGGGGCAACCCTCCAGACCATCTTTCTTCGCCTGGCAAGTCATTACAGAAGGGGAAAGACCATATGCAAATCGGGCTTGGGAGGATAGCTCATCAGCAATGCGTCTGTCTTTCAAGTAAAAGAACGCAGACCAACAACGTTTTGAATCCTGCTCTGGGCGAAATGAATTAATAAAAATACTGGTTTTTATTGGAGCCCCCGCCACCCACAAAAAAGGAAACTGCATTCCCGGGGACCAATTGGCGGATTTTTACGGAATTTCCTGAAAACACTAGTCATACGGCGGAGGACAAAGGCCCTTGAAGGACCTAGGTCGACGACGCACGGCACCCTATGCTGAAAAGGGTTTCTGAGCTGCAAGTAGGATATCGGAGTATATCAAAGATGAGGAATACGTGGCATGAACATCCAGTCGAAAGAACATTACCAGAGCTAAGTAATTTGTTCTTATTCGTGAAATTAAGGACTTTACACTTTCTCAAAATGGCATCAATGTTGTTCTGAGCCACGATGCTTTGCCACTACTTCCAATTATCCAAGAACACTTGCCACATTTCAAAGGAAATACAACTTCTGTAAATGTTAGTGAAACACAGTTGTTGGTTAACACTTACTATGTCTCTCTCTTGATAAGATTAGGAATCACAGTAGTTAGCAGGAGTCCCATATCAACTGGCTGGAGCTGAAGGCCATCTGGCTAGCGCTCAAAGCTTTCCTACCGCTCGTTGGGGGGCAAGGTCGTCCTCATCCAGACTGACAACTCCACCAGCATGTACTATATCAACAAGCAGGGTGGGACCAGGTCTCCTCCACTATGCAGCCTAGCGATCAGCATGTGGGGATGGGCCCTGGAGAACATCTACCTGAGGCCCATCCACCTTCTGGGGAGTCCAACCTGGAAGCAGACAGGCTCAGCAGGCTGGGGGCGGACGATTACGAGTGGCAAATGAATGGCCAGGTGCTGCTTGAGATGATCAGTAGATGGGGGCATCCGCAGGTGGATCTTTTCTCCTCCCTGGACAACTAGAAGTGCCATCAGTTTGCCTCCTGGCAGGGAAAAGGTCCTGGCCAACGCATTCTAGATACAGTGGAACAGCATGACGGCATACGCCTTCCTGACCACCCCTCTGGTCCACAGGGTGATTAGCAAGATAAAGGAGTCTTGCCACCACAACAATTCTGATAGCTCCGTGGTGGCCGGCGAGACCGTGGTTCTCGGAGCTTCTCAGCCTATCGGACAGGCCACCCATTCACCTTCCGTTTGGTCCAGCTCCCCTGCTGGCGCAACAGAGGGGCAGGGTCATCCACCCCGCACCACAGAAATTGGCCCTAGCAGCATGGTCACTGAGCAGGTTGTTAAGGGAGAATTCTCATTTTTTGGCTAATTTCCCTCACCTAGTGAGTCCCCCAGCAGCTTTGCTGGATTTCTGGAGTTTATTTTTTCACTTGGTAAGAGTGTGAGCTTTTCCCCCACTCTTACCCATGCTTTGCCATGTGTCTTCTACCTGTTTTTGTGATTCTGGACTCTTGAGTACACCACTTCAGTAGTCCCCTTCTTTTGTGTGTTACACAGCACCTTCAGTGCAGTGACACAGGGTTGTCCTTTAGACTTCTCAACGACTCCATTTCTGAGGCTGACTACTGTCCCCCAAAAAAGGGTAAAGTTGCCATTAACTTTACTTAGTCATTTAACCATAGATCCAGTACACCCCATCTTACATGGAGTACTGGAAAGGGTTACTCTGTATACCTTTTTATCTGTACCTCCTAGAGCATTGTTTCGCTCTTTTAACATTTAGACTTGGCTGGTGGCAGTGGTATCTACCTTAACTTTTCTACCGCGATTATACTATATAAACGTGGTATTGTTTTAGGCTATTATATTAGCCTCGAACTTAAACCCGCTTGACCAAATACTTTTTCTTTTGGCTCTGCTCGGGTTTATTCGCCATTTCTTTTTGTCAAAGTCCTTCTTGTGTTTTACTTTGCGCGGCAAACCAGGTTTGCCTTCTTTGTTTACTGTCTTTTGGCGGGCTCTGCCAAGAAGCCCTCTAGGCGCCTGGGTGTCTAGGTAGGCTGAATGTGAGGGAGGGGGTGTAGTCCCGCCCCCCCCCCCCTGCATAAGAGTATCCTAGGAAACCCAAGTCGCACTTTGCCATGATTGGCTGAGGTAGTTGTCCGGGCCGGACAACCCCCCTGCTGTGTGATTGACAGCCAGGCTGTGTGAATGGGGGATTTTCGCATAAAAGGCAAGTCTTTTGGGCTAGAAGTCAGTCGCCACTTGAACTACAAGGAACCGAACCGAAGAGAAGCAGAGATGAAAGTCGACTGCTACAACTATCCCGTCCCGGTGAAGCCCTGCTGCAGTCCTAAGCTATCTACCCTTTGACGACCAGAGAAGATCCAGTCCGGAGTAGTCTTCCCTTGAGCTTGGTGGGGATAACCAGCTCATCTTCTACAACCAGAGAATCCTCTTCGTGGTCGAAATCGCTGCACACTGCTGTAGTGGTCCGGATAGCCACCTGAAGAGCCTCTCCTGTTTTTAAGGAGCGCACTTTTTATTCACCATCGCTGCTGCCGGCTTCATCCCTGTGTGGTGCAGACCCCTCCAGACGTCGTCCTTCGGATCGAAGCTCCAGGAACTGAGGGTCTGCAGGAAATTACCAGGAACAACTGCCGTGGCACCAGCTTCTTCATTGAATAAGGTACTGTGTTCTGCTCGAGGAATTTGGGTGAATCCCTTTTCTTCGCCTCCAAGGCTTTCCCTTGTCTTCCCTCCTTCTTATAACTTTTGCTTCCTCTGTTGACAATATCTAAGTACTCCTGGCTACGTTGAATTGTGAACTATCAGACTGTGATCCTCGACAACAGGAACCCGGTTCCACTTGACACTGGCTCCGGCCTATTGACTTTTGAATTTCTGTCTAAGAGTGTTCTCTGGTTCTGTCTGCCTTGACAAAAGTATTGCCTATGATTTTTGCCCCCATCTCTCTCTGGGTATCTCAGGTGTTAAGTGTGTTTTTGCCCCAGTAACATTTCTTGCAGCTGATGAGCTTTTCTTTGGTATGACCGAACTGTCATTACTGTCAAAAAGTGATCGCAAGTGTTTTCCCGTAACGTCTTTTGTTTCACAACACCGGCCTGCTAAAACACAGGGTACTTATCTTGAAGTATACCGTACAAAGTGAATTGGTTAGTTGTGTATTTTACGTGTGGTTTTTGAATTTAATAGAAGTGTTGTGTTCATAACAAATTGTTTTAAATATAAATGTACTTATATTTTTCTACCTGAAACCTTGAGTCAGTGTTTGCTTGAGTCACAGTAACTGTGGTCCCTTTGTGTAATCTCTGCTACTGCTCATATACTCTTGAGATAGTGCCCTCAGTGATGAGCATAGGTACAGGTGTCATCTGACACATGTATATAAAAAAATATATACATATATATTTTTTTCATTAGCTGTGACCAATTACAACTGTATGTTTTCAATTTTTCCCAACATGCAAGCCCTGATTTGAAAAAGGCGGTGCAGTCCGTTGAAACACGGGCACCTATGCTCATCACTGAGGGCACTAATGCTTACTAAATACAGAAGCAGTTTTCTAAATATTCCAATTGAGTGGATTTCTTCTTTCTGTGTTTCTTATTATTGGCGCATGCTTGAAAAGAGTGCAACTACTTTTTCCCATATCATTATATAAAGCGGAGTGGAGGAACCATACTATCTCCGCGGTTGCACAACGCATGCAACACAGAATCTCTCCATTTAAAGCTTTAGGGCGCGGTGGTCCATTTCTCTGAATGTCCATTGGAAAACTGGTTCCTCACAAGGATGGATTACTCTTGAGATAGGCGTGGCTGCTCCGCTACTGCTACCACTTTAACATAGTAGTACAGGCTTATACCAAAGGTAAAACTTGTATTGCCACCTGTAGTCTTAATTGTGTGTAGTGGTCCCTAAGGGCACTGCACAGGATTCTGCCTAACGCAGGTCACGCTGAAGCACCTTAGCCTATCACAGGCTGATCTAGAGATCATTCAGTGTACCAGGAGCCAGTACAAGAGTAAATGGACTAGGTTCTATCACTGGGTGGACTCATGCTCTCCTCTGCGCACCTCGCTCACTCGTGCGTATTTGGCGGCTATCAGAGCCTGCAGAAATTCGAGGAGGAGGTCTTACCTCATCCAACCCGATAGTCAAGAGACATTTGAAGGGCCTCGCCAGACTCTACCCGATTAAAAGACCACACCTGGTGTGGGACCTCAATGTAGTGTTGGGTCCCGTTTGAGCCAATGGCATTGGTGGACATCAGGCTTGTCACCATTAAGACAGCCCTGTTGGTGGGGCTTCCCACAGCTCGCAGAGTCTGAGAGATACAGGCTCTGGTAGCCTCAGAGCCCTATACTACCTTTCACAAGGATAAGGTGGTCCTGCGGAAACACTCTGTTCCTACATATAAGGTACCTGCCTCTTTCCATCTAAAAGAGGAAATAGTCTTACCTATATTTTTGCTGACGCGAAGGATGAGTCTCGGAAGAGGGTTTTACACTGTCTGGATGTCGGGCGTGCTGTGAAATTCTATCTAGACGGGACCAAGGGCTTCCGCAAATCGGACGCACTAATTATCAACCTTCAAGGCGGTCAAGGCCCGGGTATCAGGCATTCAAGGCATCTATTGCACGATTGATGGTTTCGCGATCAAGGAGGTCTACGAGGGGCAGCACAAGCCACTCCCTGTTAACATGGCAGGTCATCAGCAGGGCGGCCACCCCTTTGGCCTTCTGCAAACATTAATGAGTAATTACAAGTTACTCACCGTAGTGACTGATGTACCCTTAGTCCCCTTTCCTCCATTCGTCCCACCATCCTCCCCCCTAATAATACAGGTGTCATTAGGCAATGTTAAATATTGTCGACGCGTCATTGGGGACTGAGGTGTGGCACCGGTGGGCAGAGTCAGGGTAGCGCATGCTCCCAGGACAGCACCCCCGTGCGCCTCTAAATTTACGGGGAGGAACGTTTTTTCCGGTGAAAATGGTGCAGTCTCCCGTCCCTGGGAAGGGACGCCCATGCAGTATGGAGGAAAGGGGCTAGTCACTACTGTGAGTAACTTATAATTTCCAGGCCATTAAATTTGTGTTCTGCTCCTCCTGACCATGGCAGGATGCTTCTTGCCACACATCAGTTTCTGCCAATGACCATTTCTGGAGGTCTCTCAACCACACTCTAGTGACTGGGCCTTCACGTGCCTTCCACCCCATTGCAATCCTGCGTTCCGACAAGATGCACGCTAAGTCTCTCAATTTACTAGCATGTCTCATCTGCTTTGGTCTCGGGGAAGATACCTAGCAGGCACGCCTTGGGGGTAGACTGAATCTGCTGACAGGCCGATCCTGGCTACGGTCTGGGCCACACCCTCCCAAAATAGGCTTGTGTCTGCGCAAACCCAAACATGTGTTTCAGGTCTGCGTTGATCAGGCCACACTTTGGACAAACTTGTTCTGACGCCTTACTAAATTTTGCAATTTTCTACAGAGTTAAATACACTGTGTGAGCAAAATATTGAATCAATTGTATTTTCGCGTTTCTGGACACTTCTTGTGATACCCCATGGCCCTACTCCAAGCATCATCTGGCAGCTGATCTTGCAAATAAACTTCCCAAATTTGCTTAAACTGTTCTAAATTGCTATCTGGCTTCTCCATCAGAATCTCACATAGTCTTGATGATGCGTGTCGCCCATTTCTGAGATATCATAGAATGTTTCTATTGTCTCATCTTCCACTAATACTCCCTGGCCATTTCAATTTCAGTCAATGTAGAAGTGAGTCGTGTGTTATATATTGCCCTATCCATTCTCTTGATTCCGCAGCGACCTCACTAAAGGTCTTTGGCCGGCCTTCCTTCAGTATATGGCCCAATGTCACCACCCTTCTAGGTTCCCAATATTTCCTGATATTTAGTCTAAGTTGCATATCCTTTCTCTTAAGTGTCACCAATGGGACATGGGGTGAATAGGGAGCGTCTTTGCCCAGAAAGCCCTGTGCCACAATGTCATGCCTAGCTTCAGCATCAGAGGGAGCCTGGGGTCCTGAGGTAGCGTGGTCCACACCATCTCTTTCAAGAAGAAAGGGGTGCATTCCAGTTGTAGTAACTCTGTATCTTGGGGGGTGCTGGAGAATCTGTGTCCAAGATGACCGCATCCGTGTAAGCTCCCGCAGGACCTCGAATAAGCAAAGGCTACTCTGAGACCCATCGGATCCCAAGTGATCACAACGGGTAGCATAACAAGGCATAACACCCCAGCAGGCAGGTGCTCTGAATTCTGTGTATGGGGAAGTGCGTCGCAGCCGCAGGAGGCCCGGCACCTGTGATCAGCGCTGCATGGTCGCGGAGGGAGCGGTGCAGGGTGGGCAAGCTGTCGTGCCCCCTCCTGGAGGTTGAGGAACTCAATCCCTGCGGCGTCCTTGGTGCCGGGACCAACTGCTGAGACAAGGCGACTCGGGCCCGGAGCGAGACGTGGACGTCCCCGCGGCCCCTGTTGGAGGTGAGTCCCGGGACTGGGCAGCTGAGCGGGTGAGCACCCGGTGAAGAGGGAGCCGCAGGACAAAGAAAAGCTGCGCCGGACCCGGGGGGGCTGCTCACTCGAGGTGTAGACCACGCACCTGCGGATATGGCGCCGGAGCCCCGACTGCTGCACCCCCCCGACACTGCATTGAACGGGGCTTCAAGTGGATTCCTCGTGCCGCGGCGGCCCGTACTTCCTTTTGCCGTGGCAGGCACGGTCTTGTCCCCCCACCGCCGGATTGAAACAGGCCTTAGAACAGTTGTGGTCGGGGTAGGGCTTAGATAACTGCTCGCATGACCTGGTGTGGCACGGTGGTCGCCCCAAATTCCTCCAGCAACCTTCTGGGCAGTGCTTGTGTGTAGTGATGCACTGGATGGGGGCTGCCATACCAGTGTAACTGTAACAGCGGTCCCGGTTGGCAAAAGAGGGGAAACAGCACGACCACTGGTGCAGAGAAAGGGGGCCTGGGCTCCCACCCTGCAGCAAGGAAGATCTCTCCAGACTCAGAGGGGCCGCATAGCGGGATACCTTCTGGCCCCCATAGACCACGAACAAGATAAGTAAAGCAAGTGGCAGTAGCGCGGTATAGAGGGCAACAGAGCCAACAGCACTTACACATGCCAGAAAACGCCATAAGAATTGGCAGAAGGCATCAAAGGGGGTGGGGGGGTCTCTGCACTGGCACCAAGCCTGGGTTATCTCGAAACATAACAGCAGATATCCACCTCAACAGCCCCCGCACCCCTAGCAACAAAAAGTGGACTATCGGTGACGACTGGCGAACAGGGGAGTGAAGGGGTTAGGGGGGCTGCAACAACCACAGACCAGGCCCCCTTAACATGAGCTGCATCAAACACCCAGAGGCATAACACAGCTATGACGGGGAGGCGGTGGAACAGCTTTAACCAAGGTGCACAGTCCCAAGGCTTGAACAGGAGTGACACAGAGGATAACAGAGCCAACAGCCCTTATCCATGCCAGAAAACCCCCGAAGACCCAGCTGAAGGCATGAAGGGGGTGGGAGGATCCCTGCCCTGGCACTTAAACCAGGGTGGGCTCTACACAAACCGGCAGGTACCAACCAGAATAGCCTCAGCACTCCTAGTAACCACAGCGGACTCAGTGAAGTCTGCCGAACAGTGGAGTGAAAGAGGCAGGGATTACTGCGACAATCGCAGACTGGGTCCCCCAACACGAGCTGCTTCAAATACCCTAAGGCACCATATAGCTAGGACCAGGATGCTGGGTCTGGAACAGCTTTAACCAAGGTGCGCAGCTCCCAAGACCTGAACAGGAGTGCAGTACGACAGGCAAGAAGATCATGAACTGTAGACTGATACAATCCTGGTGGCCCACCCATGACGAGAGTCTGTACTGTGAGACAAGGGGATTGGGGGGAGAGACCCCTCAGAAATGTATGGCGAAAGGGAATAAGAGGCAGACCCGCCTCCCATTTACTCAAAAGGAGGGCCTGTGCAAAGAAGGTAATAAACAGCGCCGCAAGTGAAACTCCACCCCCACGTTGTCACGCACCGAAACCCAGATCATGGCAGAAGCGGGGTCGAGCGCAGAAGTCAAAGTTGAGCCTGGCATAAATTAGGCCTGGCTTTGCTGCTATCAATACAAACTCGATGGGATGGTGTATAAGGTTGATAGAATGCAAGAGCGCATTGACAAAGAAAGCAGCAGCACCACCTCCGAGGTTGAAACCAGAGTCCGTGCATTTGAAGATACTAGCAACGACACGTCAGAAGCGGTACAGGAATTGCACAGAGAAGTGATTGCCATGAGAGATAAAAATGAGGACCTTGAGGCGAGAGTCCGTGTGGTGGGGATCCCGGAAACGGTCCCAAAACAAAACATGGAGGTTTTCATGGAGACAGTCGTGAAAGATGTCCTACAGGGCCCATCATTATTCTCTCAGTTCCTCATAGAAAGCGCACACCGGGTGTCGCAAGTTGTCCCGAGACCGGGGCAGAGCCCAAGTCCAGTGATCGTGAGGGTTCTGAACTACCGGGACCGACACACCATCCTACGAAGAGCGCGAGAGCTTGGGGACCTCACGTTCGAGAACGCCAAGGTGTCCTTCTACCCTGATTTTACGCCAAGGGTACAGAAGACTTGCATGTCCTTCATGGCAGCAAAAGTGTTGCAAGAGCGAGCGATACAATACACCATGCAGTAGCCAGCCAAGCTGAGGGTCCAACACAACGGGAGAGCCCACTTCTTCACCGACTATAGGTCCATCAGTTTTATGGAATCCCTGCCGAAGTGATCCACTTTAGCTACCATTGTGGGCACCTGCGTCGGAACGCTGTCCCGCCGAAGATCCTCCAGCCAGAAGGCCCGTGCCTAGACTGTCAGTTGGACGAACAGTGGCAATGACAGCTGTGGTTCCGGTGGGTCTTGATAATCTAGTGCTAGAAATGTTATGAGTCAGTCCAATCGCAAACAAAAGATATATGTTTTGATCGAAGCCCTCCCCTCGAGGTCCGATGAGGCGGTGGTTAATTGAGTGCCGGAGTCCTGCGCCCCGGGCTGTTGCCCATGGTAAATTTATGTTGGGGGTGGGGAGGATCCAGTCACTGTAGGTTGGGGGAGGGCAGTGTGGGTGAGGGGAGGCTGGGATGAGGTTTGCCCCGGAAGGTGGGCGAGGGGGAGGGAGACAGTTGTTTGAGAGGTTGCCCAGTTGGCAACTTCAAGTTAATTCAAAAAGTTTCACATCTCTTCAAGGCAGTCACAGATTAGTTTGACAGTACGCTCGGGACGTCCGACAAAATGGCCTTTCTTCTCAGTCCTTATCCAAGTGATGGCACATAGGATAATTAGCTGGAATGTACGAGGACTTAACACTCCGCGTGATGCCCGCAAGGTGGTGCAGTATTGTGAACGTCATGGGGCAAAGATGGTCATGTTGCAGGAAACCCAACTCAAAGGGAAGTGAAATGAGGGAGTTGCTGGGAGTTGGGGAGAGGAGGCAGGGGGGTACTTCACCCCTTACTTGCCATACTCAGCGGGGGTGATGACGCTGGTGCACAAATCACTGGGGCTCTGGGCTAGTGAAGTTGTGATTGGCCCCAATGGGAGATACATTATTGTTTCTGGATGTGTGGGAACTATGACACTCATGTTAATCAACCTATATGGGCCGAATGTAGATAACCCTGAATTCTTTAATACCATACTAGGACTCTGCCAAAAGTACTTACACACCAATATAGTGTGAGCGGGAGATCTTGATGTTGCGCTAATGATCCACGCAAGGATCGAATAGGGTGGGTGAGAATACGATCCAAAGTGGCCGAGGAGGTGCTGAACGCATTGGATACACTAGATTTAGGCGACACATGGAGGCTGTTGCACCTGGGAGGGGAGGAGTTCTCTCACCACTCTACTGTTCACAACACATCCACCTGATTAGACTATATCCTAGCTCGCCCCTATCTAGTGCACGACACAGAGGATTGTGAGCTGCTCCCGAGGACTCTCTGGGACCACTCCCCGGTGCTGTGGTCTATATGCCTGGACGTGGTGACGCCCCGTCCTCACTGGAGGTTTAAGCCGGCTGCGATGTCAGACAAGTGAGATACACTGCCTAATTAAAAACTATTTTCAAGAAAACCAGGGCACAGTGTCGGCGAAAGGAACCATGTGGGAAGCGTTCAAGGTGGTGTTAAGGGGTGGATATATATAGAGTTGGGGGTGTTAAAACTGATTCGTAGACAAATAAATGAATCTGAGATCAGAATAAAGAGAAGGGAGAAGAAGGCGGATGAAAAGGGCACCCCGGACACGCTAGCTAAACTAAAAGAGGAACTTGACCGCTTAAAAGATCTAGCGGAGCGGGAGGTGAAATGCTTTGCCCGACCAGCAATGGCTCGCAGATATGGGGAAGAGGGAAGACCGGGTAGGTATTTGGCGCAATGGTGCGGAACTGTTAGGCAGAAACCTGTGCAGTTCCCTTAGGGACCACTGCAAAAGGCTTAAAACTACAGGTGTTGGCAGTAAACCCAATTGGTAGCAGTCTTTACCACCCAGATTTTGCCTGGTAGCTGTGGCTGAGCAGCCAGACTTCTCTCAAGAAGTTAGACAGTATATAGAGTATACAAGATAGGTACTAAAATACAGTAGCACAAGCAAACACGGACCAGAGCTTGGGTATAAAAGTATATAATTATTTATTTAAAAACACACTTTGTAAAATACACTAATATGTCAAGCAAGTTCAAACCCAGTCACTATTAATATATATACATCCCTGATTACTTATTGGACAAGTCTTATTTAAAACACCACTTATTTACAGACAGAGGTGAGCGCTTAACCTAAGATGGCACTCCAATAAGTTAGTTAAAAAGGGAGGGAAAAGGGCAGAATTAGGAAGATACACAATACCAACACTTTAGGAGAACTAGAGCAAGTCAGAAACGGCAGAGTCTACTGAGGAGCAAGAAAGTCATAGGCCAGGCCCACTCTTGGAGAGAGCAAGGCGGAATGTGTCTAAGATCACACAGTTGAATAGTACTTTAAAGAGTCGTTGCAGATAGTTCAAAAAGGGTGGATCAGTTCAGAAAAAGTTAGTTAGCAGGTCCCAAGTCACCCCAGGATAGAAAGTCAAGGATTTACGGGACACCTTGAACAGTCTGTTGCAAGGGAGACCAGGCGGGACACAGTACCTGAAATGGTGAGAAAGCTCCAGCGGGGGCAGTTGTTCCTGACAGCGGGTGCAAGTCGGTGCTTCGTCCAGGGGAAGAGAAGATCTCGACGTGGAGGAAAGCTGGAGGTCGTTGTACTGCCAGGGAAGAAACCAGCCGCAGAGTTTCCCGGTTAAAAGGTACTACCCTTTTATTCGCAGTAGTGGTGAAGCGTGGCTATCCGGCCGCCGGGGTGCTTGGCACTGGCGATTCGACCACAAGACGATCCAGGGAGGCGAAAAGAGGGCGAACTGGTTATCCCCACCAGTTCAGAGGAAGAAGACTCTCCGGGATGAAGATCTTCTGTCGTTGGGAAGTGGTGAGACGGTTCAGCAGGGCTCCACCGGTGGTGTTGTCGTTGCAGGTCGGCTCAGCTTCTCCCTCTTTGGCTTCTTTGGTCCTGTGGTGACTTCTGAAGTTCCAGTCCCCAAAGCCCTGCTTTTATGCAGAAAACACCCATTCATCAGTCCTAGCCGTCACTCAAACATGCTAAGTGGTGAGCTGGGCGGCTCACCACTGGGCCAATTACACAAGAGTGCAACTTGAGTTGCCGAGGCAACTCAGTCCAGGGTGCCTACACCCCCCTCCCACACATCCTGTAGACCCAGCCACAGTGGCACCACTTTTGGAGCTTCTGTGGAGAAGCCCGCCAAAAAGTGGAACAAAGGGTTCGACTTGGGTTGGAGTTACATAGGCGAACGCAAACGCCATTTTAAAACTGAGTCCTGGCAAAAAGACCCAACCGGGGAATAAATATTAAATAAATAACCCGGCGGTATCTTTAACATTGCACCAAAAAAGTGGTGCGTTTAAAATGAATGGGAAAAGCCCATGTGAAATATTCCGGTGGAATATTTCACGTGGTAACCACTGCCACCAGCCAGAAACTCGACGAGGGGGGACTGCACAGTGCCCCCTTGAAAAACAGACCCAGGGGCAATCTAATTACCCCTACCAGTACTTCCACAATATGATGGTTTGTACTGGTTCTGTTCACAATTTAAGACTAGTAAAGTTAATGGTGACTTTACATGCCCTGGGAGACAGTCAGTCCCAGGGTATGGAGTCTATGTTTGGGGGTCACTATGACACCCCTGTGTTACTGCACTGAGGGTGCTGTGTAACACACTTACCAAAAATACATGAAACCCTATGGAGTAAAAGACCACATAGCCCATAAAACACATTACAAAGTCAAAGGATATCTCAAATCATGTCTAAGAGTGGGAGAAAAAGAGTCTCACTCTTAGCAGGAGAAAAAAATAAGCTGCTGGGGGACTCACTAGATTTGAGAAATTAGCCTTAACAGAGAATTCTCCCTTACAGGAACGAACAAGGGTACAGGGTGGCTACGGCTTTCGGAATGAAAGGAATAGAGGTTGTTGTGCGGCCGATCGAGATAGCTGATGAGTTCCGGAAGTTTCTATGAGTCTCTCTATACGAGGACCCTCTGGACAGAGATGGTACAGGCTCACTCTCATGGCCAGGATTGCCATAGCTAAAATGGTAGTAATCCCCAAACTCCTGTATATGTTTCAAAACATCCCGGTATGGCCGAGTGTGAGCTACTTCCGGGAAGTGCGCTCCCTACTGATTAAACTGGCCTGGCACCCAAAGACCCCACGTATAGGATGGGAAACGCTGACGCAACCATGGGAGAAGGGAGGTCTATGTGCCCCTGATGTTGAGGCATACTATTTGGCAGCACAACTATCCTTCGCGCAGTTTTGAATGCCGGGAGCACCGATGTGTGCATAGAAAGGAGCTCGGTGTACCCGGCGTCCCTCCAAGGGGTCCTGATCTCTGGCAAAATTGTGGACAAGTGTAAAATTGACCCAGTAGCCTGCACGATGCATGCTTGGAGGCGCACTTTGGTAAAGCTTGGAGTGGAGTATCCTTTCGACTCCGGCATCTCGCTTTGGCAAATCGAGACTCTGGCGCCGACCTGTGATGAGTCGCTCCTACAGGACTAGGGGGGGGGTAATGGGCATAGTCGGGATCGAGGATATGTATCCAAATGGGGTGTTCATCTAATTGTATGGGTTTGTTGATGAGTTGGGAGGCAGCTTCCGGCGCAAACTACAATACTTGAGGATGAGGGCGGCCTTCAGGGAATGGTTCCCGGTATTCCCGGTGATTCCGCAAAGTACCCCACTATTGCAATACATCAGAAGCTCCCCCTGATGCAAAGGAGTGGTTTTGACAATATATAAGTTAATCCAGACACACTCGCCCCGGGACCCCCTGAAGTGTAGAGGCAAATGGGAAGGCTCTGGGGTGACAATTACAGATAAGCAGTGGGAGATTATATGCAGTACTACACACTCGGGAGCTTTTAGCTCCAGACTACAGCAAATCCAACTCAAGAGCCTTCACAGGGCATACGTCACTCCCACACATCAATATAACAACTCCAAGCCTGCTAATTGTCCGAGATGTAGAGCAGACCCGGCTGACTTTGTGCATATGCTATGGTTGTGCATAAGCTTGCAACCCTTCTGGGAGGAGGTGACTGGGGTCATATCAGAAATGTTGGGGTGGAGCGTTCCTTGTTCACTGTTGTGTTGCATGTTTGGGAGGTCGCCAGACGTACCTAGGCAATATCGAAGACTTTTAGCAACATGCATGATGGCGACCAGAAGGTGCATCCTTATGAAATGGACAAGTGCAGCCCCCCAGAGATAAATAAGTGACTGCGGGACTAAATCTGGCTGAGTGAACCTGATAGTGAATTTGCAACCCTCGGGGGTCGGCAGAACCGGTCTAAAAACATTTGGAATCCCTTACGATGTACCTGGTGTCAAGGGAGGACATCCCGATCTAACCACGTGTGGTAGGGCAAAACGGTGAACTCTTCACAGCAAATTTCACGTCGAGTTGGGGGTGGGACGCAGGAGCTTGCGGGTTGTATCTTCTTATGTGACTCCCCATATTGTATTACAGTTTATTGTTATGAGCTATGGTACATATGAAAGGCTGATGACGGATTGATGTGAACCGATAAAAAAATGTAAAAAAATAAATGAAATAACTCTGAATCTTGGATCTGTTCATCAGATAGCCAGCATGTGGCAAACTGTAGCTGGCACACCACAAAACCCCTCAAAATGAGGCACTTTTATCCCACCCTGTTCGTATTGTCTGCAATTTCTCCAGCGATAATCTACTCCCCGAATTATGCCATAAGAAACTCTGACAAGATTTGTTCAGCGTCTTACGAAAGGCTCTGGGTATATTATATGGGACATTGGTGAAATAATGAAGCAACCTCAGAAGCACTACCATCTTCAACAGCACGGCCCTCCCAATCAACGATAGTGGCAGCTTGGCCCAACATTTCTTGGTTCTCTATTTTAGTCACTGCTTTCACTGTGTTCTGTATATGTTCTACTTTAGGATTGTGAAAGATGTCAACTCCTAGGTATCTAAATGTGTCCACTTCCCATTTAATCAGTAACACTGGGTACGCCCCACGGGGTCTTCCCCTATACCCTGCTAGGGGGAATAAGCTTGACTTCTGTGCATTTATCATAATCCCACAGAGGTCTGCATAGCGTTCGAACACATCCAATATGTCTTGTAAATTAATATTGGGTTGTTGTAGGTAAAGAAGCATATCATCCGCATATAGGGAGATCAGATGTGTGTCGCCGTGTATTTTGATACCAGCGTCATGAAATTCTTTCCGTAGGTATACTGCTAACCGCTCTAAGGCCAATATAAATACCATAGGAGACCAAGGGCAGCCCTGTCTAATGCCCTTGCCGAACTCCCACCATTCAGATATTGTGTTCCCCGTCTTAACTCCAGCCACTGGGTTACTGTATAGTAGCTTCACCCATTTAATATATGTCGGGCCAATGCCGAAACTTTTCAGCACCGCTAGTAGCCATGGCCAGCTGACTGAATCAAAAGCTTTAACTGCATCTAGTGAGGTTACTGCTAGGAGCTGGGCACTGTCTTGGGTATGATCAATGACGTGGTGCAACCATCTTAGATTACATGTGATATTCCTGTTTGGGACATAACCTGACTGGTCTGAGTGTTTGAGTTTGTGTATAAGCCATCAGAGCCGGCCGTATCTTCCCATCTTAATTAAGCAGCGAGAGGGGTCTGGAAGAGCCACATTCGGTATCGGGTTTGTTAGGTTTCAGTAATGGGACTATGATTGACTCTTAATGACAGCGGGCAAAAAGCCTTTATCTAGAGATTTATTCTACAGTGCCAATAGTGGGAACTTAACTTCTCCAGCATGGGGTCTGGCATGGATTCACATGCTCATGAATATTCCCCGTCAGGCTGGGAATCCTCGGTAAAGAAAAAACCAGTATCAGTTTCGTTTCTGATCTGTCTTTCGTAGTAATAACCAATCGCTGGTCTCTGCGTCATACTGACAACAGCCAATGACTGCCCTCTACCTAAGCACCGCCTCTGGCAGCCATCTTCAGATTTTTACCGCACGTTCATGTGTTGGGATCCTCGTGCTATTGCTCTCGAGCGTTAGTGCTATTTTTTCACGTTTTTTCTCAAAAACATAGTTTTTCGGTCAAAAAGAGCCTCAAGCTCCACCGACTCTCCATCCGATCAACGGGGACCCGTGTCGGATTCGTCTGCGCCCCTCAAGGGTGAAGATTTCGTCGAGCTACGCTTTTGGAGGACTCCAGAAGTTTCTCAGGCCCGGTCATGGCCCAGGAGAAGGGAAGCTCGACGCCCGGAAAGCTGTTCAGGGTCTGCCCTGGATGCCAGCTGCAGAACGTCTTCAAAGAGGACGAACACTCTTTTTGTCTTTACTGCCTACATGAGGACAAGACGCACGTGGAGAAGGACTCTGCGTTTTGCGGCAACATGTCGGAGCGGACCATGAAGGACCGCCATCAACGTCTCGCCAACTGGCTGGAAGGGAAGAGCCCGTCCGGCGAGAAGAAGAGGAAGAAAGCCGAGCGGTCTTCTAAGACCTTTGAGGACGCCCCGGCGACGGGGGTCCAACATAAGGCCAAGCACTGCGAGTCCGCTGGCACCGGGAGCGCCGAACGGTCGGGCTCTACGGGCGCCAGGCAGGGCGCACCCTCCCCGGCACCATCAACCACGAGCCAACGCTCGGGGTCGGGTAAGAGGAAGGCCGAGCACCCGGCGAAGCTCCTGGAGAGGCCCCGGTCGAGCTCGAAGGCGGAGGGGGAGCGAGGCAGTGTCCCCCCCCTCAAGGATAAGGCGGTGAGCGCACCTAAGGTGGTGAAGGCCTTAATCCATCCGGCCAAGCCCTCTATCGAAACTGTCGCGGCGGCCCTGGCTCAGCCTGCGGAGGCTACACCAGTGGTGGCGACCTCGGGGCTCAGAGTCTCCCTGCCACCTCGGAGGGAGTCCTCTTTTGTGCCCATCGATAGGACCCCCGTGAAATCCCCCGTGGGGAAGAAAAAGGGGGGCAGGGCGTCGTCGTAGATTCGGCCTCAACCTCGGAGGAGGAGCTGGTCGAAGTCTTAAGCCACGGCCTCGGCGTGGAAGAAGACCGACCCGTCGGGATGGATCCCGACGCAGGTGACGACGACATCGTCGAGGGTACCGACGGGGCCCCTGATCGCCCGTCGGATTCCCCTCTGCCAGCGCCGCGAGACAACTCGGCGGCCATTTTGTTGGCTATACAGTCCTTATGCTCAGAGATAAGGACGAGACTACCGTTGCCGACGGAACCTCTCCCGTCGGGGGACCCAGAACCGGGACCTTCTGGTGTTCCCCCTACCAAGAAAAGAAGGATCCACCCTCCGCCTCCTTTTCAGCCGTCGCGCCCCTTCCAGCCCTCCTCCCCGTCCACCCGAGGGGATGATATGGGGACTGACACGGCAGCGACGGGTACGGACGAGGTATACGACGAGGATGTACCGTCGTCGCCTCCCACCAGGGCTTCTCCGCCCGATGAGATTGGATCATTCCACTCCATGATCGCCAGGGCATCCGAGCTTTTCCAACTCTGCCCTGAGGAGAAGAAGGAAGGCTTCCTTTATCAGCGGCGCGAGGCCAAGAGGAAGACGGTCCTCTCAGTGCCTCTATTGGACGACATTTGGGATGAGGGCCTCACCCTCCTCAAGAACCCTTCCACGACGCCAGCTAGAAGAGACCGGTACGAGAAGAAGTACCGGGTCCCGGACACGGCCCCCCTGTGCCTCCGGGCGCAGCCCACCCCGGACTCCGTCGTCTCCGCGGCGGCCAGGAAAAAAGCAGGGGGGGGGGGGGTGCGGCCTCCACATCGACTTCCCCACCGGACGGCGAGGGAAAGAAATTGGACGCTATGGGACGCAGAGTCATCTCGTCTGCGGCGACGACGATTAAAGCGGCCAACGCCTTGGCTATCGTGGCCCGCTACGACAGGGAGCTCTGGTACAAACTGGCTCCCCTGCTGGACTTCTTGCCGGACGACAAGAGGGCAGAGGCCCTGGAGATCCTGCAGGAAGGTGAGGTGGCTTCGGACCACGCCATTACCGTTGCGACGGACATCGCCGACACTGGGTTCCGCCAGTTGGGCAACGGCGTTTGCCTTAGGCGGTGTGGATGGCTCAAGGCTACGGACTTCCGTCAAGACGTTCAGACCAGAGTCCTGGACATGCCCTTCGATGGGAACAACCTGTTTGGGAAAACAGTGGACGATTCCCTTCAGGCCATTAAAGCGGACACCGAGACGGCCCGGGCCCTTGGAGTTCTGCAACAACGACGGACGCCCTTTCGGAGCAGCGGAGGCAAGGGCGCCTCCAAAAGTTCCGGCGGCGGTTTCTCCACCTACCGTCAAGCGGCCCGCTCGTCGGCTCAGGAGGCCTACAGAGGACGAGGCAAGTCTGGCGGACCCCGCCGTCGTCGCCAAGGAGGTCAAGGCGCAAAGCCTCGTCGAAGCAGGATTGAACCGGCCGTGGGGTCGGGCCCCCACCGAAGCACCCCGGTGGGAGGCCGGCTGGCGAGCTTCGTCAGCGTGTGGGAGTCCATCTCCACCGACCGTTGGGTGCTGAACGCCTTGGCCCGGGGCCACGTGCTCGAGTTTCAAAGAAAGTGTCCGCGCGTCCCCCCCGTGGCCAGGAAAGAACTTCACGTCCCTCAACTTCTCCTGGAAGTAAAGGCGATGCTCAGGAAGGGCGCCATCGAACTCGTCCCAAAGAGGCTTCGGGGCTCCGGAGTTTACTCGAGATACTTCCTCGTGAAGAAGAAGACGGGGGAATGGCGCCCCATCCTGGACCTGCGACGTCTGAACAAGTTCATCAAGGCGCAAAAGTTCCGGATGGTCACCCTCCAGCACGTCCTGGGTCAGCTGGAGGAAGGAGACTTCCTGTCGTCGTTGGATTTGGAGGATGCCTACTTCCATATTCCCATCCTAAAGGGGCACCGAAAATTCCTCAGGTTTGTGGTCCAAGGGCGTCACTACCAGTTCAAAGCCCTCCCCTTCGGGCTACGGTCGGCACCCAGGGTATTCACCAAGTGCCTTGCACCGGTGGCGGCGCAGCTGCGCCGCGAGGGGATCCACGTCTACCCCTACCTGGACGACTGGCTCATCCGAGCCAAGACGAGGGAGCTCGCCGTGGATCACACGGCAAGGACCGTCCAACTTCTCACGGACCTGGGATTCTCCGTGAACTACGCCAAGTCCCACCTGGTACCCGCGCAAAACGCACTGTTTCTGGGAGCGAAGCTCGACACAGTGTCCCTTCTGGCCTCCCCGTCGGAGGAAAGGACCAGGTCCATCCTGGGCAAGGTACAGCGGATGTTGGTTTCCGACGCGGCCAAGGTGAGGTCCATCAAGTCCCTCCTCGGAATGATGTCTTCTTGCATCTACCTCATTCCCTTGTGCAGGCTCCGGATGCGCCCGTTGCAGGAGTTCCTGGACGCGCGCTGGATCCAAACGACGGGCGGCTTCGAGGAGAGGATCACACTCGACGAGAGTTTCCGCCGAGCAGTCCGGTGGTGGGGCATCCGCGCGCATCTGACGGCGGGCATGGACTTCCAGACCCCAGACCACCAGGAGACAGTGACCACGGATGCCTCCCTGGAAGGGTGGGGAGCGCACACCGAAAATCTGCACGCGAGAGGCCTTTGGCTCCCGACGGAGAAGTCCCTCCATATCAACGTCCTGGAGCTCCGTGCAGTGTTCTGGGCCCTCAGGT
The DNA here is from genome assembly GCF_040938575.1 of Ambystoma mexicanum. Classification (NCBI taxonomy): domain Eukaryota; kingdom Metazoa; phylum Chordata; class Amphibia; order Caudata; family Ambystomatidae; genus Ambystoma; species Ambystoma mexicanum. Next base: position 866,082,467 of record NC_090926.1, read on the forward strand.
CCTTCCTTCCGTCCCTCAAGGGCAAGGTGGTGAGGATCTTCACCGACAACACCACCACCATGTTTTACATCAGGAAACAGGGCGGAACCAGGTCCCCAGCACTGTCCAAGGAGGCGCAGGACCTGTGGCATTGGGCCGTCGCCCAAAGGATGTTTCTGGTGCCGTTTCATCTGGCAGGGATAAAAAACACCATCGCCGACTCACTCAGCAGGGAGCTGCGCTCGTGCCACGAGTGGGAACTACGGCAGGATCTAGTGGATCGCCTCTTCCGACGGTGGGGCACACCCCAGATCGACCTGTTCGCGACGGCGACGAACTCCAAGTGCCGGAGATTCGCCAGCAGGTTTCCCCAGGCGAGGAGCATGGGCGATGCTTTCTCGTTCCCCTGGGAGGGCCTGTTCTTCTACGCGTTCCCTCCTTTGCCACTGCTAATCCGGCTCGTCAACCAGCTCAAGAGGTCACGGTGCAGGATGATCCTCGTCGCACCTGCGTGGCCGAGGCAGATATGGTTCCCGGACCTTCTGGACTTGTCAGCGTCCCCGCCAATCAAGCTGCCGGTGGACGCGGATCTACTCTCCAGGGAAGGAGGCGCCATCCTCCACCACGACCCGAAATCGCTGAACTTGCAGGCCTGGCTCCTGCAGCGCTAGAGTTTGGAGGATACGACATACCGGCCGACTGCAGAGAGGTTCTTGCAAAGGCCAGGGCGTCCTCGACTCTTAAATGCTACGGACACAAATGGAAGAGGTTCTCTGTCTGGTGCCACGCACAGAAGATTAACCCTCTACGGATTACGGCTCCCCAGGTACTGCCGTACCTGCTGACGCTGGCCAAAGCTGGACTGGCACACGCGTCCATCAAGATTCATCTTGCTGCGATCTCCCGATACACCAGAACCACGGGCCGGACGTCCTTGTGGTCTCATCGTCTGGTGAAAGAGTTCATGAAGGGACTGTTCAGATCGTTCCCGCCGGTGAAGGCTCCGGCCCCGGCGTGGGAGCTCAACGTGGTGCTGACCAAGCTCATGGGACCTCCTTTCGAGCCTCTGCACTTGGCCCCATTGAAGTTTCTGTCGTGGAAAATAGCGTTTCTTGTGGCCATCACCTCCGCACGACGAGTGGGAGAGATCCAGGCCCTTTCCTGCAAGGCCCCGTACTTGACTTTTCACGACACGAGGGTAGTGCTCAGGACGCACCCCTCTTTCATGCCCAAGGTACCGTCGGACTTCCATCTCAACGAACCCTTGGTGTTGCCTGTGTTCTTCCCGTCGCCTTCGTCGCCGGCTGAGAGGACTTTGCACTCGCTGGATGTGGCTAGAGCGCTGAAGTTCTACGTGGACCGCACGAAGTGTTTTCGGAAGACGTCACAACTCTTTGTGAACTTTGGACCTGTCAATCAGGGGAAGGCTCTCTCGAAGGCTTCCATTTCCAGATGGCTCTCCGGCTGTATCATGTACTGTCATCGGTTGGCAAACCGACCGCTGCCTGGCCGTCCGAGAGCCCATTCCACCAGAGCGATCGCAGCTACCACAGCGTTCCTTTCTGGTGTGCCCCTGCTGGACATATGCAGGGCTGCTACATGGAGGTCGACGCACACCTTCACGAAATTCTACTGCGTCGACCGGGATTCCAGGGAGGAGTCCAGGGTCGGCCAAGCAGTGCTGCGCAACCTGTTCGCCTGAGGTGAGCCTGGTGAGGAGGTAAGATGCTTAATGTTGAGCCTTTGCCACCTCCCGTGGTTGTGCATGTGTGTACTGCTATGTATTCTTTATTCATGAGCATGTGAATCCATGCCAGACCCCATGCTGGAGAAGGAACAAGTTACTTACCTGTAACTGTTGTTCTCCAGCATGGGTCTGGCATGGATTCACATGCGAACCCTCCCGCCTACCCCTCTGCGGCTCTTCACTTGGTCATACTGCCACTTCACGTGCTTCCAAATCTGAAGATGGCTGCCAGAGGCGGTGCTTAGGTAGAGGGCAGTCATTGGCTGTGGTCAGTATGACGCAGAGACCAGTGATTGGTTATTACTACGAAAGACAGATCAGAAACGAAACTGATGCTGGTTTTTTCTTTACTGAGGATTCCCAGCCTGACGACGGGGAATATTCATGAGCATGTGAATCCATGCTGGAGAACAACAGTTACAGGTAAGTAACTTGTTCCTTCTGCCATTAATTCTTCATAGAACTCGCTAGGTAGTCCTTCCGCTCCTGGAGCTGTCCCTGACGGCAGCCCTCTAATGGTGTGTTCTAACTCCTCCTTAGTTATGGGGACCTCAAGCCTGTCTGCCTCCTTTGCATCTAGCTTTGGGAAATCTATCAGCACTAAAGCCTCTTCTATCTCTGACTCCCGGGTGACTGATGTCTCCTCATATAACAGCTTATAAAACTCACTGAAACATTTGTTTCTTATTGCATCTCACAAATCGCTCCATCCCTTGTCTTTATTGCTCGAATTATGCTCCGCTCCATCTCGCTTTTGTACAGCCAGGCTAGCAGGTGCCCGGGTTTATCTCCTTTTGCGTGCTGCCGTTCTAAATATTTCCTATAGCTCAGTTTGCCTAATCTATCCCAGTGTCGTAAACGTTCCTGCTGCAGGGTAACAGCCTCACAGGCACTCTCACTCGGGAGATCACTATGACCGCTTATGGCTTCTAGTTCTGCCTTACCCAATTCATTCTCTATTGTGGACTGGACCCTTCTCGCCTTGCCGATTGCAGTCCCTATGATCACCACCTTGAAGGCTTCACATAACGTGCCTGCTGACTCTACACTTCTATATTGTACGTAAAGTACTCTTGCACCCCTTCTTTTAACTGTTCCCGGAATGCTTCGTCTCTCAGGGACTCACTCAATCTCCATGTCGGGATACGTGCTCTTGGGGGGGGGGCTCGCCACGTAACCACCAGCGCGGCATGTTCTGATTACACTTGTGCTTTATATTCTCCAGCATGGGTTCACATGCTCATGAATATTCCCAGTCAGGCTGGGAATCCTCGGTAAAGAAAAAATCAGTATCAGTTTTGTTTCGGATCTGTCTGTCTTAGTAGTAACCAATCACTGATCTCTTGGTCATACTGTCCCCAGCCAATGACTACCCTCTCCCTAAGTCCCTCCCCTGGTAGCCAGCCTCAGATTTGGTAGCACGTACGGTGGCAGTATGACCAAGTGAAGAGCCGCAGAGGGGAAGGAGGGAGGGTTCGCATGTGAATCCATGCCAGACCCATGCTGAACAACAACAGTTACAGGTAAGTAAATTGTTCCTTCTGCCTCCCCAAAAATTACCCCAGGGTGTCCTCTCCTGTAAAAATATAATCCAACCAAGTGTGCAGGTCCTGGGGAGCTGCGTAATGCTAGTATCCCCGGGCCTGCGGTTGCGGAGTCTGCCGTATGTCCTGAGAGCTTGAATGCTTGCAACAGTGTGTGTAGGGCTTTGACCAAAGGGGCCGGGTGCGTGAATGTATGATCTGACCCGTCCAGTGTAGGGTTAAGAATACAATTAAAGTCACCTCTCCATATCAATGTACCATCTCTATGTGGACTTGTTAGTGGATATAACGTGCAAAGGTTAGCCGCAGTATCTTGGTTTTGTGCGTATTTGTTCATTATACAGAATTCCCTGTGTTCAACCTGCCCCCTCAGCACAAACATTCTGCCCTCTTTATTCTGGAAAGTCTCAAGCACCTTTAAAGGCATCAACAGTGCCACCCACATTTGTACACCCTGAGCATAAGCAGAGTATGACGAACCCAGCGTCCTGCCTCTCCATTTCTTGGCAAGTGCAGTCTCTCTTTTGTGAGATGAGTCTCCTGTAGGAGTGCAACCAACAACCTCTAATTGCCTTTAGGACACTCTCCTCTCTTCCTTCTACAGTCTTTGGAAATGTAGGTTTTATCAACTTCAAGGAATATTTATAAGTAGCAAGTTTCCCTTCCCCAGCCTTGTCTTCATACTTTTGCCAACTGTTAGCCAGAAAAATTACCCAGAAGCTTTGGTGCCACTCTCTTGGCTTCAGGTTATGTTTGCACGCTTGTGTCTTAGGCAATAAGGAAACTCTATGGCTCACTATATGATTTAAACAGTTCTCTGGCTTTGGGAAAGGCTGGTTTTAGTCTCATTGGGAAATACTCCTGGCTTGGGCAATGCTTGCTGTTTCCAACTTCAAGGATAATGTTTAAACACTTGACTACTTTTTATGAGCAATTGTTCGTGTGAATAAGAATTCAAAGTTCACTCTCCCATTCAAAGCAGAATTAGGCACACGCCACCACTACTTCATGGGTTTTACAAGGTTGAAAGGATTAACAATGGCTTTCTGTAATGTTTGATCTTCACGCGAGGGATAAAGAAATTACCCAATCACACGCAAGTGCCAAATTTCAATTCTCCCATTTGTTAAGAACTCCAACAACTTCAGCTTGCTTCTGCTTTTCCTCGAGTGAATATTAAGCTGGATAATGTTGCCGGAAGTTATCGCGCAAGGAATCAGAATGGCAGGTTTGACTCACCGACTTCTGTTCCTTTATCCATGTGTTGCACAACTTCTACTGCCTCTGGCTTCACTTGGGACTTGCACCCTTCCTCGCTGAAGGTGTCCCCGCTCCAGCCACTCACTGAAGGAGCCCCTCTCGCTCCTGAGATGCACAGCTTTACAACTGCTCTTCGACTGAGATGCACAGCTTTACAACTGCTCTTCGACTCAGTCTCCAACTCGCTTCTTGCACAGCAATCTCTGCAATTATGCTGACATGGGGAAAGGCACAGTCTTCCTGCACGCCTTCTGCTGCGCAGCCATTGCACTGAAGAGTTTGGGGGAACAGGACCCGCACAGAACAAGCAGATGAAATCTGCTGCATTAAAGTTCTGGCGTGTCTTTGGTTGTCCCAATTCTGCCTGGATTGCCAATTCAGTGCCTTCTTCCACTGCAACTACTGCACAAACTCCAGCCACAATTCCAGCTCCTTCTAATTGCCTGCACCTGAGGGGGCCTTTTATTGGACTTAATTGCCTGACTACTTTATGGAACTTGTAGTCTCCAACAACAGTTAGATTTTCTTACTTTTGCTGGTTGGCAAACAGTCATTAAGTGTGGGATTACAGTGAAAGTTAAACGGGGTGGGCGGGTTTTGTAATTTTTCTGGGGTGTCCCCTGCCCCCCTCTGGGTCGGTATCAGGAGGCGCCTGCCTTTCCCTAGCCACATGAGAAGGGCAAGAAAAACACAGCTTTGGCAGAAAAAGTCACAACCACAGCGCTTGTATGAATAAATATTAAGAGTGCACATAAGTAATTGAGAGATGTGGTTATAAGTCTGATGGATTTGGGGGCGTGGCCTGGAGCCAATGGCGTTCGGAGGCTAATCCGCCGAGCTCTGGCCGAGACGCCGTTTCCAGATCCTCTACCCGGCTCGAGCGAAGCTACATCAAAAACAAATGATCACGGAGGTGGGGGAAGCAGATCCCGACAAGCACAGCCCACTTATTCGGGGAATCGGGTCCCCGAGACGACACCAGCGGCCCCGAACCGCACTCCCCCCCCCCCCTCCCCTCGCAAGAATCCAAGATGGCGCCGCGCTACGGGTAACGCAGCTGCGGAATAGCGCCAGCGTCGGCGGCCACTACCCGGCAGGAGGCAGAGGACCAAAGACTAAGGAACCCGGGAGCGGAGGCAGCCTGAGGCTCACACCAGTCTCCGGATCCCACGTCGGGCGGTCTCTCCGCTCCGTGACTGCAGTTTCAGCGGAGCCGCTCAACCACATCCAGCCTGTGATACGCGGACGCCGTGATCACCCTGAAGAGGGCTCACACGGTCTCCGAGCCCACGCCCGACCTCAACGAGGCGAATCACTCATCGGCGAGACCACGGAGGAGCAGCATCTACGGCACATCCCCCTCCCCCCCCCGAAACCCACCGGTGTCCCGGATGCGACACCGGAGCTCCGGAGGATCTGGCGAGGTAGGACAGTCCCTGCAGCACCCCCTGGTCACATATAAGGGTGCCGGGGGCCACTTACCCCCGACGAGTTGCCTCCACAACCCCCCAATACCACCACCACCATCACCCAGTGCTGTATGAACATCAGTAGCCCCCAAATAAGGGGGAAGGCAACGGCTCCTAAGTAACAGAAGCCACTCTATTGGATTCACACAACGGAGACTGGGAGCCCACGCAGACCCAAGGACAGGCACCTAATCACTCCCACCATCTCCGCTGAACTCACAGCCCGCAACAACCCTCCGTACACCAACCAACCGCCAGCAGTAGGGACTCGAACCTACACCCCAACACTAAGGCCGCTCCAAAATGGCCGCCAGGAATAAATCCAAAGCAACCACCATGGACTCCTTTGTTGCTACCAAGCCTAAAACACCCACCCAGGCTAGACCCTATGCTCCCGAAAACACCCAAATTAAAGAGGGCGAACCCACAGATAATCACTCTCAAATACTGGAAGCCATCGCCTCATTGAGGTCCCATATAGATTCCAAAATAGATGAGTTCAAAATTGACATTCAACTCATCCGCCAAGATGCACGCAACCTGACGGAAAGGGTGACGATAATCGAGAACTCAGCAGAAGAAACGGCCGGGGCAACCGCATCACTACGCTCTGAGGTTGCCGATCTGAAACGGAAAGTCCACGCTCTCGAGGAAAGGGCAGAGGAGGCTGAAGGTCGAGCCAGACGGGGCAACATCAGGATTCTGGGGGTCCCGGAGGGAAGCGTAGGCCCAAACACCACAAGTTACGTAGAATCCCTACTATTGCAAGAGATCGGAGCCGGTAAGATGACACAGGGATTCGCGGTCGAGAGGGCCCACAGATCACTCCAAAAACGCCCTCCCCCTGGCTCACATCCCCGACCAATAATCGCCAAGATACTAAACTTCCAAGATAGGGAAACCATCTTGAGACACTCCAGGGAAGAAGGCCCCATCGAAAGAGGAGACTCTAAGATAACCATATACCCGGACTACACCCAGAAAGTCCAAAGAGAGATTCTTTTGTTCCGATCAAAGCAAGACTCCGCCAACTAGATCTGAAATACAGGCTACTCTACCCCTCACGCCTGAAAGTGATACATAAAGGACGAGCGATATTCCTCGAAAACCCTGAGGCCGCCAACATGTGGCTCGAGGATAACAACCTTGCCGACGACAAAGACACTTCACACAACAAGGAATGAGCTCCCCAGATCACCTCAGCAGGACGTACACGGCGCACCGATAGCCCAGCAACAATCGAACCCGGACACCAGAAGGTAATCCAGTTACAGCATGCCACAAGGAAACGACCCTCGTTCGGCCTCCTTGCCGGGCCCCAGCCCAACCCCCAGCGAACAACCCTCCCGGGTCAGGCCAACACCAGACCCAACTCGCGCCCGAAGCCCGGATGGGCCCAGACGGCTCGAGAGCGCCCGAGCACCACGACACAAAAGTAGTCGCTGGGCGCACCTGTTTGAGTTATGTTGTTTGTTCCAACAGTTACACAGTCTTCAAACCTACATTGCCAAAGAAACATAAGCCGGGTGCAAGAAATACAACAAGTACGAATTTAGTCCGTCCCTGTCTCCGACCCCCTGAATACGGACAGCTGTCACATCAGGCCCCAAGGATGGGGACACCTCCCGACCCCGAAACACTGATCCTATGGCGTCACAACTCAACGTGATGACGTGGAATGTGAGGGGGATGGGTTCGTACCTCAGACGGAACCGCATACAATCATTCCTCCGAAGGAAGAAAGTCTCAATTGCGCTCCTACAAGAGAGACACCTCACGGAAGAAGCCATGGCCAAACTAGCAGACCGGTGGGATGGGACGCTGAAGGGATCCCCCTACTCCAAATACGCAAGAGGTGTGCTCATATGGGTAAACCCGAATGTCCCCTTCCAGCTACAAGGATACGAGACTGATAAAGAAGGCCGCTTTGTGATCATGTGGGGCACCATCGAACAAATCCCAATATGCCTAGCTAACTCATACTTCCCACCCCACGGGATACCACCGCACCTCGGAATGATCAGTGCAAAACTGGCTCATCACCGGAACAGAACCTTCATATGGGGTGGCGACTTCAACTGTGTTGTGGATGCTACCATGGATAGATCAACACCCCCTCCCCAAACGAAAAACCCTGCATCGTCTGCCATGCAAGAGACACTATCGCAGCTACACCTAATGGACATATGGAGAGAACAACACCCCTCGGAAAAGGTCTACTCCTACTACTCAGCTCCACACAGAGTCTACACAAGAATCGACTACCTCTTCGTTGATAGAGAACAAATGCAATTGGTGGAGTCTTCCAAATATCTGGGCAGATCGATCTCCGACCATTCGCCACTGATCATGCAATGGCGGCTCAAAGGACCCAGACCCCCCATCCCTATGTGGAGGATGCCTGTCACGGCCCTCGAAGACTCAGAGTTCAGAGAGGACCTCGCCGAAAAACTTGAAGAATACGTTGATACCAACAAGGGCTCAGTATCCACCTGGAGCACATTGTGGGAGGCCTTGAAGGTGGTGGTAAGGGGCGAAATAATATCGAAAGCTGGCGGTACCCGCAGGCAACTGAAGGCAACTGAAGGCGTCCCTGGATGCACACGAATTGGAGATAGCACGTCTGGAATCCTCCTCCAACACCACTCCGGCAATCGAGAAGCAACTGAAAGAGCTCCGCGAAAACTGCCAATCCTCCTGGGACAGATTAGAGAAATTCGATCACGCAACGTACACCACCAGATCCCACAAAGAATCAGACAAACCTGGTAGGCTATTGGCTTGGCTATGCAGGAAAGAACATCCTAAGCAACTCGGGATCTTACCCAACACCATGAGGGAGACAATAATCATCCCCATGCTCAAGCCACATAAAACACCCACTGATTGCGACTCCTATCGCCCTCTGGCCATGCTAAACTATGACATCAAGATCCTCACCACCAAATTGGCTGGCATACTCGCCAGAGTGCTGGGTTCCATAATCCACGAAGACCAAAACGGGTTCGTTCCCGGTCGCAACACCACAGCTAACCTCAGAAGGCTTCAACACATCATGGCAGAGACCTACGAAAGGGATGAAGACCTAGCGGTACTATCACTTGACGCCATCAAAGCCTTCGACTCCATCTACTGGGAGTGGCTTACCGAGTCACTGAGGGGATTTGGGTTCGGCGAGGGCTTCATCAGATGGATCAAGGTACTATATAACTCTCCAAGCGCAAGAGTGAAGACAGGTAGAACGGTCTCAGAATCCTGGCAGATACAGAGGGGCACCAGGCAGGGATGCCCTCTCTCGCCTATGCTATATATACTTGGCCTGGAACCGATTGCCATATATTTCAGGCAACAATTTTTCGATGCCGGCATCAAGATCGGCAATACCTACAACGTAATTTCTCTCTACGCTGATGATGTCCTACTGTACCTAAATGACCCCAAGGTCAATGCACCGACCACACTGGAGGTACTTGACAATTACTCGAAATACTCTGGAATACAATTTAGCAGACACAAATCCTCAGCATTCCCACTGGCTGGCCTGAGAGGCCTAACAGAGAACGACCTCCCGACCATAGGAATAAAATGGCAACTCGACAAGTTCAGGTACCTAGGAATCAAAGTGGGCCACACTCCGATGCTCGCACACGAATACAATACGGAAGCCGCCATACCAAGCCTCCGCAGATCCATGAAATTCTGGTCTAAGCTCCCGCTCGCAATGGTTGGTAGAGCGGCAATTGTAAAGATAATTCTTCCCCGGTTCCTGTATTTCTTCCTGAATATATGCTTCTACGTAAGACCACCCTTCTTCAAGAAACTAGAAGCGCTCATAGGAGACTTCCTGTGGGGCCCCAAGAGGCACAAACTGTCCCTGGCCACACTATCTCTCCCACACAAGGAGGGAGGAATAAAACTTCCGACATTCAGCTATACTACCTTGCGGCGCAGCTTAGTCACATCACGAAGTGGATCTCCGATGAGCCATCCGCTGAACTGGGACTCCTGAGTCAATTCTCCACCAAACTAACACCCAAGGAAACCCTATGGAGCCCTCTACTACACTTCCCCGACCCTCCTTTGGTCATCGGTCTCGGCAGGCAGATATGGGCCAGAACCTGTTACATCAGGCAAGTGAAACACCCGTACTCCCCAGACAACCCCATCCTGGTGGATATATGCAAATCAGAATCTGATCTATCCACGGCAAGAAGATGGGAAATGGCAGGCATTTACACATGGGGAGATATGTTTGAGGAAGGCGAATTCAGAGAACTCGAATCACTACAGATCAAGGAAGGGCTCTCAAGTGGCCAGTTCCTCTGGTACCAACGCATCAAACAAACCAGCAAAAAAATCTGGAAAGGATGGCCAGAAGAGCCCGCTCCAGACCCGCTACTACAGTAAATGCACGATCGTGGGGACAGATGGAGACCGATCTCCAGGCTCTACAACAGACTCACTGACAAACCCAACCCCAAGGGAGAGGCACTGAAGGCGAAATGGGAAGCAGACATTGGAACCACGCTCACAGACAAGGAATGGGAAAGAGCATTAATATACCCCAAAAAAGTGTCCAGGAATTCCAGATTCGGCCAGATCCAATTGAACGTCCTTCATCGTACGTACATAACTCCACACAGGGTGGCCTCCTTCAACAGACAAGCTTCCCCGACATGCCCGAGGTGCGGACACGACAGAGCCGACTTAATCCATATGTTCTGGACATGCACCAAAGCGATGGAACTGTGGTCCAAAATCAAACAGACTTGCAAAGATGCAGGTATGGAAAGATATAAGTGGACACCGGGAGAATGCTTACTAGGCACCTATCCCAGACCAGCTAAATACAAACACCTTGTAAAAATGATGGACATTTCATGCATCTTGGCGAAGAGAACCATAGCCATGGCCTGGAAGAAACCATCCGGCCCCAGACACGAACACTGGTTGAAGGAGATGCAAAAATGGACAGCAGCTGAAACCAGAGCCTGGCAAGATGGAACCAATTCCACCGGAGATATGGCGAGCGGCACCCTAGACTCCTGGAAGGCCCTATTAAGAGACACATCCTTCAACGCAGACCACAAACCCCCCTGACAACCTCCAACAACATGTCACAACTGAATGCTTGATACCACAAAAGACTCCACCGGTTCCCCGAGACACATGATTTCTCTTCACCCACATTCACCCGAGAGACATGCATTGCACCACATGAAGACTGTTGTTTTTGATGTTATTGTTTTTATTTTTTTATTTTTTTTACCTTTTTATTGTGCTTGTTCTTCCCTTTTCCTTTTCCATTTTACCTGTTAATACACACAGTTCATATGTTTGTAATTGTATGCCTTTAATACAAAACACCAATAAATTACTTTTAAAAAAAAAAAAATAAAATAAGTCTGATGGATTTATTTGCAAAGTAGCCTGACTTGTGTTTCGAGTCTAAACCGACTCTTCATCCGAGGCTGTAAATGGGAGATGGGGCCTAAGATAAATTGAATGAAGGACAGTTCCAGCCTTCATGTCTGTCCAATACTGCTGTAGGGAAGGGCACTCCCACCAGATGTGTCGCCAGTCACCCTCCCCTCCGCACACCCTCCAGCACGTATTTGGGGAATCCTGATGCATCGTGTGGAGCCTTTCTGGCGTATAGTGCCATTGCATGATTATTTTCATCCACATTTCTTTAGACTGTATCACTTTTATAAGTTATGGTATTGCCTCCATATGTATTCCCAGCGGATCTTAGAACTCAGTCTTCTCCCATCTTCTTATGTATAGCCATTTAATTTCTTCCTCTGAGGTGTTAATGAACTTGTAGGTGTTTGATACAAACTTTTTAGTTCCAGTGTGTCATAATGTATGCCTCATACGGGGTTACCTTCCTTATCACGGCCTCTTATTCTGGGGGTGCACAGCCAGTGGTGCAGTTGTTCGTATTTGTATCTATCATTAGCATTCAGGTTTAGCAGCGTTGCAGAGTCCTCAAATGTTTTTACCTGTTGCGCCTGATGCATGTCCCCAACCATTTTGCATCCTGCCTCTTCCCACTTTTGAAATTACCCTTTCTCTAATCCTGGGGGGAATTCAGGATTTTTAAATAGTGGCATAAAGGGGGCTGGATCCTTAGTTAGTGTTCCCTTCTGTGTTGCTTTGTCCCAGATTTCTAATGCCGCTTTCATTATTTCACTGGTTTGTACGTTGTGGTGTTTATCTTTTTTCCCCAGCCAGAGAAGGTATCTAGTGGATGTTGTCGCTACAGCTCTATCTTGTGCTGCCCATAGTTTCTGGGAATTGTCTGGTATCCATTCTTTCAATACCCATAGTTGGGCCGCCTCATAGTATTTCTTATAGTGCGGGAGGGCACACCCTCCGTCCTTTCTTGTTGCTGTGAGGACCGCACTTGATACCCTTGGGGTCTTCCTTTGCCATATATATGCTGAAACCACTTTTGTTGGGGATTTGGAGAAAGATGGAGGGATTCAAATCGTATTGCTTGGAACAGGTACATACGTTTTGGTAGAATGGTCACCTTGATCGCGGTTATCTGACCCCACCTTGATATTGATAGTGGGTTCCATCTCAATAGGTCCCGTTTGATTTGATCTAACATCTGGGGATAGTTTTGGGAGTATAGATCTTCTATTTTACCTGTCAAGGTGATCCCCCAAGTATTTGACTCCCCTTTTTGCGACTTTCAACTGCAAGTCGATGCTGTCTGAATGTGCGTAGTATTGCCCGCCAGTATCAATATTTCTGATTTCTGTCTATTGATTTTTAGCCCGGACAGGTGAATGTTTCAATTTCCTGCATGAGTGTCGGGAGACACTTCTCCGGGTCGCTCAGGGCCACCTACATGTATCCGCATGTGCTGCGATTTTATGCGTGTGTCCTGCCATATCTATGCCTTTTATCTCCTGTTCATTCCTATTCGTGCCATTAGCGGTTCCAAAAATATGGCATATAGTAGTGGGGATAGGTGGCATACTTGTTTCGTCCATCTCTCGAGTCGAACTTTATTGGACAGCCCTCCATTCACTGCTATTCATATAGTTGGGGTGTTATAGTTTGCCTGCACCATATCTATGAAGGTTTCCCATTTTCCGCAGTGTATGCAAGAGAAGCGTCTACTCTATGCGGTCGAATGCTTTTTCTGCGTCTAAAGCCAACACTATAGCTTAGGAGTGTGATTCGTATTTTTTCCACCAGATGGAGGACCCTTCTGATGTTGCCGTCTGTTTGCCTTTCTGGAACAAATCCGGATTGGTCCTGGTGGACCAATTTCGGGAGTACCTGCGTAAGCCTGGTAGCTAAAATGTTGGTATATAGCTTTGCATCCAAGTTAATTAGCGCTATTGGGCGGTATGAGCTTGGGAGTTGTGAGTCTTTACCCTGTTTGTATATTACGAGCATCTTTGCCTCATTCATAAATTAGGTAACAATGCCCTTTTCTTTGAAGGTATTAAATAATTGTTAGGACCGGGGTCAATATATCCCTATATGTCTTATAGAATTGTGCGGTACATCCATCCGGACCCGGGTCTTTATTCCTGGGGAGGTCCCTGATTGCTTTGCTAACTTCTTCCTCCGTAATGTCTTTGTCTAGTAGTTGCTTTTCATCTCCTGTTCGTACCGGAAGGCTTACCCCCTCTAAATATGCTTTTTGTTGCCTCTCGTCAGGATGATCCTATGAGTAGAGGCGTTGATGGAATTGCTCAAATATGTTTCCAATCTCTATCGATTGGGTCTTCCTTTGCCCTTTGTCGTCCATCAGCGCCTTCACTGTCTGGTCCTGTTTTTCCCCTTTAAATTGTCTGGCCAGTAGTTTGTCGGCTTTATTTGCCTTTATATGGTACCAATGTTTCAGCTGAAGCAAGTTCTCTCCGCTTTCTTTGTGCGAAGGGAGTCTAACTGGCTTTGGACGTGTCTCGGGGCTTTTTGTAATTTAGACAAGGGTTTTTGCAATATTTTGGCTTGGATCTTACTTGTTTGCCTCTAACTCTTTCTCCCATTGAAGGTTCTGTTTCTCCCTGTGAGTTTTTAATGCAATTAATGTCCCTCGTGACTACCTTGAGCGCTTCCCATTGTGTTTCTTTGGATATCTCTGGGAGGTCATTGCATGTGAGGTATTTGGTTATATGTTCCCTAGCACTGGATCTCGGATTACTTGCTCTGGGAGTCGCCATTTCCATCGTAGTGAGACGTTTGGGAATAATTATAGTTCGGCCCACATTGGAGCATGGTCGGAGAGTGAGATGGGCCCTATCTCTGATTTCCGTATTTTCCCCAGAAAGCCTGTCGATGCCCAGAGATAATCTATCCTTGACATGGTATTATGAACGTGTGAAAAATATATGAATCCTTGTTTGGTGTTCATGTGTCTCCATACGTCTTCCAGCGCCAGGTTGGTCATTTTCTGTTTTAAAGCTTTTGATGGGGTTCCCTTACCCTGTTGTCTAGGATCTGAACTATCCCGACCGGGGTCCCATGCAATGTTCAAGTCTCCCCTCAGCATTATCTCCCCTGTAACAAAGTGTTCTAATTTGTCTAGTGTGTCTCTGAGGAAACCTTCCTGTCGCATGTTAGGGGTGTATAATGCAGCCAACGTGAGGGGGCATCCCTCTAGTTTCGGGCTGTGCTTTAAGCCCTAAACAAGATGAGCATGTCCTTTGTCTTCTACCGTTCTAGGTAGGGGAGGGGTCTTCTTTCTTTTTTCTTCCTTGCTCTTCCCTTTGAAAGACCTTGAGGACCCTTTCAGTGACTGATGGAGCAGGACGTTGGGTAGGTCAACCGAAACTCCCCTGTCCTTTGTCCTATAGTATGCCTCGGAGAAACTAGTTCAGACTGGGATTCTGCGTCCCCATTGGACAGCCAAGTTTGAATGATGCTTGGGATACGATTGGTGGACTCAGCCAGAGCTCCTGGCGCTGAAACCAAGAGTTGACTACTGGAACAGAAGAATCCGAAGGACAACATCAGCAATTTCCAGCGACCGTCAGCGCCTGCTGAGAAACCACTACTGTTCCGACCTCAAATTCGAAGCGACAGGGAAGCTCGAAAGAAGACGATGCCTCCCTTGGACTGGTGGACCTAACCAGTCCCAAGACGAACTGCATTTTACACCATCCCTTCAAGAGCTGCCAACTCCCCGGCATGCATTTTGCCAATACCCTGGGACTTCTGCTGCATCGCTGCACATCATTTCCTGAAGCTCGGAATCGCCTGAAACTTAGTGGGCATCCTCATAAGAGCCAGAGCCCAAAAGTCTCCTCGCCCAAGACTAGGATTGGGAAGAATTTCCTGCTGCAACAACCGTCCTTTCACCAATCCTGAAAAAGTCACAAAACAAGCCAGAACCAATAACTTCGTTTGCTGGTCGACCGTCTGCACGAGAGCTGTAGCCAGATCCACTGAAGTTCCTTTCTTCTGTCGCCTCTCAGCTGTAACTCTCCTACAGCAACTGTTTCTTCAGATAAAGGTACTGTCCTACCTCTGGTGTAAAGTACTTGTGGGTTGTTTGCTTGATCCTGGGGATTGCAGATAGCTATAACTTGCACCCCTCCAGGTTTCCCATAGAGCTACAGTGGGGTGTACCAACCATTGTACTCTAACCCCCTGTTTTAGGACACTGGTCATTGGGGCAAACCTTCAAGGGAATTACCGGAATTCTCTTGACTTTGTATAACTAACTTTACTTTCCTGCAATACTAAGCGACTCCTGCTGGACTCTGCCATACTGAACCTTTCCTGCTCCACCCAAGGACACTGGCAGCCCAGTGACACAGCTGAATACTGAGAGACTCACATGAGATAGGTTTGGCCTTTTGCAGGATTAAAGTTAAGTTATGTCATAGTCAGCAAATTGTGTAAACTCCCTAACACCCATGCTTCACTCGAGAGCGTGGTAGTCCAGGCCGCAACGGCCACCCTAAAAACATCTACATTCCGTCCGTTACACCTGACATGGAGAGTAAGCGATTGGACACATGGGGAAAGGTGTTCACGTCAAGCAGTCTGGCTCTGCAGGCTGTGAATGCTTCATTCACAATGGCAAGGTTTTCCTTCAGCTTTTGAACAGTGGTGGCCAATGCAGCCCAACACATCCCGAGTGAGTGAGTGGGGTGGGGTGGGGGGAATGAGGCCCTGATTCCAGGCCCTGGGCTCTGATGGCAGGGAGGCGGCCTGCCAAATGCTGCAATCAGTGCTGGACACAGCAGACTGTGTTGGCAGGGACATGGCCACCAAGACGTTGGGATTTGCGGCCAAATGGTGTTTGACAGCAGCAACAACCTTTTTGGAGCCAATGCTCATGCCGCCCTGCAGAAGGTTGTCGTTGAAGGTGACGACTAAGTCCTAAGGGCTTGCTATTCAACAGCCCTCTGCTGTCTCAGGGCACATGTTTTTGCTCCTCCACTGCCTTTGCCCCAAGAGGCTGTTGTCAATCTGCCCTGTGAAGAAGCAGACTCTTCCCGAGGGGTAGGAGAAGACATGCCCAGAGGGGTGGCGGCGGCCTCTGTCCCGCTGCACCTAAAGGCACCAAACTTCAGTGGCTTGTTTTACCACGCGTCTCCAGTAGGGTTTGGGGGACTCTACTTGGTCAGGACAGAATGGTCAGGGACCATGTCCGACACCTGGGCCTTGCAGGTCATCTGACAAGGTTATTGCCTCCCATTTCTCCAGTGCCCCCGACCATGGTGACCTGGCTACTCCGTTGTCTCCAGACACCATCATCCTGGAGGAGGTCCATCCTCTTATGGTGAAAAGCACGATCAAACTGGTTCTGAGTTTTGAATGAGGAAGGGGGTGGTAATCAATTATTTTCTGCTGCCAATCGACGACTGGTGCTTGCGCCCCATTCTGAAACTGCAGCTGCTGAACTTGTTCTTAGGCAAGGACAAGTTCAATATGGTTAGATCAGATCCTGCAAGCACATCAATCCGCATGACTGGTTAGTTTCACTGGATCTTCAGGGCGCCTACTTTGATGTGCTGATTCATCTAAAGCACAGGAAGTACCTGAGGTTTGTAGTGGGCCAACAGCATTACTAGTTAAAGATCCTTCTTTTCTGTCTTTCATCGGTGCTCAGGTTTATCACCAAGCTACTGGCAATGCTAGTGATTCGCCTCAGGAGAGAAGGCCTCCATGCATTTCCCTGCCTAGATAAATGGCTCGCCCAGGCTCGCTCCCCAGAGCTAGTGTTGGAGCATCTACTCCACACATGCACTCCATTACACAGTTTGGGCTTATGCCTGTACTTCAAAAAGTCTGTTTCTGCCATCCCAGTCTGATTCATCAGGGCATTCTTGGACACTCTCCTGGACAGAACTTTCCAACCCGAGGACCGAGCAGCAAATATCTTTCAGATAGTCAATATCCTCAAATCACAGGAACAAGTGCGGTGCCTTCTGGGCCTCCTGCATCCATGTGGTGCCGGAGAGAAGGCTGCGCATGAGATTGCTTCGGAGGCGTTGCCAATGGTCGCAGTTCCAGGGCCACATATCTACCTGTTACAGATTTCGAACCATGTGTCCCAGGATCTTGCGTGGTGTGCTGTGTTGTGCTGGACAACTTGCTGAGTCGCCTTGTTTTGTCAATCTTTGCCCCAGGAGACAGAGGTCACTGACACATCTCATACTGGCTGGGGTGCTCGGTCTGTGGTCTTGTGCAGAGTCTCAGGAGCAGATCAACTTGCTGGAGTAGAGGGCGATGAGGCTGGCCCTGGTCGCTTTCCTACCTCTGTGAAACGCAAGTCTGTGCAGATTCAGAGGGTGTTGGGACAGTTTTTCTGAAGTCCAACTAAGGGCTTCATAAAGGCAGTACATAAATCCACTCTTAGTATAAGGATTTACCACCCGAGAACATTTGGTCGCGTAGACAGCAGCCAGGCTTATTTTGGCTGGTAGAGAGGGCTGTAGCTTGGTACAAAGAAATTGTAGTATACATATGGTCCATATAAACATTGAAACGCTGATACAAGTAGACCAAGATAAATCTTGGGTAAGTGCTACAACATCATCTAAACACAATCCTAAAAATCGGCTCATTACCTATGGTATGCAAACCAAGCTATCGCCTTATTTAGAGAAGCCAGAAGCAGGTCAAGGTGAGTCAAACCTAAGTTTATTCATTCAGGATAGTAATATATCATTCGAGGGGATTGGGTCCTCCGACGTATTCCATATTTATGACATGTAATCACCACAGCTGTGCTGCTTCGGAAACTTTTTTCTACGTCCTGCGTCGATGACGTCGATGCGCCATCGTCGAGGACCACGTCCGACGTCATCCGATGTGATAAGTAGGACGCATGACGCCCGTAGCCTCAGTTCCGTTTAACGCCTCGACTCTTTGGAGTTCTGTTCTTCTCGGTTCTTCGAACCTGTTCGTTTTTGTGAAAATCTTTCGTGTGAAGATGTCTTCTACTTCGTCTTCGACCCCGCGTCCGGGCTTCAAGAAGTGCGGGGAGTGGGGGTCCAAGATGTCGGTGACGGACTCGCACGACGCCTGCCTCTGGTGCCTCGGGGAGGCCCACGACACGGATGAGCATATCGACTGCCAGTCGCTCACGTCCAAAGCCTTACGCGAAAGTAAGAAGTTGTCGGTAGGTCGGGTGTCCAAGCCCCGGAAGTCGAAGTCTGCGGGGCTTTCGACGGATGATTCGAGGGGTGACACTCCGCGTCATCGTCGGAAGTCTCGTGCGTCTCCTTCAAGGAGTCGGTCTCGCCACTCCTCAGCCTCTTCGAGGCATTCTCGGAAGCGCCGACACCGGTCGTCTTCCAGGTCCTCTTCGGAGGACTCTGCCCGGCACGTCGCTTACCCCCACCAGCCGTGCGACGCCGGAGGAATGGGCTTACTTCGGGAAGAAAATGCTGGCGATTCTCGAGTCGCAGGGTACTAAGCCGTCCGCGCCCCCGAGTGGGGTCGGTCGTGAGAGGTCGAGAGACACCGCTCGCAAGAGTGGTCGGCACGAGTCACGGGAGAGGTCCCGTTCGGACAAGGAGACTCATTCTCGACGTTCCCGGTCCTCGACGCGTTCGAGACCGTGTGCACCTGTGAGGTCTTCGAGGAAGACATCGAAGTCTGACGCTCAGGTCGTCGAAGGACACGCTCGGGGCTCCGGCTTCGAGGGCTGTGTCGACGCCGCCGATGCTGGCGGCGCTGCATCTGACGTCGACGCCGATTTCCTCGACGCCGATCCTCTCGGCGCCGATGCCGATTCCCTCGACGCCATTGACGCCTTTCATGTCGGAGGTACCCCGTGGCACGGGGGAACCCCCTAGGAAGGCTCTGGTTAAGAGCAAGCACTCTCGGGTGCCTTCTTTTCGCCACCTGGAATATATTTCAGAGGCGGATGAGGATTCTGATGGCCTGGTTCCTAGTCAGGTTCCAGATGAAATTGTCTCGGGCCATAGTCAGTTTGACGATTTGAGGCAGTCACTGCATGATGCCAGTGGACTGGACACCTCTCCGGAGGTGGAGTTTTGTAGGCCTGAGCCTGGCTCCCATGCCGATTCCTCGTACCGGCGCCTTATGGCTAGGGTTTCTGAGTACTTGGGATGGCCAGCTCTCCCAGGGGAGTTTGTGCAGGATGATCTAACGGACATCCTTGATGTTGGTCCCCCAAATGACCCGGTACTGCCATTCCATATGGCTTTACAGAGAAGGGTGGCGGCGGCTTGGACTGCTCCGGAGAGTCTCCCGGCGGTGGGCAGATCCTTGTCGCGAAAATACTGTCCAGCCAGTAGTGACCCCTGCTACTTGACCAGGCACCCCACTCCGGAGAGTTTGGTGGTGCAGGCGGCCACGGCCCCGGCAAAGCAGGCGTCGTACCCTACCATCCCTCCTGATAGGGACGACAAACGTTTTGATGGCTGGGCGAAGAAAGTGTTTTCTTCTGGTGGTATGGCGCTTCAGGCGGCCAACTCCATTTGTGCCTTGTCTCGTTTCACACACACACTGTGGAACTGTGTTGCATTAGCGGCTGAACATATTCCCGAAGGGGACGAATGGGATGGTTTCCTTGCTATGGTCCAGGATGGTAAGGATGCCATGTGAGTCCGTTCAGTCGGGTTTGGACTTAGCTGAATGCGTCAGTAGGTCCATGGCGGCGAGCACCGTGATACGCAGGTTTGCGTGGTTGCGGAAGTCGGGGTTTGCTCCTGATGTGCAGTCCGGGCTGCTCAACATGCCCTTTGACGGTGAACACCTTTTTGTCAGCAAGGCTGACGAGAGCCTTGAGAGGTTGCAGACCTCAAAAGCTGCAGCGAAGTCGTTGGGTGCTGCAGTTCTCCAACCTCCGCCTTTTCGTCCTAGGGGAAAGCAGTGGAGGGGTGGTTCCTTTCACTATTACTCGTCCTTCAGTAAAGCGAGAGGAGCTGGCAGTCAAAGAGGCCAGCACAGGGGTACCAGAGGTGGACGACAGGGTACCCGTGGTGCCAAGGCCGCTCGGGCAGTTGCCTCTTTGCCCTCGGGTAACGCCGCAGCCGCTCCCACTCAGTCATGAGGCCATGTCCCATGGTTCGCCGGTTGGGGGAAGGCTGGCGCAGCATCTTGTAGAGTGGCAAGCCATTACTTCAGATGTGTGGTTTCTGGAGATCATAACCCACGGCTACTGTCTTCCCTTTCGGCACAGGCCTCGCGACAATCCACCGGGGAACCTCTCTTTGCAGAGTCCGGATCCGCTCCTTGCGCAGGAAATTCAAGCCCTGCTGGAGAAAGGCGCCATATAACTGGTGCCTGTAGCAGAGAGGAACAAGGGATGGTATTCCCCTTATTTTTTGATTTAGAAGAAAGACGGGGGATTGAGACCCATCATGGACTTGCGCGGTTTGAACAAACTCCTCAGGAAGGACAAGTTCAAGATGGTTACTCTCTCAAGTCCTCCAGGCCCTTCAGCTTCAGTACTGGTTGGTGTCACTCAACCTCAAGGATGCTTACTTCCATGTGCCGATCCATCCCAAGCACAAGAAGTACCTGAGGTTCGCGGTTGGGGACACGCACTTTCAGTTCCGGGTCCTGCCGTTCGGATTGACCTCCGCCCCGAGGGTTTTCAACCAGCTCATGGTGGTGGTGGCAGCGCATCTCAGCCAAGGGGGGATTCACGTCTACCCCTACCTGGACGATTGGTTGATCAGGGGGAGCTGTCCCGAGCAAGTCCTGGATCATCTGTCCGTAACCTGCCACTCCCTTCACAGGCTGGGCTTCTCCCTCTATTTAAAGAAGTCCCATTTGATGCCAACACAGTGGCTCCAGTACATCGGAGCAGTGCTCGACAATTCCCTGGGCAGTGTTTTCCTCCCCAGGTGAGGGCTCTTCACATTCAGAAGATGGTGCACAAGTTTCAGCATGCCCAGAGGCTCCCAGCGTTCCAGTTCTTGAGGTTGCTCGGCCTCATGGCATCCTGCATTCTTCTGGTGCCAGAGGCTCGCCTGCGGATGAGATCTTTGCAGTGGGCACTCAAGACGCAATGGTCGCAGTCCTCCGGCAGGATGTCGGACCCGGTTCAGGTGCCGCCCTCGGTCGCCCGGGACCTTCTGTGGTGGGCCGTCGAAGGCAACTTGATGAAGGGGGCTCCATTTTGGCTTCCCTGGCCGGAGGTGACGATCGTGACGGATGCATCCCTCACGGGATGGGGAGCTCATGCCAACGGGCTGACAGTCAGCGGTCTCCGTCGGAGTCCAGACTCCATATCAATCTGTTGGAGCTGAGGGCCGTCAGGCTAGCCCTGAAGGCTTTTCTGCCGACTGTGCGAGGAAAGAGTGTCCTGATCCTGACGGACAACACAGTGGCCATGCACTACCTCAACAAAAAGGGGGGGGGCAGGGTCACTTCCTTTGTGCAGGGAGGGGATGCAGCTCGAGTTCTGGGCCATCCAGCAGGAAGTTTCGATCTCGGCAGTTCATCTGGCCGGAGACGAAAACGTGACGGCGGACGCTCTGAGCAGGCAGAGCGCGATCTCTCACGAGTGGGAGTTGGTTCAGGAGATTCTCCTGGAGATCTTCCCCCTTTGGGGGACCCCTCAAGTGGATCTCTTCATGGATGTACCTGTAACACTACCCCTACGTGATGTGTAGTGTACCCAAGATCCCTCACGCGTCAAGGTCCCTCAGATTGTTTTTTTCCACCCAGCTAACTGGGTGCCCATATGCGGAGTTCGTAAAGAACGTTGCTTTTGTCCTAAGACCTTTGGTCGAGTTGTTCTATATAGAACATTTAATATTACCCCTTCTGTTCATTGTCTCGGCGGCTGTTCCAGACCCCGCCGAAGACCTACAAATTTTGACGGAAAGGGAACTGTCGGCGCTGCCGACCACGTGGCCAGGCCTTCTGCCGGCATGTACAGTAGGGAGAGTGGGGTTGGGTGGACATTTCCTCTAATATTGAAAATGCCTTTCCTTTTCTTCACTCTTTCTCTGTTGGTCATAGTCACTCTCGGTCACCTCAGCTATGGAGAGGACTCCATTTAGATTTTGCCCTATTTGTAAGGGAAAATCACCATGGAGGGATAAGCACAGACGGTGCAACCGGTGCGTGCCGCTCAATCATAAAGAGGAAAGGTGTGCAGCCTGTAAGCTTCTTCGCCCCAAAACTTTAAAGGAGCGTAGAGTTAAAAGGTGGGCGGCCTACGGTATGTCCAAGGCCGGGACTTCACCCACTGCTGCCACCACCGAATGGGACGACGGCAAAAGTGACTACCAAGCCTCCAAACCGGAAGTTGTCGAGAGATCACACCCCGGCGACAAAGACAGACGCATGCGTGACACTGAGAACACAACCCCTAGTTCTTCAACTACGTCGAAAAAGACATCAGTGCCAGCGGGTTGACCAGTAGTTCCGGTCATACCCACCGATCGACGAGATCGGCAGCCCTCCCCGCAGCCGCCTATGAGCCTGACTGGGCATAACAAAACAAAGGGTGCTACCCACAAAACTCACAGCTCCGACGACACGCATCAGAGGAAAGCGTTCGGCGGCGACAAAGGACTCCCGAGAAGGCACCGTCGAAAGTTACGGCGACCGATAAAGGCAAGGGCCAAATCCCACCGAAACAAACTTCTGCACAATCAGCAGACGTACCTCCCAACAGGTGAGGAGGTCGAAGCCAGTCTGGCAAGGATTATAGCCGCTGATTCACATAAATAGCAGCCTATGGAATCCCCGGTGGTCTTTGAAAGATCCAAACATCCGTTGAAATCTAACGGCAACGTTTCAAAGGAAAGAGTAGGTCACAGACAGACCCCACCTTCATCGGTCCCGCCAGAAAACGTCTGAGGGAGAGGAAGGACTTTCTTCGACGCTGAGAGACAAAGCTCTACGTTTCTAGACGGAGGAGAGTGCTAGACATGTGTTTTTTCAACGGAAGACCTAGAAAAACACACCTTTCCACCCCTAGACCACTCTAAATCTTCAGTCTGGACTAGTGAAAAATTTGAGGACTGCATGGAAAGGCTAGACAAGTTCGTCTCACTTGCAGAACAACCTGGACCCTGAAGGTCAAGAGAGGAATGCCCTGCCTACCCCAGAGCCAAATACCCAAGGCTTTTTCACCCCTCTCTAGAAGAGGACATTCATAATTATGACCTTACAGAAGAGGACACCCCACCGTTTAGGGTAGAGGAGAATCCATTCTATGAAGAAGAAGAACCCGAGGAGCCCATTCAGGATGAGCCCATGAAAGGATGGGGAGTGGATTCAGATGTGGGTGAAACACAACTCTGGCAATCTCCAGAACCACAAGATCCGGATATCCTAGCTTTAGTCTCCCCTCAGAATACTCTTACTAGGAATACCTCTCCTATTGATGATCAACTAACTTTTAATGTGATGCTACGTAAAGCAGCTGACCACTTTAAAATTGCCACTGAAGAGGCAGCGCCTCAAGCCGACTTTGTTGAGGATCTACTCAAAGAAAAGCCGCCTACTAGCCAAGCCATACCACTACTTAATTCGGTTAAGAGACTCATTGCTCCATCCTTGGCCATACCTGCTCTTACAAGAGGCGTAAATCCAAGGATTGAAAAACTTTCTCCCCTCGCCATCAGACCCGCTTTACATTAGAGGTCATTCTACCCCAAATTCTTCAGTGGTCACTACCACAAGGAAAAGGACAGGGGTTCCTTTATCCACAGGCGAGACTCCCCCTGACAAAGAGGGGAAAAGACTGTACACACTGGGGAAAAAGGGTTACCACCTCGGCAGCGTACTCCACACGCATCGCCAATAACACTACCTTATTGGCCAGTTACGCAGATGTGCAGTGGGACATAATACAAGAAAGCCTACAGGAGGCACCAGAACCTCTACGGACACGCCTAACCACAGTCTCTGAAGGCAGACTAGTCAACCAGAGTATTTTAAAAAACACTTTAGACTCTGCTGAGACAGCCAGCCGATCCCTCGCTCAAGGCATTCTCCTCAAGAGACACGGTTGGCTCTGAAATTCAGGATTTAAACCTGAAACGCAAGCCGCTCTTATAAACAAACAAGTGGAAGATTCCAACTTGTTTGAAAAAGTGGTCGATGAGGCCTTGGAGACCGCGAAAAAAGAACATGAAACTTTAAAGAGTTTAGATCAGATTACTCAAAGACCTTCCACAAGGAGAGGATTTGGAAACAGGTGGTTTTCTCGTGGCCAACGCTCCACTCATCAACACTACCCTTCTGGAAGCTGCTGGAACTCCCCGCAAGGAACCAGTACTTACAATACCATGTACCCCTAAAGGGACCAGCGATGCGGTAAAGGAAGAGGCAGGCTCTCCTGCGTCAGGCTCCAAATGACTCGAAGATTTGGGTCCCCTCCCATGCCTCTCCAGTCGGGGGCCGGCTGACATCATTCTTGAAAGCATGGGAGGGAATAACCACGGACCAGTGGGTGCTGAAGACCATAGCCCACCGGTACTGTGTAGAATTCAACCAATCCCCAAAATACAGACCTCCACGTCAACGAAGACTAACACCAGAACATCTTCACATACTACTTCAAGAAGTCGAGATACTGAAACAAAGAGGAGCCATAGAGAATCGTGCCTCTATCACAGGTAAATTAGGGTATTTATTCAGTGTAATTCTTTGTACCCAAAAAGGATCTAACCAAGCGTCCTGTTCTAGATCTGCGCCCAGCGAACAAGTTTGTAAAACCACAGAAGTTTTGCATGGTCACCCTGCAGGAAGTATTTCCTCTGCTCACACATAGGGATTACATGGCAACTCTGCATATGTAAGATGCATACTTTCATATTTCGATGTTGCCAGCGCACAAAGTACCTCAGGTTTATGATACAAAACAAACATTATGAGTTCAAGGTACTACCCTTCGGCATAGCATCTGCGCTAAGGGTATTTAAAAAGGTACTGGCAATAGCAGCAGCACACCTGCGCAGGCAATCTATTCCAGTGTATCCTTACCTCGACGACTGGCTCATAACAGGGGACTCCTATGAAACATGCCTGTCAAATACCAAAAAGACGATGGATCTTTTATTTAGCTTGGGCTTCTCCATCAACAAGAAGAAATCCAGCTTAGACCCCAGTCAAGTCAAACAATTCCTAGGGGCTCTAATTTGAACAAAGGACGGCCTCGTCTTCCCCTCCAATGAGAGGGTTCAAAACATGCTGTTTGAAATGCCTCACTATGTAGCCAGTCGAGAGTTAACAGTACGCAAGGCTATGCGTCTATTGGGAATGATGGCGTCCTGTATCTACTTACATCCTCATGCGCGCCTGCGTATGCGCCCAATGCAGGAGTGGCTAAGCAACCAGTGGTGTCAGGCCAACGGACAGTGGGATGATTTAGTAGTGGTCTCGCTGGCCCTAGTTCTCTCGCTGCGGTGGTGGAAAAACCTCTTGAAAGGGAAATCCTTCACCACCCCCGCAGTGGAAGCCACTCTAACCACAGATGCCTCCCTTACAGGGTGGGGAGCCCACCGGCTCCAACAGACAGCCAGCGGAGTGTGGTCCCCAGACATAGCGTCCAACCACATAAACCTGCTGGAACTGCTGCAAGTGTTCAAAGCACTGAAGGCGTTCAAAACACAACTACGAGGAAAGACTATACTAATCCTTACAGAAAGCACCACGGCCATGTACTATCTGAGCAAGCAGGGAGGCACTCGTTCTCCAGGGCTGTCCAAACTGTCCCAGAACATTTTGAAGTGGGCTCTCAAACGCAACATGTTCCTGTTATCACAACATGAACCAGGGGAACTCAATCTTTTGGCAGACGTACTCGGCAGAGAATTTCCGTTGCCCAGGGAGTACGAATGGCGATTACACAGACATCTTCACCAACGTTTTCGCACAATGGGGTTTTCCAGAGATCGATCTGTTTGTGACTTTGGAGAACGCCCAATGCCAAGACTACGGCTCCAGGTATCCCCAGAACCGATCCAAGGGGAACAGACTTTGGATAACTTGGTCAGGGAAATGTGTCTACGCTTTTCCCCTGACTCCCCTTCTGAACAAGATCGTGCACAAGATGCACCAAGAACCAGTCGCGATGATATTGGTGGCCGCCATGTGGGCCCGCCAACCCTGGTTCGCTCACCTGATGGAGATGTCCCTATCTCCTCCGGTCTAGCTGCCTTGTCCGTACAACATGTCGCAAGACAAAGGGGAGACGCTACACCCATGCCCGCAGACATTGAACGTAGCGGCATGGCTCCTGAGGTCATAGAGTTTGGTCACCTGCAACTCCCTCAGAGATGTGTGGGCATTCTCAGGGAAGCAAGGAAACCTAACACTAGATACTGCTATTCTAGTAAATGGAAACGGTTTGTTATATGGTGTAACTCAAGAGCATCAACCCAACCAACTGCTCTCCCACACACTTTGTCTTCTACCTAACTCACTCACTTACTTGATTTCAGGCCTAGTCTTCAATTCAATAAAGGTGCACTTGGCAGCACTTTCAGTATATACAACATCACAACAGAAGGTGTCATGGTGGAAGATTCCAGTGATTAAGGCCTTCATGGAAGGAATAAAAAGAATTCACCCTCCCATTTCTTACTCAGCTCCTGGATGGGACCTAAATGTGGTGTTAACTAGGCTTATGGGAGCTCCTTTCGAGCCTATGCACAAAGCAAGTCTTAAAAAACTTCTCCCTCAAGACTGCTTTTTTAATAGCAATCACCTCAATTAGAAGAGCAAGTGAACTGCAGGCACTCTCTAGTCTAGATCCTTTTGTAACAGTTCACAAAGACAAGGTGGTTTTGTGCATTCACCCTAGATTTGCGCCTACATTTATTTCCAAGTTCCATGTGAACCAGTCAATGGAGCTACCTACGTTCTTTCAGAATCCTTCAAGTCTTGGTGAAAGAACCCTGCACACACTGGATGTATGCAGAGCTGTCATGTTCTATATGGAAAGAACTTGGCCACTAAAGAAAACAAATCAGTTTGTTTGAATGGCCACAGGCAGAGGAGGAGACGCAGTCTCAAAATCCACTATTTGTAGATGGATTGTCAATTGCATTACACTCTGCTACAATCTTGCTAAGAGAGAACTGCCCTTCAAGGTTAAAGCACATCACACTCGAGGCACTGGGGCATCCATAGCGTTCATTGCAAATATTCCCCTTGAATCTATTTGCAAAGCGGCAACCTGGAGTTCTGAAACACACCTTTACAAAACACTATTGCCTAGACATTCATTCTAAGTCTGATTCTCAGGTGGGACAGGCAGTACTAAGACATCTTTTCACTACTGTTCCTTCTCACAACCCACCTCAAACTCCGGGTACTGCCGCTAGTCTATGCACAGCATGTGATTCTAAGCAGATTGACAAACATCAGAAGACATGCATTACTTACCGTAAAAGCATTTTTGATGGTTGTATCTGCTTAGATTCACATGCACCCACCCTTCCTCCCCGCTCGGATGGAAGAAACATAGACGTCTTACTACTTTTCTCTCTTTTCTGTACTCACTCACGATAGTCATAAGGCTCCCTCTTGGCAGAAAAAATACAATCTGAGGCGTGAGGGATCTTGGGTACACTACACGTCACGTATGGATAGTGTTACAGGCACGCCCATGTCGACGTCCCCTTTCGATTCTCATAAGACAAGATGCAATACTCTGCGGTTACCACTGGATGTCGGACTATGCACAGCATGTGAATCTAAGCAGATACAACCACTTTTACGGTAAGTAATGCATGTCATTAACTTCAAGGCTGTTTTAGGTCTGTATAAAGCAGATCAGGGAAAGCAAACCCCTATGGTACACTTTAAGAAAAAACAATGTTATTCCAGCTAGGTAAACCCTACTGTTAAGCTTTTACACTCATTCAGTTAAGCAATGATAAAACAGTACCAACACTTACTACTTTTTAGAATGTGGGGCATTATTCGGATTAAGTACTTTTGAAAGGAGCAACCGGCAACTTAAAGGTAAGTAATAACATTTAGACACTTTGTAACATTTCTATTGCAGAGATTCAGTTACAACACTAACTCTTTGACAATTAAGTACTTATACACTTGTTATACTTCCAAGACAGAAAACTTAAGACATAAAGCCCTTCCCTTGTTTATTGCATGAGTTTTCTCAGAGGCAGAGGCGGGACCCCAGTTGTAGGCAGGCCTTGATAGGGTTCAGTTGCAGGAAGTTCCAGAGGATATCTTCTTAAACAATTAAGTAGCAGCTTCAGAGTTAGAGTTCAGGGACTTCACCGAAGGATCCCTATATGCGTTGCAGCATTAGGCTGGGCAAGTGGTATGAGCAAACTCCCAACCACACATCACCCACTCAACCTCACAGGATGCACACCAGACTTAAGTTAAGTATTACCCAAGCCCACACAGTCTTCGGAGGAGGCTTCCAGCAAAGGTTTATTTATGTATTCTCGCGGCTCTGTGGACTTGGTGCCTTTTTTACGGGAGCCAGATGAACAAATATCGCTGGTCGGATTCTCTTCACTCTCTCGGTCCTGCACTCTGGTGAGGGGACTTCAGGGATTCAAATTGTTTCTCTGTAAATCCAGCAGGTGTCCACCAATGTTTCACCAAGGTTCGGACTTCAGAAGACCATGCACTGCACTCAGGATTGAGGTCCGAGAGTATTGGCAGTTTGCAGCCCAGCAAGGTCGCAGCACGTCGTGGGATGGCTCAAAATGCAGGTGGTCTTATGACTAGTGTATTTCACTGACACCTGGGTAGGAGTCATCGTATTCAGGACCCCTGGGTCAATTGGAAGGAAGGGCTGCATCCGGCTCCAGTTAGACAGAAGGGTCTGCGGTCGCTGGACATGGCTACAGACGTCTTCATCTTCCTCTTCGAATTCAGCTGCAGTGGTCGACTTGTCAGCAGCTTCTAGGATCTGAGTATTTATCAGGAACTACAACGCAACGTCTGCAAAGTCTCTCTGCAGTATACAGAAAGGGGCGGTCTGGCTGTCCAATCAGGACAGCCAGCCTCCCATTGGGAATTGGTTCCTATGAGTCAAGGTAAAAGACAAAGGGCTGCAGAGTTTTGGACTCCTCCCTTGCTTTCTGCCTTTTCAGATACTCTTGAGCTTAGGCAGGGAATACAAAGGATTCGTGCTGAAGAACAAACATCCACCAAGGTTGTTCCCGCCTAGAATGGCAGGGGGAAGACCTCGGAAAACATAAGGATACTTAAAAATGGTGAAAAAGAAACCCACCATTCTGGCAGAATGGTGGCCCTTCTGTGCATTACCGAGGCTGAATTAACAGCCGGTGAGTAATAAGACTAAAGATTCACTAAAATACATCCAGTGCCACCAGCCATTCAAGTAAACTTGCAATTGTTATAAAAATGCTAGCTCACTCGAATAAATGTAAAAGGAAAGGAAATTCCTCTTTATCCATTGGGAACAGTGGTTCACCCAAGTACATGAAAGGGAAATTATAAGGGAAGCCCAAATGGGCAACCCAGCCTAAGCCCAAACGTTATAACATAGAAAGTCACCCATAACGGGGGGGGGGGGGGGGGATTCCCCGTCACCTAGGGTCAAACGAAAATAATCAACAGGTCCAGGCAAAAATGTTTGGGTTGACACGGGTCAGGACTATTTATCACAAATAGGAAAATCTTAACAGAGGGACAATACAGTGGCCATGCAGTACCGCAGCGTACAAGGTGGTGTTGGGGTCCATGCCTTGGCAGAGAAACAATGACACTGTGGTTCTGAGCTCTGGAGAACAGTGTCTGACGGCGGCTCTTCTGGCAGGACAAGAGGATGTCACAGCGGATGCCTTGAGCAGACACTTTCCCACTCCCACGAGTGGGAGCTCTTGTTAGGAAGTGCTGGGGGAGATCTTCTCCATTTTGGGAATTCATCAAGTGGGCCTCTTTCCTTCCAGTGTCAACAGGAAGTGCGAGGAGTTCTACTCGGAATTTCCTCGTCGGAGAGCTTTGGGGTACGCATCGACCATTGAGTGGACTTTAGACCTACCTCCTTATGCGTTCCCACTGATCCCTGTCATTCTGTTGGTTCTCAGGAGATTGTGCATGCTTGGAAGTACAATGATTCTGATTGACCCAGGCTGTGCCTGGGTAACTTGGTATTCGGAGTTGCTGGATATGTTCAATTGCACTCCCTGGTGCCTTCCGATGAGAGAGGACTAGCTCTCCCAATCGGAGGAGCGGATCCTCCATCAAAACCTTAGAAGCCTGAACCTTCATGTTTGGCTACTGAGTGGCTGAGATAGGATTGTGACTTGAGCTTGAAGGACCGCTAATAAATCCATTCATGCCTTCAGGTGGTGAATATTTTCAGCTTGTGTCCTAGTGAGGGACCTGGATCCTTTATCCTGTCCTGTGTTGGATTTTCTGCCATTTTTGACCAAGAGGGCCTGCAGATTAGACCTCGGAAAGGGTTAACTCACTGCTATTTCAGTGTTTAAGAGTTCCTCAGAATATGGCTTGTTTTTCGCAATCCCCACTGAAATTAAGTTCCTGCAAGTGGTTATGTAACCAGCTTCCTACCCACCAGTATGTGGTTCTGGCGTGGTTTTGAATTTAGTTTTAATGTTTTGGGCGCTCCGTTTGAGCCACTTCATTCATTTTCTATTAGATTCCTCACCCTTAAGGTGATTTTAGTGAGCTTCAGACTGTTTTGCCTACCTATTTTTTTATTTTCCAAAGAGAAAATCACTTTGAGAGTAAGGCCCTCCTTTCTGCCAGAGGTGGTCTTGAATTTCCATCTGAGAAGATACATCTTCCTGTGTTTTTTCCTCCGCCTCACCCTTCCAAGGCAGAGGAACGATTTCATCAGATGGAACCAGTGTGGGCGCTGAAGTTCTAAATCATCCGTACGAGAGAGATTAGGAAAGATGACAAGCTTTTCATTGGTGACGCTGGTACTCTTGCTGGCATGGATCTCACCAAGCAGACCCTGTCCAGTTGTAACATTCTCTGCATCTCAAAATGCAACAATCGTGCTGGGGAGAATGTGCCTGAGAGTCTTGGAGCACATTCTACCAAGGGAGTGGCTGCCACCTCTGCCCTGCAGAGGAGTCCTGTTCCTGGACATTTGCCAGGGGTGAAGGTGGGCATCTCTGCACACTTTTGCGAAGCATTATTGCTTGGTTTCCCTTTTTGGTCAGATTGCCCATTTGCTAGTGCAGTCCTCCAGTTTTTTCTTGTTTAGGTGGTGTGCTTTCTTCCTCCCTCTTTCAAGTTTACATACTGCTTTTGTAGTCTATCATAGATGAGAAATCCTTCGGAGGAAAGAATCCATTAGAAGAACAAATGACATGCCTCTCAGTAATGTGTTTTCTGATGGATGGTCCTCCCAAGGATTCCTCAACACCATCCTTGCCTGCCCCTCTTGCGTGAAGATGGTACACCATCGGTTCTACTGTCCTTCAGCTTCAGAGTACTAGGGGAAACTGAAGTCACGGGGCGCGGCACAGCTATGTATATCGTGTCCCTGATGTCCTATCCAGTGCGGGGCACATAGAGGCGTCGGACGCCGCGGATTCAGAGCCGTGTAGTGCTCCCAGGTGGCAGACAAGTTTCCAGAGAACAGCTGGGATAGGGATATCGTAGATTAGTAATCTGTGGGAGCAACAGCCGTCAGAGAACATTACAGAGAGGTAAGTAATTTGTAAAGTGGTTTGGCCAATTTAACACCATTTCGGTTCTGGTAGGAAAGCTGTGATTAGATTCCAGATCTTCTGGTTACAAACTTGGGAACTTACCCACAAGAACGCTTCTTTCCTTCTTTCACATTCCTTTCCCATTATTCTTCCTTACTGCCCATGTTTCCTCCCATCTCTACTCCTGTGCCTTTTTGGTCAATGGGGTGGTTTGAACAAATATTTCTGTAGGTGTATGGATTGAAACTTTTGCTTTGCAGGTGATGTTTAGTATGTTGGGGGTATTCCTTTAAGGGGAAATGCCAGGTTGCAATGACGATGGCTAGAGGGTGGTGCTATGCTTACGTCTGATTTTTTTATTTGTGTGAGGAACTTCTGTGGCAGAGGGGTTGGCAGTGATAGTGTGGGAGATGTGGTTGTTGATGGATGGTGGGCACGCTCTGAGGCCTGCCGTTTGGTCCTACGTCTCTGGGATAAAGCGTAGGATATCTGAGAAGTACAATGTCTTTGCCGGATCATTTTATTTGGTTACTTGTAATTGCATACCAAAGTATCTTCAAAGCATCATTATGGGTAATGCAAGCTTTTGATCTTCGTGGAGGATGGCGCTTTAGCATTATTTTCTTCCTATTCCTACTATTGCTAATGCTCTACTAGTGTTAATTATCGGAAATCCCCTGCCTGCTTATTACAGTATTGCTAACCTTGCCCGATAAATTGTAAATACTGCCTCAGGTCAACATTGCTTCTCCTGTCTCTTCAGGGCAAATAATGCAAATTCTGTTTGATGTTCTTTATTCAGTCTGATGGTGTTTTTTAAAAATTATTTTAAAACATTTTGAAACTCAGTTGGGCGCTGTGCAGCGGAAAATTAAACACTGTACACCAGACAATACACTTCAGTTTTAATGGGAAAGCTGAAAAAGATCATATAAGCATGATACTAAATGAAAGATAACATTAGGAATATGCTAACTGGAACAAATGAGTTTCAAGTGTCTCCACAAGGAGAGTAAACATATTGAAGGAGGTAGTGCGTTCTGAACCTGAGGGACGGGTACTAAAAAATGTTTTGCAAAAAAGCAAGTGTTTGAAATGTTACATATCCAAACACAAAAGTCAGCATTCCTGATGACCCTTGAAATGTCAGATATGTGCTGCCTATAAGCCTTTGGATCCATTTAGACCCCCCAGACCCCCCCCCTGCTGGTTACCCAGAGGCCGACAAGATTGTTACGGGCCTTCAGGCTGAGAGCTCCTCTGGCCTTGATCCGAGATAGCACTAGTTGGCCATATCCTGGTCACGGAGGATACTTGGTTACCTCCCATTGATTCGCTCGATGCTCCTGATCAGGACCTAGAACCAAGGGCTCCACTCTGGCATGGAAATACCTTCATAACCCACATAAAGCCTGCCTTTATTATGCATGGTGGCTGCCAAAGACACTGGCATCCAAGGAAGAACGCCACTTTACACGAGAAAGAGGCTGGCTCCAAGAAACGCCATGACCTTTTCTGAAGTTTTGGTTATCTGCCTCACAAAAATGTGAATTGGCAGAGGCTGCAAAGCTGTGAGAGAAGCCTCACACCTACAGCTTAAAAATGACCATTGGCAAAGCCAATAGTTTTGGCGTTTACTGCTGTTCTTTGCATTTTGCAAGATCAGCTAGGAGGTGCAAGGAGGAGAGTTCAAAAAGGAAGATGCGATAAGGGGTGCACATGTGCAAGAGAATGAGAAGGGGAATAGAGCAAGGGAGGAAACCATTGAGAGCGTGTGCCATAGATCATGAGGGAGAAAGGGTAAGAAATAAAGCAAGGCAGTAGTGTGTGGATGGGGCTAGAGCAGTAGGGGATAGGGTGGGTTAATGGGGGGGGCTATGGTTGAGTAGAGTGAGAGGGGGTGGGTGAGGATAGAGGTGGGATAGGCTGAGGGTGTGAAGTGGGTCGGGGTGGAGAACAATAGGGAGTTTGGGGGTTGGGTGGCGGTGGGGGGGGTAGGATTTGTGGGGGTAGGAGGGGTTGGGGCGCTGGCGTAGGTTCAGACGGGGATTGGTCGGTTGGGGTAGAAAGGGGTTTAGCAGTAGGGCGTTTGGGAGGTTGACAGGATAGGGTGGGTGGGGTTAGAGAGGGGTTAGTGTGGGTGGGCTTAGAGAGGCAGTGTAGTGGGAGTAGATAGTGG
This sequence comes from Ambystoma mexicanum, assembly GCF_040938575.1. Taxonomy (NCBI): domain Eukaryota; kingdom Metazoa; phylum Chordata; class Amphibia; order Caudata; family Ambystomatidae; genus Ambystoma; species Ambystoma mexicanum. Next base: position 866,116,717 of record NC_090926.1, read on the forward strand.
GGTTGGGGCAGGGAATCGAGGAAGTGGGTGAGGCTTGAGTGGTTTGTGGTAGTTGGTTGGGGAGAAAACGCATGAAGAATGTAGGCTCGGCAGGGCTCGTGGAAAATAGCCCAATAAAAACGTTCCAGCACAGGTAATTGGAGGTGGGGGGGGGGGGGCAATCTTACAAATCACTGCAAGAGCCACCAAAGTTTGCGAAAAACAAAAATATCTGCCCGATCCATACCATTGCCATCTGCGAAGTTCCTTGGCCCCACAACCCCAAACTAGTTTAGCAGTGGTGGCATCAGCAATGCTATGCACAAAACAGTCGGCATCCAGAACACCTCCCTCCTTGACAGCACCTCCCTCCTTGTTAGGCAAGATGGTATTCAGTACCCTGTGGAAGACTGCACGTACCCTGTCCTTCTGGCAATAGGGAAACCTAACCTTTGGTATAAGTCTGTACTGCACAGGTTGGTACTGTGGCTGAGGAGCCAGGTTTATCTCAGGAGGGGTCAAAGTGAGCAGTAAGGTTGTTGCACAGAGTTTCACAATGACAGTTCTTCAAATAAACCCTTATGCTTGAGGTTTCTTGATTAAACCAGTATTAATTTAACGGTCCGTTGAATAATCCTTCTTTAGAAGGGAGCAATCATATAACACAAAATATACTTCAATAAATACACACTCAGTTTCACTAAAGCAGTTGATATACTCATTGGGGACGGCACACAGACGATTCCTACACACTCAGGTGATTTTAAATAACTAGGACACTGGACATTGATTTATCACTGGCACATTTAGATCAATACTGAGTGGGAGATCAAAAAGGAAAAGTTTCAGAGGATGAAAATAATGGTTAACAAATATACTTCAGCAGTTAAGTACTTTTTTAGAACCCTCCAATACAAAGTAAGTTAACCCTTTCCTGGGGGTAAGGTAAAGAACCAAGTCAGAGGTAAGAAGAGTCTTTCAGGGAGCCAGGACAGCCAATGTTAGTTGAGCAAAAGTCTAGGGGAGCTGAAGCACTTCTTGCAGGTAGGTAAAAAGTATTGCACAGTGTTTTAGAAATGTTTGTAGTAAATGAAATCGCTGTGGGGCCACAAGCTGGGAGGCTTGTGGGGGGCAAAGCTGCAAGCAACTCTGCAAGGAAACCAAGACAAGTCTCAACTGAGAACAAGCAAGGCTACACAACAGGAGGGCAAGTCCTCTAGGTTTACAGTACCTTTGGTTAGAAGAAAAACTGCTTCCAGCTGGCTTCTGTTCCTGTGTAGGTCTGCAGATCCTGTGTTCCTGGGCCTCAGTCGTGGGGACAAGAGGGAGGGCGTCTTGGGACTCCTGCACTACAAATGGAAGGTCAGCGGCAGCAATGGGCAAACTTCAGCACAGCGACACTTTGCGGTTTCAGCTCTTCGCAGCTCTAGCAAACAGCACCACCGCAGTTCTCAGATACCTTAATGGACTTTCCTTGCATCCGGGGTCCAGCACTCTGTTGAGGTGGCTCAGGCTTGGTCAGTCCTGCTTCATGGGAGTCAGGAGTATCTTCCCAGAGCTTGGGACCGACTTAAAAGCGATGCACTTGATCTGGTGTTCCTCTCCCTAGCACTTGGGTTCCTGCTGCAGCAATTGAAGTACAGCCAGCTCCGCAAGGATGTTCTGACGAGTTCACTTTGGGGTTGATCGGTCCGACCAACCCAAAGGGAGAAGTCGTCCGCTGCAGGGCTTCTCTAGTCGAGGCTAATTCGGAGCTTCAGCAATGCAGCAGGGCTTCACCAAGCAACCAACGGTCCAGGAGTTGCAGCAAGCGTCTCTTCCAAGTTCTTTTCGGATTCCTTCGTCTAGTGGTCGGCTCTGCCTTCCAAGCAAAAAGCCTCAACTTTTATGCAGGTTTCTCCCATTCATTCACAGCCTAGCTGTCACTCATACTCAGGGTGGCTGTCCTCTGGGGGACAGTCAGCCGGCTAATCACCTTTGGGTGCATTCTTGTAACCAAGGGTATTAAGCACAGGGAGTTTCAGGCACCTCCCTCACTTCCTGCCTCTGCCAGACACTATGGAGCCAGAGGCGGGTTTCAGCACTAAAGCCCGCCAAAGACGAAATGAACGAAGGGACCAAACCAGGTTTAGCACGCACACTAAATCTCAAGAAGGACCTTTCCAACAAAAAAAATAGCAGAAAAAGAAGACGGGGCCATTTTGACCAAATGGGCACCCATGGTGTCTTACTAGGACTGCAATTGCAGCCCGCGATAAAAACACACAATGGAAGGAAAAAGTAAACCACTGCCACCAGCCATTAATTGTCGAGGGTAACATAAAAATGTTAAATGAGAAACTAGACAAAGGGGATACAAAGTAACCACTCCAGCACCCTATGGTAAGATAGTGTGTGCTGGGTCTAGAAAGTTATGAAATGTAAGTAGTCCATTTCACTTCACTGCTCTTGGAAACAGTAGTTTCACCAAGAGAAGGTATTTAAACATTTGGGAAATCTAAGAAGCGTCCGCGTCACTGCACTGAAGGTGCTGTGTGTCACAAAGTAAAGATGATGCCTATGGAGTTTGTCAGACTCCAAAGTCAAAAGAAAGTGTTCAAATCGCAGAAAAATACATGAGAGAGTCGGAACAATGTCTCACATTCTCCAGGTTAGAAATGAAAAGTCCTTACGTCGAGCAAAAAGAGCTGGGGTTTCTAAGGTAGAAGGGAAACGGCATATTTCAGAGAATTCTCCCTAACACTCCTTGACAGTGCTCCTCAATAAGATATGCTTCTGGAATATGTGCGCAAGGTGTATTCCAAAACCTCTCCAACTCAGGCAATCGCATGCTCATGCATTGCTGGCAGCTGCAAATTAAAAATTGTGGGGAGCTGACTGACTTTCAAACGCTTGTCTGCCAGGCAAATGGCAACCTTTAATTTCGAGGGGATTGGGTCCTCCGACGTATTCCATATTTGACAGTAATCACCACAGCTATTCTGCTTCGGAAAATCTTCGGCGTCTGCGTCGATGACGTCGATACGCCGCCCTCGAGGACCTCCTCCGACGGCCGACGTCACTGGATGTTATAAGTAGGACGCACGACGCCCGTAGCCTCAGTTCCTTTTTTTCCGCGAAAGTGTTCGCTTCGAGAATCTCGGCGCGCCTCGACTCTTTGGAGTTTCTGTTGTTTTCTCGGTTCTTCGAACCTGTTTGGTGTTTGTGAAATATTTCTTCGTGAAGATGTCTACCTAGTCTTCCACACCGCGTCCTGGCTTTAAGAAGTGCGGGGACTGTGTGTCCAAGATGTCGGTCACAGACTCGCGCGACGCCTGCCTCTGGTGCCTCGGGGAGGCCCATGACGCGGATGACTGTGTCGACTGCCAGTCGCTCACGTCGAAAGCCTTGCGCAAGAAGTTATCGGTAGGTAAGGTGTCCAAGCCCTGGAAGTCGAGGTCTGCAGGGCTTTCGACGGACGACTCGAGGGGCGACTCTCCGTGTCGTCGTCGTAAGTCCAGTGGGTCTCGGTCCTGGAGTCGGTCTCGCCACTCCTGCCTCTTCGAGGCACTCCCGGAAGCGCCGTCATCGATCGCCTTCCCCGTCCTCATCCGAGGACTCCGCCCGTCGGCGGGTCGCTTACCCCACCAAGCATGCAACACCAGAGGAACGGGCTTCCTTCGAGAAGAAAATGTTGGCGAATCGCAGGGCGCTGGTCTGTCCGCACCTCCGAGTGGGGTCGGTCGTGATCAGCCGAGAGACACCGCTCGCACGCCTTCGGGCTCGGGTGGTCGTCACGATTCGTGGGAAAGGTCCAGCTCGAGACCGCGTGAACCTGTGAAGTCTTTGAGGAAGACATTGACGCCTGTGGTTCAGAGGTCGTCGACGGACTCTCTCGAGGCTCCGCCTCCAAGGAAGTCGTCGATGCCGTTTGCGCCCAGGATGCTGAGGGACACGCTCGGGGCTCCGCCTTCGAGGCCTGTGTCGATGCTGTCAGCGCCGCGTCTGTCGTCGACGCGGATCCTCCCGGCGCCGATTCACTCGACGTCTTTCGAGGCTGTGTCGACTGGGGGTACCCCGTGGCTCGGGGGAACCACCTAGAAAGGCTCTGGCCAAGGTCAAGCATGGCTTTGGTTCCATTTCTGTGCCTTCTTACCACCATCTGGAGTTAATTTCAGAGGTGGATGAGAGCTCTGATGATTGCATGGTGCCTGACACGGTGCCTGACGAGATTCTCTCGGGCCATAGCCAGTTTGAGGACCTGAGGCAGTCCCTGCATGATGCTAGTGGGCTGGACACCTCTCCGGAGGTGGAGTTTTGTAGGCCTGAGCCTGGCTCTCATGCCGATTCTCCGTACCAGCGCCTTATGTCAAGGGTCACCGAGTACTTAGGATGGTCTGCTCCCCCAGGGAAGTTTGTTCAGGATGACCTTACGGATATCCTCTACATTGGTCCACCAACTGACCAGGTACTGCCGTTTCATATGTCTCTACAGAGGAGGGTGGCGGCGGCTTGGACTGCTCCGGAGAGTCACCTGGCGGTGAGCAAATCTTTGCAGCGAAAATACCACATAGCCAGTAGTGACCCCTGCTACTTGTCCAAGCACCCTACTCCGGAGAGTTTGGTGGTGCAGGCGGCTACGGCCCCGGCAAAGCAGGTGTCGTACCCTACAATCCCTCCTGATAGGGACGACAAGCGTTTTGACGGCTGGGTGAAGAAAGTGTTTTCTGCAGGGGGTATGGCGCTTCAGGCGGCCAACTCCATATGTGCCTTGTCTCGTTTCACGCACACTCTGTGGAACTGTTTCCTTGGCGGCTGAACATATTCCCGAAGGGGACGAACGGGATGGTTTCCTTGCCATGGTTCAGGATGGCAAGGATGCCATGTGTGAGGCCGTTCAATCGGGTTTGGACATGGCAGATTGCGTCAGCCAGTCCATGGCAGCGAGCACCGTGATACGCAGGTTTGCGTGGTTGCGGAAGTCGGGGTTTGCTCCTGGTGTGCAGGCCCGGCTCCTCAACATGCCCTTTGACGGGGAACATCTTTTTGGCAGCAAGGCTGACGAGAGCCTTGAGAAGTTGCAGACCTCAAAAGTTTCAGTGAAGTCGTTGGGCGCTTCAGTTCGACAACCTCCACTTTTTCATCCTAGGGGACAGCAATGGAGGGGAGGTTCCATTCGTTATTACTCATCCTTTGGTAAAGCGAGAAGAGCTGCCAGTCAAAGGGGCCACCGTAGGAGTGCCAGAGGTGGAAAACAAGGTACTCGAGGTGCCATGGCCGCTCGGTCTGTTGCCTCTTTGCCCTCAGGCAACGCCGCAGCCGCTTCAGCTCAGTCATGAGGCCATGTCCCATGGTTCGCCGGTTGGGGGAAGGCTGGCGCAGCATCTTGCAGAGTGGCGTGCCATTACTTCAGATGTGTGGGTTCTGGAGATCCTAACCCATGGCTACTGTCTTCCTTTCCGGCAGAGGCCTCAAGACAAACCACCGGGGAATCTCTTTGAAGAGTCCGGATCCGCTCCTTGTGCAGGAAATTCAATCCCTGCTGGAGAAAGGCACCATAGAACTGGTGCCTGTAGCAGAGCGGAACAAGGGATGGTATTCCCCTTATTTTTTTATTTCCAAGTAAGACGGGGGATTGAGACCCATCATGGACTTGTGCGGTTTGAACAAACTCCTCAGGAAGGACAATTTCAAGATGGTTACTCTCATGTCCTCCAGGCCCTTCAACTTCAGGAATAGTTGATGTCTCTCGACCTCAAGGATGCTTATTTTCATGTGCCGATCCATCCAAAGCACAAGAAGTACCTGAGGTTTGCGGTTGGCGACTCGCACTTTCAGTTTCGGATCCTGCCGTTCGGATTGACCACCGCCCCGAGAGTCTTCACCAAGCTCATGGTAGTGGTGGCAGCCCACCTCAGGAAAGGGGGGGATTCACATCTACCCCTACCTTGACGATGGTTGATCAGGGCGCGCTCTCCCGTGCAAGTCCTAGATCATCTGTCAGTCACCTGCTACTCCCTCCACAAGCTGGGCTTCTCCCTCAACTTGAAGTCCCATTTGACACCAACTCAGAGGCTCCAGTACATCGGAGCATAGCTCGACAGGTCACTGGGGCAGTGTTTTCCTCATCACATTCATCAGATGGTGCACAAGTTTCAACTTGCCCAGACTCTCCCAGCGTTAGAGTTCTTGAGACTGCTCGGCCTCATGGCATCCTGCATTCTTCTATTGCCAGTTGCCAGGTTGCGGATGAGATCTTTGCAATGGGCACTCAAGCTCCAGTGGTCTGTCCTCCGGCAGGATGTTGGCCCCGGTTGAGGTGCCGTCTTCGGTCGCCCGGGACCTTCTGTGGTGGGCCGACGAAGGCAATCTGATGAGGGGGGCTCCATTTTGGCTGCCCTGGCCAGAGGTGACGATCGTGACGGAGGCATCCCTCACGGGATGGGGGGCTCATGCCAATGAGTTGACAGTCAGTGGTCGTTGGTCTCCGTCGGAGTCCAGACTCCATATCAATCTGTTGGAGCTGAGGGCCGTCAGGCTAGCCCTGAAAGCTTTTCTGCCGACTGTGCGAGGAAGGAATGTACTGATCCTGACGGACAACACGGTGGCCATGCACTACCTCAACAAAAAGGGGGGGGGCAGGGTCACTTCCTCTGTGCAGGGAGGCGATGCAGCTCTGGTTCTGGGCAATCCAGCAAGAAGTTTCGATCTCTGCAGTTCATCTGGCAGGAGACGAAAACGAGTTGGCGGACGCTCTGAGCAGGCAGAGCGCGATCTCACGAGTGGGAGTTGGCTCAGGAGATTCTCCCAGAGATCTTTGCCCTTTGGGGGACCCCTCAAGTGGATCTCTTCGCCTCCAGTGTCAACCGGAAGTGCGAGAGGTCCTGCTCGCGGGAATTTCCTCCAAACGGAGCCTTAGGAGATGCGTTCGTGGTGGAGTGGTCATTCCCACTGCTGTACGCGTTTCCTCCAGTCCCCGTCATCCCGCAAGTACTGCGGAGGTTACGGAGGTTCGGTTCCCGGATGATCCTCATTGCTCCGGCGTGGGCCCAGAGGACATGGTACCGGGACCTTCTCGACTTGTCTATCTGCCCTCCACGTCGTCTTCCTTACCGAGACGATCTGCTCTCACGGGAGGGCGGTCGGGTTCTCCATCCAGAGGTCGGGTCCTCCATCCAGAGGTCAGGTCCCTCAACCTTCACGCTTGGTTTCTGAAAGGTTGAGGTACAAGGATTGGGACCTCCCTGAAGATGTGATGGAGGTGTTGCTTTCGGCCAGAAGGCCCGCAACAAAACAAAATCTCTGTACCGTTGCCGTTGGAGAAAGTTCTGCGACTGGTGCAGGGTTAAGAATGTGAATCCTTTTGCATGTGAAATTCCCATGGTTTTGCCTTTTTTGCTTTCTTTGGCCCACAGAGGCCTTCAAGTGGGTACCATTAAAGGTTACCTGGCGGCGCTGTCCATATTTAAGCGCTCGTCTGAAGAGTGTTCCTATTTTAAAATTCCTTTAATTTCTCAGTTTCTGAAGGGGCTCACTAATGTGTTCCCTCCGTCGCCTTTCCAGGTGCCCGGTTGGGATTTTAACCTTGTTATCAAGTTTCTGATGGGTGCTCCGTTTGAGCCTTTACATTCTTGCCCTTTGAGGCTGTTAACTCTTAAAACTGTATTTTTAGTTGCGGTCACTTCCGCTCACCGAGTGAGTGAGTTACAGGCACTTTCAGTTAAGCCACCCTTCACTGTGTTTCATAAGAACAGGGTTGTCCTTACAGTTCGTCCTTCTTTTCTTACGAAGGTGGTATCGGAATTTCATCCGCATCCTGGTAAGGAAGAGGAGAGGCTCCATAGGCTTGATCCTAGGAGAGCGTTATGCATTTATATTTCACGCATGTCCCGGGTCAGAGTGGACGATCAGCTCTTCATTGGTTACGCTGGAAAGCGTTTGGGACAGGCTGTGATGAAACAGACTGTCTCGCTGGATTATTTTGGCTATCTCTGAGTGTTACCGCTTGGCGGGTAAGGACCCACTGGTCAGCTTACGGGCCCATTCTACCAGGGGTATGGCTGCCTCTACTGCCATGCAGAGGGGTGTTCCCATTCGAAGCATCTGTGATGCAGCCGCCTGGGCTTCGGTACATACTTTTGTAAGTCACTATTCCCTCGATTCCATCCGGGGGCAGGATCTGGCCTTTGGCAAGGCAGTCCTTTACTCCGCAATTTGATTGGGCATGCTAAATTTCTGTTCTAAATTATTTTCCCACCTCCTTGCATTGGTACTGCTTTGGGAGTTTGTCATAGATATGGAATACGTCGGAGGACCCAATCCCCTCGAAGAAGTTATTCTCTTACCTGGTAACGTTCTTTCGATGGGATGGTCCGACGACTTATTCCATATCGCTCCCTCCCTACCTTCCCCGCTACAGAATTTCTGATGTGATTGCAGCTTACGTTTCCGCAAGGCTTTGTGTGTTAGACTGGCAGAAGACTGGTGGCACAAGTTCTAGGAAAAAACTACAACTGAGGCTATGGGCGTCGTGCGTCCTACTTATAACATCCATTGACGTCGGCTGTCAGAGGAGGTCCTCGAAGGCGGCGTATCGACGTCATCGACGCAGGACGCAGACACCGAAGATTTTCAGAAGCAGCACAGCTGTGGTGATTACTGTCATAGATATGGAATACGTGTTCGGACCATTCCATCGAAAGAACTTTACCAGGTAAGAGAGTAACTTGTTTGTCTGTGCTATCAGAAGCCAAGATAGTGGCAGAGGTCCTCCTCGAAGCATCAGTCCACCAAATTCATACACCCAGCAGTTGTATGGCTGTAGGAGCCGCCAGGCCAAAGGTTACATGGTTGCATTCCATCAGGTTTCGCTGAATGTGCAGGACTGCATAGTCTAGCTCCCTTTGAATGGCCAGGATCTGTTTTACTAATCTACTGATGATGAATTCAACAAGCGCAAGACTTTGCCCAAGACAGTGAAGTCCCTAGCTGTTTTAGCCAAGATGGGGCAAAAGCCCCATTTTCAATATGCATTCCCTAGCGACTCCAGGCGGAGTGCTTTGGGTGGTTTTAGGTAATTATGATAAGAAAAATAGAAAGCAGGAGTGTTCTCCATTAGGAAGGATATTCTGTTGGCTTCTTTCTTCTTATCGACTTCAATGGAACACACTTTATTTTTGCGTTATTTTAAACCTTGTCGAAACTTTTTGGATGCAAGTAAAGCCTTCTACTTTTCCTTTCCTTGCCCTTTTGATAATTCTTATGGGGAAGCTGATCAGTCCCTAAGAATGTCACCCCTTTGTGAATTTGTATTGTTACAATTTCACACATCGCCTAAAGGTGAAGTGCATTGTGACAAATGGTCTTCTGTCATGCAGAAGTAGAAGCTGAATCACCCATTCAGCCCTCGCTCTTTTACAAACCAGGGGCCAATGCGGTCATAAAGGTTAAACTGGCACAGTCAAGAGGTATACCTCCTTCGACTTTTGTAGTAACGTGGTGCTGAGGGAAGGCTAGAGTCTCTAGGGGTGTGAATGTGATACAGTAGTGGCCCAAACTGTAGAGTATCCCAGCTCAAAATAAAGGGCATGCCCAGTCCCTTTTGTGAAAATGTATATATCCTTGACACACACCATTTGCCAGAAAACGAAATAGAAAAACGGTACAATTCCCTGCCCCGCTGCTAGAAGGGACCAATGATATGCAAGAACAGAGGGAATGCAACACTCTGGATGAGAATACAGGGGTGAAAAGGCAATTTCAACTACCACAGTATTCTTGGCAGCGGGGTGCACAGTTGACCTAACCAGTTTCTAGGGCACAAAATGGACCAAGGGGTCACTTAAGGGTCAATTGCACCTTCTTGACTATTAGTCTGCAGTAAACTAGGTTGGTCAGTGCTGTTTGTGTCTGTGAAAGTGCAGGGATGGCGATGTCCTAGACTGGGAGCAGTGTGTGTGCAAAGGGGGTGGGTGGGGCGCACAGGGGTGCGTGTGCGGACCCTGTGGGGGGGGGGCGTGTGCACATGTGCTGTCTGATCCCATCCCCACAACACTGGTGCCAGAAAGTGCGATGGGCAGATGTGGTGGCCAGTGACTGTCCACCAGTAAATAGCCACTAGCTGTTCAGTGTTGAAGATCCTTACCTTTGGTAGGCTTGGCCGTGCTCCCAGTCTGAATCATGGATAAAACGAGGATGCCTGTGACTTTTGGTAGATCATCGTTGGAAAGAAGAGCAGCCTGCTGACGTCCCGAAGACCACCCCTGCATCTGACTAGCAACCACTCCAATGTTATCCCTTACTCCTCTGTCCTGATCTCATGAAGGCTTTTGTTGCTGCTTGAACCCCTGGACGAGTCTCTGTGCTTGCTAAGCCTTCAGAAAGTGGCCTTGGACCCACCGGTGGATTGACCAGCTCTCTCCTGGGCTGTCTCACTGTGGCTGGCGTTGTTCTGAGCAGAACCTTGTAACATTGCAGATCTTCAGCTTGTGCCACAGGTCGCCTGCACCTGCATTTTCAGAAGTCTAAGCCCAAGCAGCGCTTTTCTGGGCCTGGTCCCGTGTTTGTCGCTGTAACATCGCCTTTCCCTATTGATTATGGTGACTCCTGTTTCAAACTCCTTCAATCCTGTGATGTGTCTTAAGATGGTCTGACCCGCAGAAGGCACCTTTCCTCGTTTGGGTCTTCTACTGGAAGCTGTCTGAATCCTGTGCACACTACTGACCGAAATCAAATCCAGATGCCGAAAGTGACCTATACACCCACAGCCCCTGGGGCTCCCTCGACCGGGCCAAGCGCAGAAGATTGTTCCCGTAAGATTCCGGAACACCTGCGGTGGCCTCTGGAAGAATCTGAGTCAGGAGGGGGAGTTAATATAACTGTTTGTCTGACAGCTCCCCTTCTGCCACCCCCCGCCCCACACCCCGACCTCATAGTTACATGGGCATAAAGTCCAGGCCTTAACTCACTCTTACCTGCCCTTTGATGGTGGAACTTGGGTTAAGGATCCTTCCCTGTACTAGTTGGTATGATTTAGTGTAGTACTTATCTGACCTTTACTTAAACTTTTATCTAACTTTGGAACTTTTTATTCACCATAATGACTAACACCGCAAATCTCTATATAAACCTACTTGATGAACTATATGCCTTTTTAGAACTGGTGACGTTTCGGCAGACGGCCCTAAACCATCTTAGGGTTGGATTTTATAAACCGAAGTAAAGCTGCTTTTTGTTGTTTGTAACAGTTCTTGCTATTCTTGTTAATGTTAAAGGATATTTGTACCGCACACTATCACCACCGGGGTGGTCCCCTGGCACTCTGGCGGCTCTGAAAATGGAAGGGGGCTGAGTTAGTGGGAATAAGAGGGAAAAAGTGCAAGAGAGCAGTGATGTGCCGTTGGCAGCCTCAACCCGATTAACACACGTTCACTGGGCTTGGGGTGTTTTCCGGTCAGTAGCTGTCGTGTGCTGTTGTGCGAGGCTGTGTGTTTTTTTTTTTGTTGCAGTGTAGTGAAGTTGGTGCGGATTGTTGTGCTATAGGGTTGTGGTTGTGTTTGGTTAGAGTTTGAGAGGTGTATGCAGAGGGGTGGAATTGTTAGTGGATTGGTTAATTGGCATTGCTGCCTGGAAGGGAAGTGCTAAGCTTCCACATTCCCTCCAGGTGCGGTACTTTAGCATCTCCGCACCTCCATCCAGATCCGGCACCGGCCGACACCCACAATTCCTTCCACACATGACGCCCACCCACATTCATAACCTTGTCCAAATTCGCCCCCCCCCCCCCCCCCACCTCCATCAAACCTGTCTATGCGGGGGGAAGTAAGTGTTCATGAATTCCATCCAAATCTGCCCGTGATTGCATTCTCAATCAAGTCCATGCGTTGCATCAGTCAACGCTACTCCATCCAGATATGGCAGTGGTCAGAATTCACAGTCCTGTCCAGCCGCTCACGCATGTTACTGCTTCCAGCCCCTTCATAGCGTGGCACATGCCAACATTCGTATCCATATCCAAGCGCAGCACCCTCCCATCAATCACAACTTCGTTTGGGCCTTGCGCATATCAATTTCCACAAGTCAGTTCAAGGGTGGCAACTGCCAACATTCACACAACTCTGTCCAAGTATGGTACCTGGTAGAGTTCATGGATTGGGTGAGGTTGTTGGATGGACTTGGACAGGGATGCTCATTTATGTCCTCACGGGAGTCGCTTATGTCCTATTCGACCTAGCGTTGTCTCTCTTGTTATTGTAGGGGTTTCCCTTAGTCGGTTCTGGGGGTTGTCAGTGTCATCCTTTTTAGTCCAAAAGGCATAACCTTAAACTGGTAGAGGCCTCCCGGGGTTGAACATGCAGCTTGCTCATTGGCATGATCTGTCAGAGCGATTTGCCAATAGCCTGAGGTTAGGTCAAATGTACTTATGGATTGGATTCTTATGGATCGGGTCTACTTAACTGGGTGAATGTAATATATTTTATGAAAGTTTTTTGCGACAATATTTGCTTGCTATTTTGATCTGCATAGTGCAGGGATCAAAATTAAGATAGATCAGCAGGGGCTAAAAGCAACTCCTCGATACCGACCGATCAGGGGCTACGGTACTGGGACAAGAAGCTTATAAGAGGTCTGCAAATCTAACTTCCACGCAAAAAGTTGTAGTTTATCCATCATTTGACTCCTTATGCTTTAAATGTTGTATCGATGTGTCCTATTGGTGATTTGTAGATTGTCCCACACTATAGTTGAATTCACATAGGTGTATTTGTTTATCATTAGTTGGCCTGGGGAGCCAAAATTAGCTTGAGATTGCTGTTGGTGTCAAGCTAACCAGACTCTTCTAAGCTACAAGCAGGAGCTAAATAGCGGACTACATTTTCGAGCCCTGTTGTTATGTAAACTAAAGGCCTAATAAGTAATGGTATTTTTGTTTTTAAACCTTTGTACAAATATGTTTGTTTACGTGAAATGTTTGTATATTGAAAAGTGGATTAAATTCAGCTATATCAAAAAAAGAAAGAGAAAAATTGTTTACTTATACTGGTTGTGTTCTGTGTGGACTCATTGTAGCCCTAGACCACTCTTGCCACTGAGAACAAGCCTTGCTGTTCTGTTACCTCGCCTTTGGGTTTGGTTAACCTTTGTGTCTTCCCTCTTTGCCTTATAGGGTTGCCTCCCAAAATCCTATCACCAGGTTTGGATTTGGAAATCCATCTCACAAAACTGCTTTGCCAATGCCCTTCATTTCAGGGGCATCCATGTATATCCCTGCAAATTATTTAGCAAGTAGTACCCAGCAAACTGTCAAAGCACTGTCTGGTGGTCAGTGTAAGCATGCACAGGCACACCCCTTGCATGCTTCACAGATTTAAAGGGGGGGGGGGGGGGGGAGTGATGAAGTGGTGCAAAAAGGCTCTGTCCTGTCCCTGTTGTGTGCACGTCCATTGTAATTGGTTATTTATAACGCACTTAATACCCATAGGTTTCTAAGCGCGGACCGGGGAAACTAACCTGGGTTGCTCTGCGTCGTCTTGCTTCCAAGACAAGCGTGTTGTCCCAAAGCCATCCTCCCAATACATCCAGCACGTGGAGACATGTAAATAATAGAAGAACTGGGCTGCACTTTCATGGCTTGGGGCGGGGTAGGTCTGAGGTGGGAAAACACACTAGGATTATAGTAGTTAAAGCGAAAGAAAAGACATAAAAGTAGGGATAGTTAATTTAATTAGTCGTCATAATAATGAATTAAGCGGTGTAGACTTAATCAGGTAGAAGTTTTTCTGAATAGGATTTTGCCTTCATGGATAACATAAAATGTGTGGTTCAATGTGATTTTTAGCAAACTTTTTACTCTGTATTTTTGGGGGGGTTGGCTCACCCCACTACCCTCCGTTTACCCACATTATTTTTTAACCCCCCCAAAATCCCTCCCCACCTTTTTAGTCCCCTTAATTTACTTTGAAAATGGGAAGCATTTCACAATGACTAAATGCTTGAGCGATTTTGTTTCGCAGTAGATTTTTCAGAGATCGATTTATTGGGTGCTAGGAAAGATTTTACTTTTTGCAACTTTCCCTCCATGGTTTCCTATTGTACCTCCATTTATTTTTTTTGCGGTTTTTGATCCTAACTTTACTTTTTGAACGAAAGGTAAAGTCTTCAGCTTCACTTCCTTTTAAATACAAGCAGATGGCATCAGTTACCTTTTTATGATTTTTGCATTATTTTTGGTGTACACATTTTCAGTAACAGATTATGGCTACTAAAAGGGCTTAGTGCCCTAAAATGGCTTTGCGACAGGATTTGCGCTTGTTCTTTGGTCATATTGTAGTTTGGACTTCTACCTGCCTTCTCAGGGTAGGTAAGTCTTTAGAAGGTCATACACTTGCTCAGGAAAGCTGCTGCTTTTGCAGGCTAGAGTGTGTTGGTGTGAGGCGCAGGGTCGCCCATGTCTGTCGCCCAGGGAAGGGTCTGGGTCAGTCTAGTCCCAGTCCACATCACTTGGGCCATAAAGTCTGCTACTGGCGCGGATGTGAAACCAGTGGTTGTCCCTGATTGGAGAACTACTGGATGTTTGAGTAGTGCAGGTCCTTGCTCTTGGTTGGCTTGGATTTATTCTAGCTTCTAGTTTGGATAAGAGGACTCCACCTGCAGCCTTTCTTCCGATCTACGTTGAACTCAAAGATCTCTCGAATAGCCCCTGCTCGCGACTCCTGAATTATCCTAGCACCCCCTCCTGTTTGCAGCCCTGTCAACCCCTGCTTCCCTGCTGATCTCCGAAGACACTCAGTGGTTCTTCAGCCTTTGGACTAGTGGGGCCAACTAGTCTTGACACATTAAGGATCCAGCCCCTCAGAAGTGTCCCTGGATGGATCTGCGTGATTTTTCTGTCACGGAAAAGTCATTGACGGAAAGGTTTGCATGGGAAATGTACGCACCACCAAAGTTTTGTACATTTCCCATGCGAACAAACACTGCAAATCACTACATGCCCACACCCACAACACACCCCCACCCACACGCACCTCAACATAAATTGACCCTGCTTACCTTTTCTTGACGCTGTGTCCCTGCAGCGCCTGTTCCCTTTCACTTTGTTGATCTGGAACCGGCGGCGCAGGGTCCTTTTTTATTTTATTTTTACAGGCAGCTGTAGGGGTTTCCCCCGCAACACCCCGCTCACTATACCGCACAGTATAGTGAGCGGGGGGTGTGCCCCCTTTTTTTTTTACTTGGCTACAATGCATGCCACCAAAGGTTCGAACTTTTGGTGTTCGGACCTTTGGTGGTATGCATTTTTGGACTTTTTGTACAGTTGGACCTTTTTTTCGTCCTGATCGTACAATTCCCCCTGTACTGCCCGGAAGACTGACCAGCCACCTCGCTAGAACAGTCGTCGTTCTGTGCTCATGGGTTGCTAGCTTGTACCGCATGTCCTTCCCACCAGATTTCAGCTTCCTATCTTCAAGGGAACCTCTCCTGTAGCAGCTTTTGTGACTGTGATTGGAAGGGATGACTTTTATCGTCTGCAAACTGTGATCGCAAGACCTATGGACTCCTCATATGGTCGGTCTCTGTGCTCTCCCCTTACTCTTCCGTTAATGGTGGCACCCGGTGGGAGGCCCTACTGGCTTCCTTCTTCTCCTGTAAGGTCATAATCAATGTTTACCTCAATGGCACTGTCTTGGTCCAAGGCCCTCATGCCATCCTCCTCTTTGATTGCTTCCCGGGCTTTAACAATTTCCTTTCCTATCCTGCTGTCCTTTGCCTTCTCCCTCCACCACTACTTTGATGCTTCCTTCTCCTTAGCCACCTTGCCCTCTCCTCTTACTTCCTCTGCCCTGCCTCAGGCTCCTTCTACACCTCCGCTCCAACTTCCAGTGCTATGCGGATGACACCCAGCTCGCTTTCAGGCTCCTCACTGCCGCCTCTTCTCCTTCTCTCAACCCTGACTTTCTCTCTGCAATTAAAGGATGGTGCACCGCCAATGATCTCTGCCTGAATGCCAGCAAGACTTAGATCCTAAAATCCTCCTCATTGGCACACCTGCACCCCTCTTTCTCCTCACTCTGGCTGGCCTCTCTTGGTCCTCCTCCTGCACCCACCTGCGTGGTTTAGAGCCTCGTGGTTATCTTCGACACCACTCTCTCCTTCTCTCCTCACATTTCCGACTTCTCTAAGAAGTCAAACTACCAATTATACCACCTCAGAGGTATTCTCCTTTTCATATCCTTCCCTCAGATGCTCACTGTCACTAGAGCTCTGGTTCTCTCTAGGCTTGACTACTGCAACAGCCTATTTTTAAATCTGCCTGCCTCTACTCTTCGCCCTCTGCAACTCATCCAGAACAAGACTGTGAGACTTGTCCTTGGCCTCAAGCCAAGGGATCGTAGCTCTCCAGCACTGAAGTCCCTCCATTGGCTCCCAGTGGCTACAAGGATGCAATTCAAGACCTTTTGCATCATCCAGAAGGCCTTTTGGGGCTTGGGACCAAAATATCTCAAGCTTTCTCTTCTCAAGATTCTCCCTACTCGAGCCCTTCGCTCCAACTCCCTGAGGGTCGGGTGCTTTTCCAAGCAACGAGCAGGGGGCAGATATCTTTTCAGCGGGTGCCACCCTCTGGAACAGCCTTTCTGCCTCTGGAGCAGAACCATCCCCGGTTCCAGAAGCAGCTCAAGACTTTCTTCTTTGCTTCTGCCTTCTCTCTTCCTCTGCCTGCTGACCTGCTGTCTGATACTGTACTGGTTACCTGGCTACCCCCTGAACTCCAGGCCCATGTCCCTGCCCTCCCAGCTGCCCACCTGCACTGCCTCCTGGCAACCATGCACTTGGGGATGTATCTGTAACCCTGCAGTCCCCCCTACCTCTGACATGCACTATCTAGCACTTACTGTTCTGCACTTAACCTTGCATTGCCACCTGCTGGCCGCACTTCTTGCTCTTGTTGTTTTGCTCTTATGTCCTGCACTTGATGATCCTCCCCTTCCCATGGCACTTTTCCCTTTCCTGTCCCCTGCGCTATCTCTATCACTGGGCCTAGTAAGTTCGTTTTTTTGTTCCACTTTCTCCCTCCCCTGCCTCGTCACGCTTTAAATGTCTTGTGTATGGGCGCGCTTTAAATAATCTATCATATCGCTGTTGCAATTTGCCATCCTGTGTAAGTGTCCTGAAGAGGTCTGCACTATTGGAATGCACACTTCAACAGGGATTGCATCTTTTAGTTGCACCTGACTCAAAGAATCCTCGAATCTGCAACCACAGGACACCCATCACTAGAATAGAAGACTGCAGTCCCAGCGATGGCCAGTCGACCCATTGTGATCTATGGGAGTCTGTCAAGGGGGTGTAAGTAAGCATACCTGTGCCTTTTAATCCCTCCCTGCCCCCCTTCCTCGGATAACATTGGTCCAAATGTCTTCGTCTCCTTACTCCCACTCACTGGCCTTTTGGTAGTCAAACCTGGGTTGTGTATCCTTTTTCCCCCGAGTTAGCCTTGGGTCTGGAAGAGCGAGGAGAACTTGCCTGTCTTCTGGCAAATTGTTATTGAACTTTTATTTAGTTTGAAACTAATCGCCACCAAAATCCCATTACACCGACCTGTGAGAAACCTGTTTTGCAACTTGTGACTTTTGTGCACTGGGCCCTATACATCTTCGGGGCTGGACTTCAAAAGAAAAGTGATATTGAACTTGTGGCTAGTTCCCAACGTTTAACTGCATCTGCATTACCTGCTTAAGTTAGGGTGCTGGGGTCTAGTTAGCTCCTGCCTGATACCAACAGCTACCAGAGGCTAAGTTTGGCTCCCCAGGCCAACTGATGCCACACATTCGCACCTTTTTGAATTGAACGCTCTGGGTTTGGTAGAATGACTGTATAAATAAACTTTAAGGTACATTTAAAGCATAAGGGGTTGTAACTAATGGACGCAATTATATGTGTGCATTTTATGTGGAAGTTAGATTTGTGGTGCTCTATGTACTAGTTCCTCAGGCATAGCTCTTGGTTACTGGCAAATGATGGAAGGAGCTGCTTGTAGCTCCTGCTTATCCAATGTTCATTTTGAACTCTTATCTGCTAATTTCGTTTTTCAGTTTGTTCAAAAAGCCTAAAATGATAAATGTGTATAACCAACTGGCTAAGCTGAATTATTGTTTCATTTTGTATGGACTCATTGAGGGCACCTTACCACGCTCGCACTCTCCTCAGACTAAGCCTTGACTGCTCTCTATTGCTAAACCCTTGATTGTGTTTTGATTAAACTGTGAGCGCCCTGTTCACCATAACTAGTGTCCTCCTAAAATGTGTTCAGCAGGCCAGATTATAGTAATCTTTTTTTTCATTAAATTTTGTATTGGCAGATTGTCATAGAAACAAAAGAAACAAGAAAACAACAACCTTGCCCCAAAGTCCCCCCTGAACTCCCCTTCCAACCTTCCCCCGCCTCCCTCCCCCCCGTGCCCACCCAGATCCCAGAGGTTCAGAGATAGCACACATTCAGCAATTAAGTTAGCGACCTGAACAACAGTCAAGGTAATTTACAAGTCCGAATCGTCCTGAGGACGGATTATGCCCAGGAGCTCTATCACCTTGGGGCACCAAGCCCGGCGTGCACCTTCCCTAAGGAATGCTAGTAGACTGGCCCAATCTGTATAAAAGCCCATAAGAGAACCCTGGATCGTGGAAGTTAACCATTCCATAGCGACCAATGACCAAAGCTTCGCAATCCACTCGTGCTCCTGAGGCGGGACCCTCGTATTCCACCTTCTTGCCAAGACCAGTGCAGCCGACAGCATCATTATCATGTATATTTTACGATCTGCTTTAGAAGGCAGATTACAGAAGACCGCATTTAGACCCAACAGGTCTCTACCCCTGTCATCAGACCTCCGAAGCCCCGACACCTGTGCCGTGGCCCGCTGCACCTGAGACCAGAATACATCAAGTTTCGGGCATTTCCACCATACGTGAGACCATGAGCCCACCTCCCCACATTCCCTCCAGCATTTCTCTGAAACCACGGGGACCATTTTGTGTAGGCTAAGGGGGGTACGGTGCCATCTCAGTAGGAGCTTCACCCAGATCTCGTGAATTTGAATAGACTTTGCAGGTTTTGGGATTTGGGACCACAACCTGAGCCAAACCTGATCCTCTATGCCTGACCCTAGATCTTGCGCCCATTTACTCATACAGTTTCTAGACTGCATAGGTTCCTCGCGTTTTATTAGTCTGTAAATGGAGGAAATTAACCCCTTATTCCCCGACTCAGTATCCAGGAACTTTTCAAAATGGGTAAGGGAGCGTGAGCCCGCTTGCTTTATTGATGGGTGGGAAAGCCAGTGCCTGATCTGAAGATACGAGAATCTTTGCTTCTCCCCCACTCCAAAGTCCCTCTTACACTGCTCAAACTGGTTCACCTACCCCTCCTCCCCCCCTTAACATATCGCGCAGAATCCTGCAACCACCCAAAAACCATGGGTCGAAGCTCGGGTCATACGTGGCCGCTGGGGAGAATTGAGGGTTGCCATGCAGGGGTGTGAACGGGGAAGGGAAGGAGGTGATCTGAGCCCGCACAACGGCCTGCTCCCAGGCCTCCCCTATTGTGGACGTTATTGAACTACAATACATTCTGATTGGCCTGTCCCGCTTCGGGAGCCACAGAACCCCCTCCAAGTCCCTCCCGACCACTGCCCTGTCCATCGATCGCCACACCTTGCCTGTATCATCCCGTTGCCAGTCTCTAATGACCCTCAATTGAGCTGCGACATAGTACACTCAGAAGTCAGGTTCCCCTTCCTCTTTCCGGCAGTGCCTTCATTCTGGAAGCAGCTACCCTTGGACGCTTATGATTCCACACGAACCTACTAGTTAATTTCTGCAGGGTTCTAAAAAAGGAAACTGGGACACGGACCGGCAGGGCCGCAAAGTGATTCAAAAGGAGCGGAAGAATTGTCATCCTCAGAGTATTGACTCTACCAACCATGAAATCTCCAGGGTACCCCAGTCTACCAGTTTGGATTTCACCTTCTCCAGTAACGGAGGATAATTTGCTGAATAGAGATGCTCCACATCCTTGGTCAGTTGGATCCCCAAATACCTAGTTGTAAGCCCTGCTGAGGTCCTGGATAGCGAGCAGAGACAAGGTAAGAGGGAGCGCCTCAGATTTATGGATATTAATTTTTAGCCCCGCTACCTGCCCAAATCTGGCAAGCTCTCTGCCCACTGCTTGCAACAAGATGATCGGATGGGTCAACGAGAAAATCATGTCATCAGCAAAAGCTGCAATCTTATGGATCTCTCCCCCAAACGGGATTCCTTTGACATCGTCCGCCCCCCTGACCTTCTCTAGAAACGGTTCGAGGTGGAGGGCATAGAGAAGCAGTGACAACGGACAGCCCTGCTTGGTGCCTCTTCCCACTGGTATTGGGGCGGAGACCTGGCCATTAATGGCAAGACGTATGACCGGGCTACGGTAGCTCGCTCTTACCCGAGCAATAAAACCAGGGCCAAACCCCATTCGACCCAGGACTGCAAAGAGGAAGCCCCACTCAACCCGATCAATAGCCTTTTCGGCGTCGATCGCTAGGAGGAGGGCTGGGATGTTCTTCTTTTGAGATTTTTCAATCGGGTGCGCCAGCCGTCTCACATTATCTGAGGTTTGTCTGCCCTTTAAAAACCCTGTCTGGTCGCAGTGAATTAATTTGGGGAGGGTGGATTAAGGCGGGTAGCTAAAATCTTGGTGTCCACGTTAATTAGAGCAATAGGACGGTAAGACGCGCAGTCCGTCGGATCTTTACTCAGTTTATGTATCAAAATTACCTTGGCCTCGTTCATTGAGTTAGGGGGAAAGCTCGTCGACCCTATATGGTTAAAAAATTTGGCAAGAATTGGAATCAAAAACTCCCTATGGGCCTTATAAAATTCAACGACAAACCCATCCGGACCCGGGGCTTTGCCGACCGGGAGACTAGCAATAGCTCGCATCACCTCATCTGCCGTGATCTCGAGTTCCAGCGCGTCCCTATCATCCTATGACAACCGTCGGATGTTAACCTCCTGCAGGTATGCCTCCTGGTCTAAGCAGTCCGGGTTGTTTGAGCAATAAAGGGCTGCATAGAAGTTAGTAAATTGAGCTTCAATGTCGGAGTGTGACGTAATCACAACTCCACCCTCTCCCTTTAATTTTACTATCGTCCTGTCCCCTGCTTCCCTTCGTAACCTTCTGGCCAGCAACCGATCAGCTTTGTTGCCTTTGACGTAATATCTTTGTCGCTGGCAGAGGAGGCCACGTTCAGCCGCTCTTGTTTGTATGCGGTTTAACTGACCCCGCACGGCTCTATATTATTCTTTTGTGGCTGCTGACATCCCCATGCGGGCCATAATCTCTTTTAGCCTCGCTTCCAAACGTGATTCTTCCAACCTCAGTTCACGTTCCCTTCTAGCTTTAATAGCAATAATCCTTCCCCTAATTGTAGCCTTCATGGCGTCCCACCAATTCTTGGGGGTTGTCTTCCCACTTATTATTGTTAGAGAATGAGCTGGGGGGAGTACTCTATCTCTCCCACCAAGACCGAGTCCCTAAACAGCGGGACTGGATACCTCCATTTCCAGATGGACGGGGGACATGATCTCCCAATGCGATCACTCCTATCTCCAGAGCCTTCACCCTCCCTAACAGTGATTTCGAGATCCAGGCATAATCTATCCGGGAATGAGACCTGTGTACATGTGAATAGAAGGTGTACCCCTTCGTCTGACCGTAAAGTTCCCGCCAGGTGTCCAACAGGGCCAAATCCCTCAATTTCCTTACCAAGTCCCCTGATGGGTTGCCCTGGCTCCCCCACGATATAGAGCTCCTATCTATGACAGGGTCCCATGCCAAGTTAAAGTCCCCCATAAGGGCAATATTACCCACAGCAAAATTCCCCACTCTCGTGAGGGATTTTTGTAGAAAGGCATCCTGAGCATGGTTAGGGGCGTAGATAGTCGCCACTGTAAAGATCTCACCCATGCCCTCCACTGACACAGCCAGATACCGTCCCTGATTATCCTTCTGCATGTCTCTGATGGAGAGACCCGAACCATCACGTAGTGCGATTAAGACCCCCCTACCATTTTAGAAAAACCCCAAAATCTAATTCTATATGAGTCCCTGGTGTGCATGTGTGTCTACAAGGCTACTATCTGGGGCTGCTCTCTTGAGAAACCTCTCGACTCTTCGTCTCTTAACCGGGGAATTGAGACCATTCACATTTAGGGAAAGGAATTTTACAACCTGGGAGCTAGCCATTAGCTTGATTCACGTGTATTGTATTGCCACTGAGAAGCCCCGCGAGAATTACCCTTGTTGATTACATTGTACCGAGGGCGCCATATCTAGACACCTCTCCCTGAACCTTGGATCTAAAACTTCTCCCAGCCCCCCAACCCACCCCCCCCCCACCCCACCAACCTCCACCCCCCCCCCCCCCACCACCACCACACCACAAGAGCCGATCCCATTAACCAACCCGGAAACTTTCAACGCAGGCAAAGCCTCTCCCATTCCAAGATTCCCGGCCACCCCCAACCCGCCACCCGCACACCTCAATCAAATAACAACCATTTATGAACAGCTGTCGGTAATTAACCTAGCTCCACCAAGGAAAGACTAATGTTACTATCTGCGAACCCCCCAGTTCCGTCATCCGGTCGCCGGGCCCACCGGCCGAAGGCTTCATGCGATCCAGGTCTGTGGGTCTCTTGCGAACTCTCCTGCGCTTAGCTGTAGACCATTCCCAACGCTTTCGAGTAGCGGATGGCTCGACAGTGCCCCCTACTGGGGACGGGACCTGCTCTTCTAGGCCCAACAAAGACATCCCTTGGTCGCATGTCGTGATTTTATGATGGGAACCTTGCCACGTGAAAAACAGACCAAAGGGATGGGCCCATCTGTACAGGATATGCTGCGATCTCAAGAAGGACAGGACCAGACCCATCCGTCGCCTCTTAATTAGGGAGCTCTTCGCCAGGTCCTGATACAGAGAAATTTCCTGCCCATTGTAGGTAATGCAGGATGCCTTTCTTGCTCTTTCCATGACTTTTTCCTTCATTGCATAGCTATGGAAGGCAACCAGAACATCTTGCGTCCTGGAACCAGGCTCGGGCGTCTGCGGTCCCACCCTGTGGACTCTATCAAACAGCATTTCAGGGTTCAGACCGGATTCTAGCAAGTCAACAAATATAGCTTTCAAGACCGAGCCTAGCTGCTGGTCCTGGACATCTTCCGGCAATTATTTCACTCTGTTTGCCCTACGGGACCTGTTTTCTAGATCCTCTGCCAGAAACTCCAGGTTCTGCGTGGCCGCAGCCAGAGCCTCTAGCAAATTGTCCGCTTTTCTGGCATCCTCTGTCAGTTCCTGTATGGCCCGCTCATTAGTGTCCACACGCTCCTCGATTTTATTTACTTCCCTTGTAAGGTCTCTAAGGTTTGCAGCTATGTCCTCGCGCAGCTTGTCCATTTGCTGCTGCCCCGCCGCTGTAATTTTCTCAACCAACTCTCCCATAAACCACGAGAGCATCGCCTGGGTAATTGGTCCATCTTGATCCTCACGGGGGGTCGCGGTGCCGCTCTCCGAGAAGTCCTTGGCTGTCTTTGAGTCCTCAGCCGAGTCAGCCTCCCTGGACCAGAATTTCACGAGGGGGCCCTCCGTTGACTTTTTGGGGGTCTTTCCTTGGGGTAGACAGTCTTTATTTTTAATCTGTGACATGGCTGATAGGGGTACCGGCACCCCCTGGGGCTCCCCCCTCTCCCCCTGTCCCCAGAAATTCACTCGAGGACGCAGCAACAACTCCCAAGCAATATGGCCCCAGGTCAGGGGCGAGTGCACCCAGGCCAGCCACAGCCCCAAGCCACTGCGCACACACCAGGCAGGAAACAGTCGGCGCCCACAGAGGTCTAATCCCAGAGGATCTCGTAATGAGGTGGGCCCACATCAGCGCGTGCAGCGCAAGCCTCCCGATGCTATGTAATTAGGGGAACCGTTCCCCGCTCCGGCCTCCGCGGGCCCCACACCACCGCCACAACGGGAGCCCGCCTCCCTCAACAACCCCAGTTCCGGGGCCAGCACAGTTCACCCGCCAGGCTCCTCACCTCTGAAGATATGTCCCTGTGGGGAGGGAGCAAAGAAGTTCCTCCTGCCCAGCCGCTGCGGGGACAATCGGACCCAAAAACGTCCTCCCTATCCACCGGAGGAGGGGGGGAGATGGGGCCACACCGCTCAGCAGGCCCGGAGGAAAGGCCTGGGGGTGAGGGGGCACACAGCTCACCAGGTCCGGAACGGAGGCCCGAGGGGGGGGGGTGGGTGAACCACACAGCTCACCAGGTCCGCTGGAAGACCCTTGCTCCCGCCAACCTCGGCCGGCCGAGGCACGCCAGCCAGGCAGAACGTAGGGAAGCAGGGGGGAGGGGCCCGCACCATCCCGGCGGCCACCCACTGAGGGCCCGGGATCCACGAGATCGGGAGCCCGTACCGCACGGCGGGTGCCGGCCACCGCAGTCCGGAGACCCCCGCCACCCCCAGTGTCCGCCGCAGCCCACACTTGACCAGGGCACTCCGGGGCCCAGCCTCAGCAGCAGCTCCAGCCGCGATCGCTTCGATCTCCGTCCACACAGGGGGCGTCGACAGGCTCGGAGACCCCAAAGCTTTCCGGGGGGGATGCAAGGCTATGGACTGGTCCGGATCCTTATGTAGGTCGGGAGCGCGGGCGACACGTCCTGCTCCCTAGGCGGCCATCTTGGAAGTCCAGATTATAGTAATCTTAACATTCTGTAGGTGAAACAGCCATCATATAGGTGTGAAGAAAACACTGCCCTGCCTTTCCAACAGTCATGACCTATGCCTGTTGGAAAGGTAAAAAGTAAAACCAATTTCAGAAACAGCTATTTTCCAGCATGGGGTCTGGCATGGATTCACATGCTCATGAATATTTCCAGTCTTCAGGCCGGGAATCCTCGGTAAAAAGAAAGCAGTCTTGCTTTAAAGCTTGAAAACTGCCTTCCTCCCATTAACCAGTCACTGAAGTCTGGGTCATACTGCACCCATCCAATGACGCCCGTCACCCCAAGTCCCAACCCTGGTGGCCATCTTCAGATTTTTACCGCACGCTTCAGTGCTGTTAGTCCTCTCGATTTGCTCTTCAAGCAATTTCTTTCCTATTTGTAAGTTTTATTTCATGGATAAATTGCTCTATTTTTGTCCAAACCTCTCTAGTTCGCTGACCGTTGGTCAGTGCTGGCAGAGGGAACCCGTTGCCGGTGAAGATCGAACATTACTTGTCAGATATTTGTTCTTCCAGTTTGGAAGGCCTATTTGAGGCCTACGTCACGCCTCGCTATGTCGGAAGAAGGCAAGAGGAGTCTGTTCAAGCTCTGCGCCAAATGTGGCTTGAGGTACCTTATTGTCTATATATCGCCAAGACGAAGCAGGAACGATCTCGCAGTTTGGTGGAATGGCTGAAAAATGGAAAGGGCTCCGGTTGCACACAGGCCCCAGGTCTGGACAACCTTTGGAGCGTACTCCCTAGGGGAAGAGGTTGAGATCTGCCGAGGATTTTCCTTCACAGATATCCATAGTAAGGCTGAGCGCCACACTGCTGATCCGACACGGGCTGCTGCTGGTCCCAGTTCGGAACACGCGTGCCCGCCTTCCCCATCCACGGTAAGCCTGCCGGTGCATGCTATCTCATCAGAGAGATCACCCTGTTGTCCAAACACGGCCTCACAAGCAGAGACCCTGTCGGTGAGACCAGTCTACCACGACCAGGACCTCATCGACAACAGTTGATACAGCTGCGTCAATGATCACGTCGACCACAGCAACGACGAAATCTACACAGAGGGTTTCCTGAAGGAGGCAGGAAGGTCAAAGGAACTGTTTCCACTGACGGATTTTCTCCCCATACTTATGGTGGGTCTAAAGGAGGTAGCAAGAGACCCAGCCATGGCGATCTACACAAGTTCAGACGAAGAGTCCTTGCAAGAAGGCTGCTGCTCGTGCCCGGGAGGGGACAACCCGATGGGTGAAGAGACCCCTCCGAGTGGAACAGGACCGGCCATCGATCCCGGCAAGGCCTGCTAGCCCTTCATCAGTTCCATCCCCGGTGGTCCCTCAACAGGGCCCTAGATACTTGTCTCTGGATATTCTACCTACACTCTTTCGTGACTCCCTAGCTCTCATGAAAACCCCAAGTTCTACAGCAGCCAAAAGGGACAGGCTTGAGAAAAAGTGCAGGGTGCCTGACTCAACTCCTAAATGCCTCAGATTGCAGCCGTCCCTGGACTCTGTGGTTTCTGCCGCTACCAGTAAGCGGTCAGCAATCCCGGCCTCCAAATCCAGGAGGCGAAAAAGCTGAATGCAATGGACAAGCATATTATCTATACCGCTACCTCAACGGTGAAGGTCGCCAATGCCATCCTGGCCCATGAGTGGTTCAAGCTGAGTCTGATCCTGGATTTCTTGCCTGATGACAAAAAGACCCCGGCTTTAGCCCTATTTTAGGAGGGCAAGGTGGCCTCGGACCACACCATCACAGTGGCGTTGGATGTCAAACTCAGGTTTTTACAAAATGGGGACCGGAGTGGCACTCAGGCGCCAAGGCTGGCTAAAGGCCGTGCTTTTCAGACCAGCTGTTAAATCCAAGGCGGTGTATATGCCTTTCAATGGGAATAACCTCTTCCACAAGGTGGTGAATAAAACACTGCATGCTATAAAAACCAGATCCTCTAAGGGCTACGCATCCACCTCATACTGTCACCCCTATCGTTCCACCTCCCAGGAGACATACACAGGCTGGTCGTAGGCGTTTCGGTGGAGGGGCACAGCGTTGATGTCTGCAAGCCAGGACGCACTTTTACACCCCAGCGGGGGGGGGGGGGGGTTTGCCATCTGACGCGCTGTGTCAACAAGTGGCAGAAGATCACCACTGACGAGTGGGTGCTGGACATACTCCTACGTTCCGCCCCGTTCCCTTTCCTAAATACTTTAAGGCTGTCACTTGCTAGGGATGGGAAACTGAACCAAATTGTCTTCCCCTTTAAACGTATATGCGCGCAGGGGCTCTGCCTGGGAGCATGCACTATCTTCACTCCTCCCACTGGCGCCAGGCCACTTTTCCGCGTCGACAGGAGCGGACCGATTTCACCAGCGCTCCTGGGCGAGGCCTCAAGCCTCGTAATTCCACACGCACTTCCTCGGGATATTTTTTCCCCTTTTTCCATAGTCCAGTCTTTAGAATGAAAGTACGCTGTGCTTTGGTGCCACGCTCCTCCCCGACACATGTCAACAGCGGTAGGATTCAGCAGGTGTCGGTCCTGCGAGTGTCCTTCCCCACATCAGTTCCACACACACTCTGCCCCCGGTGCCTTGGGCCAGACCACAGCTGGGACAGCTTCTCAGCGTGCAATGCGCTCACCCCACGTTCATTGAAGAACCGCTTGGCCCTGTGGAAGGAGCTGTTTTCAAGATCACCACCGGAGAACCTCAAGGAGTACCTTAGGAGCAAAACCAGGCCAAAGGTAGGTGCCATGTTCAACTCTGCACCCCGCAAGGGTGAATCTTTCCCTGGGAAGCACTGAAACGGGAGGGGCTTTCCAGGTCCTAAGACCAGCAAAGGGACTGAGGCTCCAAAATGTACCTACCAACTGAACGACTGGTGCAAGGAACCTCCCGGTCCCACTGATGAGAAGGGGCATTAAGGCTCTAGTACTGGGAATAGCTCCGAAGGGCACTGCTCTTCTACCGGGCTCGATACCAGCACTACCGGCGTCGTGGCCGATGACACTCCGCCTCCCAGGTCCCTACCTGAGCTGCATGGAAGGTTCCGAGCCTTAGCTTTCAAGCGTGCAGGCGGAGACTGGTCCCAGTACTACATTCACCAGGCACCGCGCAGTCCAGGATAAAATGGCTGCCTGGCCAGTTAAAATAGCGGCGCTTCCTTGGCCTTCCCAGCACGCAGGCCTCGGAACACACTTCAAGGTGGGATTGGTCAACGCCAGTTACCTGGTCCACCTCGTACCCAACTGCATCCGCACAGGGGCGATTCACAGAACCTAGCTACATGAGGCAAGGGGCTGCAAGAGCACAACAGATACAAGTTCAAGGGCCCGATCCCACGCCATTGGGATTTTCATCAGTATGAGAGGCTGGTTGATGTCGCGGAGTATATGGTGATCCCGTAGTCGCAGGTTGAACTGGAGGCAGGGGTATTGGCAGAGGTGTTCACCATCCGCTCAACCACAAGAACCTGTATCCCTCTGCAAAAGGATGTTGAATCCTTGGGGAAGGAGGGCTGGGTAAAACCACATGCTACACAACTGATGAATAAGCGCCTGGGTACCAAATACAGGCAGGCAGAGGGGGATTCCCTTGTGCGGTCGGTGCAGCCTCATTCCTCAGTTATAGCGGAGGCTTCTATGTATTCTAAGCCACAAGCCTCCACGTCTGCCCCTACATCTGACCTCCTAGGAAAGGAAGAAAAGCTCTTTTATTCCAATGGAAAGACGATCCATTCCAATACTACGCTCCACCTGCAACATGCCAATGCTGATGCTATGCTTGCAGGGGTGAACTAAAAGCTTTGGTGGGAGATAGCAGACTTCCTTCCTTCCTGAGCTTCCTGCATACAGTCCGGCATTATTCAAGACAGGTCTGGCTGAGGCGAAGAATGTGGCCTAGTATATTCTGGAGAAGACAGTGGCACATAATGGACACAGTAGTCCAGGCCATTTGTGTTGCCACGGACGTGAGGACAGCTTGGCTGAAGGCAACTAAGTTTAACCCTGACGTGCAGGGGGCAACTTCTCCCCAGGGCTGCATTCAGTTGTAATCGCCATACAGTAAGGAGGAAAGGGGACTGTACGTAGAAGTAATTATTGTACTCACTGTAGTTACTAACATACTCCTACTCCATAGTCCGCTTTCCTCCATACATCCCACCATCCTCCCTCGTAATAAACCTGTCATTAGGCATTTGTAATATATAGCCGATGCGTCAAAGTGGACTGAGGGCTGGTGGCAGTCAGCACATGCTCCCAGGGCCATGCCCCGCACACATCTAAATCTAATGGGGAAGACAATTGTTTTTTTGGTGAAAAGGGTTGTTTCCCATCCCTAGCAAGGGATGCCCATACAGTATCGAGGAAAGGGGACTATGAACTATGAGTACATTAGTCAGTACAGTGAGTAACATAAAAGAACATTGTATCAACTACTTTTGAGGCTGCATGAAGTCACAATGGAGCACTGAATAAATACTGTTTAGGCGTGCTACATAATCGTGGCATTTACCCCAATCCCGCTCCTTGACCTTTTTGTTGTAGTCTTGTTTCAGCAGATAATAATCCTTCTCCCAATCCAGCTCAAATCCTCTCCTCAAAAAAATCTTTTGAGTGTTTTAAATTTCTATAAGGAATCGTCTTACTCCTACGTCCAGTCCCCTTTTCTCCATACTGTATGGGGAGCCCTCGCTAGGGACGGGAGACAGAACCTTTTTCTCCAGAAAAATCCTCTTCCCCTTTAAATTTTGATGCGCGCAAGGGCGCGGCCCGGGGTGCATGCACTCTCCTGACTCCGCCCACAGGCGCCACTCCCCAGTCCTCTTTTTTGCGTCAACATGAATGGACCGCTTTCACCAGCGCTCCTGGGTTATGTTTCCGGCCTTGTTATTCCACGCACTCTACCCCATAGCATTTTTCTTTTCTACTTTTTCTATTCCAATTGTTAGGTACTGCTCTGTTCTCTGGCACCATGCTTCTCCCTGGTGCATGACGGCGGTCTTCAGCAGGTGTCCAGCCTTTGAGGGGCCCTTCCCAACGTCTGACTCCCATGCCCTCTGCCTCCAGTGCCTTGACCCAGACCATGGCTTGGGAGGCTGTACCGCCTGCGACGTCTTGACTCTGCGTGCGCTCAGTTAACTAGCCAGGTTGTGGAAGCTCTTCAGAAGATAGCCACCAGAGGACCTTAAGGCATTTGTGAAACAGAAGACCAAGCCCAAGGTAGGTGCCCTATCCTCCTCTGCACCCCGCAAGGGTGAATCCTTCTCTGGGAGGCGCCCAAGTAGAGAGACTTCTCTGGTTTTAAAACCAGCAGGAATACCAAGGCTGCTCCAGCTAGCGTCCCACCGACAGTACTGGACCCATGTCAGAGGGGAGGTGCCTGCTCACAGCACTACCGGCACCATGGCTGAGGGCACTCCGCCTACCAGGCCTCGACCTGAGGTGCAGGGAAGGTCGCAACCACTGCTGGTCAGCGTACTGGTGGAGGCCGGACCCAGCTTAGCAAGTACCACGACCCAGGCACATGGCGCGAAGCAAAACAAAATGGCTGCTGGGCCAGACAAAATGACAGCTCACCTGACGCCCTTTCCCTTCAGAGATTGGGCAGGGGAGCACACTTCCAGGTGGGATTGGACAACGTCTGTCACCTAGTCCACATGCTATCCCTCCACTTCACAGGACAGGTACACGTCGCCGAATTTAGCGAGACGGGGCAAATTCAGGACACAGCAGTCTTAAGGCTCGGCCGCTATTCCTAACCCATCTGGAACACCACCTGCTTGTGAAGACGGGTTCTTCGAGAAGTTCCTCGCTCTTATGAGATAACCATAGACGGGTGCCATCCCCCCTGTACAACCACAAGCACCCACGGCGATACCGCCCCTGGGTCCAGCTCAGCCCCTGGCTCCCATGCCTATATCAATCACGACAGGTCCGGCTCTGATAATCAGCATGCCGCAGCTGCCTGCTCCCCGCACTCCTCCGGCTTCCCGGGATCCGCAGGACACAACAGTGGACACAGACTAGGAGGAAGACTCGAACACCCCATTGTCGGCCAAAGCATTTCATGAGAGACTGGCAGGCCTGGCTGAGTACCTAAGCATCCTGCAGCCACAGGTGAAAAAACCAGAGGCGGGGGTACTGGCTGAAGTACTTACCTTATGTCATCCTACTAGAACTGTAATTCCACTTCAGAAGGATGTCGAAGCCTAAAAAGGCTGGCTGAAGCCACACTGTACCCAGCCTACCAAAAGGTGCCTCGATGCGAAGTACAGGCAAACAAAAGGGGACCCCCACTCCTATTGTCTGCGCACCCCCAACCGCATTCCTCAGTGGCTTCGGCGTCTGCACTCCTGGGCAGGAAGGAAAAGCTCTTGTAAGCGTTTGGAAATAAAATTTACTCAGACGCCACTCTCCACCTGCGCCAGGCCAACGCTGACATGTTGGCGTTTGTTAACCAGAAACTGTGGCGGGAAATTTCAGACTTTCTTTCTGAGCTTCCCACCCACAGCCAGGCACGCTACAAGGCTCGGCTGGCGCAGGCCAACATCGTGGTGCAAGAAATAATGGCGTCTGCGGTGACATATTGACACATCAGGTCAAGCCATTTGTATTGTTACGGACATCAGATGGATGCCCTGGCTCAAGACTACATAAGTCAACCCTTACTTACAGGAGCGCATACTAGACCTGCCTTTCAAGTGGGGGGGGTGGACCTGTTCCATTTGACAAGGGATGAGAAACTTGATAAGAAAACGAATAGCTCCCAGACAGCGAAATCTTTATTCTTAGTCCACACCCAAGACCTACAACCAAACACCAACGCTCGGATTAAGGTCGGTCCTCCTGAGGCTGTAGGGGCTTCCAGGAGAGACAGTCCAGACAACCGGACAGATCCCCTATCCAGCACAGGTGCAAACAGCACATGACCGCTAACAAGGATTTTTTCCAGTCCCCCTCCCCAGCTCCAACTTCTGAGGGAATGAAGTTGTGACCGGGTCATCCGGATCCACAATTCTCCGCTGGGGGGCAGGCTTACCCTTCACATACGCTGCTGGTGGACAAATAGTCCCTGTCCTCTAGATTGTAGTGTGAGAGTTGGATGGTAGGGTAGAATCTTTAAGGCAAGGTACAAGGAGGCCAGCCCATGAATACATTTAAAGACAACCTTGAACTCTATCAGCTGCTGTACCAGCAGCCAATGTAAACTTCTTCGAGACTAAGAGGAGGGTTTACACAAGGCTTAATTCCCCCTTCAAGAGGAAATCCTTGTTACATAGGATCTCCCACTATGACTTGGAAATGGCGTTACTCCAAGAAAATAATTTGATAAAATAGATGAATGGCCGCTGCTCTCCCGAAAGGATCATCAGTTTTTCGCCACCTAGGTTGTAAACAGAGGGGTGGCGATATTAATCCGTGCCAAAACACCATTGATCAAAAGAGCACATACTCCGAAGTAGGCTACATTGGTCTACCGGGAGTCTTTGCTGACAAGCCGCTTACCCTCTTATCGATTTATGGTCCCATCGGTCTTCATGGATACATCAGATATCTGGTTCTTAAATTGTTCCTCTTGATTTAATATTAACGATGAACTATTCAGATATGTTGTGCCAATATCCGATACAGTAACATTATAATTATCAATGTCATTCAGTTCGTGTAATGCAAAGCTTGAAGGTGTGTTTAGAGCATGGCCGTGATAGTGTACCTCAGCACAAGCAATATTGGCTAAAGAGTTCTCATCATTATGGGAGGTTCTAGAATTAGTGAGCAGGCCATCCTGTGGCTTGTTCAATAATGTCACAGAGTGCAGTTCCTCAGCAGGCGTCATCACCTGCTTGGAGTCACTTAGACCACAATTTTGAGACATGTCGTCACGGTCCAATGGAACGTGTCGGTAGTCCCGTGTAGCTTCCTACCACTGCGAAGGCCTCTGACCATAACGTTTATGCACGATGTAGGTGCAGTGTGCAGGGAGTAAAACTAAAATAAGGTAAGCAAACGTACACAATAAGCCGTCCCTCTAGACTTTAGCTGGATTAGTATACATTAATTTTCTTACGCATGCACAATACGCAAGTAAGAGCAAGAGAGCAACATTCAGACACACTATGAACGCAGATACTTATTCCTATCATTACGGCATCAACCGTTGCACACGCGAACCACAGGGGGCATCTAATGACCTTTATTCTATACAGTCACAAACATTCGTGTCTCACGTGAGTCAGACTCCCACAAATTTGTAGCATATTATAGCGGGGTAACGATATATAGGGTCCCCCTCCTACGGCCTCAGCTGTACATGCTCTAACTTTCAAATTCTGTAAACATTCGCAAGAGGTGAGAGAAGTCTTTTTTTTTCAGCAAATGAGCTCTACCTTGCTGCGTCAAACAAACATGGATGCGACCTTCCCGCGTTCCCAAATGATAACTTAGTAGAAAATAGTGGTAACCTTAGGCTCAGCTTCACCTGAGCTTACATACGAAACATTATATACCATCACTGCGGCCCAACAGGCGTAACGGGCACTTCATTGGGGCGGACGCGCGCTCGTGCCTTAAGTAAGGAGGTGGACCAGAGGGGGCGGGATTTCACAAGATATATCTAGTATAAGGCAAACAAAAGCATAAATAAGCTTTATATAGTGATAGTTTGTCAAAGCAAAGTAAGCAGAAAGTATTAAGAGTTCATATCGTCCATAAAACACACTGTGGCTGGTAAATTGAGATCGTTGATATGCATGGAACAACTGCAAAGCTCCTCTAGGCGTAACAGACACTTATTAGGCCACTTCCTTGAGGGGGTGGGGGGTCTTCTTTCTTTGCCACTCTCTTCCTAACTATTTCCCAATTTACAGAGTGGGAACTACTCTTGGGAGGGGACTTACACCATCGCTTCTGCTGAGTTTGTCCAGGCTATTTATGACTTGGGATTGGCTGACACCTGGCAACATACATCCAACTGATGAAGTCAATACATTGTACTCCCACATCGACAACAACCACTCCAGGATCAATGTGTTTTCCCCCTTGACCATATTGGATACTGTCCAGGAAGCCACAATTGGAACCTTAGTCTAGTCAGATCATGTCCTGATCACCTTAACTAACCCCATAAGACAAGATGCTCAGACCTCCATCCTGTCGTTGAGGGGAGATTAGCAAACACATTGCCTAATACTTCCAGCAAAACGACAATGGGAGGAATCCTTGTAGGCATTATGGGAAGCCTATAAGACTGTTAGCAGTTGGGAACTGATCAGCATAGTGGCCTTGCTGCCTTGGTAAGAGTGCAAACGTACAGGGTCGAAAACTCTATCTACAGATGCAGAAGGATAGAGGCTTGTTAGAGATCTTACTCTGAGGAAGCAACCAAAGCGTTACAACGTACTGAAGAATTTTATTATAGTAAAAGTAATGATGCGAACAAGGTCCTAGTTTTTAACCTGAGACGCCTTGGGATGAAAATCCATATTCGGAGGCTGATGGCCCTTTGCGGAACCATTAGCTCTGATGAAGCATCAAAACTGGAAATCTTCTGTGAATACTATATTTCCTTGTTTAAGGCAGAAACTTTGGATAGGAGACAGCAGCAACTTGATCTTAATCAGTTGCCTCTCCCGGACCTTTCGTAAGAAAAGTTTCACCTAGACCATCCGATTGAAACGGTGGAGATCCTACAGGATATTAAATCACTCCCATCTGGTAAATCCCCAAGACCTCATGGTTTCTCTACAGCTTTCTATAAAGAAAAAATGTCATCACAGCTGGTAGGCCCCCCTAGTAAGACTCCTTAACCGTTTCCCAGTCACAGAAACTGAGGAAAGAGCCAATAGACTGTACTGCTCAGCATATTGCCCTATTGCCATCCTAAAATATGATGCACGAAAATACTCCAATGTCCTGACTAACAGATTAGCTCCTTTATTAGCCAAATTAATTGATTTAAACCAATCCATTTTTATTTAAAACTCATGACAACATCTGCAAGAGTAATTAATGCAGTAGATTGGTGCAACCAAAAGAAAACTCTGTTAGCCTTATTGACACCTGATGCAATTAAAGCTTTTGATGGCATAAACTGGTCATATTTAGGCCAAGTCCTGACATTTAGGTTTGTGCCCAACTTTATTAAATTGATTTTGCAAATTTTAGCTGCTCCAACACATCCATTAGGATGAACAGGCTCTCCAATCCCGATCTATTGCGGAACGCAGCAGATGTCCTTTTCCCCACTGTTTGCCCTAGCCCCTTAAACCTTTTGCTAGCAAAATCAGACACAACACTTCGATCACAGCGGTTGATACACAAGCAGCTATGCATGCATTTACTTTGTTTGCTGATGTCATCTTTATCATGACCAAACCTACATCCACACTCCCGGCATTATTGCAGGACCAGATCTGTTTCGACAGATCTCGGGCTACCCCAATAATTATTCTAAATCAGCAGGTATTAACATATTGATGCCCCAAGCGGAAATGTAGCCCCTAAACCAAATGTACCCCATTAGATGGGAAACTGAAAAGGTTAAATATCTTGGAATATATCTCCCACAACACTTTTGCCATAATTTCCCAGGTCTTCTCCAGGAACTATTCCGAGACCCGTTTTGCTGGAAGAACAGATTTCATGGTTTGGCAGGTCAAGATGAATTTACTTCCGCAATTGTTAGGCCCTCCCTGTACAGGTCTACTCATACCCTCAAAACATTAGTCTAACATGTGCAACTTTATCTGGCAAGGGAAACCCCCACGGGTAACAAGGAAGGTCCTGATCCGCCCAAAGTGACAGGGGGCTTGGGGAGGGGGGGATATTGAATTTGAAGAAGTGAAATTAGGGCTTCAACTGACCTCACTACCGTTGCTATTGCCCAATAGCTGACCCCAGCAACATGTTCTACCCGCCACCCTAGCAAGCTTATCCTACTGGGACAAGTCTGTTTGCAAACATAAACTACCTACCTCCCCTTACGCCAATAACGAGCTAGACAACTGGGCTGCGAACCAGTAGTTTTACCAACTTGAAGGATGGCGGGTTAATAGACTTGAGTCAATTGTACGAAGACTGAATGCCCCTTACATTTGAAAAGTGCAAAACAGAATTCGTAATAATGGAGTCAAAAAGATTCCAATATATACAGCTAAGCCACTGGGCGTCCCCAGAAGTTAAAAACTGAGATGTTGACTCCATTTGAAAAGTTGGTAACATTTGCTCTTTACTGACGGATAGGGAAGCAGACGAGGTGATGAGTTACATGAGGAAATGAAAGAACGAGTTGGGCCGTGAGATTTTACCCACATCTTGGGAGACTGTATGGCGGAGGGCCACCAAAACATTAATATTTACTACCACTTTTGGTTAACTCCTATAAATGTTATATCACTGGTATAAAATATATCCTGACCACTCTGTTGCTGGGGCGTGGGGAAACTGGTACTATGACTCGGATATGGTGGCAATGCTCAGTCTTTTGGGTGGCTGTCATTGCGCTGATTCACAAAGTGGTGGGCATTCAACTCCCCCTGGACCGTATGTTCATCTTATTAGGGACATAGATGAACAAGATGTTTATAGTTCAGATATGGGCTTCACAGTCCATACTTTCAGGCCTCATGCTGACAGCTGCTAAACTCACCATAGCCCACAGCTGGAAAAAATCAGAAGCTTTGGGTCAAATCACTGCAACTCTTTCTGATAACGTAGCTAAGTTAAGGCAGACTTTGGACCCATTTATTACATGTATTAATTTGGATGACTAGATCCATTTGCTCCCTCGGCAATGGAAGTAATTCTCACAATCGTGATAGGGGTACATGACTATGTATTAGCACTAAACCTTCCAGGGTTTTTTCTGATCTGCAAGAAATGTGCCCCAAACTGGATGATATTGATGATTTACTGTTGTCTTTTTCCAATTGTTTCTTGGATTTGAATGTGTATATAAATGAAATGTTCTCTCCTTGTTACTTTTTCTTTTATCTGAAAATCAAATAAAAATATTTTATTAATAAAATGTGGTCAGTCGCTGAACCAGCATAGAACCCCATCTTAAATGTAATTTTCATTATCCACCCAAAGTTGTAATATTAATAGATAAGACCTTACTCATTACGTCTAATGAGGATAACCGCCTATAATTCGACAGATAGTTGATCTGCTTTTTTATAGACTGGTATCAAAAGGGCTTGAGTCTGGTATTATACTAACCTTGATAATTTTTCCAAATTGGTAAGATGATTTCTGGGAAAAGGCCAAAATGACTGAAAATAAATTACTGAATGGGAGATTTGGTCAAATTTCGGCCGTACGAAAAGTTTGTACGGTTGAAAATCTCAACCAAATCCCCCATTCGGTGGCAGCATAGTGAACGGGGGCTGCAGGGGTGTCCCCCACACCTTTGTTCACAATGTCCGCAAGGGTGTCCTCCGCAGACGTTGGTGTAAAGTAAAAAAGAAATAAGGCTCTGCAGCGCTGGTTCCTGATCACAGAAGTGAATGGGAACAGGAGTCGCAAGGACCAAGCTAGTCGGCGGCACACAGCGAAGTGTGCCGCCGTAAGGTAAGTAAGGGGGTGTGTGGCTGGGAGGGGGTAATGTATTTAATTTGGGTGATTTTACCGGAATGACCAAACCGTATTTTCAGCCAAAACCACTGCAGTCTTTTCGGCTGTGGTTTGTTCCATTCCGGTAAAACAACCCAAATTCAGATTTACGCGCACAGCTCCATATTTTTCTGCAATACCACATTGGTGGGCCCAGTGCTCTGGACTTCTTTAACCTATGAATAGCCATAACAATACTTTGTCAATTGATAATTTATTATCACATGTACAGTAATCAGCAAGACCACTCGCGCTTCCCTTGGTCATATTTAGTTTCAATAAAATTAGACCTTGTTCCCTCAGTGCTTATTTCCCTTTTTATCATTTAAAATACGCTATTGGTTTCTAGCATCTCCCTCAAAATGGTGTACATAGCCAGCCACTGGGCATTTTTTGCAGTATGTCTTTTTTTATCCAATTATTGTACTTGTATTGAGTTTCTTAATATGTAGTTTACTGCCAAATTCGTACATCTTGGACCACCTTATCCTGCCGTATTTTTTGTCTAAGTGTCCTCTTAGTATCACAAATAGCTCTATCGAAAACCCCTTCATGTACCTTGCCTCACGTCACACGTTTTTGAAAGATTTTGTAACCATCCAGAAAGAAAGTTTTTAGTCGGCATTACCGATTCATAAATACGTCAAAATTGGTCAACATCATGTGACCTCAATTGCCACATGTCTGTTTGCATGTATTCAAAGTACAGATTTTATGACTTCATGGTCCCTAACAGTAACATTGGAAGAAAGCCAGGTAGCTATACCCGTTCTTGTATATATTCACTCTTTTTTGGGTGGACAAATTAACGATCGTCCTTCCCTCATTCAAATTGGTTATTTTGATTTCTAGGTCTTTGTTCATCAATTCTGGCACCAATGGAATGCCCTGGGGTATTCAAAACAGATGTTTAAACAGATGTACAAGTATACTCTAATCATACTGACAGTTTTACAGATGTACAGTGCACACGAGTGGTTAGTAAAGAGGCATTTTCAATGAATTCTGTGTTGCTTGTATCGCTTGTTGTTCATTCCCTTAAAGGGGGGATACGATTGAACAAATGTAGAATATATGAACGATTGAAGAGCACATCATTTTTATTGGGGGAATAGATTTGATTGTGAAGTAATTACCTGCTACTGCTATCATCACAGCCAGATGTATTTGTAGAAGTTAAACCAGGCCTGATGACTGCTTTGTTCTTGCCATTCTTTACTGTATACTTGTAGTCCAGGCAGGAGGTATCCCTTTCCGGCAAGGAGCATCACTTTTCGCTGTCAGACCTACTTTTGTCTAAAGTGAGGCAGTAACCGTTAGGCTGTTTAGCTGGCAATCTGTGTCTGCAAAAACTGTTCAATGTTTGGTATCAATAGTTCGAAATCCCATACAGGAAATTCCAATGCAGGGTTGTTAGCAATATCAGTTTGCAAAGAATAGCAGGGATTGAATAGTTATCTATCGGCGATAGCCTGAATATTTGTAATCTCAGTTATAGCCATGCCTAATGCGGCATATTTGAGCCATAGACCAGCCTCAATGCAAATGCTTTTATAGTTGGTAAAGTGCGAGCCACGAGATCCACCTGAGCAATCTTAATTTACATTACATCAGTATTCTTATGCTGGAAACTGGGAAGAGCGGCAGAATGCTATATTCTTTTTTTTAAATTTATTTTTTATTTTTAACATATGCAAAGCCGTTCACTGCTCTCTAGGATTTTCAGGGACGAACACCAAGTATTCTGATGAA
This sequence comes from Ambystoma mexicanum, assembly GCF_040938575.1. Classification (NCBI taxonomy): domain Eukaryota; kingdom Metazoa; phylum Chordata; class Amphibia; order Caudata; family Ambystomatidae; genus Ambystoma; species Ambystoma mexicanum. Next base: position 866,155,847 of record NC_090926.1, read on the forward strand.
TAGTAAACAAGAGATAGCAATGCGAAAGAACTACAATACTGCGGAAAACCTACAGAACTTTCCTTGTCAACCTAAGTGGCCAAGAAGCTTTAAGCCACTGACCGATAGGGATGAGCTGAGCCAAGCTTGCTTCAGTATGCACAAGCTCAGTGATGTTTGCTGATACCATTGCTACGGAGAAGGTCTCTTCACCTTCCCTCTTTTTAGACAACTTTGGTGGTTGTAGGCGTGGGACAGTGTGAGCCAGTTAGTATAAATAAGACCAGCTTTACGGTCCGCACACAGCTGTTTGGGGGCAGAGCTTGTAAGAAGACTAATAGCTGTAGGAAGAGGAGAAGCAGAGGCTTTGCATAACGGAGAGGTCAACTCACTACGTTTTCCCCCTAGCTGGGTTTGTGGCTCTTCTGGGCATTTTGAGTCCCCAAAGGACTATGCCTATTGATTTTGTAACAGAGCTTTGATTTGCTTGAGCTGCATTGGGAATACTTTTGCTTTTCTTCCCCTAGGCAAATCAACTCGCCACCTTAGAACATATCATATTCTGGGTTGGCTATATGCTGGCACCGTTAATCCTAATTGACATTTAATTCATTTAGAAGCATATTTCTCCAGCATTGGATCTTTCATGGATTCACATGCTTAGAATATTCCCCGTCGTCAGACTGGGACCCCTCGGTACACATATATAGCCTTTTCCTTTAGGAAAACTTCTGACACTTTTGTGTCCTATCTACGTCCTTTTAGGACCTGCCTACGCACGCTCCGTAGGCCGTCCCAGTATAAGAGGCCCGCCCCCGCGGCTCCCCTTCAGATTTCAACCGTCTCCAAAGTAGTGGGATCTCCTCGCGTCTTCTTACTATTTTGTACAAGGTTGTGTACCTGGAGTTGGAGTTAAGGGAAATTTTCCTTCATGTCAGGAAAAGCGCTGTTCCGTCCGTGCGCAACGTGCGGCTTGAAAAAAGTTTACGAGGGGGACGGACATATGGATTGTATATACTGTCTCCACCCTCATCATTCGGCTGATAACTGCGACATATGCGAAGGGTTTTCTCAAAAGACCCTCAAAGACCGAAATCGACGGCTGGTGGCATGGTTGAATGATGGAGCGGGGCATACCCCCCTTCGGAGGTAGGCTCCACACAATCGGCGAAAACATCACACCGCGCTGCCTCGTCGGAACCACCGGCGAAGAAATCTCGACCGACGGAGAAAGAGTCATCTCGGAGTCATTCAGCTAGAGAATCCTTGTCGAAAAAACCGTCATCTTCATCAAAAAAGCATGACAAGGAAAGGCCGAAATCCTCCTCGGGCGATCATCATAGACCGACCACGAGTCGAGAGTCCAGTAAAGGCAGGCCAAGTGTGGAAAAGGCGGGACCGCCTAAACCACCTGCTAAGCCACCGTCGTCGACGGCGGTCCAATCATCGGCCTCCACCCTGACACATGTGGTATCCACCGTCCCACCGACAACGACTGCGACCTCGTCAACGGAGGTTCTACAGGAAGCCTGGAGGCCTGAAGTTTTTGATCCGATCCCCCCGGATACTTTACTGCAGGAACAGTCTGTGTCGGTGTCCTCGGGGGAGGACGAGAGCGGGAGAATAGCTGGCCCGGCAGACCTCGGGCTACGAGTGGTTGACAAGTCGTCGACGAGGGGATCCGGAATTCCGGTGTCTGCCCCTGTTCTCAATCCTCAATCCGTTTTGTCGTTGGAGATTCTGTCCACGCTTCAGTCTTTAGTACAGTCGCTGGACCAGAGACTACCTCAGGTAAACCTGCCACAGTCACCCGTCGACGAGCCGGGCCCGTCCCGTCCACCGACGCACTTACGCACGCCAATCTCAGCACCACTGGCACCCCAAGAGGAAGGTGAGCTGCCAGATTCGGAGTCTGACAGGGGAGCCATGTCGGATATCTCATCATCCCCCTCCAGGGATCCAACCTGGGAGTCGGAGGTGGAGTTAGAAACCCCAAGAAGCCCAGCTCTCCCGTCCCCCCCGGACGACATTGCATCATTCCATTCTATGATGGAGAAGGCGTGTAAGGAATTTGGTTTGTCCCAGGAAGAACAGAAAAAGGACAGTTTTTTGTTCGACCACATGGGTAAGAGGAGGAGGTCAGTGTTCTCAATACCCATACTAGACCACGTGTGGAAGGAGGGTTTGCAGACAATGCGTCACCCCTTTTCGGAGCCGGAAGTGAAAGGACGCCTTGAGAAAAAGTTTAAGGCTCCAGAGTCTACCCCCAAGTGTTTATCCTCCCAACCAACACCTGATTCGGTGGTGTCGGCGGCGAGGAAGGCGAAGGCCCAACACAAGTGCACGACTCCGCCTGAAAACGAGGCAAGACGTCAGGATGCCTTTGGCAAAAAAGTGCTATCCGTGGGAGCAACTACAGCAAAGGCCGCAAACTCTCTGGCTATTGTAGCCAGATATGACAGAGAAATGTGGCACAGCCTGGTGCCGTTGCTGGATCATCTTCCGGAAGAACACAGGAAGGCAGCGATGTTACTTGTCCGAGAGGGTGAGGAAGCCTCCAATCACGCAATAAACATTGCGGTTGACCTCGCTGAGTCGGGCTTCAAGCAAGGTAATAATGGGGTCGTATTACGACGACAGTCATGGCTTAAGTGTACCTACTTCAGACCAGAATTACAATACAAAGTACTAGATATGCCCTTTGAGGGAGACCTTCTATTCGGAGAGAAGGTAGACTAGGCCATAAAGGGAATGAAGGAGGACTCGGAACGTTCATTGGGTGCCCTCCAGAGTGGCCGAAGCTACAAGTCTTTTCGTCCCTTTAGAGGGGCTTCAGGTAATTCCAGATTCTCTGCGTCGGGAGACAGATCCTTTGGTAGGTCGGCTTACCCCTCCCAGGGATACAGGCGTGCTTCCCAAACTGCAAACCGACGCCGGAACTTCCAGACGTCCAGGAAGAGACCATCCTATCTGTCGTCGTTGAGAGACAAGCAAAATAAAGATCAGCAATGACGAACAACACACCGTTCTGGGGGGAAGAGTATCAGCCTATGTCGACGAATGGGAACGAATAACGACGGATCAATGGGTGCTAGACACTATAAGGAACGGGCACGCTCTACAATTCAAGCACAGCCCTCCGCACATTCCACCTGCGTTCACCGCTCATTCCCATCTGAGGATACTGCAACAAGAGGTAACACTCATGTTAGCAAAGGGCGTGATAGAATTAGTTCCAACATCACAGAAAGGTCAAGGAGTCTACTCAAGATACGTCATCGTAAAAAAAGCCGAACAGCAAATGGCGTCCCATTTTAGACTTACGCGATCTCAACAAGTCTTTAAAGAGCCTGAAATTCAAAATGCTCACGCTGCAAGAAGTGATCCGAGCCGTTCAAGAAGGGGATTTTCTAGCGTCCCTGGATTTACAGGATGCGTGCTTCCACATTCCAATGTATCGGAAACACAGGAAGTTCCTGAGGTTTGTAATAGGGCGGACTCACTACCAGTTCACGGTTCTTCCCTTTGGGCTCAAGACCTCCCCCAGAACGTTCACGAAATGCCTGGCCCCAGTAGCGGCCTGACTAAGGAAGCAAGGCCACCACGTATACCCATACCTCGACGACTGGCTGGTAAGGGGATCCTCCCCAGTGCTGACCAACACAAGTTTGCAAGCCACCATGCAGCTTCTACAACAGCTGGGATTTGCCATAAACTTCGAAAAAACCTCTCTGCAGCCATCGAGAACGTTGGTGTTCCTGGGGGCACAGTTCGAGACCCAGTCGGGGCTAGTGAAGCCTTCCCTCGACAGAACCTCAAAACTCAATCAGCTGGCGAGCCGACTACGACGAACCACCAGGCTCTCAGTAAGGAAATACGTCTCGGTCCTAGGAGCCATGGCATCCTGCATCCATCTGGTGGCAAACTGTCGCCTGTTCATGAGGCCAGTCCAGGAATTCCTCGCGGACCGATGGACACAGGCCCAAGGATCGTGGTCAGACAAGATAACCATCAACGACGTCAAGCTGCTTCGGACCCTTCAGTGGTGGCAGAGTTTCCACAATCTGAACAACGGTGTACCCCTACAGGAGCCGGAGTTCCAGCGAACCATAGTCACGGATGCGTCCCTAACCGGATGGGGAGCTCACATGGGTACTCTTCAAACGCAAGGTCGTTGGTCTCAAACGGAGTCACTCCTACACATAAACGTGTTGGAGCTCAGAGCAGTACGATGGGCCTTGAAGGCATTCCTACCACACATCAAGGGATCGAGAGTACGAGTGCTGACGGACAATACGACGGCCATGTTTTATTTGAGAAAACAAGTAGGGACGCGATCAAGGACTCTTTCCATAGAGGCCCAGAAAACATGGCATTGGGCATTAAAGCACAAGATTTCCATCGTGGCTCACCATCTCCCGGGAGTGAGAAATTTGCAAGCAGATTCCCTCAGCAGAAGGATGGCCCAGATACACGAATGGGAAATGGACACAGTTCAGCTGATGAAAGTTTTCGAGAAATGGGGTCACCCCCCACTGGACGTTTTCGCAACCAAGGAAAACAAGAAATGCGAGCAATTCGCAAGCAGATGGCCTCAGGAGGGTTCCATGGGGGAGGCATTCTCCTTCCCATGACGGACATGTACCTTTATGTTTTTCCTCCGTTTCCCCTCATACGGAGGACAGTACAGTGGATACGCAGATACAGTTGCCGGGTAATTCTAGTGGCACCGTACTGGCCGCGGAAACCGTGGTTTTCCGACCTGCTTCACCTGTCGCTGGAACATCCAATAGCGTTTTCGAGAGTACCGAACCTACTGTCCCGGGACAAAGGCACGGTGTGGCATCATGACCCGGACAGTCTCAACCTTACAGCCTGGCTCCTGACTTTTCGGAGTTCGGTGCCTTAGACGTTTCGGAGGATTGTCAAAAAATTCTGCAGGCGGCTCGGGCCCCTTCTACCAACAAATCTTACACCTATAAGTGGCAGAGGTTCTGTGAATGGTGTCGAGGACAACAAGGCCTACAGCCGTTGAAGGTGACTCCGGAGCAAGTTCTACCTTACCTGCTTCTCCTGGCGGAGGGGGTTTTATCTTTCACATCGATAAAGGTGCACCTGGCGGCCATCTCTAGGTTCACGAGGAAGAGACAGTCGCCTCCTCTATTCAGCGACAGACTTGTGAAACACTTCATGAGGGGTTTATTTCGAACTTTTCCCCCGGTAAAACGTTCCCCACCAACATGGAGTCTCAACATAGTGTTGGCAGGCCTAATGAAACCACCCTTTGAGCCTATGGCCACGTCGGACATGAAATTCATATCGTGGAAGTTGGCATTCTTAATTGCTATCACATCAGCTAGGAGAATCTCGGAACTACAAGCGTTGGTCGTAGACCCGCCATACCTAAGATTCTTTAAAGACAAGGTGGTCCTGGCAACTAATCCTACGTTCGTCCCAAAAAATTCCTACAGTGTATCACAAACACTCGTCCATTGTTCTCCCTACTTCCTTCGCGACCCCATCATCGACAGCAGAAAAAGCTCTGCATACCTTGGACGTTAAGAGGGCCCTGAAATTTTACCTACATCGCACACAGGAACTCGGGTCTACTCGACAACTGTTCATCGCATATGGTCCGTCGACGAGAGGGAAAGCAATCTCTAAGCAAGGATTGGCTCGATGGGTCTCATCGACGATTGCGTTTTTCCACTCCAAGGCCGGAAGGCCACTGCAAGGACATCCTAGAGCCCATTCTACGAGATCAACGTCCTCCTCAGCAGCATTATGGGTAGGAATTCCGCTAACGGACATATGCCAGGCTGCGGCATGGTCAGTGCCCCACACGTTTACCCGCCACTACTGCCTTGCCAGGCAGCATGCGGACGAGGTGCAGATGGGAAGAGCAGTCCAGCGCCATCTGTTTCAATAAGGTAAGCTCCACACTGTGGAGAGTTTTGTTTTCCACCTTTTGGTGACCGTATGCTTTATGGGGGTACGGTTATATGAGTAAACTTATTTCTGGTGTACCTATGCATTGTGTATTGTGGTGAGGGTATATTACATTACATTCTCACCGCCGTTTTCAGGTGTTACTGCTATACAATCTATTCTAAGCATGTGAATCCATGAAAGATCCAATGCTGGAGAAGGGAATAGTTTCTTACCTGTAACTCCATTTCTCCAGCATTGGTATCTTTCATGGATTCACATGCGCCCCCCAGCCTCCCTGGAATGCAATGTATTTGCTTGATAAGTTTAACCCTTCCTACTTTGGAGGGGCCAAAAGCTTAAGGGGAGCCGCGGGGGCGGGCCGCTTATACTGGGACGGCCTACGGAGCGTGCGTAGGCGGGTCCTAAAAGACGTTTTCCTATAGGAAAAGGCTATATATGTGTACCGAGGGGTCCCAGTCTGACGGGGAATATTCTAAGCATGTGAATCCATGAAAGATACCAATGCTGGAGAAATGGAGTTACAGGTAAGAAACTATTCCCTTCCTACTGCGTTTTTGATTAAATGTTCATGATGCATTAATAGGGGTTTATATAATATTTTTAGGCATGTTTCCATTATTCCTTGAATTGTGGAACATCCCAGACATCCAGTCTTGCCTCATCTCCATTTTTTAAAAGTGGCAATGATATTGCTTTCAGCTTTTTCATTCAGGACTTTTTTCATTTTAAGTGTGTTGTGCATACTGACAATAATAGCAATGTTTCTTTATTACTTATTTCATTGAGTGTTAATTACGGAATGTTCTGTGAAAAGTGTTTGAACATGAACTTCAAGAATTGCGAATTTAAAGAATTGCGCCTCTATCTAAATGCATTATATATTGATGTATTGTATATGGTACATGTATTTTAATCCACCAAGGGTTACTGGAAGGTTTGAGCAGTGGATTATCAATAGAAAATGTGGCCTTAGTAAAGCCCTCCTCTTCTGATGATCGAGTAGCAGTCACCCATTGCTGGGGGTTGATCGCCTACTCCGATTACCAATGCACAGTGACCGGTATATGCTCTTCCTTATCTCTATTCCTAACACAGCTCCTGCTGGGAGGATGGCTCTCCAGATAGGAGTGATAAGAATCACCTCACTGGAGGTATTATTTTCCAGTGCTGTTGCCTAGTCCTTTGTTTGATTGTGTGGTATGATCATCATGATGGAAAGTTATTTTCCCTTTCGGATTACACGTGTCCACTTGCACATGGTGGTTCATCTTAATAGCAAATATAAGTTTCACTCTGAGCAGCTGGATTCTGGGTAGCAGCATTTCACCAAGTATGACATTTACTAATGGTGAAATGCACCATTGAAGAGCTGTTTTTTTTTTTTTTTAAAACCTTACAATGCGGCTTACAACTTTACAATGGTGAAGTTGTTTTTTTCTTTTGGTTGATGAACTGAACGAAGTAGCTAATCGTGTGTGATAAGTGACATGTCTTAGTTCTTGCAATGCCTGTACCCTATCACCCCTGCCTTAAGATGTCTCCACTGGCTCCATGGTGAAGGTAGAATCTCGTTCAAGAGACTCTCATTCACAAGGCCTGTCAGATAACCTGGCTACATCTAGAGAGGTGTCCATATGTTTCCTGTCAAGAACCTTAAGCTCTACTTTCGCCAGTTTACTTGTCTATTGCCCTAAGAAAAACAGAATTGGCGGCAGGACCCTTGTGGCCACAGGCCTCTTCTCTAGAACTCCTTACCTCCGAGGGCAAAGAAAAACAATCCTCTTTTAGGAAACACCTGAAAATGTCACTTTTCAACTAACTATTTGAACCTTGGGTCTGTTTTTGCCTGTGTTATGGTAGTCCCTCTCCCTTGCCTCAATCTGCTCATGCTTGCCTATTCAAAGCTTTCTTCTTCAGGCTTACTGTTAGCTTACACCTATCCATCAGGTCCCCTGGTCCTAGGCCTGCTTCTTTTTGCTCCATGTTCCTTTAGATATGTACCTTGCACTTGTACTATGTTCCTATTACCTGTATGCATTTGTGCCTGGCTGTTTGCACTTTGTTCTCTAAAACTAATACTGCGTGCTCCTGCACTTTATGTATTTTTAGGCTCGTGTATGTCGTGCAGCACTTACCTATCCTAACTGCTCCCTTGCTCTTATCTGATCTAAACTGCTTTGATGATCGGCTCTTATTCCCTTCCGGTCTACCACTGGCTCCACAAGATGCATTCCACAGAGAGCAACCTTATCAATCCACTATAAATAAGTCTGTAAAATCTTAGATTGTTTTAGATTTCTGTTTAATGTCATCTATATGTAAGTGCACAGTCTGAGGCCTAAAAGTGACTTTTATTTTATGTCTGTTTGCATTCAAGCTGTTAAGGAGTCTTTATCAACAGAGCTACAAACAAGAAGAGAAAGGGACCAATCAAGTGAACCTCGACTGAAGTTCCGTATATTTTATCAGGTACCAGTGATCTACAGACTCATCTTAATGTGCAAGGTTTAGTTTGAAGTTAATGCCTTTTTCATTACATTCCCGGACAACATTTTCTTTGTTTTATTTTTCCAATTAGTCAGTAGTACAACCATATAGATCTGCTTGATGTTGGGTTATCTCTACAATTTGTATACATCGTTGTAGGGCCTGGTTATGACAACAGACGTCATTGGATATTAATTATGGGGCAAAGGGTGGGGTTTTGACAGTTGCAATTGGTTTCTTCGAAAGTGCAAGCACTTAATAACTCATGCATCCATTAGGCATGCCTAGGAGTCAATGTATTCTATTTTAAAGCAATACATACATTTGGGGGCCAACAGCAAAGCTGGTGTAATGAATCTACCAATTGTTCTACCATTTATTGGGGAAGGGCCTAGTCAGGATATCAATGGGTCTTTTAGTAATGGTACATGTATAATTGCAATTAATGTGGAGATAAGAGATGGCCAGGAATTGGATACACAACATCAAGGTCAGGCTAAATGTATGACATTTGCACGTGTTTTTATTTGGGGGAAGGTATTTGTGGTGGATGGGTGTAGTATGTTTAGTGAAGGAACTTAAACTGTAAGGCTCTATTGACATACATTGAATTGTATACCTATAATATGAACAGCTGTGAACGCCGGGCCAGCAGCCACAAATTAAACATTCCTGTTAACCTTGACAGATTTGTGACTTCTTTGATGATTTTGAAGAGTTCTTTTTGTGGGTTGGTTGTTGATTGGATTCTTGTGGTGTAGTTTCTTTGTACTTTTTTGTGTTTTATTTTATTTGCTTTAAGGAATGCTGATTTGTATATTCAGATTTTTGGTTGGTATTTTATGTTCTCCACATGATTGTAATGGTTTCTCGATATTTCCAGTTTGCGGTTTGTTTTTCTGGGTTCCCTCAGTTCTTCTGTGAACCACCTTGTTGCTGTTTATTTTGCAGTGGCTTTGAGGGGTTTTGCTAGTTCTAAGGCCTCAGTGACCCAGGTGTCGAGTTTTTTGCAGCTGGGTCATTCTGCTTAGCTCAGAGATGTTTGGTTTAGTTGATTCCAGCAGTTCTTTTAGGGATTCCTGGTCAAGACTCGTCCAGTTTCTTTTGTTGGTAGCATCCAATATTGTGTTTCCTGGCAGTATGCGGTTGGGGAGAGGGGGGCGGGGGGGTTGACGGTGAATGGGTTCAGGTAGTGATCACTCAATATCATCGGTACGTTTGGGGAGGTGGTAGAGAGTGCATCTCTGCAGAAGATTGCATCCAAAGTGTGTCGAGCATTGTGGCTGGATCCGTTCACCATTTGTTTGAAATGGAGTGTTTCCAGAAGGGTGCTGAGTGAGTTTGTTTAGGTTTCATTCTCTATCAAGCCATTCCACAGGCGCGTGACCTCCTGGATGTCTTTATTATTTGGAGTAAGAGATGGGACCTTATGCTATGGAGTACAGTGGGATCTGCCTCGCTATGGCTGTTGGTGATGGCCTCCGTTTTGGGTTTGGTTGAGATATGTTCTAGCATATTTCGAGGAGTGGTTGCCCTTTTGTGTCTGTTATTTCCTGGTCTCCAGTTAGAACAGTGCATTTAGATGTTTTTCCCAGTTTCCATTTAAATTGGTGGTCTGATGCACCATGCTGTCTAACTTGATGAGATTTTTGTGAATATGTTCAAGGTTTGGGTTAGAGGTTAATGTATGTATTTGTGTGCGGTGAATGAGTCTCCCTTTCAGTCTTGTAGAGCCAGTGGTTTCCTGTCGCTGAATTTTAATAGCAGTATGGGGTTCATGGTTGCAAAAGCCTCTCTGAAGGTGGTTTCCATTGTGGGGTTTCTTTAGATATGGTTCTTGAGGGTGTCCAGTCAACTGGTCGACTGCAATTTGGTCGACTGCAATTTGGTCGACTGCCAAATGGTCGAATTTTTTTTTTTATATATATATATATATATGTGTTTTGTGGGTTTTCGTGTGGGGAAAAAAAATAAAAAAGAAAAAAAAGGGGGTTGGGGGGGACCCCCCCAAAAAAAAACCAAAAAATGGGTAAAAAAAAAAAAATTCGACCATTTGGCATTCGACCAAATGTTTTCCACCATTTGACTGGTAACCGTTCTTGAGTCTTCTGTCGATGAGTGGCTTGGATAAGATTTGTTCTGACCCTGGCTAGGTTTTTTTCCAAGTGGCTTTAGTTGGGGTTGTTCTCCTGTTGGTTTGGTCTTTACTTATGTGGTAGTCCTTGTGTGGTTCTCGTATGCGGTTGTGTCTGTCTTGTAGCATCATGGGCTTGCGCTCCTCGGGACGCTGGGGTTTCCATCTTAGTCTCTTTGCTAAAGGCCTTGATCCCTCTTGTGTTGATGAGTGACTTGGCTTAGTTTTTCCTTGTGAGGCTTTGTGTAGTTCTCTGCTTCAGTGGCGAAGGCTTCTCTATGGTGTTTGGATTTGTGGTTTGGTCTGTTTCACAGTGGCAGCCCATACTGTTTCACAGTAGCGAAGGTCTCTGGTACTTGGGTTTTGTGCTAGTGTCGGGTTCACAGTGGTGAAGACCTTTGTGGTGGCCTAGTATTAGGGTTGTAAAATGTAGTCAACCTTATGTCCGAGCCACGCTGTGGGGGAATCTTGCAATGCAGTGTGACTTGGTGCACCAAAGACAGGTAGGTCAGGCTGATATTGTGGTTTTAGGCCGAGTGAGATGTGGGAGGAACGCAGTATTATCTAGACTCAGAATGCAACCTTACATCTATGGCGGAAGAGCCTTACATGTGCTGCTGCAGGCGGTTACGCCTTTGCTCAGTGGGGGTGGTCGCGTGGCAGGCTCCCGAGTGTTGAATAGCCTCGGATGTTATTTGGATTCAGCATAGCCTGACTACGGAGTGCAGAGAGATTTGAAGTGGGTGGACACGATAATGGGTACTTCGTCTCTTCTTGGTGTCTGACTGTGAAGTGCTGAGAGATTTGTAGCGGGGCAATGGCTATGTCCAGGTACCGAACGGCATGAGATTTGAGCAAAGGCGATCAACGTGAGTAGTTTCCACACTGTGACAAAACCTCACAGCGCAGCAGGGTTTCAAGACAGCTGCAGGGATTAACAGTGGTAAAGTCTGAGTGCAACAAGATTTCGAGTAGTCGCGGAGTGTAACTTCTGGGAGAAGCAGGTTTAAATGATGGCTCTCCTGTGTGGCAGGTTTCAACAGTAGCTATGCCTCTGATCCAGCCCTACAGATGAGGAGTTTCAATGGATTGCCTTTCTCCCGCAGATTCCTCATCTGATAGATATCCCTCCAGCTTTGCTGCTTCGGAAAATATTCTACATGGGGTGTAGTGGACCTCGACCCGGCCGTCGATCGGTCTTGCTTGGCATCTGGTAGTCTGCTTCGGACGTGGCATCTGGCGTCGTATATATACCACGTCACTACACCCCAACCTCTGTTCCTTTTTTCCTCGCGCTAACCCGCTGCTTGTGAACACAGAGCTTCGACTCACTCAACATTTTAGTCAGAAAACGTTTTCTTAATATTCAAATTCCTCAACGAGAGATGGACGCTCGGCTATCTGGTTTCAAATGGTGTTCAGAGTTGTGGCACCAAGATATCCATCACTGACCCACACAAGTTGTATCTCTGGTGCCTCAGCAGGGGTCACGGGACTAACGGGTGTCAGTCGTGCACCAAAATGCAACCCAAAACCCTGCCCGATCGAGCTACAAAATTTGCTCTGGGTCGACCGCCTTCAAAATCACTGATAGTTGACGGTTCAGTCTTCAGAGGCCGACACTGATGGGCACACCCCTGAGAATGAACATAGGCTGTAGAAATCAGTCCCACTCGAGGAGCCACTTCCTCGTCCCAAAAGAAGAAAAGACTTCACCGTCGGGACTCAAGTTGTCGACTGATGAAGGTACACCGTCAGCTTGGCCTACCACCCGCCAAGAGGGGGAGGATTTGGAATCCTCGATGCTTGACTTGTTCAGAAAGCATACTGCAGTTGGCTTCGGAGCAAAGAGCTGCGCTCAGTATAACCGACCCCTCTAGTGCCGGGTACTGACAATATCGGGGCTGATAAATGTTTTGACACCGAAAGGGATCAATGGTAGCCAGATCAACCCTGTGCATCCAAGGATGTCGACACTGCAGCGTCTCAATCCCGATCGACGCTGACATCACCATACCTTTTATTTTATGTATTTTTTATATATACTATGCCAGGTATCTTATTTTGACGACCACAATCAGCTTTTGCAGCTGGCTCAAGGCTTCCAGGACGCCAGCGGTCTGGACACTTCTCCAGACCACAGATTTCAGCAATGCCAGCCCCATCTTCATAATAGTTCTAAATTCAGGGCTTTTAGTAGAAAGGGTTATTGACACCCTGGGATTGCACTCCTCAGTGGCGCCTGTACAAGGTTATGACCTTAATGACATTTTAGATGAAGCTCTTTCCACAGAATGTAATATGCCTTTAAACCCTGCCATTGCTGATCCTTTAGCAATAATTATGTGGCAAAAATGTTGTTCCATTCCTCCTGTCAGCTCCACCATTTCCAGGAAATACAGGCCAGCTAGAGGAGACCCTTCCTACCGCTTCTCTCTTCCTTCCACGGAGGGTTTTGTTGCAGGTTGCTACAGTCTCTTCTAGACCCACATCTACTTTGCCACCTGACAAGGAAGCGAAAAAAAGTAGACGCCTTAGCAAAGAAGGCATTCACTTCAGGTAGCCTGGTCCTAAAAGCTAAAAATGTGGCAAGCGATTTTACCAAGTACTCCTTCGATCTATGGACCGCAGTTGAAAATGCTGCTCAGTATGTCCCAGGAAAAGAAATGCACGAAGGCTTCCTTCAGCTATTGGAGAATGGGAAAGAGGTGGCCAGACAGTTGCTGCGAACAGGCCTGGACATGGCCGACTGTGTGGCTGAACTATGGCATCAGCCATAGTACTAAGAAGGCAGGCCTACTTAAAAACCTCTGGCTTTTTGCTTAATATCCAAGTCAAGCTTCGGGACATGCCCTTTGAGGGCGATCTTCTTTTCGGCCAGAAAGCCGACGATTCCTCAGAGAAATTTAAGGAATCCAAAATTGCTGCAAAGTCCTTAGGCCTAGCTGCACAGCCGGCCAAACCTGCCTTTAGCTTAGCCTCTTGGGCGCGGGGCTACAGGATGTATGCTCCTTACATCAGGAGAGCGCAGGGTTTCTCGCTCTGGAAGTGGCAGGGGGGCTTCTAGAGGTCAGCAGGCAGCGGAAGAGGCAACCCAGCCTCTGAAGATGCTTTGCTTTTCCCCTCTCACAGCGGACTAGTTGGAGGACGGTTGATGGAGCATTTGCTCCAGTGCAGTAAAATACTTCCGATGCCTGGGCTCTACAACTTATTTAGTGGTGTTATTGTCTGCCCTTTGTAAGAAAACCATGGGGACCGACTGCCACCCCACATCCAATCCAACTGCGACAGGAGCTCCACAAAGAACTGAGCACCCTGTTGTTGAAGGGGGCCGTGGAAGAGGTACCTCCCAAGCAGAGACAATTTGGTTGGTATTCCTGGTACCCAAGAAGGGAGGACAAATTCAGGTTGGTGTCGTTGAGAGACATTCTCCACGCTTTCGAACTACAGGACTGGCTGTGTGTCAAGTCGCACATGACACCAGTCCAGCGGCTCCAGTTCATCAGAGCAGTCCTAGACACCCGGGTGGGGAAGGCCTTCCCCCTTGAGTAGAGAGTAGTTGGCTTGACACAAATTGTCAACTTGTTCCATTATCATGCCACTATACCAGTGGCTTCCTTCCTCTGCTTTCTAGGCCACCTGCATTATTCTAGTACAAGAGGCCAGATTACTCATGAGATCCCTGCAATGGCTACTGAGGGATTAGTGGTCTCAGGACCTCTGCTCTCTCTCGGATCTCCTCAGGGTGTCCGCATCAGTGGTCAACTACCTGTCCTGGTGGGCTCACCACTAAGTCTTGGCGGAGGAGCCTTTCTGGCCTCCTTCGTCTCAGACCCGAGTGGTCACGGATGTGTCTGACGGGTTGGTGGAGTCTCACTGCGAGAATTTGCTTCTGGTCACGATGGAAGCCAGGTGGCACATCAACAAGCTGGAGTTGAATGCTATCTGGCTCTCCCTGAAAGCATTTGCCCTGTCTCTGCAGGGGAAACATGCCCTTGTTCTGACGGACAACACAGTGGCAATGCACTATCTCCACAACCTGCCCCCTCTACATGGAGGCCATGCTTTGGTTCTGGTTGCTGTAGAACAGGATGTCAATCATTCATCGGACTGGCACAGAACAATTTGGCGGATGCTCTGCACCTGCAGAGCCCGGTCTTGCATGAAGTGTGCCAGGAAGTCCTAGAGGCGGTCTTCGCTCTCTGGGGTACCCCAGCAGTAGAACTGTTCACAATGGAGTGCAACAGGAAATGCAAACCATTTTGCTCGAGGGAATTCCCAGCGAACGGCGCACTGGGTGCGCGTTTCTGGTGGATTGGACCTTCCCTCTCATTTAGGCATTCCCTCTGATTCCCTTTATTACATGGGTTCTCCGGAGGTTGAAGAGGTTGCGAGCAACCCTGATCTTGATCACCCCAGACTGGGTGAGAACGTGGTACGCCGACCTCTTGGATCTGTCCATATGTCCACCTCACCAGTTGCCTCGGCGTACGGATACTCCATCCATCCTCGGAATCCCTCAACCTACATGCGTGGATCTTGAGAGGATGAGATATGAGGATGGGACCTCTCTGAGGAAGTACTTGAGGTGTTGTTGGCTGCACACAGACTATCTACAAGGTACTCCTACGTCTCGTCCCCTTTCCTCCATCCTGTATGGGCGTGAGGGATGGGAACGGAACCTCTTTTCCACTAGAAAGACATTTCCTCTTTAAATTTACCGCTGTGCGCCCCCGGGAGCGTGGGCTTCCTTTACACCTCTCACTGGTGCCACACCATGGTCCCCTTTTCCGTGTCGACTGGAACAGACCGAAACCACCAGCACTCCTGATTGAGACCGCAAGGCTTGGAATTCCACGCGCCTTCCCCAAAATCTTTACTTTTTTTGCAGATTGGGGAACCGTCCACCGTGGCCCAAGTTTATGCCCGGCGCACTTCAGCCTCGACAGGCTTTAGCGGGTGCCCGGCGTGCAATGGTTCCTTCCCCACAGCAGAACCGCACGCACTCTGGTGCCTTGGTGAAGACCACGGATGGGACGGGTGCTCCATGTGCAACGCTCTCATGCCAAGGTTGCTTAAAAACTGGCTGGCGCGTTGGAGGGAGCTGTTCAACAAAACTCCTCCACAGAACATCAAGGACTACATCCGGACGAAGACAAAGATGGTAGGTTTCTTATTTTCCAAAGCACCCCACAGAGGTGACTCCTTCACAGGGAAGCCCTCTGGTGGGAGAGGTCAATCTGTCTCTTGCACCGGCTCAGGGAGTACTGAGGAGAATGGTAATAGCAGAGTATTGCATCTTTTTTCCCCAAGATCGAAAACCAAGGTCGACATGGGTGTGACAGTAACACTATCGTCAACGTGACGTAGTGTACCCAAAATACCTCACGTTTCGGGGTCCCACAGATTGTTTTTTTTCCACCTACCTAGTTGGTTGCACATAATACGGAGCTCATAAGAGTTTTTTTGATGCTTGTGAATCTGCTTAGAATCACATGCTGTGCATATAGTCAGACATCTAGTGGTAACCTCAGAGTATTGCATCTTGTCTTTCGAGGCTCGAAGGGGGATCTCTACATGGGTGTGCCAGTAATGCTATCCCTAACGTGACGTGGAGTGTATCCAAAATCCCAAGCGCGTCGAGGTCCCTCAGATTGTTTTTTTCCGGCCAGCTAGCTGGTCGCCTTATGCAGAGCTCTTATTGCAAAATTGTTATACCTCCTGACCTCCGGTCATTTATATATTATTCGTCCCCTCTTCGATTACTTCCTAACCACCGCCAAAGACAGTGAAAGAACAGACTTCGACGGCTGCTGCTCTGATCGACACTGTCAACCGCATGGCCGTGCCTTCTGGCCGCCCTATAGAGTAGGGAGCGTGGGGTCTGGGGGTTCTCTTCTTTTCAAGAATGTCTTTCCTTCTCCCCTCTTTGCCCTTTTGGTTTGCCGTCACTTTTACACACCTGAGCTGTGGGCAGGACACCATTTAAATGTTGCCCTTCCTGTAAGGGAAAATACCCCTGGAAAGACCAGCACCGGCGGTGCAATAAGTGTCTCCCTCTCAATCACGACGAGGCGTCCTGTCGGAACTGTCAGCTCCTGCGTCCTAAGATGATCAAGGAGCGTCGAGTGAAACGGTTTGCGGCCTACGCCATGTCGCAGCCAAGGGTAGCTCCCCCGCCGCAGCAGCTGAAAGTGATGAGGATCTAAGCAATGGCAGTGGCTCCGATGCGGATGCCATTGACCTCACATTGGAACGCTCACGCTCCACAATGTCCGTCCCCGGTCGCACCAGGCACAACGAAAGTCCTGCTATGGGGAATGTACATCCCGGCGACAGGGATGCACACGCTACTCGTAGGACAAAGCACACAACCACTGGGACCGCTGCGACGGATCAGTCGAAGCGGTCTAAGGCTCCAATGCATACGTCTAGTTGCTCGACGGCACCCGCCTATTTGCGTGATCGGCAGCCCTCCCTGCAAATTCGTTCGGGCAGTCTGCAAGCAAGGGCGCCAGCACCAAAAGCCACAAGGGCGTTGAGACGCCTCCTAAGACCGCACCGATGCATAAAGCCCCTGTTGCATTGAAATCTACGACACTACAGCCTAAACCCCTCCCGGTGACGCTAAACATCAGCAAGAGTCTCGCTAAGATCATTTTGGCAGCCAGTAAACAAAAAGACAGTCTAAAGACACGGCAAGACACGTCTAAACGTCCGGAAGGGCGGGAGGTTTATTCCTAGAGTCTTCAGTCCCTATTGAAGACTCTCCTTGACAAATCTCTGCGTTCTAGGCAAGGGGATCCTCTGGAAGAGCCCTGGTCCCCTCTAGCTCATCTACATGGACCAGGGAGAAATTTGAAGGATGTATGGACATGCTGGCTAAATTTGTGGACTTCTCGGAGAAATTCACTTCCAAAAGGCCTAGTGAAGAAGACCTTTATCCCACAGTAACCAAATTCCAAAGAATCTCTTGCCCTCTTCATGAGGAGATCTTTGACCTTGCAGATCAAGAAGAGATTACTCTTGACCCTTATTCACAAGAGGATTATCCCTTTTGAGGATCCCACTGATCAGATGCTGGATTGGGGGGATGATCAGCAGGTGGATAACCTGCCCTGGCTGTCTCCTACCCATACCCTGGATCCTAACTCGATATGTATGGTCCACCCCCCACCCACCTCCTTCCCCACCTCCATCAGGCCTCTGCTATAGATGACCAGATCACGTTTAACACCATTCTGAAAAAAGCAGCCAAGCACTTCCAGATAGCCACGCAGAGGCAGTGCTAGATTCAGATTTTGTAGAGGACATTTTAAAGAAGCCTCCTGCCAGCCAGCCTATCCCTTTACTTAACTCCATTAAAAGGCGCATCACATAAAAAGGGTTACTGTTACTCCACTGGTTAAGAAACCAGGTCTGGATGCCAGAAACCCTAGTAATCTCAGGGCAATTACTAACTGTAATTTTCTTTTGAAAATTATCGATAGGATAGCCACTCAACAATTACAGGCGCATGTAGGAAGCATCTGAATCTCTTCATCACCAACAGTCGGGCTTTAGGCAAGCTTACAGTACTGAGACGGCGATGTTAGACCTTCTGTTACTCTCACCTGGACCCCACAGGGGTGTCGATCGGACCCGGACAGCTGCGGTCTCCGTCAACGTGATGCGTAGTGCAGAGATGACTGTCTGGACTGGCCCGCCTAGTCTTGTCTGCTGGACCCGAAGAAGTATTTTCGTGCAAGTGGAGACGGGGATTAGCTACCTGTGGGTTTAAGTGATGGCCTCCCAACTGTTCTCGCTCTCCCCCACTAATCATCTCTGATATCCCCTTAGTAACCTCACCTAAAAGATGAGCTCTCCATCCTGCGTGTCTTGCAGGGGCTCGTAGATAGCAGTTACTTTACTGGTTTGAAGGCGTTGGGAGAGTTCCGGTAAGCATCGACTCTGAAGTCCCAGGCGGGATTGGTAAGTATCAAGTTCAAAGAGTTCAATGTGCCCAATGTTCACTCTTGTCCCCTTCCTTCCTTAAGTTGCAACTGAGTTCGTGAGCAGGTCTCGTAGCTGCTGCTGGCGTACAGGTAAGAGTCTGCGTTACCCAACGCTGTCCGGTAACTATTGCATGCGTTAACGTGTTGTTTTTCTCCCTCTTTACAGATGCGTCACATGAAGATATGGAGAATAATACCGCCGGTGGTAAATCAGGTAAGTCTATGGTGGTAAGAGGTATTTGTTGATTCCCTTGGCTCCCCTTGTTATTCTTGTGCCCCTAGTTGCCGGAGTACAGCGAAGAAATGATGGAGATGGTGCTAGATCGAAAGATGCTGTGAGAACTGGTGAATATGGTGCCGTGCTGGAGCTGGCGAAGCGACGCGTGCAGGACTGATGTACTTTCCAGGTCGGGAGATGAAATGGATCCGGAATCAGGTGAGGAATTTGTAATAAGTTTGTTTTCTAACCTTGTCTTTTGCTTCCTCTTTATTCAAGGAGCTCCGGATTCGAGGCGGGCGTGGCAGGAGACTGGATGCTGGCTGCAGGCACGGTGAGAGTCACGCTCCTGGATGCAGAATAACGCGAAGCATGTGCTGCTGTTCGGGCGTGGTTTAAATAGCCTCCAAAGTAGTCCCAGGAAAGAAGTTCCCTGAGTAAAAAATAGTCCCTGTAGTAAAATAGTCCCATCCAGGCCTCACTTTGGCTTGGATTTATTTGCAGCATGGTCTGCATGAGGTAAGTAATGTCTATGAGCCTGGCGCCTATGGCGCCAGGACTGATTTTTATTATGAGCCTGGTGCCTACGGTGCCAGGACTGAACCCAGAAAGCCCCTAGCTGGGGCTGCTGGGGTTTTTGTAAATGTCTGGATGCCTGCTCCCTGGGCTGATGGGCTTGATCCGGATGCCCGGGGGTAGGCATCATGACACCTTCAGACAAAGATGCTCAGTATTATGGACAATGGGAAAGCAGGCCTCCTGGTCTTATTGGATCTCAGCGCGGCCTTCGATCTTCTAGACTATGACCTTCTCAAAGTGGCACAGAGTAAAACAGCCAACTGCTCGAAGGCAGCTATGGGGTGGATAATGTCATTTCTAAAGAATAGGACATCTCAGGTTCACTGAGGTGACATTTTTGTCAGAAAGAGAAATCCTCTGTGGGGTTCCCCAGGGGGCCAGCATGTCTCCCTGTTTAACTTGTATCTTAGATTTCTCTGCCTTGTAATGGAGCAGTGAAATGTCTACTTTACGAACTACGCAGACGATACTCAGTGATTGAACTTTGTGGAGATCATAAGAAGGATAATGAAAATCTACTTAACATCTACTCCAGCATTGAGCAGTGGATGGATCTGAGTTGATGGTCTTCGGTTCCCAGCTAGTCAGAAACTCCTGTTTCCTCAGAATACAAATCTTTTCAGATACCTAACGCACCGATCAAGGTCCTTGATAAAGTTAAAACACTCTGCATAATGATGGAAGCATCATTAGGAGCGAAAGCACAGACGCAATGCACAAAAAAAACATGCAGATACTATCTTAGACTCCTTAAAATCATCAGGCCCTGTCTCTGAGGATAATTGCGCCACAGTGGCTAGGGCAACCATCCTATCTCGGCTGGATTACGGAAACTGCCCTGTTGGTAGGAGCAAACAACAAATGCATTAAAGCCTTCCAGATTATACAAAACACAGTCCGGATTATTAAGCACATATCCAAACGCGATCATATTAGCAATTTCAGGAGAGAATTGCATTGGCTTAGAATAGAGAATAGAATTCAATTCAAAGCCCTTACCATCGCACATCGCTGCATTTACGGCACAGGTGTACTTGAAAGCAGAATTTTGCACATACGTACCCACTCGCTCTCTTAGATCTGCCGGCCATAACAAAGTGGTGGTAGAGAAGCATAATCGTAAGCTAGGCCTGGGCAAATCCTTCCCGACAGTTACTGCAGGTCTTTGGAACAATTTACCCATTAATATAAGAAAATAAGTGAATTATTTAAGCTTTAGGAAGCACGTGAGGACTCATATTTTTAGTTAATTGATCCTCATTTTACATCTAGCTGCATTTTTTGTTCCGTGTCTTATGATGGTATTACGTGTTCATGTTTCTGCCCCCCGAGACTCGCGAGTTACCAGCGCAATACTAATGAAAATAGAAATCACCCCTTCCCTATTAACAGCTACACAAACCAGGGCTGTGAACCCGCGGGTGGAATTGTTTTATCGCCCCACCCCTTCTGAACCCCTCTATATAAGGGGTCATGCCACCCCAGATTCTCTTTTGGTCATGCCGATAAGGAAAAGGGCAGGGGTCCACAGGCGAGGCGCCGCCGGAGAAGGAAAGTAAAAAATGGTATGCTCTTGGGAAGATAATCACTACTACTGTGTCAGCATATTCCACCCACATAGCCAACACCACAGTGTTGGCCAGCAATTCTGATGTCCAGTGGAACCTGCCGCAGGAGGTCCCCGAACCAGTGCATTCTTGCCTGCTTACAATTGTCTCTGAGGGTAAGCAAGTAAACCATAAAATCCTCAAACACCTTAGATGCTGCTGAGACAGCAGGAAGAACCTTTGCCCAGGGTACCCTTTTGAAATGCCACGCCTGGCTAAAGAACTCGGGGTTCAAACCAGAGTCACAAGCATTGCTAATCAACAAACCGGTGGAAGACTCAAACTTGTTTGACAAGGCTGTTAATGAGGCGCTGGAAACTGCTAAAAAAGAACACAAGACTTTAAAATCTTTGAATCAGATCACTCAAAGGCCCTTTCAACAGAGAGGAGGAAGTTCTCGCCGCACCTTTCGCGGACAGTCCTAATCTCGTTCACACCTAACCAATATGGCACAGGTAACAATTGGTCCTTGGGACAGAGGTCTGCTGCCTCAAATCGATATTCACCCAGGGGACAGCGCCATAGGAAAGGAAGGGGGTTGCAACGCCACCCCCAGCGGCTCCCCGGCCTCCAGTCAGAAATGACTCTCAAATCCGAGTCCCCTCCCATGTCTTCCCCGGTCAGGGGAAGTATAACATCATTCCTACAGCATGCAAGGGGATTACCACAGACCAGTGGGTGCTCAAGACCGTCGCCCACAGTTATTGTATAGTTCAGTCGGCCACCTCGATTCAGACCACCAAAGTCCAGGCGTCTAACACCAGAACACCTGAAGATCCTGCTGCAAGAGGTTGAGAACCTGCAGGAAAAGGGTGCAATTAAAGTCGTCCCCGTTCTACAGGTAAACAAGGGTATTTATTTATTTAGTGTACTTCCTTGTACCCAAAAAGGATCTCACCATGCGCCCTGTGCTAGACTTGCGCCCAGCAAAGTTGCCGGCACACAGGAAATACCTAAGGTTCATGATAGA
Source organism: Ambystoma mexicanum (assembly GCF_040938575.1). NCBI lineage: Eukaryota > Metazoa > Chordata > Amphibia > Caudata > Ambystomatidae > Ambystoma > Ambystoma mexicanum. Next base: position 866,177,766 of record NC_090926.1, read on the forward strand.
GGACAGACACGAACAGTTCAAGGTCTTTCCCTTCGGCATTGCCTCAGCCCCAAGGGTATTTACAAAGGTACTGCAGTGGCAGCGGCTCACCTGCGCAGGCAATCCATCCCAGTTGATCCTTACCCCTAAGGAACATGCCTGTCAAAACACTAAAAAGACGATAGACCTCTCATTAAGTGTGGGATTCTCCATAAATGAGAAGAAATCGAACCTCGAACCCAGCCAAGTCAAGCCAAAATCTCAATTACTGCAACAGATTTGCCTGCTTACTCAGGTTTGCCTGAATGTCCACACGCTTGGTAAAACAGGTTTGCCTACGTAAAAGACAGTTGAATGTTAGTTGGCTAGGAGGTCCAGTAATACTATAAATCAAGTTCATCAAGAATCCCAAAATTGTTTTTCTCGGCTGATGACCTCAATTACGTTTCGGCGAGACCACCTGTCTGGTCAAGATTTCAAAAATACGCCTTTCTCATGGCAGTTTTTTTGAAGGGAAACCAATCCCTGTGAGGGAGGCAAACACGAAAGAAAAAAGCTTTTTTTAGAAAAATTACATACTGGCTGTATTTAACTGCAAAGGTAAATTTACCAAGGTTCAATATAGGTATAGCTGTTGAATATACAGTTAGAAGCTCCTGAAAGAGTTCTTACCACAAAGCTTGGTAATTGACAGGGGCAGTTTATCCCAAGGCAGAGACCCGACGTTGCTGGCTTGTGTGATTCAACATTTTGAACTAACTTTATGAATGATTTTTTGAAAAATTAAACCATTCTTCAACTTCCAGTTGTCTTGGAGTTTCTAAATGTGAGAGAAGTGGATAACAGAAAATCAACACTTATGTTGCTTATTAATATGACCTGGAAAATACTATTTTACCGTATATTCCTTTGTGCCATGGGTACATCTGTAATTGTTCAAACGGAATCAGTGTAATTGAAGCGTCGTTTGGGTTTGCTTGTTTTGCATTGTTTTCAGTTTTCCAAAATCCAAATTAATATAATGGCATCAGAAAGGCACGAAAAAAATAAATCCTGAAGAATAAGTGGAGAGGAGACGTGCTATAGGATATAGGCCCGACTTGCAACGTGTTTTGAACATGATTTTGTTGGGAGCAAAAGCTACAGTGAGCTATAACCTAATGATAGCGGGCGATCACTTAGTACCCATGTTATGGGGCCAGGACTCCCAGTTGTGGTTTGAAAAGTGCATAGTCACAAAACAAAAAACTTTCTTGTGCCGTTCTCGTGGCTCTAGCGCAAGCCTGCACTGATAGAAACCAAGAATTACAATTAGCTGCGGTCGAGCGTTATCAAACGATCCCACCGTTGCCATGCTTCATATGGAACAGGAAGAAAATATGTGTGTGCCAAAGGGGAGGTACAACAAAGCTTCCCACATGTAAAACAAGAGCTTACCCTTTCATAATGAATCTCGATAAACGAAGCGCTCGTTTGGCTTACACCAGCGTTCCAAATGTTCAGCTGTGTATGCCGACTAACCAGTTCACTCCTTATGATTGATTGGTACGGGGCATGTACTTGCTGTTCATTGGTTATTTGGGTTACTTCCTGGAATTACCTAGCAGTGTCTCCTTGGTTCCTCAGACGCGGCGTTATAAGTACTGGCAGCTTATTGGATGTAGTGTGACATAGTAACCTAGGTTACACGGAAGGAACTACGCTTGTTACGTTAAATCTTGCAATAATTGTTGCGAGAGAGAGAAATTTTGCGATTGAAGAGGGCATCTATTACCTTTATCACGCATATGTTTGGACAAGCGAAGTATGAATGCAGTCTACAAGCAATCAGATTGCTTCAAATTCAGTAACAGTGAAAACAGCGCACAGTGCGTGCGGTAAATGCTAGGGATGATGGCATCCTGCATTTAAGTGGTTCCTCACGCATGTTTGCGCATGCACCCCATGCAAGAGTGGCTCAACAGCCAGTGGTGTCGGGCCAGCGGACAATGGGACGATCTAGTGGTTGTCTCGGCAGCCCTCATGCTCTCTCTGCAATGGTGGTCGAGGGAAAACCTCTTGAAGGGGAAAACCTTCACCACCCCAGCAGTTGAACCCACTCTCGCAACAGACGCATTTCTCACAGGGTGGGGATCTCACCTCCTTCAACAGACATTGCACAGCGTTTGGTCTCCAGCAGTAGCATCCAAGCACATACACTTGTTGGGAGCTGTTAGCGGTATTCAAAGCACTGAAGGCCTTTCAGACGCAGTTGCAGGGAAAAACAGTACTGATCCTCACGGACAGCACCACGGCCATGTACTACCTGAACAAGCATGCGGGCACTCGCTCTCCAGGGCTGTCCAAACTGTCACAGAACATTTGAAATATGCTCTCAAACACAAGATGTTTCTATTGTCTCAACACCTTCCAGGGGAACTCAGTCTTCTGGCAGACGTGTTCAGCAGAGACTTCCCATTTCCCTTGGAGTACATATGGCGACTACACAAAGACATCATCTCCAACGGTTTCGCAGAATGAGGATTCCTAGAGATCGACTTGTTCGTTACTCTTGAGAACTCACAATGCCCAGATTACGCCACCAGGTACCCTCAAAACCTATCCAAGGGGAATGGTCTCTGGAAAACATGGTCAGAGAAATTTGTTTACGCTCAACTCCCATACTCAACAAGATTGTGCACAAGATGCACCAGGAACCAGGCACCATGAAATTGGGCAGCCCCAATGTGGTCACGGCAACCCTAGTTCTCCCATCTGATGGAGATGTCTCTCTCTCTCTCCCTCTCTTCCGATGAAACTACCTTGCCCATACAACATGCTATCTCAGGACAAGGGGGAAACGCTTCATCCATGCCCGCACTCTCAATTTAGCGGCCTGGCTCCTGAGATCATAGACTTTGGGCACCTCCAACTTCCTCAGAGATGCATGAATATACTTAGAGAAGCAAGAAAGCCTAACACCAGACATTGCTACTCCAATAAATGGAAACATTGACTGCTCTCCTACTCATATTGTAGTATGCCTGACTCGCCTACTAGACTCAGGTCTAATTTTGAAAACCCTGTAGGTCCACTTAGCTGCAATTTCAGCCTATACCACATACCAGCAAAATGTGTTGTGGTGGAAGGTCCAAGTAATTAAAGTTTTCATAGAAGGGATTAAAATAATTCATCCCCCTATTTCTAACCTGGCTCCCGGATGAGACTTAAATGTGGTATTAACCAGACTTATGGGGTCTCCTTTTGAACCTATGCACAAGACAAGCCTCAAAACGCTCACTTACAAGCCGCCTTCCTAGTGGCAGTCACTTCAAAAAGAAGTGTCTGTGAACTATAGTCCCTTTCAATCCTAGACCCTTTAGTTACAATTCAGAGATCTGGTGGTTCTGTGCACTCACCCACGGTTTGCCCAAATTTATTTCTAATTTCCATGTGAACCAGTCAATAGAACTACCCACATTCTTCCAGAACCCCTCTAACATGGTGGAGAGAAGCCTACACACACTGAAAGTGCACAGGGCGGCCATGTACTATCTGCAATGAACTAAACCACTAAGGAAAACAAACCAGTTTTTCATTTCAGTGGTGGGTGGTAGAGAAGGGGACCCTGTCTCTAAAACAGCCATATCAAAGTGGATTGTTAATTGCATCACATTCTGCTACACTATTGGCAAGAGAGGTCTGCCCTTCAAGCCTAGAGCGCACTCTACTCGGGGCACTGGGGCGTCCATAGCATTCATTGCAAATGTTCCCCTCGAGTCCATTTGCAAAGTGGCTACCTGGAGTTCTGTACACATCTTTACAAAACAACTATTGCCTAGACACACACTCTAGGTATGATATGACATTTATAACGCGCCTATACACAAGTGTTTCAAGGTGCGACGTGGCGAGGGAGGGGCAACTGACAGAGGACAGAGACAGCGATCCTACTAGGCCAGGTGACATTGAGATAGCGCAAGTGCAGGGGAGGGGGAAAGGGAAAGGGGAGAGGCCAGTGCAGTACATAGGATAACAGTAAGATAAAGGACAATAAATAAAAGTGCGGCCAGCTGGTGGCAAGTGCAAGGTTAAGTGCAGACATCAAGTGTCAAGTGCTAGTAGGGGCTGAGGGGGATACAAAAACAGTCCCTGTGTGCCGGTGGGGTGGAGGGGGGCAGTGCAGGTGTGCAATTGGCGGGGAGGCGACCTGGGCCCGAGATCAGAGGGTAGCTAGGTAACCAGTGCAGTTTCAGCCAGGAGTTCAGCGGGGGAGAGGAGGAGAGAAAGCAGAAGCAAAGAGGAAGGTCTTGAGGTGCTTCCAGAACCAGAGATGGTTCTCAAGCTTCAGAGAGGCTGTTCCAGAGGGAGGCCCCAGCAGAAGAAAGGGATCTACCACCCGCTCGCTGTTTGGATAAGCGACTGACCCTGAGGGAGTTGGAGGTGGATGAGCGAAGAACTCAAGAGGGAAGATATTTAGGAAGAGAGAGTTGAAGGTATTGAGGTCCCAAGTGTGAGGCAGAAACCTGTGCAGTTCCCTTAGGGACCACTGCAAAAAGTTTAAGACTACAGGAGTAAGCAGTAAACCCAATTGGTTGCAGTCTGCACCACCCGGATTTACCTGGTAGCTGTGGCTGAGCAGTCAGACCTCTCTCAAGAAGAGTTGGGCAGTATATAGAGCATACACAATAGGACTAAAATACAGTAGCACAAGCAAACACTGATCAGAGCTTTGGTATAAAAGTATATAATTATTTATTTAATAACACATTTGTAAAAATGTCAAGCACGTTCAAAACACAATCACTAAGTATATACACCTCCCTAGTTAATTATTCGACAAGTCTAGGTTAAGACACCGCTTATTTAGCAAAACAGAGGTGAGCGTGTAACCGTAGATGGCACTCCAATAATTTGTTTAAAAAGGGAGAGAAAAGGCAGAATAGGAAAATAACACAGTACCAACACTTAAGAAACCACAGCAAGTCAAGAAAGGCAGGGTCTACTGTATAGCAAAAAGTTCATAGGCCAGGCCCACTCTTGGAGAGAGCAAGGCGGAATGTGCCCAAGATCACACAATGGAAATGCACTCAAAGTCTTTGCAGAAAAGTCAAAAAGAGGTTGGATCAGTTCAGAAAGGTAAAGTTAGCAGGTCCGAGGTCATCCCAGGATAGTCAAGGATTTACGGGACACCTTGGACAATCTGTTGCAAGGGAGACCAGGCGGGACACAGTACCTGAAATGGTGAGAAAGCTCCAGCGGGGGCAGTTGTTCCTGGAAGCGGGTGCAAGTCAGGGCTTCGTCCAGGGGAAGAGAAGATCTCGACGTGGAGCAAAGCTGGAGGTCGTTGCACTGCCAGGGAAGAAACCAGCCGCGGAGTTACGACCCTTTTATTCGCTGTAGTGGTGAAGCGTCGCTATCCGGCCGCCGGAGTGCTTGGCACGGGCGATTCGACCACGAGACGATCCAGGAAGGCGAAAAAGGCGAACTGGTTGGTCCCACCAGCTCAAAGGGAAGAAGACTCTGCTGGAAGAAGATCGCCTGTGTCTTCGGGGAAGTGGTGAGTTCGTACAGCAGGGCTCCACTGGTGGGGTCGTTGTAGATGGCTCAGCTTCTCCCCTCTTCGGATTCTTTAGCTCCTGTGGCGACTTCTGAAGTTCCAGTCCCCAAAACCCTGCTTTTATGCAGCAAAACCCCCATTTATCAGCCCAGCTGTCAATCAAACATGCTAAGTGGTGAGCCGGGCAGCTCACCACTGGGCCAATCACACGAGTGCGACTTGAGTTGCCAAGGCAACTCAGTCCAGGGTGCCTAATCCCCCCTCCCACACATCCTGTTGACCCCAGACAGAGTGGCACCATTTGGAGGGCTTCTGTGGAGAAGCCTGCCAAAAAGTGGAACAAAGGGCTCGACTTGGGTTAGAGTTTCAGAGGCGAACACAAACGTCATTTTAAAACAGAGTCCTAGCAAAAAGACCCAACCGGGCAATAAATATTAAATAAATAACCTGGCGGTATCTTTAACATTGCACCAAAAAGTGGTGCATTTAAAATGAATGGGAAAATCCCATAAGAAATATTCCGGTGGAATATTTGGCGTGGTATCCACTGCCACCAGCCAGAAACTCGACAAGGGGGGACTGGACAGTGCCCCCTTGGACAACAGACCCAGGGGCAATCGAATTACCCCGTCCAGTACTTCCACAATATGGTGGTTTGTACTGGTTCTGTTCACATTTTGAGACTAGTAAAGCCAATGGTGACTTTACAGGCCCTGGGAGACAGTAGTCCGTCCCAGAGTATGGAGTCTGTTTGGGGGTCACTATGACACCCCTGTGTTACTGCACTGAGGGTGCTGTGTAACACACTTACCAAAAACACATGAATCCCTATGGAGTAAAAGACCCCATAGCCCTTAAAACACATTACATAGTCAAGGGACATTCTCAAATCATGCCTAAGAGTGGGAGGAAGAGAGTCTCACTCTTAGCAGGAGAAGAAAATAAACCCCAAAAAATCCAGCAAAGCTGCTGAGGGACTCACTAGGTTTGGGAAATTAGCCTTAACAGAGAATTCTCCCTAATACCAGGCTCCAGAAGGCCTTGTGGACAATGCAGAGGGTTTTGAACTTAATCCTCGCCGCCACTGGGAGCCAGTGCAGAGATTTCAGTCCCGGAGAGATACTATCCCTGGGCTTGAGGCTCCTGTTTTGGATGAGTTGCAGAGGGCGGAGAGTAGAGGTAGGCAGATTTAGAAAGAGGCTATTGCAGTAGTCCAGCCTAGAGCGAACCAGATCTCTGGAGACAGTGAGCTTCGGGGGGAAGGAGAGGAAAGGGAGAATACCTCTGAGGAGGTGCAGCTGGTAGTGTGACTTCTTAGATACGTCGGAGATATGAGGAGAGAAAGAGGACCCTGAGGTTTTGAGGAGAATCTCGATCTTACTGGCATTAAGGCAGAGATCATTGGCGGCGCACCACTCCTGGATGGCGGACAGTCGCAGATGAGAGAAGAAGAGGTGGCGGAAGGGAGCCTGAAGATGAGTTGAGGTATGATTTTCAGGTGGGACAAGCACCATTTCACTACGGTTCCTTCTCACATCCCACCACCAACTCTGGGTACTGCTCGCTAGTCTATGCCCAGTATGTAATACTAAGCAGATTCACAAGCATCAGAAGACGGGCATTACTTAGCGTAATAGCATTTCTGATGATTGTAACTGCTTAGGTTCACATGCGCCCACCCTTCCTCCCCTCTCGGATGGAAGGAACATAGACATCTTACTACTACTTTTTCTCTCTTTCTGTACTCCCGATAGTCATAAGGCTCCCTCACAGCACAAAAAATACAATCGGAGGGATCTCGACGTGTGAGGGATTTTGGGTACACTACACATCACGTTAGGGATAGTGTTACAGGCACACCCATGTCGACGCCCCCTTTTGATCCTCGAAAGATAAAATGTAATGCTCCATGATTACCACAAGATGTCGGACTATATGCGCAGGTACAATATAAGCAGATACAATCATCAGAAGTGCTATTACGGTGAGTAATGCATGCCACTATGATTTTATCAGCCTTGAAGATGACTAAAATCGAAACGTGTGTCAGCTGATCCTTTTTTTTTTTTAGAATAAAACTCTATTTGGAAGATTTTTCCAAGGATATATTGAACTGATTTCTATGTTAACTGTCTTACTGAATTCTTGAGGCAGAGCGCGAGACACCCCAGTCCCTACCATATTTCTTCACTATTCAATCAAGAAAAAGGATGCCCTAGCAAAGAAAATGCTCCCCTCTAGGCGCATGGCATGGCATGGCTTTAAAGGCTACTAATGTCTCCTGTGGCTTTGCTAAATATTTGTTTGGACTGTCGTAAGCAGTTGAGCATGTAGTCTAGTATGTCCCTGAGGGGGAGTTGCAGGACAGTTTCTTACAAATGGTGGATGACGGGAAGGAGGTGGCCAGGCAGTCCCTTCAAACGTGCCTGGATGTGGCGGACTGTGTTGGCCTAGCGATGGCTTCCACTCTGTTCCTTGGGGTTCTCCCCCAATGTTCTGAGTAAATTGTTGGACATGCCTTTTCAATGGGAAGAATCTCTTAAGCCCAAAGGCTTTTGACTCCCTGGAGAAACTCAAGGAGACCAAGCACCCGGCAAAGTTGCTAGGCCTAACTGCACAACAGCCAGACAAACTGCCTTCAGTTTCGCTTCGCGGGGAGAGGCTGCTGGCGCTACGTCCCCTACAGCAGAAAGGCTCCACTGCTGCAATCCAAACAGAGGATTGTCTTGCGCTCCGGTAGGGATATGGGGGCCTATAGAGGTCAGCATTCTCTGGCAGCACCGGCTCTGTTCTCCAAGCTGCTTTGATTTCCCCTCCCAAAACTCACCGGTTAAAGGACGGCTGTCCGAACATTTGCTCCAGTGGGCCCTACGGCTTGTGCTGTGGCGTTATTGTCTGCCATACTTAAGAAAACCTCCATAAATGACCCCCTCACCACCTCCTAGCAAGCCGGAACAGCTGCTCCAGGAAGAACTGAGAGCAAGGTTGTTGAAGGGTGCCGTGGAAGAGGTACTGCCTAAGCAGAGGGGGTCCGGCTGGTATTTCCTGGTACCCAAGGGAGGTGGTCTTGGTCCCATCATCGACATCAGGGCCTTGAATAAGTTCCTGTGGAAAGAAAGACATTCACGATTGTGACGTTTAGAGAGATTCTCCACACTCGTGTTGCAGGACTGGCTGGTCTCCATAGCTCTTCAGGATGCTTACTTTCATGTGCAGATACATCAAAAGCAAAGGAAATTCCTCATTAGGTTCACGCACTACCCTTTGGGTTGACCACCGCTCCGAGGGTCTTCACCAAGCTCATGGCAATAGTTGTGGCTCATCTCAGGAGATCTGTTGTCCACGTATTCTCGTACCTGGACGATAGGCAGATCCAAGTGAGCGCGGCAGAGCTCGTCTTGTCCCATCTCTGAGACACCTGCTGGTTCTCTCCCTGAACTGGCAGAAGTCCCACACAACACCAGCTCAGAAGCTCCAGTTAATCTGGGTTGTCCTGGACACTCAGTAAGGTAAGGCTTCTCTGGTGGGAGTAGACAGCATTGGACAAATGGTAGATCTTTTCCAGAACCATACCACCTTACCATCAGCTTTCTTTTTCTTTCGGATTATTGCAGTGGCTCCTGCGAGGTCAGTGGTCCCAGTATCTTGGATTCCTGAACGATGTCCTTAAAAGTATCCAGGTCCGTGGTAAACGACATTTCTTGGTGTACCAGCATCAGCAACTTGTTAGCAGGGGAGCCCTTCCTATCCTCCACTTCAAGTGGTCACTGGTGCATTCCTGAAGGGTTGGGGTGCTCACTACGAGGACTTGCAGGTGAGCACCCTTTAGTCAGCCATGGAAGCCAGGTGGCACATCAACTGGCTAGAGTTGCGAGCCATCAGTTTGGCCCTGAATACGTTTGCTCTGTCGCTGAAGAGGAAGCATGTCCTCATCTTGAGGGACAATACAGTATCCATGCACTACCTGAACAACCAGGGTGGCACGTGCTTCCTCCCCCTCTGCTAGGAGGTGATGCAGCTAGGGTTCTGTCTTTTGGAGAACCAGAACTCAGTCTCGGCAGTTCATCTGGCGGGGACACAGAACAGTTTTGCGGATGCTCTGAGCAGGCAGAGCAGTGTCTCACATGAGTGGGCAGTGTGCCAGGAGGTCTTTGCCACATGGTCCAACAGGAAGTGCAAACGGCTTTGCTTGAGGGAATTCCCAGCAAACGGCGTGCTAAGGGATACGTTTCACGTGGACTGGATCTTCCCTTTCCACTACGCCTTGCCTCCGATTCCTGTCATTCCATGGGCTCTCAGGAGGTTGAGGGGGTTTTGAGCCACCCTGAACTTGATTGCACCGGATTGGGCGAGGAGCCTCCTGGCATCAGAGCCCACTCTACCAGTTGGGTTTCCACCTCTTTGGCTCTGCAAAGGAGAGTACCAGTAAGGGACATGTGCTGCGCCGCAACTTGGACCTTGCTTCACACATTTACGAAGGATTATAGACTGTCGCCCGTGGGGCTGACGCTTGCATCGTGGAGGGGCGGGGTTGCAGAATTTTCTGCTGAAGTTTTCTTCCCGCCTCCTTTTCTATCAACTGCTTTGGGAGTCTATCTGATGAGGAATCTGCAGAGATAAAAGCAATCCATTAAAGGGCAAATTACTTAACGTAATGTTCTTTCTATGTATTCTTCTCCCGCAGATTACATATGACCCCTCCCATCCATCCCCACGCAGAAAGCGTCCGCAGTAGGTGTCTGCTTTTCCAGAGAGGAAGGTGTCTGTGATGATTCTAGGGTTGGTTGCTATTCTTGTTTGCAAGCTGCATTCCTCTCTTTTAAAAAATAAAATAAAAGATTTAATATGAAGTCCTGTGTATCCCTGTTAGGATACCTGTTTTTCTAATTCTCTGTCGGCTAGTTTGCCATTCTTTTCTCGTTGTAGCTGAGGTCAGGTGGGGGGGTGTTGGCGAGGTGGAGGGTTGATTGGCTCACATACGTGGCGTAGTGTGTGTGTGTGTGTGTGTGTGTGTGTGTGTGTGTGTGTGTGTGTGTGTGTGTATGTATATACACACACATATATACGCCGCCCAACGCCACATCCAGAGCCGATGATCGAGCTCCAAGTCTAGACGGATCGACGACTTATTGGAGGTCCACTACGCTCCCTGTAGAAGTTTTTAGCTGAGCAGCGGAAGCTGGAAGGGGATATCTATCTGATGAGGAATCTGCAGAAGAAAAATCCATAGTAACATTACGGTAAGTAATTTTTCCATTTTAATGTTGACAACGCACATAAAGTACCTCAGGTTCAAGATGGAGAGCACTATCAGTTCAAAGTACTCCCCTTCGACATTGCCTCAGCCCTGAGGGTGTTTACCAAGGTGGTGGCAGCTCACCTGCGCAGGCAGTCTATTCCACTGTATCCTTATCTTGAAGGCTGGCTCATAACTGGAGACTTGCAGCAGGCATGTCTGGAGAACACCCTGGAGACAAATCTTTTTTGCAGCCTGGGGTTCTCCATCGAGAAAGTAAAGTCTGGTCCCCAGTCAAGTCCAACAATTTGTCTCGACAGCCCTTGTGAAGTTGCTGCAGTGTTGGTAGAAGGAGAACCTTCTGAAAGGGAAATGCTTCACCAACCCTGCAGTAGAAGCCACTTTCATGACAGATGCATCCCTGTCCCGGTGGGGCACACACACCACCTACACCAGACAGCGCACGGCATGTGGTCACAATCAGTAACAACCAAACATATCAATCTGTTGGAACTACTTGCTGTGTTAAAAGCCCTGAAAACTTTTCAAACACAACCACTAGGGAAAACTGTTCTAGTCCTTTCAGACAGCACTACAGCTATGTATTTACCTGAACAAACGGGGTGAGGAGGCACTCCCTCTCCAGGGCTATCCAAACTGTTTGAGCATTTGGAAATGGGCACTCAAACACAACACTTTCCTGTCGCCACATGTTCCAGGGGAACACAATCTTTTGGCAGACGTGCTCACCAGAGACTTGCAGCTACCCTTAGAACACCAATGGCGCTTGCAAGAACACATTTTGCACAACGTCTTTCCTGAATGGGGTCATCCAGACATCGTCCTTTTTCCAACACTGGAGAATGCGCAATGCCCAGATTACGCCTCCAGGTATCCCCAGAGAAGGTCCAAGGGGAGCATTCTCTGGATAACATTGTCAGGGAGATTTGCTTACACGTTTCCCCCAGTTCCCCTGCTCAACAGGATAGTGCACAAGATTCACCAGAAACAAGTTCCACTAATCCGGATAGCACCAATGTTGGCTCGTCAGCCGTGGTTCTCACATCAAATGAGAATGTCACTTCCCCTCCGATGAAATTGCCTTGCCCATTCATCATACTGTCCTGTCCCAAGACCAAGGGACAACACTACACCGATACCCTCAAACACTCAATTTGGCAGCATGGCTCCTGAAGTCTAAGAGTTTGGGCATCTCCAACGATCTCAAAGGTGTATGGACATTCTTAAAGAGGCATGTAAACTGAACACTAGAAACTATTGTTCCATTACATGGAAACATTTTGTCATTTGGTGCAGTACTAGAAGCATCATCCCTATTGACTGTTCACCTACACACACACAGTCCTTTATCCAACACATCGCTTAGACTCGAGACTTGTTTTCAACTCGCAAAAGGTCCACCTTGCTGCCCTCTCTGCTTACACATCTCATAGCAAGATTTTCTTGTGGAAAATCCCAGTGATTAAAGTATTCATGGAAGAGGTTAAATTAATTATTTATTTATTTGAGTTCATCAAGAACCTTTACCAAATATAAAACAGGAATAAATATATATGCAAATATAAATAGACCAATATACTTAGCCGAATACCAGCATATACCAAAGCATAATTTCATATCCCAAATCCCCAAACTGCAATTATTACTATAAGGGACTATTAGTTAGGGTGTAGGTCATGAGGCATACAACAGCATATTCTAAACAAATATACACATAACATAAGGCCCAGAACATATAACATGATTTGTGTTTACGTATATACATGCATCTTAGTTCAGCGTTCTCCATAGGTCAATCGGTAAGACCTCCAACCTCCTAATACTACTGAAAATTCCTTCGAGTTTCTTAACACATTTCTTAAATTAAGAAATTAAAATTAGTTTGTACCATCACCAGACTCTCTATGATGATGTCGTCACCATTCAACCAATTTCTGCGGGATACTACATTTGACTGGTTTGACTTTGACTACTTTCTGTTTTAAATTTACGGCACCTTAATTCATATGTTATGGTACTTTGCCTGTCTCTGTATTAAGTTCTTTGTGTCTCTAATTATGTATGGCACTTTAAACAAAGCCCTATCGACTTCCAGACTTGGTGTAGTGCTATATGTACCTTTTCCAATTCATTGTTTAAGGAGAAGTCCCAAAATGGGTCCGTTCTGATAGCGGGGTACCATCCTATAAAAAGGGCTCTACAGTGTCATGTGTGTGGGTCTCATCTTGGGGCATAATGTCCGAACATGCCGAGGGGTTTCCATATTTACTTGTGACCCACAGATTTGACTTATTCTTTTCTCTATCGGAACTTTAGCCCAGGCCCCTTGTAGGGCTAGTAGTGGGAGTTGATTAACCTAGAGCTGTAATAAAAAGTGGTGCAGTGCTGGACTAGGGCACTGCATCAGATGTCTCTGCGGTTTGAGGTATGTATGTCACAGCTTTGTTCACATTTATACTGTTTTAATGTCTCCGGGTGGGCCAATTATTGATCCAATCCCACTGCTCGATCTTAGTTTTATACAAGGTTCTCAAGATGTCATCACTCGTACCGCGTGCGAAATCTGGCGTCCACCCAATGCTGGTGAAACTTTCCTCATTCAGTTCTACATACTATCGGCCAACTTGGCTATCGTAGATTGTTCCCAAGAAGTGTAATAGTGGGCACTTCGGATTGGATCGGGATTTAATATAGAACACTCCTCTACGGAGAAGCAAAAGGACAGTATACCCAGTTCCAGTCGGATTAGTCCTAGTTCTAATCTACCTGCCGGATGGTAGTTGAATGTTGTTCTTATGAAACTAATGGGACTTCCTTTTGAACCAATGCAGAAAGCTAGTCTTAAGGATCTCACCTATAAGACTGCATGACGTGCATGTAGTGCGAGTCAGTCTTTGAAGGCCGATGAGTTCCAGGATGATGTGGTCGTATCTGCGTAGACCCTTAATGAGGTGTGCAGCTGCATGTAGGACACTTCTCAGGGGCACAAAGGAGGCCGACGGGAGGCCTTTGAGGAGTGCATTGCCCCATCCAGGTGGAATCGCGGAACAGTGTTTGAAAGATGGATCTAATGCTGGTTGGAGGGAGCAAGTGCTTGACTTTTAGCAGGAGCGAGAGCTAATACCAAGCTGCCTGAGTTTTCTTAGCTACGTGTGTCTTGAAGGAGAGGTGTTTGTCGATGCGGAACCCGAGGCACTTGGTACAGGAGGTGAGCTCAGGTGTAAATCCCTCAGAGTTCATGGTTGATAGCCACGTCTGCATGTCTGGGTGTTCGGTGCTGTTGGTGAAGAGTAGGAATTTGGTTTTGGTGGGGGTGGGGGGTTGTGCATCAAGTTTGAACTGGACAACCAATACTGGAACAGCGAGAGGTAGATTTTGAGCCTATGGATGTATTGTATTCGGTTATTTTATATAGCGCCTTTTCCCTGTTTGTATGGCTCAATGCGCTTTGTGATTGGAATGCCCTCGGTGACTGGAGTCATTGTGGTGGAGATTCTAGTTTAGATTAAGAGTTGTTTCTGTGTATTTTCGCCAGCTTAGAACTAAGGTGGCTGGCTAGGCTTCACTAAGCAACCCAAAGGTCAGGCACGTGAGTGGGTGCTGTTGGTGGTTTGGAATAGACTGCTATTGTTGAAGATTCGATGTGTGCCCAGCTATACCAAATTTTCTTTCCGTTGGTAGTCGCTGTGTGTTAGTAGCAGAAGTGTTGAGGTATGTCGGTGGTTTTAGTGTGGAAGGCTATGTGCTTGCTTGACCGGAATGGTATAGCCATACCTGCATTCTATGGTGCTCGAATGTTTGTCCGTGCCTGCAGCCTGTGTCCAGAGGTGGTGTAAGCTATACGTACCATATGCTTTACTTCAATTCGGCGGCAGCATTCTTTTCCATTGTCCAATGTGGACGGCATGGTCTCATTGTTAGTGGTCTCTCTGAAGCGAAATCTGTGCAGCGAGGGCGGGTGCGTTTTATTGCGGTGTGCCTCTGCGAGTGCTGTCTGCTTCCCTGGTCTATTTATCGGGTAGTGTTGTTGTGCGCGGGGCGATAGTTTGTCAAGGTGAGCCGCTGCGAACACTGTCGGCATCTGTGCTGTGATTTGTGTATATGGATGCTTGTTTCAGCAGTGTAGGCGTTTGTGCGGAGAACGAGGATCTGCCCAGTCTGAGGAGTTGTGAAGTGGGACCACTAGGCGATCTACTGTGCAAGATCTGAGAATTAATGAGGTTTGGTAGCGGAGGATTTTGTCCTGAATGGTTTCCGGACTGGGGTGGATGGCGCGGTGGGTGATGCCCCTGGCTTTAAAGGTAATGCGTCGACCAATCGGCAGCCAGTTGAGGAATTTTTGTCTAGGGCTGGTGTGTTCTCTGTGAGTTAGGTCATTGAGCAGGCGTGCGGCAGCGTTTTGGATTCTTTGGAGTTTCCTTAGTTGGAGTGCCTAGGTAGAGGCAGTTTGAGATATGATATAAGTTAATTATAACAGGCTTAATACCCAGAGGTTTCTAAGCACGGACCCGGGGATCGAACATTTGGTGCTCCATGTCCTTTTGCTTCCAAGGCGAGCACGCTGCCCCTGAGCTATCCTTCCTAGACGAGTAGTGCAGGCGGGACAGGATTATGGAGTTGATGGCCGAGCAGTGGTGAGGATAGGTGAGGTAAGGGAAAATACGCCTGAGAATCCGTAGATGGAAGAAACCGGTTTTAGATACTGAGGTGGTGTGTTGGGTGAGTGTGTCCAACGTGCATCCAAGGTTTTCTTACCATATCTGAAGTTGCTGGGCCTGGGGATTGAGGCCACGTTATCGGTTGACCGTTTTCCCGCAAACTGGGATTTCAGTTTTCCTAGGATTGAGGATGAGGTTGTTGGTCGTCATCCAGTGGTCAATATCCGAGAGGCACAAGGACACGTCGGTCAATGCTGTAGCCTGGACATTTTGGGATTTTAAACATCTCTGTGTCCTGTAGCAAGTAAGATTGTGTGAGCGGATGATTCCGGGCAGGGGTTTTAGGTAGAAGTTGAAGATTAGTGGAGATAGGGATTCTCCTTGTGGACACCTTTTCTTACTGGTCATGAGGTAGATGTGAACGGTGAAAGAAAAAGACCTTGGCTGTGAAGCCAGCGGTGCGGGCTGCACTCCGGTGTACCACTCACTGGTGGTTAAATTTTGAGTACCAAAAATTCTTCAAAGACTTATAATAATTAAACTCATGCGTATTTATTTGTTCTTATGTTGCTTATTATTGTCATAAGCTTCAATTCCTCGAGGGGAATTGAAAATTTGAGGCAGAAATGTCACATAAGGCCTATGCATTTCAGGTTGGAAACCCTTCCTCAGTGCCTGTGAACTTATATATTTATAAATGCCTACTGATTAAATCTCTTAACAAAGATAATGGTAATAGTCAAATTAGAGTACCCATAATATTCACAATTAGACAATAGGAAACCATATGGTAGTTTGAAATGGTCGCCAAATGGAAGCATCATTCAACAATCGAGTGTAAGTAAAAGATACACATACATTACCAATATCAGCATATGGTTAATGTTTGGATAGTTCATCATCAAGAGTTTCATCAATTAAGTTGGGTCATAGAGAAGTTGCAAAAGAAAATAAAAAAGACATGAACATAATGTCAAAAAATACTAATAAAAGCCTAAATTTTAGCTGCTGTTATTCTAGTATGAAGGATTAGTCACTGACCTGCTAATCGCATGTAAAAAAAACTCCACTAGAAAGTATCCCAGAGCAAAAGCAATCATCCGTGTCTAGTCTGAAAGTTAAAAAAACGTGTCATGTGTAACTGTATAAAGGTAATATGCAAGGAAAAAGTTACTAAAAAGGGGAAGAAAGAAAACTGGCGAGGTTCATTTACCTGAATGAGTTCAATCGTGTTAGTTGCTGGCCGCAGTTACGGGTGGCGGGCAGGTAAAGACCCTTGCTCTATCTCTGAAAGGCTGCACAGTGTGGAGTTGCCAAGGTAGCAGTAACGCCTTCAGTGAGGTCACTGATCTAAAGAGGTGGGTAATGAAGCCGTTGTAAACTAATGCTTGTACATGAAATTCAAAAACAAACGCGGTAAAAAAAAGTGTCAATTACCCGAAATATTATGAATAATGCGAGCGGCAGGCTGCCGTTGTAGAGAATGAGCACAGAAGCAGAGCAGGACATGTGTCTGACGTCTGCCTGGCTAAGCTTGTAAACGCTGCATTGAAAACAGTAATGACTTGGATACCTACATGATGGAGCATGCGTGGTAGTGTGTGTGTGTGTGTGTGTGTGTGTGTGTGTGTGTGTGTGTGTGTGTGTGTAAAACAAAACTGACATGTTTGAATGTGGTTGAAGAACTGGATTGTGAATGAGAGAGTGATGTAAGAATATAGGTATATTATATGCGGCTGAAATGGGATGTATTAAAGAAAGAAAATATGAAAAAGGATGCTTTATAGAATAAGGAGTCGTAAAAACCAAAAAATAAATCAGAAAAAAGATGGCAATATATGGTGAGCAGTACAGTAACATAGAATAATAATAAATAATGGTGACATATTCATTCTAAAAACTATGCTGATTGCTAGGGAAAATAAATAAAAATATTAAAAAATACATGCAATGAAAAAATGAAAAAAAGTTCACAAGAAGCAACTTAAATCTAATTCTTCGTTCATCCCTTCAGGTGTCAGGGACCCAATGTTTTCAATCCATGTCGCTTCTCTCTGAGCTCTCAACTTCTTTAATTCCATACTCTGGTCTTTGGTGGAAATAACCTTAAGTACTGTAAATCTTAATTGTGCCACCGTGTGGCCACTTTGATTGAAATGTATTGCCACAGCTGACGTTTGATTGTTCACTCTAATGCAAGATTTGTGTTCATTGATACGTACATGTATTTTACGTGCGGTTTCCCCCAACGTAATACATAGCACATGGACATTTAATTGCGTAAATTACATTTTCTGACATGTGGCATGTTTTAATTTGATCTTTTTTCCTGTTCTTGGATGTGATATGTATGGACCTTTAATATTTTTGCAGTTGCCGCAACTCATGCACGGGTGTGTGCCTGGAAATGTATCCACTGTTTTGTGTTTGGATTTTCTATTTCGTGTATCAACCAGTAAGTCTCGTAGATTGTTACTCTTTTCATATGCGAACACGGGTGGTTGCGCAAACAGTTCTCTAGTCCTTTGGTCGTTCTGTAGGATAGTCCATCTTTTTAGAACACGGTCTCTGATTTTGCGACTCTGAATTGAATACTTGGTGACAAAAACTAATCCAGGTTGCGGTCGTTCTTGTTTTTGCGTTAGTAATTGAGTGCGATCTTTTGCATCAGTTTTGATCCTGGCTCTAATAAGGTCATCATCAGGATATCCTCTTTCTTTCAGTTTCATCTGTAGTGTATCTAATTCTAGATTACATTCTGTTTGATCACCCACAATTCTTTTTATGCGCAGCATCTGTCCAAATGGTAAGTTGCGTAAAAGGTTGGGTGAATGGAAACTCAACCTATGGAGAAGATTGTTCCTATCAGTGGGTTTTGAGTAAAGTTTTGTCAGTATTCTCGAACCTTCAATTGCCGTTTGCTCATCCAAATAGTGAATGTTGGGGTTCCCTATCTCCATTGTGAATTGCAACCTGTTGTCGATGTTATTCAAATATAAAAGGAAATTGTTCAATTGGTCTCGGCTGCCTGACCATATTACGAATATATCATCAATATATCTATACCATTTTTTTAAATGTAGACTCCATTGTGGATTGTTGATAATATGTCTGGTTTTGAAATCAAACATGAATGTATTCGCATAGGATGGTGCCATAGTAGCTCCCATAGCAGTACCGGTCAATTGTTTGTAATAAGTTTCTTTGTACTTGAAACATGAATTCTCAGAAATAAATTTCAAAAGGATCATCAAAAATTCTTGATTGGCTCCTATTGGTCCTGCATCAAGTAGTAACTTCTCAACTGCTCTTTGTCCCAAATCGTGTGGGATACTCGTATAAAGACTCGCCACATCGATGGTGAATAAAATGTCATCTGTCGTGAGTTCAATGTTCTCTAGGATTTGTAAGAAATGTGTAGTATCCTTTACATAAGTTGGAGTTAGTTGAATAAGAGGATGTAAAAAAAAAAAAAATCAATGTAGGTACCCAAAGGTTGCAAAATGCTTTTGGTTGCGGCTACTATCGGTCTCGCAGGAGGATTGAGTTGCTTGTGAATTTTAGGTAGAGTATACAGATGTGGCATCTTGGGATATTGAGTCCATAAATGTTTGTTTTGTTGCTAATCCATTGGTTTTCTAGTGCCATTTCAAGAATATTGTATAGTTCAGCTTTGATCTCTTTAGTTGGATCGTGTGCTAATTGTTGATATGTTGTGGTATCTGCTAATTGTCTAAAACACTCTGTCATATTGTTCAGAATCTTGAATAACAATAGCACCTCCCTTATCTGCTTATCTGATAGTGATAGAATCAGTAAATAGGGTCTTTATGATGGATAGTTCACCTCTGTTCAAATTCTTCCGTTTGGGTTGGCAAAATTGTATTTTTTTGATATCGTTCAACACCATATTATGAAAAATGTCCATCGCAGGAACATGTATTGGCGGGT
Source organism: Ambystoma mexicanum (assembly GCF_040938575.1). NCBI lineage: Eukaryota > Metazoa > Chordata > Amphibia > Caudata > Ambystomatidae > Ambystoma > Ambystoma mexicanum. Next base: position 866,197,150 of record NC_090926.1, read on the forward strand.
TAAATGTGCTCTTAGCTTTAAATTCAATATATTCTCTTTCAGTTTGGCTGGGGACTTCAGTGGTGTGAGTTGTTTCTGAAAGGTATGTTTTCAATTTGAGTTTGCGTACTAGTTTGTATAGTTCAACTTTGGTGTTAAACATATTACTATAAGTTGGTACAAACTTCAGACCTTTTTCAGGTGTTTTGATTTCTTTAGTTGTCAAATGTCGAGTGGAGAGGTTAACCACTAGTTCCGATTTGTCTGCAGTCGTGTCTTCTTTCCCTGTCCTCTTCTTCCTTCCCCTCATTGTCCTCTTCCTCCTAAAAAAATCTCTCCTTTGGGTATTTGTGGGTTGTCTGGGTCTTAGATTGATTCCTGATGTACTGGCCGCAGAATTTCCTGTTGCTGGTTCGTCTGTTGTTTCTACATTATCTGATTCAGAACTACTTGGATCACTCGTAGATTTGTTGGGTCTTTGTGTTTGGTTACGATATTTGTCAGCCTAAGTATATACCTCGTTATTGAGATAATCATAAGTGTCTCTCTTAAATTTTCTGGTTTTGCGTGATTCGAGATCTTGCTTGTATCCGTCCAACTTATCGTTGATGTCAATCAGTATCTCAGCAAATGATTCTGCATCTGTTAATTCAGTTATATCTTTAGACAAGTTGTCAATCTCTTTCTCCAATTGTTCAATATTGCCAGAGTTCTTTGATTGTTAGAAGTATCGGGTCTAGAGAACATTTATTTAAGATTTGCTCCCATTTTTCGACAAACTCTCTATTTTCTTTACATAAAGTCGGTCGTAAAGGAATTCTAAGTCCTCTGGGAATCCGTTGTGCTTTGTAGTAACGGCTAAGGGTCACCACTTGTAATTTACGGTTGATGAGCTTCCTTATTGAATATTCCAATTGTTTAATTTTACTTTGGGGGTCTTTGGTTGTAGTATGCACCGTTTCTTTTATGAGACCCAGTATGGCATCTGCCTCCTCGGCTGAGAAGCCAAGTGTGGTAGCTCTATTATCTGTTAGGAATTCTACGTCTTCATATGACATGATGGTGTGCACTAGCCCAAGTACGATCACAGATGTGAAAGATAAACTGTGGGATTGGTGGTAAGCTATGCACTACACTCTGTTTTTAATTAAAATTTATGTTCAAAAATCAAAAATAGCTCCTTAGTAATTTGGGTTGCAAACCCGCTGGAAAGAGTGTCTCCGTGATAAAACACTGCATAGAACGTGATGTGAACAGTGTCCGGTTAAAGTACCTGAATCAAAACTGGTGTCCAGTTAAAGTACCTAAATCAAAAGGATTGAATGCCAAAGGTGAGTGCATTCGACCGAAAACAAAAGAATCGAATTTCTTTTTTTTAAAAGGATATATATTTTTTTTGCTATAGTTTAGCTAATAAAAGGTGTTTTTACACCCAAAACGGGGGTTTGGGTGGGGGAACCCCAAAAAAAAAAATTCAATCCTTTTTTTCGGCTGAATTGACTTGACCCTTTTGTCATTCAACCCTTTTGAGTCGATACTTTTACCTATAACCGGTGTGAACAGGTGGAGGTGCATGATTTGTGATAGAGTTGAGATGAGAGGAGATCCATGAGAGGGCTGTGTTTCTGATTCCAAGTGTTTGTAGCATGTCTAGTAGGATAGTGTGATCGATGGTATCGAAGGCTGCGGAGAGGTAAAGTAGGATGAGTACAGCGCAGCCTTCAGCGGTGGCTGTTCTTTTTAGGTTGTCCCAGATGAAGACTAGCAAGGATTCTTTTCCCCTGAGCGGCCTGAAGCCCTATTGCTCAAGGTCTATGAGGTTGTTGGCTTTGGTGAATAAGCCAAGCTGCTTGTATGCTGCACGGTCCATGAATTTGACCATGAAGCGTGTGTTGGAGATTAGCCAGTAGTTGTGGGGGAAGAGTGGGTTGAGTGTTGGTATTTTGACGATGGGTTTGATGTAGGAGGTTTTTAGGGCTTCCGGGAATGATCCTGATATGAGTGAGTGGTTTAGGATTGAACATGCAATACTACCTGCACAGGTTGAGGCTAGGATATTTTTAAGGAGTGTGGGCAGGCAGGGGTCTTCAGGGGAGCCTGAAGGGCGGCTATCTGCTATGAGTTAATGGAACTCATGGTGTGAAATGGGAGAGACAGCGTCGAAGATTTGTATCAAGGGTGGGCGAGGCGGATTTGACAGAGGTCAGCCTGTGAGCGGGCAGGGGGCATGTGTTCCAGTTTAGAGATGATGGCGGAGTCTGTCAATAGCGACGTTGTGGAAGTGTAATACGGTCTTGCTTGGGAGAGGGGGGGGCGGTGGCTCAAGCACGCTGGGGATTTGAATTCGGATAGGATTCTGTGCAGTTCCTTGCTCAGATTTCTAGCATTTAGGATTCTGTTTACATAGAATGTTTTCTTGTTTTTTCTGATTTCCCGTCTGTAAGCTCTGGTTGTTCTTGCTATGGCGGTTTTGTTCTGGGCTGTAGGGTTGGTTCTCCAGTTCCTTTCCAGGCGGTGCTTGAGGGTTTTTTAGTGATTTTAGTTTGGCGGTGTACCTGTCACGCTCACCTGGTCTCCACGGGGGCGTAGCACATAGTCGTATGATCGATATCTTTACTGGCGTAGTTTTGATGGTGTCTTCTCCCCTGTTATCTCCCCAGGAGGAGTTAGCCTGCAATGTTGAAACAAGATTTAGCAAATGAGTGGGTTGGTCCCACTTCCTGCAACCTCCTGATGCCCGACACCTCTCTGGCTCACCTTTGAGTTTGGTGAGTTAGGCTCTCCGTCCTGCTTGACCTTCAGCAGGGGCGCAGGAGGTTCAGTCTCTCTGGGCACAGTTACTTCACTGTTCCTGAGTGCCTGTTGCTGTGTTTCGGGAATGCTTGGATTACTCAGGTAAGTCTTTATCCCAATGACAGCTTGGTATAGATGCTCGAGTCTTATTGTTCCAAGGTTTAAACCTGTTTTGTCTTTCTTGCAGATGCGGTCTCGTACGGAAGGTTAGAAGAAGAATTTACTCTCCTAGAATGCTGAACTGGTTGTCTCCAGGTGAGTATGAGCGCGGATGAGTGGCGCTGGATGGCTGAACAATTGTTAGTTTTTGTATTGTGCGCGACTAACCTGCTGTTTTCTGTTCCCTTTTTGCAGGCGCAGCGCGACCCCAAGATGAAGAATGGAAGAACCGCTCTGAAGTAACCCGGAGGAATGCAGAATCCCAGGTGAGTATTGGATGCCTGCGCAGAAGTCCTTTTCCAACGGGGCGGCGATCGGAAGTCCAGCTGGAGACAGGACCGATGGACGGAATTGCAGGTAAGGCCTTTGTCGCTGAAGTAACACCTGTTTCTCTCCTTTTCTTCTTCCAGGCACCGATGGATTGAAATCTCGGACGGGCGTGGCTACCGAAACTCGAGGACAGAGCAGTCACAGTGAGCGTTACGCTGGAGGAGTGCAGAATAATGCGAAAGTAGTCCCTTTACCACACCCTGTCTTCTCAGGAAAAGTAGTCCCTCTGCCACACCCCGGATATACAGAAGGCTCAGCCTCACTAGGCAGATTAAATAGTTCCATAAATTCAGCCCATTTCATGAGCCTGGCGCCAACGGCGCCAGGACTTAGTCCATGAGGCTCTGGGGCACTTTCTTGGGGGCTGACAAGTCCTTCTGGGTGACAGGGACTGGGGTGGGCCCAACAGCTCCAGGGGTTTCGGAGCATGCATCATGACAGTACCCCTGGGTGTTGATCCTGATCTCTGAGAGGTCAGTTTGGTTGGGTAAGGGGTGTAAGTGAGTTTGTAAGCTAGATGTCGTGGTGGTGGGTGAGACTTGCAGTTTTCCATGAGTGATTCTTAGTCTGTGGTGTTGGTTGAGGTGTCCTTAATTATTAGTGGGAATTGGTGTTTGTGTAGTATCGCAAGTCCTCTGCCCCTTTTCGATCTTTTCCATACAGGAAGGTTGTAGCCGGATGGGAAGGCCTCCTGCGCAATGGGCTCGTAGTTGTCAGCAAACCAGGTCTCAGTAATGAAAAGGATGTCTGGGTTTTCTTCTGTGATGAGGTAAGAGATGTGGAATTTTTGTAGACTGACCTGGCATTGATGAGTATGCAGGATAGTTGGTGTGGTGTCCTTGTAGGTGCTGGGTTGGTAGGGCTGTGGTGGTAGGGGGGGGCAAAGAGGTGGGCGGAGCTGGGTGAGGGAGGTTGCAGTGTGGAGAAAGTGGAGCATCAGGAGTGGGATATGAAGGGAATAGGGCTAGGACCTAGTTGGGTGTATGTGGGGAGGTATGGGTCCTATAATGGTGGCAGTCTTTGCAATCTGGGCTGGCGTAAGGGTGATGCTAGGAGGGGCATCAAGTGCATTTGGCTCAGGCCTTTCCTTGACTTTTGGACTGTCAAAGGGGTGTGGGTATGAGTGGGAGGGGCTGTGGAACTTGGTTTTTGGCCAGAGCTGCTCTTGCTGCGCTGAGACAGGGGAAGCGCGAGTTGGAGGTGCAATGTTCGGAAATGGAGTGAGTTGATGGTGCGGGTGAGTGGATGGTAGCAGGGGTTGTGTGACACCGGTTTTATATGTGTAGTCTGGTATGTTCCGGGGGACAACATTCTCTGCTCCCTCTCTCCATCTTGCCGCTCTTTATTGAGCGGAGCAGCGGGATCTGAGTGGGGGGGGGGGTTACATTCGTTCGTCCTGCTCCCCCCGAGACTAGTGCTAATCCAGTTCCAAGATGGATTCCAAAATCAGTGGTGCTGGCTCTGGGAAGAAAGATAACTGCATCTGAGCGAGAGTGGCCCGTGGCACCTGACAATGATCCACAGCCAGAGCTAATGGCATCCATAGAAGATAAGGGGTGTCATTTGATGGAGGGGCCATAGCTTGAAGTGGTGGAGATTATCCTACAGAAGAGCAAGAAGCAGGATCAAGGGAAATGTGAGCGCCTCTTCGCCATTTGGAAAGTGGAAGATGAAGAAATGATGCAGCATATTAATGCAGAGAAAGGTCAAGACAATGCATTTCAGTGCCTGACATAGACGGCCCTGTGGCCCACGGCAAAAAAAGGTTGGCACAAGCACATGTAAATTTGTGAGACTCATTGGAAGAAAAAACAGAAAGAGGTGCCAAAGAAGGAGCAGTTCAAACAGATGGATGTGAAAGAGACACAGAGGGAAGAATGGCTGTCATTTGTTCTCCATGGACTGCTGAGAGTTTTCAGCGACCAGGTATTCACCATGCAAGATGCTACTTTGGGGTGGGGGGGGAATATGACCAGCACTTAAAAGGTGCTGCTGACACTGACTGCGGGTGCACCTAGGGACTGGGAGGTACTGGAGGGTTACTATATACAGGACAGTAAGGGAGACTTTAACTTGGACAGTGCAAACAAACATGACAGACACATAAATGGGGTGTTGCTGAATGTGAGTGACAAGGATGCTAAGAGCTAGAAAGGGCAAGACATGTAGTTATGCCTGTTTTGGGTATTTTAGATGCACCATAGATTATGGCTGATGCTAATAGGTGCCAGTGCTTATGCAATACAGTATAGTGAATGGATTTAAATGAGTAAAAACATAAATAAACTGTCTTAGTTTGGTAATGTTTTTTATTTTCTTGCTTCCTTATTAAGTAAGAATAGTGGTTAGCGATCCATAGATAAAATAAGAAGAGATGAAAAAAAAGTGGGCACATGTTACCTGGCACATTTCTGACTCTGCACTTTCTTTTGTTTCGAGATACATCACATCTGAAGCAGGAAGACTGGCCTAATGATTTGGCATAAGGACTGGCCTAAAAATGTAACGGCCATGAAAGCAGATGCCGCAGGCAACCATCAGAGCAAAACCAGCCGAGCTAGCTGTGGAATGCCTGCCAGGCCTCAGAGATGGGTATCCATAGCCCTCCCTCTTCGACATCGTACACAGCACAGTTCTGAAGCTGCCAAGGTTGATAAGAGCCTGCCTTGCAAAGACAATCTGAAATGTACTTGATTCCCTCTCTTCGTCAAAATGACCTGTTATGAATACGTACGGCTAATGGGAGGAGATTAACATGTAGCTTTGCATTGTACATAAGTGTGAGCCAGGCCTGGGAGGGGGCAGAGTCGATGCAGCCCTCCAGAGCCTGGTGTGTGTGTTAACATTACAGCGCTTTTACACCACTTCTGGCTTTGTGTATTATTTGTGGCCGAGTGCCAAGTGCCCCAAATGCCTGAGACGGTGTGAGGGAGCTGGATTTGCACTAGTCTGGAGGGGAGGGAGTATGAACAAATGTAACAGGGAGGATCGCGAAGGGGTGGTCTGGCAAGGAGGGGGGATAGGTGGGGTTTAAGGGTTGCAGGTTGATGAGCTGCAGGGATGGGGTGATGGGCTGTGTGTTGGTGGTGATTGAATTCGGCAGTGGTTGGTTACATCAGGCCTACCAGTGCACCAGCATGGTGCTCTGCTTTGACCAGTGTGTGGCATGGTCTGTCTAGTGGGATGGGAGTGCCAGATTGTGTCTGAGGAGACTTGCAGTTCCAGCTGGGATACCATGCTAGATATGGGAACTTACCCGGTCTATGGCACCTGTTCAGGGCAGTTGAGTGGATTTCACAGGAAAGCCTAGGTTTAACAGTGTTTCATAGATAATAGTGATTGTGGGATCCCAGCTAGTGTTTCTAGAGGTCTTAGCCCCACAAGATGGTAGGCAGTAATCAGACCGTACCTATGTTTGAGATTTCTAGACGGTTGGAGAAGGCCTGGGCTTCAACGAATGGCAGACGTGAGAACAAAGCAACTAAACTAGAGATTTCTAGACGGCGGGAGAGACATATGTTTCATGAAATGGCAGATCTAAACACACCTAGATTTGAGACTCGTAGATAGCGGGAAAAGGGCCTATGTCTCACGCATGGCAGATGCAGACGCACCTAGATTTGAGACTCCTAGATAGTGGGAAAGAGGCCTATGTTTCCCAAAATGGCAGATATATACACATTCACACTTGAAGCTCCTACATAGTGGGATAGAGGTCTGTTTCACAAAATGGCAGATGTGAATACATTCACATTTGAAGATCTTAGATACTCGGCAGTGTTGTCTGCTTTTGGTTGTATATGTGAAAGTGTGCTTGAGTTAGTAGACTGTTAGGTTGTTCTGGTGTTGATGGGTGGCTGCCTGCTTACACCTGCAGACACTTTTTGGGGCTGCTTCTTTGGGGTTGCCCTTTGCCTTGGGCCCTTCGCCAATAGCTGCCTGGGCAAGACTGCCCTGAGGGTTTGCTTGAAGTGTCTCACCTAGCCAATCGGGGCCTAGAGGCGGGAGCCTCAATCCACAACAAGGAAGTGGGGCGGGAGGAAGGGAGAGCTTGGAGCGCAGCCGAGTTCTAATGCTCACAAGCACAAATAGTTTTATGTCCTTGAAGGAGTTGACCTTGAGGTATAGCTCTGTCTGCGTATTGGTGAATGTTTGTGGCTCGTATACCTCCCAGTGGTTCAATGTATAGATTGAAGCTCATTTGGGAGAGGATGGAACTCTGCAGGACTCCACAGGTGACTCGTAGCATTGGGGATATAGAGTAGTCCATCTGAACTGCTGGCAGTTGGCAAGGTAGGACTTGAACCAGCGTAGTACAAGGTTGCGGATCCCAGTGCGCTGATATGGGGTGTCGTGAGCACCTGGCAGTCTACTGTGTCGAAAGCGTCTGCAAGGTCGAGTAAAACCAGGAGGCAGGGGTGGCCGCCGTCAAGGATGTTCAGGGAGTTGTCAACCGCATGTATGGTTGCTGTCTCCATGATGCATCTGGGTCTGAACCCGGATTGGTAGGTTTGGAGGAGATTATTGTTGTGTTGCTGCAGTTGCTTGGCTACAGCTTTCTGAAACTTACCTTGGAAGGGAAGATGGGCGATGGGTTGACAATTACCTAGGTTGTTGGGATCCAGAGTTTTTTTTTTTTTTAGTAGAGGGGAGATTTGTCCTGTCTTTATGGTTGATGGGCAGGTTCCTTGAGTTAGGGCGCAGTTGATGATCTGCAGGTTGGGAAATGCAGCTTTTGCAGGGAGTGTTTTGAGGATGATGCTGGGAGATTTCACGAGAAGGGACGTTTGTTGGGTCTGTGGATGCAGAGCGTTTCTATGTGCAGTCGAATCTTGCTGATTTTTGTCGTTGAAGGTGTTGATGATGATGGATTTTTCGATGGAGTGTGGTATGGAAGTGTCGGGCAGTTCTTGACCGCTTTGAAGAGGGCTCTGCTTTTGTTGTTGGACTCTGTTATGGTGTTCTGATAGTAGGAGGCCTTGGCTTTGTTGATTAGTTGTCGGTAGGTTGCTTGGATTTCCTTGAGCGCCAGGTCGAATGTAGTCTTGGAGTTGTGCCAGATTTTCTCCTGTTTCCTGATGACTCTTGCTGAGGTTGAGTTCTTGCATCAATGTGTTAGAGCTCCGGACGGTATTCTGGGCTCCCAAGTCTTTTCAACGCCAGCTACAGGGGAAGGTGATGTGCATCTTTACGGACAACACATCCACCATCTACATCAGGAACCAAAGGGGACCTGTTCTCCCATCCTCTCCAAGGAAGCTCAAGCACTGTGGCACTGGGCCGTAACTTAGAGGATGTTACTCATTCTACTTCACATGGCCGTGATCTACAACACCATCACAAATTCCCTCAACAAGGAGCTGTGATCCTGCCATGAGTGGGAGCTCCATCAGGATCAGGTTCTTCGACTATTCTCAAGATGGGGCCAACCTCAGATCGAATTGTTCGCCTTGGCGGCCAACTCCAAGTGCAACCAGTTTGCCAGCAGTTTTCCTCAAGCCAGGAGTCTAGGGGACGCGTTCTCCGATCCCTCTTCTACAGGTACTCGATGCACTCAGAGCTGGTGCAGGATGTTTCTAATTGCCCTGGCATGGCCATGTCAAATCTGGTTCCCTGACCTTCTGCATGAGACAGTGGCACCTCCCATCAAGCTCCCCCACTCCCCCCTTAAAGACCACCTATCCAGGGAATGAGGAGCTGTCCTGCATCACGACCCAGCATCCCTGAAATTGAGGGTCTGGCTCCTGTAGCCTTAGAGTTTGGACACTTCCTTTTCCCCTTAAATTGCAGCCGGACGGCAAGTAGTGCTGTGAATCTACTCCGAATGATGTCCTTATACATACATTTCATCCCCAGTGCACATTTGTAAATGAGACCCATGCTTGGCGTGAATTGGTCCACAGTGGTCACAAGCAAGGTGGGATTCAGAGAATCTAGTGGCTGTTTCTTTAAAGATTGTTCATTCTCAGTAAACGGTTGCCTCTGATGTCCCTCAAATGAGGCGAACAGCAGCGCCATCTTATTGGTTTCGGTTAACATCTGAGGTCCATGAAATTGCAGGTGTCACAAATACTCTAGAACACACAGTAGAAGGATTTTCATTAAATTGCTTTCATTGGGTCTCGAAAAAATCTGCTCCTATCCAGAAGTATAGCCCGACTTTAACAAGTGGAACCCAATGCTAATGTAGTTGGGACAAACCCTCTCCCCTCCCCCACATCTGAGAAATGTCTTATTTCTTTTTGTGTGTTCAAATGGGGTATTTTTACAGCACACGCTCTGTGACAAATTAGCACAAAAAAAGCCGTACAGTTTACAAACAGTTTTGTAGGGTAAGGCATGAAAAATAAAATCTGTTAAATGCCAAGCTAACAATGCACAGGAACATTTTCTAACACATTCCCGTAATGCTTTTGCCCTTTGTGTGCCAGTATTCTCACAGTGTAAACCGTTACATGCTGATTGTGCCCATACATGTCCATGCTGGCCCACATATATATCCTTACATTCCCTTACAAGAACATACACATTTGCTTTGCCCATAATACCAGTAAAGCTACTATAACAGAAAAAGTTCATTCCGGCCAATATATGCTAGTATCCCCATGTAAGAACACACTCCTATTGGCTTTGCCTTAATGGCAGTGAAAAAAAAGCCCATGCTACAGTCGGAAAACATTTCCTTGCTGGCGGCCAAACAAATGCTCCCCAACCACCCACCCCATATAAGAACACTCATGATGCATTTACCCAGTAACGCTAGTGAAAGAAAATGCCATTTCACAGGCAGAAAACCATGCCTGGCGGACTGCAAAATTTCCTCCCACACCTAATATAAGAATTCATGTTACCTTTGAGAATGACACCAGTACAAAATGCCATGCCACCGTATGAAAACATGCCGTCTCCTCCCCCATGTAAGGACATAACATGTCTTTGCCTTTAAAGCGGGTGAACCATTCCATGCCACAGTTTGAAGACATCCAAGCTGCCAGAACCTTTGCAATATCCTCCCTCTAAGCTACCCACTCCGTAATAACTCACTTTGGCTTTGCACAAAAATGCCAGTAAAACATGTCATGCCCCTGTCAGAAAATGTTTATGCACCATGGGGCTCCAGTCTCTTATGCGTGTGCGCACATATACATTCACCCATCAGTCACTCACCCACACAGCCTCTGTTTTTCACACTGTATTCTCATTCACAAGCGCACTTGCACCCATGCATACGTGTGCACGTAGGCCCCCTTGCATAAATAAGAGCCCTTGAACACCCCTTTGCATGCAAGCATATAATCCTTACACACACAAACAAAAATGATTTATTCTTTTTCCTTGCCTGTTTCCATCAGGAGTCAACACAATGCCTCCTCAGCTGCTCTTCGGCCCTCTGGCTCCATGTAGAAAGTAATCATGGCATACTTCCTAGATCCTGGCATGTGCGGAAGAGCCAGAGAGAGACCATTGCTGCTCAGCTGAGACTTTGACATCTGTAAATGCCCACACAGTGCTGCTAAATGGGCATTTGCAGATTGTGACCGGGCCTTGCCTGCACAGGCCCTATCCTGTATACACCTGTCCCTCATCTTCCCTGTGTCTCCTTTCACCCTAGTCCAGGCTTCCCCTACCCTCCAAGGTATTCCCTAGTACTCGTATGTCCCGTCCCCTTTCTTCGATCCTTGTGGGCATCCTCTAACATGGGGACGGCACCTGAACTTTTGGCAGCAAAAAATTGAGCTTCCCCTCTTTAAATTTAGTATTGCGCGTAACCTCGGTCGTGGGAGTGCCCCAGCACCTAACCTCAGTCCCCTTTTCCACACAGACTCTGTCCGATCAGGCAGCCAGTGCACAGACTTTTTTAGCTCTCAGCTAGCTCCCTGTTTTGATGTTTTCAATCTCATTTGACTTCCCTTCAATGCCTCGCCTCCCCAGCGCATGTCGGCTGCAGGAGGATTCACGAGATGTGCCTCATGCGACTGCTCGTTCCCGACCACCGCTGGGACACATGTTCGGCTTGCAGTGCTCTCGATCATAGGGTTTAGAAGAATAGTTTGTCGCGGTGGAGCGAGATCTTCCACACTTCTTCTCCGCTCCACTTTAAGGACTTTGTCTCCAGGACCTCTCATCAAGACAAGCTAGGCCCTCTGTTCAGTATGGCTCCAAAGCACGGCGACACCTTCCCCATGTTTCCCACGAGTAGGGGTTCCTCGGATTCGGGTTCTGGCAGGGCCGGGCCTCTAAGGCTACTGCCTCCCAAGCAGAGGGACCCAGGGGCAGACCTGTGGCCATCCTGGCTACCGGCTCCCAAGCTGGGGGGCTCATCGGTCCTACCGGGCTGTGGCGATCAGGTTTGACCTCTCCTACCCCGAGTGGTAAGGAATCGAGTGCCACCTCCAAGAGTCTGTCCTCTGTACAATCCAGTACGGCTACCTGCCCAGGTGCCGAGGGCTTCCAGCCTAACGGAGCTTGCTCTGACATCGTGAGTCAGGGCGTTACAACTACCGGCCAGCCAGCTGAGGACTCTGCACCTACCAGCGTGATCTCTGAAGTCTACTCTTCCGATTTATGGTGCAAGACCCAAGCTTTATCCTCCTGTGTCTGTGGCTCAGGGCCTTTGCGCCCTGCCTCCCAGGGCGTGGCGCAGAGCTTCAAAATGACGGAGAGGCACGTAGCAGAGCCTGCCAGACTGGTAGCCATCTTGGATCCAACTCAGGGCTTGCCCGTGCTTTCACCCATCGGGTGGGCTTTGCAAGATGATACAATCCGGTGCCGCTTCCAGAAGGAAGGAGACTGGTATGTTACAGGCTTCTGGTCTCCTCAGGGATACATCTACACATCACAGCCTTACGGCTACATGCCCCGGGCGCCTCTGCGCTTTGACCTGCAGCTGTTGCTCAGCACCTCGGAAGGCCGGCCCCTAGGAACCCAGCTGCTAGTGAGGAACGCTTCAAGTGCTTACTCTTACATTCCCCTCAGATGAAGGGGATCCTGAAGAATATAGTGAATGTCATCCCGCAGGTGGTGCCTCCTCAGCACCCTCATCTGGGTACTCCTGATCCTCCAGCTCTGCCGGTTCTACTGCCGGTCCTTCCCCCGGTCCAGGCCCTACCAGTTGTTCAGACCCCTCCATCTCCTCTTGTATCACCGCCTATCCTTCAACAGCCATTGGACCTGGCTCTGGACTTAGCGGGGACTCAGTCTGCACCTGTATCCAGGTCCCGGACTCCACTCGGTCTGTGAAAAGGGGGGTGGGTGGAGGTGACGTCCAGTATGATCAGCCCTCTTCCTCCTTTGAGGCCTTTTATGACACTCTTCAGGGCCTGGTGAAGTTCTTGACAGTCCCTATGCCCGAGGAAGCCACTCTGGGGTGCTAGCAGAGGTTTTGGGCAAGCGCACCATGATCCGGTCTGGCATACCTCTCTAGAAGGATGTCCTACAGGTGGCGAGAAAGGTCTGGGAGAAGTTAACACCCAGATGAACAAGAAGCTGGACAGCAGGTTCAGGCTGACGGACGGGGAACCAGTCCTCCTGGCCTCCCACCCGCAGCTGCATTCTTCAGTGGTGGCTGCAGCCTCATATTCTAAACCATAGTATTTGTCGTCATCCTTCATGGGAGCCACCTCCAGTTGCCTTTCCAAGGAGGTCAAGGTCATAGTCTTTGGACAAGCTTTGTTATTCCGTCTCGGGACTGCATCTGCAGCAAGCTAATGCAAATGCCCTGTTGGCTGTGGCTTTCCATAAGCTGTGGCGGAAGCTCTGGGGAATTTCTGCCCGACTTTCCTTCTCACAAGCAAGCCTCCTTCAAGGCCGGTCTGGCAGATGCCCTGGCCATTCGCGCAACCTCATGGAGTCTACACAGCCGGTAGAGGGCTGTGTCTTGAGGACAACAGTTTGCTGCTAAGTTCTCTGCTGACATGCAGGCACGTATCCTAGATCTGCCCTTCGAGGGTGTGGACCTGTTTCATTCGTAAACTGATGACCAGTTGACAAAGAAGAAAACCTCCACTCAAACCAACAAGTACTTGGCCATCCAGACGAAGCCATGAGAGAAATACTTCCCTCAGTCTCAGCGCAGGACTGAGTTCAAACCCTGCACTTTTTCTGGCTTCACAGAGTTACCGTGGTACACAGAGGCCTGACCGGTTGCCCATCAACAGGAGGAAGCAGCAGAGGACTTTGAGCTGGTTTTTGGCTCCCCCTCCTCTGCTCCTGCCTCTGACGCCCACAAGCAGTGATGTCAAGATCAGGGAACAAGGCTCGCTGGGGGGTGGGGGAGTTTGACTTTTTTTCAGGACACCTGGAAGCATGTTTTCGACAATCCGTGGATCCTATCCGTAGTCTCAGCCGGCTTCAGACTTCCTCTTTCTTTCCCTCTACCATCCTCTCCTCCTCTTCATCAGATAAAGGTCCCCCTCCCATTTTTGGGAAGCCGTTCGCTCTTGAAGATGCAGACGATGGAACCGGTTCCTCTTTCAGACTAGGGCTCTGGGTACTATTCCAGAATTTTTGCAGTAATCAAGAACAACCAGGCTGGCCTGTGGGTTTCCCTGGTCCTGTCATTTCTAAAACTGTCTTTACAGCTAGAACACTTCAAGTTGATTACTCCCACGCACTTAGCCGAGTCTCTGTGCAGGGGCTGGATGTGTTCCCTAGACCTAAAGTATGCATACCTACATGTACCCATCTACCAACCGCATCAGAGGTTTCTGCGGTTCACGATTATGTCGTATCATTTTCAGTTCAAGGTGCTGCCCTTTGACCTGAACCCAGCCATTCGTGTCTTCACGAAGGTGATAAACGCAGTGGCGGTCCTTCTCTGCTTGGAGGGCCTTCATTTGTACCCTTATTTGGAGGACTGGCTTGTGAGCGTGGGGGTCACCCCACGGTGTGGTGCACTCCTGCCAGATACTGGCGGATAGCCTTCATCAGCTGGGGTTCTCCCTCAACAAGTCAGTTGTGCCCATCCCAGGACCTGGTCTTCCTAGAGGTGCATTGGAACACGACCGTTCAGTGGGTGTCCCTCCCCCCCCAAGCCCGAGAAGCTCCTGTCCCTCTGCAAGGCAGTGGGGCACTTTCTGGCCATATTGACCACCTCAGCATCTGCTGGCCCCGATAGATTCCTGCATGCTCACGTTACAGCATGCTCATCTCAAGATGAGGAGCCTCCAGCTTCATCTGGTGGCCAACTGGGCGGTGGTGGGGACGACTGACTCCTTCCTTTCGCGCTGTTGCGACTACTCTGGAGGGATACTTGATTCATGGTGCATGGTCCAGGACGGAAGCCCTCCTACATCTCAATCTGCCCAGGGCAGATTGAGCCCTTGGCCCTCAAGCGTTTCTGCCCCTCATCAGGGACAGGTCTGTTCTGGTCAGGACAGACAGGACTACTATGTTGTACCCCCCCCCCCCCCCCCCCCAAAACCGCCATACCCCCACACCTCTGTCGGGAAGCATTATCGGAGATCCTAGTTTTCGGAACTGCTGCACTTGTGCTACCAGGGTCCCATACACCGTCCGATCTCCAGCAGGGGATTTGCTGATGCAGCGGTGCGTTGGAACATCCGGACCCAGCCAAGCTGGCCTGGTTCCTGACCAGCTGAGTCTTCAGTGTTAGGGAGAATTCTCATTCTATGGCTAATTTCCCTTACCTAGTGAGTCGCTTAGCAGCTTTACTGGATTTCTGGAGTTTAATTTTCGCACCTGGTAAGAGTGTGAGCTTTCCCCCCCCACTCTTACCTGTGTTTTCCATGTGTATTTCAACTGTTTGTGATTGTGGACTCTGGAGTACACCACTTCAGTAGCCCCACTCTGTGTGTCACACAGCACCTTCAGTGCAGTGACACAGGGTTGTCTCTTAGACTTCCCACAGACTCCATTTTCTGGGGCTTACTACTGTCCACCAGAAAAGGGTAAAGTTGCCATTAACTTTACATAGTCACTTTAACCACGGATCCAGTACACCCCATCTTATATGGAGTATTGGAAAGGGTTAATTCTTAGCCCTTTTTATCTGTGCCTCTTGGAGCATTGTTTCGCTCCCTTAACATTAAGACTTGGCTGGTAGCAGTGGTACCTACCCTAATATTCCTACCGCGATTATATTACATAACGTGGTAACGTTTTAAGCTATTTTAGTAGTCTCGAACTTTAAATCCGCTTGCCCAAATACTTTTTATTTCGGCTCCGGTTGGGTTTAATCGCCATTTCTTTTTAATATCCTTCTTGGGTCTTTCTTTGCGCGGGAAAACCAGGTTTGCCTCCTTTGTTTGCCAACCTTTGGCAGGCTTCTGACCAGAAGCCCTCCTTTGGCGTCTGGGTGTCTAGGTGGGCTGAATGTGAGGGAGGGGTGTAGTCGCCTCCTGCACAGGGTCTCCTTGGAGACCCAAGTCGCACTTTGTGTTGATTGGCTGAGGTGGTTGTCCGGGCTGGACAACCCCCCTGCTGAGTGATTGGCAGCCAGGGTGTGTGAATGGGGGATTTTGGCATAAAAGGCAGGACTCTTGGGCTAGAAGTCAGTCGCCACTGGAACTGCAAAGAACCGAAGAGAAGCAGAGAAGAAGACGGCTGCTGCAACCCCAAGTCCCGGTGAAGTCCTGCTGCAGTACTGAGCTATCTACCCTTCAACGACAAGAGAAGATCCAGTCTGGAGTCTTCATCCCTTGAGCCTGTTGGGATCAACCAGCTCACCCTTTATTCAGTCAGAGAATCCTCTCCCGGGTCGAAATCGCTGCTTTGCTGTAGTGGTCTGGATAGCCATCAGAAGAGCCCTCTCCTGATTTAAAAGAGCGCAACTTTTATTCATGGTTGTCTTTTTCGCTGCTGCTGGCCTCCACCCTGGGTAGTGCAGATCGCTCCAGACGTCTTTCTTGTCCTCACGACTGAAGCCGCAGGAACCCTGAGTCTGCAGGAACTACCAGGAACAACTGCCGTGGCACCAGCTTTTCTCCAACGGAATAAGGTACTGTGCACATTTGGTCGTTCTGTCTGACCATCCGGAATCGGGGTGAACCCTTTTCCTCCTCGAAGATTTGTTCCTCCTTCCTTCCCTCTTATAACTTTTCCTTCCATCTGACAATATCTAAGTACTCTTGGCATCTCGAATCTCGAACTGTTCAACGTGTGATCCTCGAGAACTGAGCATCTGCTCCATTGACACTGGCGCAGGCCTATTGACTTTAATCTGTATCTTTGAACAAGTCCTCCGATTCCCTTGCCTTGACTAAAGTATTGCTTGTGATTTTATCCACTTTTCCCTTGTTTGAAATTCTAAAGTACAAAGTGTGTTTTAACTTCGTGAGCATTTCTATTCGCGGGTACGCGTTAGTATCGCAACACCGGTCTGTCAAATCCTAATGTACTTACCTTGAATTTGCTGGAACAAGTGGAATTGGTTGTGTGTAGTGTATTTTACATGTGGTTTTGAATTTATAGAAGTGAAGTGAACAGATGGTTTATAATGTACTTATATTTTTTTACCTGCAACCTTGAGTCAGTGTTTGCTTGAGTCACAGTAATTGTGGGCCCTTTGTGTAATCTTTGCTACTGCTCATATACTCTTGAGAAGTCTGGCTGCTCCACTACTGCTACCACTTCAACAGTGTAGTACAGGCTTGTACCAAAGGTGAACTTGAATTGACACTTGTAGTCTTAATTGTGTGTAGTGGTCCCTAAGGGCACTGCACAGGATTCTGCCTAACATTCAGCATACTAAATTTTCGGGTGACAACTGGGACATCGTTCAGGAGGCCCTTGACTCAGTCCCAGTATGAGTAAATGGACTAGGCTCTGCCATTGGGCTCGTGATAAGGGTCTTATCCCTGTCCACTGGATGACGTACACGCCTTTTCAGCACACCAGACTGTGGAGTTGAGGTGGATATGTGCCGCACCTACTTTGCGGACATTGGGACTTGCAAGAATTCCCCTGATCATGTGTTTTCTGCGGCCAAGCCTGTGGTTAAGGCCCACTTTAAGGGGGTCGTCTGGGATTTTTCCACCATTGCATAGGCTGCATTCGGGCCGGGACCTCAATGTGGTTCTTGCACCTTTGCAGCGCAAGCCTTTCGAGCCGATGGCCTCTTTGGACATCTGCTTGGTGACACTAAAGACAGTACACCTACATCCCATCCCCTTTCCTCCTTACTGCATGGGCGTCCCTCGCTAGGGACAGGAGATGGAACCTTTTTCACCAGAAAAAACCTTCCTCTTTAAATTTAGAGGCGCGCTGGGGCATGGCACTGGGAGCATGCGCTCCCCTGACTCCGCCCACCAGCGCCAGTCCCCTTTTCCACGTCGACAAGAACGGCTGATTTCACCAGCACTCCTGGGTTTGGCTTCGGCCTTGTAATACCACGCCCTATTTCCTAGATACTTTCTTTTGTCTTCTATCTGTTTTATCAATCAGGTACTCGGTCCTATGGTGCCACGCTTCTCCCCGGTGCATGTTGACATCAGCTGGCTTCAGCAGGTGTCCAGCCTCCGAAGGGCTCTTCCCTACGCCTGACCCCCATGCTGTTTGCCTCTGCTGCCTTGGACCCGTCCACGGCTGGGAGGGTTGTACCTCGTGCGACACACTCGTGCCGCATGCTCTCAAGAACAGGTTAGCTTGGTGGAGGTAGATCTGCGATAAGTCGCTTCCAGAAACAAGTCTAGGCCCAAGATGGGGCCGCTTTTTTCCATCGCCCCACGTAAGGGCAACTCATTCACAAGGAAACCTCAGAGTGGGAGGAACCTCTTAGGTTCTCACACCAGCACTGGTACCAAGGCTATTTCGGCTACCGGCCATCAGGCTGAGGGGTCATTAGATCCTTACGGCGACAGTGCTGAGGGACCACAAAGTTGTTTTACCAGGTGTACACCCGAGGGGCTATGCCCAAGTAACGGTCAGATGGCCGAGGGGGCGCCTTCACGCAGCACTACCAGCGGTACTGCTGAGGGCAACACCCCTAACGGACCCCGTCCTGAGGTGCAGGGTAGGTCTCATGCTCCACCGCCAAGAGTCCTGGAGGAGGGCAGGCCCAGCGTGCCAAGCACCACGTCTTTGACATGTTGCATGCAGCTTGACAAGATGGCTGCCGTGTCAGGCAAGATGGCCGCTCGTCCGATACTGCTCCTTGGTGTGGAGCAGGTGGAAGAACGATTTACAAGTTGGAGCTGGTGGCCTACAGCTTATCCATCAGCATCGCGGTGCAGATTTACCCCGCAACCAACAAGACAGAGTACGCACCGGCCCCAGCAGCCGCCTGCTACCCTGTCATCACCTGCCACCCCACTGACCTGTGAGGACAGATTTTTTTGAAGTCCCTCACTCTTACGAGATCTCCTCAGATGGGTGCCATTGTTCGGGATGTGATCAGGGACATGCTCCCTACGGCTCCTCCGCCTGCACCTGTAGTCAATCATCCTATGGCTCCAGCGCAGCAGGCCCTAGTGCATCCCTTGCCGGCTCCTTCAATTCTGGCTCCCCTGCCTCCCACAGTTCAGGCGGTTCCACACCAGCCACCAGTTCTGGTTTCCACACCGCAGCCCTCGGCGCCCAGCACTCCTCCACCCGCTTTGGACCAGCCAGACACCCTGGTGGACACTGACGAGGAGGAAGACCCCGACACGCTGTCGTCAGCCAAGGCCTTCCATGAACGGCTCACGGGTTTGGCAGAGTATTTTTGGGCTTCCTCAACCCGAAGTTGAACAACCGGAGGCAGGGTTTCTGGCCGAGGCACTCACTATATGCCCCACGGATAAAATGGGGATCTTGATGCAGAAGGACGTTGGCGCCTTGGCCAAAAAGGGATGGGTTAAGCCCCATTCGGCCCAGCCTGTCAATCGGCACCTCAACGACAAGTATAGGCAATTGGAGGGGGAATCCACTCTTGCTGTGGGCGCACCCTCCCTCACACTCTCCGGTGATCGCTGCGGTGTCACTTCAGTCGTCCTCGGCCACCTCGTCCTCGGCGCTTCTAGGCAAGGAGATGATCTTGGAGGCATACGGAAAGAAAGTTTATTCCAAGGCCTCAGTGCACTTTCGTTAATCCAATGCAAACGCCTTGCTGGCAGCCGTTAACCAGAGGCTTTGGCAGGAAATAGCTGACTTCCTTCCAGAACATCCGGTGCATATCCGGGCACGTTTCAAGGCCGGGCTGGCAGAGGCTATACTGGTGGCGCAGGACATCGTGGCGTCCACTGTGGCCCACATTGACGCCTCAGGCCATCTGCATCGCCACGGACCGAAGGACTGCCTGGCTTCGGGCTACCAAGTTCATCCCGGACGTCCAGGAACGCATATTGGACCTTCCTTTCGAGGGTGGCGACCTCTTTAACTCCACCATCGATGACGTGCTAGATAAAAAGTAAAAGTCTTTCATCCTTACCAAGGCCACGCCCAAGGCGTACACCCAGTCGCATCAGCACTCCGATAAGGGGCGGCCGTTCAGCGGGTTCCAGGGGGTTTCCAAGGCAAGGGGGGGGGGGCTTCTTTCAGTCCCCTCCACAGCACCGAACTCTGGGTGGGGGGGGGGGGCGAGAAGGCATGATGCGCCTCTTCGGGTCCACATGTTTCCGATGGGGGGCTGGCTTGCCCTTCACTCACAGTTCTGGCTTCAGAGGTTCGCGGAAACCTGGATCCTATCCGTAGTTTCCACGGGGTACTGTCTACCGATCCCTCCCTCCCCTCCACTCCCACAGATTGGGACAGCAACTCTGCTGGCGGAAGTTTGTGTGCTCATCGAGAGCCAGGCAGTGGAAGAAGTCCCAACCTCCCAGCGAGGCTTTGGCTTCTACTCCTGGATTTTCGCCATACAAAAGAACCACCACGCTGCCCTGAGAGTTGTGTTGGACCTCTCCACCCTCAACCTCTCCCTCTTCAATATTTCAAGATGCTTACGCCAGCACTCATAGTGGAGACACTGTGCAGAGGAGACTAGATGTGCTCTCTGGATCTGAAGGACGCTTACCTACACGTACCGATATGGCAGCCTCATCGCTCCCTTCTACAGTTCAGGATCATGGGCTGACATTTCCAGTACAAGCCTCAACCCTTCGGCCTCAACTTAGCCCCCAGGGTGTTTACCAGACTGATGAATGCAGTGGCGCCCCTCCTCAGGGTCCAGGCCCACCACGGCTACCCGTACCTGGACGACTGGCTTGTCAAGGCAAGTTCTCCGGAGGCAGTTCACAACACTTCCTCCGCCCCTTATGATCACACTCCATGAGCATGGATTTCATGTCAACCTCAAGTAATCTCAGCTGCAGCCTACGCAGAGCCTGACCTGTCTGGGCCTCATATGGGACACGAGCTCAGGGAGAGTTTTGCCATCGGAGGACAAGATTATGGCCATCGAGAGGGCTGCAAGTCATTTCCTCAGCGGAGAGGTGACCTCTGCCTTGTGGTACCTGCATTTACTGGGAATCGGGGAATTTGTTACTTCACAAACACAGGGCACTATAGTTTTAGTAAAAAAGAAACTAATCAGTCCCAATGCAAGATGGAGGAGTCGCGATCATGTGACAATTACGATCACGTGATCGCGACTCGAAACAAACATTTAATACATTCACGGTTAGAACGCAAAGTAGGTTATCGGGCCGGCAGATCCCGTTTCCGAGAGGAAAGCAGTTTAAAAGCAGCAGAGGATCGTACAAGCTCAAACAAGGTAAGCCCTACAGAGTGCATTTTACATAAGTCTTAACAGACGGAATACTGATGCTTAATTTTGCTCACTGTGCAGTAAAGTTTTGTAAAACTAAAATTAGAATACATTACCATAGTGTCTTAGCCTCATATGCTCTCTTCCTACAGAGCCAACACAAATAGAAAAATACAAAGGAAGCGGGGAAATTTCGTAAAAACGCCAGTTAAAGCCCATTCTCATTTTTTGGCCACAGATTTCTCAAAGTGAGGTGCTAATTTTTTTATACCATTTTCCCTGAAATGTTTGTTTAGTGATTGCAGACAATAATTTGTAAAACAATGTAGCAAAAAATTGTTAAAACATCCTTTTGTCCAGAGTTTATTGGACAATTTGTTAACCGATAAAATGTTTGTTATTTTGAGCCACCACAAAGCTCTGTATTCCCTCCTGAAGATCTGTCTGAAGATTAAAGACAGTGAAACACGTGTCGAGGGCACAAACTATAAAGGGTATATGAGAAAAAATGAAAAATCAATTAAAGATTTTGAAAAACATTATTTGAATTACTTTTTTTATTTTCAACTAGTAACCCTTGCTGAGAGCGCAATAGATGGGTTTTTCGGCCTTTCTCTAAAGAAAAGACCATTTACTTTTTACTTTACAGTCTGATCAGCCTCAGACAAGAGAAAACCAACTTGCAGCCCCGCTAACCATCAAATAACTCCTATTACTTTGAATTCAAGGAAAAAAGGCTAGCCATTGAGTTGAATTTAGGCTGAAAGAACGGACCATTTGGTCCAGATCGTATCCATGGAGTCTGAGCCCTGCAGGAGCAGCGATCTCATATCAACTGGCTGGAGCTGAAGGCTATCTGGCTAGCTCACACGCCTTTCCTTCTGCTCATTGGGGGCAAGGTCATCCTCAACCAGACTGACAGCTCCACCAGCACATATTATGTCAACAAGCAGGGTGGCACCTGGTCCCCTCCGCTGTGCAGCTTAGCAGTCAGCATGTGCGAATGGGCCATGGATATCAACATTTACCTGACTGCAATCCATCTCCCAGGGGAGTCCAACCTGGAAGTGGACAGGCTCAGCAGACTGGGAGCAGACAATTACAAATGGAAATTGAACAATCAGGTCCTGCTCTGGCTCTTCAGCAGATGGTGGGCTTCCTCAGGTGTACCTCTTGACCTCCTGGTCCAACAGGAGGTGCCAGTACTTCATGTCCTGGCAGGGGCAAGGCCCTGGCTCCCTGGGCGACACATTGCAGATACAGTGGCATGGCATGACCGCGTATGCATTCCCTCCCACTCCCCTGATCCACAGGGTGATCTGCAAGATAAGAGAATCGTGTCGCTTCTGCATCATTCTGATAGCTCCGTGGTGTCTGGCAAGACAGTGGTTCTCGGAGCTCATCAGCCTCTCGGACAGGCCACCGTTCCACCTGCTGCTGGGCCCAGCTCACCACCTCTCGCAGCAGGGTCATTCACCCCGCTCCACAGAAATTGGCCCTCTCTGTGAGGTTCCTGAACAGGTCACACTGAAGCATCTGAGCTTGTCTCGGGCTAACCTGGACATCATTCAGGGTGCTAGGAGCAGGGCCACTAGGAGCCAGTACAAGAGTAAATGGACCAGGTTCTGTCACTGGGTGGACTCTAGAGGAGATTGACCCCCTTACTTGCACATTGAACGATGTGCTCTCATTCTCTGCTCACCTAGCTCACTCAGGGGTGCAAATAGACACCTGGCACACCTACTTGGCAGCCATAGGGGCCTACAGGAATTCTGAGGAGGAGGTCTTCTCCTTCTCCAACCCGGTGGTTAAGCAGCTACTGGCGGGTCTCCCAGGCTCTACCCGCCCATCAAGAAGCCACCCCCTGTGTGGGATCTTAATGTAGTGTTGGGCACTTTGGTGCACAAACATTTTGAGCCAATGGTGTCCGCGGACATCAGTTTGGTCACAATTAAAACAGCTTTGTTGGTTAGTCTCACCTCTGCTTACAGAGTCAGCGAGATTCAGGCTCTGGTGGAATCAGAACCCTATACAACTTTTCACAAAGATAAAGTTGTCCTGAGAGCGCATCCCGCGTTCCTACCTAAGGTAGTCTGCTTTCCATCTAAACGAGAAACTAGTTTACCTACGTTTTTGCAGATCCTAAGGACGATGCTCAGAGGGTCTTACACTGTCTGGATGTCAGACGCGCTCTGAAATCAATCTGCACAGGACCAAGACCTTCCGCAAGTTGGATGTTGCGTTTGTCACCTTCGAGTGGTCAAGGCCCAGTTATCAGGCAACCAAGGCGTCTATAGCAAGGTTGATGGTTTTGGCCATCAAGGAGGCCTATGAGGGGCAGCAGAAACCACTTCCGGCTAACATGCACGCCCACGCTGTCAGAGCCAAGGCCACGGCCATCGCATTCCAGCGGCAGGTCCTGTGGCAGGTCATCAGCAGGGTTGCCACCTGGGTCCACCCCCTTGGCTTTCTGTAAGCACTACTGTTTGGACACCGGCTCTGAATCAGACGCAGCTTTTGGACTGTCGGTTCTAAGGAACTTGTTCGCTTAAGGAGGGTCACCTCTCCAACCTGGGGGCTACATTTAGTTGTAATCGCCCATGCAGTATGGAGGAAAGGGGACGGGATGTAGGAGTAATTAAGTTACGAATGGATTGTGTCCTCCAACGTATTCCACATCTTTGACATGTAATGTCCACAGCTGTGTACTTTGAAAACGTTATCGGCCGAGGGCGTCCTACATCGATGGCATCGGGTTGATGTCTCTCGAAGGCCTCCGTTGAGGGCGACGTCACTGGATGTTATAAATAGGACGCACGGCGCCCGTAGCCTCAGTTCCACTTTTTCCGCAAATGTGTTTGCTTCAGAGACTCTGTGCGCCTCGTGTATTCCCCTCGTGAAGGTCTTCTTCGACCCCTCTGACTCCGCGGTCTGGCTTTAAGACTTGCCAGGACTGCAAGTCTAAGATGTCGATTATGGACCTGCATTGTATTTGTTTCTGGTGCTTGGGCAAGAGTCATGACACAGACCACTGTTCCCAGTGCCAGTCGCTGACTGCTAAGGCCTTGCGGGAGCGTAAGCTGAAGCTTCAGTTAGGTAGGGGTTCTAAACCGAGTAAGTCTCGTAAACTTTCTAAGGGAATGTCCATCAACAATTCGAGGGATGAATCTCTGCGTCGGAAGGAGTCCCGGGGATCTCGGACCCGGAGTGGTTCCCGCCATTTTTCCTACTCGTCTCGGCATTCCAGGAAGCGCCGTTACCGGTCGCCTTCCCGTTCTCCTCGGAGGATGGCACCGCAAGGAAAGTGGCTTGTCCTACGAATTCCTCGACTCTGGAGGAGTGGGCAGCCTTCAGTTAGCAGATGCTGGCGATTTTCCAATCCTTGGGCAAAGTTCCGTCCGCGCCTTTGCAAGAAGCCGGCAAGGAACGGTCTTGATCCGTGGCTCGTGCGCTTTCGTGCTCTGGTCCTCGGCGCAATTCTCATCGGGAACCTACAATGTCCCGTTAGGACAAGGTTCAAGGTGATTGCCAGAGACGTGCTTCCAGATCTCGGTCCTCGTTCCCGGGAAGACCGCAGAAGTCTGGTAAGGGCTTGAGGTAATGTCGAAGCTTTGCCTTCACACCAGCCCTTGGCGCTGTTGTCGAAGCCGTTGGCGCCCTTGACGCCTTCAGGGCCTTTTGGCCGGAATTTGCAGATGGAGGTCCCTGGTATGGTGGATGCTCCAAGGAAGGCTACTTACAGGTCTGTGAGGTCTGTTAAGGACTCCAGACCCTTTTCTGTCCCGATACAGGAGTTTCCCCCCCCTCTGGATGACATCTGAGGATGAGTAGAGGTCAGATTTAAAATTTGACCCTGTTGAGCCTGATGTGCCTCCTGTCTTTTCTGGGGACAGTCAGTTGGAAGAGTTAAGACAATCTCTTCATGGTGCCAGTGGCTTGGACACTTCTCCTGAGGTGGAGTTTGGCAGACCTGAACCTGGGGCTCATGCTGAGTCGTCCTGCAGGAGACTGATGGCCAGGGTCTCTGAGTATCTTGGTTGGTCTAGTCCTCCAGAAGCTTTTGTTCAGGATGACTTAACAGATATTTTGGATCAAGGTCCGTCCTCTGATCCGGTGTTAGCTTTTCATTTGAAGTTGTAGAAAAGGGTGGCGGCTGCTTGGCAGACACCGGAATCTCTTCCGGCAGTTAACAAATTGTTAACTAAAAAATTACTGCTCTTCTGGTAGCGACCCCAGCTACCTTTCATCCCACCCCACTCACGAGAGTTTGGTGGTTCAGGCGGCTACAGCCACCTTGAGGCAGGCAGCGTACCCTACAATCCCTCCTGATGGGGACGACAAACACTTCGACAGTTGGGCACGGAAGGTGTTTTCTGCGGGGTGTATGGCGCTGAAGTCGGCCAACTCCACTTGTGCCTTAGCAAGATTTTCACACACTGTAGAATTGTGTTTCTCTAGCGGCTGAGCATATTCCCGAAGGGGAATAAAGGGATGGGTTCCTTGCTCTCGTGCAGGATGGCAAGGATGCCATGTGGGAATCCCTTCAGTCGGGTTTGGACACGGCCGACCGTGTTAGCCGGTCCATGACTGCGAGCACCGTTCTACGCAGATTTGCATGGTTGCGGAAGTCGTGGTTTTGCTCCGGATGTGTAAGCCTGTCTTTTGAAAATGCCCTTTGATGGTGCGCATTTGTTTGGTAGCAAGGCTGACAAGAGCCTTAAGAGGTTGCAGATCTCAAAAGCTGCTGCGAAGTCTTTGAGCGTAGCTGTGCGTCAACCTCTGCCGTTTCGTCCTTCCCTTCCTAAAACGGCCTCACGACAATCCACCGGGGAATCTCTCTTTGAAGCTTCCAGATCCGCTCCTTGTGCAGGAAATCTTGACCCTGCTGGAGAAAGGCGCTATAGAACTTGTGCCTGTAGCGGAGCGGAACAAGAGATGGCATTACCCATATTTTTTGATTCCAAAGAAAGACTGGGGATTGAGACCCATCTTGGACTTGCGTTGGTTGAACAAGCTTCTCAGGAAGGACACGTTCAAGATGGTCACTCTTTCTCGGGTCCTCCAGGCCCTTCAACCTCAGGATTGGTTGGTGTCGCTGGACCTACAGGATGCTTACTTTCATGTGCCGATTCATCCAAAGCAGAGTACCGAGGTTTGTGGCTGGCGACTCGCTCTTTAAGTTTCGGGTCGTGCCGTTCGGATTCACCTCCGCCCCGAGGGTCTTCCCCAAGCTAATGGTGGTGGTGGCAGCGTATCTCGGGTATGGGGGGATTCACGTCTACCCCTACCTGGACGACTGGCTGATCCGTGCGTGTTCTCCCGAGCAAGCGATGGATCATCTTTGTCTCGCCTGCCGCTCCCTCCACAAGCTGGGCTTCTCCCTCAATTTCAAGAAGTTGCATCTGACAACTTCCCAACCGCTCCAGCACATCGGGCTGTGTTGGACACGTCCTTGGAAGTGCTCGCCTCCCAAGGTAAGGGCTCATCACATTGTGTAGATGGTGGACAAGTTTCAACATGCCCGGAGTCTCCTGGCTTTTGAATTCTTAAGGTTGCTCGGCCGCATGGCATCCTGAATTTTTCTGGTGCCAGAGGCTAGATTGAGGATGGGATCCCTGCAATGGGTCCTCAAGATGCAGTAGTCACAATTCTCAGGCAAGATGTCAGATCCCGTTCAGATTCCACTCTCGGTCTCACAGGATCTGCTGTGGTGGGCCATTGAGGGGAACCTGATGAAGGGGGAGCCGTTTTGGCAACCGTGGCCGGAGGTGACAGTAGTAACGGACGCTTCCCTCACAGGATGGGGGAGCTCATGCCAAAGATTGACCGCCAGTGGTCGTTGGTCTCCAAACTATACATCAACCTGTTAGAGCTGAGGGCCATCAGGCTGGCCCTGATGGCTTTTCTGCCGTCTGTGTGGGGTAGTGTGTCCTGATCATGACGGACAATACAGTGGCCATGCATTACATCAACAAAAAGGGGGAGTGGGGCTAGGGTCACTCCCGTTGTGCAGAGAGGTGATGCAGCTCTGGTTCTGGGCAATCCAGCAGGGAATATCATTCTCTGCAGTTCATCTGGCTGGAGAGGAGAATGCAGCGGCGGATGCTCTGAGCAGGCAGAGCAGCCTCTCACGAGTGGGAGTTGGCTCAGGAGATCTTCGCCCTTTGGATAACCCCACAAGTGGATCTCTTTGCGACCAATGCCAACCGGAAGTGCGAGAGATTCGGCTCAAGGGAATTTTTCTCCGAGAGGAGTGTTAGGAGACGTCTTCGTCGTGGATTGGTCATTCCCACTTCTGTATGCGTTTCTTCCGGTCCCCATCATTCCTCAAGTGTTAAGGAGGTTTGGATCCCACATGATCCTCATTGCTCCAGATTGGGCCAGGAGAGCGTGGTACCTGGACCTTCGAGAAATGTCCATCTGCCCTCCACATAGTCTTCCCTACCGAGAGGATCTCTCGCTCTCTTTCTCTCTCTCTCTTTCTCTCCCTCCCCCTCTCTCTCCTCCCCCCCGCCCCATTATCCAGAGGTCAGGACTCTCAACCTTCATGCATGGTATCTGAAAGGTTGGGGTGTAAGCGCTCGTCTGAAGAATGTTCTTATTTTAAGATTCCTTTGTTTTCCCCAATTGCTTAAAGGACTCACATGTTTTCCTGCCGTCCCCATTCCTGGTGCCGGTTTGGGATCTGAATTTGGTCTTGAAATTCTTGATGGGTGCTCCATTTGAACCTTTGCACTCTTGTCCTTTGAGACGGTTGTCTTTAAAGACGGCGTAATTGGTTGCGGTTACTTCCGCTTGCAGGGTGAGTTAATTGCAGGCACTTTCATCTAAGCCACCCTTTACTGTGTTCCACAAGGATAGGGTTGTACTGAGTATGTCCTTCCATTCTACCAAAGGTAGCATCTGAATTTCATTTAGGCCAGAAAGTGGTTCTTCTGTCTTTCTATCCTCCACAGGTTCTCCCTAGGAGAACTCTGAGCTTTTATATTTCTAGGATGTCCAGGGTCAGAATGGAAGATCAACTCTTTGTGGGGTATGCTGGGCACATATTGGGCCAGGCTGTTGCCAAACAGCTTGTCCAGGTGGATTATCTCACCATTACGGAATGTTACCGATTGGCGGGCAAGGACTCTCCTGAAGGGTTGCATGCTCATTCCACTAGGGACATGGCTACTTCCACAGCCCTGCAGCGGGGAGTCCCTATTAGGAAGATTTGTGACGCAGCCACATGGGCTTCTAGACACACCTTTGTCAAACATTACTCCCTGGATACGCTCCATGGTCAAGATATTGCCTTTGGTAAGGCAGTTCTTTATTCTGCCATCTGATTGGGTATTCTGAATTATTTTCCCTCCTCCATTTTCTGGTACTGCTTTGGGAGTCTGTCAAAGATGTGGAATACTTTGGAGGACACAATCCATTCGAAGAACAAGTTACTTACCAACTGGTAACATTCTTTTGACTGGATGTTCCTCCAACGTATTCCACATCGCCCTCCCAGCCTGCCCCTCTGGAGAATTTCCTATGCTATTGCAGCTTACATTCCCTTAAGGCTAGGTGCAGTCAAGCAGGCATTGGATATGTTCATGTCACACGTTATGGAGGAAAGAACACGAACTGAGGCTACGGGGACCGTGCGTCCTATTTATAACATCCGGTGACGTCGCCCTCGACGGAGGCTTTTGAGGGACATCGACCCAACGCCATCAACGCAGGACGCCCTCTGCCGAAAAATGTTCCAAAGTACACAGCTGTGGACACTACATGTCAATGATGTGGAATACTTTGGAGGAACATCCAGTCGAAAGAACGTTACCAGTTGGTAAGTAACTTGTTCTACTCACCGTAGTGACTACTGTACTCCTAGTCCCCGTTCCTCCATATTTCCGACCATCCGCCCCAATAAAACTTGTGTCATTAGGCAATGATAATATTGTCGATGCGTCAATGGGGACTGAGGAGTGGCACCAGTGAGCAGAGTCGGGAGCACATGCTCCCATGGCTTTGCGCCTCTCAATTTAAAGGGGGAAGGTTTTTTCTGGTGAATGTTCGGTTTCCTGTCCCTAGCAGGGGACGCCCATGCAGTATGCAGGAATGGGAACTAGAGACTAGAGTACTTTAGTCACTACGGTGAGTAACTATTAATTTGTACTGGTGACTCTCACCTCTGCGCACAGGGTTAGTGAGCTGCAGGCGTTGTCCTTGGGCGAGCTTTGACCACGTTTCACAAGGTCATCTTGCGCACTCGCCCAAACCCCCTGCCCAAGGTGGTCTCTCCATTTCATCTGAATCAAGAGATCTGCCTGCCGGTGTTCTTTCCAAACCCGCAGTCGGATGCACTGCGGGCCCTGCATTCCTTGGACCTCAAGCGGGTCCTCGTTTTCTCGCTCTCGGATGAAATCCTTCAGGAGGTCTGAGGCATTGTTCGTGACTTTTGGGGGCTCCTCCCCCGGATCTCTGGCTTCTAAGGCTTCCATCGCCCATTGGATGGTTCAGGCCATCTCGGAGGTGTACACGGCCATGTTCCTGAGTGAATTCATGCCCATGCGGTCCGAGCCCAAGTTACGGCCGTTGCGTTCCAGAGACCTTCTCAGGATGTCCTCAGCAAGGCGGCTACTTGGGCTACTCAGTCGGCCTTCTGTAAGCACTACTCCCTGGACACCAGCTCCATCCGCAATGCAGAGTTTGGTTAAGCAGTTCTGAAGAATCTTTTTGCTTTGTCTGATCTGAGGCAGGTTATCACAGCTCCACCCTATGTTCCTGTTCGGTGGAATCGCCGAAAAGGGTGGAGGAAAGGTGACGGGACATATGAGTAATTAAAGTTAATCACTATAGTACTCGTAATCCATAGTCCCCATCACTCCATACGCCCCACACTACTTCCCACACTAGTATGCCAATGGCAAATGTGTGTTAAGAGTAGCCACGTACCTAAGCGTCTGATGTGTTCAAAGGGGACCAAGCTGAGGTCGAGGCCTTGGTGGGGCGTTGACACACCCAAGGCTGCGCCCCCACGCGCTACACTACATATAAAGAGGCGTTTCAGTTTTTCACTGCCAAAGGTTCCGGTACCGTCCCCATGTTGGGGGACGCCCACAAGGATGGCGGAAAGGGACTACGGACTGTGATTACCCTGGGCACTACAGTGAGTAACTTGAATTTTTCAAACAAGTGCTGTCTACACAAAGATGGAGTGTTGGCTGTGTCTGTGTTGCTTTATCCTTTTGTTGTACTGTAAAAAGAAAACAGCTTGGCATCTCAACTAGCAGTTTGCCAGATGACTCTAGGGCTCATAGCAGAGGGGCATTGTATCAAAACAATGTATGTAGCTTATAGAAGGGAATGGCAAAATACCTGCTAATTGTAGATTTCCGGGCGACTAGCAAATATTTGTACAATGTGGCTCATCTTCCCAACATTAGTGTAACTCCTTCATGACTTTTATAATGTATTTGCAAGACTTATGAAACTAATGATACATTTCTCCTTTAGTTCCTTTATAACAACAACACAAGACAACAGACTGAAGCCAGAGATGATTTTCATTGCCCCTGGTGTACACTGAATTGCCGAAAACTCTATAGCTTACTTAAACACCTTAAACTTTGTCACAGCAGGTTCATCTTCAATTATGTAGTAAGTATTATTTCCTTTTAATTTTGGTATATACTATTTCATAATATTGGTGTTCAATAACTTAATTAGTGATATTTTAGGCATAACAAAATATTACGTGAGTTGGTTGGTGTCTTGTATTTCTACATGTTGCATTACTTATCAGCTTGCATGTTTAGGTTTACCTGTTAGTATATTTAACTTTAACAGTTTAGCCTTCAGCGTCTTCCAAGCAGTGTAAATATTGAATCCACATTCATATACTAATCAAGTTTTTCTCTAGTTGAAGCAGAGGAAGATTTTAATCCGGTTTGCAAACTAATAGGTTGAATTGTGAGCTTTCCAAAAGATAGGACGAACTATTTGAATATATTGGATACAGAATTTTGTACAGTACCATCTGGGAAACTGGATTATCAATGGTTTTGATAACATGTGAAAGCCCTTTGTGAAGAGAAAGGTTTAGCATTTCAAGATCAATGTAATTATTTTCAGACAGCAGTTTTACTTGATTGAGAATAACAGAAAGCCAGACATGTCATGTTAAAAGGTAGTCCACTTATGAGAGAACATTTCAAAAGTCAACCGGAGTTGCTTATGGGATCTACATTAATCATAAATGCTGAAGTGTGTTAGGGAGAATTCTTATTCAATGGCTAATTTCCCTACCTAGTGAGTCCCTCTGCAGCTTTGCTGGATCTCTGGAGTTATTTTTTTCACTTGGTAAGAGTGTGAGCTTTTCCCCACTCTTAAACATGTTTTGCCATGTGTATTTCATCTGTTTTTGTGATTGTGGGCTCTGGAGTACACCACTTCAGTAGCCCCCTTCTTTTGTGTGTTACACAGCACCTTCAGTGCAGTGACACAGGGTTGTCTTTTAGACGTCCCACCGACTCCATTCCTGGGGCTGACTTCTGTCCCCCTGAAAAGGGTAAAGTTGCCATTAACCTTACTTAGTCCTTTAACCACAGATCCAGTACACCCCATCTTACAAGGAGTATTGGAAAGGGTTACTTCTTAGCCCTTTTTATCCGTAACTCCTAGAGCATTGTTTCGCTCTTTTAACATTTAGACTTGGCTGGTGGCAGTGGTATCTACCCTAACTTTTCTACCGCGGTTATACTATATAAACGTGGTATTGTTTTAGGCTATTATATTAGCCCCGAACATAAACCCGCTTGACCATATACTTTTTCTTTTGGCTCCGCTCGGGTTTATTCGCCTTTTCTTTTTGTCAAAGTCCTTCTTGTTTTACTTTGCACAGCAAAACAGGTTTGTTATGTTATTTTGCACTTATATAGCGCCTTATATACCATTGGTATGGTCTGAAGGCGCTGGTAGGTTGAACGCCCTTGGGAACCGAAGTTCAGATCAGTAGAGAGAGTAGGGAAGAGTCAAAAGGTGCGTGTGAGCACCGGGTATGTGTGCAGCTGGTGCGGTACTCGTGTAATAGCTGCTTCTTACCGGTAGGTGTGGTGGTTGAGGGATCAGGAGAATGTGTTCGTTCTGGCAGGATTTATCCGGAACGGATGTGGCTGCGTTAGGCCTGAGGAAAACGCCTGGCTGGGGGTGTGAGACCAGCATTGTTTACATAGAATGATGTGGAGTAAGCGGCGGATGTTTGTATGAGAACAGTTATACCGAATGGTGTCATAGTATCTCTGTGTTCTAGTTGAGTGGTGATGTAAAGGAGAGAGTAAGTGTGGTGGTGGGTATGATGGGTTATATGCTCTTTCAATGGGCAAACTTCTAAATGCAATTTTCACAGAGCGTCTACTGGGCACACTTCTAAATGCAACTTTCCAGAGTGTCTATTGGATACACTCTATAATTAACTTTCACAGATGCTATTGGTAGCGCTTCTAAATGCAACTTTCACAGCGTGGTTATTGGGCATACTTCTAAATGCAGCTTTCACAGAGGATATTGGGCCCATATCTAAATTCAATTTCCACAGAGAGGCTATTGGGCACACTTCTAAATGTAACTCTCAGAGAGGCTATTGGGCACACTTCTAGATGCAACTTTCACAGAGGATCTTAGGCACACTTCTAAATTCCATTTACCAGAGAGGCTATTGGGCACATTTCTAAATGCAGCTTTCACAGAGGATAATGGGCCCATATCTAAATTCAATTTCCACAGAGGCTACTGGGCGCACTATTAAAATCAATTTTCCAGCGAGGCTATTGGGAACACTTCTAAATAAAATTTACCAGAGCGGCTATTGGGCACACTTCTAAATGTAACTTTCACAGAGGATGTTGGGCACACTTCTAAAATTCCACTTACTAGAGAGGCTATTGGGCACATTTCTAAATGCAACTTTCACAGAGGATGTTGGGCACACTTCTAAATTCCATTTACCAGAGAGGCTATTGGGCACATTTCTAAATGCAACTTTCACAGAGGATGTTGGGTACACTTTTAAATTCCATTTACCAGAGAGGCTATTGGGCACATTTCTAAAATTCAAGGAGAGGCTATAGGGCACACTTTCTAAATGCACCCAAACACAGTGGGCCAGGCAGCCAATCGGCTTCCGTGGGCGGGCTGGGGAGGCGGGAGCAGCTGAGGAAGCAGGAAGGGGGGAACAGGGGATGCGGGCAACACGGACTCGGGGAAACTTTTAATTTAAAAAAAAACATGGGCCACATGGAGGTCGGAGCAGGTGCAGCACTCTCCTGCTCTGGTCAAGGAAAAGGGGGGCAGGCATGCCTAGCGTCGTCGCTACACCCAAACACAGTGGGCCAGGCAGCCAATCAGCTTCTGTGGGCGGGCTGGGGAGGCGGGAGCAGCTGAGGAAGCAGGAAGTGGGGAACAGGGGATGCGGGCAACACGGACTTGGGGAAACTTTTAATTTAAAAAAACATGGGCCAAATGGAGGTCGGAGCAGGGGCAGCACTCACCTGCTCTGGTCAAGGAAAAGGGGGGCAGGCATGCCTAGCGTCTAATTTGTTCACTGTCTTTTGGCGGGCTTCTGCCAAGAAGCCCTCCTCTAGGCGCCTGGGTGTCTAGGTGGGCTGAATGTGAGGGAGGGGTGTAGTCACCCCCCGTCACAGGGTATCCTAGGAAACCCAAGTCGCACTTTGCCATGATTGGCTGAGGTGGTTGGCCGGGCTGGACAACACCCCTGTTGCGTTATTGACAGCCAGGCTGTGTGAATGGGGGATTTTCGCATAAAAGGCAGGACTCTTGGGCTGGAAGTCAGTCGCCACTGGAACTGCAAGGAACCGAAGAGAAGCGGAGAAGAAGACGGCTGCTGAAACTATCCCGTCCCGGTGAAGCCCTGCTGCAGTCCTGAGCTTTCGACGACCAGAGAAGATCCAGTCCGGAGTCGTCTTCCCTTGAGCCTGGTGGGGATAACCAGCTCATCTTCCACAGCCAGAGGTCCTCTTCTTGGTCAAAATTGCTGCACACTGCTGTAGTGGTCTGGATATCCATCTGAAGAGCCTCTCCTGTTTTTAAGGAGCGCACCTTTTATTCACCGTCGCTACTGCCGGCTTCATCCCTGTGTGGTGCAGACCCGTCCAGACGTCCTCCTTGCCGAAGCTCCAGGAACCATGGGTCTGCAGGAAACTACCAGGAACAACTGCAGTGGCACCAGCTTCTTCCTTGAATAAGGTACTGTGTTCTGCTTCGAGGAGCTAGGGTGAATCCCTTTTCTCCTCCTGCAAGGCTTGCCCTTATCTTCCCTCCTTCTTATAACTTTTGCTTCCTCTATTGACAATATCTAAGTACTCCTGGCTACGTTGAATCTTGAACTGTCTGACTGTGTGATCCTCGACAACAGGGACCCGGTTCCACTTGACACTGGCTCCGGCCTATTGACTCATGTATTTCTGTGAACGAGTGTTCTCTGATTCTGTCTGCCCTGACAAAAGTGTTGCCTATGATTTTTGCCCCAAACTCTCTCTGTTTAACTCGGGTGCTAAGTGTGTTTTTGCCCCAGTAACATTTCTTGCCGCGGATACGCGTATCTTTAGTAAGACCGAACTATCATTACTGTCAAAAAGTGATCGCATATGTATTCCCGGTAACGTCTTTTGTTTCACAACACTGGTCCGTTAAAACATAGGGTACTTACCTTGAGTTATACTGTACCAAGTGAATTGGTTGGTTGTAGTATATTTTAAGTGTGGTTTTGAATTAATAGAAGTGTTGTGTTTATAACAAATGGTTTAAAAATGAATGTACTTATATTTTTTTACCTGATATCTTGAGTCAGTGTTTGCTTGAGTCACAGTAATTGTAGTCACTTTGTGTAATCTCTGCTACTGCTCATATACTCTTGAGATAAGCCTGGCTGCTCCGCTACTGCTACCACTTTAACATAGTAGTACAGGCTTGTACCAAAGGTGAACTTGTATTACCACTTGTAGTCTTAATTGTGTGTAGTGGTCCCTAAGGGCACTGCACAGGATTCTGCCTAACAAAGTGCCCCACCAATTAGGGTGATCCTGGAAGACTATTCTTTCCTCTCTCCGTCATGTTTGTCTAAGTGATTCTGTATTTGAGTGGTTTAGTTCTCTTTCTTATCATAGCTTCTCAGTTTCTTAGACTGGCCCTCATCTCCTGATTTTCCTCTCCCTCACAGTGTGCCGTGCCCCAAGGTTATTCCCTCGGTCCACTGCTGTGTTCCCGTTAGACTATTTCTCTTGATTCTGTTATCTCTCGTGTTTTTTCGGATTCTATCCACTCCACTCTCTCATTCGGCTTGTTTGCTTTCTTTGCAATCTTCGATGTCTACTCTTTACTTGAACATCAATCATTCTAAGTCTAAGGTTCTTTCTTTCCTTCCTCCCTATTCTATTTCATTCTTCCTCACCTCGGCTATCTTGAAATCTGAGGGGAAGCTGCTGGGGCAGAGCTACACACTTGACGTCTTATTGGCAGGGACCAAAAGCACCCATAACTATCTGTGTGTGACACTCGAGGTGTCGTGTTTCCATTGGAAGAAAAGTACTAAATTAAAAGTACACATAGACAATCAGGGATACTGATTGGCAGTCCAACATTCAACCTTAAGTGTTAGTTAAAGTCACTGGTTGTCACACATACAAAAGCTTTTAGGAACCAACTGTATATACGTGGTGCTTATTCTATGTATACATTGAATGTGTTACCAACCAGTCCCTAATAAAAGAACACCCTTTCCCTGTGTTGGGTGTCCATCCCTAGGAAAGAGGTGACGCACCGCCTATCTAAAAGGGATGGAGGGAGAGCGGTCCCTAAGTCTACAATGTTGTTCACTTATTGTTATTCTTAACGGTAAAAGAGCAATGTCTCAAATACTAGAGCAACATTTCTAGGAGGACTATTTCCAAAAGGGGCACCTAGGCCCTATACAATTTAATTGACCTTCAAAGAAGTGTTAGCACTAGGGTGTAGACAATGTTCTTGGTTAAGGGAAACTGTAGAAATTATTGATAAACCTTCTAGGGGGTTGTGGGGGGGGGGGTTAATCAAACAGGAAATGCTAGAAACAACCAAAGGGTGAAGAGTTAATTGCTAATATTGCTTAGGTGAACCACTAATGGATTGATTTCTTGGACAGCTTTTTTAGAGTGAGGGTTTGGAGAAAAACTGTTCTCCATTACGATGACATCTACCTTCAAACCAGACAGGATTGTGGTGTCTGGGTGGTCTTGTGGTTATCCCCGTCTTTCGTCATTGGTCGAGATCCAAGGGATTCCTGTATTGGCCGTGGGTGTCTGTTCGGTTTCTGACACGGAACGCTGAGTCATTCACGCTCCGTCTGGCTAAAACAAAGAGTGTTGGGAGACCGGGTTAACCACAAGATCACCCAGACACCACAATCCAGTCTGGTTTGAAGGTTAGATGTGGTGACTCACCTCCATATTCATCGGGTATGCTGATCTGATGCAGACAGAACAAAACAGCTTGGTCCTGAAGAAGATGACGCATCGGAAGTCAACGAAACCGGTCGACCATTGCAGCGCATGATATCCCGAAGAACACGTGGGATACAGGACTGAAATGTCATCGTAATGGAGAAAGAGTTACAGGTAAGAAAGTACTCCCATTTCTAGGTCCTGCTGCTTTCAACTCTTTGATATCCACAAGGCTTGTCGATTTCTTACCTTTGACTGTTCTAAACTACTCATCTCAGGCTTTTCTCGCCTGTTCTATTGCTCTAGTCTCAATATTGGTCACCCTGCTAACCAGCTACCTCTTACTCATACATCCCGTCCCCTTTTCTCCATCCTTGTGGGTGTCCCTTCCCAACATGGGGACAGTACCGTATCCTTTGGCAGTGAAAAATTGAGCTTCCCCTTTAAATTGAGTCCAGCTCAGGGGCGTAGAAACGCCCCTCACCTTAGTCCCTTTTTCTGCACACAGTGTCGGACCTAGCAGCTAGACGCAGAGACTTTTTAACTTTCCGTTTGCTCCCCTTGTGTTTTATTTTTCAATCTTCACCTCCCTTCGGTGCCTTGCCTCCCCCCGTATGTCGGCTGCAACAGGATTCACAAAATGTGCATCCTGCGAACACTCGTTCCCGGCCTCGCACCCCCATGCTCTCTGTCTTGAATGCCTGGGGCCCGACCACCACTGGGATGCGTGCGCGGCTTGCATCTGTGTTAGGGAGAATTCTCATTTCATGGCTAATTTCCCTTACCTAGTGAATCCCTCAGCAGCTTTGCTGGATCTCTGGAGTTATTTCTTTTCCTCTTGGTAAGAGTGTGAGCTTTTCACCACTCTTACTTGTGTTTTGCTATGTGTTTTTACCTGTTTTTAAGATTGTGATCTCTGGAGTACACCACTTCAGTAGACCCCTTCTTGTGTGTCACACAGCACCTTCAGTGCAGTGACAGTGTTGTCATTAAGACTTCCCACCGACTCCGTTTCTGAGGTGACTACTGTCCACCAGAAAAGGGTAAAGTTACCATTAACTTTAGTCAAATTTAACCACAGATCCAGTACACACCATCCTACATGGAGTGCTGGAAGGGTTAACTCTTTTTATCTGTACCTCCTAGAGCATTGTTTCGCTCTTTTAACATTTAGACATGGCTGGTGGCAGTGGTATCTACCCTAATTTTCTGCCGCGGTTATCTTATATAACCGTGGTCATATTGTAGGCTATTGTATTAGCCTCAACCTTAAACCCGCTTGAGCAAATCCTTTTTCGTTTGGCTCTGGTGCGGTTTATTTGCCATTTCTTTTTCTTAAACTCCTTCTTGTGTTTTACTTTGCGCGGCAAACCAGGTTTGCCTTCTTTGTTCACTGTCTTTTGGCGGGCTTCTACCTAGAAGCCCTCCTCAAGGCGCCTGGGTGTCTAGGTGGGCTGAATGTGAGGGAGGGGTGTAGTCACCCCCCTGCACAGGGTATCCTAGGAAACGCAAGTCGCACTTTGTCATGATTGGGCAAGGTGGTTGTCCGGGCTGGACACCCCCCCCCCCTGCTGGGTGATTGACAGCCAGGCTGTGTGAATGGGGGATTTTCCATAAAAGGCAGGTCTCTTGGGCTGGAAGTCAGAGTCGCCACTGGAACTACAAGGAACCGGCGAGAAGTGGAGGAGAGGTCGACCGCTGCAACTACCCCGTACCGGTGAAGCCCTGCTGCAGTCCTGAGCTATCTACCCTTCAACGACTAAGAGGAGATCCAGTCCGGAAGTCTTCTTCCCTTGAGCCTGGTGGGGATAACCAGCTCATCTTCAGCCAGAGGTTGCTTTTGTGGTAGAAATCTCTGCACACTGCTGTAGTGGTCTGGATAAGAACCTGAAGAACCTCTCCTGTTTTAAGGAGCGCACCTTTTATTCATTGTCGCTGCTGCCGGCCTTATCCCCGTGTGGTGCGGACCCCCTCATCGTCCTTCTTCGTGCTGAAGCTGCAGGAAAGTGTGGGTCTGCAGGAAACCAACAGGAACAACTGCCATGGCACCAGCTTCGTTCTTTGATAAAGGTACTGTGTCATGTTTGAGGAATTTTGGGTGAAATCCCCATTTCTCTACTTTAAGGCTTGTCCTTACTTTTCCCTCCTTCTTATAACTTTGGCTTCCGAACATAGACAATATCAAAGTTTCTGATGTTTGTTAATCTGCTTAGAATCACATGCTGTGCATAGACCGACATCCAGTGGTCACTGCAGAGTATTGCATTTGGTTTTTCTTAGTCGAAAAGGGGACGTCGACAAGGCGTGTCTGTAACACTATCCTATAGTGACATGCGGTGTACCCACAATCCCTCATGCATCGTGGTCCCTCAGATTGTTTTTTTCTGCCCAGATATTGGACGCCTTTACGCGGAGCTCCTCGAGAGACATTGCAAATTCATTTTTTTGACCTTTGGTCATTATTTATTAATATCTATTTACATAAGATCCCTCCCTCGACGTAGCTGCAAAGCCTTTTCTACGCCGAGTAAGAACTTCGACGGCGGGGACGAGACGGAGGAGATCCTTCGGCGCTGCCGAACACGTGGCCTGGCCTCGCTGGCCAAAAGACAGTAGTGAGAGTGGGGTTGTGGGACATTTCTTGTTTCTCTCTGAGAATGACTTTCCTTTTCCCCTCCCTTTCCCTCAGGGTTGTTATCACAGTGAAATATTTCCTCAGCTATGGAGAGGACACCCTTTAGGTTTTGCCCGTGTTGCAGGGGCAAGTTTACCTGGAAAGGCCAGCATAAACGGTGTAACCGTTGCTTGCCCCTCGACCACAAGGAAGACGGCTGCGTGGCTTGTCAGCTTCTTAAGCCTAAGACTTTAAAGGACCGCAGGGTCAAAAGGTGGGCGGCCTACCCATGTCGAGGTCCGATTCCTCACCCGCCGCCGCAGAAAGTGATGAGGAACGCGATAACCCAACATCCGTTGCGGAAGTCGTAGACCTCTCTAAGAAGCGCTCGCGCTCCTCCTCGTCTGTCCCCGGCCCAACAAGTTCGGCTCACGCCCTGCTTATGGGGATGAACACCCCGGCGACACTGACGCACACAAACACTCCCATAAACACATAACCCACGGCTCTTCTTCATCGAAGACAAAGAAACCATCAGCGCCAACGGAGACGCAGGTTCCACCGGCATCGTCCTCGGACCGTAAGAGTCTTAAGCCCCCCTCGCAACCTCAGACGCGACCAGCGACTGGGCTTCCCCCAGATAAGGGCGCTACCCCCAAACCGCCAGACGAAGCGCTCCGTCAGAGAGCGCCCGTCGCCGTAGAGCGCGCGACGCCCGTAACTTCAATACCGGAGCCCTCCACAGACAGATTAGTCGTCGAGCCTGGCGAGGAATGTTTCCGCCGATAGCCAGAAGCGGACGGCGAAAGATACGCTGAATACCGCTCAGAAGGCTAGAGAAACGCCGAAAAGGCCTGAAGGAAGGCAGGAACTGCCCCCTTCATCTAAAGGGACTCCTAGCCTACCAGAAGGCTCTTCAGACGGAGACCTTTCTTCGATGTTATGGGAGAGGTCAAAGCGTTTTCAGGCCAAGGACCCTTTTTTGCCCTCCCCCAGACCGTTCAGGGGTACCTCATGAGACCCTGGAGAGATTCCAGTTCTGTATGGAGAAGATGGAGAGGTTTATGGAGACTCAAAACCTACCACCACCCAAGAGGGCAAGAGAGGCACCTCAGATGGACCCCAGGGCTAAATTCCCTAGGCCGTTTAGTCCCTCCCAAGTGGATGTAGATTTATATGACCTCACTCAAGAGGACCCCCACTTTCAGGAGGAGGACGAATTTTTAGGCAACGAAGAGGAACAGAACCTAGAGGAGGAGGGTTTTAAAGAAAACCCAGATATAGGTGGGGGGGCTTCGGAGAAGACCCAGAGGAAGGTGCTTCACAGCCCTGGCAGCCCCCATCAGCGTTTTTGGACCCTGATGCACTAAACCTGTCCCCTCCCGAGGACTCACCTAATAGGAACACGTCACCTATAGACGATAAACCTACATTTAATGCACTACTACGCAAGGCAGCAGCACATTTCGAAATAGACACTGGGGAGATTTTTCCTGACATTGACTTTGTGGAGAAGGTAATCAAGGAGAAACGCCCCGTCAGCCAAACCATTCCCCTCCTCGCCTCAGTAAGGAGACGAATTATCCCTTCACTATCTACACCCGCGTTGGTCAGAGGGGTCAACCCGAGGATAGAAAAACTATTCAGTCCCTCCCCTTCAGACCCGTTGTACGTCAGGGGCCACTCTGTACCAGACTCCCTTGTGGTGATAAATACAAGGAAAAGAGCAGGCGTCTCGCTGTCTACCAGCGAAGCACCACCAGATAAGGAGGGTAAAAAATGGTATGCCCTGGGGAAGAGTATCACAAGCTCCGCTGCTTTTTCCGCAAGGATCGCAAACAATTCCTTGTTCGCAAGTTACGCAGATGCCACCAGATAAGGAGGGTAAAAAATGGTATGCCCTGGGGAAGAGGATCACAAGCTCCGCTGCTTTTTCCGCAAGGATCGCAAACAACAATTCCTTGTTCGCAAGTTACGCAGATGCACAATGGAGCAAGTTACATAAGGACGCCGAGGAGGTACCAGAACCCCTACGTACACGCCTTCTGGCCACGATTACTGAAGGGACCCTAGTCAACCAAAGCATCGTGATAAACACTCTGGATGCTGCAGAAACAGCTGGCCGTTCCCTTGTCCAAGGAATACTCCTCAAACGCCATGTCTGGCTGCGTAATTCAGGGTTTAAACCTGAAACACAAGCATCTCTAATCAACAAGCCTATAGAAGATGCCAACCTCTTTGGAAAGGCGCTTGATGAGGCACTAGAAACGGCAAAGAAAGAGTTTGACACCATCAAAACCCTAGACCAGATTTCTAGGCCTCCTAACAAACGTGGCTATGGCAATAGGCGCTTTTTTCGATGCCAACGCCAGCAGCAGCAATACTCTGCAAACAACTGGTCCTCTTACCAAGGCACCAGTGGCCAATGCAAACAGAGAGGACAACGCTGTGGCAAAGGGAGAGGTCAGGGTTCTACCCCTAGAGGTTCCCAAGCCACCAACACCAAATGACTCGAAGATTCGGGTCCCCTCCCATGCATCGCCGGTCGGGGTCCGGTTAACATCCTTTCTTCCAGCATGGGAGGGAATAACTTCAGACCGCTGGGTACTATCAACTATAGCCTGCGGCTACTGTATAGAATTCAACAGTTCCCCAACGTACAGACCCCCAAGGGGACGACGCATGACACCAGAACACCTCGCCATCCTTCTACAAGAAGTGGACCAGCTACTGGAAAAAGGAGCTGTAGAGGTTGTGCCTCTATCTCAGGTAACGGAAGGTATTTATTCAGTGTACTTCCTTGTACCCAAAAAGCACTTAACCATGAACCTTGTATTAGATCTGCGCCCAGCGAACAAATTTGTAAAACCTCAAAAGTTTCGTATGGTGACCTTACAGAAAGTGATCCCCCAGCTATCACAAGGAGATTACATGACAACACTGGACATGAAAGATGCATACTTTCATATTTTAATGTTGCCAGCGCACAGAAAATACCTCAGGTTCATGATAGAGGGCAAACACTACCAGTTCAGAGTGCTACCCTTCGGCATAGCATCAGCGCCAAGAGTATTCACGAAGGTACTGGCAGTGGCAGCGGCCCATCTGCGCAGGTTGTCCATCCCAGTATACCCTTACCTCGACGATTGGCTCATAACAGGGGATTCTTACAAAACATGCTTCTCAAATAACCAAAAGACTGTAGTCCATTTGTTCCAACTGGGCTTCTCCATCAACGAGAGGAAGTCCAGCCTAGACCCCAGCCAAGTCAAACAATTCCTAGGGGCTCTAATTCGAACAAAGGACGGCCTAGTCTTCCCCTCTAACGAGAGGGTCCAAAACATGCTGTTTCAGATCCCTCAATATGTAGCAGGTCGAGAGGTGACGGTACGCAAAGCAATGCGATTGCTAGGAATGATGGCGTCATGTATTCATTTGGTACCCCACGCACGCCTGCGCATGCGCCCAATGCAAGAGTGGCTCAACAGCCAGCGGT
This sequence comes from Ambystoma mexicanum, assembly GCF_040938575.1. Classification (NCBI taxonomy): domain Eukaryota; kingdom Metazoa; phylum Chordata; class Amphibia; order Caudata; family Ambystomatidae; genus Ambystoma; species Ambystoma mexicanum. Next base: position 866,239,632 of record NC_090926.1, read on the forward strand.
GTCAGGCCAGCGGACAATGGGACGATCTAGTGGTGGTCTAGCAGGCCTTGGTTCTCTCGCTACGGTGGTGGTCGAAGGAAAACCTGGTAATAGGGAAACCATTTGCCACCCCCGCAGTGAAAGCCACTCTAACCACAGACGCATCCCTCACAGGATGGGGGGCTCACCTATCCCATTAGACTGCTCACAGAGTTTGGACTCCGAGCGTAGCTTCCAAGCACATAAACCTACTGGAGCTACTTGCTGTGTTCAAGGCACTAAAAGCCTTCCAGGCACACTTACAAGGGAAGACGGTGATGGTCCTCACGGACAGCACCACAGCCATGTACTACCTCAACAAACAAGGGGGCACTCACTCTCCAGGACTGTCCAGGCTGTCCCAGAACATCTGGAAGTGGGTTCTCAAACACATGTTCCTACTGTCACAACATGTACCAGGGGAACTCAATCTGCTAGCAGACGAACTAAGCAGAGACTTCCCTCTGCCCTCAGAGTATGAATGGTGTTTACACGAAGACATCGTCTTTGACGTTTTCACACAATGAGGATTCCCAGAAATAGACCTGTTCGCAACCCTGGAGAACTCACAATGCCTAGATTACGCCTCCAGGTACCCCCAGAACCAATCCAAGGGGAACGGTCTATCGATTCCATGGTCAGGGAAATTTGTTTACGCTTTTCCCCCGACTCCCCTTCTCAACAATATTGTGCACAAGATGCACCAGGAACAAGTTACCATGATACTAGTGGCCCCTATGTGGGCCCGGCAGCCATGGTTCGCTCACCTGATGGAGATGTCTCTATCTCCTCCAGTGAAACTTCCCTGCCCGTACAACATGCTGTCACGGGACAAGGGCAGGACACTGCATCCATGCCCTCAGACCATGAGCTTAGCAGCCTGGCTCCTGTGATCATAGAATTTGGACATTTACAACTCCCGCAGAGATGCATGGACATCCTCAGGGAGGCTAGAAAGCCTAACACTCGTCACTGTCATTCTAGCAAATGGAAGAGATTTGTCATCTGGTGTAGAGGAAGAAACATCAACCCTGTTGACTGCTCTCCCACACAAATTGTTCTCTACCTGACCCATTTACTGGACTTAGGTCTAGTATTGAATTCTATTAAAGTCCACCTAGCGGCACTTTCTGCATACACCACTTCCCAACTTAGTGTCATGGTGGAAAGTCCCAGTTATTAAATCCTTTATGGAGGGGATAAAGAGAATACACCCTCCGATAGCAAACCCAGCTCTTGGCTGGGACCTAAATGTGGTACTTACCAGGCTCATGGGCTCACCATTTGAACCCATGCACAAGGCAACTCTTTTTTTTTTTTTAAACACATTTTATTGGCATTTGGGTGGATTTGCATTTCAGAATTGCATTCAGTAGAGGTACTTGTTAGCCATATAAAGTGACAAAATAACAGGTAACAATAAAAATAACAACAAACTCCGTGAGGATGTCATTGTTCAGCTTATATTCCGGAGGAAAAGAGTGTAAAGACAGAGTTCCAGGGCTTGCGAGAGATCGAAGTCCAGGTTCTGGGTAGTTCCATACTTATTTTATATTAGAGTGGGCAGATACCTCAGGGGGGCTTGTGGTCTGCGGAGAAGGGTATGTCACAGAGGAGGGCCTTCCATGCTTCAAAGGTGTTGTTTATGTCGACTGCTCCAGTGTTAGCTCCATCTTGCCAGGCTCTGGTCTCGGCTGTGGTCCAGCGATCTAGTTCTCTGATCCAGTGTTCGTATCTTGGGCCCGATTTTTACTTCCAAGCCATGGCTATGGTTCTTTTGGCTAGGATGCAGGAGATGTCCATCAGCTTGGCCACGTGTTTGATCTTGCTCAGTCTGGGGTATGCTCCAAGCATGCATTCCTTCGGCTCCCAGTTGTATCTGGTAATGCCAGCATCCATGCAAGTTTGCTTTATTTTAGACCAGAGTTGCATCACCTTGTTACAGGTCCAGAACATGTGCAGCAGGTCCGCTGCGTTGGTGCCGCACCAAAGGCAGTTTGGTGATGTCTTTTTGTTGAAACCGGCCACCCTCTTCGGAGTCATGTATGTTCTATAGAGAACATTGAGTTGGATTTGTCGGAATCTAGTGTTCCTGGAGACCTCCTTGGGGTAAAGTAATATTCTCTCCCATTCAGTGTCCGTAAGCGTGACCTGGAGGTCAAGTTCCCATCTTTCCTTTAGTGCTGCACTTTTAGGGTTGGGTCTGTCTATCAGTCGACCGTAGAGTCGGGTTACTGGTTTCCAGCCGTCTGAAAGTTCGTGCATCTCGCTGAGCAGGGGTTTGGGTTCTTCCGGCCATTCTGGCCATTTCGTTTTTGCAACCTGTCTGAGACGATGATACCACAGGAATTGGCCTCTGCTTAGTTCCTCTGACTCCAGGATCGATTCGAATTCTCTGAATTTGGCGTCTTCGAACATGTCGCCCCAAGTGTAAATCCCAGCGCGCTCCCAGTTTCTTGCCACCTTGAGATCTGTTATGGTTTGGCATGTGTCCACGAGGATGGGGGTGTCGGGAGAGTACGGGTGAATCAGTTGAAGGATGGAGCAGGTTCTAGTCCAAATCTGTCTACCCAGCTGCACAATCATGGGGACTTCACGTGTTTGTTTCAGTGGGTTCCAATGTGTTTCCTTGGGGAACAGGTTGGAAGGTATTAGCCTTAGTAATCCTGATTCTGCATTTGGGTCGTCGTGAAGCCATTTTGTCACATGGCTGAGTTGAGCAGCTAAATAATGTGTAGATCTGCGAGTTGCACCCCCCCCCTTCTTTGTGTCGCAGCGTGAGGATCTTTAGGGGTAGCTTGTGTCTAGCTGGGCCCCATAGGAAATCTCTGATTAGTGATTCCAGCTTTCTGAAAAAGGGTAGGGGGATGTAATAGCAGACATTTGTAAAGTAGTAAAGGAATCTCGGAAGGCTAATCAATTTCACGATTGCTGTTCTGCCCATCATGGCAAGTGGCAGTTTTGACCAGAACTTCATGGAGTTGCGGAGTGCTTTTGTTGCTTTTTCAGTGTTGTGGTCGTGGGTAAGCTCTGGGGTATGCGTTATGTTGATTCCCAGGTAGAGAAACATTCCTGGTTGCCATTTTATTCCCACCTCCGGCAAATCTTCCTTTCTCACCTTGTTGAGTCTGGCCAGCGGGAATGCACAAGATTTTGATCTGCTGAATTTGATTCCGGAATACCGAGCATAGTTGTCCAGGACATCAAGCAAGACCTGCGCGTTCTCTTGCAGGTTCTTTAGGTATAAGAGTACATCATCTGCGTACAAGGAAATTATGAAGTGCCTGTTGCCTAGTTTTATGCCTGCATCGAAGAACTGCTTCCTGCAATAGATGGCAATCGGCTCCAGTCCCAAGATGTACAACATGGGTGATAGCGGACAGCCCTGCCTGGTGCCTCGTCGTATCGCCCAGGCTTCAGATATTATTCGTCCGGTTTTCACTCTGGTCCTGGGTGAGCTATACAGGACCCTGGCCCATCTCACAAAGCCCTCTCCGAATCCAAACTCACTCAACACCTCGATTAACCACTCCCAGAAGATTAGTCGAAGGCCTTGACGGAATCTAATGACAGCACCGCCAGATCCTCGTCACTTTCATAGGTTTCAGCTATGACGTGTTGTAGTCTCCTTAGGTTGACCGTGGTATTGCGTCCCGGGATGAACCCATTTTGGTCTTCATGTACAATGGTCCCAATCACCCTCGCGAGCTTCTTAGCCAGAATGGTGGTCAGAATCTTGGCGTCATAGTTTAGCATCGCTAACGGGCGATAAGAATCACAGCGTTCGAGTGGCTTGTTTGGTTTGAGCATGGGGATTATGATGGTTTCCTTCATGGTGCAGGGGAGAATTCCCTCCTCATATGCCTCTGTGTATACCCCGAGTAGTATCGGGGTAATGGTGGCTTCATAGGCTTTGTAGAACTCGGGCGGGAGACCATCGCTCCCTGGGGTCTTGCTGGTGGCTAGAGATCTGATCGCGTCCTTGATGTCATCGGCGGTGATCTCAGTGTCTAGTGCTTCTCGCTGTTCTTCGGTCAGTCTTGGGAGCCCGATCTCGTCAAGGGTGGCTCTGATATCTTCTCTGGGTACTTGGTTATCGTGGGAGTAGAGCTCAGAGTAGAATTTTGCGAATGCGATGTTAATATCCAGTTGTGACTTGTGTTACTCCACGTTCATCCTGGATCTCGGTGAGGGGAGTGGCTTGGATGTTCTCGTTTGCACAGCCATGCTAGTAGTCTACCTGGTTTATCGGCCTCTTTGTGTGCCTTGGTGGTATTAGCTGCAAAGTCGAATTTCGCCAATCTGTCCCAGGCCATTCGGCATTCGTCTCGGAGCCCCCTCAGGGTCTCCTCCGTTTCAGCTGTGGTGTCTAAGTGGGACTCGAGGCGTGTTATTTCTGCTTCATGTTCTTCCAGTGCCTCCTTCAAGCGTCTCCGAATACCTCCCGCTCCAGAAATGGCTTCGCCCCGTGTTACCACTTTCATCGCCTCCCACAGCGTACTCCAGCTCGATACGGACCCTTTGTTGTTGTCAATGTAATCTTCGAGCTTAGTGCCAAGATCTTCCTTGAACTCCTGGTCAGTAAGTGCCATGGGGGACAGTCTCCATGTCGGAATCGGGGGCCTGGGGCCATTCAGCCTCCACTGCATAACCAGCGGTGAATGGTCAGATATCGATCTGCCTAGGTATGTGGTGTCATCCACCAATGCAGCTTGTTCCCTGTCGATGAAAAGGTAGTCAATCCTTGTGTGAATCTTGTGCGGGGCAGAGTAATAAGAGTAGCTTCTTTCTTCTGGATGCTGCGCTCTCCATATGTCCACCAGGTCTAAGTGTTCCAGGGCGTTGTTGAGAGCCGTGGCAGCGGCATTATGCGGTTGTTGTAGGGGCGCCGACCTGTCCATCTCGCCATTGCTGGTGCAGTTGAAGTCGCCTCCCCAAATGAAGGTGCCCTCTCTGCGGTGGGCTATTTTAGAGCACAACATTGTGATATGCGATGGTATTCCGTGTTGTGGGAAGTAGGAGTTGACCAGGCAAATTGCGGTGTGTTCGATGGTTCCCCATAGTATCAGGTATCTGCCTTCATTGTCAGCTTCCAATCCCTGTAGGCGAAACAGAATGCTTGGGTTCACCCATGTTTAGACTCCACGTGCGTATTTGGAGTATGATGCTCCCTTTCCAAAGCCTCCCCATCTCTCTGCCAGTTTGGACGAGGATTCCGCCGTCAGGTGGGTTTCCTGAAGCATAGCTATAGAAATCTTCTTTCTGCGAAGGTAGGATTGAATTCGATTTCTTCTCAGGTAGGAGTTCATCCCGCGCACGTTCCATGTCATTATCTTTAGTTGTGATGTCATTTGGATGTGTGAGAGCTCTTTTTTGTCCCCTCCCCAGCGGGTCTGCCTAGAAGGTTTGGTTTCTTGATGAGGAGATTCGGCGTTTGACCCTTATTCCTGCCTGTGCTTAGGTACTGTGTCGGTTTCTTCTGCTGTCCGTTCGAGTGTGATGGTGTGGAGACTGCATCTAACATAACAAATAACGTAACTGTAACTGGTGCGCCTAGCGACTGCATTCACGTTGCTGTGCTCAGGCGCTCTCGCACCGTCGGAACCCATCCGGGCGTCGGGTTCGAGTGGGGTCGGTCAGGCAACTGGCCTGTCCTGGTCTGTTCGCGGGGGCGAAGTCCTGTGTCCAGTGTGGGGCCAAGCGAGAGCCGCATTTAGCTAGCTAACTGTAGTGTAAATTGCTTCCGCGCTGCAGAGTGCATGTGTTTGTGGTGGGATCTTGTGTCGGCGAACATGCACGATACATGTGACCTGCTCTTTAGCTTCGATCATTTGTCTCTGGGGTGGGTGTCTGCGCCTTGGGCTAAGTTGTTGTCCTCCATCCACATGTTGGCAGCCGCTGGGGACTCCAGGAAAATCGAGCGGCCTTTGAAGATGACTTTTAACCTGGATGGATAAAGCAGCATATATTTTAAATTCAGTTGCCGCAACCTGGCCTTGATTGGAACAAATGAGTTTCTCTCTCTTTGCACTTTTGGGGTGTAGTCTGGGTAGACGGATATCTTTGTTGCCGCGTTCCATTGGGCCAGTCTCCCTGGAGTGCCTCAGAAGGACTTCCCTGTCCTGGAAGTTAAGTATTTTGGCTATTATTGGGCGAGAGTGCGAGCCTGGAGGAGGCTTCTTTTGGAGGGACCTGTGTGCCCTTTCGACAGCGAAACCTTGCGTGAGTTTACCTGCGCCTACCTCTTGTTGCAGTAGGGATTCTATATATGCAGTGGGGTTCGGGCCTTCATCGCCTTCAGGAATTCCCAGTATCCTGATGTTGCCCCTTCTAGCGCGCCCCTCGGCCTCCTCGGCTCTCGCCTCGAGAAAAGCCACCTTTCTTTCAAGGTCCACCACCTTAGCTTTCAGCTCCACAGTGTTTTCTGTTGTCTCTTTTATGGTTGCCTCAGAGGTGGCGACCCTGTCCGTTAAATTCCTGGCATCCTGTCGCACAAGCTGAATGTCCGACCTAAATTCATCAATCTTGGTGTCGATAAACGTGCGCAGAGACGCTATAGCTTCCAGCACTTGTGCTTGGCTCTTGGGGGGGGGGGGGGGGGCAGGGGAGGGTTGCGTTATTTGATTTTGTAGGATCGGGTCTGGGGGGGTGCTGGTCAGCCGTAGTTTTGAGTTTTGTAGAAACATAACTGTCCATTGTAGTGGGTTTTGGTTTGCCTCTGGAGGACATGGCAGGTCTGCGGGAATGTGGCGCGGGCAGGTAATAATGGTGCGCCCCACATTGGTGGGATTAGGTGGGGATTGGATGGTGTTGTCTTGCTAATGCGTTGGGAGGTAGTGGCCCTCAAGTTTTGCGAGAGTGTTTCGCTCTTCCCAGGCAGCGTGAGATGGGTTGATAATGTTTGTCGCCCCTCGGGGCTCGGATTATCTTCCTGTAGCAGGATCGAGGGAGGTTGAGCAGTGCTGAGCTCGGGGCTCAGAGCCGGTGTGGTGGCTGCTGGTGCCACTATAGAGTTTCACGGGGCCCCCGGATCTCCTCATCTCGTGGGCGTTGATCTTCGCCGCAGGTATGCCGGTGCTGTCCTCGGGTGGGGGGTCGGGTATCAGCTTGCGCCGTTTCCGTTGATCTTCCCCAGCGGTGACCAGGGTTTTCCTGGCAGGTCGATGCGGGCGCGTAGGAAGCTGCGCCTTGCCTTGGCTGTCGCCCGTTCAGCGGGAGCAGTTCAGGATCTGGTCCCTCCCCCACTCGTTGGCTGTGGCTCGCGGCGCCTTGCGTGTCGGTGGGGCCTCGGGCGCCCAGTGCGCAGCTTCGCAGCTGTATGGGGATATGTGCCCCCGAATCGCGTCCGCTGTTATCTTGCATCTCCGTGTGCTGAACTCCGCGACGATGGCCCGTCGCGATGCCTCTGGCAGTGTTAGTGCAACGCGGAGGCCGCCATCTTGAGCACAGGCGAGGGTGGAGAGGGGGAGGGATCGTGCAGGGCTGAATGTTACTTTCCCGGCTCCGTTTCTTCTCGGGATTGTTGTCGCTGTTCGGCGGCGTGTTCCGCCGTCCTGTGTCTGAGTTTGTCGCCCAGAGGTCTTCTGCATGCGGTCAAAAAAGGATCGTGGTGCGGCGTCTCGGCCAGAGCTCGGCGCCTTAGCCTCCTTCCACCGTGAGCTCCAGGCCACGCCCCCTGCACAAGGCAACTCTTAAAGACCTCACTCTTAAGACCACCTTCCTAATAGCTATCACCTCCATTAGGAGACTAAGTGAACTACAGGCTCTTTCTGTTCTAGACCCCTTTGTAACGGTTCACAAAGATAAGTTGGTTCTACACACACCGAAATTCATCTCGAAATTCCATGTCAACCAGTCAATAGAACTACCAACGTTCTTTCAAAACCCACCAAATTTGGGAGAAAAAAGCCTGCATACACTTAATGTGCGCAGAGCTGTCATGTTTTATATGGAAAGAACTAGACCACTGAGAAAGACTAATCAGTTCTTTCTCGGTGGCAAGAGGAAGAGATGCAGTCTCAAAGTCCACTATATCTAGATGGATTGTTCAATGGATCACCCTTGCTAAGAGAGAACTACCCTTCAAGCCAAGAGCACACTCTACTCGAGGCACTCGGGCATTCATTGCAAATGTTCCCCTTGAGTCCATTTGCAAAGCGGCAACCTGGAGTTCTGTACACCTTTACAAAACACTACTGTCTAGATCTGATTCCCAGGTGGGACAAGCAGTATTAAGACATCTTTTCTCTACTGTTCCTTCGCACAACCCACCTCCAACTCCAGGTACTGCTCGCTAGTCTATGCACAGCATGTGATTCTAAGCAGATTAACAAACATCAGAAGACAATGCATTACTTACCGTAAAAGCATTTCTGATGGTTGTATCTGCTTAGATTCACATGCGCCCACCCTTCCTCCCCGCTCGGATGGAAGGAACATAGACATCTTTTCATATCTCTTTTCTGAAACTCACTTGCGTCTAGAAGGCTCCCTCAGGGCAGAAAAAATACAAACAGAGGGACCTCGACGCGTGAGGGATTGTGGGTACACCGCACGTCACTATAGGGATAGTGTTACAAACACGCCTTGTCGACGTCCCCTTTTCGACTACGAAAAACAAAATGCAATACTCCGCAGTGACCACTGGATATCGGACTATGCACAGCATGTGAATCTAAGCAGATACAACCATCAGAAATGCTTTTACAGTAAGTAATATATTGTCACTCTAGGCAACTTGGAATCTCGAACTGTCCGACTGTGTGATACTTGACAACAAGCACCTGGTGTCACTTGACTTTGGCTCTGTCCCTTTGACTCTTGAATTCCTGTCTGTGTGTTCTTCGATTCTGTCTGCCTAACCAGCATATTGCCTGTGATTTTTGCCCCCCACTCGCTCTGGGTATCTCGGTGGCCAAGTGTGTTTTTGCCCCCGTAGCATTTCTTGCCGCGGATACGCGTTTATCTAGTAGACCGAACTGTCAAAAAGTGATCGCAATTGTATTCACGGTAACGTGTTCTGTTTCGTAACACCAATCCATTCAAACACAAGGTACTTACCTCGAATAGTACTGTACAAGGTGAATTGGTTAGTTGTAGTATATTTTACGTGTGTTTTTTGAATTAATAGAAGTGTTGTGTTGATAACAAATGGTTTAAAAATAAATGTACTTATATTTTTTACCTGAAACCTTGAGTCAATGTTTGCTTGAGTCAGAGTAATTGTGTGCCCTTTGTGTAATCTCTGCTACTGCTCATACACTCTTGAGATAAGCCTGGCTGCTCCGCTACTGCTACACTTTAACATAGTAGTACAGGCTTGTACTAAAGGTAAAACTTGTATTGCCACCTGTAGTCTTAATTGTGTGTAGTGGTCCCTAAGGGCACTGCACAGGATTCTGCCTAACAATCGCTCTTGGTCACTGCACATTGAAAAAGAGTGTCTCTAGGACCCCAGGTCAAGACAATGTGTAGGCCCTTTCTTTAGCATGGCTCCTCAGCACTGAGAATACTTCCCAGGGGTCTGCACCAACATCTACTAGGAGCTACTTTTGGGTCCCCAAACCAATTGATGTTGAACAAACTTACATATTTTATATTAACTGGAAAATGAAAAAAGTGGCAGTCTACGATACACTTGATGGCGAACCGGTCTTGTTAGACTCTGTATTCTTTGAAAATAAAAGTAATGGAAGTGCTGCTTGGTAGTGACTAAGCACTCAGACTGCCGAGTGTAATAGAATTTTGAGAAATCAGAAGTTAGATAGTCCCCTTCTAGCGCACTTGTGAAGGTTGCTTGGCAAGAAGTTAATAACCACACTCATACGACTTCATTCCTTTGTCAGAAAAATGTAGTATTTAATTGGCTCAAAAGATTTTGATATTGCCCTCAACATGTGTTTCCCCAAACTAATTGGTTCATCAGGAGGGTATTTGTTATCAACATTACAGAAGTCAAATTAGATTCAACATTAGTGGTTCATTATTGCTTGGTAAAATGTTTAAGATTTTATTATAATATAATAGACAGTGGGTCTCTGGTGTCCCGAGTTCGATAACATCAATGATATTGTTTCTTATTTGTTTATAACTTTAGTTTCCTCAACGGTTTTGTTTATATAACGCTTTCGCCATTAATGTAAAGTGTTTCTGAGCATTGTCTTCCGATTGAGACAATATTTATCGAACTCGGGACACCAGAGACCCACAGTCTATTATATTATAATAAAATTGTAAACATCTTAACAAGCATAATAAGGAACCACTAATGTTGAATCTAATTTGACTTATGTAATGTCGATAACAAATACCCTCCTGATGAAACAATTAGCAACGCCACGCTTCCTGTCTCCTGAGTCCACAGAGTGACTTAGCTCTTCTTGCAGAGGTCTGCAGCACCTCGCCTGCCAGACGCGGCCCACGTACGCCGCCTGAGCGAAATATCAATAGGACATTAATTGCCGCGAGGCCAGCACGGAGCACTGATTGCAGCCCCCTTTTCGAGGAGCATTTCAGGACCCCAGCGTGAGACGGTTGCCCATACAAGTACCTGTGGCTAATCATTCCCATAGCACTCCACGGACTTCCTTCTTGTACAGCCCACCGTCCTGATGAAGGCCGTGCCCGATACGAGGCTCACTTAGCCCACACAGATGGCTGAAACACCCGGTGTAGATGCACCTTTTTAAACTACAGTGTATCATCACTGTTCTCTGAATGAACATTTTGTCATCTGTTGTGTTGTCCTTGTTAGAAATGTTCAGTTTGTCCCGTTATAACACTGTCCACCAGATCATGGCAGTGAAGGATTCATTTTCTGTTTCGATACACAAGCAATTGGATTAATCACTGTTTATGCTTCTGTGTTTTTTTTCTCATCCTGTATGACTATGATGGAAAGATTTGTGTTTGACCAATGCAACTTGTGTAATTATAAAAATAAAGCAGTTGCCCTCTCTGGGCACTACAAATTGAGTGTTGTGTATAATTGTTATGGCCATAGGACCTATAGGGAGTGTAAAAGTGAATTTCGTTTGACCTATTCGATTGTATCTTTGTAAATACGCATTATGACACATCTATATGGCATTTAAAGCATAAGAGGTCCTAAATGATGGACAAAATGTTAATTTTGCATCTTATGTGGAAGTTAAATTTGAGGAACTGCATGTACTACTCGTTCTCCAGTGGTAGCGCCTGTTCACGAGTTCATGCAGGACACCTAAAAAATGTACTCTCCCTAATATATCGTTTTTAAGCGTGTACACCTGTTGAAGCTATGAAGGGTATTAAACGCATCAAGTAGTTCAACTCGATACACTACTTAAGAGTTGTATTTTTTGTTATTTATTGTGATATAGCATCATTAAAGAAGTAAATAAAAGGGTAGGTTTGTACTTTTTAACAATGTTCACATGTGAGTAATTGTTGCATTCACTGGTAAATGTAGGTTTTGTAAGTACTGTTTTACTAACTTTTCTCCATAGAAGAGTCCAAAGGGAGTTGTTGGTATTTTCAAATTCAATGGAATAAAATAAACATACATTAATTAATGTAGGAAATTGTGCACGTTTAACATTAATAATGTACACTGATATACTCACTGTTTGGCATACACCTGTTGAAGCTGTAAAGCGTATAACATGTACACAGAGCTACAAATATGACATCAAGCAGAGATAATTATTAAAGGTACTTTATAATAAAAACGGTCACACTTTAAAAAGCTTAAGTGCCCAATAAGGATGCATTTTAAAGTAACATCATGTATACCTGAATATGCCAATGTTGTGTAGCGTGTAGTTTAAGCTGTAGATTGTGTAATGTTTAATGGTTTTGTTTATTGTACGTTCATTATTCGTATTGTTTAGCATACACACCTTTGTTGTCATTGTAAGGACATTTGTTGAATATTAAATGTGCCTAATGGATAGCTATTTAGCGTACACACCAGAGAAGCTAGGAAATGTCTGAAGCATGTAAATAGTATGCTCAAGCATACATTTTCATATATAGTGCTGTATAGCATTGCAAAAGTAACTGAATTAAGCCTACACGCTTGTTGAAGCTATGCAGCGTATGATCTTGTTGAACTAAATGGTAGGCTACTGTATAAAATTGTATTTGTAGTTAATATTTCTTGTGATATTGCATTGATAAATAAGTAGCTCAAGGCGTTGTTTTATGGTTTAACTATGTTCTCATATAAGTAGTTTATTGTTCATACTGTTTAGCATACACACTTGTACGTTATAATTGTAAGGACATTTGTTGAATAGTAAATGTGCCTAATAGCTACTAATCATGCACACTGGAGAAGCTACAAAGTGTCTAAAGCATGTAAACAGTACGCTACTGCATACATTTGCATTACATTTAGTGCTATATAACATTGCAAAAGTAAATGAATTAAGAGTTTGCATTTGTTGAAGCTATTCAGTGTATGAACTCTAAATAGTACACTACTGTATGAAGTTGTATTTGTAAATATTTATTGTGGTTAAGTAACTGAAATGGTAGGTTTTATTGTTTAAGAATGTACACCTATAAGTAATGGTTGCAATCACTGCTTAATGTAGATTTTATAAAAATCGTTTTACTAAGCTGGCTCCGTTGAAGCATCTAATGGAGTATTTGGCATTTGCAAATTTGCTGCAATAAAATTAAGCGTACATTAATTATTTTTAAGTAGGACATTAGAAATTCTACCAGTTTAACTTTATTTATACTGGTGGTTATTTTTATGAAAAGTTTGTGAAGGGTACTTGTTGTGAATCCACACTGGTCATTATATTCAATTGAAGTATTTAATAATAGGCGTTGTTGCAAAGGTTCCGCATTTTCTCCAGCATGGGGTCTGGCATGGATTCACATGCTCATGAATATTCCCCGTCGTCAGGCTGGGATTCCTCGATGGAGAAAAAAATCAGTTTGAGTTTAGTTTCTGAACTGTCTATCCCAATAACCAATCACTGGTCTCTGGGTCATACTACCCCCAGCCAATGACTGCCCTCTACCTAAGCCCCTCCTCTGGCAGCCATCTTCAGATTTTTCCGTATGTTCAAGTGTTGGGAGTCCTTGTGCTATAGCTCTCGAGCTTTTACTGCATTTTGCGATTTTTCATAGTTTATCCTCATTTTTTCAGACAATCGAGCCTCAAGCTCCACCGTTTCTACTTCCGATCAACGAGGACCCGTTTCGGAATTTTCTGCGCCACTCAAGGGCGGAATTATCGTTGAGTTTCACTTCTTGGAGGATTCCGGAAGATCTTTGAGGCCTACCCCGCATGGACATGGCCCAGGACTAAGGAAACACAGCACCTGGATCCAAGCTGTTCAGGAGCTGCCCTGGATGCGGATTGCAGAATGTCTTTGAGGATGAGCATTCTTGATGCCTCTACTGCCTTCACGAAGAAAAAACGCACGTGAAAAAGGACTGTGCGTTTTGCAAGAACATGTCGGAACGGACTATGAAGAATCGTTGTTGGGCAGAATCCTGTGCAGTGCCCTTAGGGACCACTACACACAATTAAGACCACAAGTGGTAATATAAATTCACCTTTGGTACAAGCCTGTACTACTATGTTAAAGTGGTAGCAGTAGCGGAGCAGCCAGGCTTATCTCAAGAGCAAATTAGCAGTACTAGAGATTACACAAATGACCACAATTACTGTGACTCAAGCCAACTCTGACTCAAGGTTTTTGGTTGAAAAGTAAAAGTACATTTATTTCTAAACCATCTGTTGGTAAAACACTTCACTTCTATTAAATTAAAACCACACGAAAATACACTAAACGCAACCAATTCTCTTGGCACTGAACAACTCATGGTAAGTACCCTATGTTTTAACTGACCGGTGTTGTGAAACAAAGGACGCTACCAGGAATACATATGCAATCACTTTTTGACAGTAATGACGGTTCGGTCTTACGAAGGATACGCGTATCCGTGGAAAGAAATGTTACCGGGGCGAAAACACACTTGGCACCTGAGTTAACCTGCACTACTCGGGGATGAAGCCGGCAGCAGCGACGGTGAATAAAAGGTGCGCTCCTTTAAAACAGGAGAGGCTCTTCAGATGGCTATCCAGACCACTACAGCATTGTGCAGCGATTTCGAACATGAAGGGGATCCTCTGGCTGGGGAAGATGAGCTGGTTGACCCCACCAAGCTCAAGGGAAGAAGACTCCGGACTGGATCTTCTCTGGTCGTTGAAGGGTAGATAGCTCAGGACTGCAGCAGGGCTTCACCGGGACGGGGTAGTTGCAGCAGCCGCCGTCTTCTCCGCTTCTCTTCGGTTCCTTGTAGTTCCAGTGGCGACTCTGACGTCCAGCCCAAGAGTTCTGCCTTTTATGCGAAAATCCCCCATTCCCACAGCCTGGCTGTCAATCACGCCGCAGGGGGCTTGTTTCGGCCAGGACAACCACCTCAGCTAATCATGGCAAAGTGGGACTTGGGTTTCCTAGGATACCCTGTGCAGGGGGTGACTACACTCCTCCCTCACATTCAGCCCACCTGGACACCCGGGCGCCCAGAGGAGGGCTTCTTGGCAGAAGCCGCCAAAAGACGGTGAACAAAGAAGGCAAACCTGGTTTGCCATGCAAAGTAAAACGCAAGAAGGACTTTAACAAAAAGAAATGGCGAATAAACCCGACCGGAGCCAAAAGAAAGAGCATTTGGTCAAGAGCATTTGGTCAAGCGTGTTTAAGTTTGAGGCTAATATAATAGCCTAAAACAATACCACGTTTATTATATAGTATGATTGCGGTAGAAAGGTTAGGCTAGATACCACTGCCACCAGCCAAGTCTACATGTTAAAAGAGCAAAATAATGCTCCAGGAGGTACAGATAAAAAGGGCTAAGGATTACCCCTTTTCAATACTCCATGTAAGATGAGGTGTACTGGATCTGTGGTTAAATGACTATGTAAAGTTAATGGCAACTTTACCCTTTTCTGAGGGACAGTAGTCGGCCCCAGAAATGGAGTCAGTGGGAAGTCTAAAAGACAACCCTGTGTTACTGCACTGAAGGTGCTGTGTAACACACAAGAGTGGAGCTACTGAAGTGGTGTGCTCCAGAGTCCACAATCACAAAAACATATGAACTACACATGGCAAAACACAGGTCAGAGTGGGGGGAAAGCTCACACTCTTACCAAGTGGAAAAAAATAAACTCCAGAAATCCAGCAAAGCTGCTGAGGGACTAGGTAAGGGAAATTAGCCATTGAATGAGAATTCTTCCTAACAGTCGTCGTATCCGCCTCACCAACTGGCTGGAAGTGAAGAGCCCAGCAGCAGGTGAGAAGATGTTGTCCGAGTGGTCTTCTAAGACCTTTGAGGGTGCCCTGGCGACAGGGGGGCAAAGCACTGCGAGT
Organism: Ambystoma mexicanum; assembly: GCF_040938575.1. Lineage (NCBI taxonomy): Eukaryota > Metazoa > Chordata > Amphibia > Caudata > Ambystomatidae > Ambystoma > Ambystoma mexicanum. The sequence goes on from NC_090926.1 coordinate 866,255,024, forward strand.
CCTTGGGCACCAGGTGCGCTGATCAGTCGGGCTCCTCAGCTGCCAGGCGGGGCGCATTATCACAGACGCCGTCAACCACGAGCCAGCGCTCTGGCTCGGGGAAGAGAAAGTCGGAGAACCCGGGTAAGCTTCGGGAGAAGCCCCGGTCGATCCCGACGGAGACAACCGAGGGGGAGCCAGGCGGCCAAGATGAAGGCCTCAGGCGCGCCCATGGTCGTGAAGGCCCTGATTCACCCGGTTAAGGCCTCAATCGAGGGAGTCGTGGCGGCCCTAGCAAAGCCTGCGGAGGCTACCCCAATGGAGGTGACCTCGGGGCCTAGAGTTTCCCTGCCACCGCAGAGGGAATCCTCTTTCCAGCCCATCGATAAGACCCCCGTGAAACCCCAGACGGAAAAAGAGGGGGGGGGGGGGTGGTGGCCATCACGGACAGAGTCAGCCTCTGAAAAGGAGCTGGCAGGCGTCGCAAAGATCCTGAACAAGAGGTTCGAGGAGGCCCGGTCATACAGGAGGGGTCCCGACGAGGCGGACGAAAAAAGCGATGGTGGTGCCAACGAGGATCCGGGAGCCGTGGAGGGGATGCAGCCTGCTCCCCCACCGTCGCTACCCGTCGCAGCCGGTGCCTATGCTACAAGACAACTCGGGGGCGATCTTGATGACGATTCAGGCCTTGTGTACGGAGATGAGGACAATGTTGCCCTTACCCCCGACGGACGATCCAGCGGAGCCTGGACCGTTGCAATGTCCACCAAGCAAGCGGAGGAGAACACATCCCCCACCCCCCTCCTTTCCAGCCTTCATCTCCTACCCCTGGTCCGAGAGATGAGACGGGAACGGAGACGGCGACGACTGGGACGGATGACGACGGAATGGACCTTCCTTCACCACTCCCTCGGCCCTCTCCACCCGACGAAATTGGCTCCTTCCATGCCATGATCGCCAGGGCATCCAAGCTTTTCCAGCTCTGCCCCGAAGAGCAGAAGGAAGGATTCCTCTACCAATGGTGTGAGGCCAAGAGGAAGACGGTCCTCTCAGTTCCATTACTGGACGACATCTGGGACGAGGGGCTGACGCTCCTGAAGAACCCGTCCACGGCACCTGCTAAGAGGGACCGGTACGAGAAGTACTACTGAGCGAGGGGAAGAAACTGGATGCCATAGATCGGCGGGTCATCTCGTCTGCTGCGATGACGATTAAAGCGGCCAACGCACTCGCGATCGTGGCACGCTACGACGGGGAGCTGTGGTTTAAGATCGCTCCCCTGCTGGACTGCCTCCCGGACGACAAGAGGGCTGAGGCCCTGGAGATCCTACAGGAAGGCGAGGTGGCCTTAGACCACGCCATTACGATGGCCACGGACATTGCTGACACCGGTTTTCTCCAGATGGGCAACAGCGTTTGCCTTCGTCAGCGCAGCTGGCTCAAGGTGACCGTGTTCCGCCAGGACATTCAGACCAGGGTTCTGGACATGCCTTCGACGGGAACAACCTGTTCGGCAAGACAGTGGACGAGTCACTGCAGGCCATCAAGGCAGACACGGAGACGGCTCGGGCCTTGGGTGTTCTCCAACAGCGACGGCCGTCCTTTCGGAACACCGGAGGCAAGCAAGGTGCCTCCAAAGGATTTGGTGACTGCTCCTCGTCGTTCCACCAGACTGCCCACTCCTTGTCGCAGGAGGCCTACAGAGGACGCGGCAAGACAGGAGGATCTCGGCGGCGGCAAGGCCGTGGCCAAGCAGGACTCCCACCTGAGCTCCGTTGGGTGCAGGATGCCTTGGCCCGCGGGCACAGTCTGGAATTTCTAAGGAAGTGTCCCCCTATTCCACTTGTGGCCAGGAAGGAAAACCATGTCTCTCAACTTCTACTGGAGGTACGAGCGATGCTTTAAAAAAAAAAAAAAAAAAGAGCCATCGAACTGGTCCCAAAGAGGCTCCGGGGCTCAAGTGTACTAGCGATACTTCCTTGTAAGGAAAAAGACCGGCGGATGGCGACCCATCCTGGACCTTCATCGTCTAAACAAGTACATAAAGTCCCAGAAGTTCAGGATGGTCACCCTCCAGCACGTGCTGCGACAGCTGGAGGAAGGCGACTTCCTATCGTCGCTGGACTTGGAGGATGCCTACTTTCACATCCCCATTCTAAAAGGACATTGAAAGTTCCTTCGATTCGTGGTCCAAGGGCGACACTATCAGCTCAAGGCCCTTCCTGTAACGCCCACCTGGTTCCCACAGGGGCGCTGATCTAGTCTGGATTACTGCGGCCTCTTCTAGCGTGATGCGCAGGACCCGGAACACCGATTGGACAGGACCTCCAAATCGTGCTTCCTTGGCCCGTAGGAATATCCTTCTGCAGATGAGAAAGGGGATTAACAGTCTGCAGAATGGTGTGCTAGCTCCCCTCTCCCCCCCCCCCCCCCTCCCCCCCCCATTCCTCTCTATTCCTCCAAACCCGGTTTAAGCTCACCTTATGGTTTGGAAGGTTGAACTCTCCATCCTGCTTCTGGTGCAGGGGCACGCATTCGTCCAGTTACTTCACTGGTTTTCAGAATGGCGCTGGCAAAATCCACTTGACTTTCCTGAGCGATGCGCCGTAAGTATGAAAGTTCAAAGTTCAAGTGAGGCCCCCTTTATGCTGTCTTTCTCACCTGTGATCTGTCCTTTATTTCAGGTGCAGAATGAAGGCGATCCGTCGAGGGGTTAACCTGCCAAGGTGAGTAGTAATGAGGGCGATCCCTCTAGATGTCCTTATCATTCCTCTGAAATGTCTCTAGTCCTTTCCCCATAGGGGCCGGGGTACGGTACCTGCCAAAGGGGGCGGCGCCGACCCGAAATGTGGAAGAAAAGACGGTAAGTATTATGGCTGTTAATCAGGCTTTCCTTCTGTGTGTCCTTCTGCTCAGCTTTTGTTTCTTCCTCTCTCCCCTAGGTGCAGAGATGTGGCGTCCGATGCCGACAGCCGCGATGGAGCCGGGAGATGCCTCGAGGACAGGACAGGTGAGTGGCGCTGCAGCGAGCAACGCAATGCTTTTAAATTGAAGTCTTCCTTCAGGGATGCTGGCGAGAAGATTCCGGATGCAGGTAAGAAGCTTGAAATAATCCTTGGTTTTCACCTTTCTCTTCTCTTCCTTCCTTGCAGGTCTTCCAGGTTCAAGACGGGCGTGGCTGTAGTCCAGGAGCAGACACGGTGAGCGTTAAGCTGCAGGAAGCAGAACAATGCGAAGCATGAGCTGCTGTCTGGGCGTGGCTTAAATAGTCTCCAAAGATGTCCCAGGTATGTATCCTTCCCCAACTAGGTATGTATCTTTCCCTGGCCACGCCCGAGTGAAAAAATATTCCCTATGAAAAAATAGTCCCTTTCAGGTCTCAGGGAGGCCTGAAGCGTGCAGCATGGTCTGCATCAGGTAAGTGCACAAAACACCTCCCTTTATGAGCCTGGCGCCTATGCCGCCAGGACTGATGTCCAACATGAGCCTGGCGCCAAAGGCGCCAGGACTGAGTCCAAAGAGTCCCTATAAGGGGCCGCTGGGCTTTTACCCGAGGGCATGATGCCTGCTTCCGGGGGTGCTGGGCCTGGCCTGATGCTCCGGGGGTAGGCATCATGACACTTCCCTTCGGATTGAAGTCGGCACCCAGGGTGTTCACCAAGTGCCTAGCACCTGTGGCGGCGCGGCCTCGCCTGCAGGGGATCCACATCTACCTGGACGATTGGCTCATCCGAGCAAAGACAAGAGAACTCGCCTTTGTGCACACAGCGAAGAGCGTCCAACTGCTCACGGATCTGGGATTCTTGATCAACTTCGCGAAGTCCCACTTGGTACCGTCTCAAGTCGCCCTGTTCCTGGGAGCCAGGCTCGACACAGTGGCGCAATTGGCTTCTCTGTCGGAGGAAAGGACGAAGGCCATCCTGGGCAAGGTGCAACGGCTGTCAACCATGGACGCGGCCAGGGTGAGGTCCATCAAGTCCCTGCTCGGCATGATGTCCTCGTGCGCCTGTGCAGACTGCGGATGCGTCCACTGCAAGAGTTCCTCGACGCCCGTTGGATGCAAGCGGCGGGCAGCTTCGAATACAGGATCTTGCTCAACGAGACCTTCCGCCAAGCGATCCGGTGGTGGGGCACCCGTGCGCCTCTGGCAGCGGGCATGGACTTCCAGACCCCGGCACATCAGGAGACGGTGACGACGGGCGCCTCCCTGGAGGGATGGAGAGCGCACACCGGAGTTCTCCACGCAAGAGGCCTTTGGCTCCCGGAGGAGAGGTCACTACACATCAATATCCTGGAGTTCCGAGCCATGTTCTGGGCCCTCAGGTCGTTCCTTCCGTCCCTCAAGGGCAAGGTGGTAAGGATCTTCACCGACAACACCACCACGATGTTCTACATCCGGAAGCAGGGAGGCACCAGATCCCCAGCCCTCTCCAAGGAAGCCCAGGATCTGTGGCACTGAGCTGTCGCCCAAGGGATGCTTCTGGTCCCCTTCCACCTGGCAGGAATAAAGAACACCATCGCCGACTCAATTAGCAGGGAGCTGTGCTTGTGCCACGAGTGAGAACTGCAGCAGGATCAAATGGATCTCCTATTCCAATCATCGGGCAATACCCAGATCGACCTATTCGCGACGAAAGCCAAGTGCCAGAGGTTCGCCAGCAGGTTTCCCCACCTGGGGAGCATGGGCGATGCCTTCACATTTCCCTGGGACGGCCTGTTCCTGTATGCGTTCCCGCCGTTGCTGCTGCGACTCATCAACCAATTCAGACGGCCCTGGTGCAGGATGATCCTCGTCGCACCGGCGTGGCCGAGGCAGATCTAGTTCCCGGACCTTCTGGGCATGTCAGTGCCCCCCCAGTCAAACTGCCGACGGACGCGGATCTTCTCGCCAGAGAAGGAGGCGCCATCCTCCCCCATGACCTGGGGTCGCTGAACTTGCAGGCCTGGCTCCTGCAGCACTAGAGTTTGGAGGGTACGATATCCCGGCGGACTGCAAGGAGGGGGCTCGCAAAGGCCAGGGCGTCCTCGACTCAAGTGCTATGGAAGAGGCTCTTGGTCTAGTGCCGTGCACAGAAGATTAACCCTCTGCGGATTATGGCTCCGCAAGTGCTACCGTACCTACTGTCGCTGGCAAAGGCGGGGCTAGCTTATGCCTCCATCAAGATCCATTTAGCGGCGATCTCCCACTACACCAGAACTCCGGGGCGATCAACTCTGTGGTCCCATCGCCTAGTGAAGGAGTTCATGAAAGGACTGTTCCGGTCATTCCCGCCAGTGAAGGCTCAGGCTCCGGCCCCGGCGTGGGAGCTCAACGTGGTGCTGAGCAGGCTCGTTGGACCGCCATTCGAGCCTCTACATTCGGCACCGTTGAAGTTCCTATCTTGGAATACAGCGTTTCTTGTGGCCATCACCTCCACATGACGAGTGGGAGAGATCCAGGCCCTCTCCTGTAAACCTCCATACCTGACATTCCACGAGATGAGGGTAGTGCTGAGGACACACCCCTCCTTCATGCCTAAGGTGTTGTCGGACTTCCACCTCAACGAGCCCTTGGTGTTACCTGTTTTCTTCCCATCGCATTCGTCGCTTGCCGAGAGGAATTTGCACTCGCTGGATGTGGCTAGAGCGCTCGAGTTCTATGCGGACCGCACGAAGACCCTTCGGAAGACATCACAGCTGTTTCAACTTTGGACCTGTGAACCAAGGGAAGGCCCTCTCGAAGGTTTCCATTTCCAGATGGCTCTCCGGCTGCATCATGCACTGTCAACGGTTGGCAAACCGACCGTTACCCAGCCATCCGAGAGCCTAGTCGACCAGAGCGATCGCTGTTACCACGGCATTCCTGTCTGGTGTGCCCCTGCTGGACATCTGCAGGACTGCTATGTGGAGGTCGACGCACACCTTCACGAGATTCTACTGTGTCGACCGGGATTCCAGGGAGGAGTCCAGTCGGCCAGGCAGTATTGCTTGTTTGGCCCGTTTTAGCTTAGGCGTGTCTCCATACAGAATGGCCCCCGGTGTAGGTCACAGCGCTATTGCCAAAAAGAAGAGCGAGTTGAACTCAGCCTCCCGAAAGATGAGGAGAATCTGCTTACTCCTGGAAGATGAGAGAAAAGATCTAGTTTGCCTCAGGGCCAGGTATAATAATTGGTTTAGGAACCACAGCTTTTCTCAGAATTACATGGGCTGGAGATTTCTAAATAGGCTGATAAGTTTAAACTATTCTAGGGAATTCTGGCACTGGCTCCGGGGGCATGAGTCGAACCCAGCGATCTGCAAGAGTTTGTAGGGGTAACAGAGGACAACTGGGCAGGATTAATTGGTAACGCCTTTGAAGGTGGGGAAGATTGGTCATGGGAAGCCCAATCTATGGCAAATACATTGGTGAGCTCGCTCATTAAGGAGCCTGATCTAGAGGCCTGTATCACTAAAACTAAGGCCTCAAGTGCAGTTGGTCCGGATGGCCTATCAAATCTCTTCTTGCTGTTGTGGGCTCACATTATACAACAACTGTCTATGTAGATCTGTGAAACAAGAATGATTCCAAGAACATGGAAAACAGCGATCTTAATTCCTGTTTGTAAAAAAGGCCCTTGTGACCTGCCATCCAATTATAGACTGTTGGCTATGTTGGATTGCAGCTCGAAAATATTTGCCAACATTTTATTAGAATTGCTCACTGCCTGGTGGAGGAGAAGGGCCTATTAAATTACCAACAAACGGGATTCAGGAAGGGATGTGCAACATCCCATTCAATCAGGATCCTCTTGACCTTAATGTCAGACACCCTATATTGTCCCTGGACATCACTGTATATCTGCTTTGTTGACTTCTCAGCCGCGTTCAACAGTGTGGAAAGGTCAAAACTATGGAATATGCTGGAAAGCTGACAAATTGACTTGTGTCTGCTCCATTTAAATAAAGCGCTGTCTAGCGAGACAGGTCATTTATTCTCTCCCAGGATAGAGAATTATCAGCGCCTTTACCTACCAGGCGAGAATTGAAACAGTGGTGCTCTTTAACCCCCCTGCTTTTTAACCTGTATATCTCCCAGCTTTCCCATAGGCTGAGTGAGGTTTTGAATTTTCCGCCACAGTATGGGGAGAGGCACTTCCGTGTATGTCCTACGCGGATGATGTGGTTCTTCTAGACAGTACTAAAATTGTACTCCAGTGCACACTCCATGCACGCCATGGTGAGGCCTTGTAATTCATGCTCTTTGCCTAATCTTGCATTTTCTATTTTTCAAAGTTTGGGACACAGTCCAACAGTGCCCTAGTCGGTCTCCAGTGCAGGTCTGCTGCAACTGGATTCAGTATATGCCCGCCGTGCAACGGTTCCTTCCCCGCCTATGATCTGCTTCTGGTGCCTTAGTGAAGACCACGAATGGGAAGGCTGCTAGGCGTGTGATGCTCTTGTGCCCCGGTCCCTCAAAAACCGGCTTGTGCTGTAGAGAGTTGTTCACCAGGACTCCGCCAGAGAGCATAAGCGATAGGTAAGGAGGAAGACCAAGAAGGTAACACTCTGCTCTAAAGCACCCTGCAGAGGCGACTCCTTCCTTGGTAAAGCCTGCTGTCGGGAGGGGTCAGTTGGACGCTCCCACCGGCAGAAGGGGCACTGAGGCTTTTACAGCTACCGCCTTAACGGCCAAGCGGTCTACAGGCCCTACCAGTTCCACCGCTGAGGAGCCCACAGGCTCTGTTACCCAGCACACGTCTGAAGGCCTCCTATACTCATAGATCTCAAGGCACAGATAGACGAGCTGAGAGACATGGGGAAGACAGCACTATTGCTTCTCCTTGATCTCTCTGCGGCCTTCGATCTGGTTGACCATGAGATCTTGTGCAACCACCTACAAAAAGCTGCCCACTTCTCTCAAGAAGCAACCAACTGGATCCATTCCTTCCTTAATAACCGTACGATGAGAGTCTTCTCATTGTCAGCAGCAGCCGACCCTACCCCTATCACTTGCGGCGTGCCTCAAGGATCTTGCTTCTCGCGTACACTTTATAACATTTTCACAAAGCCCCTTTTTGATGATCTAGACGATCTGGGTATCACCTACACTAATTACGCCGATGATACCCAGATCCTCATCCCGTTGTCGGGGGATTATGACAAGGATTTTGCCTTCGTTAATAAAGTGTACCTCATCATCCAGGCATGGATGGCCTCACACGGTCTATGCCTGAATGATGACAAGACGGAACTCCTCATTCTAGGCTCTACACATTACCTCAACAAACTGGGCCACAAATACTCATCGTTCATAATTGACGATAACAAAATCAAGGTAGCTAAGGAGGTTAAAACCCTCAGCTTCTATCTAGATTCCACCCTTACCTTCAACAAACAAGTCAATGCAATGGCCTCCGCCACTTCCTACACTTGCAAACTCATCAGGGCAGCCAAACCCTTTCTCTCCCCCACCAACTGTACCACCTTGGCCAGGGCGCTCATCCTGTCTAAATTGGACTATTGCAATGCCTTATATGTAGGCTGCAACAAATATACCTCAAACAAAATCCAAATCCTCCAAAATAATGCCCTTAGAGCGGCCCTCAGTATCCCGAAGAAAGCCCATATCTCAGATTCCAGAAGATCTGTCAATTGGCTATCCACCAAGGACAAGATATTCCTTAAATTGGTGTCTCTGATTCATAAATGCCTCCACCAAGTAGCCCCCCAATACCTCATCGCCAGATTTACTAGAGCCACCCTCTCCCGCCCCTCGAACGGCCAATTCCAACCTTCTTCTGGTGCCCAGGTTCAAACATACTACATCTGGAGGCAACAGCTTTCCAGTAAAAGCAGCGCAATTCTGGAACTCCCTCCCTCCTACTTGCAGGGAGGACCTACCCTACCACCAGTTCAGAGCCAGGACTATCCACTGGCTCAAATCTCTCGACTCATAACGACTTTCAGATACCCAGTTGCGCCATTACCATGTGGCTCCTCATTGAATGTAAATATGTTTATAGTATTGCCTTTAGTGTACATGTTCTACCCTTCCTATTTGGCGTTATACGTCCGGCACTGTAACCCTAGCTGGACCTCACCCCACTGTATGTAACTAAGCTTTGCAACCCTCTTGCTGCCTTTGCGCCTGGCTACCCTTGGGTTAGGTGCGCATTACGAACAAATAAATACAAATACACAGCGCAAACACTACCGGCCCCATGGACGAGGGCCAGCAGCCTACTGGGCCCGCTCCTGAGATGCAGGGCGGGGCAGAGCCGATGCAACCAGGCATGCATGCCTAGCCCAGGCCTGCGTCGACCACAGGCCCACGTGTGGAAGGCACAGACAAAATGGCGGTGCGCGCAGACAAGATGGCAGCCAGGCCAGACCACCCTAAGGTGGGAAATCATTCCGGCCAGGGCAGAAGCCTGGCAACTCAGTGAACCGCAGAGGCGCGTACACACGGCAAGGGCAGACTGAGTTACAATGACTCCTATCACCTGGTGCCTAAACTGCTACCCACGCTTGTGATAACTCTGATCTCAGTACCGGTACCAGCACTCTCGGCATCAACGCCAGAGACTCCCGCTACGGACCCAGGGGCCCAGATAATGCGGGGGACCAGCAGGACACCGATAAGAAGAGCATGACACGCCTTCCTCAGCTAAGGCTTTCCTTGACAGGATAGGGGGCCTAGCTGAATACCTGGGCATCCCTCAGCCAGCTCCAGGAGGAGCAGCTGGAATCGGGGATGCTTGCGGAAGTGCTCAACATTAAAGCAGAGGCCAGGTCTGACATCCCGCTGCAGAAATATGTTGTGCACTGGCTAAAAAGTGTTGGCTCAAACCGCACTCCACTCAGTCAGTGAGCAAAAGGCTGGACGCAACATTCAGGCAGGTGGAGGGCGACACTATACTATTGTCAGTACACCTGCAGTCATCAACAGTCATAGCGGCAGCATCTATGAATGCCAAGCCTCAGGTTTTCGTCCTCAAGCACTTCCTCATCAGCACTACTAGTCAAAGAGGAGAAAATACTAGAGGCCTATGGAAGAAAAGGTCTATTCCAATGCGGGCTTGCATCTCAGACAGGCCGATGCCATCCTGGCGGCAGCCAATCAACGACTGTTGAGAGAAATTGAAGACTTTATTCTGGACATTCCAGCCGACAAGCAAGCATCATTCAAGGCTGGGCTTGCCGAGGCAAAACTAGTGGCACAAGATATCATGGAGGCCACAGTGGCCCACAGATACCGCTAGTAGGGCAATCTCTGTGGCGACGGACATGAGGACGGCAGCCTGGCCACCAGCTTCAAGACGGATGTCCAGGATAGAATCCTAGACTTTACCTTCGAGGGTGGCGTTCTTTTCCACTCCACTCCACTATGGACGAAGAGCTACGCAAAAAGAAAAGCAGTTCAGTGACAGCCAAGTCTCTGGCCATTCTGACCAAGCCAGCAGCAAAAGATTTCCCTCAGGGGCAATCCCGCTTAGACAAGGGGCGACGCCTTGGCAGATTCCGGGGATTTCAGGATCGCCGAGCCAGACAACCGGATATGTCCCCAAGTTGGTATAGGCGAAAACATCACATGTCTGTGCACAAGGGCTTCTTCCAGTCCACCTCCCAGTCGCCTGCCTCAGACCCAAAGAAACAATGATGGCCCTACACAGTCCAACTTGGTGCATACGCTTCTCAGACTCATGGTTGATCTCGGTAGTCTCCCTTCCATCCCCTCACCCTTGCTCCCCGCACCTCCCTTCTCTCCCACAGATCTGACCACCCTCACTCTTAGCAGAGATTTGTTCTCGAGAGGGAGGTTGTGGAGGAGGTCCCTCTTCCTCAACAGGGTCAGGGTGTTCACTCCCGCATCTTCCCCATTCAAAAGAAGAATCGGGTGATCCTGCTAGTGGTTCTAGATATTTCCTCACATGATCTGTACCTAACTTTGCAGAAGTTCAAAATGGTGACGCCAGCTATCATAGCTGAGAAGCTATGTGGGAGGGGGCGGGGTGTGTGCTGGACGTGTTCCCTGGATCTTAGACTCATAGCTTTGTGTCCCCCTAGTGCAATCTCACCGGGCCTTCCTCAAGTCCGGGTCATGGGCTTGCATTTTCAATACAAGGTGCTACCTTTTGGGCTGAACTCAGCTCAGAGGGTGTTCACAAAACTCATGAACGCTGTGACGGCCCTGCTCAGGACAGAGGGCCTGCATGTATATCCCTACCTTGACGACTGGTTCGTCAGAAGGACGTGTCTGGAGCAGGTCAGGTCCTCTGCGGACAGACTGATGACTACTCTACGAGCTGGGTTTTTCGATCAACTACCATAAATAGCAGCTCTGCCCTACTCAATCTCAAATTCTGGTGTTCTTGGGGCTGCTGTGGGATACGCAGAAGGTATTCCCTGCGGGGGCGAAAGTGGCAGCTTCCTCAGCAGAACAGTAACAACTGCATGATGGTTCCATCACCTGCTGGGAGTGCTAGTGGCATGTCTACTAGCTATTCTGTTCACCAGGCTGCAAATGAGGAGGCTGCAGATGCATTTCAGAGATTCCGGGGACCAGGAATCGGGTCATCAGGGAGTGCTCTTCACCATACCCCTTAACTTAAAATGGGGACCTCAAATGGCGGGCCCAGGAGGTGAACCTCATGGTGGGCAGGTCGTTTCGACCACCTTCAATACAGCATACTCTGACCACAGACTCTTCTCTCCAGGGCTGGGGTGCGAACCTGGGGGAACATGCTGTGCATGGGCTATGGTCGCCGACTGAACAGCAGAATCACATCAACTGGCTAGAATTAATGGCCATTTGGCTCACACTCAAGCCTTTCCTTCCAGTAATCATCGGCAGTGCCGTGTGTATACAAAGAGACAACTCTACCTGCGTGTACTACCTAAACAAGCACAGGGACACCAGATCTCCTCTATGCCGGTTGACCCTAGACATCTGAGAGTGAGCAATTGCACAAGATGTATGAATCTCAGCGGCCCATCTGCTGGGAGAATCCAACCTGGAGGCGGACAGGCTGTATGTTGGATTCCAACAATTACGAGTGGCAGCTGAACGGGAGAGTGCTCCAGGATCAAGATCACAGCCATCAAGAGGCCACAGTGCACTTTCTCAGCAGATAAGGGACCTCGGCTTAGTGGTACCAACACCTATTGGGTCTCATGGCAGCAGTCCTCTTGGACGTCCCCCACACGAGACTCAGGATGAGGATACAGCTGCACTTTGCAGCAGCCTCGAACCAGGAACAGGGCCATCCGTCACAGATGATGAACGTTCCTCTGTCGCTTCACCCAGACCTCATAGTTGTCCAGGGACTGCAACCTGTGGACGTGCAAGCCTTTCTGGCAACCTACACCACAGGTCACCATCACCACAGACTCCCCTCTAGAGGGTTGTGGGGGGCACCCTGGACACCCACTGCGTCCATGGCACATGGACCTGGCAGGAGTACCACATCAATTGGCTGGAATTGAAGGCCATCTGGCTGGTGCTCAGGGCCTTCCTTCCGGTTATCGAGGGCAAGGTCGTCCTCAATCAGACGGACAACTCGACCAGCATGTTCTACGTCCACAAGCAGGGAGGTACCAGGTCCCCCACTGTGCAGGCTGGCAGTTAGCATGTGGGAGTGGGCCCTGGAGAACATCTACCTCAGGGCGGTCCACCTGCCGGGGGAATCCAACCTAGAGGCAGACAGGCTCAACAGACTTGGAGCGGACAACTACGATTAGCAGTTGAACGACCTAGTGCTGCAGGAGATATTTTGCAAATGGGGTCACCCTCAGGTTGGACCTCTTTGCCATCCGGAGCAACAACAAGTGCCAACTGTTCACCTCCTGGCAGGGTCATGGCCCGGGCTCCCTGGGTGATGCCTTTCAGATCAGATGGGACGGAATGACAGCATATGCCTTTCCGCCAACTTCCCTGATTCACAGGGTGATATGCAAGATCACCCGCCTCCTCAGTATCGTCCTAATAGCTCCATGGTGGCCAGCCAGGCCATGGTTTTCGGAGCTACTCAGCCTCTCGGAGAGGCCTCCCATTCGCCTGCCGACTGGCCCATCACATCTTCTGGTGCAGCAGGGGGCAGGGTCATCCACCCTTCACCAGAGAAATTAGCCCTCACGGCCTGGTTCTTTAATAGGTCACGCTAGGACATCGCAGCCTCTCTCAGGCTAATCTAAAAGGCGCCAGGAGCAAATCTGCCAGAGCCCAGTATAAAAGCAAGTGGACCAGGTTCTGTCACTTGGCAGACTCAAAGGGCTCTTACCCTCTGACATGTTCCCTGGACGACGTGCTCTCCTTTTCGGCGCATCTTGCCCATTCAGGTGTTCAGGTGGACACTTGCCACACCTACCTGGCAGCCATTGGGGCATATAGAAACTCGAGGAGGAGATTTTTTCCTCTTCCAACCCAATTGTCAAGAGACATTTGACGGGTATCGCCAGGCTTTACCCGCCCATCAAGAGGCCGCACCCCGTGTGGGAGCTCAACAGTCTTGGGTGCTCTGGCGCCCAAACCATTTGAACCAATGGCGTCTGCGGACATCAGGCTGGTCACCATTAAGACAGCCTTGTTAGTCGGCCTCGGCTCGCAGAATCCAGGCGCTGGTCGCCTCAGAGCCATACACTACGTTTTACAAGGACATGGTAGTCCTACGGACGCACCCGGCATTCCTACCTAAGGTGCCATCCGAATTAAGAGAACTAAGAGATTTTGTTGCCCACGTTTTTTTGCTGAGCCCAAAGACGAGGCACAGAGAGTTATGCACTGCCTTGATGTCAGGCTTGCCCTGAAATTCTACATGAACAGGATAAAGGACTTCCGCAAGAAGCTCTTTTTGTCAACTTCGGAGGATCAAAACCGGGGTATCGGGGTATCGGGCCACTGCCGGCCAAAATGCACGCCCACGCGGTCTGAGCCAAGGCAACGGCCATCGCTTTCCAACGGCATGTCCCCAGGCAAGTCATAAGCAGGGTGTCCACATAGGCTACCCCTTCGGCTTTCTGAAAGCACTACTGTTTGGATGCCGGCTCTAGATCAGGTGCGGCTTTTGGACAGGAGGTTCTTAGAAACCTGTTTGCTTAAGGAGGGTCTCCACTGCACCCTGGGGCTACACTCAGTTGTAATCACCATGCAATATGGAGGAAAGGAGACGGGACATAACAGTAATTATAAGTTACTCACCGTAGTGACTAACGTACTTAATCCTTAGTCCCCTTTACTCCATACGTCCCACCAACCTCCCCCCTAATAAAACTGTCATTAGGCAATGTTAAATCTGTTGTCGACACGTCTATGGAGACTGAGGTGTGGTGGCGGAGTCGGGGAAGCGCCTGCTCCCAGTGTCAAGGATAACCCTTCTCACCTGGATCCGGAGTTTGCCGGTGTCTTCGATCGCTGCCTTCTCGCGAACGCTCCTGGTCTTAAACAGCGCTGCTCGAGTCTCGTCTGGTTCCAGGTTGCGTTTAGTTCCGGGAGCGCGTAGTCCAGGAATCCGGGAGTCTGGGAAAGGCTAGAAATGCTCGGAGCCAGGAAGGGGGAAAGGGACAGGAGCGGGAAATAGCACTGGGACAAAGGAAACAATACCGCGAGCTACGAACACACGCCTGGGCTACTCTGCAATAGCATTGAGATGCGCAGAGCCGCGGAAGGCGTGGTCTATAAATAGATCATGCCACGTTCAGCGCATGGAGCGAGCAAGGGCTTCAGCCCTGGATGGCCATGTTTGAAGTAGTACGGAATGTAAGCCCCGTTGAGACAAGGACCAGGAGGTCTAAAAGGGGCGTGATCTGAAGTTCATGACAGCATGCCTCCTCCGAAGGCCTTTTCCTCCAGGTTTGCCCGGATGTATTAGGTGAAATCTTCAGAGCAACCGAGGAGCCTTGATATTTGAAACCGGTTCCCCGGTCATTTCGCTAGGAGGATATCCTTTCCACTCCACTAGGTATTGAAGATGGCATCGCTTATACCTGGAGTCACAAATCCGGGACACCTCATATTCCAGTTGATTGTCAACCAGTAGAGGAGGAGGTCTACTGGATTTTCGAGAGGATTGGATGTAGGGCTTCAATAGGGATGTGTGAAAAACTGGATGAATTCTTTTCCAGGAGTCGGGTAGCTTGATTCGATATGAGACAGGATTGATAATCTCCTTGATGGGAAATGGACCATAGTAGCAGGGAGCCAGCTTGTTTGGTCACAAGTGTCGGGGGAGTAGTTTTGATGACAACCAAACTCGGTCACCGACCGTATAGGAAGGACCTGGTCTTCTCTTGGAATCCGCATACCTTTTGGTCTGTAATCTGGCTTTCTCTAAGTGTTCTTTAGCCTCCCAGTGAATGTTGATAATAGTTTCGATCCAGGAGTCAACAGTAGGTACTGGTGTAGGGTAAGGAAGAACCGAGGGTAAGACCGATGGATGGAACCCCTTGCTACAATAAAAAGGACTGGTCTGTAGCGCTGAGTGTTCGGAGTTGTTGTAAGCGAATTCCGCAACGGGTATCGGGAGAGACCAGTCATCCTGGACCTTGGTGGCGAAACATCAGAGGTATTGTTCGAGGGTCTGATTTGCACGTTCTGTGGCTCCGTTGGTTTGGGGGTGATATCCTGTAGAGAGGGCACGTTGGATTCCTAGTACCCGACAGAGGTGTTTCCAGAATTGTGAAATGTATTGGGGACCCGGGTCAGATATGATCTTGGAAGGAAGCCCATGTAGTCGGAATATGTGTTCCAGAAATATTCCAGCTAGCTCTCAAGAGGAGGGTAGTTTCATCAGTGGCGTAAAATGGGCCATATGGGTAAACAAATCTATGGTGACCATGATGGTAGTATATCCTCGGGAAGGTGGTAACTCCACTATGAAGTCTGTAGCAATGATTTCCCATGGTTTAGAGGGTAGAGTGGGCTGAAGATGAAGACCCGCCAGTCTTTTGTTATCATGTTTATTTTGGGCACAGGTTATACAAGCCTGGATGTATTGCTGTACGTCAGACTTCATTTTAGGCCACCAGAACTGTCTCTGTATAAGACAGAGGGTGTTGGTGATACCTTGGTGCCCGGAATGGAGTGTGTCATGACAAAGTTTTATTTTTTTGCTACAACTTCCGTGTAGGAATGAGTAGTGCATTGTCCTTGAATAAGTAGCCTTCCTTGGCTTTTAATTTCCAGTGATTTCGTGGTGAGATGTCCTTCCATTTTTCCCAGGATTGAGTTTGTGATCGGACTTCTTCCAGGAGATCAACTGCTTGGGCTACCAAGATCGTGGGAGAGAACATTTTAGGAAATACCTTATCTTCAGTGGTCACGTAGTCAAGACAACGAGACAAGGCATCAGCGATCAGGTTCTGTGATCCAGGGACATGGGTAATGTGGAACTGATGCTGGGCAATAAAGTAGGCCCAACGTGCCTGACTGTTCCGGCACTCCAGAGACTGTAGAATCTGAAGGTTTCGATGATCAGTACGGACTTGGACAGGATGTCTGGCTCCCAGAAGTAGGTATCGCCATTCAGTGAAGTCTTGGCGAATGGCTAAGAGTTTGTTTTCCAGGACGGAGTAGTGTGCTTCACTAGGAGTTAAGGTTCTTGAAAGATGAGCAACAGGGTGTTCCAAATCGTCCACCATCTTCTGCTTCAACACTGCTCCTATAGCGTAATTAGAAGCATCCGTTTCCACTAAAAAGGGTCGACTTGTATCGGGTTGAGCCAAAATGGGAGCTTGTGTGAACTCGGTCTTTAAACGCTGAAATGCAGTTTCTTGTAATGTTGACCAGACAAATGGGGTGTCCTCCTTTAGCAGAGCCACTATGGGTTGTACAATCTAGGAAGAGGTGGCTATGAACTTGCGGTAGAAATTGGCTAGTCCAAGGAAGGATTGGATTTGTTTCACGGACGTGGGAGTAGGCCAGGCGAGAATGGCCTTTACTTTTGAAGGGTCCATGCCAATCACCTCTGGACTAAGGATAAATCCCAGATAGTGCACGGAGGTAACGTGAAACAAACATTTCTCAGGCTTGGCTAAGAGGTGATGTTCCCGGAGTCTTTGTAGAACTGCCTTAACATGTCCTTCATGCTTCAGAGGGTCTTTGGAAAAAATCAATATGTCGTCCAGATAGACAATGACGAAGAGAAACAACATATCAGAGAACACCCTATACATAAAACGTTGGAATACTGCTGGGGCATTGGCTAGTCCAAAGGGCATGACCAGGTACTCGTAGTGGCCAAAGGGTGTTCTAAAGGCGGTCTTCCACTCGTCTCCTTCCCGGATACGGATCAAATGGTAGGCACCCCTGAGATCCAATTTGGTGAATATTACGGCTCCTCTAACAGCTTCCAGGATATCCGAGATCAGGGGCAGTGGGTACCGATCCTTGAGGGTGCATTGATTTAACCCTCTATAGTCGAGACAAGGTCTGAGTTCCTTGATATCCTTCTTGGGAACGAAGAACGACGAAGCACCCGCTGGAGATTTCGAGGGTCTTATGGTGCCATTTTCAAGATTAGTGTCTAGGTATTCCCGAAGGGCCTTTTTCTCAGGTTCGGAAAGAATGAACATTCTGCCAAAGGGAATTACAGCTGAGGGATCCATATCTATAGCACTGTCTTGGGGACTGTGGGGGGGCAAGGCTTGGACTATGGCAGTAGAAAATACATCCGTATATCCCTGCAAGGCCTCCGGAACTTGTATGATATTGGAAACCATGAGTGGTGTTTCTTGGTCTCTTGGTGGTTCTTTAGAAGTTACCGGGGAGGGGTCCAGGGTTAGGCAGTGGGACATACAGAACTCTGATCCCAGGAATAATGATCCTGCTGTCCAATTGATATACGGATTGTGCTTTTGTAAACAGGGCATTCCCAAAACCATGGGGTAATGGGCTGACTCAATGATGTCGAATGTAATCCGCTCTTGATGATGGTTTATGGAAAGTTGGATCTTTTTAGTCTGCAGACTTATGGGTCCTGAAGAGAGGGGTCTTCCGTCAATTGCTTCCACCGGCTGCATGGTGTTTCGTGTCTCGTACGGAATATGATGACTAACCACCCAGTCTTGATCAATGAAAATTCCCATAGCTCCGCAATCCACCAAGGCCAGAATGGGATAGGTCTTGTCTTTGGAGGGCCACAGTAAGGCCTGTAGTATCACCAAACTGGTTTGTCTAGGAGGGTTCAAGGATGGAATTGATGTGGAGCAAACATCTCTCTCCCGAATCTCTGCTCCATTTAAGATCGGGAGCTGGCGTTTCCCGAACGCCGAGGAGGTGCCAGAGGACATTCCCTGACCAAATGTTTGTCTGAAGCACAATACATACAAAAACCCGTATGGATCCTTCTCAATCTTTCTTAAGGTGATATGGGTCCACGAAAGGCTCCAATTTGCATGGGTTTCAGGTTCAGGGGCTGGACTTGGGTTTGCGTCCGTTCTGGCTGTACTCTCAAAGGACGTCTTGGGTGGGTTTCCCTTGGATTTCTTCCTTTCAGCCTTCCTTTCCTGTATGTGGAAGTCTATTTGCAAGGCCAGGTCCATTAGTGCCTGGAATGAATTTGGTCTGGCCACCTTGGCCAGTTCATCCTTGATCTCATCGTTTAGGCCTCTCCTGAACAGAGTAAAACTAGCCTCAGAGGACCAGTCTGCTTCCTTGGCCAATTGTTTAAATCTGGTCACATAAGTGAGCATATCTTGGGAGCCCTGTTGAAAGTCCAGCAAGCGTTCTTGGGCAGTATAGACCTGCTCTGAACGGTCAAACATGCCTTTAAGGGCCTGTATGAACCCATCATAGTCATCTAGGAGGGCATCGCCGGAGTTAACAAGGGTGTTGCCCAAGTTAAGGCTTTGCCGGAAAGGTGAGATATGATGAAACCAACCTTAGTCCTAGGAGTCGAGAAATAATAGGGCTTAAAGGTAAAGTGGACCAGGCATGAATCCAGGAATCCGCGAAGTGTTTTTGCCGAACCATCAAACTTGTCAACAATACCGCCCAACAGGGCGCCCTCCTTTGTAACAGAATCCCGGGGTAAGACCAATTGTGTGTTTTCCGCCTTAAGGTTTTGAACCTCGGTTGATAATTCTTGCAGGTGTCGCATTAAGTCCTGCACGGCGGCTTCCATCTCGTTTATAGGTTCGATCGGGTGGCGTCTCAAACTGTCAAGGAGCCCCCCCCCCCCCCCTTCTCACCTGGATCCGGAGTTTGCCGGTGTCTTCAATCGCTGCCTTCTTGCGAACGCTCCTGGTCTTGAACAGCGCTGCTAGAGTCTCGTCTGGTTCCAGGTTGCGTTTAGTTCCGGGAGCGCGTAGTCCAGGAATCCGGGAGTCTGGGAAAGGCTAGAAATTCTCTGAGCCAGGAAGGGGTAAAGGGACAGGAGCGGGAAATAGCACTGGGACAAAGGAAACAATACCACGAGCTACGAACACACGTCTGGGCTACTCTGCAATAGCATTGAGACGCGCGGAGCCGCGGAAGGCGTGGTCTATAAATAGATCACGCAGCGTTCAGTGCATAGAGCGAGCAAGGGCTTCAGCTCTGGACGGCCATGTTGGAAGTAGTACGGAATGTAAACCCCGTTGAGACAAGGACCAGGAGGTCCAAAAGGGGCATGATCTGAAGTTCATGACACACAGGGCCGCACCCCTGCGTGCCTCTAAATTTAAAGGGGAAGGTTTTTTCTGGTGAAAAAGGTTCCCTCTCCCGTCCATGCAGGTACGCCCATGCAGTATGGGGGAAAGGTGACTATGGACTAAGATTACTTTGTCACTACAATGAGTAACTTATAATACTCTTACGTCCCGTCCCCTTTCCTCCATACTGTATGGGCATCCCTTCCAAGACGGGAGACGGAACCTTTTTCACCAGAAAAAATCTTCTTCCCCTTTTAAATTTAGAGGCACTGCCCAGGGAGCATGCGCTGCCCTGACTACACCTTCCGGCGCCACACCCCAGACCCCTTTTCCGCGTCAACGGGATCGGGCCGAATTCACCAGCACTCCTGGGTTTGGCTTCGGCCATGTATTTCCACGCGTGTATACTTGTCTTTTGTGTCTTATCTATCATTCAGTTACTCTGTCCTTGGGCATCACTCTCCTCCCTGGTGCATGTCGACTTCTACAGGGTTCAGCAGGTGTCCATCCTGCAGCGGGCTCTTCCCAATTTCAGACCCCCACGCCCTCTGCCTAAGTTGCCTTGGCTCTGACCACGGTTGGCAGTCATGTTTGGCATGTGAGGCGCTGAAGAACAGACTAGCCAGGTGGAGGGAGCTCTTCTAGAGGTCGCCTCCAGAGGATCTGAAGAACTTTGTGAAGCATTTAACCAGGCCCAAGGTAGGTGTTAGGGTGAATTCTCATTTATGGCTAATTTCACTCACCTAGTGAGTCCCTCAGCAGCTTTGCTGGATTTCAGGGGTTTATTTTTTCCTCCTGGTAACAGCATGAGCCTTTTTCCCACTCTTACATGTGTTTTGCCATGTGTATTTCTACTGTTTGTGTGATCTTGGGCTCTGAAGCTACACCACTCCATGAGCCCCACTTTTTGTGTGTTACACAGCACCTTCAATGCAGTGACACAGGGTTGTCTTTGATACTTCCCCCTGACTCCATTTTTCTGGGGCTGACTACTGTCCCCCAGGAACAGGTAAAGTTGCCATTTACTTTATGTAGTCCTTTAAACTGCAGACCCAGTACACCCCATCTTACATAGAGTACTGGAAAGGGTTAATTCCTACCCCTTGTTGTCTGTGCTTCTCTGAGCTTTATTTTGCTCTCTTAACACTAAGACTTGGCTGGTGGCAGTGATATCTACCCTAACTTTTATACTGCGATTACACTATATAAACGTGGTACTGTTTTAGTCTATCTTAGCCTCGAACTTAAACCCGCTTGACCAAATACTTATTTCGGCTCCGGTTGGGTTTTATTGCCATTTCTTTTTGTTAAAGTCCTTCTTGTGTTTTAATTTGCGCGTCAAACCAGGTTTGCCTCCTTTGTTCGCCGACCTTTGGCGGGCTTCTGTCCAGAAGCCCTCCTTTTGGCATCTGGGTGTCTAGGTGGGCTGCATGTGAGGGAGGGGTATAGTCACCCCCTGCACAGGGTCTCCTTGGAGACCCGAGTCGCACTTTGTCTTGATTGGCTGAGTTGGTTGTCCGGGCCGGACAACCCCCCTGCTGAGTGATTGATAGCAGGGCTGTGTGAATGGGCGATTTTGGCATAAAAGGGAGGACTCTTGGGCTGGAAGTTAGTCCCCACTGGAACTGCAAGGAACTGAATAGAAGCGGAGAAGAAGACAGCTGCTGTGAGTCCCGGTGAAGCCCTGCTGCAGTCCTGAGCTATCTACCCTTCAACGACGAGAGAAGATCCAGTCCGGAGTCTTCTTCCCTTGAGCCTGGTGGGATCAACCAGCTCACCTTCCACAGCCAGAGGACCCTCTTCTTGGTCGAAATTGCAGCACACAGCTGTAGTGGTCCGGATAGCCACCTGAAGAGCCTCTCCTGTTTTAAAGGAGCACACCTTTTATTCACGTTTGCTTTGCTGCTGCTGTCTTCATTCCTGGGTAGTGCAGATCGTTCCAGACGTCGTCCTTCTTGTCCCCACGACTGAAGCTTCAGGAACCGTGAGTCTGCAGGAACTACCAGGAACAACTGCCGTAGAACCAGCTGGTCTTCATACGAATAAGGTACTGTGTCCGACTTCGAGGAACTAGGGTGAACCCTCTTCTCCTCACCAAAGGCTTGTCCTTATCTTCCTTCCGTCTTAACTTTTGCTTCCCTTTTGACAATATCTAAGTACTCCTGGCAATCTCGAATCGTGATTTGTTCTAACCTTGTGATCCTCGACAACAGGACCCCTGTCCCATTGACACTGGCGCAGACCTCTTGACTTTTATCTACGTTTTAGAAAGTGTCTCTTGATTCTATCTGCCTTGACAAAAGTATTGCCTATAATTTCTGTCCCCAACTCTCTTGTGTTAATTCATGTGCTAAGTGTGTTTGACTACGGTAACATTTCTTCTCGCAGGTACGCTTCTTTTTCGTAAGACCAAACGGTCATTACTGTTAAAGTGATTGCGTAACAACCCCCGGTAACGTATTTGTTGCACAACACCGGTCTGTCAAAACCAAAGATACTTACCTTGATTTGTTCTGCACAAGGGGAATTGGTTGTGTGCAGTGCATTTGAAGTGTGGTTTTAATTTAATAGAAGTGAAGTGTTTTGTGAACAGATGGTCTAAAAATAAAGGTATTTTTACTTTTTAACCAGAAACCTTGAGTCAGTGTTTGCTTGAGTCACAGTAATTGTAGTCCTTTGTGTAATCTCCACTACTGCTCATTCGCTCTTGAGATAAGCCTAGCTGCTCCGCTACCGCTCTAATTGTGTAGTACAGGCTTGTACCAAAGGTGAAATTGTACTACCACCTGTAGTCTTAATATTGTGTAGTGGTCCCTAAGGGCACTGCCCAGGATTCTGCCTAACAGGGTCGATATTTTCCAGCGCACCCTGCAAGGGAGACTCCTTCCCATGGACTCTCCCACACAGGAGGGGACCAGTCGGGCCCTTCTACCGGCACGTGTACCAAGGCTGCTACCGGCCTTCGGGTCGAGGGATCCTCCTGGGCGCGGTGTTGAGGGACCAGAAGGTTTTATTTTACCGGGTCTACACCCTAGGGGCTCTGCCCTTTTACCGGCACCATGGCTGAGTGGCTGAGAGGCTACGCCCTTATACCGTCGATATATCCGAGGGGCTATGCCCTAATACTGGAAATAAGTCAGGGGGGGATGCCTAAACGCAGCTCTATCGACCCTCAGGTCGAGGGTGTCACACCTACCGGGCCGATGCCCGAGGAGCAGGGTAGACCTCGTGATCCACACGCAAGAGTCTTGGACGAGGCCGGACCCAGCGGGCCAAGCACCACGTCGCAGGCACGCAACAGGCAGCTCAACAAAATGGCTGCCGTTCCTGAGAGAGGCACCCGTCCGACGCCATTCCAGGAATTTGGCAAAGAATTAGTGTCATGGTGGGACTGGCCTCAACCAGGTACGTGGCCAACAGTCTACCCCTCATTTCGCAGGGCAGATTTCCTTTGCTTCCATATGGACAGGGTATGCAGCGGCTCCAGCCCCCCTCTACCCTGTCGGCACCCTCTGCCACCTCTTTGGCTGGTGAGGAGGTGCTCTTCGAGAAGTACCTCGGCCTCATGATGTCTCCTCAGATGGGGGATATCATCAAGGACGCCATCAGGGAAGTAATCCCCACCATGCTAGCGGCACCACAGATGCCTCCATCGGGCCCCCAGGCACTGGTGCAGCTGGTGCCACCGCCAACTCTACAACCTCCTCAGCCTCTGGCTAAGGTCCCTGTAACCCAGCCTCCGGCGCCATCCACTTCTCCACAGGATCCTCCAGATCTGCAGGATATGGATGAGGAGGAGGATTCAGACACATCATCCTCAGCCAGGGACTTCCACAAACGTCTTGCTGGCCTGGCAGAGTACCTGGGCCTCCCCCAACCCGAGGTCAAACAGCCGGCAGAGGGGGTTCTGGCTGAAGTCCTCACGCGACGCCCCTCTGCCAACACAGGGATTCCACTGCAAACTGATCTAGTGACCCTGGCCAAGAAGGGTTGGCTCAAGCCCCACTCGGCCCAGCTAGTCAATCGATGCCTGGACGCCAAGTACAGGCAGATGGAGGGGGATAAACTGTTGCTCTCGACCCATCCTCAGCCACACTCCTCTGTGATCGCTGCGGCATCCCTATACTCCAAGCCTCAGTCGTCCTCAGCCTCCTCCTCTGCGGCGCTGCTAGGCAAGGAGGAGAAGATCTTGGAGGCGTACGGCAAGAAAGTCTACTCCAGCGCATCTGTGCACCTTCGTCAGGCCAACGCAGACGCCATGCTGGCTGACGCCAACCAAAGGTTATGGTGGGAAATTGGGGACTTCCTCACGGAACTCCCCACCCAGTGCCAATCGCACTTTAAGGCAGGGCTAGCTGAAGCCAAGCTGGTGGCACATGACCTCATGGAATCCACTGTTGCTCATAACTATACCTCAGGCCGTGACATCAGTATTTCCACGGACCTGAGAAGAAATGCCTGGCTCCGGGCAACGAAATTCAAGATCTACCGTTTGAGGGAGGGGGGGAGGGACCTCTTCCACTCCTCTACGGACGAAGAGCTGAACAAAAAGAAAAATGCCTCACAAACGGAAAAGTCTTTATCCATTCTTACTAAGACCACGCCCAAATGGTACACCCAATCTCAGCGCACGGAAAAGGGTCGTAAATATAGAGGGTTCCATGGCTTTCAGAAACGCAGATCCAGGCAGCCGGACCGCTTGCCGTCTCAGAACCGGCGCAAACAACAAAGGGGGGCAGAGAGGTTACAGGCTTTTTCCAGTCCCCCTCCTCAGTGTCAGCCTCCGAGGGAAAGCAGGCATGACACGTGTTAGGGAGAATTCTCTGTTAAGGCTAATTTTCCAAACCTAGTGAGTCCCCCAGCCGCTTTGCTGGATTTTTGGGGTTTATTTTTTCTCCTGCTGAGAGTGAGACTCTTTTTCTCCCACTCTTAGGCATGATTTGAGTATGTGCTTTGACTGTGAATGTGTTTTATGGGCTATGGGGTCTTTTACTCCATAGGGCTTCATGTGTTTTTGGTATGTGGGTTACACAGCACCCTCAGTGCTGTAACACGGGTGTCATAGTGACCCCCAAACATAGACTCCATACCCTGGGACTGACTACTGTCTCCCAGGGCATGTAAGTCACCATTGGCTTTACTAGTCTCAAATTGTGAACAGAACCAGTACAAACCATCATATTGTGGAAGTACTGGTAGGGGTAATTCGATTGCCCCTGGGTCTGTTTTCCAAGGGGGCACTGTCCAGTCCCCCCTGGTTGAGTTTCTGGCTGGAGGCAGTGGATACCACACAAAATATTCCACCTGAATATTTCCTATGGGATTTTCCCATTCATTTTAAACGCACCACTTTTTGGTGCAATGTTAAAGATACCGCCGGGTTATTTATTTAATATTTATTCCCCGGTTGGGTCTTTTTGACAAGACTCTGTTTTAAAATGGCATTTGCGTTCACCTCTGAAACTCTAACCCAACTCGAGCCCTTTGTTCCACTTTTTAGCGGGCTTCTCCACAGAAGCCCTCCAAATGGTGCCACTCTGTCTGGGGTCTACAGGATGTGTGGGAGGGGGATTAGGCACCCTGGACCGAGTTGCCTTGGCAACTCAAGTCGCACTCTTGTGCGATTGGCCCAGTGGTGAGCCACCCGGCTCACCACTTAGCATGTTTGAGTGACGGCTAGGCTGATGAATGGGGCTTTTTCTGCATAAAAGCAGGGCTTTGGGGACTGGAACTTCAGAAGTCGCCCCAGGACCTAAAGAATCCGAAGAGGGGAGAAGCTGAGCCATCGACAACGACGACACCACCGGTGGAGCCCTGCTGTACGTACTCGCCACTTCCCCGACGACAGAGGAGTCTTCTTCCCTTTGAGCTGGTGGGACCAACCAGTTCGCCTTTTTCGCCTTCCTGGATCGTCTCGTGGTCGAATCGCCCGTGCCAGGCACCTCGGCGGTCGGATAGCCACGCTTCACCACTACCGCGAATAAAAGGGTTGTACTCCGCGGCTGGTTTCTTCCCTGGCAGTGCAACAACCTCCAGCTTTCTTCCTCGTCAAGATCATCTCTTCCTCTGGTTGAAGTCATGACTTGCACCCGCTGCCAGGAACAACTGCCACCGCTGGAGCTTTCTCACCATTTCAGGTACTGTGTCCCGCCTGGTCTCCCTTGCAACAGATTGTCCAAGGTGTCCCGTAAATCCTTGACTTTCTAACTGGGGTGACCTCAGACCTGCTAACTTTGCCTTTCCGAACTGATCCAACCTCTTTTTGACTTTTCTGCAAAGACTTTTAGTGCATTTCCACTGTGCGATCTTTGGCACATTCCGCCTTGCTCTCTCCAAGAATGGGCCTGGCCTATGAACTTTTTGCTCTACAGTAGACCCTGCCTTTCTTGACTTGCTGTGGTTTCTTAAGTGTTGGTACTGTTATTTTCCTACTCTGCCTTCCCTTTTTAACCGAATTATCGGAGTGCGATCTACGGTTACGCGCTCACCTCTGTTTTGCTAAATAAGTGGTGTCTTAACCTAGACTTGTCGAATAATTAATTAGGGATGTGTATATACTTATAGTGACTGTGTTTGAACTTGCTTGCTATATTAGTGCCAGTGTATTTTCATAAGTGATTTTTTAAATAAATAATTATATACTTTTATACCAAAGCACTGGTTAGTGTTTGCTTGTTCTACTGTATTTTTAGCCCTGTTGTGTATACTCTATATACTGCCTAACTCTTTTTGAGAGAAGTCTGACTGCGCAGCCACAGCTACCAAGTAAGTCTGGGTGGTGCAGACTGCTACCAATTGGGTTTACTGCTTACTCCTGTAGTCCTAAACTTTTTGCAGTGGTCTCTAAGGGAACGGCACAGGTTTCTGCCCAACAGCATGCGCCTTCGGGTCCACGTGTCTCCAGTGCGGAGCAGGCTTGCTCTCCATGCACATTTCTGGCACCAGAATTTCCCGGACCCCTGGAATCCTCTCTGTAGTATCCAAGGGGTACCGCCTTCCTAACCCAGCATCTCCTACACTCCCACTGGTTGGGACAGCAACTCTTTTGGTAGAGATCCGGGCGCTCGTAGAGATCTGGGCGCTCGTAGAGAGCCAGGCAGTGGACTAAGTTCCAGCCTCCCAGAAAGGCTGTGGCCTTTACTCCAGGATTTTCGCCATTCAGAAGAAGAACCAGGCCGGCCAGAGAGTTGTGCTGGACCTTTCCACCCTCAACCTCTCCCTAGGCCTGCAAAAATTCAAGATGGTTACGCCAGCTTTTATAGCTGAGACATTGGACAAGGGAGACTGGATGTGCTCCCTGGACCTGAAGGACGCAGATCTGCACGTCCTGATTTGGCAGCACCATCATTCCTTCCTACGGTTCAGGATCATGGGCTACCATTTTCAATACAAAGTCCTTCCGTTTGGCCTCAACCTGGCTCCCAGGGTCTTTACCAGACTCATGAATGCCGTGGTGGCCCTCTTCAGAGTGCAAGGCCTCCACATCTACCCATACCTCAACGACTGGCTCGTCAGGGCTACATCTCTGGATGCGGTTCACTCTTCCCATGCCCTTATGAACACTCTGCACAATCTGGGCTTCTCGCTCAACCTCAAGAAGTCACAGCTGCAGCCTGCGCAGACTCTGACATTCCTGGGACTCATTTGGGACATGTGCTCCGAGAAGGTCTTCCCGTCGGAGGACAAAATCTCGGCCATCAAGAGGGCCACTGCCCACTTCCTCATTAGAGAAGTGACCTCGGCATGGTGGTACCAACATCTCCTGGGTCTACTGGCAGTGGTCCTATTAGCCGTGCCGCACACCAGACTAAGGATGAGAAGGAGACAGCTGCAATTCGTGGCCTCATGGAACCAGGAGTAGGGAGTGCAATCCGAGATCAACGTTCCTCCAACTCTCCACCCCGACCAAACATGGTGGTCCATGGACTGCAACCTACGGACGGTGCAAGCCCTTTCGGCCGCCCTCTCTGCAGGCCACCATCACCACAGACTCCTCGCTTGAGGGCTGGGGGGCCACCCTGGACAAGCTCTCGGTTCACAGCACCTGGACTCGACAGGAACAGGAATACCACATAATTTGGTTGTAGCTGAATGCCATCTGGCTAGCGCTCAGAGCATTCCTACCACTTCTCAGGGGCAAGGATGTCCTCATCCAGACGGACAACTCGACCAGCATGTACTGTACTACGTCAACAAGCAGGGAGGCACCAGATCCCCACCTCTGTGAAGACTGTTGATCAGCATGTGGGAATGGGCCCTGGAAAATGACATTTACCTCTACAGTCTACCTCCAGGGGGAATCCAACCAGGAACTGGACAGGCGCAGAAGGCTGGGAGCAGACAATTACGAGTGGCAGCTAAACGACCTTGTTATTCAGGAGATCTTCAACAGGTGGGGTCACACCCACGTGGATCTTTTTGCCACCTGGCACAACAAGAAGTATCCCCAGTTCGCATCCTGGCAAGGTCAGGGCCCCGGCTCTCTGGGCGACGCATTTCACCTCCAGTGGAGCGACATGAAAGCCTAGGCCTTTCAGCCCACACCTCTGATCCACAGGGTAATTTGCAAGATCAAGCAGTCTCGACGACTCCTCATCATTCTGATAGCTCCATGGTGGCCAACCAGGCCATGGTTTTCGGAGCTACTCAGCCTCTCGGAGGTGCCCCTGATACACCTTCTGACGGGCCCAGCACATCTTCTGGTGCAGCAGGGGGACAGTGTCATCCACCCTGTGCCAGGGAATTTAGCCCTCACAACGTGGTACCTGAGCAGGTAACGCTTCAGCACCTTAGCCTCTCACAGGCCAATCTGGAGATCATACAGGGCACCAGGAGCAAAGCTTCCGGGGCCCAATACAATGGACCAGATTCTGCCACTGGGCCGACTCCAAGGGAATTGACCCCTTGGCTTGCAGCTTGGACGACATGCTTTCCTTTTCGGCGCACCTCGTTCATCCTGGTGTACAGGTGGATACCTGCTGTACATACCTTGCAGCCATTTGGGCTTACAAGAACTCAGAGGAGGGCATTTTTTCCTCCTCCAATCCAATCATCAGACAGGTCTCGCTAGACTCTACCCGCCCATCAAGAGACCGCACCCGGTGTGGGACCTCAACATAGTCTTGGGCGCACTCGCACACAAACCATTCGATCCAATGGCATCCGTGGACGTCAGGATGGTCACCATCAAGACGGGCTTACTAGTCAGCCTTAACTCGGCTCGCAGAGTCAGCGAGATCCAGGCGCTGGTCGCCTCTGAGCCATATATCACCTTTCACAAGGACAAGGTAGTCCTGCGGATGCAAACAGCGTTTCTGCCTAAGGTTCCGTCTGCTTTCCACCTTTACGAGGAAATCGTCCTTCCTACGTTTTTTCCCGATCCCAAGGATGAAGCACAAAGAGTGCTGCACTGCCTGGATGTTCAGCGTGTTCTGAAATTCTACTTGAACAGGACCAAGGGCTTCTGCAAGTCGGACACCCCGTTTGTCACTTTTGGAGGCTCAAGACCAGGCTATCGGGCCTTTTAAGGCCTCCATATCCCGCTGGATGGTCTCTGCCATCAAGGAAGCCTACGAGGGCCAGCACAAGCCACTTCCGGCCAACATGCATGCCCACACAGTCTGGGTCAAGGCAACGGCCAACGGATTCCAGCGCAATGTCCCTTGGCAAGTCATAAGCAGGGCGGCCACTTGGGCCTCTCCATCGGCTTTCTGCAAGCATTACTGTTTGGACGCCGGCTATAGATCTGAAGCAGCTTTCGGATAAACGGTTCTCAGGAACCTATTTGCTTAAGAAGGGTCTCCTCTCCACACTGGGGCTACAATCCGTTGTAATAGCCCATCCAGTATGGAGGAACGGGACGTAAGAGTAATTATAAATTACTCACTGTAGTGACTAATGTACTCTTAGTCCATAGTGCCCTTTCCTCCATACGTCCCACCAACCTCCCCCCCCTAATAATACTGGTGCCATTAGGCAATGTTAAATCTATTGTCGACGCGTCAATGGGGACTGAGGTGTAGCGCCAGAGGGCGGAGTTAGGGCAGCACATGCTTCCTGGGCTTCGCCCCCACGCGCCTCTAAATTTAAAGGGGAAGGTTTTTTCTGGTGAAAAAGGTTCCGTCTCGCGTCCCTTGGAAGGGACGCCCATACAGTATGGAGGAAAGGGGGCTATGGACTAAGAGTACCATAGTCACTACGGTGAGTAATTTATAATTTTCCTCCCTCCTCCAGATTACATACTGCTTTGAGTCTATCATAAATGAGGAATCTGTGGCAGGAAAGAAAATCCATTAGAAGATCAAATGTATTCCATCAGAAAGAACATTACAGAGATGCATGTTCCTGCCATGGATTCCTCATCGCCCTCTCTACCTGCCCCTATTTTGGGAAGCTAGTACACCATAGGTCCTACAGTCCCTCAGCGTCTGAGTGCTAGGGGACAAGGGTGGAAATTAGGTAATGGGGTGTAGCGCCGATACTTAATGGCCCTGATATCATTTCTGCCCCAGAGCATGTAGAGGTGTTGGATGGACCTGACGCAGCGTTCCGTGGTAGCGGAAATGTTTCTGGAGTACAGCTGCGCTGGGATTATGAATATCATAGATGAGGAATCTGTGGCAGGAACTTCTGTCAGAAAGAACATTACCAAGAGGTAAGTAATTTGTTCTACAGTGAGAAAGTAAGATTTACCTCAGATGTGTGCCAGCATGTTTTTGACTTCAATTTGTAAGCTTTTAAAATGTTGCTTTGGCTGAAATGTTTGTAGGTTTCTTATGAACATTAATTCTCTGATAAAGTTAAGATAATAACTATAAGATATTCAAACACATTTTACATTTTTTTAGTGTCACCCAAAAGGCGCTAGGATAGATGTTTCAATCAATGAATGTTATGATGGCTCTTATGCAGGAAATCCTCAAGATATTCATCGTCAGCCTGGATTTGCTTTCAGTCGAAATGGGCCAGTCAAAAGAACCCCCATCACACACATACTTGTTTGCAGGTAAGTGGATTGTTGGTGTACTTCGCGGCTAGTTTTCAATTTGTTTGCATATGGTAAAGGTTTTGTAACTTGATTTCTTTTTGAAAATGTGTATTAATCTTGCTTTCAGATCACTGTTCCTCTAGACCAGTCATCCCCAAGGTGTAGCTCAGGAGCAACATGTTGCTCTCGGCTCCCTAAAATGTTGCTCCCTAGTTGCTCTGGGCCGCTGTCTAGTCCAAGGAGGAGGATGTTATAGTGAAGTGACAACCATGGCTGTGTATGCTGAGCCAGGAAAGGCCTAGCCAATCAGCCTGCCCTGCAGATAACATGACGCATTACTTTCAATAAAGACAACATTGCCGTAGTGTGAAGGGCAGTTGTTAGGAGGATCTGGTTGACTAAAGGATGGACAGCATGTTATTGGACAATAGGTGGTCACATGGTACTGCAATGTAGAGCGAGCATGTTGAAGACTAATGCAAGTCGTGGGGCTACTGAAAACGCAGGTTTAATTACGACCTAGCACTTTAAATCAGAAACAACAACCATGCCCT
Organism: Ambystoma mexicanum; assembly: GCF_040938575.1. Lineage (NCBI taxonomy): Eukaryota > Metazoa > Chordata > Amphibia > Caudata > Ambystomatidae > Ambystoma > Ambystoma mexicanum. Next base: position 866,286,128 of record NC_090926.1, read on the forward strand.
GCTACAACCACAATGTCTGGGCCGTTAGGGCGTGCAATACATATATAACTAATGAGGTGGTAATTGAGGTGACCCTGTGAGCATCCCTTTAGGGCAGTATGGCAAGCCCACGGTAGAACAATGCTTCTGCTGCTGGAATCGGCAGCACAGCAGTACATTAATGAACCTGCAATTACTGTGTTAGCCTACTTTAGCAACAGTCTACAAACAAGTTTGGAGCAGGCATTAAATGGGTCAGCAACTGCTGTAAACAAGTGGGTCTCCCCCCCCCCCCCCGCCCCCCCCACTGCACTCTTGTAGCCTGTAATAGTGCTGCTTGCAGAAACTTGGCAAGTGCATAATGGGGTGACATACAAAGAGGCAGGTGGGCCGACCCGGTCAGTATCATCGCGCCACCTAAGTTAGGGGCCCAAGTAAAGCGAGGACCCATTAACGTGTGCCGTAATGGAACGGGTCAGCCCGCCGCCGAGGTGTAGATCGCCATTAGCACCCGTGTTGGTCCTTACGTTGGTGCTAATGGTGTTTTGGTTGTTTAAATTAACAAAATAAACGTACCTTGCTGCACGGCCCAGCACTGTGGTGTTCCAAGTCAGTTTTCAAAGTTGACGGCTGTGACATCTTCATCAAGAATTACGGGGATTGGGGAAACTATAGTGCAACACGATAAGTTCATTTTTATTTATATATTGTTTTAAAATTACACATTCTTGGCACATGTGTAGGACACTATACTGGTGCTAAGTAGGGAGGGGGCGCAGAAGGGAAGGAGGAGCGTGTATGGGAGTGCTCGGAACGCAGGCTCATTCCAGACAATACAGCCCTTTTTCCAAGCTTCCTGATTGGCAAGGGCCCCTTCCAGGGGGCTAATGGTCAGATGAGCATCATGGATTCCAAACTATCTATAATTGTAGAGGGTCCGATTGGGTCTTTTGTGCATGCCTCAAGGAGTTGGGGGTGCTAGCAGAGGTTTTGGCCAGGCATGCCACGAGCAGCTCAGTCATTCCCCTCCAAAAGGATGTCCTGCAGGTGGCTATAAAGGCCTGTGAGAAGCCCAGAGCCAACGCCCAAATGAACAAGAAATTGGACAGCCGGTACAGACTTTTGGATGGGGAGCCAGTCTGCCTGGCCTACCACCCCAAGCCACACTCTTCAGTGGTTGCAGTGGCTATCTTGGATTCTAAACCATAGTCTTCATCCTCCTCTGCAGGGGCCGCCTCGAGTTCTCTTTCCAAAGAGGACAAAGCTCTTGCGACTTTCAGCAAGTGTTGTTACCTTTAAATCTGGGCTGCATTTGCGGCAGGCCAACGGCGAACCCCTCCTAGCCACGGCAGACAAGAGGCTGTGGCAGGAGATTGGGGGAGTTGCTGCGCGATCTCCCTCGGGAGAGGAAAGCCTCCTTCAAGGCTGGTGTGGCGGACGCTCTGACAGTTGCACAGGACCTCATAGTCTTCAGTCTCCTACATTGATACAGCCAGCAGAGAGCTGTGCCTTGGGGTCGAGATGAGGCGGTTGTTGCAGGCAACTAAATTCTTCTCTGATGTGGAAGAGAGGATCGTGGACCTTCCTTTTTGAGTGGTCGGATTGTTTTCATTCGTCCATTGATGACGATCTGATCAATAAGGACCTCTACGCAGACCGCCAAGTCTCTGGCCTTCCTGACTAAACCAGGGCAGAAGTCCTTCCCTCATTCTTAAGGCAGGATCAACTTCAAACCCTGCGCTTTCACCGGCTTGAAAGGGTTTTGAGACCGTGGGGCACGACAGCCTGTCCGGTCTTCCAGCGACCACACGAGGAAACCGCAGAGGACATTGCAAGTTTTATTCCGCTCCTCCACTCCCGCCTCAGACGCCAAAAATCAATAACGTAATGGTCAGGAACACAGTTCACCTGTAGGGCGCTGGCTGGCTTTCATTCAGGACAGCTGGAAGTGTTGTTTCAAGAGTCCTTGGATCCTTTTAGTCTCAACAGGCTTCCGTCTTTCTCTTGCTTTCCCTCTAACTCCTCTCCTCCTTCAGATAGGGTCCCTCTCCCTCTTAAGGGAGATCCTCTCTTCTGGAGATGCAGGCAGTGGAGTCAGTTCATCAGTCGGACAGGGGCTCCGGCTACTACTGCAGGATTTTTGCAGTTCCCAAGCCCAATCGGGCTGGCCTGAGGGTAGTCCTGAACCTGTCTCTTTACTGCTCGTACGCTTCAAGATGATTACTTCTGCGCACATAGCCGAATCTCTATGCGCAGAGGACTGAATGTGTTCCGTAGACCACAGGGATGCGTACCTTCATATCCCCATTTACCAGCCGCATCAGAAGTTTCTGTGGTTCGCGATTGTCGTACCACTGCCAGTACAAGGTGCTGCCTCTCGGCTGCTAGTGTGTTCACAAAGCTGATGAATGTGGTGGCTGGTCTCCTCCACCTCCACTTATACCCTTATCTGGACGACTGACTGGTGAGTGCCAGCTCGCCCGAGGGTCCAGTGCACTCCTGACAACGACTGGCGGACATTCTTCACCAGTTGGGGTTCTCCCTCAAGCGGTGGAAGTCTCAGCCGACTCCTGCCCAGGATATGGTGTTCCTTGGAGCGCTCTGGAGCACAGCCGTGCGGCGGGTGTCCCTACGTCAGAGAGGCCCATCTCCCTTCAAAAGGGAGGCCCTAGATACTCTGTTTGGATTGTAAATGATCGGTGCAAGTGAATCACGGACGGGAATGGTGGCACCGATCGTTTCTTGTGTTTTTGAGCTCCTTTTGGCGTTCTAAGCGCGTTTCTCGCGCTTAGCCCAAAATGGTGGCCTGGCTCCCAAAATGGCCAGACCACGGGGCTCCTTTGTCCTGTCCGCTGACCGTCTTGCCCCCTTCACCTTCCCTAGGTCGAGCCGACCCGGGGCCTTCCTTATTTGGGCATGTACTTTCCTGTGAAACACAGATGCTTTCGCGGGCTTCTACAGGCCCTGTGTGTGCCTCCTGGATGTGGGCTGGGATGTCTGGTCCCAATACACATCCTGGGTGCCAGAGAGTCTAGTGTGGTGTGAATGCCTGGGACCACCATGGTCCGTGATAAGTCCACATATGGTGTGAGTGTTTGATGAGCGGATCTCCCATTGGGTCCCCTCCGTTTTGGCGCGAAGGGAATCGTGGATAAGAGGGGGCTGGAAACGCCACTACCATGTCGATCTCCTGAGTTCTCACGAACAAAGGAATACAGGAGCCAAGTATCCTGCAACCACGAGGCTGAACCGAGGAATCGCTGGTGACCCGCTGAAGGACTGCTCCTCTGCACTGCTGTCGCCTTGTGAAACCCTTTCTACCTCTGATCGAACCAGAAGGCCTGTACTGGTACTTCGACCCTTGGAATAGCGGGAACAGCTATTCTCGGCATCTTCACCATCTCCTGCACGTAAGCCTTCGGAAGTGTCTCTGGGCCATCCAGCAGACTGACCAGCCTACCCAGGAGTCTTGCTCTGTAACCGCCGTCAGGTTGTGTTGTATTTCGAGTCCTTGTCACACTCACACGATTCGTACACTTGGCATTCCCAGGTCTGAAGTGAGTAGTGTACATTTGGATGAGATACACACGGCCGCTCTGTTGCCCTGCTGTGGTAACAAACTGTGCGGGTTCACTACGTTTGGGACATCTTTAACTCAACTCTGCTGCTGCAGAATCTACACGATGACGAGACGTCCCCTGCTCCCCCTGAACCTGCCAGCACTGAAACTGACGCAGAGAAGCCTGGGTCTGATTGCATCGGGGACCGGTGAGTAGCATAGCTAGGAACTGGTCGCCCTCCTGCAAGAGCCCATAGCTTTTCCCCGCTGTGTCAAACAGCACACCTTTCCGTACTCGCGCTCTGCTTCTGCCCACAGTGGAGGCTGCGCTTGAGTCGCGGAACTCTGTTCTTCATTTGTGCACCAAACTGAACTGCCTGATTCCCTCAAAGAGACTCCCCTTTTTTCGCGTTGGCACCAGCGTGTGCAGGTACTTTTGAGCACAAGGCTCCACTCTTCGTAGGGCTTGGACTTCCTTTTAGTTAGGTGCCTCTGAAGGCGGACTGGGTCTAATCATTATTTCGCACTGCCTGTTTTCCTCCCCTTCTAGGTGGACTACACATTTCGTGCATCTAACGCTTTAGACTCGTTTGTATTTGTACACATATTGTATTGGTTTGGTATGTGTTGGTTTACTAGAGTTTTATCGTGACTTCTCGCTACGGTCATTGTTGCAAAGGCCTTGGAATAAATGTATATATATTTTTAATATAACACCAGTTTGGAGTAATTTGTAAGTGTCCTTGCTTTGTGTGCTCGTTGCGGGCTTTCAGTCACTCTCACCCCTCTTGAGACCTAGTCTTGACCGCCGCGATCGCTACCCCGATTGGTCTGGCTTGTCCAGAGGTTACCCTGTTCCAAGTAATTAGGTTGGCCTTCTGAACCACTGCGCCGCCAGGACAGAGTTCAGAAATCCGTCTTAACCGTACACAGCGATGTAAGTCTTGCTGGAAAGGGGTGAGAGGGGTGTCATCAAGAACATGCTGTTCGCCTGCATTGGATCTTTCATAGATTCACATCCATGAATATTCTCAGTCATCGGACTGGAATCTCCCCTATATTGTAAACAAATGCATTGCATTCAGAAGCATACATACAAACCCCTAAGGCAACCTACTTTTTGTAAGCTCTTAATGTCATCGTGGTCCTTACTCCTACGTCCCATCCCCTTTCCTCCATACTGAATGGGCGTTCCTCGCTAGGGACGGAAACAGAACCTTTTTCGCCAGAAAAATTGTCTTCCCTTTTAAATTTAGATGTGCGCTAGGCCTCATTTCTGCATTGAAGAGAACGGACTGCTTTCACCAGCGCTCCTAGGTTAGGCCTCCGGCCTTGTAATTCCATGCGCTCTTCCCCGGAGTAAGTTTTTTTTTTTTTCTCTTCCGTTTGTCAGGTATTACTCTGTCCTCTGGTGCCATGCTCCTCCCTGGCGTATATTGACGGCAGGTTTCAGCAGGTGTCCAGCCTGAGAGGATTCCTTCCCGACTTCTGACCCCCACGTATTCTGCCTCTGGTGCCTTGGCCCAGACCACGGCTGGGACGGCTGTTCCGCGTGCAAATCCTTGACCCTGCGCGCGCTGTAGAATCATTTGGCCAGTTGGAGAGAGCTCTTCGACAAAACACCTCCAGAGGAAGTAAAAGCATATGTCAAGGGGAATACCAGGCCAAAGGTAGGTCCTCTGTTCTCCTGTGCACCCCATGAGGGCGACTTCCTCCCCGGGAAGCCCCAAGCGGGAGAGACCTCCTAGGTCCTAAAACCGGCAAGGGGACTGAGGCTACTCCAGCTACCAGGACGTGGGGTCGCAAGATCCTACCAGTCCCACTGCTGAGGGGCCGCAAGGCTCTATTACCGGTCATCGACCCGAGGGGCTTAGCCCTAGTACCGGGCCCAGGCCCAAGGGGCTACCTCTACGCAGCACTACTGGCACCATGGCCAAGGGCACTCTGCCTCCCAGATCGCGGCCTGAAGTGCAGGGAAGGTCTGAAACATCGCTATTCAGCATGCAGTCCGAGACTGGACACAGCTCAGCAAACAGCACGCCTCAGGCACGTGGTGCGGAGCAAGACAAAATGGTCGCCAGGCCAGACAAGCTGGCGGTTCACCCGGCGCCTTATCTGCACGAAGATCCGGCATGGGAGCACACATCCAGATGGGACTGGACAACGCCTGTTACCTGGTCCACGTCTTATCCCTCCACTTCACAGGGGAGGTGCGCATCCCCCAGTTTGGTGTGACGGGGACCGCCTAAGACGCCCTCTGGCACCCCTACGACCTCTGGCAACCCTCCTGCTTGCGAGGACCGGTTCTTCGAGAAGTTACTCACCCTTATGAGCTCACCACAGATGGGCACCATCCTCAGGGGTGTAATCGGGGACATTCTCCCTTCGGTCGTGCCGCAAGCTCCATCTGGTGTCCCTGCCTTGGGTCCAGCTCAGCCCCTGACTCCCACGCCCTTCCACTCACGGTGTCTCAGCCCCCGGCACTGCCAGTCGGCACGCCACAGCTGCTGGTGCCCAGCACTACTCGTGCACTCCCAGATCTGCAGGACACAGCAGCGGACGAGGATGAAGACCCGGACATGCCATCGTCAGCTAAAGCCTGGCAGAGTGTCTAGGCATATCTCAACCGCAGGCGGAGCAACCCGAGGAGGGATCCTGGCTGAAGTGCTTACAATTCGTTGTCCTCTGAGAAATGGCATCCCTCTTAAGAAGGACATGGAATCCTTAGCCAAAAAGGGCTGGGTCTAGCCACACTCCGCCCAGCCTACCAACAAGCTGCTGGATGTCAAGTACAGGCAGAGGGGCATCACCAAACCGCAATCTTCCACAGCAGCATCCGCTGCAACACTCCTGGGGAAGGAGGAAAAGCTGTTGAAGTAGTTTGGCAAGAGGGTCTACTCAAATGCCAGACTCCACCTGCGTCAAGCAAACGCGGATGCCTTGTTAGTTGCAGTTAATCAAAAGTTCTGGCTGGAGATTGTGGCCCTGGATATAATGGAGGCGTACAGGAACGCATACTTTACCTGCCATTTGAGGGGGAGACTTGTTCCACTCGACAACAGATGAGGCACTCGACAAGAAAAAGAATAGCTCCCAGACAGCAAATCTATACTGACGAAAGCCACACCCAAGACCTACAGCCAGGCTCACCAGCGCTCGGACAAGGATTGGGCCTTTGGAGCCTATAGGGGCTTCCAGGAGAGACTGTCAAGGCAACCTGACAGGTCCCCAAGCCAGCACAGGTGCAAGCAGCACAAGGTAGCTAACAAGGGGTTTTTCCAGTCCACCGCCTCAGCACCAGCCTCGGAGGGAAAGTTGTTGAGACGGGTCCATCTATCCGGATCCACGAGTCTCTGGTGGGGGGGCAGGCTTGCCCTTCATGTACACTCCTGGCAGACAAGGTTCTCGGACACGTGGATCTTCTCAGTAGTGTTGAGTCTTCCGGCTACCAATTCCTCAGTTTCCTCATTCCTCCCCTCCCGCAGATTGGGACTGAAACTCTGTTGGCGGATATCTGCCCGGTCGTAGCGAGCCAAGCAGTGGAGGAAGTTCCAGCTTCACAGCGACGCAGGGGCTTCTTTTCTCAAACTCGCCATACACAAAAAGAACCAGGCTGGCCTGACAGGAGTTAGTCCTTTCTTCCTTGAACCTTTCCCTTCCCCACCAAAATTTCAAGATGGTTACCCCAGCCTCCATTGCAGAGACTTTGTGCGGGGGAGGCTGGATGTGCTCCCTGGAACTGAAGGATGCTTACCTGATTTTGAGACCCCCATCGTTCCTTCGTACGGTTCAGGATCATGGGTTTTCACTTTCAATGCAGGGTTCTACCCTTTGGGCTCAATTCGGCCCGAGGGTTGTTACAAGGATATTCAACGCAGTGGCAGCTCTACTTGGGGCACAAGGCCACCACATTTATTCATAACTCAACTACTGGCTAGTCAGGGCGAGGTCCCCGGAAGCAGTGCAGCACACAGCCTCCGCTCTCATGTACTCACTATACGATCTGGGATTTTCTATCAATCTCAAGAAGTGACGGCGTCTGCCCACGCATACGCTGACATTTCTGGGACCGAAAGGATCTTTCCCTTGAAGGACAAGATCACAGCTTTCAAGGTCACAGGCCATTTCCTCAGCAGAGCAGTAACCTCAGCCTGGTGGTACTAATACCAGCTGGGAATAATGGCAGCATGTCTCCTTGCAGTGCGCATACAAAGCTCAAGATGAGGAGACTGCAGTTTCATTTATCAGCTTCCTTGAATCAGGAGAAGGGCGCTGGGCGGATCCAGTCCGCATACCACAGCATCTCCAACAGGACCTAGTCTGGTGGGGTATAGACACCAATCTGCTGGTAGGCAGGCCATTACCACAGATTACCATTACCACAGACTCGTCCCTAGAAGGATGGGGGCTACCCTGGACAACCACCGCGTCCATGGAGTTTGGTCTCGTCCGGACCAGCTGGAGCACATCAACTTGCTCAAGATGATGGCCATCAGTCTTGCTCTGTTTTTCTACCGATGGTCCGCAGCAGATCTGTCTGCATCCAAACACAGCTCCACCTGCATGTAATACATCAATGAGCAGGGCTGTACCAGGTTCCTGCCTCGCTTGTAATTGCATCCAGGAGTGGCACCTGCCTTTATTCATACCTAAGTCCACACGGTCAGTGCCTGTATGAATGTCCACAACTTAGTTCATTTGTGGCCTTTGCGGACATTCACACAACTCTATACAAGTATGAAATCTGGACGGAATGATGGGGGCGCGTGAGGTTGTTGGCTGGAGTTGTCTAGGGATGCTGATTCCTGTCCTCAAGGGTGTCGCTTGTGTCCTATTAGACTTTGTCTCTATTGTTGTATTAGGGTTCCTCTGGTCGGTTCTGGCTGTGCTCAAGGTCGTCCTAAGTTTAGTCCTCCTTTTGTTTGCGTTTCCCGTTCGGTTGTTATGGTTTTTCAGTTCGGATCTGTGGTTTTGAAGAGCCAGGTTTTTAGTAATTTTCTGAATTGTATGTGGTCTTCAGTGTTTTTCTTTCGGGATGGTCCAGGTTTTTGTGGGAGAAGGAGGAGCCCCCAAGTATTTTCTTAAGGTATGGTTTTTGTTCCAGGCGGACTTCGTTGCTTGATTTGAGGAGTCTTGTTGGCTTGTAAATTTTCTTTTGTAGGAAATCATCTCCTTGTCCGCTGATTGCCCTGTGTGTTATGCACATTGTTTTAAAGGTGATGCGATGTTTGACCGGGAGCCGGTGCAGTGTTTTTAGGGCTGGGGTGATGTGGTCTCTTCTGGATAGTTTGAGGAGCAGTCTGGCTGCTGTATTTTGGATCTGTTGTAGTTTCTTCAGGAGGTATTCTGGTATCCTGAAAGAGAGGCTGTTTGCATAGTCGATTCTTGACATGATGAGGGTGACGATTGTGAGTGTTTTGTGGTTGAAGGAGAGGAAAGGTAGGATTCTTCTTGCCGTGAGGAGGAGGAAGTAGCATTTCTTGATGATTGTATTTATTTGTGGTTCTAAGGTTAGGGTGTTGTCCCTCAGTACTCCCAGATTTTCTACTACTTTAGATGATGTTGGTGTGGTTCCCATTTCCGCTGGCCAAGGAATGTAGGTGTTCTCTTGGTTATTGGATATGATGATTTCTGTCTTTCCTGGGTTGTTTTTCAGGTTGTTGGCATTCATCCAGTTAAAGACTTCTTTTAGGCCCTCGATTAGGGTTGAGTGATCGACTTGAGTCACTGTGATTTTGTAGATGATTTGAGTGTCATCTGCATAGTTGTAGCATTTAATGCTGTATTTTTTGAAGATTCTGATTACTGGAGTCTGGTAGATGTTGAAGTACATTGGTGATAGTGAGGACCTTTGTGGTACTCCAATCATTAACTCATGGGGTGGATTTGAAGGGTTTTATCCATACGGTTTCTGTTTTGTCTGCTAGGAAAGATTGAGTCCAAAGTAGTGCCATGTCCGTTATGCCTATGTATTCTAGTCTTTTGGTTAGGGTGTCATGGCTGACTGTGTCGAAGGCAGTGTAGAAGTTGAGCAGAATCAGGGCTGAGATTGTGTTGGAATCAGCGTTCGTTTTTAGGTCGTCCCAGATGGATGGTAGTGCTGTTTCTGTTCCTCCTGCGGGTCTGAAACCGAATTGTGCTTGGTCTAGGAGGTGGTGTTTTTCTACGTGTTCTTGGGTTATTTTATATACGTAGGTTTCAAGGAGTTCTGCTGAATAGGGAATGTTTGAAATAGGCCTGTAGTTGAAGAGGTCTTCTACGCCGCCACTTATGTTTTTTAAAAGCAGTTTGATATATGCTGATTTGAAGGCTCTTGGTACCGTTCCTGTTGCTAGTGAGGGATTAAGGCGGTTTCTGTAATATTTTGATGGTGTTCCTTGTGCAAGGATTGATTTGTAGAGGGCAGGGATCCATGGGTGATCCTCCTTCTCCAGCATGGGGTCTGGCATGGATTCACATGCTAATGAATATTCCCCATCGTCCGGCTGGGAATCCTCGGTAAAGAAAAAATCAGTATCAGTTTCGTTTTTGTCTTTCGTAGTAGTAACCAATCACTGATCTCTGCGTCATACTGACCACAGCAAATGACTGCACTCTACCTAAGCCCCGCCTCTGGCAGCCATCTTCAGATTTTTACCGCACGTTCAAGTGTTGGGAGTCCTCGTGCTTAGCTCTCGAGCTTTTACTGCGTGTTTCGCGCTTTTTCAGGTGAATTTTCACATTTTTTCGGTTAATCGAGCCTCAAGCTCCACCGTTTCTACTCCCGTTAACAGCTACCCATTGCGGGATTTTCCTACGCCCCTCAAGGGTGAAGATTTCGTCAAATCAACTTCTTGGAGGATTCCAGAAGATTCGCGGCCTACTTCGAGATGGCCCAGGATGCGAGTTTGTCGCCCGGACCCAAGCTGTTTCGCAGCTGCCCTGGATGCGGGCTGCAGAATGTGTTTAAGGAAGACGAACATTCGCGATGCCTCTACTGTCTTCATGGGGACAAGACTCATGTAGAGAAGGACTGCCAGTTCTGCAAGAACTTGTCGGAGCGGACCATGAGGGACCGTCGATCCCGTCTCGCCAGCTGGTTGGAGAAGGGCTCAACGGGTGAGAAGAAGAAGAAAGGGTCCGAGCGGGCTTCTAAGTCCTGTGCGGGCACCCCGGCGACGGGGGTCCAACACCAGGCCAAGCGCCGCGAGTCCGCTGGCTCCGGGAGCGCCGAAAGGTCGGGCTCTTCGGTCGCCAGGCAGGGCGCACCTTCCCCGGCACCGTCAACCACGAGCCAGCGCTCCGGTTCGGGGAAGAGGAAGTCCGAGACCCCGGGTAAGCTTCGGGAGAAGCCCCGTCCGATCTCGGAAGAGGGGGAGCGAGGCGTCGCCCCTCCCCCGAAGGAGAAGGCCCGGGACGCACCTAAGGTGGTGAAGGTCCCTACCCAGCAGGCAAAAGCCTCTATCGAGGCGATCGCGGAGACTCTGGCCAAGCCGGCAGAGACCCCGCCAGCGGAGACTGCCTCCTGAACTAGAGTTTCCCTGCCGCCAAGGAGGGAATCCTCTTTTCAGCCCATTGTCATGGCCGCCATGATGGAAGAAGCGAGGGGGGGCACGGTAGCCTCCTCAAGCTCGGAGTCAGCCTCGGAGTAGGAACTGACCGAGGCCGTGAGGAACCTCGAAGTCCAATTCGAGAAGGTTCGACCCCGTAAGGAAGATACTCTGGAGATAACCGAGGAAGACGACGATGGCGAGGAAGAGCAGCATTCCCTTCCGGCGCGGCCGGAACGTAGGCCTCAGGATGGCTCGGTGGCCATTTTATCTGCGATCCAGTCCTTATGCTCTGAGATAAGGACGAGATTCCCAGGGCCCAGGCCGGAGGACCCGCAGCCTGGCCTGTCGGGAAGTCCTCAGAACAAACGACGGAGGACCCAACCCTCTCCTCCGCTCGCCCCCGTAAGGCCTACAGTTCCCTCCTCATCCTCACACGAGTCGGGAGATGACGGTGCGTTGGACTCGACGACGAGTTCTGAGGGCGACGGAACGGGTCTCCCGTCGCACGGGCCTTGCCGCCCGACGAGATTGGCTCATTCCACGCCATGATCGCCAGGGCGTCCGATTTGTTCCAGCTCTGCCCGGAGGAGCAGAAAAAGGAAGGTTTCCTCTATCAGCGCCGGGAGGCCAAGAGGAAGACTGTCATTGCGGTGCCTCTAATCGATGACATCTCGGAGGAGGGCCTGTCGGTTCTCAAAAACACCTCCACGGCACCAGCCAAACGGGACCGGTACGAGAAAAAGTACCGGGTCCCAGAAACCGCTCCCCTGTGCCTCAGGGCCCAGCCAACGCCAGACTCGGTCGTCTGGGCGGCGGTGAAGAAGAAAGCGGCGGGGTCAGGAGCCTCGACGTCGAATTCCCCGCCAGACGGCGAGGGAAAGAAGTTGGACGCCATGGGGCGGCGTGTCATTTCGTCAGCGGCGGCGACGATCAAAGCGGCCAACGCCCTGGCGATCGTGGCCCGTTACGACAGGGAGCTCTGGTTTAAGCTGGCCCCCATGTTGGACTTCTTGCCGGACGACAAGAGGTCCGAGGCCCTGGAAATACTGCAAGAGGGCGAGGTGGCGTCGGACCCCGCCATAACGGTGGCAACCGATATTGCCGATACCGGGTTCCGCCAGCTGGGCAACGGTGTTTGCCTACGACGACGGGGTTGGCTCCGGGCGACCGACTTCCGTCAGGACGTCCAGACCAGGGTGTTTGGACATGCCGTTCGACGGCAGCAACTTGTTCGGGGAGGCGGTGGACGAATCCCTCCAAGCCATAAAAACGGACACGGAGACGGCCCGTGCCCTAGGAGCCCTTCAGCAACGACGGCCCTTTCGGAGCTCCGGAGGCAGACAGGGTGCCTCCAAGGGATCCAGCGTTGGCTCGTCGTCCTACCGCCAGGCGGCACGCTCCTCGTCTCAGGAGGCCTACAGGGGTCGCGGCAAGCAGGGAGCGCCTCGCCGCCGTCGGCAAGGTGGCCAGGGCGGCAAGGCCACCACCTCCAAGCAGGACTGAACCGGCCGTGGTCTCGGGGCCCCCACCAAAGCACCCCGGTGGGAGGCCGGCTGACGAATTTCGTCGGCGTGTGGAAGTCCATCTCCACCGACCGTTGGGTGTTGGATACCCTGGCAAGAGGACACTCTATCGAATTCCTGAAGAAGTGCCCTCACGTTCCACCTGTGGCCAGGAAGGAAAATCACGTCCCGCAACTGCTGTTGGAAGTACGGGCAATGCTCAGGAAAGGCGCCATGGAGCTTGTCCCGAAGAGGCTTCGGGGTGTACTCAAGGTACTTCCTCGTCAGGAAGAAGACGGGCGGCTGGCGCCCCATCCTGGACCTTCGTCGTTTGAACAAATACACCAGATCACAAAAGTTCAGGATGGTCACCCTTCAGCACGTACTGGGACAGCTGGAGGAAGGCGACTTTCTATCGTTGTTGGACCTGGAGGATGCATACTTCCACGTTCCCATCCTCAAAAGTCACTGAAATCTCCTCAGGTTCGTCGTCCAGGGACGCCACTACCAATTCAGAGCACTGCCGTTCGGATTGAAGTCGGCCCCCAGGGTCTTTACCAAGTGCCTAGCACCAGTGGCGGCGCGGCTGCGCCTGCAGGGGATTCACGTCTACCCCTACCTGGACGACTGGCTCATCCGCTCAAGGACGAGGGAGCTCGCCGTCGAACACACTGCGAGGACCGTCCAGCTACTCACAGACTAGGGATTTGCCATAAACTACCCAAAGTCCCACCTGGTGCTGTCGCAAGTGGCCCTGTTTCTGGGAGCGAAGCTCAATACAGTGAGGCGCCTGGTGGCCCCGTCGGAAGAACGGACGAAGACCATTCTAGGCAAAGTGCAGCGCCTGCTAGCCACGGACGTGGCCAGGGTTAGGTCCATCAAGTCCCTCCTGGGGATGTCCTCTTGCATGTACCTGGTGCGCCTCTGCAGACTACGGATGCGCCCTCTTCAAGAATTTCTCGACGCCCGTTGGATGCAGGCGACCGGCACCTTCGAAGACAGGGTTCCCCTCAACGAGGTGTTCCGGTGGGCGATTCAGTGGTGGGGCATTTGAGTGCACCTCACGGCGGGCAAGGATTTTCAGACGCCGGCGTACCAGGAGACGGTGACGACAGACTCCTCCCTGGAAGGTTGGGGCGCCCACACCGGAGATCTCCACGCAAGAGGCCTCTGGCTCCCGGAGGTGAGGCTCCTGCACATCAACGTCCTGGAACTCCGAGCCGTGTTCTGGGCTCTCAAATCGTTCCTCCCGTCGCTCAAGGGCAAGGTGGTGAGGATCTTCACGGACAACACCACGACAATGTTTTACATACGGAAGCAGGGAGGCACCAGATCCCCAGCCCTATCCAAGGAGGCACAGGGTCTGTGGCACTGGGTGGTCGCCCAGGGGATGTTCCTGGTTCCCTTCCACCTGGCAGGAGAAAGCAACACCATCGCCGACTCGCTCAGCAGGGAGCTGCGCGCGTGTCACGAGTGTCAAGCTGTCGGCGGACGCGGACCTTCTCTCCAGAGAAGGAGGCGCCATCTTCCACCACGACCCGGCGTCGCTGAACCTGCAGGCTTGGCTCCTGCAGCGCTAGAGTTTGGAGGCTACGATATACCGGCCGATTGCAGAGAGGTTCTTGCAAAGGCCAGGGCGTCCTCGACTCTCAAATGCTACGGTCATAAGTGGAAGAGGTTGTCTATCTAGTGCCGAGCACAGAAGATCAACCCCCTACGGATTACGGCCCCTCAAGTGCTGCCGTACCTGCTATCGCTGGCAAAGGCTGGGCTAGCCCATACCTCCATTAAGATTCATCTGGCGGCGATCTCCAGATATACCAGAACCACAGGACGGACGTCCCTGTGGTCCCATCGACTGGTGAAAGAGTTTATGAAAGGACTTTTCCGGTCGTTCCCGCCGGTGAAGGCCCCGGCGTGGGAACTTAACGTGGTGCTGACCAGGCTCATGGGGCCCCCATTCGAGCCGATGCACTCTGCACCGATGAAGTTTGTGTCGTGGAAGACTGCATTCCTGGTGGTGGTCGTCTGCACGACGAGTGGGAGAGATCCAGGCCCTATCCTGCAAAGCACTGTACTTGACTTTCCATGCCTGGAGGGTGGTGCTTAGGACGCACCCCTCCTTTATGCCCAAGGTGCTGTCGGACTTCCATCTTAACGAGCCCTTGGTGTTACCTGTTTTCTTCCCGTCTCCTTCGTCGCCGGCCGAGAGGACTTTGCACTCGCTGGATGTGGCTAGAGCGCTGAAGTTCTACGTGGACCGCACGAAGAGTTTCCGGAGGACATCACAGCTGTTCGTGAACTTTGGACCTGTGAATCAAGGGAAGGCTCTCTCGAAGTCTTCTATTTCCAGATAGCTCTCCGGCTGCATCATGCACTGCCACCGGTTGGCTAACCGACTGCTGCCAGGCCGTCCGAGAGCTCATTCGACCAGAGCGATCGCTGCTACTACAGCGTTCTTGTCTGGTGTGCCCCTGCTGGACATCTGCAGGGCGGCTACGTGGAGGTCGACGCACACCTTCACGAGATTCAACTGCGTCGATCGGGATTCCAGGGTGTGTCCAGGGTCGGCCAAGCAGTGCTGCGCAACCTGTTTGCTTAAGGTGAGCCTGGTGAGGAGGTAAGCGATGCTTAATGTTGAGTTTTTTGTATTGCTTAAAGTTGAGCCTTTTGCCACCCCCCGTGGTTGTGCATGTGTGTACTGCTATTTATTCTTATATTCATGAGCATGTGAATCCATGCCAGACCCCGTGCTGGAGAAGGAACAAGTTACTTACCTGTAACTGTTGTTCTCCAGCATGGGTCTGGCATGGATTCACATGCGAACCCTCCCGCCTACCCCTCTGCGGCTCTTCACTTGGTCATACTGCCACTTCACGTGCTACCAAATCTGAAGATGGCTGCCAGAGGCGGGGCTTAGGTAGAGGGCAGTCATTGGCTGTGGTCAGTATGACGCAGAGATCAGTGATTGGTTACTACTACGAAAGACAGATCAAAAACGAAACTGATACTGATTTTTTTCTTTACCGAGGATTCCCAGCCTGACGACGGGGAATATTCATGAGCATCTGAATCCATGCCAGACCCATGCTGGAGAACAACAGTTACAGGTAAGTAACTTGTTCCTTTCTTGCTGTATTTCACCAACAAGGCGAGTGCCTCTGCTGATATTTCTGGGTAGATTCAGAGTTTGTGCTGTGGCTCTGTGTTAGGTCAGGTTGGTTGAGTGTTGTGGTTGGTCTGTTTTGTATGTTTTGTAGGATGTTGTTGATTTTGTTCTTGAAGTGGTCTGCCCGGTCATTGCCAAGTTTCTCTGAGGGGTTTGGGGTGTTGTCGCAGCCTGGTGCATTTCTAATTTCCTTAATAATGTTGAACATTTCTTTTTGTGTGTTGGTGGCATTGGTGATTGTCATCAAAATGCTTTCTCTTTGCCTTTTTGTATTTCCTTCTTGTATGCACGGATTTGTTTTTGGAAGAGTATTTTTTTTCTGGTTTGTATTCTTTCCTCCATTCCAGTTCCATCTTCTTGTTCTTTTTCATGGTACTTAGTAGTGGTGTGAACCATTTTGCCATTGCTCTTTTTTTGGATGGGGTGATGGGATCGCCCCGGAAAAACCAATCAATTGTCAGCAATCAATTTGTGTAGTAGCTCCGCATTCCCGTCTAGGTCAGCCAGCTCTAGTTCTGTATTTGAGGGTTTGGTCATCGCCAGTTGTTCGAATAGGTTGCTTGCTTTGACTGCTTTCCAGTTTCGTTTTGTGGTGGTTGTGGGTTTGGGGGCTTGGATGCAGACTTGAGTTGGTAGTTTGATCACAAATGGGATGATGAGGTGGTCGCTCCACAATATTTTTATCGGTGATGCCGTGGTGATCAGTTTTTCCATGGGGAAGATTGGTCGAGGGTGTGTCCTGCCGAGTGTGTTGCGCCTTTGACCAGCTGTCGTAGGTTCATGGTTGTAAGTTGTCCAATCGGTGAGTTTGGGGAGTTGGCGTCACTTTCCTCAAACCAGATGTTGAAGTCCCCCAGGATGATTAGATGTTCGGGGGTCTGTACACCAGGATGAATGTGATGTTGGTTTTTGGGTTTGCTGATCGGTGTATGACCATGGTTTCACAGTTATTGATGTTGAGAGGTTCGTCTGTTATTATTTTCAGGTGTCCATTGAATGCTATTGCGATGCCTCCTCCTTTTTTGTTTTTCCTGTTTACTTAAAGACATTTGAAGTTATTTGGGAGGCAGCTTTGGAGTGTGATTTTGTAGTTGTCTAGCCACATTTCTGTGATGAATAGGATGTCAATGCCGTTGTCATTGAGTAGGTCAAAGATCTGAGTGTTTTGACATGGATCTTGCGTTTATTAGATTTCAGTGGAGTTTGGAGGTGTAGTTTGGTTTGGGCTTTGTTGGGGTCGTCTTTTGGTCGGTGTTGAGGTTTCCTTTCTGGTCGGTCTCTAGTTGAGGTGTTGATAAAGGTGCGTCTGTGTCGTCAAAGTTCTTCTAACTTGGGTTTTTGTGTTAGACACCTGCCGTACGTATCAAGCGGCCATATGGGTCTACAGGAACTCTGGTGGTGATAAATGTTCATCCTCCAACCTGTGGTTAAGACAACTGGCTGGTTTAACCAGGTTATAACCACATGTCAAACGTCCACATCGCTCTGGGACCAGGCTGTCAAGCATCCAAGGCTTCCATAGCAAGATTTACTTTACTTTAAATTATTGATAAGGCGCTACCAAAAGTGCCCCGGAGATATACAGGCGCCAAAGAAGCTGGCAGGGGCAATGTCTAAGGACCCAGCTAGCCCAGACCCAGGAATTATCTAAACAGATACATTTTCTGCTGTTTTTCTGAAACACTCCAAAGAAGAGCAATTTCTTAACTCGACAGGCAAGACGTTCCATTTAGAGGGAGCAGCCACCCAGAAAGCCCCTTTTTTAACGAATTCAAGGGAGGCTTTCGGTATTTGCAACAGCTTCTGACTTACCGATTTATAGGTAATCGTAAGTAACCTAAAATGTATTCTAGCTACAATACGCAGCCAAGGTGGATGGTTAAGGCCATCAAGGAGGCGTATGAGGGGCAGCACAAGCCTTTGCCAGCAAATATGCATGTCCACACCATCAGAGCCAAGGCCATGGCTGTGGCTTTTCTAAGACACTTCCCATGCCAGACATTCAGCAAAGCGGCTACGTAGGCAACCCCTTCGGTCTTCTACAAACACTACTGCTTGGATGCCAGCGCCAGGTCAGATGCTGCATTTGTAATCGCCCATACAGTATGGAAGAATGGGGTCGGGACATAGGAGTGGTCGTAAATTACTGTAGTGACTAACGTACTCATAGTCCATAGTCCCTTTCCCTCCATACATCCCATCATCCTCCCCATAATAAACCTTTGTCATTAGACAATTGCAATTTTGTCGACGCATCAACCGGGACTGAGGAGTAGTGCTGGTGGGCGGTGTCGGGGAGGCGCATCTTCCCAGGTGGGAGAGGTTACGTTTTCGTCCCTAGCGAGGGACGCCCATACAGTATGGTGGAAAGGGGACTATGGACTAGGAGTATGTTAGTCACTACAGTGAGTAATTTACAATAGGTCTTCAACAACTGGGTTTCTCCAACTTTCCAAAGTCTCAGCTGGGCCCCTATTGGAGGGCACTGTACCTCGAGCACTGCTAGACACCAGCACTTGCAGAGCCAGGCCCTCAGACGAGAGTGTAACGGCCCTTCTGCAGAAGGTGCATTGCCTCAGAAAAACCCGGACGGCCACAGTCCGCAGCTACAAGTCTTTGCTAGGGATGTTGTCTTCCTGCATCCCATTGGTCACCAAGTGCAAACTATGCATAGACCAGTGCAGATGTACTTGGATGCCAGATGGGTACAAGCCTCAGGCTCCTGTGGCTTTGGCGCCCACTGCCAGGACCAGCACACCAGGGGTTTGTGGTCAGTGACGGAGAAGACCCAGCACATCCAATGTTTTGTAGCTAGGGGCGGTATTCTGGGCACTGAAATCTTTCCTCCCCCCCCCTGCTCTGAGGGAAAGTGGTCCAGATTTACACAGATAACACGACGTCAATGTTTTACATCCACAAGCAACACAGCTTTCCAGGGAGGCCCAAGCGCTTTGGCATTGGGCCCTGCAACAGACCATGTTTTTGATTCCCCTTCATCTACCGGGTATCCACAACACCCTGGCGGACTCCCTCAGCAGGGAGTTGCGCTGTTGTCACGAATGGGAGTTTTGCACGAAAACCAGCTACACCTGTTTCAGGAGTGGGGCACCCCGGAAGTCGACCTGTTGGCCACATGTGACAACAGCCACTGCAAGACCTTTGCCAGCTGGTTTCCTCATCCGGACAGTTTGCCATGCCTTTGCGTTGAACTGGGAGCAGACATTTCTGTGTGCGCTACCCCCACCCCACTCACACGTTCAAACAATTTCGGTGCAGCCTGATTAGTGGCCTCTGCGTGTCCGAGGAAGTATTGCTACTCGGAGCTCCTGGCTCTCTCACCGACAACTCAAATCAGGCTGCTCCGCACCAGCCGCTCCTGTCCAGGAACCAGGGAACGGTTCTGCACCACAACCGGACTTCTCTAAATTGGACGATCTGGCTCCTATGTTCCTAGAATTTGGGACCCTTTCCCTCCTGCAGGCTTGCCAGGATGTGTTGGCTAAAGCAAGGGGCCGGCCGCTCTAAAATGCTGCAAGATCAAGTGGAAGCGTTTCCAGGTGTGGTGCAGAAGACATCACCTGCATCCCCAGACCATCAACCCAAAGAAGCTGCTGCCGTACCTCTAGTCGCTAGCGAAGTCAGGGTTGACGCCCTCCTCCATTAAAGTGCACCTGGCCGAAATCTCCAGATACTGCCGGTGCTCTGGAAAGCCTTCCCCCTAGTCTCATCGGCTAGTGAAAGAATTTCTATGAGGACTGTTTCGTTCATTCCCTCCAGTCCGCCGCCCCACACCAGCCTGGGAACTCAACGTACTGCTCACAAGGCTTATAAGACCACGTTCTGAGCCCATGCACTAGACATCCATCAAGCACCTGTTGTGGAAGACAGCTTTTGGTGACAATTACTTCTGCCAAACAGGTGGGAGAGATGCAGGCATTTTCTTTAAAAAAATAAAAACGATTTGACGTTCCACAAGGACAAGGCTGTATTGCAGAATTATCCAAAGTTCAAACCTAAGGTACCTTCATCCTTCCATCTTAACCAGCTGGTGGTGTTGCCAGTGTTTTTTGGCTCCCCCGCATCTCCAGCAGAGCAAACCCTACACACACTGGTTGTGGTGCGTGCTCTCAAGTACTATGTGGCCCACACAGTCATTGCGTATAACGGATCAACTGTTTGTCACATTTGAACCTACAGGTCCAGGCAAGGCTGTCTTCAAATCTTAATTGTGAGATGGATTGCAGCCTGCATCTCATTCTGCCACCAGCAGGGAGGCAGACAGACCGACCGCTCCTGGGCAGACCCCGGCTGCATTCCTCTAGGGCAGTAGATGCGACCACTGCTTTTCTCTCCGGCATACCGCTGCCAGACATCTGCCGCGCAGCTACCTGGAGATCGGTGTACACATTCACCAGATTCTACTGCGTCCATAGGGATTCCACAGAGGAGTCTAGAGTCGGCCAGGCAGTTCTGCGAAACTTGTTCGCATAAGGTTGGTAAGTCTCCTGTGGTAAATGATACGGGAAGGTCCTCCACCCTTTTGTTTTGGTTATTGTTGTTACTGCTTTGTAATCTATTCACAGCATGTGAATCTATGAAAGATCCAATGCTGGAGAAGGAACAAGTTACTTACCTGTAACTCCTGTTCTGCAGCACTGGTATCTTTCAAAGCATCACATGCAACCCTCCCTCTGTCCCACATGGCTTTTCAAATCTGAAGATAGCCGATTGAGGAGGAGTTAAGGGAGTATTCCCTATTGGCTGTGGGCAGTATGACCCAAAACGACAAAGATAGAGCACTAAAGTGACTCACTGAAATTTCAGTTTAATTTAAACTGCTCTATTTCACCGAGGATTCCCTGCCTAACGGCTCACGACGAGGCATGGGCTTCTCTTCCCTTGTCTTCGCCATACAAAAAAAAAGAACCAGGCGGTCCTGAGAGGTGTACTTGACCTTTCTTCCTTGAACCTTTCCCTTCAAAAGTTCAAGATGGGTACTCCAGCTTTCATCGCGGAGACACTGTGGGGAAGCCTGGATGTGCTCCCTGGATCTGAAAAATGCATACTTGGACGTCACGATTTGGGATCCCCATCGTTCCTTCCTCCGGTTGAGGATCATGGGCTGTCATTGCCAATACAAGATTCTTCCTTTTCCCCTCATTTCAGCTCGGAGGGTCTTTATACGGTTAATGAATGCAGTGGCAACACTGCTCCGGGCGGAGGGCCACCACATTTATCCATACCTCGACGACTGCTTCGTCTGAGCAGATGCACCCGATGGAGTCTAGCGCACAGCTGGCGCACTTCTGCACATGCTATACGATTTTGGGTTCTTCGTCAACCTCAAGCAGTCCCAGTTGCTTCCCACGATGTCCATGATATTCCCGGGGCTAATTTGGGTATGAGGGTAGAGAAGATCTTCCCCTTGACAACGAGATCAAGGCAATCAAGAAGGCCACAGGGCATTTTCTCAGCAGACCAGTAACCCCAGTGTGGTGGTACCTGCACCTGCTTGGCACAATGGCAGCTTGCCTCCTGGCAGTGCCACTCACAAGGCACAGAATGAGGAGGCTGCAGCTTAATTTCTCAGCCTCCTGGAAACAGGAGACAGGCTGTCAGTCAGCGCCAGTCAGCATACCACAACACTTTCACCAGGACCTCTCGTGGTGGTGGAGGGCAGGCACCAACCTGTTAGTAGGAAGGCTGTTCAGGCAGCCGCCCCCGTAGCTCAACATTACCACAGACCAGACAAGTCCCTAGAGGGATGGGGCGCTACCCTGGACAACCACCTTGTACATGGAGTGTGGTCACAGCAGGACAAACTGGAACACATCAACTGGATCGAGATGATGGCCATCTGACTGACTCTCAAAGCGTTACTCCCCAATGTCGACGAGTCTGTTTTTATTCAGACAGCTTTACATGCATCGATTACCTCAACAAGCAGGGAGGTACTAGGTACCCTTCTCTCTGCAGGCTGTCTATCGATATATGTAAGTGGGCTCTGGCGAACAACATTTACCGATAGGCAACTTACCTCCCGGGGGAATCCAACTTAGAGACGGACACACAGCAGGTTGGGGGTCGACAACTATGAGTGGCAGATGAATGAGGATGTTCTGGGAGAGATCTCCATCAGGTGGGGACACCCGCAGTTGGACCCATTTGTCACCAGGAGATGCCACCAGTTTGCATCCTGGATGAGTCGAGGCATGGGCTCTCAGGGGGAATGCGTCAGATTCAATGAAATGACATGAGCGCATATGCTTTTCCCCCTCACTCCGTTGATTCACATGGTCATCTGGAAGGTAAAGGAATCGGAGGATTCGGCTCATCTTGATAGCGTCTTGGTGGCCAGCCAGATCCTGGTTCTCAGACCTCCTCCAACTGTCGGATCAGCCTCCGGTCCCCCTTCCTGGTGGGTCCATTCCCCCCTACTATCCCACCAGGGAGGCACAGTGGTTCACCCTGCTTCGTTGTTCCTGAACAAGTCACCCTGAAACATATGCACCCGTCACAGGACAACCTGTTTGTAATTCAGGGGGACCAGAATCAGCGCCACAAGGAGTCTGTACAGAAGCAAATGAACCAGGTTCTGTCACTGGGCCAAGGTAAACAAGATAGATCTTCTGGCATGCTCACTGGACAATGTGTTATCTTTGTCGGCGCATCTGGCTCACTCCGGGGCTGCAGGTAGACACCTCTCATGCGTATCTGGCATCTATAGGAGCCTACAAAAACTCTGGCAATAGTATTTTATTCCTCCTCCAATCCTGTGGTCAAAAAGCACTTGGCGGGCCTGACTCAAATGTATCCCCTGTCAAGTGCCTTCATCCAGTCTGGGACCTTAACGCGGTGGTGGGCGCCCTTGCCCACAAGCCTTTTGAGCCCATGGTGTTGGCACGTTATCTGGCTGGTTACTATAAAGACTGCTCTTCTGGTTGGCCTTACATCGGCACGCAGGATCAGTGAGATACAGGCGTTGGTGGCCTCAGAGCCGTACACCACATTTCACTGGGACAGTGTGGTGCTTTGGACACACCCTTCATTTCTCCCTAAGGTTGTGTCATCCTTTCATGTTAAGAAGGAGGTAGTACTTCCTGCATACTTTGCGGATCCAAAGGATAATGCACAAAGTGTTGCACTGTCTGGAAGTCAGACTTGCTGTAAGATTTTACCTGGACAGGACAGAGCTTCCGTAAATCGGATGCCTTGTTCATCACTTTTGGCGGGTCAAAACCGGGCTGTCAAGCATCCAAGGCTTCAATAGCAAGATGGACGGTGATGGCCATCAAGGAGGCGTATGAGGGCAGCACATGACTTTGCCAGCAAACATGCATGCCAATGCCCTGGCTGTGGCCTACCAGAGACACGTTCCATGGCAGACGATCAGCAAGGCAGCTTCTTGGGCTTCCCCATAAGCCTTTTGCAAACACTACTGCTTGGATGCTAGTGCCAGATCTTGCGCAGCATTTGGCCAGGCTGTTCTGAAGAACTTATTTTCTTAGAGGGACAACTCTCCTCCCCAGGGCTGCATTCAGTTGTAATCGCCCATACAATTTGGAGCAAAGGGTTCGGGATGTGGGAGTAATTATATATTACTCATTGTAGTGACTAACATACTCTTAGTCCATAGTCCCCTTATGTCGCACCATCCTCCACCTTAATAAACCTGTGTCATTAAGCAATTATGATATTTGTAGACGCGTCAAAGGGGACTTGAGCAGTGTTGCCGGTGGGCGGAGCCCATGCTCCCAGGGCCGAGCCCCCATCTGAATTTAAAGGGGAAAACACGTTTTTCTGGTGAAAAGTTTTCAGTTTCTCGTCCCTAGCGAGGGACGCCCATACAGTATGCAGGAGTGTGGACTATGTACTAGGAATACGTTAGTCACTACGAGTAACATATTTCTCTGTTTTTGAAGGACAATCAATGTGCTAGCTTTTGGATTAAGAAGTACATTTCTAACCTCAAAACTATAACCATTAGTACCATTTACTCATGTGTCCTGTCTCCTCCATCCTTGTGGGCATCTCCCAAAATGGGGACGGTACCAGAACTTTTGGCAGCGAAAAATTGAGCTTCCCCTTTAAATTTAGTATGGGATGTGGCCTCGGGCATGGGAACAACCCGCCCTCTGGCGCCTCACGACAGTCCCTTTTTTCCGCACAGACGGTGTCTTACCTGGTGTTAGGGAGAATTCTCATGTATGGCTAAATTCCTTTACCTAGTGAGTCCCTCAGCAGCTTTGCTGGATTTTCTGGGGTTTATTCTTTCCACCTGGTAAGAGTGTGAACCTTTTTCCCAGTCTTACATGCGTTTTCCCATGTGTATTTCTACTTTTTGTGTGATCTTGGGCTCTGGAGCCGCACCACTCTATGAGCCCAACCTTTTGTGTATGTTACAAAGCACCTTCAGTGCAGTGACACAGGGTTGTCTGAGACTTCCCACTGACTCCATTTTTCTGGGGCTGACTACGGTCACCCAGAAACAGGTAAAGTTGCCATATAGTCACTTAAACTACAGACCCAGTACACCCCATCTTACATGGAGTATTGGAAAGGGTTAACGTTGACCCCTTTTTTGTCTGTACCTCCTGGAGCCTTGTTTCGCTCCTTTAACACTAAGACTTGGCTGGTGGCAGTGGTATCTACCCTAACGTTTCTACTGCGATTATAGTATATAAACGTGGTACTGTGTTGGGCTATTGTATTAGCCACAAACATAAACCAGCTTGACCAAATACATTTTATTTAGGCTCCGGTCGGGTTTAGTCGCCATGTCTTTTTGTTAACATCCTTCTTGTGTTTTAATTTTCGCGCCAAACCAGGTTTTCCTTCTTTGTTCGCCGTCCTTTGGCGGGCTTCTGCGAAGAAGCCCTCCTTTGGCGTCTGGGTGTCTAGGTGGGCTGAATGTGAAGGAGGGGTTTCGTAACCCCCTGCACAGGGTCTCCTTGAAGACACAAGTCGCACTTTGTGTCCATTGGCTGAGGTGGTTGTCTGGGCTGGACAACCCCCCTGCTGAGTGATTGGCAGCCAGGCTGTGTGAATGGGGGATTTTGGCATAAAAGGCAGGACTCTTGGGCTGGAAGTCAGTCACCACTGGAACTGCAAGAACCGAAGAGAAGCAGAGAAGAAGACGGCTGCTGCAACTCCCGGGTCCCGGTGAAGCCCTGCTGCAGTTCTGAGCTATCTACCCTTCAACGACAGAGAAGATCCAGTCAGGAGTCTTCTTACCTTGAGCCTGGTGGGATCAACAAGCTCACCTTCTACAGCCAGAGAATCCCCTTCTGGGTCAAAATAGCTGCACAAAGCTGTAGTGGTCCGGATAGCCATCAGAAGAACCCTCTCCTGTTTTAAAGGAGCACACCTTTTATTCACCCTTGCTTTGCTGCTGCTGGCCTCATCCCTGGGTAGTGCAGATCGCTCCAGACGTCTTCCTTCTTGTCCCCACGACTGAAGCTCTAGGAACCGTGAGTCTGCAGGAACTACCGGGAACAACTGCTGTAGAACCAGCATTCTTCATTCGAAAAAAGGTATTGTGTTCATTTGGTCGTTCTCTCCGTCCGACCTGGAGGAATCGGGGTGAACCCTTTTCCTTGCCGAAGGCTTGTCATTTCTTCCTTCCCTCGTATAACTTTTGCCTCACTTTGACAATATCCAGTACTCCTGGCAACGTTAATCTCGAACTGTTCTAATAGTGTGATCCTTGACAACAGAGCCCTGCTCCCTTTGACACTGGCGCAGGCCTATTGACTTCATCTGTCTCTTAGAACACGTACTCCGATTCTAGTGCCTTGGCAAAAGTATTGCCTATGATTTTTATCCACTATTCCCTGGTTTTAATTCAATGTGCTGAATGTGTTTGACTACGGTTATAATTCTTCCCGCGGGTATGCTTTTCTTTCGTAAGACCGAACTGTCATTACTGTCAAAAAGTGAGTGCTGCTTATCCCCCGGTAATGTCTTTTGATTCATAACACCGGTCTGTCAAATCCTAATGTACTTATCTTGAATGGACCTGAACCAAAGGAATTGGTCGTGTGCGGTTTTGTTTAATAGAAGTGAAGTGTTTTATGAACAGATGGTTTAAAAATAAATGTACTTATATTTTTTAACCAGAAACCTTGAGTCTGTGTTTGTTTGTGTTACAGTGATTGTAGTCCTTGTGTAATTCCTATCACTGCTCATTTGCTCTCGAGATAAGTCTGGCTGCTCAGCCATCGCTACCACTTTACTGCGTAGTACAGGCTTGTACCAAAGGTGAAAATATACTGTCACTTGTGGTCTTAATTGTCTGTAGTGTTCCCTAAGGGTACTGCAGAGGATTCTGCCTAACACCTAGCAGCCAGAGCTGCAAATTGTTTAGCTTTCTGCTTGTTCCCATTCTGTTTTTTTTTTCAATCTTCTTTAACTTCCCACCGGTGGCTCGACTCCCCTGGAGCATGTCGGCCACAGGAGGATTTACGAGATGAGCCTCATGCAGCTGCTCATTCCCAGACCTCCATGAACTCTGTCTTCAGTGTTTTAGGACCCAACCACCGCTTGGACGCATGTTCAGTGTGCATCGCTCTCGGTCACACAGCATTGAAGAATCTGTTGTCGCAGTGAGGGAGATCTTCCACACTTCTCCACAACACCTTAAGGGCTTCGTCTCAGGACCTCTTGTCAAGACAAAGTAGGCCCTCTGTTGAGCACGGCTGCTCAGCGCAGCAACTCCTTCCCCGGAGTTCCCACGGATCGGGGTTCCCCAAATTCAGGTTCTAGCATGCCCAAGGCCTCTAAGGCTACTGGCTCTTAAGCTGACTAGCCCAGGGGTGCTTCTGGGTGTTCAGGAGACAGACCCGAGGCGGTCCCGGCTATTGGCTCCCATGCTGAGGGGGCTCAGGGCCGCTACCAGGCTGTCCTCGAAGGGCGATCAAGTTGGTCCTCTCCTTCTACCCCAGGGGGCTGGGGTGGGGGAGTAAGGGATCCTCAGGTACCACCTGCAAGAGTCTGTCCTCAGCACTATCCAGCAAGGTTACCAGCACAGGTGCCGAGGGTGTCCAGCCTACCGGAGCTCGCTCTGAGTTCATGCGACTGAGGGCTCGGCGCCTACCAGAGGGACCTCAAGAGGTCAGTGCTACTACTTCATGTGCAAGACTGAAGTTGTATACTCCCGTATCTGAGGTCTCTCTTGGCTCAGGGTCTCTGCGCCCTCCCGCCCAGGGCGTAGCACAAGTTTTCAAAATGGCAGAGAGGCACGTGCCGTAGACTGCCGACTGACGGCAGTCTTGGGTCCAGCTCAGGGCCTGCCAGTGCTTTTGTCCATCAAATGGGCTTTGCAGGATTTGTCCATCAAATGGGATTTTCCCTCTGGAAGTGACTCTGAATCCTATGATGCAGGCTTCTGGTCTCTTCAGGGATATATCTACCTATCACACCCTTACGGCTGCATGCTCCAGGTGCCTCATCGCTTTGACCAGGAGCGGAAGCCCAGCACCTTGGAGGGCCCTGCCCCTAGAGAGCCCGCGTCTTACGAGGACTGCTTCTTTGAGCGCTTTCTCTTCATGCGTTCACTTCAGATGAAGGGCTCCTGAAAGACATTGTGAAGGAGGTCATCCTGTAGGTGGTGCCGTCCCGGTGGTTCCTCCTCAGTATTCCTCCCATTCCTCCAGCGATGCCGGTACCAGTGCCAGTCCAGGCCCTACCGGTTGTTCTGACCCCTCCACCTCCTGTACCACCAAGCCTCCCCCTCAACAGCCGTTGGACCTATCTCGGTCTCCGGACCTGGGGTGGACTGGAGGGGGGACGCTACAGGTCCCAGGGCCTGGATTCCCATCGGTCTGAGAAAGGGGCTGGTGGGGGCATGAGGAAAAATTGTGCCCAGGATGATGAACCCCTGGTATCAGTTAAGGCCTTTCATGACTGCCTTCATGGCCTGGCAGAGTTCTTGGGGGTCGGGAGTGCTAGCAGAGGTCTTGGGAAGTGCACCCCGATCCTGTCTGGCATCCCTCCAGAAGGATGTTCTTTAGGTCGGGCGAAAGGTCTGTGAGAAGCCGAGGGCCAATGCCCACATGAACAAGGAGTTGGGCAGCAGGTTTAGGCTGACGGACGGGGAGCCAATCCTCCTTGCCTCCCAGCCGCATTGCTCAGTGGTGGCTGTGGCCTCCTTGTATTCTAAACCATCGTCTTCATTGTTTTCCTCCACGGGAGGCGCCTCCAGTTGCTTCTCCAAGGAGGACAAAGTTCTAGAGTATTTGGGAAAGCGCTGTTATTCCATCTCAGGACTGCGTCTGCTGCAAGCCAATGCAGATGCCCTCTTGGCCGCGGCTAGCCAGAAGTTCTGGCGCAAGCTCAGGGAATTTCTGCCCAATCTCCCTTTGGACAAGCAGGCGTCCTTCAAGGCCATCTGGTAGATGCCCAGGCCGTTGCGCAGGCCCTCATGGAGTCTTCAGTCTCCTACATCGAAACAGCCAGCAGAGGGCTTTGCCTTGGGGTCGAGATAAGGACGACGTGGCTGCATACCACAATGTTTTCTTCTTGCGTGCAGGAACGGATCCTGGATCTGCCCGTTGAGCACAGAGGCACCCTTCACCCACACCCTCTGCGTGGAGAAGGTATCGATCTAGGAATGGGCCCTGGTGGAGGACATTTAGATTTCAGCAGTCCACCTCCCATGGGACAGCAATGCAGAAGCAGATCAGCTGACCCGCCTGGGGTTCAACACCTACGAGTGGGAATTCCACATTGACTCCTTGTTGCCCCTGTTCTAGCGTTGGGGGGTTCGCTGGCCTGGATTTCCTGCTGAATCGAAGTGCCCCCAGCTTCCTCCATGGGCAGGATGGGGTCAGGGTCTCTGGGAGATGCCTTCCATATCTGTTGGCACGGCCACAGGTGTTGTGTTCCTGGCCACCCTGCTGCTCCAGCGCACCTTCCGAAAGTTTCGGGCTTTGGTGGGTTGCAGCCTCATCCTGATTGCTTTCCATTGGCCTTCGAGACACTGGTTTTCCGATCTGCTGCAGTTGTGCTCCCAGGGTCCTGTCCACCTTACGATCCCAAACAGGGTATTCCTGACGCAGCAGGGCGGTGTGGTGGAACATCCAGACCCGGCCAAGCTGGTGCTGGCAGCTTGGTTCCTGACCAACTGAGGCTTCAGCATGCTCAATTTTTGGATGACAACTGGGACGTCATTCAGGAGGCCCTCGACTCGGTCCCAATATAAGAGTAAATAGACTAGGTTCTGCCATTGGGCTCGTGACAAGGGTCTAGACCCTGCCACCTGTCCTGTGGATGACGTACTGGCTTTTTCAGCACACATGGCTCAGTCTAGAGTTCAGGTGGATATATGCTGCACTTATTTGGCAGCCATTGGGACTTATAAGAATTCACCTGAGCATCTGTTTTCTGCGGCCAACCCAGTGGTTAAGGCCGACCTTAAGGGGTCGTCTAGGCTTTTTTCCGCAAGTACGTAGGCAGCTTCTGGTCTGGGATCTCAGTGTGGTTCTTGCATCTTTGCAGCGCAGGCCATTCAAGCCGATGGCCTCTATGGACATCCGCTTGGTGACACTAAAGACAGTTTTACTGGTGGTACTCACCTCTGCACGCAGTGTTAGCTAGCTCTAGGCGTTGTCCTCATGCATACCTTTCACCACTTTCACAACCACAACTTCATCTTGCCCATTCACCCAAACTTCTTGCCCAAGGTGGTCTCTCCATTTCATCTAAATCAAGAGATCTGCCTGCCGGTGTTCTTCCTGAACCCACAGTCTGAGGCATACAGGGCCCTACATTCCTTGAACCTCAAGAGGGTAATCTAGTTTCATCTCTCTGACAAAATCCTTATGGAAGTCTGAACCATTGTTCATGACTTTCAGGGCTCTTTCGGCTCTCAGGCTTCCATCGTCCATCGGATGGTTCAGGCCATCTCAGAGGCGTACACGGCCATAGGCAAACCTGTTCCTGAGGTGATTCATGCCCATGCTGTCGGTGCCAAAGCCACAGTCGTTGCGTTTCAGAGACATGCAACTTGGGATGTCATCGGCATGGCTGCTACATACACTGTTGCCCTTCTGTAAGCACTACTCACTGGACACCAGCTCCAGTTGCAATGCAGAGTTTGGTCAGGCAGGTCCAAAGAACCTTTTTGCTTTGTCCTAGATTTGAGGCAGGTTATCACAGCTCCACTCTGTTCTTGTTGGGTCGAATCACCCACAAGGATGGAGGAAAGGGGACGGATGAGTAACTAAAGTTACTCACTGTAGTGACTAGAGTACGCCTAGTCCCCGTTCCTCCATACGTCCCACCCACCTTCAACTGCTAGTAAGTGTTAAAATGGATTTCTAAACTCTGATGGGTAGAGGTTTAGGAGGCCACCCTAGTTTGGTGGAAGAGGGGAGCCTTCTGTACAAACCAGACTAATCTACGGTAGCTTGACGGGCGGTCACGACCGCGTTGAGTGATCGGGTTCCCACAATGAGAGAACACAGTAAAACTCCACAGAATACTCTTGGACAAGTGTATATCAAAAATACATTTTTTTATAGGCCTTTATAACTAAACACTAACCACAGTAACAATGAAGTTACCACACATGCCTTACACTATGTAACATATATTCAAATGTGTTTCGCCTAATGCGGCTAAGGGGAGGAAGACAACAACGACCTATAACTGAAGAGGTAAGTAAACTTTATCACATTAGGCAATAATTCAAAGTCAATCCCTAGCTTATGCAGTTCAGCCCCTACGAAGTGGGGAGACTTGTGCTCAAAAGTACAGCAGTGTGTTAACGTGGGGTCCTGCGTAAGAGCGAAAACCGGTCCTCTTCCGGGTGCTGTAACAGTTCAGAAAGGGGGTGGAGGTGAAGAAGAATAGGGCAGAGCAACTTTCAGAGTTAAGGGATAGCTGAGCCGCGCAGCCTAGGCCAGCTAAGGTGAGTATCTTTTCAAGGATTCTCGTGCGTAAAAACAAATGGCTGTGCCAAGTGCCCAGCGATAAGTGATGCAAGTACTCACTGACCCTTGTCACAGTCCGGGCCAAACTTTCAGTCTAGTCCAGGTCGCTTGTAGGTTTAACCCCTGCAGTTACACGTCGCTCCGACTCTCAGCGGGATGGGACAATAGTCTGTTGCGGGACAACAGTTTTTTCTGTGATTGCAAAGAAAGGAAGACTGTTCCAATGCAGCACATCTCAGGGCACATGGGGCAGGTCTGCAAGGAACCTACAGTAGCCGTCGCCACAGCGACCCAGCGGAGCTAAGACAACTTTTGGCAGGAGAGGGCTCTGGACCCACAGGTAAGTGATTCCCAAAGTCTTGATTCTCAACTTGGGACGATGGCACTCCTATACGATACCACGGGTTCGAGCTGGTCGGTTCGCTGAATGGCCCAGGAACACGTCCAAAGAGGCTCTTTGCAAGGATAAGCAGGATGTGCCGAGAGTAGTTAGTCCCACTACTCCAAAGGGTCGAAGTGCTAGCAGTCCGCCTTGGTTCGATGGAGAGGCAGAGGTCCAACGGGACGACTACGACGGGTTCAGGGTGCCAAACCGTCCTGCGTGTCTCTGGCGGTTCCACGGGTCTGCTCTTGCATTTCAGGATACTTGGTTCCTACTGTAGTTCGGTGTGTACTTTAGTTGATTGACCTGGAATGGATGCAGAGCACCTTCTCTTATCCAATATTAGTTTTGCGCTCAAATCTGGGCTAGTCAATGGAAGATCTTCTCTCTTGCATTTGCACCAGGCATGAGCCAATCCCAGCCTACGGTGGTTCCAGTCATTCAGGCATAACAGACATACTCTTGCGTCCCGTCCCCTTTCCTCCATACTGCATGGGCGTCCCTTCCTAGGGACGGGAGATGGAAACTTTTTCACCAGAAAAAACCTTCTTCCCCACTAAATTTAGAGGCGCGCAGGGGTGTGGCTCTGGGAGCATGCGCTGCCTTGACTCTGCCTTCCGGCGCCACACCTCAGTCCCCTTTTCCGTGTCAATGGAAACGGGCCTAATTCACCAGCACTCCTGGGTTTGGCTTCGGCCATGTAATTCCACATGCGGATACTTCCTTTGTCTTTTTGTCTTTTTTATCATTCAGGTACTCGGTCCTCCGGCGTCCCGCTCCTCCCCGGCGCATGTCGACTTCTACAGGGTTTAGCAGGTGTCCCTCCTGCAACAGGCTCTTTCAGACCCCCACGCCCTCTGCCTATATTGCCTTGGCCCAGACCACGGCTGGCAAGTTTGTACCGCATGCAAGGCGCTTTCCTTGAGGTCTCTGTAGAACAGTCTAGCCAGGTGGAGGGAGCTCTTCCAGAGGACCTAAAGGACTTGGTGAATCATCGATCCAGGCCCAAGGTAGGGCCACTCTTTTCCATCGCACCCCACAAGGGAGACTCCTTTCCAGGTATGCGCCCACGTGTGAGCAACCGCTCAGGTTCTCATACCAGCATGAGTACCGAGGTTAAATCGGCTGGCGGGCTGGGGGGGGTCTGTGGATCCTACAGGTGACGGTGCTGAGAGACCGTAAGGTTCTTTTACCGGGTCTTTATCAGAGGGGCCACGCCCTAGTACCACCAATATGTCAGGGGGGGTGCCCATACGCAGTGCTACCGGCAGATCTGCCGAGGGCAATACACCTCCCAGGCCTCAGCATGAAGAGCAGGATAGGCCTCGTGATCCACACTCCAGAGTCCTGGACGAGGCTGGGCCCAGTGAGCCAAGCAACACGACCCAGGCACGTGGAAGGCAGCTCGACAAGATGGCCGCCGTGCCAGACATAAAAGGCACTGATGCCGCGCCAAGGAAGGGAGCAGGTGGAGGAACGAGTGTCAAGGTGGGACTGGTGTCAACCAGGTATGTGGCCTACAGCCTATCCTTCTTCTGCGCAGGGCAAGTTCCCCCTGCTTCCGTATGGGCAGGGCACGCAACAGCTCCAGCAGCTGCCCGCTACCCGTCAATATCACCTACCACCCCGCCGGTCTGAGAGGACAGATTCTTCGAAAGGTTCCTCAGGCTTATGAAATCTCCTCTGATAGGGGTCATCCTCAGGGACATGCTCTAGCTGAGCAGGTTCCAGTACAGGTGCCCCTGTACAGCCTCCGCCGGCACTCCAACGGATACAGCTGGCGGTTCGGTACCAGCCTCCGGCTCTGTTCTCCACACCTCAGCCTTCGGCTCACAGCACCCCTCCACCGGACCCCCAGGTGGACACAGATGAGGACGACGACCCCTACACACCGTCGTCGGCCAAGGCCTTCAACGTACGTCTTGCAGGGCTGGCAGAGTACTTGGGCCTTCCTCAACCAGAGGTCCAGCAACCATCGGAGGGGGTCCTTGCCAAAGTCCTCATGCTACATCCTGCAGTGAGAACGGGGATCCCGGTAAGGACGTCGTTGCCTTGGCCAAAAAGGGCTGGCTCAAGCGCCACTCGGTCCAGCCTGTCAATCGACTTCTGGACGCCAAGTACAGGCAGATGGAGGGGGATACACTCTTGCTATCGGCCCACCCTCAGCCACACTCCTCAGTGATCGCTGCGACATCACTATACTCCAAGCATCAGTCGTCCTCGGCCGCCTCCTCCGCGGCTCTGCTATGCAAGGAGCAGAAGATCTTGGAAGCTTACGGGGATCATGATCCAAGGCGGGACTGGCAGAGGCCAAGATGGTGGCAACGACCACCGTGGCCCACATTAACACCTCTGGCCGGGCCATCTGCATTGTGATGGACATGAGAAGAACAGCCTGGCTCTGTGCTACAAATTTCAACCCGGATGTCCAGGAACACATCTTAGACCTGCCGTTCGAAGGGGCTGACCTCTTCCACTCCACTACAGACGAGGAGCTGGATAAAAAGAAAAAACACTCACACATGGAAAAATCTTTATCCATCCTTACAAAGACCACGCCCAAAGCGTACACCCAGTCACAACAGCGCTCGGACAAGGGGCATACATACAGAGGTTTCTGCGGCTTCCAAGAGCGGAAGTCCAGGCAACCGGACTGCTTGCCGACCCAACATCGGCACAAACAACAAAATGGGAGGGGGCCAAGGGCTTTTTCCAGTCCACCTCCTACGCAACAGCCTCAGAGGGAAAGAAGGCATGACGTGCCCCTCTGGGTCCACGTGTCTCCAGTGGGGGGGCAGGCTTGCTCTCCGTGCCCACTTCTGGAGCCAGAATTTCGCGGACCCCTGGATCGTCACTGAAGTATCCGCGGGGTACTGCCTACCCAGCCTCTCCTTTTCCCCTCCTGTCCCACAGATTGGGACAGCAACTCTTTTGGCAGGGATCCGGTCACTCGTCGAGAGCCAGGCAGTGGAGGAAGTCCCAGCCTCCCAGCGAGGCTTGGGCTTCTACTCCAAGATTTTCGCCATTCAGAAGAAGAACCAGGCGGGCTTGAGAGTTGTGCTGGACCTTTCCACACTCAACCTCTCCCAAACTCTACAAAAATTCAAGATGATTCTGCCAGCCTTAATAGCAGAGACATTGTGCAGGGGAGACTGGATGTGCTCCCTGGATCTGAAGGACGCAAACTTACACGGCACAATTAAGCAGCCTCATCTTTCTTTTCGACGATTCAGGATCACGGGCTACCATTTCCAATACAAGGTGCTACCCTTCGGCCTCAACTCGGCCCCAGGGTCTTTACCAGGCTAATGAGTACAGTGGCGGACCTCCTCAAGGTGCAGGGCCCCCACATATACCCGTACCTCGACGAGTGGCACGTCAGTGCTTCATCTCCGGAAGCGGGGCACCGCACTTCCCACGCTCCTTATGAACACACTGCTTGATCGGGCTTTTCGATCAATCTCAAGATATCGCAGCTGCAGCCCATGCAGAGTCTAACCTTCTTGGGACTCCTCTGGGACACTGTGCTCTGAGTGTTTTTCCTTCGGCGGACAAGATCACAGCCATCAAGAGGGCCATGGCGCACTTCCTCAGCAGAGAAGTGACATCGGCCTGGTGATGCCAACACCTCCTGGGTCTCATGGCAGCGGTCATACTGGCCGTCCCCCGGGTGAGACTCGGGATGAGGAGGATACAGCTGCACTTTGCAGCATCATTGAACAAGGAGCGGGTTTCTCAGGCAGAGATGATCAACGTCTCTGCACCCGGACCTTGCATGGTGGTCCAGGGACTGCAACCTGACGGGCAAATCTTTCAAGCAGCCTACCCCGCAGGTCACCATCACTACGGACTCCTCTCTCGAGGGATAGGGGGCCTCCCTGGACAACCACTGCATCCATGGCACCTGGAGCAGGAGTGCCATCTCAATTGGCTGGAACTGAAGGCCATCTGGCTAGCTCTCGGAGCCTTCCTTCGGTTATCCAAGGGCAGGGTCGTCCTCATTCAGACATACAACTCAACCAGCATGTTCTATGTCAACAAGCAGCGAGGTACCAGGTCCCCTCTGCTCTGCAGGCTGGCGGTCAGCATGTGGGAATGGGCCCTGGAGAACATCTACCTCACGGCTGTCCACCTTCCGGGGGAGTCCAACCTGGAGGCTGACAGGCTCAGCAGACAGTGGACAATTACGAGTGGCAATCCTGCAGAAGATCTTCAGAAGGTGGGGTAACCTTCAAGTGGACCTCTTTTCCACCTGGGACAACGGGAAGTGCCAACAGTTCGCCACCTGGCAGGGACAGGGCCCCAGCTCCCTGGGCGTTGCACTTCAGATTCAGTGGAACGGCATGAGTCTCGCCACCTCAGCGTCATCCTAGTAGCTCCATGGTGGCCAGCCAGGCCATGGTTCTCGGAGCTACTCAGCCTCTCGGGAGACCACCAATTTGCCTCCCAATGAGCCCAGCACATCTTCTGAAGCAGCAGGGGGCAAGGTCATCCACCCGCGCCACAGAAACAGGCCCTCACAGCATGGTTCCTGAGCACATCACGCTAGGGTACCTCAGCCTTTCCCAGGCTAATCTAGAAATCATACAGGGGGCTAGGAGCAAAGCTACCAGGACCCAGTATAAGAGGCAAGTGGACCAGGTTCTGCCAATGGGCAGCTTCCAAGGATATTAACCCCCTTGCATGTACATTGGACGATGTGCTCTCCTTCTCGGCGCACCTTGCCCATTCGGGCGTGCAGGTGGACACTTGCTGCACGTACTTGACAGCCATTGGGGCCTACAGAAACTCAGCACAAGAGCTCTTCTCCTCTTCCAACCCGATTGCCAAGAAGCATTTGACGGGACTCGCCAGACTCTACCAGCCCATCAAGAGGCCTTAACATAGTGCTGGGAGCCCTAACCCACAAACCATTTGAGCCAATGGCGTCCGCGAACATCAGGCTGGTCACCATTAATACGGCCTTGCTAGTCGGCCTCACCTCAGCTTGCAAAATCGGCGAAATCCAGGCGCTGGTCGCCTCAGAGCCCTATACTACGTTTCACAAGGATAAGGTTATCCTGCAGACACACCCAGCATTCCTACAGAAGGTGCCTTCCGCATTCCATCTGAACGAGGATATAGTGCTGCCTACGTTTTTTGCTGTGCCTACAGACGAGGCACAGAGTTCTGCACTGCCTCGATGTCGGGCGTGTCCTGAAATTCTACTTGGATAGGACCAAGGTCTTCCGCAAGTTGGCGCACTGTTTGTCACTTTTGGCGGATCAAGACCGGGTATCAGGCCAAGACAGGGGTATCGGGCCATCAAAGAATTTTAAGAGGGACAGCATTAGCCACTGCTTGCCAACATGCATGCCCACGTGGTCAGAGCTGTTAAGCAGAATCCTGTGCAGTTCCCTTGGGGAACACTGCAAGAAGATTAAGACTACAGGAATAAGCAGTAAACCCAATTGGTAGCAGTCTGCACCACCCAGATTTACCTGGTAGCTGTAGCTGAGCAGTCAGACCTCTCTCAAGAAGAGTGGGGCAGTATATAGAGTATACACAATAGGGCTAAAAACACAGACACACAAACACTGACCAGAGCTTTGTATCAAAAGTATATCATTATTTATTTAAAACACACTTTAGGCAATACACTAGCACTCCAAATCAAAAGCAAGTTAAAACAGTCAGGTAAAGTATAAACACCTCTCTTGATAACTATTAGAGAAGTCAGAGTTAAAACACCCCTATTTGTTAAAACAGATGTGAGCGCGTAACCTAGATGGCACTCCAATAGTTAAGTTAAAGGGAGAGAAAAAGGCAGGGCATAAAAAATAAAACAGTTCCCAACACTTTTATAAGTTCAAAGCAAGGTAGTAAAGGCAGTATACACTGTAGAGCCAAAGTTCATAGGCCAGGCCCACTTTAAATGGAGCAAAGCGAAATGTGCCCAAGATCACACAGTTTACAATGCACTAAAAGTCTTTGCAGAATGTTCAAAAGATGTTGGGGTGATTCAAGAAGTAAAGTTAGAAGGTCTGGGGCCAACCCAGTTGGAAAGCCAAGGATGTAAGGGTCCCCTTTAGCAATCCGTGGAAAGGGAGGCCAGGCAGAACACAGTACCTTAAAGAGAGAGGAAGCTCCAGCGGTGGCAGTTGTTCCTGGCAGTGGTTGCAGTTCGTTGTTTCGAGGATCTCGTCGAGGAGGAAACGTGGAGTCGTTGCACTGCACAGGGATGAAACCAGCCGCGGAGTTCGTCGGCTAAAAGGTGCGTTCCTTTTATTTGCGGTCAAAGTGATGAAGCTTGGCTATCTGGCCGCCGGGGTGCTTGGCACGGGCGATTCGACCAAGAGACGTCTTTGGAAGGCGAAAGGGGTGAACTGGTTGATCCCATCAGCTCAAAGGAAGAAGACTCGTCCAGCAGAAGATCTTCTCTTGTCGTTGGGGAAAGTGGTGAGTTCGTTGCAGCAGGGCTCCACCGGTGGTGTCGTCGTTGCAGATGGCTCAGCTTCTTCCCTCTTCGGATTCTTAGGTCCTGTGGCGACTTCTGAAGTTCCAGTCCCAAAAGCCCTGCTTTTATG
The DNA here is from genome assembly GCF_040938575.1 of Ambystoma mexicanum. Classification (NCBI taxonomy): domain Eukaryota; kingdom Metazoa; phylum Chordata; class Amphibia; order Caudata; family Ambystomatidae; genus Ambystoma; species Ambystoma mexicanum. Next base: position 866,323,750 of record NC_090926.1, read on the forward strand.
CAGAAAAACCCCCATTCAACAGCCTAGCTGTCACTCACACATGCTAAGTGGTGAGCCGGGCGGCTCACCACTGGGCCAATAAGAATAGAGTGCGACTTGGGTTGCTAAGGCAACGCAGTCCAGGGTGCCAATTCCCCTCCCCACACATCGTGTGGAACCCAGACAGAGTGGCACCATTTGGAGGGCTTCTGTGGAGAAGCCCGCCAAAATAGTGGAACAAAGGACTCGACCTTGGTTAGAGTTACAGAGACGGACACAAACGCCATTTTAGAAAAGAGTTCTGGCAAAAAGACCCAACCGTTGATTTAATATTAAATAAATAAACCGGCGGTATCTTTAACATTGCACCAAAAAGTGGTGCGTTTAAAATCAATGGGAAAATCCCATAGGAAATATTCCGGTGGAATATTTTGCGTGGTAACCACTGCCACCAGCCAGAAACTCGACAAGGGGGGGACTGCACAGTGCCCCCTTGAAAACAGACCCAGGGGCAATCTAATTAACCCCTTCCAGTACTTCCACACTATGATGGTTTGTGCTGGTTCTGTTCACAATTTTGGACTAGTAAAGTCAATGGTGACTTTACATGCCCTGGGAGACAGTAGTCAGTCCCAGGGTATGGAGTCTATGTTTGGGGGTCACTATGACACCCCTGTGTTACTGCACTGAGGGTGCTGTGTAACAACCATGAAAAACAGATGATACCCTATGGAGTAAAAGACCCCTTAGCCCATAAGCACATACAAAGTCAAAGACATACCTCAAATCATGCCTAAGAGCGGGAGGAAAAGAGTCTCACTCTTAGCAGGAGAAAAAAACAAACCCCAAAAATCCAGCAAAGCTGCTGGGGGACTCACTAGGTTTGGGAAATTAGCCTTATAAGAGAATTCTCCCTAACAAGAGCCAAGGCGACGGCCATCGCATTCTAGCGGCTTGTCCCCTGGCAAGTCATAAACAGGGCGGCCACATGGGGCCACCCCTTCTGCTTTCTCCAAGCACTACTGTTTGGATACCGGCTCTTGATCAGATTCGGCTTTCGGACAGGCGGTTCTTAGAAACCCATTTGCTTAAGGAGGGTCTCCTCCCCACCCTAGGGCTACACTCAGTTGTAATCGCCCATGCAGTATGGAGGAAAGGGGACAAGAGACGTAAGAGTAATTACAAGTTACTCACTGTAGTGATTAATATACTCTTAATCCTTGGTCCCCTTTCCTCCATACGTCCCACCATCCTCGCCCCCCCCCCCCCCCTCAGAGAACTGGTGTCATTAGGCAATGTTAAATATTGTCGACGCTTCGATGGGGACTGAGGTGTGGCGGCGGAGTCAGGGCAGCGCATGCTCCCTGGGCCGCACCCGCGCGCGCCTCTAAATTTAAAGGGGAAGAAGGTTTTTTCTGGCGAAAAAGGTTGTGTCCCGTCCAAAGGAAGGGACGCCCATGCAGTATGGAGGAAAGGGGACTAAGGACTATGAGTATGTATGTTAGTCACTATGGTGGGTTAACTTATAATTACTAGCTCCCGTAGTGTGGTTTGGGACCAGACAGTCCCAACCCTCTTCCTGGGCACTAGCACAAGTGACATGCAGGAGCCCACGAATGTGGTTTCACGGGAGGCTGCATGCCCAAATAAGGAATACCTGGGGGTCTCAACCTGGGGGAAGGCAAACGGACAAAATGGCCAAAGAACAGACCGAAAGACTTCGTGGCACGGCCATTTTCGACACTGGCCAAGAGTAGCCAGGTATCTAAGCGTCCGATGTGTTCGAAGGGGACTGAGGTGTGGCACCGGTGGACGGGCCTCGGCAGGGCGTTCTCATGCTTGAAGCCTCGCCCCCACGCGCTATAAATAAATTTAAAGAGTACGCTCAATTTTTTGCTGCCAATCGTTATTGTACCGTCCCCGTTTTGGGGGACGCCCACAAGGTTTGAGAAAAGGGGACTATGAACTATGAGTACTCTAGTCACTACGGTGAGTAACTTTAATTTATGCACAAAAAGGAATGCATAGTCTATTGTTTTGTTAATCGTTAAGTGTACTTTTTAAAATAAAAGCTTATTTCTTTGGTGGAACCTCTTCACCTTAAGGTAAATATTCCAAAGAGAAAGCTTAGTCTTTTCTTTATCTATGTGTAGGCCAAAGCGCACTAAAGCCAGTATGACAGAATTTCGTGAGTCAGAAGATGGAGAAGTGGAGCAGCAGCGGACATACAGTAGTGGGCACAATCGATTGTATTTTCATAGTGACACCTGCCTTCCCCTTCGACCACAGGAAATGGAAGTGGACAGTGAAGATGAAAAAGATCCTGAATGGCTTAGAGAGAAAACCATAACGGTAATTATTAACTTGTACAAATAAAGATGCTTTACTAATAAGGGCAACATACCCTTCACAAAATTCCTCATATGAAGTGAAATGAAAACCACTGAATTTGGGATTGGTCTTGAAGATGATTTACAATTTTTTAATGAAAATATGAAATATAATTTTCTATGTTATTATTATAAGAGCTATAAAGATGTAGCTATCCAGTGAAACATTTCTTGATCAGCCTTAATGATTTAAACTTATGTAGTTTGATGAGGTTTGTTGATGACATTTTCTAAGTGTTAGGGAGATGTATCATTATTATGCATCATTCACTCTCCTAGTGAGACCCCCAGCACTTTTTGCTGGACCTCTGGAACTTTTGCTTTAAATCCTAATTGAGTGGAGCCTTTTTCCACTTAATAATTATTTTAGGCTCTATCTTTTGGAACTCTGTTCTTGGTATTCTACCTATACTATGGTGTCTGGCTGCTCCATAGCTCTTAAAGGCACCTGTGTTTTCCTACTGTAGCACACAGCTCCCTATGGGCGGTTTTGCTGGGGACCCACAGGATTCTCCTTTAAGGTTATTTTCTTAATATCCCCAAGTGACTGCAGTTCTCAGGGGTAGAGAGATACTTAACAGCTCTCCCTAAACTCTATAGTCTCAGTGGAGTGCCAAAGGGATACCTAGTTATCCCCCTTCTCTCTACTCGTGTGACTTTTTAGTTACATAGACAATCACCTAGTTATTGCTTTTGGCAGTGGACATGTGCTACCAACTATTGTGTATTTGTTGGTGCTGCAGGCTATATCCATAGCCTCGGTGGTGCACAATATGGGCACCCAAGTACCAACTTGGGACCTTCTGTCCTTTTTCACCACTTTTGTAAAAAGCATCAAATTGAAAAATGTGTCGTCCTCTTTTTACGTTGGGTACAGCACATGGCTGTAACCCCGCCCTCCTGAGCTTCGCATCGCCCTTCAGTCCTTTTCTACGCGCGGTCCGGGCTGCATGTACTTGCATCACCGGGAAGACGTTTTTCTTCTTTCCCGTTGTCGTCCTCTCCTGCTCCAGTTCTGCGGTCGCCTAGTCTTCAGTCTATGCCGGATCGTTTGGGATTTCTCTTGTTCCTCTTGCGAACGTCGCTTCGCTAGGGCGTTTCCCCATTCTTTCTGTTTGGAGTGACTGGGACCGGATCACCATTGGGACTCGTGTTTCTACTGCGACTCCCTTTCGGTCCGGGCACTTCAATGTCATCTTTGTCTGTGGGAAGAGGTCTTAGAGCGCGTTCCTCCACCGCGTTTTCAACTCATCAATGAAAAGAGACTCTTGCTAAGTTCCTTACTTTTTAGGACACCCCGGCCGCGGGACTCCATCCTGGGGTCCTCCAGGTCCGCGAAGGGCTTCCAGAGCTCTGCTACCAGGGGGTTTCCCCTGAGGTGCCTAATAGGCGTACCAGGGTTTTCTCCGAGGTGACTGCCGACACCATATTACGATCCGAGGTTCACCAATCGGGTACTAATAACCAGCCCAGTCGTGCTGAGGCTTTGGGTACCAGAGTTCGCTCTGGGGTCTCCTTGTCTGGAGCTTCCCATGCAGACACTGGGGTGCGCCCTTCAACCTCCGTTGAGGCTTTCTGTACCGAACCACGGTTCGAGGCCCCTGTCTGGGGAGCTATACAGACCGGACTCCGTTCCAAGGTTCCTCTCTTTGAGGCTAAGGTGTGTACCGACTGAGGGACCGGTTAAGGTATTGTCTGTGAGGTGGATTCCTCAACATTCCCACGCTCGTGGTGATACATATTCTGTTGAGGGGGCACAGGGAGAGGTCGCTGATCGTAACTCCTCTGTTACCGGCTTTGCCGAGGTTCCTCTCTTGGAGGCTGATTCAGGGGCCCCCGTCAAGATGTCCAGTAAACATCTGAGGCCCCATATTACCGGCTCTGCCGAGGAACCTTGTGTCAATGCTAAAGTTTCCATCAAGTCTCCTGACCAGTCTGTTTATATATCTGCCTCATCCACACGTGACGCAGTTCTCCTCAGATGTTAACAAAATGGCGGCCCTACCCGCGTGATCTAAGGCCGCCATTTTGGATTCTTCCCTTACACCCACGCTATCGACGACTGGTGCTGGGAACCTTATGTTTGATGGACAACCTTGTCCACAGGACAGTGTGAATCCGTTCCGCCCTTCTTATGACTGGTGGTTTCGGTTGGAACACGATCGACTGCAGAGTGTTCCTGACTGTGGACAGCATGGCGGATCTGTCGGCCACATGTCAGGTTTTCATTCAGTCAGAGCATGTTAGTCCCAGAGGCATTTAGGCCTCAGGGCCTTGTGCGTGTTAGCTCTTCCCCTTGCGCGTCTCAAGATGAGACGCACGCAGATGGCTCTTCAGAGCTCCTGGCTTCAGGCAGTGGACCCGGACACCAAAATGATTCCGGTTCCATCTTGTATGATGACCAATCTCCGATGTTGGTAATTTTCCATCAATTTCTCGGTGGGTGCTCCTTTTCAGGAGCTCTGCCCTCAAACGACCATTACGACGGACTCCTCCCTTTTGGGGTGGGGTGCAATGTTAGATCATCTTCAGGTTTTTGACCTATGGTCGCCACAGGACAGACAATTTCACATAAATTATTTGGAGCTTCTGGAGATTTTCCTGGCACTCAAAGCTTTCAAGCCAGTTATTGTGAACAAAGTGGTCCGCATCCGCACAGACTATGCGGTATCCATGTTTTACATGAACAAGCAGGGGGGTACCAGGTCACCTCCCCTTGTAGATCTAGCCATTCAGATATGGGAATGGGCCATTCAGCACAGTGTTGGCTGCTGGCTGTACACATTCCGGGCCATCTTAATGGGACTGCAGACTCTCTCAGCCGACGAGCGGGTAAGCTACAAGTGGGAACTGAACACGGAGATCCTTTGACATCTTTCGCCATTGGGGCACTCCAGAAGTGGACCTCTTTGCAATGTCGTCAAACAGGAAACTTCCTCTTTATGCTTCCAGGAACGCACTCAGAGCTTCTTCCCTGGGGGATGCTCTCGAAATTTCGTGGCACAACATGAGGGCCTATGCCTTTCCGCCTCTTCGTCTGATTAGCCGGGCGCTATGCAAACTTAGGAACACGACAAATTGCTCTCTCCTGTTCATAGCCCCTTGGTGGCCAGCCAGATTCTGGTTTTCGGAGCTTCAGCATCTGTCAGTGTGCTCCCCGATCAGGCTTCCGCTGATTTCCCACCTGCTTCATCAGAGCAATCAGCAGACGTGGCACCCCTCCCCACAATCATTCAGCTTGGCGGCCTGGTGCCTGAGTTCAAATCCTTAGAAAGTTTCAACGTGTCCACGGATAATATGCGTATTATCCAGACAGCAAGGAAACCTTCGACAAGGTCTCAGTATAGGATCAAGTGGCTCCGGTTCTGTCACTGGTGTTTAGCTAAGCAGCTGGACCCCAGAGATGCTACCATTGACACGGTCCCGTCTTTCGTTTCTCATCTTGCTACTTCAGGCATTCATGTCTTGTCTTGTAGGACTCATTTATCAGCTATCGCCGCTTACCTGTCCACGTAAACTTGCTCTTTTTCATTGACAAACCCTGTCATTAAAACGCATTTTGCAGGTCTATTGCATCTTTATCCACCTGTGTGCAACCCGCATCCAAAGTGGGAGCTGAATGTGGTACTCACTGCCTTATACCATAAGCCTTTTGAGCCCATGGCTACGGTGGACTTGAAGTTCCTTTCGTGGAAAATTGCTTTTCTGATTGCGGTGGTGTTAGGAAGAATTCTCAGTTATGGCTAATTTCCCTTACCTAGTGAGTCCCTCAGCAACTTTGCTGGATTTCTGGGGTTTATTTTCTCCACCTGGTAAGAGTGTGAACCTTTTTCCCCACTCTTAAAGTGTATTTTTTTGTGTGTTGTACTTTTTGCGCTCATGTGCTATGGAGTGTCACCAACTCCCTAGGCATCTTTTTACTTGTGTCACACAGCACCTTTAGTGCAGTGACACAGGGATGTCTTTTAGACTTCCCTTGTGAACTCCATCTCTGGGGATGACTACTGTCCCCCAGAAACATGTAAAGTCACCATTGGCTTTACTAGTCCTTTTAATACAGATCCAGTACATACCATCTTACAATGGCGTACTGGAGGGGAATATCTTTCCCCTGTCGTCCTGTACCTCAAAGGGGCACTTTGTGTCCCCCTTCCCGACTCGACATGGCTGGTGGCAGTGGTAACTATCATTTTTACACGGATTTCCGTGTTAGTGTTCTGGCTGTGGTGACAGACGTGAACATAAAACCCGCTACCCCATATCATTTTTATTTTGGGTCCTAGTGTGGTTTTTTTGCCATTTTGTGTTGGAAAGGTCTTTCTTGTTTGCTTTTCGTGCCAAACCAGGTTTGGTTTCCTGGGTTCTCTGTCCTTTGGCGGACTTCTGCGAAGAAGCCCTCCTTTGGCGTCTGGGTGTCTAGGTGGGCTGAATGTGAGGGAGGGGTTTAGTCACCCCCTGCACAGGGTCTACTTGGAGACCCAAGTCACACTTTGTATCCATTGGCTGAGGTGGTTGTCCGGGCCGGACAACCCCCCTGCTGTGTGATTGACAGCCAGGCTGTGTGAATGGGGGATTTTGGCATAGAAGGCAGGACTCTTGGGCTGGAAGTCAGTCGCCACTGGAACTACAAGAACCGAAGAGAAGCGGAGAAGAAGACGGCTGCTTCAACTCCTGGATCCTGGTGAAGCCCTGCTGCAGTCTACCCTTCAACGACAGAGAAGATCCAGTCGGGAGTCTTCTTCCCTTGAGTCTGGTGGGATCAACAAGCTCACCTTCTACAGCCAGAGATTCCTCTTCTGGGTCGAAATCACTGCACTGGGCTGTAGTGGTCCGGATAGCCATCGGAAGAGCCCTCTCCTGTTTTTAAGGAGCGCACCTTTTATTCATCGTGGCTTTGCTGCTGCTGGCCTCATCCCTGGGTAGTGCAGATCGCTCCAGACGTCGTCCTCCTTGTCCCCACGACTGAAGCTTCAGGAACCGTGAGTCTGCAAGAACTACCAGGAACAACTGCCGTAGCACCAGCTTCCTTCATTTGAATAAGTTACCGTGTCCATTTGGTCGTTCTCTCCATCCGACCTTGAGGAATTGGGGTGAACCCTTTTCCTTTCCTAAGGCTTGTCCTTTCTTCCTTCCATCTTATAACTTTTGCCTCCCTTTGACAATATCCAAATACTCCTGGCAACGTTAATCTTGAACTGTTCTCACCGTGTGATCCTCGACAACAGAGCCCTGCTCCATTTGACACTGGCGCAGGCCTATTGACTTTTATCTGCCTCTTAGAACACGTCCTCTAATTCTATTGCCTTGACAAAAGTATTGCCTATGATTTTTATCCACTATTCCCTTGTTTTAATTCTTTGTGTTAAGTGTGTTTGACTACGGTTAAAATTCTTCACGCAGGTATGCGTTTTTCGTAAGACCAAACTGTCATTACTGTTATAAGTGATTGCGTATTAACACACTGTAACGTCTTTGTTTCGAAACACCGGTCTGTCAAATCCTAATGTACTTACCTTGAATTGACCTGAACAAGAGGAATTGGTTGTGTATTATATTTAGAGTGTGGTTTTATTTAATAGAAGTGAAGTGTTTTGTGAACAGATGGTTTAAAAATAAATGTACTTATATTCTTTTAACCAGAAACCTTGAGTCAGTGTTTGCTTAAGTCACAGTAGTTGTAGTCCTTTGTGTAATCCCTAGTACTGCTCATTTGCGCTTGAGATAAGTCTAGCTGCTCAGCCATCGCTACCACTTTACTGTGTAGTACAGGCTTGTACCAAGGGTGAAATTGTACTATCACTTGTAGTCCTAATCGTATGTAGTGGTCCCTAAGGGTACTGCATATGATTCTGCCTAACAGGTGGCTACGGCAAGGTGTATAAGTGAGCTTCAGGCCTTGTTTGTAGAACATCCATTCCTCACCTTTCACAAGGATAAGGTTGTCCTCCGGACTAGTCCTTCTTTCCTTCCAAAGGTGGTATCCGATTTTCATTTGAATCAGTCTTTTCCGTTGCCCGTCTTCTTTCCAGACCCAGCCTCAGATGCCGAGAGGGTATTGCACAATTTGGATGTCAGACAAGCTCTTAAGTTTTATTTGGACAGAACATCTAAATTAAGGAACTTTTCCCAGCTTTTTGTGACCTTCGGAGATCCGAAAGGGAAGCCGGCCTCGAAAGCAACCATCTCCCGATGGATTGCTTCCTGTAGATCAGAGGCGTATAACATTCATGGCCTTCAGCCTCCAAAAGGAATTCATGCCCATCTTGTGCAGGGCAGGGCGGCTGCCGTTGCCTTCCAGAAATATGTTACCTGGGAAACTATTGCCAGAGCAGCTACGTGGGCTTCCCCATCACTTTTTTGTAAGCATTACTGCTTAGACCTGAGCTCCAGGGCCGATGCTCAATTCGGTCAGGCTGTTGTTAAAAACCTCTTTCAGTAAGGGAGTTCCATCCACCCGTTTTCCTGTGAGGTGTGCTTGGTAATCTCCCAAAAGTATGGAGGAAAGGGGACGGGACTTAGGAGTATAACAAAGTTACTCACTGTAGTGACTACCTTACTCCTAGTCCATAGTCCCCTTTCCTCCATAAACCTGCCCGCCGTCCCCTCTAATAAGTATCCTCTATTATTGCTAAAAGGTCTCAGACCTGGCTATAGAAAAGGACTGAAGGGCGATGCGCGGGCGGAGCACAGGCGGGCGGGGTTACGGCCACGTGCGGTACCCTGCATAAAAAGAGGACACATTTTTCAATTTGCTTTTTTACAAAAATGCTCCAGTCCTGTACCACTGGACGGATTGTCCCGAAAGTATGGAGGAAAGGGGACTAGGAGTAAGGTAGTCACTACGGTAAGTAACTTTGTTATTCTGAGAGGGGGAGGCCTGTGTGTGTTGCCTTTGGCGGGAACTCTTGGGTACCCCTGCCTAGGCTCCAGAGGGTCCGGGCAGTCGGAAAGAAGGGTAGGAGTTTTCCACCCCGCGGCCCTTTGTCTGCCAGAGTGTCTGAATAGGTGCAGCTCCCAAAGGGGGTCTGGCTGTCCTTATTGGACAGCCAAACGCCCCTTTCTGTAAAATGCTGATTGAGATTGCAGAGGAGCGTCTGCTGGAACTATATAAAAGGTGAGGCTTCTGGAGTGAAAAGCAAGTCGACCACTGGAAGTTGAAGAAACCGAAGAAGACCAGAGACGCCTGCAGACCCTATGAAACACTGTGAAGCAAGCCCATTTCTGTGCCACAGAGTTGTTCTGAAGAGGATGACTCCTTCCCTTTGCCTTGTGGGAACAATCAGTCCCAGTCCCAAGACGAATTTTGAAATTAGCCATCTCCCGAAGTCCTAGTCGTTTACAGAGCTGCGGAACCCCTATACCAGGAGACCTCCTGCCCATTTTGAGTCCATTGTCGTGGAAAGGCCGAATCTGTACAAATCTTTGGTGAACCTGTAGGGACACGATCTAGCTCACCCAGACCCCCTCATCAGAGCGTGGGACTACAGGAAGCGAGGAAGACCGGGAATTCTGTGTCCTTTGTTAGTGCTGCAGAAAAGACCTCAAAACCGCAGAGTAAACCAAGAAGTTGCTGAAAGACGTGCTACAGGTCCTCCCTCAAGACTGTTGCTAAGAGATCCTGTCCATTATCCTGCCTTCAGTCATCAGACCAAGAAATCTGGAGGTAGAGTCCAGAGCTGTAACATCGCGGAGCGTCCAGCACGACATTTTCTTCTAAACTTAAGGTACTGTGGAGAAAAGGTATAGCTGACCTGATTCCAAGCAGTCGCTCCAGAGCGTTGGGGTGCACGTAGAGGTGACCAGGGCAACCCCCTCTTTCCTCAGACCCAAGCCGCTGCCTGTGTCCCTTCCCCAAGTCCGTTTTAAGGTCTCCCTTGATTGTTAATTTGCTGCTTCAATAACACTAAAGACTGGGAGAAATCCACAGGAACTCTTCATAATTCACTGCTTGTCAAACCCTTTCCAAACTGCCTTTATCTAGGGTTGCTTTTTGGGACTTTAAAGTCTTACTATGAGAAGACACCCTCTCTAGAACCTTGAGCCAAGCTCATGTTACACTAAACTATTTTCCTCCCTTTTAAGTGACTTTACTATGTGTTTGCCGAGTGAATACATTACCGTATAAACCGTTACCACATGAGTGTGCAATAACCAATAATACGATAACATTGTCTTTTCCCTTTCTAACATTGCTACAACTGTAACCGCAAACAAACACAAAAGTAGAAGTGCCCTTTGAAGTGTATTATTAAGTATTCCTAAGTGTTGTAGTATAAACGTCTAAAGTTTTTAAAGTGATTCTGGTGCAAATATAATACTTATTTTCTTTTATATAACTTAAGTGTAAATGCTTCTTTGCTGTGCCTGTATAACTAGATTCAGTGTACTTACCTACAGCTCAGATCTTCCTTTTAAGATGAGCCTGACTGCTCTGCCCCTCTACCACTGTCCTGGGTTAGTACAGACTTTTAATAAGAGTTGGGATCTACGAACAACTGGGATAGATTACCAAAGTCTTACTGCAAGTAGGACTTTAGGAAAACGCCCCTAACACTAACCATTGAGATAACATGGATAATTGTGAAATTGGTTGTCGTAGTTACACTGCCTTCATAAAATCATCTTACTGGATCCAGTCTTTCCATCTTCACATATCAGAATGCCTCAGAAATCTGAAATGTAAAACCACTATCAGTTTTGTGTTTTATTTATAAAATTTGATCTACAATCTACATACCAGAAAATTAAACAAAGTAAACAAAAGTCTACATGGAAATAAAACTTAAAGACCTACCCAAAATGAACCATAATAGATCAAAGAAGGTAATCCATAAATACGAGTGAGAGTGAATGGATAGGTTTTTAAAGCTTTCTGCAAAGCTTGGCAGGCTAGAGTGGAGTTAAATGCGAAGGGAATTCCAAAACCGCAGTGCAGATTAACAAGGTGTTTGGATTGTCCTGAAAACCAAGCGTAAACAGTCTTTAGTGAGTAGAGGAGGCCTCATACAAACCTTTCTGCATCATAAGGTTGCTTCCAGAAAAGGGCTTGTTGGATAGGAAGCACACCATGAAAATAATCCAAAAATGAAGATAAGGCCAGTGTAATTTCATTAGTCTAGGCCATCTTTCAAACTTCTTGGCACCACACTGTCAGTTGCATGAACATTGAGTTTAAAAGGAGAAAAGGCTGCTGAATGACTCTCAAAGTGAGGCATTGCTTTCCAGTATGGTTATCACCAAAGCTTGGATAACGTAACATTCAAAAATAATCCATGTGATTTCCTTAAGATATAAATGGTGCACGCAATTGTGGGCAGGCTTAGAAATGGCAATTTAAGGTAAAGAACCTGGTCTGTAGTATTACAGATGTAGCATGCAGCAAGAACCAACAGCTGACATCATACCAATTGAAGCCAGCCAGATCTGTTCAGTTCAGATGAAAAAAGGTAGGCAGTTTTATGGAGGACTCCCTCAGCTCGGTTTCTGGTTGCTTGGCTAATTTCCCAAACTGAGAAAATTATTTTAACTAAAGCTTTTCCTGAATGACCTACTTGTAGCAGTGGTCCAGCAGCCTTTATGGTGTTTTCACCATCGTAAACATGCTCAACACTTATTCTCTTCTTTACGATGTTGTTCAGAAATCCTTCCAGTGGATGCCCCCACACTAGGTGACAGCCTATGGTGCTGGGCAGCAAGAGCCACCATACAGCAGGTGTTGTCCTATCTTAGCATGCATTACAAAAGAGAAGTTAAAACCAGGGTGGTATGGCTGCATATTCCTACGTCCAGTCCCCTTACCCCCTTTTCCCCCATACTGCTTTGGAATCCCCGGTACATGGATGGTACCCGAACCATTTTGCCCAGCAAAAATGTGCTTTTCTCCTTTAAATTTATACTCAACAGAGGTGGGGCAGTGTGCGTGACAACACCCACCCGTGCCTCACTTCAGTACTCTTTTCTGCAAGGAAGGTAACTGGCCTGACCCACACCGCAGCACAATTGTTTTGTTTTGCTGCGTATCAGCCTTTTCCCCTTACCTTTCAAACGACTACGGCACCTTGTTCCCCAGCGTATATCAGTCTCTATCGGTTTTACCTGGTGCTCCTCTTGCAAGGGTCCCTTCCCTGCATCATATCCCCATTCTCTGGGTTTGTCTGGCGCCCCAAACACAGGTGGGAAGCTTCTGCAATATGCAAAGCTCTTGAGGTCGCTGAAGAGCAAATTGGCCAGATGGAGAGAAATCCTCTTGCGGTTGCCACTGATCGTCATTAAGCCTTCACAAGTCGAAAACCATCAAGAAGGCAAGTCCACTTTTTTCTTCTGCACCTCAGCATGGCGACTCCTTTCCAAGGTGTTACTCCACTGAGTGGGAGCGGGGTCCTAATGATGGTAATGCCGGCTTGTGCCCTGAGGCCTACAAGGCTATCGGTGCATACACTGAGGGGTCCACGGATTCTCCCAGGATAACGGACAAGGGACCGGCTGGCTCTTTTACCGTACCTCGGTCCAAGGGGCGTGACAGCTCTATTACCAGGCCTATGCCTGAGGGGGCTGCCTATACACATTCAGGCTACCGAGCGAAAGCCTGAGGGTGCCAAACCTTCTGGAGGGATCTCTGCGTTCAAACACATCACCAAGCCAAGTCTCGAGGCCCAGCATTAGGCCCATGGTTCAGGGCCCTACTCAGAGCATCAAAATTGAGTATCCCCCCCCCCCAAAGGTACCACAGAAATGTCTTCAGGTCACTCTAACAGCAGGCGCTTTTCTGATGAGTCTAATGCTTCTATGGCCTTGTTTCCTTCAGAGTGGGCTACTCATTTGAGACATGACCGGCTCTCCACACAGACTATGTGAACACCTCGTACACCACGCATTTTGTCAGGTATATGGAAAGGTGTGCATCACAATACAGATCCTCAGGAGGGGGGAGGCCTCCAGTAGCTACCTCGACCCCTATAGCAGTGGCACAATCTTCTTCCCCACGGGCGGATTGTGAGGATTCTTTTTGACAGGTTCACGTTATTGATGAGGTCTCAGCAGATGACTAGCATGTTAAAGAACCTGATTAAGGAGGTGGTATTTCAGGTACAGACGCCTCCAACACTGATGCCGCAAATGCTTCCTCCTCACCCTCTTGCATTCCTCATCCTCCTGCAATACAAATACCTCTGCAACCAGTTAATCCTCCTTTGGTCCTCCCACAAGCGCAGGGTGACCCTGTGCTGCGAGCATAGTCTCTCATACAAGCCCAAAAACACGAGACCCTGAGATAACGCTCCGGCTGATAAAGACACTGATGAAGACCAGGAGGAATCTCCTTCTCCAGCCTAAGCATTCCATGACTGATTGGCGGGTCAGCAGATTATTTGGGTGTTCCAGCACCTATGCAGTCACTTCTAGAAAGTGGAGTGCTGTGAGAGGGCTTGCTACTCCAAGCGATGACTCGTTCTGGTGTTCCCCTTCAAGAGGATGTTGTTGAAGTGGCTAAGAAGTTGTGGGTTAAGCCACACTCTTCTCAGTCATTAAATAAGGGACTGGATATTCGACTTAGACAATTTGATGGAGAAATTATATTGTTGCCCTCCCATCCGCAATCTCGTTCCTCTGTGGTAGCAGCAGCATCATTGTAATCAAAACAGTCTGCTTCTTCATCCACAGCAACTTCTGCGATGGCCTGTCTTTCAAAAGACCAGCTTCTTGAAATTTAATTCAGGATTGACAGAGGCAAAGATGATTGCGCGCGACATACTTGAAGCCTCAGTATCACGCATCGATAAAGCAAGTAGAGGGCTATGTGTGGATACAGGCAGACGTTTCAGCATGGATGCATGGCACTGGGTTTACATCAGGCATCAGGATAGGATTTTAGATCTACCCTTTGAGGGCATAGAGCTCTTAAATTCTTCTACTGAAGAAAATGACAAGTACCCAAACAGCAAAGTCGTTAGCCATTCTCTCTAAGCCGGCTCATAAGAGCAGGCTCAGCAAGAACAGACCAAAGGCCCCGATCTTTTGGATGCTTCAAAGGTTTCCAGGAGATAAAGGCAGCCTGACTGTTCTCCTAGCACTCATCGAAGGTAAGTTATACAAGGCAAAGTTGTGGAGCCAGTTCCCCTTCCTACCAGGGGGCAAAGCTTTTACTCCAGGATATTCGCGATCCTCAAACACTGGCCTGCGAGTGCTCTTTGATCTTTCGTACCTCAATCTTTCCCTGCCCTCAGCAAAGTTCAAGATGATGACGCCAGCTCACATCACTGAGGCTCTGTGTTCCGCCAAGACTTGCATGTCCCCTATCTGGTATCCACACAGACCAATTTTATGTTTAAGCATGATGGGCCATCACTTTCAGGACAAGATCGAACCGTTCTGTCTAAACTCAGCTCCTCTAGTTTGCACAAAAATCATGAATGCCGTGCAGCCCCTAACTCAGAAAAGAGGGACATTATATTTATCCATACTTGGACGACTGGCTAATCGGTGCCAGTTCTCCAGAGGGAGTGATGAACACAAGTCAGAGACTTTTAGATATTCTATTCGACCTAGGATTATCAATAAATCTGAGGAAATCTGTGCTTTGTCTGACCCAGAATCTGATTCTTAAGGATAAGATGGGGTGCGCTAGCAGAGAGGATGTTTCCTACCCGGTAGAGGGTGGTAAACATTCAAGCAACCATCAAACATTTTCTTTTCAGGCTTTCACTTCAGCTGCGGCTTTTGTATTCAAATAAACTCTTACACTCAAGGTTTCTTGCATAAACAATTAATAAATTATCAGTCAGTTATAAAGCCTTCTTCAGAAGGGAGCAATAGAATAGTAACACACAAATATACTTCAATACTATACACTCTGAGTTTCTGGATCAGACCAGGCCCTTTTGGGATGGCCCACAGACACAACCTACACCCACGGGTAGCTTCATTAACAAGGGTACTAGTCATAAGCAGGTAGATTACTTTTAGATGGCTCTGAGAAGAGTCATTCAATTCAATAGGCTAAGCCAAAGTCAATAGGCCAAAGTCTTTGTATAGAATGCAGCACTTCAGGTAGTAAATGGAAAAGTCTTTGCACAAGTTCTTAGGACTCTTTGAGAACAAGAAGAATCAAATGTAGGGCCACAAGCTGTTTAGACTTGTGAGTTGCAGAAGTTACAAGCACTTCCACAGTAAGAAGTAAGTTCTCTTAGGCTAGTTTTACAGTACCTTAGGAAAGAAGAAAAAGATGCAGCTGACGACTTCTGTTCCTGTACTGCTCTGCAGATCTCACTGTTCCTGGGCCTCAGTCGTGGGGACAAGAGGGAGGACGTCGGGACTTCTGTACTGGCACCGTCAAAGCTGGCAACCGGCAAACTTTACTTTCAGTGGCTGTTTCGCGTTTCAGCTCCTTGCGGTACAGCAAATAGTAATGAGCGCGGTGCCTGTCTGTCAAGGTGGACTTTCCTCACATCTGAGGTCCCGCACTCAACTGAGGGGGGGGGGGGGGGGCAGGCTTGGTCAGTTGTGCTTCATGGGAGTCTGGGGGGATCTTCAAAAATCTTTAGGCCAGCTTACAAGCAACGCATACAATCTGGTGTCCCTCTCCCTGGCTCTACGGTTTCCTGCAGCACTCTGAGGAAATGCAACCAGCTTCGAGATGGGTGTCCAGGTGGCTTACTTGAAAAGTTGATTGGTCCTACCAACTCAAAGGGAGAAGTCGTCCTTTGCAGAGCTTCTGTCGATGCGAACTTGGCAATTCGGAATTGCAGCCAGGCATACCAACGGTCCAGGAG
Source organism: Ambystoma mexicanum (assembly GCF_040938575.1). NCBI lineage: Eukaryota > Metazoa > Chordata > Amphibia > Caudata > Ambystomatidae > Ambystoma > Ambystoma mexicanum. The sequence goes on from NC_090926.1 coordinate 866,339,885, forward strand.
TTGCAGCAGCCGTCCTCTTAGGTTCCTTCGTCCGGTGGTCGACTCTGCCTTCCAAGCCAAGAGACTCGCCTTTTATTTAGTTCTCTCCGATCATTCCAGCCTAGCTGCCACTCACCCAGCAGGGTGGCTGTCCATCCTGGACAGTCAGCCAGCCAATCACCACAGAGTGCATTTGGGTCTCATAGGAGACTAAGCACAGGGAGTTCCGAGCACCTCCCTCACTTCCTGCCTACCCCAGACACTCTGGAGCCTGAGGCGGGTTTCACTCCTGAAGCCCGCCAAAGGCGAATGAGCAAAGAGACCAAACCTGGTTTGGCGCACAGAGAAAAACTCAAAGGACCTTCCTCAAAGAAATGGTGAAAAAAGAACGGGACCAGTCTTAAAAAAGGAGGCTCAGACGCCATCTTGAAAAACATGGCTCCCGCGATTTAAAGTTACCGGAGCTGCGAACAGTTCGTGGTCGGGGGAAATCATGGTAGTTCATTGTAAAACCACTCCTACCAGCCATTCTGAGAGGAAAGGGTAACATTGAACTGTTACATGAGTAACTAGACAAATGGGATACTAGGTAACCCCTCCGGCAGTCAGCCTATTGTAAAATAGGGTGTGCTGGGGTCTAGAAATTTACAGGGCTAAGTGAAGTTAATTTCACTCCACTGTTCTGGGAAACAGTAGTTGATCTCAGAGAAGGTATTTAAACCTTGGGAAATCTGAAAGACTTCCCTGTGTCACTGCACTGAAGCTGCTTTGTGACACAATTGTAAAAGATGATGCCTATGCAGTTTGTTAGACTCCATAACCAAAAAGAAACAGTGTATAGCATCACATAAAATACATGAGTGGGGAAAAGGCTCACACTATTTCCAGGTAAAACATATCAAGTCCTCAAAATCCAGCAAAGTTGCTGGGGGTCTCTAAGGTAGAGGGAATTAGTAAATTTTGAGAATTCTCCCTAACAGCCACTGTGCAATCTCGTTCGATTCCTGCAAAGTGCTTAAATGATGCAAAACAATATCACATAAACTACCTGGAACTATTAGCAATTGCTTTAGCTCTGTGACTTCCATCCCATGAAACACGAGTTAGTGCTCATTAGAACAGACAGTGCTAATGCAATCTACTATATCAGCAAGCAGGGAGTTATGGTATTACCCAAAAAGATAAACCGCAAAAAGACTGAATCCTAAAAGACAGAATATGGGATGCCCAATTTGACTCTATATATATATATATATATATATATATATATATATATATATATATATATTTCTGATATTTGTTAATCTGCTTTCCGCCCAGCTTATGGTCGCCTTACGCGGAGCTCCTAGAGAGACATTGCAAAACAATTACTACGGACCTCGGTCCTTAATATATATTTATTGTAAAGATCCCTCCCCTCGACGTTAGCTGTGAAGCTGTTTCTCCGCCGTGCAAGTTTTCGACGGAGAGGAAGAGACGGAGGAGATCCCTCGGCGCTGCCGAACACGTGGCCAGGCCTCGCCGGCCAACATACAGTAGGGAGAGTGGGGGTTCGAACTTTTATCTTCTCGTCGAGAATGTCTTTCTTTCTCCCCTATCTTTCCCTTGGGGTTGTTATCACCAGTTTTTATTGCCTCAGCTATGGAGAGGACACCTTTTAAGTTTTGCCCACGCTGTAGGGGCAAATACACTTGGAAGGACAAACACAAGCTCTGTAATCGTTGCTTGCCCCTCGATCATAAAGAGGACAGCTGCGCGGCCTGTAAGCTCTTGAAACCAAGAACACTTAAAGAACGGAAAGTTAAGAGGTGGGCGGACTACGCTATGTCGAAGTCAGTTTCCTCACCGCTGCCGTTGTTACAGAAAGTGACGAGGAGGGTGATAACTCGACGTCCGTTACGGAAGTCATTAACCCCCAGAAGGAGCGCTCGCGCTCCTCGACGTCCGTCCCCGGCCCCGACGGGCTCGGCTCACGCCCTGCTTATGGGGATGAACACCCCGGCGACAAGGACGCACACAGACCCCATAGGCCTAAGCACACAACCCACGGCTCTTCTTCGTCGAGGACGAAGGATCCACCAGCGCCGAAAGGGGACGCAGGGCACTCCGGTGTCGACCTCAGACCGCAAGGGTCTCAAGCCCCACCCGCAAACGCAGCCGCGACCAGCGATTGGGCTTTCATCTAACACGGGCGGTACCTCAAAAACATCCGACGTAACGCTCCATAGAGCGGCCGTCGAAAAACAACGTGCAGGCAATGCCGACTCCAGAACCCTCGACTGACGAACTCGTCGTCGAGAGTCTGGTGAGAATTGTTTCCGAGGATAAACGTAAGCGGACGACGAAACGGACGTCGAATACCGCACCCAAGGAAATAGAAACGCCGAAAAAGCACAAGAGTAGCCAGGAACTGCCCCATTCATCTAAAGGCACTTCTGAACTACCGGAGGGCTTTTCTGAGGGCGACGGAAACCTTTCGTCGACGTTGTGGGAGCGTTCGAAGCGTTTTGAAGGTGATAACACTGATTTCCCCCCTCTAGACTATTCAGGGGTTCCCCATGAGACCATGGAAAGACTCCATTCTTGTATGGAAAAGATGGAGAGGTTTTTGGGTAGCCAAAACCCACCCACACCCAAAAGACCAAGAGAATGGACCCAGGATGACACTAGGGTCAAGATTCCTAGGCTGTTTCCCCCTTCTACAGATGCATATGACCTCACTGAAGAGGAGCAATACCTCCAGGAAGATGAGGAGTGTTTAGGTGGAGAGGAAGAACATGAGGAGGAGAGGTTTGAGGAAGACCCTTACACTAGCGCAGGAGCTTTTGAGGAAGATACAGCTACCTCACAGCCCTGGCACTCCCCATCAGTGCAGCCTTGGCAATCCCCATCAGTGCACTCAGACCCTGATGTCTTTCACCCTTCTCTTCCCAAGGACTCACCTATTGGGAACACCTCCCCCATAGATGACCAGCCTTCACTTAATGCACTATTGCGCAAGGCAGCAGCGCATTTTGAAATAGACACAGGGGAGACTCTTCCGGACATAGACTTTGTAGAAAAAGTTATTAAAGAAAAAGCCCCGGTCAGTCAGTCCATTCCGCTCCTGGCCTCTATAAGGAGAAGAATAACTCCTTCCCTTTCCAATCCGGCCTTAGTCAGAGGGGTCAACCCTCGGATAGAAAAGCTCTTCAGCCCTTCGTCTTCTGACCCTTTGTACATCAGGGGACATTCTATTCCGGACTCTCTGGTAGTTACTAATGCAAGAAAGAGAGCGGGGGTACCACTATCTACTAGTGAGGCACCACCTGACAGAGGGCAAGAAGCTCTATGCACTTGGGAAGAGAATCACGACCTCCGCCGCCTTCTCAACTAGGATTGCGAATAACAATTCCCTATTAGCTAGCTACGCAGATGCACAGTGGAGCAAGCTGCGCAGCGAAGCAGAGGACGCACCAGAACCCCTGCGTTCACGCCTGTTGGCTACCATATCAGAGGGAACTCTTGTAAACCAGGGCATCGTAAAGAACTCCTTGGATGCCGCAGAGACAGCTGGACGTTCCCTGGTTCAGGGAATACTTCTCAAACGCCATGTCTGGCTGCGCAATTCGGGATTTAAGCCAGAAACCCAGGCTTCCCTAATAAATAAGCCCATAGAGCAAACACATCTGTTTGGAAAAGCAGTTGATGAGGCCCTAGAACATGCGAAGAAGGAGTTTGATACCATCAAGATTCTTGACCAAATTTCTAGGCCACCTAACAGACGCAGCTATGGCAAACGACGCTCCTTTCGTGGCCAACGCCAGCAGCAAAGCCAACAACAATTTTACTCTGCTACCAACTGGCCCTCTAACCAAAGCACCCAGTTCAGTCAAAGAAGCCAACGTCGTGGCAAAGGAAGAGGGCACGGCTCCAGTCCAACAGGCCCCACGCCCAATACCAACAAATGACCCAAAGATTCGGGTCCCCTCCCATGCATCACCGGTCGGGGGCCGGCTAACATCGTTCCTTTCAGCATGGGAGGGAATAACGTCAGACCGCTGGGTATTATCCACCATAGCCCACGGATACTGCATCGAATTCAACGGTTCCCCAAAATACAGACCCCCACGGAACCGGCGCATGACACCGGAACACCTCACTATTCTTCTTCAAGAAGTAGAAGAGCTACTGAAAAAAGAAGCTATAGAGGCTGTCCCCCTATCGCAGGTAACAGAAGGTATTTATTCAGTGTACTTCCTTGTACCCAAAAAGGATTTAACCATGCGCCCTGTATTAGATCTGCGTCCAGCGAACAATTTTGTCAAACCCCAAACGTTTCGTATGGTAACCTTGCAGGATGTAATCCCACTGTTATCACAGGGGGATTACATGACAACACTAGACATGAAAGATGCATACTTTCATATTTTAATGTTGCCAGCGCACAGAAAATACCTCAGGTTCAAGATAGAGAACAAACACTACCAGTTCAGAGTACTACCCTTCGGGATAGCATCTGCACCAAGGGTATTTACGAAAGTACTGGCAGTGGCAGCGGCCCACCTGCACAGATTATCCATCCCGGTTTACCCGTACCTCGACGACTGGCTCATAACAGGGGATTCTTACGAAACATGCTTCTCCAATACCCAAAGGACCGTAGACCTTTTGTCCCAACTGGGCTTCTCCATCAACGAAAAGAAGTCCAGCTTAGACCCCAGCCAAATCAAACAATTCCTAGGGGCTCTAATTCGAACAAAGGACGGCCTCGTCTTCCCCTCCAACGAGAGGGTCCAAAACATGCTGTTTCAGATCCCCCATTATGTGGCAGGTCGAGAGGTTACGGTACGCAAAGCAATGCGTTTGCTAGGGATGATGGCGTCATGTATTTATTTGGTACCTCACGCGCGCCTGCGCATGCGCCCAATGCAAGAGTGGCTCTACAGCCAGTGGTGTCAGGCCAGCGGACAATGGGACGATCTAGTGGTGGTCTCGCAGGCCTTGGTTCTCTCGCTACGGTGGTGGACAAAGGAAAACCTGTTATTAGGGAAAACTTTTGCCACACCCGCAGTGGAAGCCACTCTAACCACAGACGCATCCCTTACAGGATGGGGGGCTCACCTATCCCATCAGACTGCTCACGGAGTGTGGACTCCGAGCTTAGCATCCAAACATATAAACCTGCTGGAACTATTAGCAGTGTTCAAAGCACTGAAAGCCTTTCAGGAACACTTACAAGGAAAGACGGTGATGGTCCTCACAGACAGCACCACAGCCATGTACTATCTCAACAAGCAAGGGGGCACTCACTCTCCAGGACTGTCCAAGCTGTCCCAGAATATATGGAAGTGGGCTTTCAAACACAACATGTTCCTACTATCACAACATGTACCAGGGGAACTCAATCTGCTAGCAGACAAACTCAGCAGAGACTTCCCCCTACCCAAAGAGTACGAATGGCAATTGCAAGAAGACATTGTCTTAAACGTCTTCACGCAATGGGGTTTCCCGGAAATAGACCTGTTCGCAACCCTGGAGAACTCACAATGCCAAAGTTACGCCTCCAGGTACCCCCAGAACCAGTCCAAGGGGAACGGTCTGTTGATTCAATGGTCAGGGAAATTTGTTTACGCCTTTCCCCGACTCCCCTCCTCAACAAGGTGGTGCACAAGATGCACCAAGAGCAGGTGACCATGATACTAGTGGCCCCAATGTGGGCCCGGCAGCCATGGTTCGCTCACTTGATGGAGATGTCCCTATCTCCCCCAATGAAACCTCCTTGCCCGTACAACATGCTGTCACAAGACAAGGGCAGGACACTGCATCCATGCCCTCAGACCATGAACTTAGCAGCCTGGCTCCTGAGATCATAGAATTTGGACTTTTACAACTCCCGCAGAGATGTATGGACATCCTCAGGGAAGCCAGAAAACCTAATACTCGCCACTGCTATTCTAGCAAGTGGAAAAGATTTGTCATCTGGTGTAGAAGTAAGAACATCAACCCGGTTGACTGCTCTGCCACTAACATTATTCTGTACTTGACCCATTTACTGGATTCAGGTCTAGTGTTTAATTCCATTAAAGTCCACCTAGCGGCACTTTCTGCATACACCACTTCCCAACTTAGTGTCGTGGTGGAAGATACCAGTTATAAAGGCCTTCATGGAAGGGGTAAAGAGAATACACCCCCCAATAGCTAGCCCAGCTCCCGGATGGGACTTAAACGTGGTACTTTCTCGACTCATGGGCACTCCTTTCGAACCCATGCACAAGGCAACTCTTAAATACCTCACTCTTAAGACTGCTTTCCTAATAGCTATCACCTCCATTAGGAGAGTAAGTGAACTACAGGCTCTTTCTGTATTAGACCCCTTCGTATCAGTTCACAAGGATACGGTGGTTCTTCGCACACACCCAAGGTTTGCACCAAAATTCATCTCTAAATTTCATGTAAACCAATCTATAGAACTACCAACGTTCTTTCAAAACCCTTCCAACTTGTGAGAAAAAAGTCTGCATACACTAGATGTACACAGAGCTGTCATGTTCTACATGGAAAGAACCAGATCACTGAGAAAGACTAATCAGTTCTTTGTCTCGGTGGCAGCAGGAAGAGAAGGAGATGCAGTCTCCAAGTCCACTATATCTAGATGGATTGTACAATGCATCACTCTCTGTTACACTCTTGCTAAGAGAGAACTACCCTTCAAGCCAAGAGCACATTCCACTCGAGGCACTGGGGCATCCATAGCATTCATTGCAAATGTTCCCCTTGAGTCCATCTGCAAAGCGGCTACCTGGAGTTCTGTGCACACCTTTACAAAACACTACTGTCTAGATGCACACTCAAGATCTGACTCCCAGGTGGGACAGGCAGTATTAAGACATCTTTTCTCTACTGTTCCTTCTCATAACCCACCGCCAACTCCGGGTACTGCTCGCTAGTCTATGCACAGCATGTGATTCTAAGCAGATTAACAAACATCAGAAGACAATGCATTACTTACCGTAAAAGCATTTCTGATGGTTGTATCTGCTTAGATTCACATGCGCCCACCCTTCCTCCCCGCTCGGATGGAAGGAACATAGACTTCCTTTTATATCTCTTTTCTGTACTCACTCACGTCTAGAAGGCTCCCTCAGGGCAGAAAAATACAAACAGAGGGACCTCGACGCGTGAGGGATTGTGGGTACAACGCACGTCACTATAGGGATAGTGTTACAGACACGCCTTGTCGACGTCCCCTTTTCGACTACGAAAAACAAAATGCAATACTCCGCAGTGACCACTGGATGTCGGACCTATGCACAGCATGTGAATCTAAGCAGATACAACCATCAGAAATGCTTTTACGGTAAGTAATGCATTGTCATATAGATATATTTCTGATGCTTGTGAATCTGCTTAGAATCACATGCTGTGCATATAGTCTGACATCTAGTGGTAATCTAGAGTATTGCATCTTGTCTTTTGAGAATCGAAAGGGGACAACGACATGGGCGTGCTTGGAACACTATCCCTAACGTGATGTACAGTGTATCCAAAATTCCTCACGCGTTGAGGTCCCTCAGATTGTTTTTTTACCACCCATCTGGCCGGTCACCTTATGTGGAGCTCGAAAATTGCTATGTTTATATTTCATTGTCCACGAACCTTGGTCGTTTAATATTCATCAATCATTCACCGACGACTACTCCAGAAACAACGCTGAAGACTGCTGCAGATTTCAGCGGCTGGTGCTCCGGTTGACGCTGTTGACCACGTGGCCTCGATCCTCCAGCCAGGCCTACGCAGTAGGGGGAATGGGTCCTGGGGTTCTATTTATTTTGAAGAATGCGTTTCCTTCTCCCCTCTCTTTTCCCTTCTGGTTTCGCTGTCGCTATTAACCTGAGCTATGGACAGGACTCCTTTTAAATTTTGCCGCCCTTGCAACAGCAAATATCTATGGAAAGAAGCACACCGGAGGTGTAATAAGTGTCTACCTCGAGATCACAACAAGCAGTCCTGGAGGTCCTGTCAACTTTTATGTCCGAAGACGATAAAAGAACGGCGGGTAAAGCAGTGGGCGGCCTAAGCCATGCAGCAGGCCGAGAGTAGCTCCCCCATCGGCGCAGGGACCTCGAGTGAGTAATCTGTAAGAGACAGCCATGGCTCTGATGCAGAGGCCACAGATGTCTGACCCCGGCAAGCAGGCCACCGGTTCTGCTATGGGGAGACTACACCCCGGAGACAGACAGACAGACACACACACACACACACACATACACACCCCCTCCTCAACAGACTCCTCAGGAAGGCCACAGACGCCAACGGGAACGCGTCGAAAGACACGTCGAATATTCAGAGGGTTCCCAACCCATGTCCAAGACGCTGGCAGACAAATCTCGACCACACAGAGACCAAAGTCTTCTCCTCAAGAAGAGTCCTCTAAACCCCCCCGGCCCTTCTGGTTCATCCTTATGGACCAGAGAGAGGTTTGAGGGGTACATGAACAAGCTTTCCAAGTTTGTGGATTTTTCTCAAAAATATATCGCTCCTAAAACGCCAAGAGAGGATGACTCCTACTATACTTTGTCCAAGGTTCAGAGTACTTCCAGTCAGTTCCCTCCATGAGGAGGTGTTTGACGTAACTGAACCAGAGGATATCCATCAGGACCCCTATGATCAGGGAGAGACTTCCTTTGATGAGACAATATACCAGTCTTCACATTGGGGTGATGTACAACTGGTAGGTGAGGCACCATGGCTGTCACCGTCCACTACCTCAGATTCAGACGCACTGTGTAGAGCGCCTCACCTCCTCAAAGACCAGCCTCACCTATCGATGACCAGATGGCATTCAATGCTATTCTTAAAAAAGCAGCTGAACACTTTGATTGCCACTCAAGAGGCAGTGCAAGACACATACTTTGTAGAGCATATTTTAAAAGAAAGTTAAGCCATACCTCTGTTGAGCTCTATCAAAAGGCGTATCGCCCCCTCTTTGTCATCTCAAACAAGCGATGTAAACCCACGAGTCGAAAAGCTTTTTTGCCACTCTCCAACACACCCGCTACACATCCGGGGACATGCCACTCCTGACTCACTAGTGGTCACAACTACAAGGAAGAGAGGCAGAGTACCCTTGTCTACGGCTGAGGTACCTCCAGACAAGGATTGCATGAAGTTATACGCCCTTGCGAAGCGCGTTACAACATCAGCAGCCTACTCCACTAGGATAGCTAACGACAACACATTGCTGGCTAGTTATACCAATGTCCAGTGGAATTTGCTCCAGGTGGGCCTGCAAGAAGTCCCAGAGCCAACACGATCACACCTTCTGGTGGTTGTGTTGGAGGGGAGGCATGTCAATCGCAACATCCTCAAAAACACCCTGGATGTTGTAGAAACATCGGGACAAACACTGCCTCAAGGTACCTCGCATAAAAGGCACGCATGGCTAAAAAATTCGGAATTTAAACTTGAAACCCAGGCATCCCTTATTAACAAGCCAGTAGAAGAATCAAACCTCAGCGAGGGGGTAGCTCTCGCCGCTCCTTTCGGAGACAATCCTTCCCACGTTCCCCACTCCACCCCCCTACCCCAATCAATACGAAACAGCAAATACACCATGATCCTCAGGAAAGGGGGCAACTGCCACAGGCCTATATCAGCAGAGAGGGCAGCGCCGCTGCAGGGGAAGGGGTAGAAGCTCCACCCTGGCCTCAAATCAAAAATGACTTGCCGGTCCCCTCCCATGCCTCCTCGGTCGGGGGACGAATACGATGTTTCTTTTATGCATGGGAGGGAATCACCACAGACCAGTGGGTGCTCAAGACTGTCACCCACAGTTACTGTATCAAGGTCAGCCGCCCACCTCGATACGTACCACCAACGTCCAGACGCTTATTGCCAGAACATCTGTAGATACTACTGCAAGAGGTCGAGATCTTGCAAGAAAAGGGCCGATTTTGAAGTCCTCCTCATTCTACAGGTAAACAAGGGTACTCATTCAGTGTCCTTCCTTGTAACCAAAAAGCATCTCACAATGCGCCCTGTGCTAGACTTGCGTCCAGTGAACAAATATGTCAAGCCACAAAAGTTCAGAATGACAACATTGCAAGAGGTAATCCCTCTACTAACACAGGGGGATTACATGGACAATTAGACATAAGAGGCATACTTTCATATTTCAATACTGCCAATGCTCAGAAAATACCTAAGGTTTGTGATAGAGGACAAACGCTATCAGTTCAAGGTCCTTCCCTTCGGCATTGCCTCAGCCCCAAGGGTATTTACAAAGGTGCTGGTGGTAGTAGCGGCTCACCTGTGCAAGCAGTCTATTCCAGTCTGCCTTACCTCGACGACTGCCCAATAACAGAAGGTTTGTATGGAACATGCCTATCAAACACCCAGAAGACAGTAGATCTACTCTTCAGTCTGGGATTCTCAATAAACGTGAAAGTTCAGCCTGGACCCCAGCCAAGTCAAACAATTTTTGGGGGCTCTAATTCAGACAGAAGACTGCCTCGTCTTCCTATCCAACTAGAGGGTTCAAAACATGTTGTTCCAGAACCCTCACTATGTAGCCAATCGCAAAGCCATGCAACTGTTTGGGATGATTGCCTCCTGCATTTACTTAGTCCCACACGCACGTTTGCGCATGCGCCCCATCCAATGATGTCAGGCCAGCGGACATTGCGACAATGTAGTGGTTGTCTCGGCAGCCCTCATTCTCTCTCTGCAGTGGTGGTCGAGGGAAAACCTCTTGCAGGAGAAAACCTTCACCACCCCCGCAGTAGAAGCCACTCTCACCACTGACGCATCTCTGGCGGGGTAGGGGGCTCACCTTCTTCATTCACACAGCTCAGTGTTTGGTCCCCAGCAGTAGCATTCAACGGTGTCAGTTATATTTTCGAATGTAATAATTTCGAAAGTCAAAATGTCAAATATTAATTCGAAAATATTAAATTCGAACAAAAAATAAATCAAATTTTTTTGAAAATTCTACATACAAGGTAAGTGTTTTAGTATATTCTATATTGTATTAAACAGTAAAATTGATATATACTTTACATTTTAACTTTGGTTAAATAACTATTTTATTAAATAATATTTGTATTTGTGACTTGCAACTTGGATTAAATTATATCTATTTTCACCACTAGATGGTGCTATTGTATAACAAATTGTAATGTATGTTTTGTCATTTCTTAAAGTTCTTGACGTAACGGTACGTTAGTGTTACATTGACATAAGCGCCATTTTTAGAGTCCATTTCTTATCCGCTTTCGTTCCGGTCGGGTATCCGCGCTGCGGGTTCTTGGATTTTTTTCTTTTTGGATGTTTTTTTCATGGATTTCCTGGACCTGATGGATTGTGGTTTTTTTTCATATGGATTTTTCCTTTGGATCGTGGATTGGAATATGGATTTTGACCTTTTTTTTTTGCTGGAACTGGCTTTTCGTCCGTGGATTGGGATGTTTTTTGTTTTTTTCTTGGCTGGATTTCATTTTTCGAGCATGGTTCTGAATACGGATTTTGTTTTTTATTTTGGTTGGTTTTTACTTTGGGCTGTTTGGAATCCTTGGGCACGTTGGATTGGCATCATTGGTTATTTTGGATTTGCTATGGTGGATCGTGGACTCTTCAAACCGTGAGTATTTTACCATTTTAAATTATATGCAATTGAGTCTAAGTAGTTGTGTTTTTCTTCTTGTTCGAATTGTTTCACTATTTGTTGAATTTTTTGTTCATAGTCTGTTTCCCTCTTTTCAAATGGGTGTTTGCAAGTGAAATGCTTTGAGATAGTCTAAATTCCTGATGTGATTGTTCAGATATTAAGTCCTTTAAAAAGTGCCATAATGTTGTGTTTTTAGTGTTAAAGTTCTTGTTAACCCTATTGTGCCACCCTTCCAACATATTGTTTGTTTTTGGCCTTCGTTCCATCACTGCATTGTAGCATTTCCACCATGCTAACTGATATTTCGGCCTTCGTCTTGTGCCATTTCGTGTCAATTTTCCCAACCAAGTGCTTTCCATATAGTCCATTAAGTCTGAATTCTGTTCTTCATTATTTTTGAAATATTCAGTTTCGATTAAATGTTCGTAAAATGTTATAACGCTTTCTTCTTTTACAAAGGCTAATGCGAATAGTTTTTTTTACTTTGTGTTGGTATGTACTATCCTCGATATATTTCGTATGGAGCCCAAGTTTTTGTAGTTTCCTCCAAATGGCCTGAGTGAAATGGAAAAAAAATCCCTGTATATTTGTCTCTTTATATATTGATGAGAATTTATTTTTTTTAGCCATTTAAAGTCCATTATGATATTGGCAGGTTTTGTGTCTGGTATGACGTCTTTAATTTTCTGAAACACTATTTTGTAGATTTCTTCTGTTCTTTTGGGCATCAACACATAGATTAGGGGAATTAGATGGCTATTGACGGATCCATGTATACTATAAAACTGATGGAAAGATTCATGTTTTGAAAGTTGCATCACTTTGCCACATTTCACACTCACCAAGTTGTCTTAAATTTCTGTCTGTTGAGAATATAATTTTTTCATCCTTTATGTCTAATGTTGCGTGATGAAAAAGTTCCTTTTTCTGTCATTTTAAATATATCAGGGATGTTTATCTCATTGTAATTTCTTGGTGCTGGTGGTAGATTTTCTTTGTGTTGTTTTGTTCTGTTTATTGTACGTTTCATGTGTTTTTCTGCTGGCATTTGTGCCGATACGTGCAACGGAATTTTGTTGCACGTTCTTGGAATTACAGACCCGCTGGACTCAGTAGGGTTTTCTACTGCTCTTTTCAGTTCATTCATAGTTTTTTTAATTATTATGGTGGTTCTGTCAGGCAGATGGTTGTGTTCCCCTTTTAATTTTACCATGGTATTTTCCGTTATTACTCTTCCTGTACACTTTGCTTTCGTATATTCCGTCCACTTCCAATATGTTCTTTCAAATTTTTTGGATTCTTTATTATACACGTATCCCTCGTGAATTAGCTGTTCGCCTCCCTTCTGAAAAGTAACATACTCCACGTTCTCGCTCATGTTATATCTAAAATAACGAAAACGTTTCACTATTTCTGTCATTCATTATGTTTAGTTTACTTTTTTAATTGCCTATATAGATTTATATTTTTTATTGTAATATTACCTGTATTTACGTGAAGTAGCTGCAGTGTACGTCGTTCCGTTTTCTCAGATCTCAGGTTCTGTCAGCTAATGACAGTTTGTCACAACCGTCATCTGTTCCTCAGCGTTCATTTACGGTTCTTTACTCTTTGGTTTCATTCATTCGTTTAACCCTTATCGTCCTTTTGTGTGTTTTTCGTCATTCATAATGTGTGATATCTACCCATTTTTTGTGGACAGTGAGACGGTACTTGGGGGAGGGGGGGGGTGAACCCCCTCCCATAACAAAGTTACTGTTTTGTTTTAGACATTTTTACATTGATATTTTAGCATTGCGTTTTAGATTTTTTTTTTTTCGCTTTAAATGACTGCCCATTGTATGTATTTAATTTCGACATTGTTACATGCAACATTTTTTTTCGTCACTTTTGGTTTTCGGCATTATTTTTTCGATATCACTATAAACCGCATCCAACCACATAGACCCGAGTTGTTAGCAGTGTTCAAAGCCCTGAAGGCTTTTCAAACACAACTACAGGGGAAGAGAGTAATGGTCTTTCCTTGGGTCCTTCCTATCCTCTATCTCCCTCTCTACCTGTGGTGTTCCCCAGGGGTCTAACCTCTCGCCCTGGCTTTTCAACCAATACTTGGCAACTCTCGCCTACAGCATTTCCATTTTCTGCTCAAACTTCCAGTGCTATGCTGATGACACCCAACTCCTTTTCAGGCTTCCCTTCGGCATCTCCTCTCCTTCCCTCATCGCAGACTGCCTAATCGACATTCAGAATTGGTGTGCCGCCAACGATCTTTGTCTAAATGCTAACAAGACTGAGATCCTCCTCATTGGTACACCTCCACCCTCCTTTCCCCTCACTCTTTTACCAGCCTCCCTTGGCTGCCCTCGTACCCCTACCTGCGAGGCTAAGAATCTCGGGGGTAATCTTTGACGCCACACTTTCCTTCTCCGCACATATCTCTGACGTCTCTAAAAAGTCAAACTTCTTACTGCACCTCCTTGGAGGTACTCTGCCTTTCCTCTCCTTCCCCCAGAAGCTCACTGTCTCCCAAGCTCTGGTTCTCTCTAGGTTGGACTACTGTAACAGCCTCTTTCTAAATCTACCTGCCTTCACTCTTCGCCCTTTACAAATAATCCAGAACAGGACTGTGAGACTTGTCCTTGGCCTCAAGCCCTGGGATCGTATCTCAAGCTCTTAAATCCCTTCATTTACTCCCAGTGGATGCCAGGATTAAATTAAATTTAAAACCCTCTACATTGTCCACAAGGCTTTCTGGGACCTGGGTCCAAAATATCTTCAACTATCCCTCTGTAAATACTGCCCCTCTCGAGCCCTTTGCTCCTCTACTTCTAACTCCCTCAGGGTCGGTCCTTTTTCAAAGAAACAAGCTGTCTTCAGCTGGGGCATCCCTTTGAAACAGCCTCTCGACCACCTTGAAACTTGAGGAGAACCATCTCCGATTCCAGAAGCACCTCAAGACCTTCCTCTTTGCTTCTGCCTTTGCCCCTCTTCTCCCCTGTTGATTCTGCTTCACTCTCTCTCTCTGCACCGTGCACCTGGCCTCCCTCGGGCCCAGACCGAGCCTCCGACCTACCAGAATGATCTACACTGTCTGACAGTTCCTCCATTCAAACGACCGACCATTGGCGGTAATAGCTTCCCTGTCAAAGCTGCCCAACTATGGAACTCTTTGCCTCCGTGCCTGAGGGAAAACCAAACATACCGACATTTCAGGTGCAACATTATCAATTGGTTTAAATCGAATGATCTCTAAAACTCAGACCACAGAGAGAAGGCCTTCTTATTAGCCCCTCCTGACTCCCCCCCCCCCCCCCCTAGACTGAGACCTTCATGACTTTCATCTGTAGAAATTACTTATTTTATTTGTTCTCTCTTGAAAATTGCCAACATTGCCATTTTTATTATCTGTGTACTTTGCCATATATGCTATGGTCTATGTACGATAACCTGTATGCTCTTCATATAATACGTAAAATGTATTGCTGTAAATTCCTTGTGTCCTACTATGTAACTATGCAAGCCTAAAATATCTTTGTCTCCGCGCCCTGATACCTCCAGGTCTGGCACACGCTACAAATAAAGAAACAAACTTGCTCACCCTGCCTCCCTCCTGCACTGCCTCTGGGCCACCCCTGGCACTGGGATCTGTATCTGTACCCATACAATCCCCCAATTCTTCTTTTGCACTTATCAGATATACTCTATCTGACCAATCATGCACTTGCTGGCTGCACTACCATTTTTTTCACTGCATTTATTTCTTTAACTTATTAGTTATTCTGTTCTCTCCTCTGTACCGCACTTTCCACTTCTCCTCCTTCCACGCACTTCCCCATTTTTCATGCACTTGCGCGTTCTTAATGTCACTGGGCCTAGTAATACCTTTATTTTGTCCTCCCCTCTTCCCCTCCCTTTGCTTGGTCGCGCTCTGAATCACTTGTGTATGGGCGCGACATAAATAAATTATCAATATCCTCACGGACTGCACCACAGCCATGTATTTATTACCTGAACAAACAGAGGGCACACACTCTCCGGGGATATCCAAACTGTCTCTGAACATATGGAAGTGGGCTCTCAAACACAAGACGTGCTCAGCAGAGACTTCCCACTACCCACAGAGTGCGAATGGTGATTACACAAAGACCTCGTCTCCAACATCTTTGCGGAATGGTGCTTCCCACAGATCGACTCTGGAGAATGCACAATGCCCAGATTACGCCTCCAGGTTCCCCCAGAACCGCTCCAAGGGGAGCGGTCTCTGGATAACCTAGTCAGTGAAATGTATCTACACTTCCACCTAACCCCCTGACTCCCCTACTCAACAAGATAGTTCACAAGTTGCATCCAGAACCAGTCACAATGATTCTGGTGGCCCCAATGTGGGCCCACCAACCCTGGTTCTCCCATCTGATGGTGATGTCAATCTCTCCTCCGATGAAACTACCTTTCCCATATAACATGCTATCACAAGACAAGGGGGAAACACTCCATGCCGCAAAATCTCAACTTAGCGACCTGGCTCCTGAAGTCAGACTTCGGGCACCTCCAATCTCCTCAAAGATGCATGGACCTACTAAAGAAGCTAGAAAGCCTAACACCTTACATTGATATTCCAATAAATGGAAACGCTTCATTATCTGGTGCAATTCTAAGAGCATCAATCCCATAGGCTGCTCACCAACACATATTGTCTTATACCTGACTGATCTACTTGACTTAGGTCTGGTTTTTAATTCTCTGAAGGTCCGCCTAACTGCACTTGCAGCTTATACTATGTCCCAGAAGAAGGTGTTGTGGTGGAAGATCAGTGATCAAGGCTTCTATGGAAGGGGTTAAAAGACTTCATCCCCCTATTTCAAACCCAGCTCCCGGGTGGGGCCTAAATGTGGAATTAACTAGACTAATGGGATCTCCCTTTGAAGCTATGCATAAGGCTAGCCTTAAAGCACACACTTACAAGACATTCTTCCTAGTGGCAGTCCCTTCAATAAGAAGAGTTGGTGAACTACAGGCCTTTTCAGTTCAACACCCATTTGTCACAATTCACAAAGACAAGGTGGTTCTGCGCACTCACCCACGGTTTGCGCCTAAATTAATTTTAAAGTTATTATGTAAACCAATCAGTAGAACTGCCCACATTCTTCCAGAACCCCACTAACGTGGCAGAAAAAGCCTACACACACACACTTCATTTGCGCAGGGCATTCATATATTATCTGGAAAAGACTAAACCACTAAGGAAAACAAACCAGTTTTTCGTTTCAGTGGCGGTTGGTAGAGAAGGGGGCCCCGTCTCTAAATCGGCCATCTCAAAGTGATTTGAATTGCATCACACTCTGCTACACTCTTGCCATGAGAAATCTGCCCTTCAAGCCTATAGCACACTCTACTCGTGACCCTGGGGCTTCCATAGCATTCATTGCAAATGTTCCTCTCAAGTCCATTTGCAAAGCAGCAACCGGGAGTTCTGTGTACACTTTTACAAAACACTACTGCTTAGATACTCACTCTAGGATTCTCAGGTGGGACAATCCGTATTAAGACATCTTTTTACTACTGTTCCTTCTCACATCCCACTGCCATCTCTAGGTACTACTCGCTAGTCTATGCAAAGCATGTAACTCTAAGCAGATTCACAAGCATCAGAAGACCTGCTTTACTTACCGTAATAGCATTTCTGATGATTGTATATGCTTAGATTCACATGCGCCCCCTTCCTCCCCTCTTGGAGTAGAAGGAACATGGACATCTTACTACTTTTTCTCTATCTGTACTCAATCACGATAGTCTTAAGGCTCCCTCACGGCAGAAAAAACACAACCAAAGGGACCTCGACGCGTGAGGGATTTTGGGTACACTACATTACACGTCACGTTAGGGATAGTGTTACAAGCACGCCCTTGTCGACGTCCCCTTCTGATTCTCAAAAGACAAGATTCTATACTGTGCGATTACCACTAGATGTCGGACTATATGCACAGCATGTGAATGTAAGCAGATACAATCTTCAGAAATGCTATTACGGTAAGTAATGCATGTCATATGTGGTGGGGGTAAAGTTAATAAAAAAAACGTGGAGGGGTTAGGTGGGCTGTGGGGGGGGTGAAATGAGGCAAACAAAAAAGAAAAATTCAGTCTTTTGGGGTTCTTTTTTTTCCGAACAAATTGCCCAAATTCGGGATGGACCAGGTCCCCGGCTCTATGCAAGTTGCCAGTTCAGACCTGGAAACTGGACACATCAGCAGAGCATTTTCCTCAGAGCAGTTCATCTACTAGGGGAGGGAAACACAGAGGCAGATAGGCTTAGCAGGCTGGCAACAACTTCTTACGAGTAGGACCTCATCCAAGAAGGGCTAAGCAAGATATTCCTCAAATGGGGTCACAGACACGGGGAGGAAAAGCCTTTTCTGTTCCAAATGCCACCTCAAAGATGTGTGCATCGAAGAACCCCATGAGAGGTGGTTGTACTACCTGTATCCAGACCACAACATCGATGGCTGCTCCATCTGCCAATCCTTTTAGTCAAAAAAATGCAAGGACTGGCATTGCATGTTGGTGACCTTGTGAGATGAGGGTGCCTGGGCCTCTGGCTCAACCTCTGTTTGCAGTCATGCATCCGTCAGACAGCAGACCCTTGGAATGCACTCCCTCTTCTAAGAGGTCGAGGTCCCACAAACCTTCCACAGTCAACAGCCTAGTCTATGCCTCATCGGTTCCGACACCTAAAATTACATTGAAACATTCTTCAGTGAAGCGACGGTCATCGACTACTGCTACTATTAGCGTTGACGCAGTCTCCCAAAGTAATTGTCGATGACCCATAAGTGTCCAAAACCTTCGACACACCTATCCTCGTCGACTAGCACCTCATTGACTATTTCATCAGCGATCACGCCAACCGGTAAGTCCACGACTGCCGTCACTGCTACCAAGACCATTCCTACTCAGTCTACCAGCTCTTCTATGCCCAAGATATCCTTGCCACCCAGACCATCGTCTGCACCATTGGGTACACAGGGCCAGGGGCCTGTAATATCCTCATTCCCAAGAGGAGTTTGCATCGACAGGGAGATACCGTCTGAACACAGTGTTCCCAGTTTTCCAATTGATAGACCCAGACGGGGAGTCTCATTTCCATAGGATGGTCTATTACTATATGCCACTTTGCCAATTCGACTAATGCTTCGAGTTCTAAATGCACTCAGAGCTGCTGCTAAATTATCCTGGTGGCCGCAGCATGGCAACACCAGATTTGGTAATCCGACCTGATCCACCTCTCAGTGACACCATGCATCAAACTGTATCCTCTTCCTGACCTGCTCTACAAAGGTGGAGGGGTCAGTGCCGCCGTACAAGAAATAAAACATATTTATCAACAGTTATCCTGTATTTAAAAATCTATAACTCGCATACAAACAAATTCAATTTTATTAAGATTTTCAAGATAAAAACTCATCACATGAGAACAGGTCCAGACTTAATCATATACAATAACTCTACAAACATACAAATATGACAATGACATAACACACATTTCTAATGATAGAAGTTTTAAGATGTTAAAATGCATCAATTATTGTTAAAACCTCAGGGTTCTATCCTTTCTATTGAGGTTCAGGTCTCCTCAAGATCTCTAAAAACGTTTTTATTATTTAATTTACTGTTTTAGACCTGGCATTACTCCAAATCATAAACTCAACATGTTTTAGTCCTCTCAAAAATCCTGGGACTTTCATCAGGAGTAGAAATGTCAATATTAGTCATGAAGCACTGTTCTAAAATATTCTTTTATTGAAGTATCAATCAACTGCACCACAATCCAGCATCCCTCAATTTAACGGCTTGGCTCCTGCAGCCTTAGAATTCTGACACATTTCATTGCTCCCAGAGCTATGGGCTATAGCATTCTCTAGGCGGTCATGTTATCGGCGCAAATGGGAACGTTTTACAACTTGGTGTGTATCCCAGCAGCTCAGCCTGCTCCAAATACAGGTGCCTCAGATCTTGCCATACATCCCGTCTCTAACGAAGGCAGGCCTGGCACACACTTCCATCAAAGTGCATTCCTGCTTCACACGCAATGCAGACCAGCCTTCTCAGTGGTCGCAGTGACTAGAGTTCCTCAATTTACTATTTCAATCGTTTCCCCCTGTAGGTCCCCAGCTCCAGCGTGGGAACTAAATGCACCAAGAAGTTTTTCTATTAAAATGTGGCCCGAACCAGGTCACTAGCCACAGGCAGGTTCATTCATACTGAAATGTCTGGAAGCCGAGCATGGCCCATCCGATGCACACACTACCCTAGTAGAAGCACAAGGTGTGAGTAGGGGACCCATGAAGTAGTGTGCCACACCTCCACCTTTTAGCAAGCATTATTCATGGGGCGGTGCCTCCCGACTTGATGCATCTTGTGGCCAAGAGATTTTGTGCAGCTTCACACTGGTGGTAGGCATCTGCTGTTATCCTGTAACGGGGTGTAAATCTGTTCAGTCTGGCTCCCAACCAGGATGGGAATAAGGGGGACCACAACAGAATGGAAAGTTAGTGTTTCTCTTAGTTCTTGCTCTCCCTCCTTCAAAACGCATACCAGTCCATTCCTGTAAGCAGATGCGATGATCCAGCCTTTCCTATGGGGAGGGGGCAGCTGTTTGGAATGGAAAATGACAGTTGTGCTCTCTGTAGCTAAGCGATGGGGCCAGCCTGCGAAGGAGCTGGCACACAGAGCCCATTTTTAAAAGGTTTTAAAGTGACTGCCGTGGGGTGCTGTTGATTCGCATTGGAAATGGCTCCCTGACTGAAATGCTTCCCTCATGCAAAATCCTAAATTAATATAAATCCTGAACTGTGCCTGCCAGATGCACATTTTGAGTAGGTAGGCAGAGAGGAAGACTTGGTGTCAAGATGCAGTAAGACCGCTGGGATTCTCACAATAATGCGAGCCGGTGGGAAGCGCTGCCAGAACCTGGAGCTGACATCCAAGCGGAGACAGTGTGGGGACACACTAGCACGAGGCTTCAGCAGCCTGCAAGGGGGATGGGCAGGCAGCCGTTAGTGTATGCAGACCCTACGCGGCCTCTCCTCCATAAAGACTGAGTTTGTCAACCCAAGATAACATCAGCCGATGGAACGGAAAATGCTAATAGAATACTTCCGTGACCGCACTGGCCCCGCGTAACGATGGAATGGACGGCATAGAACGTAGGATTTTTAAACTTTTGGGTAGCAACTCACAAGATTCAAATAAGTGACAACGCTGACCCCACTCGTGATAGCTGTCGAAAAACAAATTCTGCCCGGGGCTGTATGCACAGGATTCAACCAGTCACTCCCTGAAGGCGTCTGGAAGGAGCGCCCGTGTTCAAGCAATATGCACTGTCCCATAGAAGATATTAACATGCACACTTTCGGATGCAGCACAGTTGAAGCTGTGTCAACCCACACCAGTGACGGAGACTCCCAGAACAGCGACTGAAGGGAAGCACGACCTGAATGTAAAGACTAGCAGGGAGATGAACATTACCCGACTGCTGTAACAGGAGGGGAGGGGGGAATAACGTGATACTCGAGATGTGGGTATCAATCTCTGTGGTACAATACAACTAGTGGATCCCCCGGCACATTAAAATATATCTAACTGGCAAAAGGCGTAGTAGCCCGGCAGGGTGCGGAGGCGCTGGGCCTGATGACTTCCTAATTGGCTACAGACATTGAACGGCGACAGTAAGCATAATAGAAGGGCGGATCCATCATGTTGTATCTAAACAGTGCTCTGAGTGCTAACCCGTATAAATACTTGGTGTGGCTCCACATACCCTTGCGAGTAAAGAAGCCCAACATGCCTCCAATAACGCCATAAACATATACAACAGCCGAGGTCGCACTTCAGGATACAGGGCGCTCGCCCTGGGTGAGAGGCGGGGGATGTTGCATAACAAAGGCCAGAAACACATTACACAAGTATCGCCGACTAAAAGAGGGGAAAATGACACAGGGACTGTGACATAGTGCCTCAACACTGTATGCGCGCCTGCAGAGTGGTCGCGTGTACTACACCGACACAATCTGTTACCTGGACACATCGCTAGCGCCACCCGAGACACACTGGAGAAACTGAGGACCCCCCCCCCCCCCCCGCGGGCACACAAGCCACGCGACGTACATACACCCGAAGAAACGGTACGTGACTAATATGCAGCTGCTTGATCAAGCCAACTATCGATGGGCTGAAGCCACATAAAGACCGGCTGTACAAGCATAATTACGGCGTTAAACACTCCAGGCTGGACCAGGGAGCACTTGAGATATTGGCAGAACTGTATCTGGGCTGACAATAACGAATAAGTGCTGGTACTGAATATATATTGCCCGTCAGGGTGGTAGCAGAATTCCTCGCCTACACAGTGCACCCATTTTCACTAGTGGAAATATTTCACCACTCCCAGCTCGCCGGGGAAGACCCATCCAACGGAGGAGCGCTCGGCAAGATGATTAAAGGCGCAGGAGGGAAGAAAGGCCCCATGAATTTGTTTACCAACACACAGGCTTCAGCGGCAGATACACCACCTCTTCCTACTGCCATAGCGTGGGCACCCCAGTGCCTCGTCCGCCCCCCTCCTCCATGACCTGGCCCCATGGCCCCTCTCCCCCTCACCCCCACGCAAACCGGCATATGTCATACATTACATGTTGGAAAAGAAACAACACAGACACCTTGTAAAGTTGGAAGAGTGAAATGCCTCAGCAGCTTTATTTTGCATAAAGTCTTGGAGTTATCTTACAGACGATCCGTAATTCACCACCACAGGTATTCTACTCTGTGTGCGGCTACCTAGGTATCCCTTGCCCTCCCCCCCCCCCCTTCTCCCTTACCGTCCTCGTCCGGTGGACGCCTCAGGTTGAGCCCGGCCCTTGCTATTCACCCCTCTCTACCCCTGGCCGTTTGTAGATTTCCCATGACCGACATTTTTTGCCCCAGGCCCCCCCCCCCCCCCTTTTGCTCTAGGTCTTTGTTGGGAATCCCCTGCCCCCCCTCCCCTGACACTTGCACCGTGTCCTGGTTTTGGGTCTAGGTAAAAACCGGCAGCCACGCGGTGCCTCGCTAGTGTTCAGTTTCCTATACCGGCACCACCACAAGTGCCCCAACGCTACACATCCCACATTCGTACATTTAAGGCCGACACCGCCCTCCGGTGCCGGCCCACAACTTTATGCCTGCCTATATGGTCATCGCTTTGCGATGCCCGTCTAGTTTGAGTCCTTTCTACCCTACTCTGTCCCCCCCTCCGTCCCCCAAGTGCTGCTTGTACCGGAAGCCCTATCCTATCTATGCCGCCCCCCAGGTCTCCCCTCCGTCTTGCCGAGCCCCTAAATCCTCCCAGTTCCCTATCCCCCCCCCCCAGGCCTCCCTGTGGAGTCTGGCCCGGTGCCCCCCTGCCAGCGTGTACCCTCTCCCTTCTCATTCCTTCCTTCCCTCGCTTGCTCCTCCACTCACCAGGTCCCCCGTTTTCCGGGTCCCGCCAGCCCTCCCCTCCCTGCCGTTTCTGCCCCTCCCCTCCCTGCCGTTTCTGCCCCTCCCTATCCTAGCTCCATTTCCCCCCAGGGGCAGACTTCCCAGCCCTATTCTTCCATACCCCGTCTCCTGTCCCCAGCTTTTGGTCCTTGCCCCCCCCCCCCTTATTCCTTGGGGCTGGCTTCCTCCCCCCTGTTCCCTCTATTCCCTTGCCGCCCTATCTTGGATCCCCCACCTCCCTCCCCTCATGCCCCCCTCCTTCCGTGAAGACTTCCCCTTGCTGTTATTTTGTCACTGTTACCTGAGCCCCCCGTATTCTCCTCTTGCTCCCCCCCCCCACCGACTTCCCTTGATGGTTTTGTTTGTGAGTTTATTCGTTTACACCCCACCCGCCCACCCCCACGCAATTTTGGGCTTGGAATTGGCTCCCAAGTCCCCTGCATCCCTCCCCTTTTTCCCAGGGCCTCCCCCGAGCCTAGTACTCCTGGGGCGCCGTAAATCTAATCTTGTTGGCTGATCATTCCCCTATGGGTCTGCCAGTGCTTCGCTAAAGGGATTGGCCTGTGACACCTCCAAGTCGCTCTGCTGGCTGCCGGCGGCGGAGAGTGCCCCCCAGCCTGTACAGGGCATTCCACTCATAGTATTCGTTTTGCTCTAGCATGCCACCGCGTCTCCACTTCTGCTCTGGCATGTGGGTGTTTGGGGGTAGGGTGTAAGGGGGTATGGGGAATTGCCCCCGTGGCGTAGAGCCCCCCCCCTCGCTTCCTGCCTTGGGATTATCTCGGACCACATCACCTCGCACTCCCTAAATGCCCTCCCTATTCTGGTTAGTAAAGTTCTTAATAGCTCTGTCAAATCCTTCCTCCCTTTTGTCACAATGTCATTGCCCCCTATGTGTATCAAAAGAATGTCGAGAGGAGGGTGTTGCTGAGCTGCATGTTCCCATGTATCCCATAAGAGCGTGTGGTTTTTTTTTTGTGTTTTTTTTTATTACGCCTCCCTTGGTGATCCAACTGATCTGTGTATTCCGGAGGCCCAAGTTACTGTACCAAAACGCCGTCCGTGCTCTGGCAGCTGCCCTGACCACGAAGGCGTGACCCCTGACCCATACCCTGGTGACTTTAGCTGCCATCGTGCCATATTTCATGGATCAGCAGCGGTACCTTACGATACTTAACTTGTTGTTTTATTAGCTATTAAACCGCACTTCCACGTACGGTAGCGTTGCTTTGTGATAAATAATTAATTTGTTGTTGTATTCGAACTGCGCGTGCCATACGGACACACCTTATCTGTGCCCTGACCCTTGCAACCCCAATTTGTGGTGCCCAGTTCTGTACCCTTTAATATTATACCTCACTTCGCCCCCCGCTGCAGCAGACCGAGCACCCCACTCCCCAGCACTCTCTGCTTGGGGTGAGGGGGCTCGAGACAAATGTGGGGTGCTCTGTGTGGTCTAGCTTCCGGCAATGATGTTTACCCCCTTTAAGTCCCCTTACCCTCTTCACTCGTGCACCAATCAGGATGATAAACAAGTACCCTTTGAAGGCCCACATTATCCGTCTCGAAGAGCTTAC
The DNA here is from genome assembly GCF_040938575.1 of Ambystoma mexicanum. Lineage (NCBI taxonomy): Eukaryota > Metazoa > Chordata > Amphibia > Caudata > Ambystomatidae > Ambystoma > Ambystoma mexicanum. The sequence goes on from NC_090926.1 coordinate 866,364,599, forward strand.
ATCTGTTCTAGCATAGATTCGGGAGACCTTTTATAATGGAATCCAGGAAGGTATGCGACCTGTAGTATTAATGCAGGACTGTATGTAACAGCTACATGTAGCCCAGACTAGACACGGAACTCACGTTTGCTGTCTCAAAGAATGCAGAAATGCTTAAGCATGCATAGAGGAGACCGATTGGTAGGAAGGAGAAAGCTACACATACCCTAGCGTTGATAGTGGATGTAGATTAGAAGCTACCATGCAGGTATCTGTATCCAGACAGACTAAGATTGTAACTGGGACATGGTTTTCCAATAGTGTTGCCATTAGAGATCAAAAGATTAAAGTGCTTGTGGTGTGGAATATATCGATGCTCGCTAATATAGTGGAAGCAACACAATAACTAGTGAAACCATGAGTCAGGCTGTTTTGAATGTCATACCATGAGAGGGAAACTTTCAGAAGGGCTGCCAATTTTGAAAGGGTTAGTGACTGGCAATTTCGAGATGCCAGGCAATACAAGATTAAATTAGATGCTCAGCATTACCACACTGGTTAAGGGGTGCATCTCGGATGTGTGCCCACTGTGTAATTTCTGCACTTGCACACATTCATTACCGTAACGGAATGAATCTGGCTACATTCTCTCCATCAGCAAGCACGTATATAAGTACCAGCATACCAATCAGTGTGATTTAACAGATTCAATCTGGGTTGGTCTTAAGTGTTTTGAAGCTTTACGTAGTTCCAAAGCACTGGCTTGTGAAATTGTCATTTACAAGCGTGTATAAAACCTTTTGATTTTTACAAAATTTCAATTTTATTTTTTTTTGTAGCAGACTTTAGATTATGCTTGCTCGAGTCCTGCTCCATCTGGTCCGCTCCTTTCCGTCTACCTTTATTTAACTAGCATGAATGCTTTGATTCCCAATTTGGATACTTATTCATCTCTTGAATTGTCAGTTTATACTCTGCACAAACCAATACTAGACCTTCCCCATAAGGATGACATGTCCGTTATTTATAGCAACCCTTATCTAGGGCCGGTTCATTGCTGATAATAGCACCTGGTGTGTTGCAAGACCAAGTACATACACATGCAGGTATATAACCTTCAGACGTAGGAAAGGCTCAGTCAGCCGTACAGCAATGTGCTATTCTAATCCTGCACAGGCCGACGCATCTCTGCAATTGGTGCTTAACACCCTGAGCTAGCATCTGACCCACTGAGACACTCAATTTGCTGAAATCTTTCACATTTGGCTATTGGCCATGAAGAACATAGTTGCCAAAGGAAGGAAAGAATGCTCCCGGAGTTGGGCTGCAAGCAACGCACAACTATATATACCGCAGTGAACGCCGAAAGCATTAAATGATTAATTGATCGAGGCAGAATGTACTTGCTAAAACTGAAACGCTGCTCTTTGTTCGGAGCGCGGTTAACCATAATACGATGTGTTGTTATATATGGCCTTAAAACCAAGGCGCTTTACAGAGCAAGTGTTGCCTGCACTTCTCTTATCCCCTCTTCTCCTCCTGGTGATGCATCCCTCCCGCCCCTGCCCCCGCCTCGCTATGTTATTCACTGAAGATAAGGGGGCGGGGGGATAAGCCGAAATGCCCGTATTTATACGTGTACGCGTGAGCAAGTCTCACCGCACCTCCAGCGTCATAGCGCTAGAACCCGCATGACAGTCTTGTACCCTATGTACGGGCGCGTTGTAACATGCCATGTCGATCAGACCGTCTGATAGCCCGAAGCGCTTTCCTGTGTGCCGCGCTTCGCTCGCATCCGTCCACTGCCCCCTCTGACCACCCCCACCCCTGCCCCCCCTCCCTTCTCCCCAATTTGCCACCTATGCCGTGAGTTAGCAGGACCCTGTTTGCTAAACCGTTTCCCGTATGACCCAGCCTCACTGGCTTCTGCAACCCCCCGTATGCTACGGATGGTGCCACTTTTCTGATTCCTCCCTAAAGATCCTTGCGCGCACACCATCCATCCCCACCTGCTCCTCGCCCCTTGTTTGCGGCCGCCATTAGCCACAAGGCTAAGAATGGACTGGGTCAGCGCTCCCCACCCCCACTAATTGGGTGCCCTGCAATGGCTACCTTCCTGAGGCCGCTGGGCACCACTCACTAAACTAGCCCATTGTCCCTAACCCCACCGGCCTGATGCAACACGCGCCTATAACGAAACACGGCCGCCCAAACCTTTTGAAGTTACGCACCCCATACCCTGTATCTGATTCAACCACTGCCACCCTTCTACCGGGCCGCACGACTTTGCTGCCTCCGCCCATGTAAGGTTTTCTTTTCGCCCTAGCCGTGTGCAAACAGGAATCGCATCTAGTGATGACTACTTCCTTGTGCTGCCTGCCACTGTGACAATTCTGTCCCCCAGTTAATTAATTCATTATGCGGTCCCTTCGTTACACAGGTCTGACCCCGAGCACCCCCCTGAAGTGGCCGACCTAGGGAGAGACACTTGGAGAGGTGCACAAGCAATGGGCCCCCTTCCGATCCTCTCACGCCGCAGGCCTCTTTGTTACCCGTCCCCCCTGCCCCCACATTACTGACACCAAACCTTCTTCCCTATCTACTTGCTTATGGCCAGCTCCTTCCCCCACTTGCAAATTACAAATTCTGCCACAATGATATTCGCCTTCCGTTGCCCAAACGGGTGCTTGACCTCTTAGCTGCAACCTATTCCTAACAGATGTTCTCAACCCGCTCTTAGTCCCTGGGCCTTTACTCATTACCTAGCGACTTCTGCTTATGGCCCTAGTGATGGTCCACCGCCATTAACCACGTGGCTGTCCCCCTCCCCACTTTGGGCTGGGAGCCCACCTCTTCCCCTCCTCCATTTGCATGTGAGCTTTTCTGCTGCCAATGCACGCCGAACTTACTGTTGCGTCTGCCCCAACCTTCACTAGACCCGTACCCCAAACCACGAGATAACTTCCTACAGTGGAGCTTTTCAGAGCACACTGAGCCGACACCATTCCCTTATATATATAATAGATTTATATGACTATTAATGATGGCCACCTGCTCCTCGCTGCCCATTCCGCAGTAACAGCATATCGTCATTCACCACGAGGCTGCCCTGTTCTCCTCCCGTGGCTCATATAAGGCTTGGCCTCTTTTGCCGCGATTCCCCACGCCCGCCCCCGAGTTTTCACCGGTGCACAGCCAACGGCCCATTCATGCTGCTTGCCAACCCCCCTTCCCTTTACTCATTCATGCGGTGCGGATCCTTACAGAGGAGTGGCAATCCCGCAACTGGTGATCCCTGCATACCGGCAAACCTCTGGTTGTACTCCCATCACCCACGAATACCCGAACACTCCTTGACCGTCAGGAACCGCAGCCCCCCTTGCTGTAACACCGCCTCCTCCCAATCTCCCGCTGGCAGAGCCCCAGGATGACCGGCGGCGCAGATGTGAGGACAAAAGGGGGCACATCGTGCTACCCAAAATTGCCCGACCCTTCCAACCTCCTTACGCCCCGCACCCTTTGCCCGCCGCGACCCTGGGTAACCGTGGCCCCCACTGCAACACAAATACCATATTCTGTGTTCTCCCCGCAATCGTACCCTCGCCTGAACTCCGTTACCGCGACCCGACGCTATCAGCAAATACCATGCCCACTAAATTCCCCACCCGTCCAACCATACAATTCCAAACCACTATACCCAGAAAACCCCCTGCGCACCTCTCCCTCTGATGATTTGCCTACCACTATCAAGAACGCACCTCTACCACACTCCAACCCCCAGGCGAGGTAAGCGGCGAGAAGGTGGGAGCTAAACAAGGCCATATGGGCGCTACCCCACAAAGAACAGCCTTGTTCCTTGCCCTTCTCCCACACTTACCTCCGACCGCGCATTTCTTCCTGCCCTTGATGCTACTTCCTCCTGGAACCACGACCTCAACCTTCACCGGAACACTTCATTAACTGGAACAATCTCCACACATCACATCACAAACGAAATCCGAAATCCACGAACCGGCGAGGCAGGAAACCGAGGGAGAATGTGCTGGTACTCGTAACCTGTCCCTTTATGGGGCCGGTCCCTCCCTCGGCTTCCTGCCCTGCCCCTCACGTTTTGCGGGCTCTCCTCCGCTTCCGGGGGCGGGTTCTCCTGTTCCTCCCCCATCCCTGCCCCCTTGACCCCGTATGAGGAGTGGGGGGAGGAGATCGGCTGGGCAACCCCCACTGAGGGGTGGCGCCCGCCATGCCACCTTCGCTGGCGCGTTCGCCCGCCAATGCACCATCAGTACCGGCAGATGGCACCAGAGGACCACCTGCTGACAACGGTATAGGCCGGTTTTATGTCTATAAACATCAAACTAGACGACAGTCGAAACAATGGGGTCACTCAAGTCAAAGTTGGAAAAAGAGAGTGGCTGAATAAATGAGGCTGAAGCAAGAATCTGAGTAACGGAAGACAAAGTGGACCAACATGATCGGGATATAACACACTTGAAGAAAGAATTGGCCAAAATAAAGGCAAGTGCGATGGCCTGAAATCCAGACGGACTAATGTGCGTATTGTTGGGATCCTAGAATCAGCCTGTAAAGGCCAGATGGTGACATTTATGGGGTCACTCCTCAAATCCCTGTTCGTCACTGTCACATTCTCCGGAAAAAATGTTGGTCGAGTGGGCGCATGGTACCCTGGCCCTAGACCTGGTGCCCCCCTACCCTTTGCACTATTATTGCTAGACCAATGAATTACAGGGCCCTTATCTTGAGGGTTTCAAGGGAACAAGGAACATTGAGGTTTGAAGCAAGCAATCTACACATTTATCCAGACTTTGCCGCAGGGATACAAGCCCAGAGAAGAATATACGACCCAGTGAAAAGACAACTGAGAATACGACGTGTTTCATACGCCTTAATATTTCCGGAAAAACTTCGGAATCAACACGCGGGCACGGCAATCTTTTTCTAAAACCCCGAAGAGGCTATGCACTATGTGGAGGCTTCCATCAAAATCCCACCACGAGGTTGAGATGCAGACCAGAACCAAAATCCAAGAACGTGAGAGAATAACCCAGGGATTGAAACCTAGATATTAATGTATCCTTAATGCTCTGGTTTGCGACATTAAGAAACGGACAGGCACGAGTAAGCTAATAATGTAACCTGGGCAGTAGCGGTCAGCTGGCAGCTGAGTAAGGGCATCTGCCACCAACGCACCTAAGGAAAGTTCCATGAGTTACCATAGGGTACATCATCTAGTTGAGGCAGATTGTGAGGGTGGGCGGGTGTACGGGGGGAGGAGGGGTATATACAAGACCGATCCCGAGTTGGGGATGGGACTTTGGACGAGTTTATGGCGGAGTTCCACGACTTACTGTTTGATTTATCGTTGGGTTGAACCAGATGATGAAGTGGGGAAGGGGAGGAGCTTAGGTGCGGCCTACGAAGGAAGGGCAACATGATGTGAATGCTACATGGAGTGACATAGCAGTGTGGGCAGGGGTCGGTGGTATGGGAGAGGGGTTGGGTAAGTTGGGTTAGTTAAACGTTGGAAATGCAATGGTAATTTCAAAAGCAACCACATGGAGGTTAGGTACAACTTAGAACACTCTCCAGGAGTGGCCGGCGCTCAGGCTGATGAAAACAGGGTAAGGGGCTTACAAATCAAATTGTTAACTTAGAATGTCCGTGGGCTCAATAATCCCGTTAGGGCGAGGAAAATCAATTCATATGCGACTCTGGATGGGTGTCATGATCACTGCTTCCAAGGAGCCAGGACCAGCCCAACGTCCTTGGAAGCAGGCCCCTAACCCTAATCCTAGGCACCAGCCGGTCCCCACTGGGACCTTTTGGACCTTGTCCTGGCGCCGGTGGCACCAGGCTCATCAAAACCATTGGTCCCGGCACTGGAAGCGCCGGGCTCATAATAGGTGTAAGGATGCTTGGGTGGACTTACCTGCAGCAGACCATGCTGCTTACTTACCAGTCACTTAGAAGCTATCGAAGAACAGGGACTACTTTCTTACCTGGGTGGGGCAGCTCCACTCCCTGGATACAGTAATGGAACTCTTCTGGAAACTGGAACTCTTTTCTTACCTAGGCGGGGCCGTGGAAGAAGACGCCTCATCACCCCAAGGCTATTTAAACCACACCCGATGGATGAAGCGTGCTTCGCGTTATGCTGCATCTGCAGCAGAACGCTCACCGAGTCTGCTCCGGCTTTTCTTCTTCTGATCCTGGACCTGCAAGAATCTACTTACCAATTCAGTATCCAGACATCATCAGCACCTGCAAAGAACAGAAACAACAGGTTAGCAAGGCGAACTTTACACGCAACACTTACTCACCTGATCCATCGGCTGCGGCCGCTTCGTCACGCCGCATCTCCACCTGCAAAGGCAAAAATATTGCCATACTTACCGGCACGCTGTGGATTCCGGATTTCTTCGTTCTGCATCGCCGCCTGTAAAGACAAAGCATCGTTAACAACTTACTGGCATTCCGCGGACTCCGGCGCTGCAAACCAACATCTGAAAGGCAAAAGAAAAGACATTAAGCAGGTATTTACTTGCGTCCATCCCGCTCGTCGCAATAAAACGCCTGCAAATACTCCGGCGTCTCTTTAACACGAACTAAGCTGCAAGGAAAGAGACAATTAGAGCGCTTGCCATACTTACAAACTTCCAGGCGCTTTACTTCATCTTCCATCTCAAGAGCCCTGCAATACATAAGGGAAAAGCATTATATAGAGTCTGCATATAAACGTGCCACGCATTTAAAGACTATACAGTCAAAAGGTGTCCAGAAACTCACCGCTCGTGCAGACAACGACGGTAACCATCCTCTGAATTCAAGAGGCCTATGTTTCACCAGTGAAGGAACTGGCAACGGCACCCTGCACCAGACGCAGATGGAGAGCCCAGCATTCACCTATATAAGGTGAGCACGTTGACCTGGGGGCTCTACGAAAAAGCTGGGGAGAGAGGGACATTCAACTACCCAGACCATTAACCCCCATATTCTTTCACCTGCAGAAACCTCACTCTTCGAGTCCGACACACAGTGCGAAGAGGTTCGACCCCAGAAGCCAATCGAGTCCTGCACATCACTTTTCGAGTCACAGACAGCTTCCTGCCAAGACCCGCGTCTCCGTGGGAATCAGGTGAGCGTTACAGAACGCGAAGCCCACCACAAAACTCCTACCCAGGCGCAATGGATACCTCAGACACTGATTGACTAGCCCAGTTGCTCGGGGAATTAAGAGCAGAAGTACATGCAGCTCGTCAGGAAACTAACTCTCTAAGAAGAGAACTGATAATTTCCAAGGAGCGAACAGAGGACCTTGCTAGGCAGTTGTTACAAACGCAGGCAGGACAGACACCTTTGCCCGTTCCAGGAGGGAGTTATCCTTCTGCATCAGCTTCAAATCCAGTGCAAATCAATCTGCCCGGTAATGTGCCCTTGGCTCCGCCTGAACGCTTTTCTGGTGATCCAAAGAAATTCGCAGTGTTCATCAACCAGTGCCGCCTGCACTTCTTATGTCGACCAGCTGCATTCCCAACAGACCAGACCAAGGTGGCTTTCGTGCTTTCTTATCTCAGTGGCAGCGCTGCAGATTGGTCGATCCCGTTAGTCACCCAGGATGATCCGGTTTTATATGATTTTCAGGCCTTCCAGTCCAGCATGGAGAAACTGTTCGCAAGACATGCACAAGGGCAGGCCTTGGACAATGAACTTCTCTCATTACGACAGGGTAATCAAGACCTCTTGACTTATATAGCCTCCTTCAATAGACTCATAGTGGAAACACAATGGCCCGAGGACAAGAGAATAACGCTTTTCTACAGAGGCCTGCGTGGAAAGCTCAAGGATGTGTTAGCGCAAGTTGTGAATCCTCCACAAGAATGTTCTGATTATATTGACTTAGTTGTCCAATTAGACCTTAGACTACAGAACAGGAAGGCAGATCGTTCCAGATTTGATACCCGAGTGTTTTCTAAACCACAGACCTCGAATAAGGGAGCTGACACTGTGGAGCCCATGCAAATAGGGGGCATGAAAGGACCTTTAACTCAGAAAGAGCGGGAAAGAAGAAGGCAGCTGCAATTATGCCTCTATTGCGGAAACTCAGGACACTTTCTTCGGGACTGTCCAGTGAAACCAGCTAACAAGACTGTAGGAGCCGCGGATACCGGTACCACAAAGTCAGAGCAGGGAAACAACCTCGCCCGACAAGAGTAGAGGTCCTCTTGCCGAGCGTTAAGATCTGTCGCGTGACCTCGCATTTCGTGATACCCATGGTCCTCATTAGTCCTGAACGTCCGGATCGTTTGCATGCAATTGAAGCTTACATTGACAGCGGAGCAATCGGTAACTATGTGGACCGTGAAATGGTATCAAGGATGAATCTACCCCTTGTCCCTAAGGCAGTAAAAGACATCATCACTACTGTGGATGGCACGGAGATAGCCTCTGGACCAGTAACGCATGCCACCCAAGAAGTGACGCTAGTGAGTCAAGATGGACACCGGGAGAGAATCGTGTTCGATGTAATCAAGGCCCCTCAGTTCCAGATCATTCTGGGAATCCCTTGGTTAGAGAAGCACAATCCTCAGATCGATTGGCGAGCAAAGACGGTTCAGTTTCCAGAGTGTTTTACCACTTGTTATCCTCGGTCTGATGTTTCACTGGCGGCAATCTCTTCTGGGGAGGTTCCCAAATTACCTCCCGAATTCCAAGACGTCTTCCGGAAGGATCAAGCTAACACCCTGCCTCCTCATAGGCCTTACGACTGTCAAATAGATCTGATACCTGGAACAACTCCTCCTTGCAGCAGGATTTATGCCCTCACCGAGCCAGAGAACCTTCACCTCAGACAGTACCTGGACCAATACCTAGCTAACGGGTTTATCCGTCCTTCAAAATCTCCAGCTTCATCGGCTTTGTTCTTCGTTCCGAAAAAGGAAGGAGACCTTCGGACTTGCATAGATTACCGCGCCCTGAATCAGATCACCGTTAAAAACAGATACCCGTTACCTTTGATCCCTGAACTCCTGGACCAAGTCAAAGATGCATGTATATACACAAAGCTGGATCTCAGAGGAGCCTACCACTTGGTACGGATAAAAGAGGGCGATGAATGGAAAACGGCCTTCCGCACCAAGTACGGGCTATTCGAATATCAAGTGATGCCCTTTGGACTGTGTAATGCTCCTGCTGCTTTCCAATATTTTATGAACGATGTCCTTAGAGAACTCATAGACGTGTGTGTTGTCTACATTGACGACATCCTCGTCTATTCATCATCTGAAGAAGAACATCAAAGACACGTTAAAAAGGTTCTCGAGAGATTGCGTCAACATAATCTTTTTGCTAAGCTTGAGAAATGCGTTTTCAACATAACGGAAGTCGAGTTCCTGGGATTCATATTGTCGCCTAACGGAGTCCATATGGATTCAAAGAAAGTTGATGCAATTATCAAGTGGCCATCACCAACCTCGGTAAAAGGAGTTCAAAGCATGTTAGGATTCGCTAACTTTTACCGCAGATTCATTCCTGAATTTTCTCGGATAGTCCAGCCCATCACCGCTCTGTTGAAAAAGAACAAACGTTTTGAGTGGTCTTCTGAAGCAGAACAAGCTTTTCAAGACTTAAAAGCTAAATTCATTTCTGCACCTGTTTTAAAACATCCTCACCCAGAACTCCCTTACATCGTGGAAACGGATGCTTCTAGTCTTGCTATGGGGGCAGTGTTATCACAAAGAGATCCGGTCACACACCAACTACATCCTGTTGCCTTTTGGTCCCGCAAGTTTTCGCCTCCCGAGATCAACTATTCAATTACAGACAAGGAACTTTTGGCCATCAGATCGGCCTTTAAAGCCTGGCAGCATTATCTTCTAGGAGCCAGACACACAGTCACCGTAATGACTGACCACCGCAATTTACAATATCTAAAGACAGCCAAAGCTCAATCTTCCAGACAGCTTCGCTGGGCTCTGTTTCTAGCCGAATTTGACTTTATAATTACTTATCGACCAGGCAATAAGAACGGAAAAGCAGATGCCCTCTCCCGGATGGGGGTAGATGAACATTTGACCAATCCAGAACCAATACCCATAATTCCAGAACAAAGAATTTTGGGTTTGGTCAGCGCTCAATCTTTTAAAGACATCAAGACCATGGTTAAATCACTCCTAACTCCGGGCGATTTACAAGATTGGCAATTAAAGGGGAAAGAATTTTCAGTGGATTAAGACCTACCATATTTCCGAGGACGATTGCATTTACCCTGTGAGAAAATACAAAAACAAGTAATCTCCTGTTATCACGACTCTCTAATGGAGGGTCACCCTGGCATTACCAAAACCATGGAAAAGATTAAAAGACATTTCTGGTGGCCGTCGTGGAAAAAGGATATTAGAGACTTTGTAATCTCCTGCGGTGTGTGTGCCCAGAATAAAAGTCAGAAGGAAAAACCAGCCGGCCTACTACAGCCACTAGACATCCCTCCCTGTCCATGGCATACCCTGTCCATGGATTTCATCACGGATTTACCTCCATGTTCGGGGTATACTACCATTTTAGTAGTCGTGGATCTATTCTCCAAGATGGCTCACTTCATTCCCCTAAAGGGTCTACCATCAGCCTCAGTATTGGCCCGAGAATTCTTAGAAAACATCGTTCGACTACACGGTTTTCCCTCGGTTTTAGTCTCCGATAGGGGAAGTCAATTCATCTCTCACTTCTGGCGCAGTTGCTGTCGTCTAGCCCAAATTGATGTAAGACTTTCAACTAGTCACCATCCCCAAACTGACGGACAAACCGAAAGGACAAATCAAACTCTAGAGCAATATCTACGTTGCATGCTCCAACAAACTGAAAACCCCTGGAAGGATATCCTTTGGATCGCTGAATACGCTTACAATAATTCGATTCATTCTGGAACAGGGAAGACTCCCTTCTTCTTACTATACGGACACCATCCTAGAACCTCTAACCTGGATCCTCCCCAAGAATTTGAAGCACCTGCTGTGGATCACTTGCACTCGGAGATCACCCGTGCTTTTAAGGAAGCCTCGGCCCATCTGCAAAGAGCTAAAGCTCAATTCAAAAGAGGAGCAGATCGACACCGTAAAGAGGCTCCTCATTACGCTGTAGGAGATCAAGTCTGGCTATCCACTAAGCACCTGCCTCTAAAGGGACCCCGCACCTTCATCCCGAGATACCTTGGACCCTATCTCATATCTGCCATAATTAATCCGGTGGCTGTCAAATTGGAGTTACCTACGCATATGAAAATACACCCAGTATTCCATGTTTCCTTATTAAAACCTGTGCAACCAGAAACCCGATTGACTAAACTCCCAGAACCAGTTTTAGTAGATGGAGAACTTGAATTCGAAGTAAAGAACATCCTAGACTCCAAAATCTCCAAATCTAAGTTATATTATCTGGTTGATTGGAAAGGTTACGGCCCCCAGGAAAGGTCTTGGGAACCTTCAGAATACGTCCACGCACCTCGTCTGGTCAAAAAATTCCATCTGAATCACCCCGACAAGCCGAAACCCCCAGAGAAGACACGCTTAGGAGGGGCCTTGAGGGGGGGTACTGTCATGATCACTGCTTCCAAGGAGCCAGGACCAGCCCAAAGTCCTTGAAAGCAGGCCCCTAACCCTAATCCTAGGCACCAGCCGGTCCCCACTGGGACCTTTTGGACCTTGTCCTGGCGCCGGTGGCACCAGGCTCATCAAAACCATTGGTCCCGGCACTGGAAGCGCCGGGCTCATAATGGGTGTAAGGATGCTTGGGTGGACTTACCTGCAGCAGACCATGCTGCTTACTTACCAGTCACTTAGAAGCTATCTAAGAACAGGGACTACTTTCTTACCTGGGTGGGGCAGCTCCACTCCCTGGATACAGCAATGGAACTCTTCTGGAAACTGGAACTCTTTTCTTACCTAGGCGGGGCCGTGGAAGAAGACGCCTCATCACCCCAAGGCTATTTAAACCACACCCGATGGATGAAGCGTGCTTCGCGTTATTCTGCATCAGAACGCTCACCGAGTCTGCTCCGGCTTTTCTTCTTCTGATCCTGGACCTGCAAGAATCTACTTACCAATTCAGTATCCAGACATCATCAGCACCTGCAAAGAACAGAAACAACAGGTTAGCAAGGCGAACTTTACACGCAGCACTTACTCACCTGATCCATCGGCTGCGGCCGCTTCGTCACGCCGCATCTCCACCTGCAAAGGCAAAAGTATTGCCATACTTACCGGCACGCTGTGGATTCCGGATTTCTTCGTTCTGCATCGCTGCCTGTAAAGACAAAGCATCGTTCACAACTTACTGGCATTCCGCGGACTCCGGCGCTGCAAACCAACATCTGAAAGGCAAAAGAAAAGACATTAAGCAGGTATTTACTTGCGTCCATCCCGCTCGTCGCAATAAAACGCCTGCAAATACTCCGGCGTCTCTTTAACACGAACTAAGCTGCAAGGAAAGAGACAATTAGAGCGCTTGCCATACTTACAAACTTCCAGGCGCTTTACTTCATCTTCCATCTCAAGAGCCCTGCAATACATAAGGGAAAAGCATTATATAGAGTCTGCATATAAACGTGCCACGCATTTAAAGACTATACAGTCAAAAGGTGTCCAGAAACTCACCGCTCGTGCAGACAACGACGGTAACCATCCTCTGAATTCAAGAGGCCTATGTTTCACCAGTGAAGGAACTGGCAACGGCACCCTGCACCAGACGCAGATGGAGAGCCCAGCATTCACCTATATAAGGTGAGCACGTTGACCTGGGGGCTCTACGAAAAAGCTGGGAAGAGAGAGGGAGAGAGGGACATTCAACTACCCAGACCATTAACCCCCATATTCTTTCACCTGCAGAAACCTCACTCTTCGAGTCCGACACACAGTGCGAAGAGGTTCGACCCCAGAAGCCAATCGAGTCCTGCACATCACTTTTCGAGTCACAGACAGCTTCCTGCCAAGACCCGCGCCTCCGTGGGAATCAGGTGAGCGTTACAATGGGCCCAAGATACTGATGTTACAAGTGATGCATGCTTTGGGAAGGGTGAATGAATGTTTTGCATGGAACTGGGACCCATTGAGGTATTACACGGAATATTCATTGCAAGCGCAGGGTGTTCTCACTCTTAAACATCACTCATTCCGATTTTCAAAAAGCCGCGTGGATACTCGGGGTCGCTATGTGATAGTATGGGGAAAACTGGCTGGCCACTCGACCGTAATGGTTAACACATACATACCTAATTTAGATAACCCTGGGTTCTATCACACAATAGCTGATATATTGACTCCAGTGGATGGGATCAGGGTGATCTGGGGAGGAGATTTTAATACAATCCTTGACACAGACCTGGATATATCGTCATGTTCCGCACGCAATCTCACAAGAGCTTCCCAAACACTACACCAAAATATTGCTGCACCTCCCTCTCACAGATATTTGGCGTTTATTTCATACACAGGGTAGAGAGTTTACACATTATTCCGCTATACAGTCCCGCATCGACATTTGGCTTATGCCCCCGCAGATGGCCACCATGGTTTGGGAATGCACCATTCTTCCACGCACCCCATCTGATCACTCCCCAGTCTTCTTGAACCTTGAGGTCACTGACTATCCAGTACAAACCCTGCAATGGAGAATACCTTCCTCCTGTTTTAGGGACGCCAGTGTGACTTATTCCTTGCATGTTGAAATCGCAGAGTTTCATCACCAATGAAGGTTCTGTAAACACACGCTCAACATTATGGGAAGCATTTATGGTATGGGTGAGAGGCATTATTATGGCTAAAACCTCTTTGGGACTTAAGTGTATTTGGCGGGAGTTGGGTCAAGTGGAAGACCAGCTCGGGAAACTGGAAAAAGAATATAGCTGATAACATGAGGTAGTGGTCTTGGCACAAGGACACAAGCTATTGGGAGAGTTTCATGGGCTGGCGGACAGGGAGGTCCTACATATGTCCCTTCCCACTGAAAAGTGAGGAAATCTGGCGAGGGGGACAAAGCGGGAAGACTGCTGGCCGGATTGGTAAAAACAGAGAATCACTGCCATCATATTGGCAGCATACAAGGGCCTGATAAGTGTTGACTAGCGAAAAGGATATTAACGGTACATTCTCCAGTTTCCACGCCGATCTATACTCTAACCATGATGAGTTCACAGAGGAAGACCTCTCTCGATATCTGGCGAATATAGAGTTGCCAGCGCTGTCATGTGAGACGACCCTTGCCCTGGAACAGCCCATCACGCTTGATGAAATTATAGGCGCTATAAAGCCATTGGCTTCAGGGAAGGCACCGGGATCCGACGAATTGGGGATAGAACTGTATAAGGAGTTCCAGCAGGAACTGGCTCCCAGACAACTGAAGTTGTGGGAGGAGGCCTTAGATTGTGGGGAACTCCCACAGTCTATGCGTGAAGCCATCATCACAGTGCTGCTTAACCGCACAGACCTCCCATTGATGTGTCATCCTACAGACCATTGCCTTTAATACGGACGCCAAGATTTTTGTGAAAATCCTATCTATAAGGCTACTCCCGGTCATGCCCCAACTAGTGCATACTGACCAGTCGGACTTCATACCAGCAAGATCCATGGCTCTAATTCTGCGCTGCATGTTCTATGTGATGGCACAGGTGAATCCCCTGGCGAGAGGGGTTGTGGCTGCATTAGATGCCGGAAAGGCCTTTGATTCTGTCTCGTGGCGCTATTTCTTTTCTGTTACATTGTTTTGGGATCTGCCCATATCTTTGGAGCTGTATCCGACTATTGTACACTGGCGCCGTGGTCCTGTGTATTAACAAATCAAACATTGTCAGCGCTATTCTCCCTGAAAAGAAGCACTCAGCAGGGCTGCACCGTGTCCCTGTTACTATTTATTACATTTATATAGCGCACCTAAACCTTGAGTGGCAGAGTAGATTGCTCTTACTATTGAACCAATGGCAGAACTGGTCAGAAAGATGCACAGGTGCAAAGGTGTAAGAATGGGCCGCACCAGATAATTTCCTTGTACGCGGATGACACTTTGTTATATGTGCGAGATCCTGAATGCAACCTGGCCCCAATAATGAAAGATATCCACACATTTTCGTGATACTCTGGATATAGAATAAATAACTGTCGGAATTGTTTCCTCTTACACCCGCCACAGTTCAGACCCCAAAATCCGGAGGGTTTAAATGGTCGCCATTACACTTCAGGTACTTGGGAATCACGGTGTCGGGCAACCGACACATGTTATACACAGATCATTATGAACCCTATCTACAACAATTATCTACTAAGCTACTATTATGGGCTAAGCTACCAATTTCGTTGTATGGGCTTGTAGCCCTATTAAATATGGTGGTACTTCGTACTAAATTATTGTATTTCTCTGGCAATGTTCCTCTATGGCCGGAACGAGCATTTTTCGCTAAAAGTCATTAGCCTCCACGTTGGTGGTACTGGGGTGGCAAGAGTTAGCTGGCATAAACTATCAACCATATGAATATGCGGGTTTAGTGACACCAGATTTCGAAAGATATTTAACATCACATGCCCAATTCGCTAGACACTGGTATATGTCCCAGACAACAGCTGTACATATACCACTGGAGAGATATGGAGCATCCCCCACGGAGCTCGTCGGTCATATTTAGCGAAAGGTATAGCGACTCCTGCACTTTTTACCCTGTAAGCACGACTTTTAATGCCTTGACCAGGATTTTCAGGAAGATTGGGTTTGATCTCCCCTATAACCGGGAGGTCCCGCTGTGGAACTACCCGGGCATTTACGCCACATTTGACAAAATACTAAAGAGAACCTGGGATCCAGCGGGAAGGATGAGCATGGGCGACATGTACCCTGACGGACGGTTTGTATCCCAGAACAAATTTTTCAACAAATTAGGAGGGGTAAGGTGGGCCCAGTTGAAAATCCTTCAATACCACCGAATTCTGGTGGCTTTCCACAAAAGATGACCATTATTTCAAGTAGAGCCAGAGACTCATAGCGGCATCAGTGCCATAGTGTGACGTGCAATGTGGGGTTTCAAGACTATACATGCTGATACAAACACATCTATCTTCCCATAATGATGTCAAAGAAGTTTGGGAAAAACACGTGGGTCTTGCAATAGGGGATGAGAAATTGAGCAAATGCGGTCAACTGACTGAGTCAATATCATTAAATGCCGGACTACACCTGATCCAGTTTAAGGTACTCAACCAGTTGCATTACACTCCGGCCAAAATGGCTAAGTTTACACCAGATTACACAGGTGACTGTGTGAAATGCAAGGATCCATCGTAGAGGCTTTTCACATGTATTGGGCATGCCCTTTTATTATGACATTTTGGGGTAAGGTATACGAGGCTCTAGATGATATGGTGGTTATCCTGCCTTCCCTTGCCCCACTCAAATACTTGTTTGATGATATTGGGAAAGCCTCAGACCACAAGGAGATTTTATAATGTCGCATGTGCAGTCACGAAAAGGTGTATTCTAAAATATTGGAAGTGTAAAAATGCACCTAACTTTGAGGACTGGCTACGTGAATTAACCTATGTCAGTGAATGCGATGGGAGATTTGTTCTATCCGCATCCTCAGTATGGCGCCCTAAAGACATATGCGCCCCATTTAGATTGTACTTGATTGAGAATGACTCCGAGACTGACAGCATTGGACGTCCTGATAATACTCATCTATAGGCTTAATTGCCACCGTTTACCATGAATATGCTTTGTACCAAGATTCTGTTTGTTTTTACATTTACTTTTACTTGACATATGACCATTGTATTAATAAAGGTTTAAAAAATAAAAGGGACTGCATATATTTTAGAAATGCTTCTGAGCCTGTATGGCGGTGCAGGCATAACCTAACCAGGTTATGAAGGATGGTGAACTCTTTGAACAGGAGTTGCTGTGCCCTAGGGCAGTGATTCCCCAACGTGTAGTTCAGGAGCAACATGTTGCTCGGGGCTATTGTGTGGAGGACAAGACGGAGGAGGTGCTAAAGAGATGTGAGAAGAATGGCAGTGTAGGATGAGCCAAGAAAGTGAGGAAAAGCTATCTAAACAGCCAGCTCTTGCAGATAGACATGACATACTACTTGTATCATCATCGCGGTAGGCTTGAAGGGCTGAGGTTGGGTGGTCACATGCATCTGCAAAGCAGAGGGAGCCTGGTCGGAAGTTCATGCTATGTACATTGAGGCCTCATGAAAATCAAACTATTCAATTCAAAAGAAGTAGCCACGCCCTGCAGTTCCACAATGCCTGGGCCATGTGGAAGTGCATTGACCTAATGAGGTGGCCATTGAGGTGAACCTCGGGCCGAAAAACTAGACCAACCTGGTAAGCACAGGGAATAACAATGTTACTGCTGCTGTACTCCTCAGTAAAAGTCCTTTGGACCCGTATTTACAAGACTAGCCTCTCTTAACAACACTCCACAATCGTGACACTGCTTGGATCAGGAACACTGGCTTGAGCAGGTACTTAATTTGTCCAGCAAGCACTGTTACCAATTGAACCTCCCGTTGCTGTACCTTGGTAGAGTAAATTAGGGATGCTAGCAGAATCTTGGCAGGTACATAATGGACAAATGAGTAACCTGATTGCCTAACTGTCCTCAACTACACAAGTTGCAATTGGCATACTCTTGGGTCATGTCCCCTTTCCTCCATACCGTATGGGCGTCCCTTCCAAGGGACGGAAGACTGGACCTTTTTCACCAGAAAAAAACCTTTTTCCCCCTTTAAATTTAGAGGCGCGTGGGGGCACGGCCCAGGGAGCATGCGCTGCCCTGACTCTGCCCTCCGGCGCCACACCTCAGTCCCCTTTTCCACATCGACGGGAACGGGACAAATTCACCAGCGCGTCTGGGTTTGGCTTCGGCCATGTTATTCCATGCGCGGATACTTCTTCTTTGTCTTTTTTTGGTCTTATCTATCATTCAGGTACTCGGTCCTATGCTCCTCCCCGGCGCATGTCGACTTTCACAGGGTTCAGCAGGTGTCCATCCTGCAACTGGCTCTTCCCAACTTCAGACCCCCATGCCCTCTGCCTACGTTGCCTTGGCTCAGACCACGGTTGGCAATCATGTTCGGCGTGTGACTCTGTCCTCAAAGGCACTGAAGAACAGACTAGCCAGGTAAAGGGAGCTCTTCCAGAGGTCGTCTTCAGAGGATCTTAAGAACTTTGTGAAGCATGGAACCAGGCCCAAGGTAGGGCCTATATTCTCTAGCGCACCCCGCAAGGGAGACTCCTTCCCAGGTAATGCTTCCACGCGGGAGGGACCGGCCAGATCCATCTACCGCCATGTGCCACGTGTCTGCTACAGCTACCGGCCTTCGGGTCGAGGGGTCCTCTGATCCTCCCGGGTGCAGTGTCGAGGGACCAGAGGGTTCTTGTACCGGGGCTACACCCGAGGGGGCTACGCCCTGTTACCGGCACAATGGCCGAGGGGATACAGCCGATTACCGGCAACACGTCCGAGGGGCCACGCCCTGTTACTGGCAGTATGTCAGAGGGGGTGCCTAAATGCAGCTCTGCCGACCCCCGGGTCGAGGGTGTCACACCTACCGGGCCCGAGGCCCGAGGAGCAGGGTAGGACTTGTGATCCACACGCAAGAGTCTTGGGCCGGGCCAAGTGGGCCGAGCAACACGTCACAGGCATGTGGTAGGCAGCTCTACAAAATGTCCACCGCACCAGAAAGGGGCACCCGTCCGATGCCATTCTACGAATTTGGCGAATAAAGAGTATCGAGGTGGGACTGGGCTCAACCAGGTAAGTGGCCTACAGTCTACCCATCATTTGCACAGGGCAACTTTACTTGCGTCCATACGGACTGGGTATGCAGCGGCTCCAGCAGCCCCCTGCTGCCCCGTCCGTACCCCCTGCCACCTCTTTGGCCAGTGAGGAAGTGCTCTTCGAGAAGTTTCTCAGCCTCATCAGGCCTCCTCAGATGGGAGTTATCATCAAAGACTCAGTCAGGGAAGGCCATGCAAGAGGCAACACAGACACCTTCACCGGGCACCCATTCCCCGGTGCAGCCGCCTCCTCCGGCTCCACAGCCAACTCCGCAACCTCTGCCGCCGGTTGCGGTTCCTGTACCCCAGCCTCTGGCACCATCTCCCCCTCCTCTTCAACAAGCTCCTCCAGATCCACAGGATACAGACGAGGCGGAGGATCCGGACGCGCCATCCTCAGCCGGGGCCTTCCATGAACGTCTTGCTGGCCCGCCGGAGTACCTAGGCCTCCCCAACCCGAGGTCGAACAGCCGGCAGAGGGGAGTTCTGGTTGAAGTCCTCACAAGACGCCCTCTGCCAACACAGGGATTCTACTGCAAACCGATGTATTCTCCCTGTCCAAGAAGCGTTATCTCAAGCCCCACTCAGTCCAGCCGGTCAACCGACGCCTGGACTCCAAGTACAGGCTGATGGAGGGGGATACACTCTTGCTCTCGACCCATCCTAAGCCACACTCCTCGGTGATCGCTGCGGCATCACTATACTCCAAGCCTCAGTCGTCCTCGGCTGCCTCCTCTGCGGCAATGCTAGGCAAGGAGGAGATTATCTAGGAGGTGTACGGCAAGAAGATCTACTCTAACGCCTTCTTGCCCCTGCGTCAGGCCAACGCGGATGCCATGCTGGCGGCCGCCAACCAACGGTTATGGAGCTAAATTTCGGGCTTCCTCCCGGACCTCCCCACCCAATGCCAGTCTCGCTTTAAGGCGGGGCTAGCGGAAGCCAATCTCGTGACGCCATGACCTCATGGAATCCACTGTGGCGCATATCGATACCTCGGGCCGTGCCATCTGCATTGCCACGGACATGATGAGAACAGCCTGGCTCCAGGGAACGAAGTTCAACCCGGATGTCCAGGAGCGCATTCTAGATCTACTGTTCGAGGGGAGGGACCTCTTCCACTCCTCTACGGACGAAGAACTGGACAAGAAGAACAGCTCACAAACGGCAAAGTCTGTATCCATTCTTACTAAGTCCACGCCCAAATCATACACCCAATCTCAGCAGCGCTCGGAGAAGGGTCGTACAAATGGAGGGTTCCACGGCTTCCAGGAAAGCAGATCCAGGCAGCCGGTGCAAACAATAACGGGGTGGGGGCAGAGTAAGGGCTTTCTCCAGTACCCCACCTCAGCCTCCGGGGGTAAGAAGGCATAACACGCCCCCTCGGGTCCACATGTCTCCGGTGGGGGGCAGGCTTGCTCTCCATGCACAATTCTGGCACCAGTATTTCACGGACCCCTGGATCCTCTCTGTATCAAGGGGTACCGCCTTCCTATCCCAGCCTCTCCTCCTTCCTCCCCTCCCACAGGTTGGGACAGCAACTCTTTTGGCAGCGATCTGGTCGCTCGTAGAGAGCCAGGCAGTGGAGGAAGTTCCAGCCTCCCAGCGAGGCTTCGGTTCTAGTGCAGGATTTTCGCCATTCAGAAGAACCACCAGGCGGGCCTGAGAGTTGTGCTGGACCTTTCCACCCTCAACCTCTCCTTACCCCTGCAAAAATTCAAGATGGTTACGCCAGCTTTTATAGCAGAGACATTGGACAAGGGAGACTGGATGTGCTCCCTAGACCTGAAGGACGCGTACCTATACGTCCCAATTTGGCAGCCCCATCGTTCTTTCCCATGATTCAGAATACAAAGTCCTTCCGTTTGCCCTCAACTCGGCCCCCAGGGTCTTTACCAGGTTTATGAACGTTGTAGCGGCCCTCCGCAGAGCGCAGGGCCTCCACATCTACCCATACCTCGACAACTGGCTCGTCAGGCTACATCTCTGGAAGTGGTTCGCCACTCGTCCCATGCCCTTATGAACACACTGCACGATCTGGGCTTCTCGCTCAACCGCAAGAAGTCACAGCTGCTCCCTACGCATACTCTGACATTCCTGGGACTCATTTGGGACACGTGCTCCAAGAGAGTTCTCCCGTCGGAGGACAAGATCTCGGCCATCAAAAGGGCCACCACCCACCTCCTCAGCAGAGAGATGACCTCGGCTTGGTGATACCAACATCTCCTGGGGCTACTAGCAGCGGTTCTGCTAGCTGTGCCGCACACAAGACTAATGATAAGGATTCAGCTGCACTTCGCGGCCTCATGGAATCAGGAGCGGGGCTCGCAATCCGAGACGATAAACGTTCTTCCATCTCACCACCCGGACCTAACTTGGTGGTCCATGGACTGCAACCTACAGACGGGCAAGCCCTTTCGGCCGCCCTCTCCGCAGGCCACCATCACCACAGATTCCTCGCTCAAGGGCTGGGGAGCCACCCTGGATGATCTGTCGGTCCATGGCACCTGGACTCGACAGAGCAGGAATACCACATCAATTGGCTGGAGCTGAACACCATATGGCTAGCGCACAGAGCATTCCTACCACTTCTCAAGGGCAAGGTAGTCCTCATCCAGACAGACCACTCGACCAGCATGTACTACGTCAATAAGCAGGGAGGCACCAGTACCCTCCTCTGTGCAGACTTGCGCCACCATGTGGAAATGGGCCTTGGAAAACGAAATGTACGTATCGGCCGTCCACCTCCCGGGGAAACCCAACCTGGAGTGTCCCCAGTTCTCATCCTGGCAGGGTCTCTGGGCGACACATTTCACCTCCAGTGGACCGGCATGAAAGCCTACGCCTTTCCGCCTACCCCCCTGATCCACAGGGTAATTTGCAAGATCAAGGAGTCTCAACGACTCCTCATCATTCTGATAGCTCCATGGTTTTCGGGACTACTCGGCCTCTCGGAGGTGCCGCCCAGCACATCTTCTGACACAGCAAGGGGGAAGACTCGTCCACTCCGCTCCAGGGAAACTAGCCCTCAGAGCATGGTACCTGAGCAGGTAACGCTTCAGCACCTTAGCCTATAACAGGCCAATCTG
Source organism: Ambystoma mexicanum (assembly GCF_040938575.1). NCBI lineage: Eukaryota > Metazoa > Chordata > Amphibia > Caudata > Ambystomatidae > Ambystoma > Ambystoma mexicanum. The sequence continues at coordinate 866,386,503 of NC_090926.1, forward strand.
GAGATCATACATGGCGCCAGGAGCAAGGCCACCAGGCCCAGTACAAAAGCAAATGGACCAGATTCTTCCACTGGGCAGACTCCAAGTGAATCGACCTCTTGGCCTGCAGTTTGGACGACATGCTCTCCTTTTCAGCGCACCTCGCTCATTCAGGCGTACAGGTGGACACTTGCCGCACATACCTTGCAGCCATTGGGGCTTACAGGAACTCAGAGGAAGGCATCTTTTCCTCCTCCAACCCTATAGTCAAACATATGACTGGTCTCGCTAGGCTCTACCCGCCCGTCAGGAGACTGCACCCAGTGTGGGACCTTAACATAGTCTTGGACGCCTTGGCGCACAAACTATTTGAGCCAATGGCATCTGTAGACGTTAGGCTGGTCAGCATCAAGACGGCCTTACTAGTTGGTCTTACCTCAGCTTGCAGAGTCAATCCAGGTGCTGGTCGCCTCTGAACCATATGCCACCTTTCACAAAGACAAGGAAGTCATGTGGACGAACCCGGCATTTCTGCCCAAGTTTCCATCTGCATTTCACTTGAACGAAGAAATAGTCCATCCTACGTTCTTTCCCGATCCCAAGGATGAAGCACAGAGAGCGCTGCATTGCCTGGATGTCAGGCGTGCCCTGAAATTCTACTTGGACAGGACCAAGGGCTTCTGCAAGTCGGATGCTCTGTTGGTCACTTTCGGTGGCTCGAGGCCAGGCCTCCATATCCTGCTGGATGGTCTCTGCCATCAAGGAAGCGTAAGAGGGCCAACACAAGACGCTCCCGGCCAACATGCATGCCCACTCAGTCGGGGCCAAGGCAACTGCCATCGCATTCCAGCGCCATGTCCCTTCGCAAGTCATAAGCAGGGTGGCCACTTGGGCCACTTTCTCAGCTTTCTGCAAGCATTACTGTTTGTACGCCGGCTCTAGATCTAAAGCGGCTTTCGGACAGGCGGTTTTCAGGAACCTATTTGCTTAAGAAGGGTCTCCTCTCCACCCTGGGGCTACAATCGATTGTAATCGCCCATACAGTATGGAGGAAAGGGGATGGGACTTAAGAGTAATTATAAGTTACTCACTGTAGTGACTAACGTACTCTTACTCCATAGTCCCCTTTCCTCCATACGTCCCAATAACCTGATTATACTGGTGTCATTAGGCAGTTTTATATCTTTTGTTGACGCATCAATGGGGACTGAGGTGTGGCGACAGAGGGCGGAGTCATGCCCTCTAAAGTTAATGGGGAAGGTTTTTTCCTGATGAAAAAGGTTCCGTCTCCCGTCCCTTGGAAGGGATGCCCATACAGTATGGAGGAAAGGGGACTATGGACTAAGAGTACGTTAGTCACTACGGTGAGTAACTTATAATTTTTTGAACATGCAAGATTTATTTGTTCCCACCATTCACACCGATTGTTAGAAAGATTCCATAATCCAATGGTATGGTCTTATGGCTGTTTAATTGTTTTTTTTATACAATGCAGTGTACACTTTGCAAAGGCATCTTGGTGCTGAGTTCCCACAAACAATCCTTTTCTTGCCATGCACCCACCATCTAGAACTCGATTCAGGTATCCGCTCTGAATGCCCCCACAATTGTCTAATTTTGCAAATCTCTGAAAGCATGTTTTTTTTTTCAACAGAACCTGACCATAGACTAATCCTAATGGACACACATACCGACGCACAGACTTCAAATCACAGTACTGTGCTACTGTTAAAAGATGCCACCCTAAACACTGAATACCCACACTCTGTAAAGCGCTCCTCTCTAGCTAGGTCTACGCTTTAAATAAAAAAATGAATAGTTGGCATGCATGTGCAATCATTCCTCTTTGATTATTTGCCTGTGCCCAATTTGTAAAGGCAAGATTTGTGTTTGATGAAATCACAACTATTTATGAACAATGCTACATACTCCAGTGGCATCGCGTCACTATAGACTGTTTGCCACATAAATGGTAAAGCAGACATATGTCGCTTACTTTGGTGCTAGTCTACAAATACTGTCTCAATGTGGTTTGGCATTTTTTACTGGGCAACAAGGGTAAAGCAAATAAGTGTTGTTAATTTGCTACACTGCCAATCATTGGTGGCGCCAGTCTGGTTATATGTTCCTGCTGTGGTATGCCATTGTTTACAGTGTATCAAGAGTAAAGCAAACAAATTTTACTATGCGGCTTCACCTGTTGGTGGTGCCAGTCTGCATATACCTTTTTAGTGTAGCATGGCATTTTTGTACTGGGCACCAATGGTAAAAGCAAGCATACATCTGAATGCATGGCTGGACTGCCCTACATTAGTACAGTCAGGCTGGATATGCTTTATTTCTGTGGCATGCCATTTTTTTTACTGGCTGGATGTTCTTATATGGTAATACTGGCATTTCTGATGCTTGTGGAGCTGCTTAGAATCACATGCTGTGCATATAGTCCAACATCTAGTGGAAATAGCGGAGTATTGCATCTTTTGAAGATCGAAAGGGGATGTTGACATGGGCGTGACTGTAAAACTATCCCTAACGTGACATGTAGTGTACCCAAAATCCCTCGTGTCGACATCCCTCAAATTGTTTTTTTCCGCCAACCTAGTTGGTTGCCAATGAGGAGCTTGCAAGAGTTTTATATTGCTTACTTTGTCCCCCGACCTATGGTCGTCTAGTCTCCCGACTAATCTTCTTGACAACTGCCTCGTGGGTTTCCTGCCACCGAAGACATCTACACCTGCTCGGCAAAGGTTCGACTGTCGACCACGTGGCCTCGGCCCTCCGGCCAGTCCCTTACATTAGGGAGAATGGGATATTGGGTTTATTGTTCTCGAAGAATGTATTTCCTTTACCCCGATTTCTTTTCTTAGTCTGGCTGCTGCTACCCTCTGCATGGAGAGGACGCCCTTTAAATGTTGCCCGTTGTGTAACAGGAAGTTTCCTTGGAAGGACACCCATTGCCGATGCAGTCCATGTCTTCCACAAGACCACGATTAACGCTCATGCAATTCCTGTAAGCTCTTTCGACCGAAAGCGTTGACGGACAGGCGGACTAAACGGTGGGCGGCCTGCGCTATGCAGGCCGAAAGCCTTTGCCTCATTGGCGCCGTCACTTCAGACAACGAGGAATCCGTAGGCAGCCATTGCTCTGAATTAGAAGCCATCAACCTCTCAGCAGAGCCTACAGGCTCCCAAAGGCCCGTCCCTGACACAGGCCCACCGGCTCTGTTATGGGGAGTTCACACCCCGGTGACAAGGGCACCCATGCACCACGGATAGAAAAACACACAACCTCTAAAACCTCGACTGAGTAATCGAAGAAGCGCACAACGCCAACAGGGCTGCCGAAAATTAAGACGGCTCTTTCCGAACTTCACGGGTCGGCGCCCTCCACGCAACCGCTTTCGCGGCATGCGTCTGGGCATCCCTCTGGAACGGGCGTTCACCCTAAAAAACACACTGTTTCCGACACACCGTCCAAGGGCACGCAAGCACCTAAGGCCTCAGTGGATTTGCAGACTAAGACTGCACCGTCAGGTACATGAAGACCTTCGATTCAACTGCCGAAAATTGGCGAAAGCCTTGCGTCTATCATTCCGGCAGCCACAGAGCAAAATGGCACCCCCTCTTGTCAAGAGGAGTATTCTGAAGCCCCTCCAGCTTCTCTCTAAGGCCCTATTGGGAAACTCTTCCCCCTTCTGGGCAAACTTTTCCACCTCTAGAGCCTTCTGCCTCTTCCTTATGGACTCGGGAGAGATTTGAACAATACATGGACAAAATGGCTTTTTTCCAGAACTCCGCTAACGTGGTGCAAAGAAGCCTCCACCCACTGGATGGAAGGGGAGTGGTTATCTACTATCTGGAAAAAACAAAGCCACTAAGAAAATCAAACCAGTTCTTCGTCTCCGTGGCAGCTGGTAGAGAAGGGGACCCTGTCCCTAAATCGGCTAGTTCTAAGTGGATCGTAAACTGCATCACACAGTGTTATGCTCTTGCCAAGAGAGATCTACCCTTCACACCTAGAGCACACTCTACTCTGGTACAGGGGCTACCAAAGCATTCATTGCAAATGTTCCTCTCGATTCCTTTTGAAAAGCAGCATCCTGGAGTTCTGTACACGCCTTTACACAACACTACTGCCTAGATACACACTCTAGTTCTGATTCTCAAGTGGGACAAGCGGTACGAAGAGATCTCTTTGCTACTGTTCCTTCACACATGCCACCACCATCTCTGGGTACTGCTCGCTAGTATATGCACAGCATGTGATTCTAAGCAGATCCACAAGCATCAGAAGACATGCATTACTCACCGTAATTACGGTGAGTAATGCATATCATATGTGTGCAGCCTGCCTGGATATGTATGGGTACTGGCAGCATGAAATTGTTTTGTATTCGCATATTTTGTGGGCAAGTGCATCATGAATATGCCTTTGAAAATGCTCCTGTGCACTGTTGGTGACTTGCAACTATTGATATTTTTTTTAATGTGATACCATACAAAACCAATAACAAATTGAGTGGCATTTTACCCAATTTTTCACTGTAAAGCGTGCTGCAAAATGCACCATTTTATGCCATTATTCGCAACATTTTCTCAAGGGGAAGTCACCCCAACTCCCTTTCTGTTGTTGGGCCCGGTCGCTCTCACATTTGGGGCAAACATTTATGTCCCTTCAATAAAAAATACAACAGCCGACACTACTCACTGCATTGCACTTGATATTTTGCCCATTTGTGTTTAAAAGATGCTTGCCAAATTGTCCTTGATGGAATAAATTGCATGTGCAGATGAACTTCTTGTTAATAATTTCTAATGAAAATGCCAATACATTCCTCCAAATATCAATGGTAGAACTACTAAGACTTTCTGTACAGTGGCCTCTTAATGCTCCACTATATGACCAATATAACTGGCCCAACATGCTTACAAATGCATACTTTACAAATGTTTCCCATTCATGGACAGTAAAGTCCCACTAAAGTGAACTTTAAATCCTACGTTTTGTTAGGTGTTGATGGACATTATTACAAATGCCCCGTTTACCACTTCCTTTCTTTGTAAACCTCAACTAAATCTCAAATTCATTTAAAAGCTATTACAAATACGCTTGGCCTAGATTTTCACCTTGACTTACTCTTCAATTGCTGCATAGTAACAAGTTTTACTTGTCAAATTTAATTTACTACCATTATAAGTTGGGTTGCATATCACTTTGCCACCACCTGAAAGACAATATATTCAGTTGAAGTAAGGCTGTTGCTCACCATTTCATATGATAAGCAAATGTTGCTCACAGGCCACAAAATGTTGGGTACCCCTGCCCTAGGGCTTTAAGGAAAGCAAATTAAATAAGAATTTTTCAGATGTTCTTTATAAATTGTAACATACGTTATAAATGTGTTTGGGTACAGAATGAAATGAAAAGGCGAGGTCACATAAACTTGTCCAGCATTGGATCTTTCATAGATTCATATGCTGTTAATATTCCCCCTCAGACCACTTGCACGATCTGGCGTCAACGCAAATGTCGCACACTGATGAGTTCGAGGATTTCCTCCTGGCCGATGAAGAACCGAATGAAGCCCCAATTAGGGACACTCCACCCAACGAAGTGGGTGCTTTCCATGCGCTCATGGGCAGCAAAAATGTTTGACCTCACCCCGGAGGAGCCGTTAAAGGACAGTCTCTTGTACCAACGGTGGGAGCAACAGAGATCAGTCATGTCCATTCCGCTTCTAGAGGATGTATGGGAGGATGGCCTGGTCACCACGGCACATCCCGCAACTGCTCTTGTAAAAAAGGACCATTTTGACAGAAAATACAGGGCCCCAGACAGCGCCCTCTCCTGCCTCCGCTCACAGCCTACACTGGATTATGTTGTTTCCGCTGCTGCCAGAAAAAGATCAGCCAACCCATCATCTTCCTGCTCTGTTCTCCTGGGCAAGGAGGGAGAACGCCGGGATGCCTTCGCCACGAAAATCATTACCACTGCAGCCACTACCATCAGGGCTGCTAAAACAATGGCCATTCTCACCAGATATAATCGGAAGTTATGGTACAAAATGGGCCTCATCCTAGAGTTTCTGCCTGACAACAATAGGCAATGTACATTTGTTTTCATGAAGGTGAATTGGCATCAGACATGCCATTACAGGATCAGTGGATATTGCTGACACTGGATTTCGCCAGCTTAGTAATGGGGCAGTCCTCGACATGCAATTCGATGGACTAGACCTTTTTGGGAAGAAAGTCGACAAAGCCTTACTCCATCAAAACGGACACTGAAACCTCTCGCTCCCTGGGCTCGCTACAGCAAAGGCACCAGTCCTTTTGCTCTGGAAAAGGATGCTTCAATAGTACTTCACAGGACAACCATTACACATGATACTCGTTTTACTCGTGCAAGTTACCCTACTCCTCAGGGGTGCAATACAGGAAGAGGTCGCAGTCCTGCACGGGCCAGTCCAGCAAGCAACCTTGAACAGCCCATGGCCTGATCCTCCCACTTCAGCACCCCAGTGGGAGGACGGCTGTCACGATTCGTCAGGGAATGGAGAACCATCACAGCCAACAAATGGGTGATATCCCTTCTCCAGCAGGGCCCCTCCTTGGAGTTCATAAACAATACCGCTGGGCATTCCACCTGCACACAAGCCAAAGAAGTTGCAGCACCTACAAGAAGTGCAGGCATTGCTAGCGAAAGGAGCGGTGGAGATGGTGCCAAAGAACGAACTGGCCACATGAGTCTAGTCCTGCTACTTCCTGATGCCCAACAAGTTTCTAAAGGTACAAACGTTCTGTATGGTGACGCTGCAGCAGGTCCTGTCCTATTTGCAACAATGAGACTTCCTGGCATCGCTCGGACGCTTATTTTCACATCTCTATTCGCTGTGCACACCGTCGCTAGCTGCGCTATGTAGAGCCACAAATACAATACCAATTCAAGGCCCTACCCTTCAGTCTTCGTTCAGCGCCACAGGGGTTTACCCAAGTGCCTTGCACCGGTGGTTGCTCACATTTGGTGGAGGGTAAGCCACATATAACCATACTCCTTTGTCCTGTCCCCTTTCCTCCATACTGTATAGGCGTTTGTTAGGCAGATTATATGCAGTACCCTTTGGGAACACCACACAAAAATAAAACTACAAGTGACAGTACAAATTTACCTTTGGTACAAGCCTGTACTACACAGTTAAAGTGGTAGCGATGGCTGAGCTGCCAGACTTATCTCAAGAGTAAGTGAGCAGTATCAAATAGTTACACAAAGGACAGCAATTACTATGATTCAGGCAAACACTGACTCAAGGTTTACAAGTAAAAGAATATACATTTATTTACTCTTCAGTTGTATAACATTTCGCTATCATAAAGCAGTTTAACAATCGCACTCTTAATACACCACTTCCCATACATTCCAGACAAGTTTAGCTCACAAAATGAAGTGGGAGCAAAATGGCACTCCAGCAATTTAAAAGGGAGGGAAAGACAAAGTTAATAGAAATTGAACCACACCAACAGGTAAGTGTACTCAGGGCAATTGAGCAAGAGGAACTACAGTGATAGAATCAGATAAAAAAGGCTTAGGGCCAAAGTCAATAGGTCAAAAGTCTTTTGCTCAAGATCACACGGTTCAGGGTAGTTTGCGGTAAAGTACGTGCCATGGGTTCCGGACAAGGTTGGTTGGCAGAAGTTAGTTCAAAGAGAAGAGAAGGCCAGGCCCTCGGATTCGAGAAAGATTTCAAACACTTTCACTGCGGCTGAACGAAACTAACAACCGGATTTGCACAGTACCTTAAAACGGAGAGGAAGCTGAGACGGACGTTCCTGGTAGTTCCTGCAGGCTCACGGTTACTGAAGCAACTGTCGGACTGACAAGTAGTAGGAAGACTGGAGGGTCCTGCACTACCCAGGGAAGAAACCAGCAGAAGAGCAAAGCAACAAACCACAAAGTCAGTATCCCTGGGATCTGGCCTATCATCGGGCGACCGGGAGGCCTTCTCCTCACTATGCCCCGTTCAATGGAGCAAAGACACCATCCCCTACCTGGGAGTTCAGATCCCGGCGGACCCTAAAGTGGTTTACCAAGCAAACTTCCCCCCACTCTTCAGCGAACTAGAAAAAGACCTGAAGAGGTGGGCAACACAGGAAATCTCACTGATGGGACGCATCACAGCGAGCAAGATGAATCTTCTGCCTAGATTTCTGTATGCTTGCTCTGCTCTCCCCGACCGCCCTTCAGGGACTCCAGAGGAAATTGCTCCAATTCATCTGGAGGGGGGAAAGGCCCGAATCCCCCTGAGAACAATGCTGGAAAAGGCTCGCCTGGGAGGACTAGGAGTACCCGACCTTCAGAAGTATCAAATAGCGTCCCATATTCACGCCTTGCGAATGTCATCGGGCACCCTCGATGGGTGGAGATAGAACAATCCCGGCTCCCTCTTCCTCTACGTTTTCTCCCGCACACCCCACCCCATCTCCGACAAAGCACAGACATACTCCTACTCTCCACCAAACACACGTTAAAAGCATGGGACTGGGCGCTGCGGCGACAAAAGATCCCGAAGGGCCTTAGCACCTTCTCCCCGGTCTTTATGAACCCCTCTTTTACCCCCAGAACCAATCCCCACTACTTCAAGAATTGGATAAGCAGAGGCTTAGAATCACTGGGCCAACTGTTCACGGAAGGCCACCCGCGAACATTTGAACAATGTAAAGAGTCCTTTCGGCTGAAAGAAAGACGGGTTCACCTATATGCAACTTCGACACTGGTGCTCTCACCCACAAACCCGGCAAGCAGCAACGCACACGCCAACTCCTCTTGAATTAACACTGCAAAACCTCCCGACCCGGGGAAGAATCTCGGCTTTATATAAACGCTTTGCGGGAGATTTTCTCAGTTCCAGAACCCGAGCAATTGCCCAATGGGAGGCGGATCTGGGGCACCCGCTAACTGATCAGAACTGGGTGGATATTTGGACACGAACACACTCCGTGTCCCCCTGCATAACAAACTGAGGTTCCACCACATAAATCCTGCTGGAGACAATGTGGACAGCCAATTACCTTTTTACCATATGTGGTGATCGTGCCCGAAGGTGCAACTTTTCTGGTCCCAATGCGTGACAACATTCGCAGACATCACCCAGAAGACAATCCCACTCGAACCCGAAACCATCCTTTTGGGGGCCCCAGTCCAGGGATGCTACCCAAGATCCAGAAGAAAGGCCGCTCTCTTGACTCAATGTCTCCTGGCAGCGTGGATTGTGGTGGCCGGCACCTGCAAGACCGCTGAAGGTCCCCTAATGGCGCTGTGGTGGGGGAAAATGTGGGACTTCTGATCGCAGAAAATATAACAGCGGCCAGATCCGGAACTCTCCACCGCTTTCAGGACACTTGGGCCCCATTCTTAGACTACAACCAGAGGTTCCCAGCCATAACTTACCTACCCCGGAATACCGTGAGAATTCTGGTAGGAGCAGCGAACGGTCAAGGGGAAGAAGAAGCATAGGGGGGAAAGGTTGGGGTTTGACTGCCATGTGATGATTGTATTTGTAATGTTCTCACGCTGCTCTGTTGCAAAAATAAACAGTTTTAAAACAAAAACGAGCAGGGTCTGACCTTCCTGGCTATCCGGCCCACTGTAGCTCTGTACATCAAATTCAACCAAAGGAGGGGTCCTGGCTTGAAGTTTGGGCAAACTGGTTGGTCCCACCAGCTCAAGGGAAGAAGTTTCCTGGAGTTTCCTGGCTGTCAATTACACAACAGGGTGGCTCTACTGGCAAGGACAGTCACCCAGCCAATCAAACAGGAGTGCGACTTGGGTTACCAAGGGAACCCATGGCAAGGGTCCTAAGACCCCTCCCTCACATCCTGCCTACCCAGACTTTCAGGCGCCTTAAGGACGGTTTCTGTGCAGAAGCCCGCAAAAAGACGGTGAACGTAGGGATCGACCCTGGTTTGGCGTGCAGAGAAAAACACGAGAAAGACTTTTACAAAAAGAAATGGAGAATAAACCCAGCCGGAGCCGAAATAAAATATATTTGGTCAAGCGGGTTTATGTTTGAGGCTAATATAATAGCCTAAAACAATACCATGGTAATATAAGATAACTGCGGTAGAATAAACAGGGTAGTTACCACTGCCACCAGCCAAGTCTTGATGAAAAGGGAGCAAAACAGTGCTCCAAGAGAAAGACAAAAAGGGATAAGAATTAACCCTTTCCAATACTTCTGTAAAATGGGTTGTACTGGGTCTGTGATTTAAAGAGACTACATAAAGTTAATGGCAACTTTACATGTTTCTGTGAGACAGTAGTTCGTCCCAGAAAAATGGAATCAGGGGGAAGTCTAAAAGACAACCCTGTGTCACTGCACTGAATGTGCTGTGTAACACACACAAAAATTATGGTCATGGAGTAGGTGAGGCTCCAGAGCCCAGGATCACACAAATGGTAAAAATACACACAGCAAAACACATGTAAGAGTGGGAAAAAGGCTCACACTCTTACCAGGTGAAAGAAATTAACCCTAGAAATCCAGCAAAGCTGCTGAGGGACTCATTAGGTAAGGGAAAATCGTCCATTTATGAGATTTCTCCCTAACAGCGTCTCACTCGCTAGGGACGGGAGACTGAAGAATCTTTTTCCTCCTTTCAATTTAGAGGTGCGCTGGGCTACAGCCCTGGGAGCATGTGCTTTGCTGACTCCGCCCACCGGCGCCACTCCCCAGTCCTCTTTTCCACATTGACGGGAGCGGACCGCTTTCACCAGCGCTCCTAGGTTTGGCTTGGGCCTTGTAATTCCACGCGCTCTTGCCCGGATACTGTCTTTTTGTCTTTTAGGTACTCGGTCATCTGACGCCACGCTCCTCCCCGGCGCATGTCGACGTCCTTGGCCTTCAGCAGATGTCCAGCCTGCGAGGGGCTCTTCCCTACATCCAACCCCCATGCTCTTTGCCTCTGACCACACCTGCGAGGGTTGTACGGCGTGTGACACGCTTACACCTCACGCTCTGAAGAACAGGTTAGCTTGGTGGAGAGAGCTCTTCGAAAGATCGCCTCCTGAGGACTTGAAGAACTTCATCAGACACAAGTCAAGGCCCAAGATAGGGCTACTCTTTTCACCCGCACCCCACCGAGGCGGCTCCTTCCCCAGGAAACGCCTAAGCGGGAGGGACTGTTCAGGTTCTAACACCAGCACAGGTAACAAAGCTGTTTCAGCTACCTGCCGCCAGGTTGGGGGTGGGGTTGTTGGGGGGTGTTGCTAGATCCTGTTGGTGACATCGCAGAGGGACCGCAAGGTTCTTTTAACCAGGTGTCCACCCGAGGGGCTCCGCCCTACTACCGGACAAATGTCTGAGGGGGGGGGGGCCTGTATGCAGCACTACCATCGACCCAGTTGAGGGCACGCCGCCTACCATGCCCGGTCCTAAGGTGCAGGGCAGACCTCAAGCTGCACTGCCAAGAGTCGAGGAGGGGGCCGGGCCCAGCACAGCAAGCAACACAGCGCAAGCACGTGTCATGCAGCCCGACAAAATGGCTGCGCGCCAGACAAAATGGCCACTCGTCCAATTCAGAGCGCTTATGAGATCCCCTCGGATAGGAGCCATCCTTCGGGATGTGATCTGTGACATGCTACCTCTGGTTCCACCACTAGCGCCCACAATCATTCCTCCTATGGCTCCAGTGCCTCAGGCCCTCGGACAGCCCCAGCTGCCCACGCCGGGCCCCACGGTTGTGGCACCTCTGCCTCAGGCAGCCCAGACGATTCCATACCAGCCTCCACAGAAGCTCCGGTCAGCACACCTCAGCCTTCGGTGCCCAGTACTCCTCCGTTTGCTCCAAACCAGCAGGACACCCTGGCGGACACTGATGAGGAGAACCCCGACACTGTCTTCAGCCAAGGCATTCCATGGACGGCTTGCAGTACTGGTTGGGAACTTGGGGCTTCCACAACCCAAGGTCATACTACCAGAGGCGGGGATCCTGGCCGAGGTCCTCACTCTGTGGCTAGAACGGTTATTTCAATGCAGAGGACGTTGTTGTCTTGGCCAAAAAGGGATGGCTTAAACCCTATTCGGTGTAGCCCACCAATCAGCGCCTCAATGCCAAGTACAGACAATTGGAGGGGGATACCCTCTTGCTGTCGACACACCCTCAACCACACTCCTCAGTGATTGCTGCGGCCTCCATCTACTCTAAGCCACAGACTTCCTCAGCCGCCTCGGGTCTGCTAGGCAAATAGGAGCAGGTCTTGCAGGTCCAACACCTCGCTGCACATTCGTTATTTAACTGCGGACACCATGCTTGCAGCCATTAACCAAAGGCTTTGGCTCGAAATAGTCAACTTCCTTCCGGAACTTCAATACCCGTCAGGCACGCTTCAAGGCGGGGCTGACAGAAGCAAAGATGGTGGCTCAAGACAACATGGAGTCCACAATGGTGCATATAGACCCCTCAGGCCGTGCCATCTGCATCGCCACGGGCATGAGGACTGCCTGGCTTCGGGCTGCCCGATTCAACCCGGACGTCCAGGAGCGTATATTGTACCGTCCATTCGAGGGTAGCAACCTCTTTCATTCCACCTTCAACGAGGAACTTGCTGAGAACAAAAACAGTTCCCAGATTGCAAAATCCTTATCTATCCTCACGATTCCACGCCCAAGACATACAGCCAGACGCACCAGTGTTCTGACAAGGGGGGCGGGCCTTTGTATCGGGTTCCGGAGCTTCCAGGAACGAAGGTCCAGGCAGCCGGAAGTCAGCACTGCCGCAAACAACACAAGGCGGGGAATAAGGGCTTCTTCTTTTAGTCCCCCTCATCAGCCTCCGAGGGGAAAAAGGCATGACATTCCCCTCTGGGTCCACGCATCTCTGGTGGGGGGGAGAGCAGGCTTGCCCTTCACGCACAGTATTGGTGCGTGTGTTTCGCGGACCCCTGGATCCCATCAGTAGTGTCCACAGGCTACTGCCTTCCGGTCTCCACCTCCCCTGTCTCCTCTTCTCCACTCACACAGATTGGGACAACAACTCTATTGGCGGAAATGTGGTTGCTCGTACAGAGTCAGGCAGTGGAAGAAGTCCCAGCGGGGCATGGGCTTCTATACCAGAATTTTCGCCATACACAAGAACCAGGCTGGCCTGAGAGTTGTGTTGAACTTTCCTTCCTGAACCTTTCCCTTCCGCTTCAAAAATTCAAGATGGTTACCACAGCGCTTATTGCGGACACACTGTGTGAGAGAGATTGGATGTGCTCCCTGGATCTGAAAGACACATACCTACACGTCCCGATTTGGCAGCCTCATCGGTCCTTCCTGACGGTCAGGATCATGGGTTTTCATTTCCAATACAAGGTTCTACCATTTGGCTTCAATTCAGCCCCCAGGGTCTTTACCAGATTTATGAATGCAGTGGCAGGCCTTATCAGGGCCAGGGGCACCTTGTCCATGCATACCTAGACTGGTTGTCAGGGCGAGATCCCCAGAGGCGGAACATCACACCTCCTCCGCCCTCATGAACACACTACACGAATTGGGATTCTCCATCAATCTCAAGAAGTCACAGCTGGAGCCGATGCAAATTCTAGCGTTCCTGGGCCTCATCTGGGATACGGGTTCTCAGTCTTTCCCTCGGAGGACAAGATCACAGCCATCAAGAGGGCCACAAGTAATTTTCTTAACAGGGAGGTGACCTCAGCCTGGTGGTCTGGTGGTACCAGCACCATTTGGGTATCATAGCGGCTTGTCTACTGGCAGTTCCTTAGACAAGGCTCAAAACACAACTCTCAGGCCAATCTGTGGGAGAGGAGGAGGAGGGACGAGAGGGAGGAATCAGTAGGCCGTACCCCGTAAACACTATGGAAAGGACCCAGGGGTACATGAACTTCGGATGCCAAAACTGTGCGTGAAGACTACCAAACCCCCCCCCCCCCCCGGAGACACGTGGACCCGAAGGGGTGCGTCATTCCTTATTTCCCTCTGAGGCTGTTGCGGAGGAGGGGGACTGAAAAAAAACCCTTCTCTCCTCCCCTAAGCCCTCCCACCCTTTTGTTTGCACCGGTGCTGACTCTGAGAACAGTCAGGCTGTCTCGACCTCCATTCTTGTAAGCTCCGGAACCCGCCGAACGTCCGCCCCTTATTGGAGCGTTGATGTGTATGCCGTGGCCTTCATAAGAATAGATGAGGACTTGGCAGCTTGCAAACTGTTATTCTTTTTATCCATCTCCTCATCGGTGGTGGAGTGAAAGAGGTCGCAACCCTCTAATGGAAGTTCCAGTATGTGTTCCTGGACGTCTGGGTTGAATTTAGTAGCCTGAAGATGGGAAGTCCTCATGTCCGTTACGATGCATATGGCCCGGCCAGAGGTGGTGTGGGCTCTGTGATGTCTTGTGTCACCAGTTTAGCCTCAACCAGTCCTGCCTTGAAACATGCCTGGCTTTGCACCGGAAGTAAGTCTATTTCCTGCCAAAGCCTTTGGTTAACAGCTGCCAGCATGGAATCTGCATTAGATTGACAAAGGGGCAGTGAGGCGTTGGACTAAAGCTTCTTTCCGTAAGCCTCCAAGATCTTCTCCTCCTTGCCTAATAGCGCCGAGGACGACTGAGGCTTTGTGTAGAGTGACGCTACAGCGATCACCGAAGAGTGCAGTTGAGGGTGTGCCGACAGTAACAGTGGATCTCCCTCCATTTGCCTATACTTGACGCTGAGGCGCCGATTGACAGGCTGGGCCGAGTGGGGCTTAAGTCACCCTTTTTTGTCCAAGGCGATAACGTCCAAATGCATTGGGATCCCCGTACTAGCTGCGGGTTGTAGAGTGAGGACCTCGGCCAGGACCACCGCCTCTGGTTGTTCGACCTCGGATTGAGGAAGCACCAAGTACTCTGCCAAACCTGCGATCAATTTGTGGAAGGCCTTGGCTGACGACGGCGTGTCAGGGTCTTCTTCCTAGTCGGTGTCCACCAGGGTTTCCTGCTGGTCCGGACCAGGTGGATCAGTGCTGGGCGCTGAGGGCTGCAGTGTGGAGACTGGAGGCGGAGGCTGGTGTGGAACCGCCTGAACTGTGGGAGGCAGAGGAGCCGGAATCTGAGCCAGCAAGAGCTGCACTGGGGCATCCAGCTCTGGAGCCATAGGAGGAATGACTATAGGCGCAGGCGGAGGGGCCAACGCTTGTCCCTGATGACATCCCGGAGAACCTGTCCTCACAGGCCGGTTGGGTGCAGGTGATGTTGACTGGGTAGCGGGCGGCTGCTGGATCCGATGTGTACTGTCTTGCTGGCTGCGGGTTAAACCTGCCCTGCGATGCTGATGGAGAAGCTGTAGGCCACGTCGTGCCTGGTTGACACCAGTCCCACCTTGTAACTCGTTCTCCCACCTGCTCCGTTACAAAGGGCGGTATTGGACGAGCAGGTTTTGGGTACTACACACGTCACTATAGGGATATTGTGTCGGACACGCCTATGCCGACGTCCCCTTTCGGTCCCCGAAAGACAAGATGCAATACTCTGCGGTTACCACTGGATGTCGGACCATATGCACAGCATGTGAATCTAAGCAGATACAATCATCATAAATGCTATTACGGTAAGTAATGCATGTCTTACCGGGGCTACGCCCTAGTACCGGCAACATGTCCGAGGGGGCGCCTATACGCAGTTTTACCGGCAGATCCGCAGAGGGCGAAATGCCTACCAGGCCTCGACCTGAGGAACAGGGTAGGCCCCATGACCCACACTCAAGAGTCCTGGATGGGGCAGGGCCCAGTGAGCCGAGCAACATGACTCCGGCACGTGGAAGGCAGTTCAACAAAATGGCTGCTCTGCCAGAAAATACAGACATCTGGCCGACGCCGCTCCAGGGAAGGTAGCAGGTGGAGGATCGTTTGGGACTGATGTCAACCAGGTATGTGGCCTACAGCGTAGCCTTCCTTCACGCAAGACAGGTTCCCGCTGCGTCCATATGGGCATGGCATGCAATAGCTCCAGCAGCCCCTCGCTACCCCGTCAATATCGCCTACCACCAATCCGGCCTGCAAGGACAGGTTCTTTGAACGGTTACTCTGGCTCTTGAAATCTCCTCGGATGGGTGACATCCTCAGGGACGTGCTCCAAACAATGGCTCTGCCCCCTCAGGCTCTGGTGCAGACGCCTCTGGCCCCGGGTCAGCCTAATGTCCAGGTGGTTCCGCCTCAGCCTCCTCTCCGGCTCCGGTCTCCACACCGCAGCCCCTGGCTCCCAACAGGACCCACAGGAGGGCCCTGACATGCCACCTTGGATTCCACCGTGGCCCACATTGACTCCTGGCCGTGCCATCTGCATAGCCATGGCTCCCTGCTAGGAAATTCAACCAGGATGTCCAGGATTGCATCTTAGATCTTCCTCTTCCACTCCACAACGGACGAGTAGCTGGATAAAAAGAAAAACATCTCACAGATGGCCAAGTATTTATCCATCTTGACAAAGACCATGCCCAAAACATACACCCAGTCACAGCAGCGCACGCACAAGGGGCGTACATACGGAGGGTTCCGCAGCTTCCAAGAGCAGAGGTCCAGGCAGCCTGACCGTTCGCCGACTCAACATCGGCGCAAACAACAAGGTGTGGGGGTTAAGGGCTTTTCCAGTCCCCCTCCTCCACAACAGCCTCAGAGGGAAAGAAGGCAAGACATGCCGCTCCGGGTCCACGTGTCTCCAGTGGGGGGCATGCTTGCCCTACATGCACATTTCTGGTGCCAGAATTTCGCGGACCCCTAGATCCTCTCGGTAGGCTCCACAGGGTACCGCTTACAAGGGGAGGAAACCCGGGATACTACTGACTAATACAAAATTAGCAGTGTATGCTTTGTCTATATCCGGGAGGATAATAGTCAATGTATAGGGAGACAAAGTTCAAACTCTGGTACTAGAGGTGCCTTGCATTAACACTTTAAGCAAAACAATAGGAGGGACCAAATGTAATTAAAAAATAGTATCAAATTTTAATAATAACGAAGAGATCGACAGGTATAAAACATCCAATTAAATAAATTGGTCCATGACAATACATATAAAAACTTCCAATGTACAAACAACAATAGGGAATACGTAACAGGCTTATATGGCCACTTTACAAAAATATTACCAAAAGAATACGACCACTGTGGGTACTCGTCTAACACAAAGTGTAGTACCCATCCACATATGGATCAATATGTCATATAATATAAACCCTGTTTAAAGTCCAGAGATGTGTCTCGACATGTTTCTGTTCCGTAGGACAAAGTGTGGAACATTCATCAGGAGGTAAGAATTAGTACAGCCTATTTTACAAGAAAGGGTGGTACACAGATTCATTCGAGCCTCATAGTACCTGAGAGAGAGAAAAACAACAATAGACATCCAAGAGTTAGTTCATGACTCACTATGTACTTGGGTAGGTTCAAACAATGAACTTGGCAACAACATAAGGGTAGAATTACCTATGGTGGTGCCAGTGGGGGCTCTCTACTTAAATTAGTAGGTGTAGGGAGGCGGCCATCGCAACCCTACAAAAAATGTGGATGAAATTGCGGTAAATGATACACAATCCAGCCTACTAGCATATATAACATAGCAGCGAATACCTAGAGTATGACGCCCAGGAGAGTATCAGTAGATATAAGCAACTCTTAGTAAGTGAATGGGCCGATAGCAGTGTGTTACAACTCGGTGCCAAGAGGGCGAAGAAAAGCAGGGGATGACCGTGAAGGTGGGGATCTACAAAGCAATGCAAATAGCCCGAACTAGGAGGATACCAGAAGGATCCCTAAATCTCTGTACGGTGAGAGGTAGAACAGAAAAGTGTAATCGTGCATAACCGCGGTGACTGATATCAGGAACAACAATGCATATCACTTTACCTAAAGGCTTCCACGTATTCGCGAGCGGTAATGTATCTCTGCGGTCCGTACTAAAAATAGGGGACAAAAATAGAGCGGACAATGTTACTTAGTGCGCGTTGCCACTAAAGAGCCTCGTAAAACGGAGGGAAGTGTATTATAAGGCGTCTGGCGAGTGCCTGTGCGGAGAGGTGCACGGGATGCAGGTCTTCCGTGTTCGACCAGCCGAAAGGGACTTGAGATTGCGCGACGCTGCCGATGCTGACAAGTCGTCAAGGCAACCCCAATGGTCCTACTACTATGTCGGTGATCCCGAAACTAGGTGCCGAGTACGGCAGGGGAACAGCGGCCATTTTGGAGTGAACTACACTAAACTAAAGGGGAGAACACCAGACCTTATCCGTAGAGATATGACAAACGGAAACTAAATGTTAAACGATTGTCTCGTTGAGCCCCGTCAGATCATACCACATCCGTAAGGATATAACAAATTAAAACTAAATATTATGCCAATCGATTGACTCATTGAGCCCCGTCACATCACTGTGAAGGGTGAAGATCATCTTTTGTTCCATTTTCAACAGTTTCTTTTCACGTGTTGTGTTGTTCGTTCCTTTCAAGGCCAAGAGGACCATCCATGTGAAGTCCTCGTATTTGTGTTTCAGGAGGTTGAAGTGTTTCACAAGGGGAGCATTCTCTGTTCTGTTCTTCAGACAACTCCGATGTTCCATAATGCGTGTTTTTACTTTTCTGACAGTTTTACCAACATAATGCAGTCCACATATACATGTAATCATATATACCACGTAATCAGTATTACAAATGGTTAGATTCTTTTGGGTCCAGAGTTTTGAGAGATCAACTTCTTTGGTTCTGGTGGTTAATTTACAGACGCCACAATTTCCACAGGGGTAGTGACCGGTGGCTTCAGGGAGACCCCAAAAGGTGGTAAGTTTAGGCTCCGGAGTGTTGACCGATTTGAGTCTGCTATTACTAACTAGATTGCCAATGGTGGTACTTCTTTTATAAGCAAAAATGGGCAGAGCTAGGGGATGAGTCAGAGTTCTAAAGATTTTCCAGTTTTTCTTTATGATGTTGGTGATTTCAAAACTCTGGTCCCTAAAGGTAGTCACACAGACAATACGATCATATTTAGTTGGCTTGGGTTCAAGTAGAGCTTCCCGGTTATTATTGAATGCTCTTTTGGCTGATTTTTTTATTAACTTTTTAGGGTAACCTCTTTGTCTGAGTTTTTTACTGAGTGTGGAGGCTTCAACTTCGTAAGTTTCTTTATCAGAACTATTCCTTTTAAGACGGAGGAACTGACCAAACGGGAGGTTATCACGTAAATGTTTAATGTGATGGCTGGAATAATCCAGAAGGGAATTCCTGTCTGTGGGTTTGTGGTAAGGTTTTATTTTCAGAACGCCAGTTTGGTGGTAAATGGTAAGGTCCAAGAAATTAGTAAACGCATTGCTGGAAGTCCTCGTAAATTTCAGATGGGGGTGGAGACCATTAAGCCAGGTGAAAAAGTTGTTGGCTTCATCCTTTGTACCTTTCCACAGTACCAGAATATCATCAATATAGCGACACCATTTAGTGATGTTTCTGCTAAAAGGGTTGCCGTTGTCATAAATATGTCTTTTTTCGAAAGTTTCGACATAAAGATTGGCTACACTAGGTGCCATAGTTGCACCCATGGCAGTGCCCTCGATTTGTTGGTAAAATTTCCCGTTGAACTCGAAGTAGTTCCGTTTTAGTGCGAGTTCCACACACCATAGGATAAATGAGGTGGGTACAGGATCATTATCTGTTCGAGTAAGGAGTGTTTCTTCTATGGTGTCAACTGAGGCTTGTTGGGGGATGTTGGTATATAAGGAGACAACATCTAAACCCATGAGTAGATCGGTCGTAGGGTCAAAAGGCAGATATTCATAGCTGTTTATAACGTCTCTGGAATCTTTGAGGTAGGATTGCATTTTTTGTACAAATAATTTCAAGTAATGGTCAGCAAAAATTGAAAGTGGTTCAAGGACAGAGTCGATACCCGCTACAATGGGTCGTCCTGGTGGGTTATGAAGGGTTTTGTGTACCTTGGGAAGGGTGTAAAACGTAGCGATGCTCGGTTTTTTGTTGACAAAGTCTGCTTCTTGTTTTGAAATCCATTCACGATCTTTAGCCTTGCCCACTTTATCAGCTATCAGTCGTAAAAGTTCTGGTGTTGAGTCTTGTGTGAGCGGGTGGTAGTATGAGGTATTGCTCAGTTGTCTCTCGCATTCATCAATGTAGTCGGTCCGGTTCAGGATAACGATTCCTCCCCCTTTAGCCGCCTTTTTTATGATGATCATGGGATTGTTGGACAATGAATCGAGGGCTTTTCGTTCCGAATTGGATAGATTGTGAAATGCTCTCTGGTGGTTCTTTTCCATAGCAGTAATATCCGAAATGACTTTGCTTTCAAACACGAGAGATTCCGGGGAGAAAATTGAATTCAAAAAGTTGATGAGAAAAATCCACCTTAAGGAATTCTTCACTCCCCTCAATAATACCATCAATGAAGGACCTCTTAACTGTACAGGTCTACGCAACCCATCTACATTTTATCCTCCTTCTCAGAGTTTCTTATGTAGGATCCCTGGTCTCTTCTGCACCCAGCAAGGGCGACGCATTCCTGGGAAGCGTCCAAGCGTGAGCGGCCTTCCAGGACCTACTACCTGCGCAGGGTCTGAGGCTCTACGTGCTAACGGCCACACGGCTGAGGGGGGGGGGTCGGAGGATCCTCCTGGTCCCTCAGCTCAGGTGCCGCAAGGCTCTGGTACCAGGGATTTCCCTGAGGGGCTTGGCTCTAACACTGGGCGTAAACACGAGGGGGTGCCTAGAACTATGGACAACATGGCTGAGGAGACTGGTACCAATACGACAATTGACAAGCAGCAAGCATGTGGCGCGGTACCAGACAAAATGGCCTCCCGGCCAGACAAGATGGCAGTGCATCTGGAACCTCTCCATTCTAGTGCGCAGGCATCGCAACGCCCCCCAAGGTGTGGGATTGGACTACACCGGTCACTTGGTCCACCGCATACCAAACTGTTTCCACGCAGTGGCGGTTCTCAGACCCCAGCTTCCTTAGACAGGGGGCGATTTAGAACGCAACAACCGGCGCAAGTCCAGGGACTGGCACCCATGCACGTACAATCCTCTCGCCAACATGCGAGGACAGGTTCTTTGAGAAGTTCCTCACGCTCATATTTTGGGGTGTCATCCAAGACATGCTCCCTCCGGCACCCAGTCAACTGCCTGCAGGTGTTAACCCACTGATTCCACCGCAGGTCCAGTTTTCTGTGATACCCCAGGCACAGATCGTCACGGCGGCTCCACCGCCGGTGCAGCCCCAGGCGCAGCTTCCGGCACTGCCCGTAGCCCCGACACATCTACCCGCAGAACCCCCCAGCACTCCCACCAGCAGGCCCTGACCCACAGGACACAGTTGGGGACATGCACGAAGAGGAAGAACAAGAAACCACCTCTTCAGCTAGGACTTGCCATGAAAGACTGGCGAGTGTGGCAGAATACTTGGCGATCCTGCTCTGCAAGCTGAGCAACCAGAGGCGGGGAGGGGAGGGCTCTTGGCTGAGGTTCAACCACGGAAACGGGCATCCAGTTGAAGAAAGATGTTGTCATTGGCTAAGAAGGGCTGGGTAAAACCACACACTATGCAGCAAAAAATAAGCGCCTGGGTTCAAATATTGACAGGCAGAGGGGTACTCACTCCTGCTGTCGGTGCACCTGCAACCTCACTCTTCGGTTATAGCAGCGACCTCTATGTATGCTAAGCCACAATCCTCCACGGCTACACCTACTTCAGCCCTCCTAGGCAAGGAAAAAAATCTCCTAGAGGTCTATGGCAAAAAGATATACTCTAATGCTATGCGACACTTGGGGCAGGCTAATACGGACGCCATGCTAGCCGCGGTAAACCAAAAGCTATGGTGGAAGATTGCAGAGTTCCTTCCGTAGCTTCTGGCCCACAGTCAGGCGAGATTCAAGGCATTCCTGGCAGAGGCTACAATAGTAGCCCAGGACATCATGGAGTCTACAGTGGCACATAGACACCGCAGGCAGGGCTATTTGTGTTGCCACCAACATGAGGACAACTTAATTTAGGGCAACTAAGTTTATCCTTGACATGCAGGAACGCATTCTTGGCCTGCCATTCGAGGGAGGGGGAACTTGTTTCATTCAACTAGAGACAAGGAGCTTCATTAAAAGTAATACAGCTCCCAAACAGCTAGGTCCCTATCAATCTTAACTAAGTCAGCGCCCAAGACCTATAGCCGAAGTCACCCACGCTCGGACAGAGGTCGTACCTTTGGTGGCTTCCGGGGCTTTCAGGAGTGCCGTTCGAGGTCGTCTAGCCAGCACTGACACAAGAAGCACAAACCGTTGCACAAGGGGTTCTTCCAGTCCCCCTCCCATGCACCAGCCTCGGAAGGAAAACAGTGACAATGCCATCCAGATCCACAGTTCTCCGGTGGGCGGCAGGCTTGCCCCTCACATTAATTCCTGGAGGGCATTCATTCACATTGCGTACCCATGAATTCTCTGTGGTTTCCTCGGTCTTCTGCCTGCCGATGCCTCCATTTCCTCTCTCCTGTTCCCCTCCACCCAACCCCCCCCTCCCATCCCGCATTCCCACAGATTGGGACGGCAACTCTTCTGGCGAAGATACGCTCGCTCATGGCTAGTCAGGCTGTGTGGAGGAGGTTCCACCCTCGTGAGGCATGGGCTTCTATTCCTGTGTCTTTGCAATACAGAAAAAGAACCAGGCTGGCCTGAGAGTTGTACTAGACCTTTTATCCTTGAACCTTTCCCTAACCCTTCAAAGGTTCAAGATGGTTACGCCAGCACCGTTGGGCAGAATCCTGTGCATTACCCTTAGGGACCACTGCACAAGATTAAGACTACAAGTGGTAGTACAGTTTCACCTTTGGTACAAGCCTGTACTACACAGAAAAAGTGGTAGCAGTGGCTGAGCAGCCAGGCTTATCTCAAGAGCAAATGAGCAGTAGTAGAGATTAGACAAAGGACTAAAATTACTGTGACTCAAGCAAACACTGACTCAAGGTTTCTGGTTAAAATGTAAAAGTACATTTATTTTTAGACCATCTGTTCACAAAACACTTCACTTCTATCAAATTAAAACCACACTTCAAATACACTACACACAACCAATTCCCCTCGTGCAGAACAATTTAAGGTAAGTACCTTTAGACTTGACAGACCAATGTTGTGAAACAAAGTAGTTACCGTGGGTTATTACGCAATCACTTTTTGACAGTAATGACAGTTCGGTCTTACGAAAGAAAGGCGTACCCGCAAGAAGAAATGTTACCGTAGTCAAACACACTTAGCACATGAAGTAACACGAGAGTTGGGGATAAAAATCATAGGCAATACCTTTTGTCAAGGCAGATAGAATCAAGAGACACTTTCTAGAAGTAGATAAGTCAATAGGCCTGCGCCAGTATCAAATGGGACAGGGCCCTGTTGTCGAGGATCACAAGGTTAGAACAGTTCACGATTCGAGATTTCCAGGTGTACTTGGATATTGTCAAAAGGGAAGCAAGAGTTATAAGAGGAAAGGAAGATGAGGGCAAGCCTTGCGTGAGGAGAAATTCCTCAAAGCTGGACACAGTTCCTTATTCGTATGAAGAAAAGCTGGTGCTATGGCAGTTGTTCCTGGTAGTCCCTGCAAACTCACAGTTCCTGAAGCTTCAGTTGTGGAGACAAGGACGGACGTCTGGAGCGATCTGCACTAACCAGGGATGAAGCCAGCAGCAGAAAAGCAACAGTGAATAAAAGGTGCGCTCCTTGAAAACAGGATAGGCTCTTCAGATGGCTCTCCGGACCACTACAGCTGTGTGCAGCGATTTCGACCAAGAAGAGGATCCTCTGGCTGTGGAAGGGGAGCTGGTTGATCCCACCAGGCTCAAGTGAAGAAGACTCCGGACTGGATCTTCTCTTGTCGTTGAAGGGTAGATAGCTCAGGACTGCAGCAGGGCTTCACCAGGACTCGGGAGTTGCAGCAGCCGTCTTCTCCTCCGCCTCTCTTCGGTTCTTTGCAGTTCCAATAGCGACTCTGACTTCCAGCCCAAGAGTCCTGCCTTTTATGCCAAAATCCCCCATTCACACAGCCTGGCTGTCAATCACTCAGCAGGGGTTTGTCCGGCCTGGACAGCCACCTCAGACATTCGACCCAAAGTGCGACTTGGGTCTCCAAGGAGACCCTGTGCAGGGGGTGACTAAACCCCTCCCTCGCATTCATCCCACCTAGACACCCAGACGCCAAAGGAGGGCTTCTGGACTGAGGCCTGCCAAAGGTCAGCGAACAAAGGAGGCAAACCTGGTTTGCCGCGCAAAGTAAAAGACCAGCAGGATTTAACAAAAGAAAATGGCGATAAAACCCAACCGGAGCCAAAATAAAAAGTATTTGGTCAAGCGGGTTTAAGTTCAAAGCTAATGTAATAGCTTAAAACAGTACCACATTTATATAGTATAATCGCGGTAGAAAAGTCAGGGTAGATGCCACTGCCACCAGCCAAGTCTTAGTGTTAAGAGAGCAAAATAAAGCTCAGAGAGGCACAGACAAAAGGGGATAGGAACCAACACTTTCCAATACTCCATGTAAGATGGGATGTACTGGGTCTGTAGTTTAAAGTGACTATATAAAGTTAATGGCAACTTTGTTTCTGGGGGACAGTAGTCAGCCCCAGAAAAATGGAGCCAGTGGGAAGTCTCAAAGACAACCCTGTGTCACTGCACTGAAGGTGCTGTGTAACACACAAAAAGTGGGGCTCATGGAGTGGTGTAGCTCCAGAGCCCAAGATCACACAGGAGAAATACACATGGCAAAACACATGTAAGAGTGAGGAAAAGGCTCACACTCTTACCAGGTGGAAAAAATAAACCCCTGAAATCCAACAAAGCTGCTGAGGGGCTCACTAGGTGAGGGAAATTAGCCATAAATGAGAATTCTCCCTAACAAGCACTCATTGTGGAGACACTGTGTGGAGGAGACTAAATGTGCTCCCTGGATCCGAAAGATGCTTACCTGCACGTCTCGATTTGGAAGCCCCATCCTTCCTTCCTCTGGTTCAGGATCATGGGCTTTCATTTCCAATACAAAGTCCTCCCATTTGGCCTGAATTTGGCCCGAAGGTCTTTACAGGGTTAATGAATACTGTAGCAGCCCTGCTCAGGGCGGAGGCCGACACCTTTATCCATACCTCAGTGACTGGCTCGTCCGAGCGAAGTTGCCCGAGGGAGTCCAGCGCACAGCTGCCACACTTATGCACATGCTATATGATTTGGGGTTCTCGATCAACCTCAAGAAGTCGCAGTTACTTCCCTGGCAGTCCTTTAACATTCCTGGGGCTAATTTGAGGTTGGAGAGGATCTTCCCCTCGGAGAACAAGATCACGCAATCAAGAAGGCCACAGGGCATTTTCTCAGCAGACCAGTAACCTCGGCATGGTGGTACCAGCACCTGCTCGGAATAATGGCGGCTTGTCTCTTGGCGGGCCACACACAAGACTCAAAATGAGGCTGTAGCTACATACTCCTAGGTCCCGTCCCTTTTCCTCCATACTGCATGGGGTGTCCCTCGCTAGTGATGGGAGACTAAACCTTTTTTCACCAGAAAAAACATCTTGTTCCCCTTTAAATATAGAGGCGCGCAGGGGCGTGGCCGGATGTATGCCATCCCCTGACTCCATCCACTGGCGCCACTCCCCAGTCCTCTTTTCAGCCTCGACGATAGCAGACCGCTTTCACCAGCGCTCCTGGGTTTGGCTTCGGCCTTGTAATTCCACACGCTCTTCCCCGGATATTGTCTTTTTGTCTTTAATCAGGTACTCTGTCCTCTGGCCCCACGCTCCTCCCCGGCGCATGTAGACGTCATTGGGCTTTAGCAGGTGTCCAACCTGCGAAGGACTCTACCCTATGTCCGACCACCCACGCTCTTTGCCTCCACTGCCTTGGCACCGATCACTGCTGGGAGGGTTGTACCGTGTGTGACGCACTCGCACCGCAAGCTCTGAAGAACAGGTTAGCTCGGTGGAGAGAGGTCTTCGAACTACCACTTCCAGAGGAGTTGGAGAACTTCGTCAGACACAAGTCAAGGCCCATGCTAGGGCCACTCTCTTCACACGTACCCCGCAAAGGCGACTCCTTTCCCAGGAAACGTCCAAGCAGGAGGGACAGTTAAGGTTCCAGCACGGGCACTGAGGCTGTTTCAGCTACCGGCCTCCAGGCCAAAGGGTCGCTAGATCCTGCCGGTAATGTTGCAGAGGGACCGCAAGGTTCTTTTACTGAGTGTGCACCCAAGGGGCTATGCCCTACTACCGGACAAATGTCCGAGGGGACGCCTGTATACAGCACTACCAGCGACACAGCCGAGGGCACTACGCCTACCAGGCCGCGTCCTGTGGTGCAGGGTAGGCCTCAACCTCCACCGCCAAGAGTCTAGGAGGAGGCTGGGCCCAGCACGGCAACCCACCACGGCACGTGGCATGCAGCCCGACAAAATAGCTGCTGCTCCAGACAAGATGACTGCTCGTCCAACACCACCTCCTTTCGGGGAGCGGGTCAGAGAACGAGTTTCAAGGTGGTACTGGTCTTTACCAGGAACGTGGCCTACAGCATATCCTTCAGCGTCGCAGGGCAGATGCACCCTGCAAGCAGCAAGGCAGAATACGTCCAGGCCTAAGCAACCTCATGGCACTGCTCTTACTCCCGTGCCGCCTAGCTCCATCCCTACCAGGACCTAGTCTGGTGGAGCACGGACTAAAACTTGCAGATGGGCAGGCCCTTCAGGCAACCAGCACGCAGGTTACCATCAGCACAGACTCGTCCTTGGATGGATGGGAAGCTACTCTGGACAGCCACAGTGTACATGGAGTTTGGTCTCTTCAGGAACGGGAGGCCCACATCGATTGACTCGAGTTGAGGGCCATCTGGGTTGCTCTCAAAGCCTTCCTTCCGATGATCAGTGGCAAGATGAACCTCATTCAAACGGACAAATCCACCAACTGTATTACATCAACAAGCAGGGTGGCACCGGGTCTCCTCCTCTGTGCGCGGTGGTCAGTCATAATTTCGAGAAAAAAATATAAAATTCTTTATTTTTTTATTTATATATTTTTTGGGGGGGTTCGCGATTTAAAAAAAGGTATTAAAAAAAGGGGCGGTTAAGGTGAGCCCCCCCTTTTTGAATAAAAAACATAGGGAAAAAATGTGATTTATTTTTTATTTATTTTATTTTTTTTCTTTTCGGTATTTTTTCGAAATTATGACTTTCGACATTTTGGTATTCGAAATTACCACTATAAACCTCTGTGCACATTGGCAGTTGGCATTTCGGAGTGGAATCAGGAGAACATGCACCTGAGGGCAATCAACCTCCCGGGGAGTCCAACCTGAAGGCAAACAGGCTCAGCAAACTGGGGATGGACAACTACGAATGGCAGTTGAACGAACAAGTCCTTTGGGGGATCTTCGACAAATGGGGTCATCCTCAGGTGGATCTCTTTGCCACTATGTCCAACAGGAGGTGCCCCAGTTTGCGTCCTTGTAGGGACAGGGCTGTGGCTATCTGGGCGACGCAATGCAGATACAATGGGACAAAATGAAAGCGTATGCCTTCCCTCCCACTCCCCTGGTGCACAGGGTAATCTGCAAGCTTGATGCGACTGGTAATCGTATCGTTCCTACGTCGTCTACTATTAAGGCCACCAACACCTTAGCCATTCTCTCAAGGTACAACAGAGAGCTTTGGTATAAGTTGGGGCTCAACTTCCTCTTGGAAGACGAGGAGGGGGGGGCACTGGCTTTGTTCCATGAAGGGGAGGTGGCCTCCGAACATGCCATTGCAGTTGCCTTGGATATCGCTGACCCAGGTTTTCGTCAGATGGACAATGGAGTGGCCCTCCGCCACCAGGATTAGCTCAGAGCCACTAACTTCAGCACAGATGTGCAAACAAAGGTGGTGGACAGCTGTTTTAATGGCGACAACTTTTACGGAAAGGCAGTTGACGACACCCTTCAAGCCATAAAAACGGACACAGACAGCATATTATTTGGGCACTCAGAGGGGGAAATGTCTTCGTGCCTCTAAAGGGAAAGTCTTAGTCCTTCAAAAGATTCACCTCACCTTATCGCCAGCCCTCCCTTTCAACCACCCAGGAGTTATATATGAGATGTTCCAAGGCCTAGGGAAGTGGCAACCAGCAGAGTCGCCCTCTGTCCATGACACAAATGCCAAAGCATGCCTGAACCGGCCCAGGGCCCGCGCCCCCACTTATGTACCCAGTGCAAGGCCGTTTATCACAACTTGTCGACCAGTGGCGCAATATCTCCACAGACAAATGTATGCTGGATATCCTTCAACAGGGTCACTCTGCAATTCCGGGACACATACCCTCATATTTCTCTTGTCCAAAGACTTACAACACGTAGCACAGCTACTAAAGGAGTTTCAGGCCATGCTAGACGAATGGGCCACAGAACCTGTCCCTCAGAGGCTCTGGGGTGTACTGCAGATACTTTCTAGTATTAAGAAGTCAGGATGGTGGAAACACATTCTAGACTTGCAACGCCTCAAGTTCCTCAAATCCCAAAAGTTCAGGATGGTCGCGTTGCAGCACATGCTCGACCAACTGGAGGAAGGGGATTTGCTGGCAGCCCTAGGCTTGGAAGATGCTTACTTTCACATCCCCATTCATTGCAACCCCAGAGGGTCCTGCTTTTTGCCATTCAGGGAAGCCATTGCCAGTTAAAGGCCATGCCATTCAGCCTGAAATCGGCACAAGGGTGTTCACCAAGGGAGCTCACATCTATCCTTACCTAGACGATTGGCTAATCCGATCCCGCTCTCACACAATGGCAGTCCAGCACACTGCAAAGACCATCCAGGCCCTAACTTCTCTCGGATTCTCGATAAATGATCAGAAATCCTGCGTATCGCCATCTCAGAACGCGCTATACTCCTACGTCCCGTCCTCTTGCCTCCCTACTGTATGGACATCCCTCGCTAGGGGCAGGAGACGGTACCCTTTTCACCAGAAAAATCATCTTCCCCTTTGAATTCAGATGCGCACGGGCGCAGCCCTGGAAGCATGCACTCCCCTGACTCAGCCCACCGGCGCCAGTCCTCTTTTCTGCGTCGACAGGAACGGACCGCTTTCACCAGCGCTCCTGGGTTAGGCCTCTGGCCTAGTAATTACACACACTCTTCCCAGGAGAAGTATTCTCGTCTTTTTTCTTTTCAATTATTAGGTGCTGCTTTGTCCTCTGGCGCCACGCTCCTCCCTGTCGCATGTCAGCAGGTGTCCAGCCTGCGAGGGTCCCTTCCGGACGCCTTCTGCCTCTGGGGCCTTGTCCCAGACCACGGCTGTAACGGCTGCACCGCCTGCAACACCTTGGCGCGCGCTCAAGAACAGACTAGCCAGGTGGCAGGAGCTCTTTGGAAGAGGACCTCAAGCATTAGTGAAGCAGAAGACCAGAGCCAAGGTAGGTGCCCTGTTCTCCTCTGCACTGTAACTGTGACTCCTTCCCAAGGAACCGCCCAAGCAGGAGGAACCCATCAGGTCCTAAGACCAGGAACAACACAGAGGCTGCTCCAGCAACCGGCCACCAGGACGAGGGGGGTCACAAGATCCCACCGGTGCTACCGCTGAGGGGCCACAAGGCTCCGTTACTGGGTTCCAACCCAAGGGGCTATGCCCTAAAACTAACCCCATGTCTGAGGGGGCTCCTGCATGCAGCACTACCGGCACCACAACCGAGGGCACTCAGTCTTCCAGGCCCGACCTGAGCTGAAGGGTAGGCCTCAACCACCCACCCCCTCAGCGTACTGGTGGAAGCCGGTCCCAGCTCACCAAGTTCCACGACGTAGGCACGTGGCACGGAGCAAAACAAAATGGTGCCGTGTGCTGGCAGTGCGTTCTGTGGAGTCTTGGGAGTAGGCTGTGCTTTCTAACTGCTCCTGAGGAATGTGACTGAATGGACTTGTGAACCGTACTCTTTCTAATTTAAGCAATTTACAAGGAATTACCAACAAATACACAGCGCATGCGCGGAATGCTGCACAGTGTGCTGGCAGTGTGTTTGGCGAGAGGTAAGACTTGTTTTGTGCCCCGTCAGCTATTTCTGCCTCTCATTGCAGCACTGTGCTGCTTGTATCCTTGCCAGTATATGTGTGGATTTGCTTACTTTTCCGAACGGGTGACTACAGAATGTATTCTTTGAGCCTGGAGGAGTGAGTATTCTTCCCTATATCGTAGGATCTACAATACCTTGTTTATACGAGGTGCTGATCCCCAGATTTGACATTGCGTACGAGTGTTGATTCACTGCTTACGCTACCGGCCTGTGATCAACGGTCTTACTGAGTGAGTCCGTACCAACTTATTCGTAAGGTACGTGCTGAGTATTTGTTGTAGACTCCTTGGACGAGTAAGTGAAGCCCCATATCCCACCTGCTGCGACTGTGGAGCTTGCTCTTTGAGAAGCTGGTGTGTGCGTGTGCTTCCTGATTCATCTTGCTGCACTGAAAATCTGTTTCCCAAGGGGTGTGAATATGAAGTTAACAAGTAATCTAAAAGTGACCAAGAAAAATGGAAATCAAAACAGGAACAACAAGACTGATGAAGCAAGCACTCAAACTGTGACTAGTTAAGAGAATAAAATCACAGACTTTTTTCCGAGTCAGCCGGTGATAGCTGAAATATATGAGGAGCCAGAAGTAGTGTTGTGGTCAGTGAGGTTGTATCGATATCACTTGAATTTGATAATAACTCCCTGCTCAATATATGCTACAGTCTTGGAGGGCAATTAGCCAATTTAGAG
Source organism: Ambystoma mexicanum (assembly GCF_040938575.1). Classification (NCBI taxonomy): domain Eukaryota; kingdom Metazoa; phylum Chordata; class Amphibia; order Caudata; family Ambystomatidae; genus Ambystoma; species Ambystoma mexicanum. Next base: position 866,417,238 of record NC_090926.1, read on the forward strand.
ACCAATGCTCAATCTGGGGGGCCCTTGGGGTCTGCTGAAGTGCCAAAGGAGGACGTAATGCCTAATGTCTCGGTTAACGGCCCTGTAACTCATAGGGCCCCCCCGTTACAGACAGATTGTCGTGCTCTCCACGGCTTACTGGCATGGGGGACAGCTCAAATGGGCCTTGTTTGGAAGATAAGGAGCAATCCATTTCACAGGACAGCAGTGTAAATCCGAATTGTACTTGCAACTCCAAATGTAAGGACTTTGAAGCCCATCACATGTTCACAAGCTTTGCTCTAAATATTCTATTGAAGCTCTGCCATAATATGCTGCGTCTGATAGAAAAAAAATACTACTGTGCTACACAATACCATCAAGAATAAAGTTGGTTCTGATTTTTGTCAATCGCTTAGAATCACATGCTGTGCATAGTCCGACATCCAGTGGTTACCGCAGAGTATTGCATCTTGTCTTTTGAGAATCGAAAGGGGACGTCAACATAGGCGTGTATTGTACCCAAGATCCCTCACGCGTCGAGGTCCCTCAGATTGTTTTTTTCCACCCAGATAACTGGTCGCCCTTATGCGGAGTTCGTAAAGATCATTGCTATTGTCCAACGATCTTTGGTCGAATTATTCTGTAGAAATATTCAACATCACCCTTCCGTCCCTTGTCTCGACAGCTGTTCCAGTTTCCGCCAAAGACCTGCAAGATTCGACGAAAGGTGATCCTGTCGGCCTTGCCGACCACGTGGCCGGGCCTTTCGCCGGCCTATACAGTAGGGAGAGTGGGGTCGGGTGGACATTTCTTTTCAAACTGAAAATGCCTTTCCTTTTCTTCCCTCAATGCCGGGACTTCTCCCACCGCCACCGAATGTGACGACTGCGAGAGTGACTATCAAGACCTTTTGACGGAACGCTCGCATTCCGTATCATCTGTCCCCGGCCCCGATAAGCACGGCGTAAGCCCTGCCATGGGGATGTCGCACGCCGGCGACAAAGACAGATACGTCCATGACACTAAGCGCACAACCCTTAGCCTTACCTCGACTACGTAAAAAAAAAAAAAGACTTCGGTGCCAACGGGTGGGCCGGTACTTCCGGTGATACCCGGCGACCGGCAGCCCTCCCCGCAACCGCATGCACACCTAGCGACTAGGCAATCGAAGACAAAGGGCGCTACCCACAAAACACATAGTTCAGTCGAAACGCATCACAGGAAAGCGTACTCCGATGACAATCATAAGCCATGATGCCGCCGAAACAGACTCCCTTACAACCGTCAGATGTACCTACGTGCCTCCTGACTGGTGAGGACGTCGAGGTCAGCCTGGAAAGGATTGTGGCAGCCGATTCCCATAAACAGCAGGCTAGGGACTCCCAGAGTCTCTGAAAGACCCAAAGATCCGCCGAGATCTAAGGATAGTGTTCAGAAGTCGAGGGAAGGCCACAGGTATACCCCACCTTCATCGGTCCCGCCAGAGGACTTCTCTGAGGGAGAGAAAGGACTTTCTTCGACGATATGGCACAGAATTCTACGTATTTTGACGGAAGAGGGTGCTGGGGACACTTTTTCAACGTAAGACTGAGAGAGACACCTTTCACCCCTAGACCATTCTAGATCGTCAGTCTGGGCTAGGGAAAAGTTTGAGGACTTCATGGAGAGGCTGGACAAGTTTGTTTCACGTGCAGAACAACCTACACCAAGAAGGCCAAGGGAGGAAAGCCCTGCTAACCCTAGATCTAAATTTCCAAGGCTTTTTGACCCCTCTTTAGAAGCGGACATATATAATTATGACCTTACTGAAGAAAACATTCTACCAGTTAAGGTACTGTAGAATTATTTTTATAACGAGGAGTAACATGAGCCCATTGAGGATGATCCTATTGAAGGCTGGGGGAGGAACCAGATGTGGGTGACCCTCAACCATGGCAGGCCCCAGAGCCACAAGACCCAGGTATTCTGGCCTTGGACTCTCCTCAGATCACCCCTACAAGAAATCCTTTTCATTTTGATGATCAACTAACATTTAATGTAATGCTACCCAAAGCAGCTGATCCCTTTAAAATTGCCACTGAAGAGGCAGCACCTGAACCCGACTTCATTGAGGATGTACTCAAAGAGAAGCCGCCAACTTGCCAAGCCATCCCTCTACTCAATTCGATAAAAAAACACCTTGCTCCATCTTTGTCTACACCGGCTCTTACGAGAGGTGTAAACCCAAGAATTGAAAAACTCTTCCGCCCCTCTCCATCAGACCCTCTGTATATTAGCGGTCATTCCACCCCAGATTCTTTGGTAGTCACTACCACAAGGAAAAGAGCAGGGGTTCCTTTATAAACAGGCGAGGCTCCCCCTGACAAAGAAGGGAGAACACTTTATGCCCTGGGTAAGAGGGTTACCACAGCGGCAGCGTACTCCACGCTTATCGCCAATAACACTACTTTATCGGCCAGATGTGCAATGGCCTTTAATACAAGAAGGCCTACAAGAGGCTTCAAAACCTCTACGGACCCGCCTACTTACCACAGTCTCTGAAGGTAGGCAAGTTAACTAAATTATTTTAAAGAACACTTTGGATTCTGCCGAGACAGCCAGCCGAGCCCTCGCTAAGGGCATTCTCCTCAAGACACGCGTGGCTTCGTAATTCAGGGTTTAAACCTGAAACGCAGGCGTCTCTTATAAACCTGTGGCGGAATCCAACTTATTTGGAAAGGCGGTCGATGAGGCCTTGGAGACTGCAAAAAAAGAACATGAAACCCTAAAGAGTTTTGGACCACATTACTCGGCGACCTTCCACAAGGCGAGGATTTGGAAACAGGTTTTTTCGTGGCCAACGCTCCACTCGCCAACAATACCCTTCAGGAAACAACTGGAGCTCTCCACAGGGAACCAATAGTTACAATACCCCGTACCACCAAAGGGGACAGCGGCGTGGTAAGGGAAGAGGCAGGAACCCGACCCCCAGAGGTTCTTGTGGCCTCAGGCTACAAATGACTCGAAGCTTCGGGTCCCCTCCCACGCCTCTCTGGTAGGGGGCCTGCTGCCATTCCTGAAAGCGTGGGAGGGAATAACCACGGACCAGTGGGTGCTAAAAACCATAGCCCACGGTTACTGTGTAGAGTTCAACCAATCCCCAAAATACAGACCTCCACGTCAACGAAGACTAACACCAGAACATCTTTACATACTACTTCAAGAAGTCGAGAAACTGGAACAAAAAGAAGCCATAGAGATAATACCTCTCACAGGTAAAGGAGGGTATTTATTCAGTGTACTTCCTTGTACCCAAAAAGGATCTAACCATGCGTCCTGTTCTAGATCTGCGCCCAGCGAACAAGTTTGTAAAACCACAGAAATTTCCCATGGTCACCCTGCAGGAAGTAATTCCTCTGCTCACACAGGGGGATTACTTGGCAACGCTGGATATGAAAGATGCATACTTTCATATTTCGATGTTTCCAGCGCACAGAAAATATGATAGAAAACAAACATTATCAGTTCAAGGTACTACCCTTCGGCATAGCATCTGCGCCAAGGGTATGTACGAAGGTACTAGAAGTAGCGGCAGCACACCTGCGCAGGCAGTCCATTCCAGTTTATCCCTACCTAGACGACTGGCTCATAACAGGGGACTCCTACGAAACATGTCTGTCAAAGACCCAAAAGCCTGGGTTTCTCCATCAACGACAAGAAATCCAGCTTAGACCCCAGTCAAGTCAAACAATTCCTAGGGGCTCTAATTCGAACAAAGGACGCCCTTGTCTTCCCCTCCAACGAGAGGGTTCAAAACATGCTGTTTCAAATCCCTCACTATTTAGCCAGTCGAGAGGTAACAGTACGCAAGGCTATGCGTCTGCTGGGAATGATGGCGTTGTGTATCTACTTAGTTCCTCATGCGCGCCTGCGCCCAATGCAAGAGTGGCTAAGCAACCAGTGGTGTCAGGCCAATGGACAGTGGGTCTTTTTAGTAGTGGTATCGCCGGCCCTAGTTCTCTAGCTGCGGTGGTGGTCGAGGGAAAACCTCTAGAAAGGCAAATCCTTCACCACCACCGCAGTGGAAGCCACTCTAACTACGGACTCCTCCCTTACAGGGTGGGGAGCCCACCTGCTCCAGCAGATAGCAAGCAGAGTGTGGTCACCAGACATAGCGTCCAACCACATAAACCTGCTGGCAGTGTTCAAAGCACTGAAAGCGTTTGAAACACAACTACAGGGAAAGACTATACTAATCCTCCCAGAATGGACCACGCCCATGTACTATCTGAACAAACAGGGAGGCATTCATTCTCCAGGGCTGTCCAAACTGTCCCAGAACATTTGGAAGTGGGCTCTCAAACGCAACATGTTCCTGTTATCACAACGTGTTCCAGGGGAACTCAATCTTCTGGCAGACGTACTCAGCAGAGACTTTCTGTTGCCCAGGTAGTACGAATGGCGATTACACAGACATCATCGCCAATTTTTTCGCGCAATGGGGTTTTCCAGAGATCGATCTGTTCGTGACCGTGGAAAACGCCCAATGCCAAGATTCCACCTCCAGGTACCCTCAGAACCGATCCAAGGGGAACGGACTCTGGATAAAATGGTCAGGGAAATTTGTCTATGCTTTATTCCCCCCCCCCCCCCCCCCCGACTCCCCTTCTCAACAAGAACCAGTCACAATGATATTGGTGGCCCCCATGTGGGCCCGCCAACCCTGGTTCGCTCATCTGATGGAGATGTCCCGATCTCCTCCAGTCAAACTGCCTTGCCCGTACAACATGTCGCAAGACAAAGGGGAAACGCTTCACCCATGCCCGCAGACATTGAACTTAGCGGCCTGGCTCCTGAGGTCATAGTATTCGGACACCTACAGCTCCCCCAAAGATGTATGGACATCCTCAGGTAGGCAAGGAAACCTAACACCTAGATATTGCTATTCTAGTAAATGGAAACGGTTTGTCACATGGTGTAACTCAGAGCATCAACCCTATTGACTGCTCTCCCACTCACATTGTCCTATACCTAACTCACTTACTTGACTCAGGCCTAGTCTTCAACTCAATAAAGGTGCACCTAGCTGCACTTTCAGCATATACAACATCACAACAGAAAGTGTCATGGTGGAAGATACCAGTGATTAAGGCTTTCATGGAAGGAGTAAAAAGAATTCACCCACCCATTTCTAACCCGGCTCCCGGATGGGACCTAAATGTGGTATTGACTAGGCTTATGGGAGCTCCTTTCGAGCCCATGCACAAAGCAAGTCTTAAGAACCTCACCCTCAAGACTGCTTTTTTAATAGCCATCACCTCCATTAGAAGGGTAAGTGAACTGCAGGCTCTCTATTCTAGATCCCTTCGTAACAGTTCACAAAGACAAGGTGGTTTTGCGCATTCACCCTAGGTTTTTGCCTAAATTAATTTCCAAGTTCCATGTGAACCAGTCAATAGAGCTACCAATGTTCTTTCAAAATCCCTCAGGCCTGGGAGAAAGAACCCTGCACACACTGGATGTACGCAGAGCTGTCGTGTTCTAAATGGAAAGAACTCGTCCACTAAGGAAGACTAATCAGTTTTTCGTGTCAGTGGCCCCAGGAAAAGGAGATGCAGTCTCCAAATCCACTATTTCTAGATGGATTGTTAATTGCATTACACTCTGCTACCAACTTGCGAAGAGAGAACTGGCCTTCAAGCCTAGAGCACATTCCAGTCGAGGCACTGGGGCGTCCATAGCATTCATTGCAAATGTTCCCCTTGAGTCCATTTACAAAGCGGCAACTTGGAGTTCTGTACACACCTTTACAAAACACTATTGCCTAGACACTCATTCTAGGTCTGATTCTCAGGTGGGACAGGCAGTACTAAGACATCTTTTCACTACTGTTCCTTCTCACAACCCACCTCCAACTCCGGGTACTGCTCGCTAGTCTATGCACAGCATGTGATTCTAAGCAGACTAACAAACATCAGAAGACATGCATTACTTACCGTAAAAGCATTTCTGATGGTTGTATCTGCTTAGATTCACATGTGCCCACCCTTCCTCCCCGCTCGGATGGAAGGAACATAGACGTCTTACTACTTTCTCTTTCTTTTCTGTACTCGCTCGCGATAGTCATAAGGCTCCCTCTTGGCAGACAAAATGCAATCGGAGGGACCTCGAGGCGTGAGGGATCTTGGGTACGGTACTCTACACGTCACGTAGGGATAGTGTTACAGGCACGGCCTTGTCGACGTCCCCTTAGAGGTAGAGATATTGGCAGGGGGTGGAACAAATGAAAATGAGCAGTGTCACATGTCAAAAAGAGAGAAACAGAGACTCGAGAAGCTGTCTCTTGAGCATAAGACTAAACCGATGGTGGAGGAGGTGGTAGATCTTGAGTGCTCCTCCAACTAAGTCCCCTAAACAAAATCTCTCTAAGAGGGCGATAAAAAGAACCGCAAGGAAAATGAAAAGAAATGCACTAAAAACTCAGTTTTATCTACGTGGCTTCTTGATGCGCCGCTGCAAAAGAAGTGGTGTAATAAGCAAGAAATGGCACTGCAGGTCTTGGAAGAGGAGTCGAGCAGTGAGGACTCGCAGCAGATGGATACTTCAGTGGAGAATAGTGTTATGTCTGACACTCCAACTGCCCCGAGGGCGTCTAATACCAAGAGTCAAATGCCTAAACTGCACTCGAAGAATGTAAAATTTGTGTCTGACATTGGCTCCAAAAATACTGTGAATAATGTGACTGACTAAGAAAGCCTTCACAATTACAAAGCTATCTAATAGAAAAAAGAAACCCATAAATAGAAGTATGTTAATGGAAATACTGCATGGGCTTTTTCCGCTACGAATTGTGAATAGTAGTGATTTCAAATTTGTGGAGCAATGTCCAAATATGGTGACCATAGTGCACTGCTTCTCTGAAGCAGTGGTTACTTTAATTTGAAAATGTAAAGATTAAATTAATAGCCATGGCTATGATCTTGATGGTGAATGTTTGGCTAGTGAAAAGCCTAAAGAATGGGATAGCAAGAAAATGTTGAATGCTTTGCAAGCTAATATTCTGAAAACCCCGGAGAGAAGGGGGGGGGGGGTGAAATTACATAATCCCATTTGGAGTGGCTCTGCTCCTTTTTGCCGCAATAAACGGCCAAAAATGAGGTAACCTTACGATAATTTCATGGAACACTCGGGCCATAGTCATTCGTTTGGGCCTGCAGGAGCATATGCCTTACTGGTGGAGGCTGATATAATCTTTCATGGGTATGTATCCAAGAGGTTAGCAATCCCAATCTTCTGCTGGTTGAGATTCTTCTAGAAGAAGGGCAGAGAATTGTGCTTGCTAATCTATGATCCTTCAGGTGAAGGTTGTACAACTGACATTCAACTAAATCTTTATCATATGATGAGGATGGTGAGGTCATTGTTATTGTGGGAGGTGGTTTTAATGCCAATAATCTGTTCGAATATCAACATGCTAGGCACTGCGATTAAGTAATTACCATGGGCACTGGTAAAGCAGAAAGCTGGTCGAAGTTTTTTGAGGATGTGGAATTGCACATGGTAAATGGGTTTGGAATGGAAAAACCAAGTAGTGGCTCAACTTGGGCGTATGGGTCCTATACTTCGGTTCTTGATTATTTTTTTCTTAGTGAAAGTCTCCTTAGGGAGCTGACCTATTTCCACATCCAGCCAACCACTTTCAGCGATCACGCAGTGTTGTCTTGTAATCTTGATCTGAAGTTACAGACTCTGTCTGAACATGACAACATTGGTGAAGTGGTGGTGCTTGGTAGTGGAAATTGGTTAGGCTGGACTGACAGGAATTTGGCCAGGGCCAGCATGTGGTGTAAAAACCTCAGACGATTCTTTGCCAATGTTCTCGTCAGATGAAATTGTATGATGCCTATTGGGGGCAAACTATCGCCTCAGCAATAGACTGCCCACCATGTATCCCCCTTTGACAAGGCGATTGCCTTGGAAAAGAGAAAGATTTGCTGATCAGTTAAAGCTCTGGACTATCTAACTCTCTCGGCCATTCAACATAGCTTTGCTAAAAGAAAGATAAAGAACAAATACAGAAACTGGCTACAGATCTATGGAGGATCGAACACTAAAATTCTGAGCTGATTTCAGCGCAATAAAGGATTTAATCTGCTGTATTGACAGTGGAATATGGGTGAAACACATCTGAGAATTTTAAAGAAGAAACTATGGTCATAGATAAGAATCCCATTAAGAACTTTGTAATAAATCGAGAAGATGTTAGAACTATAATAACGAAATTAAAAACATCCAGAGCTCCTGGCCCTAACAGGCTGTGTAACATAATCATCAAAGAGAATGTTGATGTTTGGGTTGATCTCTTAATGTCTATTTACCTACGGCTTATAGAAACTGGGATAATCTCTAAATCCTGCAAGACCTTGATTACCATGGGCTGCAAGTGCGCTATACAAATGCGAATAAATAAAAAATAAATAAAATACCATCCCCATTTTAAAAAATGGATTGAGGACCTTGCTGGATAATTACCGTTTACTGGTGTTTACTGATGTTCGGATCAAGATATTCTGTACGCTTGTTCTTCAAAAAATAAAAGAGTGGATAGTGGAAAATTACATCCTTAACAGAGCTCAAACTGGCTTTCGCAGGGGGTGAGCTACTTCTGATAACATTCTCATGGTAAATACCCTAATTGAACAGGCCATAGACTCTTCCAGCTTGCCTCTGTACATCCTCTTTGTGGATTTAACATCTGCTTTTGACATGGTAGATGGAAGTAATCTCTGGATAAAACTGGAGTGCTTGGGTATGCCATCACATCTGCAAATGTATGTATGAGGATAATCGTACATGGGTCAGATTGAATAACACAGGTCTCGTGTCTGACTGGACTTCTGTTAATATGGGAGTTCGCCAGGGGTGCACACTGGCGCTTACGTTCTTCAATTTGTGTTTTGCTGACTTAGGCGATATCTTCATTGATAAAATTAATGTTTTTCCCAGGGTTGGTGTGGATAAAGTGGTTTGGATCAGCTATGTGGATGACGTTGTCATTTTTGACAATACATTTAGTGGCATATGTAACAGCACCAAAGCTATATGTGAATATGCGCATAAAAAATAAATCTAACCAAGACCCAGTAAATGTCCATAGGTAAAAGGAATTGTAAAAAGAATACTATACCTTGTCAGATAGGTGATGTAAAAAGAGTGGATGTATATAAATATCTTGGACACGAAGTGACTGAAGGAAAACTAGATAGTAATGTGGACCTACAGAGGAATAAAAGAACTAAGGTCTTGGCCACTATGGGTGCGGTGCTGGCTTTTTCTAAGCTAAAACCTGGTTATAGCCTTAGTGGAATCCGCACTATATATAAGCAGAAATTGTCTGCAGCCTTCCTCTACTCATTGGAAGAATCCTATGCAGATTGGTCGGTGTGGGCAGATAAAATTGATGGTCTTGTCTGGCAGAAAATATTGGGCCTTAGTAATTAAACGCTGATTGAGGCGATTAGACTTGAGTTGGGCCTAATATCACTCTCTACTATTATTAAAATAAACCGAGCAAGGTTGTATATTAAGACAAGATCGGCCAGGCCTAATAACCTGATGTCTTGCTTTCGTTCAGCACTGGAAGGTGGAATGGGGCTCGCAGTGAATAGCTTCGAAGCCACTAATGAGCAGTTCTTTGAGAGTTTTTGTGCTGGGCGCCTAAATGGAAATATGGCGAGGGTGCCCTTGTAAAATCACTAAAGAATCGTGCAGAAAAGTTTGACTGGGCCAAAAGCCACAAAAAGATCTCTGGCATGAAATCCCTTCATATCTTTGCCCAAATCCCTTTCAGTTATAAAGAATCCCAGCTGTATTTAAAACTATTTCCCTAAAAAAAAAAAAACACAACATATATTTATGAACATCCGGTCAAATCATCTGAATGTCTTAGAAATGAGAGGGGCCTGGTCTGGTCTACCCAGAAATGAGATCATGCAGAATATGTGCTGATAGAAATGGGGTAGAAGCTGCAAGGCACATTCTCACTAATTGCTCAGGGATGAGATCGGTGTATATGAGTGGTACCTCTCTGAATATGTTGAAGATATTGAATATATTAAAGGAGAGATATTCTGGTTAAGATGTGTGTCTGGGTATTGTAAGACATTAACTATAGCGATCACGCAGATCTGGAAACATGCTGACAAGCTCCTGAGAAAGTTTGAGGAAGACTTCACACTGCTGGAAGAGCTTTCAAACTAACAATGTGTAACAATTGCTGTCGAATATTTTTCTTTGAGTGCCTCCTGTTGTTCTTGGTTCTTTTCCCTTTCGTTTACTTATGTTTATTTGCCCTATGTGTTTAAACTGATGTGTCAACGGATTGAGGATTATGTGCATTTTATGATATATTTTTAACTAGTTACTTTATACCTATGGTTATAGGGAAAAGTGAATGTTATTAATTTGTTAAATTGTATTTGAAGATGATCTATGAGTTTGGAGTTTTTATGAAATATGTTAACATGTGTACAAGTTTTTTATAGCTGTATACATAAATTTAAAAAGTAACAAATACATTTTAAAAAATGGCTGCCGGGCCAGACAAAATGGCGGCGACGCCTTTTCCCTTCGGAGACCAGTCGGGGAAAAGCTTCCATGTGGGATTGGTCAATCCCTTTCACTTGGTCCACATCCTACCCATCCACTTTGCAGGGCAGGTATACTAAGCCCTATGCAGAGAGACACGGCACAGCCAGGAAACAGCAACCTCAGGGTCCGACCCCTATGCCTATACCATCAGGAATTCCTCCGGCCTGTGAAGACAGATTCTTCGAGAAGTTCCGTGCACTCATGAGATCACCACAGATGGGGACCATCCTCAGGGACGTGATCAGGGACATGCTCCCTCCTGCTCAGCCACAAGCACCCATGGCCAAACCACCCCTAGGTCCAGCTCAGCCCCCAGCTACCATGCCTACACCAGTCACGGCAGCCCTGGCTCTGCCACCTCAGCAGCCTCCGGTACTGATAATCAGCATGCAACAGCTGCCTGCAGCCAGCACTCCTCCGGTACTGATAATCAGGACACGACAGTGGACACAGACGAGGAGGAGGACCCGACACTCCATCGTCAGCCAAAGCATTTCACGAGCGGCTGGCAGGCCTGACTGCGTACCTAGGAATCCTGCAGCCACAGGTGGAACAACCGGAGGCGGGGGTACTGGCTGAAGTTCTCACGCTACGCTCTACTGCTAGAATGGGAATCCCACTTCAGAAAGAAGTTGTAGCGCTTGCCAAAAAAGGGTGGCTCAAGCCACACTCTACCGAGCCTACCAATAGGCATTACGATGCTAAATGCAGGCAAGCTGAATGGGACCCCCTCTTCTTGTCAGTGCACCCCCAACCACATTCCTCAGTGATGGCGGCAGCATCACTATACTCCAAGCCACAATCTTCTTCAGCGACTTCAGCACTCCTGGGCAAGGAGGAAAAATATCTTGGAGTTTCCGAAGGAAATGTATTCCAACGCCACTCTCCATTTCCTCTAGGCCAATGTGGATGCCAATTTGGTGGCTGTCAACCAGAAGTTATGGTGGGAGATTTGCTGATTTCCTCCCAGAGCTCCCTACCCACAGCCCAGGCTCGCTTCAAGTCTGGGCTGGCTGAGGCCAAAATCGTGGCACAAGAAGTAATCGAGTCCACAGTGGCCCACATTGACATTTCAGGTCGGGCCGTTTGCATTGCCACGGATATGAGAAGGATGGCTTGGCTAAGGGTGGCAAAATTCAACCCAGATGTGTAGGAATGCATACTAGAACTGCCTTTCGATGGGGGGACCTGTTCCATTCGACAGCGGATGAGGAACTTGATAAGAAAAAGAATAGCTCCCAGACAGCCAAATCTTTATCGATTCTCACCAAGTCCACTGCTAAGACTTGCAGCCAAACGCACCAGCGCTCAGACAAGGGTCGGTCCTTCGAAAGCTTTCAGGAGAGACTGTCCAGGCAACCGGACAGATCCCCTAGCCAGCATAGGCACAAACAGAACAAGGCGACTAGCAGGTTTTTCTAGTCCCCTCCTCAGCCCCAGCCTCCGAGGGGAAGAAATTGTGACAAGCCCATCCTGGTCCACGAGTCTCAGGTGGGAGGCAGGCATTCCCTTTACACACACCGCTGGCGGACAAGGTTCATGGACCCATGGATCCTCTCAGTAGTATCCATGCTCTTCCGGCTCCCCATTCCTCCTCCTCCTCCCCTCTGCTCCCCCAGATTGGTGCAGCAACTCTACTGGTGGAAATACACTTGCTAATAGCGAGCCAGGCAGTGGAGGAAGTCCCAGCCTCACAACCGGACACGGGCTTCTTTTCACTCATTTTGGCTATACACAAAAAGAACCAGGCGGGCCTGAGAGATGTTGGACCTTTCCACCTTGACCCTTTCCCTTCCAAAAGTTCAAGATGGTTACCCCAGCCTTCATAGCGGAGACATTGTGTGTGGAAGACTGGATGTGCTCCCTGGATCTGAAGGGTGCCTACCTACACGTCCCGATTTGGGAACCCCCATCGTTCCTTCCTGAGGTTCAGGATCATGGGTTTTCACTTTCAATACAGGCTTCTACCCTTTGGACTCAGTTTGGCCCCCAGGGTCTTTACAAAGCTAATGAACGCAGTGGCAGCCCTACTCGGAGCGCAAGGCCATCACATTTACCCATATCTTGATGACTGGCTTATCAGGGCGAGATCTCCGGAGGCGGTCCGACATACGGCATCTGCCCTCATGGATGCACTATACGACCTGGCATTTTCTATCAATCTCTAAAAGTCACAGTTGATGCCCACGCAGAGCCTCACTTTCCTTTGACTTATCTGGGACACACGCTCCGAAAGGATCTTCCCCCTCGGAGGACAAGATCATTGTCACCAAGAGGGCCACTGGGCATTTTCTCAGCAGAGCCGTGTCCTCAGCGTGGTGGTACCAACACCTGTTGGGAGTTATGGCTGCATGTCTTCTTGCAGTGCCACATACGAGACTCAAAATGTGGCGGCTGCAACTACATTTCTCAGCCTCCTGGAATCAGGAGAAGGGTTTGCCAGCAGAGCAGGTCAACATACGACAACATCTCCACCAGGATCTGATCTGGTGGGGTACGTACAACAACCTGCGGATAGGCTGGCCCTTCCGGTAACCAACACCTCATGTCACGATTACCACGGACTGTGAAGCTACCTTGGACAGGCACAGTGTCCATGGAGTATGGTCCCGGCAGGAGCAGCTGGCACACATCAACTGACTCGAGATGATGGCTGTCTGGCTTGCTATCAAAGCCTTTCTGCCTATTCTCGCAGGCAGGGCGATTTTCATTCAAACCGACAGCTCCACCTGCAAGTATTACTTCAACAAGTAGGGTGGCACCCGGTCCCCTCCCCTCTGCAGACTGCCTGTCAACATTTGGGAGTGGACTCTGGTCACCAACATACACCTGTCAGCCGTCCACCTCCCAGGGGAGTCCAACCTAGAGGCGGACAGGCTGAGCAGGCTGGACAAAGACAACTAAGAATGGCATGTGCAGGTCCTTCAGGGGGATCTTCAGCAGGTGGGGTCATCCGCAGGTGGATCTCTTCGCCACCAGTACCAACAGGAGGTGCCCCCAGTTTGCCTCCTGGCAGGGGCAAGGAAGGGGTTCGCTGGGCGACACAATGCAGATCACGTGGATCCCCCTCTCCCAACCCTCCCTGCCCCCAATCACCTAGTGCACAGGGTCATCTGCAGGATCAGGCCATCGAGGGGCCTTCTGTCATCCCGATAGCCCATGGTGGCCAGCAAGATCAAGAAACCCCTCCCGGTGTGGGATCTCAATGTGGTCCTGGGCGGCCTGGTGCATAACCATTCGAGCCCATGGCGTCTGCGGACATCAGGCTAGTAACCATTAAGAAGGCCCTCCGGGTGGGCCTTAATTTGGCATGCCGCATCAGTAAGATACAGGCACTAGTGGCTTCAGAGCCATATACTACATTTCATAAGGACATGGTGGTGCTCAGAACACACCCCGCATTCTTGTGTAAGGTTGTCTCCTCTTTTCACCTTAATTTATTTAATTTGCATTTTTAAAGCACTCACACAGCCCGCGGGCATCGAGGTGCTGTTACAGGAATTGTTTGTTTTGTTGCGTAATTGTTTTTATTTTATTTTTATTTTTGTCTGTTGCGTTTTTATAAGGCGCGTAAATACCCAGAGGTTTCTAAGCGCGGACCCGGGGATCGAACCTGTGTTGCTTCGTGTCGTCTTGCTTCCAAGGCGTACACGTTGTCGCTGAGCTATCCTCCCGGGACAATGAGGCGATAGTGTTACCATCTTTTTTTCACGGACCCTAGGGATGATGCTCAGAGGGTACTAAGATTGTACCTAAACAGAACCAAGAGCTTCTGCAAATCAGATGCCCTATTCGTCACATTTGGGGCATCAAAATCAGGCTGTCGGGCCTCCAAGGCCTCCATAGCAAGGTGGATGGTTATAGCCATCAAGGAAGCGTATGGGGGGCAGCATAGGCCATTGCCAGCAAACATGCATGCCCACGCCATCAGTGTTAAAGCCACGGTGGTAACTTTCCAAAAGCACGTTCTGTGGCAGGTTATCAGCAAAGCGGCTACGTGGGCAACTCCCTCGATCTTCTGCAAGCACTACTGTTTGGATGCCAGCCCCAAGTCGATGTGGCATTTGTCCAGGCAATGTTGAGGAACTTGTTTTCTTAAGAGGGACAATTCTCCACCCTGGGCTACATTCAGTTGTAATCGCTAGTGACTAACCTAGTCCTAGTCAATAGTCCCCTTTTCTCCATGCGTCCCACCACCCTCCCCCTAATAAAATTTGTCGACGCGTCAAGGGGTACTGACAAGCGTCCCTGGTGTTGGGAGTCAGGGGAGCGCACTCTCCCAGAGCCGCTCCTCTAAATTTTAAGTGCAATGTGATTTTCCTGGTGAAAAATGTTCCGTCTCCTGTCTCTAGTGAGGGACGCCCATACAGTATGGAGGAAAGGGGACTATGGACTAGGAGTACGTTAATCACTACGGTGAGTAACTTCTTTCCTCGCTTCCCGCCTCATAACACTCTTGTGTCTAGCGACTCCTTCAGAAGACAGTGAAAGCCATCCTGGGAAAGGTCCAACGGCTATCGGCAGCTTCTGTTGCAACAGTCTGACCATCAAGTCCCTGCTGGGAATGATGTCCATTTGCATCCATCTAGTTGCCTTTTGCAGACTACAGATGAGACCCCTTCCAGAGTTTGGATGCCAGATAGGAGCAAGTCACTGGCGCATGGAACAACCAGATCACCCTCAATAGGGCATTTTGTCAGGCCCTGCAATGGTAGTCAATTAGCCAGCATCTCTTGCAGGGTGCTCCTTTTCAGATACCAGCATATCAGGTGACAGTCAGAACTGACACTTCTCTAGAAAGTTGGGGTACCCACACCGGCCGTTCTTATGCATTAGGTCTCTAGCTTCCAGAAGCAGTGGTGTTGGACATCAATGTCCTAGAACTGCAGGCAGTTTTCTGGGCTCTCTAGTCTTTCCAGTTTCTGCTCCAGGGGAAGGTGGTGCGGATGTTCACGGACAACGCACTCACCATGCCCATTCCACCAGAACCATTGCAGGGACTACAGCGTTTCTCTCTGGTGTTCCCCTGCTTGACATCTGCAGGGCTGCTACGTGGATTTCTAACCACACCTTTGCAAGATTGTACTGTATCAATGGATTGCGGGTCAGCCAAGCAGTGCTTCGCAACCTGTTTGTATGAGGTGAGTCTGTTCCAGGGGTAAGTGTATTGCATCAGGCCTCCTTGAAGTTTGTCATGGAAGATCACCTTCCTGGTCTTGATCACCTTGGCCAGGCCGGTTGGTGAAATACAGGCGCTCTCCTGTAAGCCTCTGTGTCTCATTCTATTCATCCAAGTTGGTTCTGCAAACTCATCCTTCTTTCATGCCAAAGGTCCAAATGTCCTGTCAGACTTTTCTTTTTTGCCAGAGCCATCACCGCGTTTCTCCCTGGTGGTCTCCTGCTTGACATCTGCAGGGCTGCTAAGTGGAGGCCTACCCAAACCTTCACAAGATTCTACTGTGTCGACGGGGATTCCAGGGAATAGTCCTGGGTCAGCGGAGCAGTGCTTCTCAACCTGTTTGTATGAGGTGTGTCTGTTCCAGGGCTAAGTGTATTGCTTCTGTGAGCCTTGTCACCTCTGGTGATTTTGTATATGTACTGCTGTGTAATCGTGATCATGAGCATGTGAATCCATGTAGGACCCCAAGCTGGAGAAGGAACTAGTTACTTATCTAACTCCTTTTCTCCCGCATGGGTCTTACATGCGAACCCTTCCTCCTTCCCCTCTCTGGCTCTTCTTGGTTCCTACTGCCACTTTACGTGCACAACCAAATCTGAAGATGGCTACTCGGGGTGGAGCTTAGGAGGTTGAATGTCATTGGCTGGGGCAATATGATCCAAAGTAAAGCAATAGGCTATAGAAGCGACTAGCAGTTTTTAGCTTTAAAGTGAAACTGGTTTCATATTAGTTAGGATTTGCAGCCTGGCGATGGGGAATATTCATGAGCATGTGAATCCATGCAAGACCCATGCTGGAAAACGGGTTAAAGGTAAGTAGCTAGTGCCTTCTCCCACAAAGCAACATCGGCCTGTTCGAAAGTTTTCTGGGGCTCATGGCGTCTTTTGTCCTGGCAGTGCCCATGACCAGACACTGAATACGCTGCATGCAACTATAGTTAGCAGCATGTTGGGACCAATCCTCGGGACAAGTTGGGCCCCATACCAGACTATGTTCAGCAGGGACTTTTGTTGGTGGACCTACAGAGATAACAACCTGATACAGTAGTTATTCGACGTGCAGACAATGTTAAAGATGGTACGAAGTCAGTGAAGCTGCCCACGTTATGCTCCAATTTACTTGTCCCTTGTACATGTTTCTACCTCCCCTGCATCATTGGTCTTCTCGCACATCCTCTCACCCATTGTTATGAAAACTCGTCCTCTGCTTTGTAAATTAGTGTTAAAGTTTTGTAAGCATATTGTGCCAAGAATTAGTTGTTTTCCCTTAAATTTTCAATAAATAAATAAAATTAGCACTGCATGTCGGTGAAAGGGCCTTGCAAAACATTATTTCAATGCAAGTGGCACATTTAGCGGGCACAGGCAATGAGGAGGTGAATTTGCTCCGTTGTCCAGGCACCAATGGATAATGCAGAGTGATACTCCAGTATCTGTTATCTGCTTTGGGATCGCTGCAAGTGTATCTGTTTGCAGCAGAAACAAACCGGAAATTTCATCTCTTAGCATTCTGAAAGGGGGCAGTGGAGTGAACTCCTTTGTGGAAAATGGCTCTATTCCTTGCAACAATGTATTCCCTTAGGCTTTTTGCCATCCCTCTGATTGCCAGAGTCCACATCTGCAAGATCCTTTTAGTAGCCCACCCATGGTCCACCTGCGAGTGATATAGGCCGCAGGGAAAAACTCCACTTGATCACAATAGAAGGGCAAATGGCTGAGGCTTTGTAATTGGCATCTCATTGGGACCCAAGTCCCTCCACAGGCCAAAGTGTGTGATGCATCATCTTCAATTTTGATTCTTGTGCACTCTGAGACAAACACAGGTAATCGACCTTGCAGCCCTCTGGGCTTATCTGTTCAATAAAAATCAGCCGATTTCCGTCTCTTGCCCAGCAGTCCTACATCCTGTCCCTTTCCTCCATACTGTACAGGCATCCACAAAGTCTTTTGTATTCCAAAAAATTCTCATTTCCCTTTTTAATTCTGTTCCACGTGGCAATAAGTGTGTCTGAGATCTGCTAGTGCCTGGCACCCTCCATCCCTCTTCGAAGCATCACTCAAGTCCTTTTTACCCCGCGGATGGGATAACACCTGCACCACCCTTGTCCTTATTTTGACTGTGCAATAGCGTTCCCTTGTAGAACTCTGCTTATTTTTGGTGATAATGCTCTTCCAGATGCCTCGCTCCACTGGCTCATGTCGGTCTCGAGCGGCTTTTGTCTCCGCACATCCTGCAAGAGCTTCCTCTGGCTTCGGACCCTCTGGCACTGTGGAATACTTGGGTTCCGATCACTGGCGGCACTCCTGTGGACTGTGCAATGCCTTCACTCTGAGCAAGTTAAACAGGTTATCCAGGTGATGTGAGATATTCTCCAGGTCTTCCTTGGATCATCTGAAGGTGTTTGCAAGGCACAAGGCCAAGTCAGACAGGGTAAGCCATCTGTTCTCCAGAGCACATCAGCAGGTGGGTCTCTGTTGAGTTAAGAGAGGTCCAGTGGTGTAATGCAGACAAAGCGGACCTCATACACATGTTTTGGGAGTGCAACACAGTGCAATCTTTATGGGCAAAGGTCAAATGGACATACAAAGAAACAGGCACCTCCAACTATAGATGGACCCCCGAAGAATGCCTTTTGGGATCATATCCCAGACCGACCAAACTCAAACATCAGGTCAAGTTAATGGACTTACTGTGCATGGTGGCGAAGAGACACATCGCTATGTCCTGGAAAAAGCCAGCGGGGCCCAGACATGACGCCTGGCGCAACAAAATTATTAGATGGATTAATGCCGAGACACGGGCGTGGCAAGACATTGTTGTCATATCCACTGACGAGCTGAGCGCCACTCTAGAAGCATGGAAGGAGATCATTAGAACTATACTCTACCCCTTGGACGACAAACCCCCATGAGCAGCACGGGTTGGAACAGGCAGAACTACAGGAACACGAAATCACATAAGAGTGCCGCTAAACACTTAACGGAACTGCCAAACTTAAGCAACTCCCCCCCTTCCCCACATCGCCCCTTGCTGAAGACCTTGAAACTGGACGTTGAAGATCAGATAAGGAGACCGTTAATGTTATCATGTTAATGTTTGAGTTGGCTCTTTCTTTTTCTTCTCTTTTTTTCTATCCCCTCTTACCCCCCCCTTTTTTTTTTTTTATTTTTTTTCTTCTTTCTGTCCTTTTTCTTTCCCCTTCTCTTTTGCCCTCTGGTTATAGCATTAACAATTTTACATTGAATGACTCAGCCAGAAGTCTGGCTCTTTTATGTTATATTAAATGCCAATAAACAAATTGAAAATAAAATTAAGAGGTCGAGTGGATGTTCTCAATGGGGCCCGACCTGAGGGCTCAAAGGCTACCAACCCTTGTGATGAAGGATCAACCTTCTCTGATGGGCTTTGCGGCTCTATTACTGGACCACCGTCTGTGTGGCATACTGGGCTAGGACCATAGTGTGCAAATCCTCCCAAAGCTGATGTCAATAAGGATACCAAACTGTAGCTCGTGGGCTCAGTGAAGCCTTTCTTTCAAGGCTCTGCACCAGAGTCTGGTTTCCAGCGATTTCCTGTCAGGCCAGACAAAATGGCGTTTAAATGCTTGCTTTTTTTGTGATCAACGCCTTCACTGTTTACTACCATATTGTTCCTTTGCCTGCTGGTTTGGAACTTCTGTCCATTCCATTTCCTCTTGCGGTTGCTGACCTGCTTCCTACCGTCAAGGCCCTTGTTCATCAGTTGACTGAGGGACCATAGCAGATTCATAAAAGAAAAGTCTAGTCTACGGTTTCATCTGTGACAGCAAGTGGTCCTCGTCCATGAAACCCACTGCTTCAGAAAAAAGATGCTCACTCATGACTACGGCTGCTACGTCTACATCGTTGACTACCACAAACCCATCCACTGCCAAGCCAACCCCTACCTCATCAATGGTGCAGAACTCTGCATCTAAGACCACTAAGGTATATGTCTCACCGTCAATGGCACCGAAAGGGGTTGCGCAGGCTCGAGACCCACCGGCTGCATTGTCATTACCTTCTAGACCGACTTGTGGGCAGCCCCCCTTCTCAATAGCACTGGATGTGTCACCTGCTGTTCAATGCCCATCTATGCCCCCCTCCCTCACCTCCTGAGTGCCTTTGGTGAACATGTTTGGACTCAGACTGGGAAGGTCAGGATAGTGGTTTCTCTGATTATTATGGGGTATTCCGGCCAACTGTTGTGCCACCCCCACGTGCACCCTTGGCACCTGCAGGTCTAACGTCTAAATATGCTCCTAGTCATCCGAAACCATCTTCAAGTGCTGCATCTTTGCAATTGCTACAACAGGCTTCTGAGCCCTCTTCAAGCCCTTACTCCTTCGGGCTCTCGTTATGTCTCTGTGAACATCTTGTCCTCGTTGCAGAGTTGGGTCTCTGAGCTACAGCAACGGCTGCCTACTCCATCTTTGCCTCTTCCTCAACGTCCTCGTAGCTTTCCTGTGGAACAATTACTGATTCCACCATCCAGACACCCCTCCTGTGTTCCAGTTCCTCCTCCATCAGTCAACCTCACAGATACCAACAAGGCTGATGACTTTGACGACCTGGTACCAGGGGACGACGAACCAGTGGATCTGACCCCAGGAATTCACACCCTGTTGACATTGGCTCTTTTCATGCCCTCATGTCTTGGGCAGTGAAATTATTTGATGTGCTTCCTGAAAAGCACAGCACAAAAGGAAGGTTTCCTTTATTAATGGCAAGAATCCACTAGAAAGTCTGTGGCATACCAATTGGAAGGACTGTCTACGACTGTCTACTAGTTACGAGAAATCATTTCACTGCACCACTTGGGAAAGACAATTTTCAGAAAAAATATCCGCTCCGAAATGTTTCACGTACACCACCTAGCCTGGATTCAGTCGTCTCGGCAGCTGCCTGTAAAGGCTCTGCCAACCCTTCTTTGCCATGCATGTTACTGTGCTTTAGCAATTTGAAGCCTATCTTGTGCTGGATGGAATTACAAAATAAAGACCAAATAACCAGACAGACTCCAAGAATATCATATAACACTACTTTATTCAAAGTTGGAGACCAGACTAACATCGGACTGATGCATGTACTCTCACAACGCAGCTTGATTACACAGAGGTCTTTATACCATAATATACATAATATATGACTTCTTTCTATGTGGCAAATCATAAAACATATCGAAGGGAAGGGATTGGTTAATGGAACATATCTGCTTATAGAATTATAAAAGGATTAGTGCATCATTGGCTACCCCTTATCTGTAGGGCACGCCTTGAACTACCTCTAAATATGTTTAGTACTGATTATAATGGACACAATGTCAGTGGATTGGACTATGCAACATTGTATGTTAGGTTGTCCCTCAGACCCACTGTTTGGTTGGAATACTATCCCTTTGACTTTAGACTCTTTTAGCAGCACGTACCCGAAACAAATCTTAGTGTTTGATTCCCGTCTGGCTACTCCCAGTTTTCCCAATTAGTCCATCACCTCATCGGTAGGCCATAAGCCA
Source organism: Ambystoma mexicanum (assembly GCF_040938575.1). Classification (NCBI taxonomy): domain Eukaryota; kingdom Metazoa; phylum Chordata; class Amphibia; order Caudata; family Ambystomatidae; genus Ambystoma; species Ambystoma mexicanum. The sequence continues at coordinate 866,438,560 of NC_090926.1, forward strand.
AAGTCTTCCTTTTTGTAATTGACCTTGTTGGCTGCTTACTGTCCTGGAACAATCGAGTGTGAGCACACCACTGTCTTTGTCTGATGCTTCATGAATAGCCATTGTTCTCTACTCCAAAATCACGTCTTAGCAGACCACAAAGTTGTCTATTTCAGCCTTCTATTTTTGCTATTTGATTTAATTATGCTGGCTGCACCTGCTCCTCTAGGCCTCTAGAGAGTTGCTCACTCCATCTCATTTGAACTTAATACACCTTTAATTGACCAACAGTTGGCTTTCGCAGATGTTTTACTATTCTTTAATCTATGAGGAATGTCCCATATTCAGAGCATATCCGTGCAACTGTGTGCTCTTTGCTTATCGCTTAAAATAGCATCTTTTATTCTGGGCCAACCTTGACTTGTCTGCTCTCTACACACAACTGTTCTTCTGCGTCTCCTGATCTTGCAGCCTTCGTTTTTTTTCTCGGGTAGCTTGGTTGTATCAGACATGAATCGGTGTCCGTTTTCCTATCATGACCGCCCTAGCCACATTATATATACCTTTTTGAAGCAAGCTTCTATATTTTTCCATTCTACCTTGTGCTACTGCGTATTTAGTTATTTGATCAGTAAGTTACTTCATCTTATTTGTAGTCATGATTACTTGAGCTTTGGGTACACGTTTCTCTTTGTGCTTCAGTTACATCGTTATTACTAAGTATTTACTTTGAGATCACTCTGGTCTTCTCAGATTTCACTTAACGCTCCATGATGTCCATAGATGCGTGCTGGCATCCTTCTATGCAGCATTCTTCTACTGGCTCAACGTGAGGGTACATTGTGTATGGCTATCTTGAGTGCATAACGTCTTTCGTACACTATGGGAACGACACAGGGGGGGTCCCATTTACTGCTATGACAGTGTTGAGGGGACGGGACCTAGTGAGAAAGCAGCTACCTGCTCCTCTACAGCGCCTCCAGAAAAGACGCTTTTGGGAAGGGTGTATTTCCATTGCTGCTACCACTGTCAAGACCGAAACTCTATGGATATTGTCTCCTGATATGACCTAGAGCTCTGGTATAAGTTGAGCCCTATCCTGGACTTCTACCTGACTAGAGGGAGGGATGAGGTGTCGGACCATGCCATTTCCGTGTCAATGGATTTCGCAGGCACAGTGTTCAGGCAGATGGGCAATGGAGCTGTCTTGCTCCATCAGGGTTGGCTAAAAGCCACCAACATCCACCCTGAGGTACAGTCTAAGGTGATGGATATTGTGACCAATCGAGGGATTCTAGTAGATTCTTTCCTACCACGGATTCCTCATCTATATCCATATTGCATATAGCAGCGCAGCTGTTCTCCGGAACCTTTTCCGCCATAAAGGGGTGCACGTGGCTCTGCGTCTGGTCCATCCGCCTCTACGCACTCCACACCGGAAATTACATTGGGGCCACTATAAGGAGTGTCACCACGCCCCATAACCTCAATGCCATTCTTTCTGTGTACCTTGTTCGCTTATCGTGAACGCTCTTGTCAAGCTTTTCTAAGTGATTCACCATGCAGACTCCGTTGAAGGCTTCTGGTTTCAAGCCAAGAGCAAACGGCTCCGCGCATGGAGAAGAAGAAACACTGTAAGACATCCCACTCTCTGGCGTCTTCTCACAGTCACTACTTTTTCCTCAAAGAAAAAGACTCCCCGCTCTAAGGCTTCTCTGGAGCGGTAGTCGCAGGTACCCTTCCCAACCCAATCCTCCAGGAATGGGAAAGTTTTCGCCTGAAGATGCTGGACATCTTCGCCAAGGCACCGCCGGCTCCGGCACCTGTGGTACAGGAAGGGTTGCTGTTGGCTTTCGGCCACAGTGATGATGGGTGCCACCGCATTTTCCGCCACTGGTAGAGTACCCTTGGGACACTGGTAGGGTACCCTTGGTCATCAATTCGCCACGCCTACGGGCTCATGCCTGGTCCAAACAGAGCGAGACCGCTCTTTGCCACTGCAGCAACCTAGTCTGCGCCGATCAGTGCTGCAGCTCTGCAGGAATATGTCCCACTTCCCAGAGACACTTTTATGTAAAAAATGTATGACATTTATGACGACTAAGGCGACCATGTCCCATTTGGTTTGGATCTCATGAGTTCTAGGGAAGAGAGGGACTTCCCCAAAGAGTTTTGAAGAGCCAGGAATGAGACGCGGACACAGAGCTCATGTTTGTGGATATAGACTTTTATTCAAAATAAAAAGGGGTTGGTAAATGCCTCTCTGTCCCTACTCGGAGGTATTTTCCTACCTCAACTAATCAAAAGGCAGGACTCCAACATAAAAGTTTCCAGTGGATAAAGTTCACAGTTCCAGGCGATTGCTCCCTGCCCCAGGTTTTCTCGTCAAGACTCTTTGTACTACAACAAACAAAAAAAAACGACTTGTATATAAAACAACTCAGCTGTACTCCCATACCAGGTTTCCACTTTAATGCAACTCTTTACTCAGTCATGGCTTTGCCTGGTGTACTATCCTGCCAGGCCTTTTTCATGTGTTTCACTTTACATAAATGCAAACTTTTATATATCTTGCATTCATTCTCTTATTCCCCCTTTGGAAATAATGCATTTCATATTCCCTTTTATGCGTTTCATTTACTCTTATTTGTCCTTGGTCAGGTTGCTGAAGCGCTTGGCCTCCCAGTTTCCCTCCTGAGGACTCACTGGCTTTCTGTGGCATTATTCGGTTCTCCTGCAGAAAAGGCAAAGCAGCGTTCTCAGCTCCTGCTTGCCTGCTGTTTGCTTCTCGGTGTTCAGGCAGTGTGGATACTGTTCTCCAGTTCCTGTGATTGCCAGGAAGTCTTCCCTTTTCCTCTCACAGCCTCTAAGCAGCTGAATGGCTCCGGCAGTCTTCTTCCTCTGGCCTTGTCCCTGAGCCAGCTGGCTCCACTGACTTCTCAGCAGCACAGTAGTCCCTCAGTCGATACCAAGACAAGGCTTTCCTGGGTAGCATCTCTCCCATGCCAGCTGGCTAGGGTTTTTAAATGTCTCGGCACACATCATGCACTCGCAACCAGTAGAGCACGTCTTGTGCTTCTCACCTTTCCTGATCCTCATTTCTCCCTTCAGCTTTCTCGTCACATTACTTTCACATGCATGGAAATGGTAGTCAGTTTTTGGTAAGTTTGTATAGAAAATGTGAAGGTATTCTAAGTAGGTCCCAAGAAGGGTTCCAGGGAGCTATTACTGTAACGCTCACCTGACTCCCACGGAGGCGCTGGTCTAGTCTGGGTTGCTGTGACCTCTTCGAGCGTAATGCGCAGAACTCGGAACACCGACTGAACAGGACCCTTAAATCTTGCTTGTCTGGCCCGTAGGAATATCCTTCTGCAGATGAGAAAGGGGATTAACCGTCTGCAGAATAGTGTGCTTGCTCCCCCCTTCCTCTTCGTTCTTCTCTATCTTCCTCCGAAATCCCCGGTTGAAGCTCACCTTATGGTTTGAAAGGATGAACTCTCCATCCTGCTTCTGGTGCAGGGGCGGGTGTTTGTCCAGTTACTTCACTGGTTTTCAGAATGGCGCTGGCAAAATCCACTTGACTTTTCCGAGCGGAATGCCTTAAGTATGAAGATTACAAAAGTTCAAGTGTTGAGCCTCCTTTTCTGTTGCCTTCCTAACCTGTGATCTGTCCTTTATTTCAGGTGCAGAATGAAGGCGATGCGTTGAGGGATTGACTTGCCGATGGTAAACTCAGGTAAGTTAGCGATGGGGGCGATCCCTCTTAATGTCTTTATATTCCTCCAGTAATGTCTTTTGTCCTTTCCCCATAGGGGCCGGGGTGCGGTACCTGCCAACGTAGCGGCGCCGACCCGAAATGAGGAATGATCCACCAACAGAATACCGGTAAGTGTTATGGCGGAAAATTAGGCTTTCCTCATATGTTCCTTCTGCTCACCTTTTGTCTCTTCTTCTCTCCCCTAGGCGCAGAGATGTGGCGACCGGTGCAGACAGTCGCGGTGGAGCCAGAAGAACTCCCGAGGACAGGTGAGTGAAGCGCGGCGCTGCAGCGAGCAACGCGGTGCTTTTAAATGAAAGCCTTTACTCAGGAACGCTGGCGTGAAGGTTCCGGATGCAGGTAAGAAGTTTGATAAAATTCTTGGTTTTCACCTTTCTCTTCTCTTCTTTCCTTACAGGTTTTCCAGGATCGAGGCGGGCGTGGCTGGAAACCAGATGCAGGAGCAGACACAGTGAGCGTTCAGCTGCTTGGATGCAGAACAACGCGAAGCGGGAGCTACTGTCTGGGCGTGGCTTAAATAGCCCCCAAAGTAGTTCCAGGTAAGTATCCTTCCCTGGCCACACCCGAGTGGCAAAATAGTCCCAATGACAAAATAGTCCCTTTCAGGTCTCAGGGAGGCCTGAATCTTGCAGCATGGTCTGCATCAGGTAAGTGCACAAAACACCTTCCTTTATGAGCCTGGCGCCTATGGCGCTAGGACTGATGTCCAACATGAGCCTGGCGCCAAAGGCGCCAGGACAGAGTCCAAAGAGCCCCTGTAAGGGGCCGCTGGGCTTTTACCCGGGGGCATGATGCCTGCTCCCGGGGGTGCTGGGCCTGGTGCTCTGGGTGTAGGCATCATGCCAATTACAATATGCCATTAAAGCATGGGAAATGGAAGGGGTATCCCTAAGAAGGAAAGGGGATACCATGTCTCTGATGTTCCCAGTGAAAAGGTATTTTTCTAAAGATGTTTTGACTAAAGGGTCGTTTTAGAAAGACAGCTCTGCGACCGTATGCAGTGGTCTTTCTAAAGCTAACTGTCACACCCCTGCCGCACACGAGTGCACGCATGAACTGACAGGCAGCCAGGACCTGGATGCGGCTGCGACAGAGAACGGGTACGTTTGTGTGTGTGTGTGTGTGTGTGTGTGTGTGTGTGTGTGTGTGTGTATTGCCTGTTTGTGTTAGTGTTTATTTTTGGGTTGGATGGGTTAGGGTTGCTGAGGGAGGGTGTTCGGGCAGGGGGTGAAACCCTCAGATGTTGAACAAATCCAGTCGGCGAGGGTGGGTGTTTGGGCGAGGCATTGTGGGTTTTCGCTTTTTGTAGCCAGCCCAAAATCAGCTGGAAAGAAATCAACATCACCTACAAAAGTGAAGTTTTCACATAGAACCAATGTCATGTCACCCCTCTGAGGGTCATCTCCCCACATGTAGTCCTACCTTATATAGCCGACCCCAGGGTCAAAATCAGGATGCGGATGCCATCCCCTGGCCACATTGGGAGAGGTTACAACAGAGAAAGGAGTGACGACATCATCAGGTTCATCAGAGTTCTATGGGAGTGATGACATGCTGGACCTGGCCCTGACCTGCAAGGGGGCAGCAGCCTGTACACTTCCCCAGAGTTGGACATTCTGGCAGCACCAACACCAGCTAAACCTCAAGATGCTTTTCAGTGCCTGATGGCAAAAGTGGCCGATATCCTGGGTATCTCTGTGCCGTCCAGCTCCGGAGTGTGATACATACTCTTAAAGATTCTGGACAATACTACAAAGAAAGACTCTGCTGCCCTTTAGCATGACGATGGAGGGTATCAGTGTTGGAAGGGTGGGAGAAGTCTGCCTCTGTTGCCCCAGTGGGTAGGGATCTGGCAAGGAAGTACCGTCCTGCACCTTCTGACTCAGCTTTCCTTTCCGTCCATTCCACCAGACAGGGAAAGCAAATCTATGGTGCTGCTATTCACCCTAAATCACTAGGGGAATCCAGACGTGGACTGCTTGCTCACTGTTATTAGAGCGGCACAGCTCCACCCTACTGATGAGGCCCAACCAGACCGAAACAAGTGTCTGGGGTTGCTGTTGGTATTCCTGTTCAGAGGAGAATTGCTTAGCATTTTGGTGCTGGACTACCCTAGGGCAGGACAAAGACTGAGATGTTATAGATATTTAAATTCTGTGAAAGATAGTAAGCTAAAGACTTTGGGTAAGTCTCTCGTAACCAGGACTAGTGTCCGGCAGGGGGACTCCCAGAATCCCCTTGTTTTTTGCTATTCCGCGAGCTTGTATGTTGGCCTCCCTGGGACGTCTGGGACTGCTCTCCAATTGACTGTTCTTAGCCTCTCATGAAGATCGATCAAGAAGTTTATCCCCCCTCTCCCCGGCCATCCCTCCAGGGATCAGACAGCTTACTGCTGTGTGATATTAGTGATATTAAACACAGCACCCTCTTGATATGATAGTTTATTTATATAGTGCCTATACACAATGTGTTTCAAAGATTTTGATCACTGTACGAGCCTATATTCAAGTTAAAATCCCTCCAATTAGTTTTACTCCTACGTCCCGTCCCCTTTCCTACATACTGTATGGGTGTCCCTCGCTAGGGACGCGAAACAGAACCTTTTTCACCAGAAAAAAATGTCTTACCCTTTATAATTAGATGTGCGCGGCTGCATGGCCCTGAGAACATGTGCCTTCCTGACTCCGCCCACTGGCGCCACTCCTTGGCCCAACGCATGGCTGGGATGGCTGTTTCGCGTGTGATGCCTTGAACCCGCGAGCTCTGAAGAATTGGTTGGCCAGGTGGAGAGAGCTCTTGGAAAGATCACCTCCAGAGGATGTAAAAGCATACGCGAGAAGACCAGGCCCAAGGTAGGTGCTCTGTTCTCCTCTGTACCCCATTAGGGAGACTCCTTCCCCAGGAAGCGCCCAAGTTGGAGGCACCTCCCAGGGCCTGAAACCAGCAAGGGGACCGAGGCTACTCTAGCTACCAACCCGTGGGCTGAGGGGTTGCAAGATCCTACCGGGCCCACCGCTGAGGGGCCACATGTAGGCAGCACTACCGGCACCATGGCTGAGGGCACTCCGCCTCCTAGGTCTTGAACTGAGGTGCAGGGAAGGTCCGCACCTTGGCTATTCTGCATGCAGGTCATGCGGCTGTTCATTCCCCACGTCGGACCTGCACACCCTCTGCCTCTGGTACCTAGGTGAAGACCACAAATGGGAAGGCTGCTCAGTGTGCAACACACTCACTCCCCGGTCACTGAAGAACCAGTTGGCACGGTGGAGAGAGCTGTTCTCCTGGTCGCCACCGGACCACCTTAAGGAATACGTGAGGAGGAAGACAAAGAAGGCAAGCATACTGTTCAACAAAGCACCCCGTAACGGTGACTCCTTTCCGGGGTAGCCTGCCGACCGGAGTGGCCAGTTGGGCCCTGTCACTGACAACAAGAGTACCGAGGCTCCAGCAGCTACCGAACTCTCAACTGAGGGGTCTGCGGATCCTCCCGGTCCCACCGACAAGGAGCTGAGTTGCTCACACACCAGGGCACATCCCGAGAGGCGCTGCCCTATTACCAGGCCTACGCCTGAGGGGGCTCCTAAACGAAGCGCAGACAGCACTTCCGACATCATGGCCGGGGGCCAACAGCCATCCAGGTGCATGCCTGAGGTGCTGGGAGGGACACAGCCTACGCCTACCAGCAAACAGGCTGATTCCAAGCCCATGTCGTCCAAGGATCCACATGCAGAAGGCGCAGACAAAATGGCGGTGCACAGGGACAAAATGGCACCCAGGCCAGAGTCCCGCCAATCAGACTAACCCCAAAGGCGGGAAACCTCGACTATCAGGCCATAGGCTCATCTCTCCGGAGAACCTGCAAGGCGGGAAACCCCTGCCAGTTCATAATGGGTTCTGGTGCCTACCTAACCATCACGGGTCAAGCACGCTACACAGAAGCGTCGTTCTCGCACACCGCGGGCAGGCAGCAGTTTATATTCCCACAGTAGGCGCCGGTCCAGGAGCACTCCCAGCCAGCATGCGAGGAGCGTTTCTTCAAAAGGTTCCTAACGTGTATGCAGTCCCTGCAGATGGGTAACACCCTGAGGGGCATTGTGCAGAAAATACCACCCATGCTTCCTCTGCTGGTGCAACCCTCACCACTGACGCAGCCTGTGACACCGGTGGCTCCAGTAGCAGCACCCCCGCCTTCCCCTACAACACCCTTGCAGCCTCCAGCGCATGAATCTATTCCAGTGGACCCAATGGCCCCAACACACACTGGGTGTCATCAAGACACAGATGACGAAGAGCAGGACACCCCGTTGGCAAGGGCATTGCGCAACCGGATCATTGGCCTGGCGGAGTACCTCAGCATCCCACAGCCGCAAAAAGAACAGCCAGAAACGGGAGTCTCGGCGGAACTCCTTAATATCAGGGCAGGGTCCAGATCTGGGATTCCACTGCAAAAGGATGTGCAGGCCCGGGCTAAGAAAAGGTGGTTGAAACCTCACTCCACTCAGCCTATAAACAAAAGACTGGATGCGAAGTTCAGGCTAGTGGAGGGTGACTCTCTGCTCTTATCTGTTCACCCTATGCCATTGTCATCCGTCATTGTGGCAGCGTCTTTGTACGTCAAACTGCAGACATCAGCAAGTACCTCGACTTCTGCGCTCCTAGGTAAAGAGGAGAAGGCTCTGGAGGCCTGCAGCAAAAAGGTTATTTCAACACAGGTGTCCATCTCAGACAGGCAAGTGCCATATTAGCTGCAGCAAACCAAAGGCTATGGAGGGAGATTGCCGACTTCCTCACGGACCGCTCTACCCACAAACCAGCATCCTTCAAGGTAGGACTGGCAGAGGCTAAGTTGGCGGCACTAAAACTATGCCTAGATCTCCCCTTCGAGGGAGCGATTTGTTCCACTCCACCACAGATGAGGAGCTGGACAAAATGAAAAGCAGCTCCCAGGCAGTCAAATCTTTGGCTATTCTTACCAAACCAGTGACAAAAAACATTGGAAAGGGCCAGTCTCGGTTGCACATAGGCATGACCATTGTCGGCTTCCGGGGCTTCCAAGACCGATGTGCCAGAGAGCCTGACTGTGCGCCCAGCCGGCACAGATGGAAACACCAGACGTCTTCCCATAAAGGTTTCTATCAGTCCCCAAAACAAAGAAGCAATGACTCCACTTCACCCCAGTTGGGGGCAGGTTGGCTCTCGACAGTCAAGCTTGGAGGGCACGGTTCGCTGTGATCTCACAGGGCTTCCGGTTACATCTCCCATCTCCTCGTCCTTCCCCCCCACCCCTTCCTCAAATCGAGACATATTATTTTTATTGTTGCATTAATAGTTTACAAGAAACCTTACACAACATAATACATATTCTAGAAATATACAGTTCATTCAACACAATACATTATACAAGTACCAAAAATTCAACAAATCGGGACATCATTTCTAGCAGAGATTTGCTCCCTTGTTGCGAGCGAGGCGATAGTGCAGGTCCCAGCGGGGGTTGAGATTTTATTCCCACATCTTTGCTATTCAGAAAAAGAGCCAAGTCCTGCGAGTGGTCCTAGATCTTTCCTCCTTAAACCTATACCTGCCTCTACATAAATTCCAAATGGTGACTCCAGCTTTAATAGTGGATATGCTGTGTGGGTGTACTGGACGTGCTCCCTGGATCTGAAGGACGCATATTTACATGTTCCCATAGCGTAGGCACACCAGCCCTTCCTCAGGTTTTGGGTCATGGGTCTGCATCTTTATAAATAAAGCTAAATGTATGTATGTGTGTGTTTTTGCGTCTATACAAATCCCACAGTTGCACCCACGTCTTCCAAATTTTGCATGGGTTCCTCTCTTGTCTGGGGCAAGCTCCTAGTCGGGTTTGGATACAAGAATCTATATGCAAAAAAATGTGCGTTTGTGTCCGGCTATACAAATCCACACCGTTGAACCCACTGCTGCCACATTTTGCATGAATTCCTCATTTGTCTGGGGCAAGATTGTAGTCTGTTTGGATGCAAACAATGTACTCCGTAGACACCCTCATTTACTGATGCTCACCCTGATTCACTACAGTAGGTACTAGAAGGAGGCAACATTGGGAAAAGTGTCTGAAGCTAAATGTTAGATCTTTTGGTTATTTCTTTAAAATGTATTGCTGCTGTATACAGTTCGAAAATGTTTATTAAAGCATTTTTAAAGAGAATACAACTAAGTTTTATATTTCTTTTTATCACGCCACTACAAATATGGGAAATGGCAAGGTGTTAGTTTACTTAAGTTCATTCACGAGAAGAGAGCGCAATCAATCTTAGCCATTTTCTCAAAAGTGCTGAAGCCATTAAGTGACTGAAACATGTCACACAAAGAACGAACATCACTTGGAAAAGCTCCATCTGATGCAAAGCGAAAATCAATATCAAGAGCTTCTGAAACACACCAACAAACAGCAGCACGACTTTCCGACAAGAGCAACATGCTCCAGGGTACATGAGATACCACTTGATCAGGACATGGGCAAAGCCGGGTACCCCAGCTAGTTTCCAATACAAGGTACTACCATTCGGCCTGAACTCTGCGCCCGGGGTCTTCACAAGGCTCATGAATGCAGTTGCAGGTCTCCTCCGGTCAGAGGGCCATCATGTATACCTATACCTTGAGTACTGGCTAGTCCGAGCAGGGTCTCCGGAGCAAGTGAGCTATTCAGTCACCAAGCTCATACCCACATTGTACGATCTGGGTTTCTCACTCAACTTCCAGAAGTCGCACCTACAACTGACGCAAACACTGATGTTGTTGTCTCTTCAGTGGGGACACGCAAAGGTAAATGGTGTTCCCCACGACGGAAAAGGTGGCAGCTATCAAGGCCGCTGTGGGTCACTTTCTCAACAGGAAAGTAACCATTGCATGGTGATATCAGCACCCACTGGGTGTCATGGTGGTCTGTCTCCTGGCGGTCCCCTACTTTTTTTCCAATCATCAAGGGCAGAGTGGTGTGCATTCAGACGGACACCGCTGCCTGCGTTTATTACCTCAACAAGCTGGGGGGCACCAGATCGCTGCTACTGTGCAAGCTGGCAATAGCAATCTGTGAATGGGCCATTGCGCAAGAAGTCTTTCGGCAGTACATCTTCCTGGAGAGTCGAATCTGGATGCCGACCGACTCAGCCGGCTATGCTCTAACAACTACGGGTGACAGCTGAACAAGACGGTACTTACGTAAATGTTCAGCAGGTGCGTACACCCCAGCATAGACCTGTTTGCAACAGAGAGCAACCGGACGTGCCCGTGGTTCACCTCCTGGGGTGGGCGGGGCCAGGGCTCCATGGGGGACGTGCTGCAGATCCAATGGATTGGAATGTGGGCCTATGCATTCGACCCCTCTTCTCCAAGAAGTCCTGGACAAGATCAGGGAAGCCCACCAACTGTGTCTCATTCTGGTAGCTCCCTAGTGGTCAGCCAGACCTGCTACAATGGTCGGACCAACCTCCAATTCCCCTCCCTCTGAGAGGACCCTCTCCTGTTATAGTAGGGGGAGCGGATGTCCACCACTGCATGGAGAAACTAGCCCTAGCAGCGTGGACGCTGAGCAGGTAACGCGACGACATCTCCAGTTGTCCCAGGACAATCTGGAAATCATGCAAGGAGTCAGGCTACACGGAAACAGTAAAAAAGCAAATGGACTATGTTCTGTTTCTGGGCCAAGGAAAACAGAGTGGACCCTCGGACATACACACTCGACCAGGTGCTGTCATTCTCTGCTTATTTAGCTAGATCAGAGTTCCCGGTGGACACATGCTGGACATAACTAGCGGCCATAGGCGCATACAGGAACTCGGACAAGTCTTCATTTTCTTCATTCTAACCAGTGGTCAAAAGACATCTAGTGGGGCTAACAAGACTGTACCCAGCCTGTGACCTTAATTTGGTACTCAGCGCTCTGGAGGACAAACCTTTTTGAGCCCATCAAGTTAGTCACTCTCAATACAGCATTCCTGGTTGGCCCCACCTCAGCTCGCAGTCTGCGAGATCCAGGCTGTAATGGCCACAGAGCCCTACACATTATTTCATCTGGACAAGGTGGTGCTTCACACTCATCCTAGGTTCCTCCCAAAGGTCGTCTCATCTTTGCATCTCAACGAGGAGATGTGCTTCCTACCTTCTTCCCTAACCCGGTGGAGGGTCTTCTGCTGCCTAGACGTCAGGCGAGCTTTAAAGTTCTACCTGTCCAGGACTAAATTCTTCGGCTAATTGAATGTTTGTCACCTTTTGGAGGATCAAAACTAAGCGAGTAAGCTTCTAAGGCATCTATAGCCAGATGGATGGTTGCAGCCATTCACAAGGCTTACAGGACTTGCACGCTCACCCAATTGGAGCCAAGGCAGCAGCGGTCGTATTTAAATACCATGTTCCATGGCAGGTTATTAGAAGGGCAGCCATATGGGCCACCCCATCAGCCTTCTGCAGGCCTTATTGCTTAAATACCAGCGCTCGGACTGACACTCCCTTTGGGCAGACGGTACTGCGTTACCTGTTTGCATAGAGCCCACAGTCACTCTCCTCCCCAGGGCTTTCTAGTCTGCGGTAATCGCCAATGCAGGATGGAGGAAAGGGGACGGGACGTAGGAGTAATTAAGTGTTCTCCAGCATGGGGTCTGGCATGGATTCACATGCTCATGAATATTCCCCGTCGTCAGGCTGGGAATCCTCGGTAAAGAAAAAACCAGTATCAGTTTCGTTTCTGATCTGTCTTTCGTAGTAATAACCAATCACTGGTCTCTGCGTCATACTGACCACAGCCAATGACTGCCCTCTACCTAAGCACCGCCTCTGGCAGCCATCTTCAGATTTTTACCGCACGTTCATGTGTTGGGATCCTCGTGCTATTGCTCTCGAGCGTTAGTGCTATTTTTTCGCGCTTTTTCACAAAAACTTCGATTCTTTCGGTCAAAAGAGCCTCAAGCTCCACCGATCCTACATCCGATCAACGGGGACCCGTGTCGGATTCATCTGTGCCCCTCAAGGGTGAAGATTTCGTCGAGCTACACTTCGGAGGACTCCAGAAGCTTCTCAGGCCCGGTCTCGGAGATGGCCCAGGAGAAGGGAAGCTCGACGCCCGGAAAGCTGTTCAGGGCCTGCCCTGGATGCCAGCTGCAGAACGTCTTCAAGGAGGACGAACACTCTTTCTGCCTTTACTGCCTTCATGGGGACAAGACGCACGTGGAGAAGGACTGTGCGTTTTGCGGCAACATGTCGGAACGGACCATGAAGGACCGCCATCAACGTCTCGCCAGCTGGCTGGAGGGTAAGAGCCCGTCTGGCGAGAAGAAGAAGAAATCTGAGCGGTCTTCTAAGACCTTTGAGGGCGCCCCGGCGACGGGGGCCCAACATAAGGCCAAGCACCGCGAGTCCGCTGGCACCGGGAGCGCCGAACGGTCGGGCTCTACGGGCGCCAGGCAGGGCGCACCCTCCCCGGCACCATCAACCACGAGCCAACGCTCTGGGTCGGGTAAGAGGAAGGCCGAGCACCCGGCGAAGCTCCTGGAGAGACCCCGGTCGAGCTCTAAGGCAGAGGAGGAGCGTGGCAGTGCCCCCTCCCTCAAGGATAAGGCGGTGAGCGCACCTAAGGTGGTGAAGGCCTTGATCCATTCGACCAAGCCCTCTATCGAAACGGTCGCGGCGGCCCTGGCCCAGCCTGTGGAGGCTGCACCAGTGGTGGCGGCCTCGGGGCCCAGAATCTCCCTGCCTCCTCGGAGGGGGGAGTCTTTCGTGCCCATCGATAGGACCCCCGTGAAACCCTCCGTGGGGAAGAAGGGGGGGCAGGGCGTCGTCGTAGATTCGGCCTCAACCTCAGAAGAGGAACTGATCGAGGTCTTAAGCCACGGCCTAGGCGTGGAACAAGACCAGCCCGTCGGAATGAGCCCCGACGCAGGTGACGACGACGACATCGTCGAGGATACCGACGGGGCCCCTGCTCGCCCGTCGGATTCCCCTCTGCCAGCGCCGCAAGACAACTCAGCGGCCATTTTGTTGGCTATACAGTCCTTATGCTCCGAGATAAGGACGAGACTACCGTTACCGACGGAGGAACCTCTCCCGTCGGGGGATCCAGAACCGGGACCTTCTGGTGTTCCCCCTACCAAGAAAAGAAGGATCCATCCACCGCCTCCTTTTCAACCGTCGCGCCCCGTCCAGCCCTCCTCCCCGTCCACCCGAGGGGATGATACGGGGACTGACACGGCAGCGACGGGTACGGACGACGAGGCATACGACGAGGATTTTCCGTCGTCGCCTCCCCCCAGGGCTTCTCCGCCCGACGAGATTGGATCGTTCCACTCAATGATCGCCAGGGCATCCGAGCTTTTCCAACTCTGCCCTGAGGAGAAGAAAAAGGAAGGCTTCCTTTACCAACGGCGCGAGACCAAGAGGAAGACGGTCCTCGCAGTGCCTCTGTTGGACGACATTTGGGATGAGGGCCTTTCCCTCCTCAAGAACCCTTCCACGACGCCAGCGAAAAGAGACCGGTACGAGAAAAAGTACCGGGTCCCGGACTCGGCCCCCCTATGCCTCCGGGCGCAGCCTACCCCGGACTCCGTCGTCTCCGCGGCAGCCAGGAAGAAAGCGGGGGGGGTGCGGCCTCCACGTCGACTTCCCCGCCGGACGGCGAGGGAAAGAAATTGGATGCCATGGGACGCAGAGTCATCTCGTCGGCGGCGACGACGATTAAAGCGGCCAACGCCTTGGCTATCGTGGCCCGCTACGACAGGGAACTCTGGTACAAGATAGCTCCCCTGCTGGATTTTCTGCCGGACGACAAGAGGGCGGAGGCCCTTGAGATCCTGCAGGAAGGTGAGGTGGCCTCGGACCACGCCATCACCGTGGCGACGGACATCGCCGACACTGGGTTCCGCCAGATGGGCAACGGCGTTTGCCTTCGACGTCGCGGATGGCTCAAGGCTACGGACTTTCGGCAGGACGTCCAGACCAGGGTCCTGGACATGCCCTTCGACGGGAACAACCTGTTTGGGAAGACAGTGGACGATTCCCTTCAGGCCATCAAGGCGGATACTGAGACGGCCCGGGCCCTTGGAGTACTGCAGCAACGGCGGACGCCCTTTCGGAGCGGCGGAGGCAAGGGCGCCTCCAAAGGTTCCGGCGGCGGTTTCGCTTCCTACCGTCAAGCGGCCCGCTCGTCGTCGCAAGAGGCCTACAGAGGACGAGGCAAGTCTGGCGGCCCCCGCCGTCGTCGCCAAGGAGGCCAAGGCGGCAAGGCCGCGTCCAAGCAGGATTGAACCGGCCGTGGGGTCGGGCCCCCACCGAAGCACCCCGGTGGGAGGCCGGCTGGCGGGCTTCGTCAGCGTGTGGGAGTCCATCTCCACCGACCGTTGGGTGCTGGACGCCCTGGCCCGGGGCCACGCGCTCGAGTTTCAAAGAAGGTGCCCGCGCGTCCCCCCCGTGGCCAGGAAAGAACTTCACGTCCCTCAACTTCTCCTGGAGGTAAAGGCGATGCTCAGAAAGGGCGCCATCGAACTCGTCCCAAAGAGGCTTCGGGGCTCCGGAGTCTACTCGCGTTACTTCCTCGTGAAGAAGAAGACGGGAGGATGGCGCCCCATCCTGGACCTGCGACGCCTGAACAAGTTCATCAAGGCGCAGAAGTTCCGGATGGTCACCCTCCAGCACGTCCTGGGTCAGCTGGAGGAAGGAGACTTCCTATCGTCGTTGGATTTGGAGGATGCCTACTTCCACATTCCCATCCTAAAGGGGCACCGAAAATTCCTCAGATTCGTGGTCCAAGGGCGTCATTACCAGTTCAAAGCCCTTCCCTTCGGACTGCGGTCGGCACCCAGGGTTTTCACCAAGTGCCTCGCACCGGTGGCGGCGCAGCTGCGCCGCGAGGGGATTCACGTCTACCCCTACCTGGACGACTGGCTCATCCGCGCCAAGACGAGGGAGCTCGCCGTGGTCCACACGGCAAGGACCGTCCAACTCCTCACGGACCTGGGATTCTCCGTGAACTACGCCAAATCCCACCTGGTGCCCGCGCAAGTCGCACTGTTTCTGGGAGCGAGGCTCGACACAGTGTCCCTTCTGGCCTCCCCGTCGGAGGAGAGGACCAGGACCATCTTGGGCAAGGTGCAACGGATGTTGGTGGCCGACGCGGCCAAGGTGAGGTCCATCAAGTCCCTCCTCGGGATGATGTCTTCCTGCATCTACCTCATTCCCATGTGCAGGCTCCGGATGCGCCCGTTGCAAGAGTTCCTGGATGCGCGCTGGATCCAGACGACGGGCAGCTTCGAGGAAAGGATCAAGCTCGACGAGAGTTTCCGACGAGCGATACGGTGGTGGGGCACCCGCGCGCATCTGACGGCGGGCATGGACTTCCAGACCCCAGCCCACCAGGTGACTGTGACCACGGATGCCTCCCTAGAAGGGTGGGGAGCGCACACCGAAAATCTGCACGCAAGGGGACTCTGGCTCCCGACGGAGAAGTCCCTGCATATCAACGTCCTGGAGCTCCGTGCAGTGTTTTGGGCCCTCAGGTCCTTCCTTCCGTCCCTCAAGGGCAAGGTGGTGAGGATCTTCACCGACAACACCACCACCATGTTTTACATCAGGAAACAGGGCGGAACCAGGTCCCCAGCGCTGTCCAAGGAGGCGCAGGACCTGTGGCATTGGGCCGTCGCCCAAGGGATTCTTCTGGTGCCGTTTCATCTGGCAGGGATAAAAAACACCATCGCCGACTCACTCAGCAGGGAGCTGCGCTCGTGCCACGAGTGGGAACTACGGCAGGATCTGGTGGATCGCCTCTTCCGACGGTGGGGCACACCCCAGATCGACCTGTTCGCGACGGCGACGAACACCAAGTGCCGGAGGTTCGCCAGCAGGTTTCCCCAGACGAGGAGCATGGGCGATGCTTTCTCGTTCCCCTGGGAGGGCCTGTTCCTCTACGCGTTCCCTCCCTTGCCTCTGCTAATCCGGCTCGTCAACCAGCTCAAGAGGTCACGGTGCAGGATGATCCTCGTCGCACCTGCGTGGCCGAGGCAGATATGGTTCCCGGACCTTCTGGACTTGTCGGCGTCCCCGCCAATCAAGCTGCCGGCGGACGCGGATCTACTCTCCAGGGAAGGAGGCGCCATCCTCCACCACGACCCGAAGTCGCTGAACTTGCAGGCCTGGCTCCTGCAGCGCTAGAGTTTGGAGGATACGACATACCGGCCGACTGCAGAGAGGTTCTTGCAAAGGCCAGGGCGTCCTCGACTCTTAAATGCTACGGACACAAATGGAAGAGGTTCTCTGTCTGGTGCCACGCACAGAAGATTAACCCTCTACGGATTACGGCTCCCCAAGTGCTGCCGTACCTGCTGACGCTGGCCAAAGCTGGTCTGGCACACGCGTCCATCAAGATTCATCTTGCTGCGATCTCCCGATACACCAGAACCACGGGCCGGACGTCCTTGTGGTCTCATCGTCTGGTGAAAGAGTTCATGAAGGGACTGTTCAGATCGTTCCCGCCGGTGAAGGCTCCGGCCCCGGCGTGGGAGCTCAACGTGGTACTGACCAAACTCATGGGACCTCCGTTCGAGCCTCTGCACTCGGCCCCGTTGAAGTTTCTATCGTGGAAAACAGCTTTTCTCGTGGCCATCACCTCCGCACGACGAGTGGGAGAGATCCAGGCCCTTTCCTGCAAGGCCCCGTACTTGACTTTCCACGACACGAGGGTAGTGCTCAGGACGCACCCCTCCTTCATGCCCAAGGTACCGTCGGACTTTCATCTCAACGAACCCTTGGTGTTACCTGTGTTCTTCCCGTCGCCTTCGTCGCCGGCTGAGAGGACTTTGCACTCGCTGGATGTAGCTAGAGCGCTGAAGTTCTACGTGGACCGCACGAAAGGTTTTCGGAAGACGTCACAACTCTTTGTGAACTTTGGACCTGTCAATCAGGGGAAGGCTCTCTCGAAGGCTTCCATCTCCAGATGGCTCTCCGGCTGTATCATGTACTGTCACCGGTTGGCAAACCGACCGCTGCCTGGCCGTCCGAGAGCCCATTCCACCAGAGCGATCGCAGCTACCACGGCGTTCCTATCTGGTGTGCCCCTGCTGGACATATGCAGGGCTGCTACGTGGAGGTCGACGCACACCTTCACGAAATTCTACTGCGTCGACCGGGATTCCAGGGAGGAGTCCAGGGTCGGCCAAGCAGTGCTGCGCAACCTGTTCGCCTGAGGTGAGCCTGGTGAGGAGGTAAGATGCTTAATGTTGAGTTGATGTGATGCTTAATGTTGAGCCTTTGCCACCTCCCGTGGTTGTGCATGTGTGTACTGCTATGTATTCTTTATTCATGAGCATGTGAATCCATGCCAGACCCCATGCTGGAGAAGGAACAAGTTACTTACCTGTAACTGTTGTTCTCCAGCATGGGTCTGGCATGGATTCACATGCGAACCCTCCCGCCTACCCCTCTGCGGCTCTTCACTTGGTCATACTGCCACTTCACGTGCTTCCAAATCTGAAGATGGCTGCCAGAGGCGGTGCTTAGGTAGAGGGCAGTCATTGGCTGTGGTCAGTATGACGCAGAGACCAGTGATTGGTTATTACTACGAAAGACAGATCAGAAACGAAACTGATACTGGTTTTTTCTTTACCGAGGATTCCCAGCCTGACGACAGGGAATATTCATGAGCATGTGAATCCATGCCAGACCCATGCTGGAGAACAACAGTTACAGGTAAGTAACTTGTTCCTTACTCACCGGAGTGACTAACGTACTCCTAGTCCTTAGTCTGCTTTCCTCCATACGTCCCACCAGTCTCCCTCCCCCCCCTAAATAAGCAGCATTGTTAAATATTTCAATACAGCCAACGCGTCAAAGGGGACTGAGGTGTGGCGCCGGTGGGAGGTGTTAAGGGAGCACATGCTCCTGAAGTCGTGCCCCCCGCACTATTACATTTAAAGGGAAAGTGATCTTTTTCTGTGGAAAAAGGTTCCGTTCGCGTCCCTAGTTAGGGATGCCCATACAGGGTGGTCACTCCAGTGAGTAACACAATTTATCGTACAGTCTCCCTCTGGTGTTTTAGACCCTCTCCCCGCTTATGCTACCCTTTTGTATGGTTTAAAATCAAGGGAAGCTGGGAGCTTTTTAGCTCCTGCTTGTAGCCTTGAAGAGCCTGGTTAGCTTCACAGCAACAGCTACCAGAAGCTACTTTTGGCTTCCAAGCACACGGATGCCGATAAAACACACCAATCTGAATTGAACTGTGTGCTTTTGTGACAATCTAAAAATAAGCATTAGAACACATTAATACAACGTTCGAATCATAAGGGGTCATAAATAATGGAAAAAATAATAAGTATGCATCATATGTAAAAGTTATATTTGGGTAATGCTATGTAGTAGCACCTTGCTCCCCAGTGATCGCTCCTGTTCACTGGTCAATGCTGGATAACCAGGAGCTTGTTTTAGCTCATGCTTATCCAATCTTACCTTAATTTCGAGCACTGCTTCTAGCCATTAGTATGTCGGCCAGGCTCGCAGTAAGCACCAGTCATAGTGTTGATATAGTGGGTCACTTTGCAGATCAGCAAATAGGTTCCTTCTGGCTGGTCCTGCCTGAGCAGCGGCACCCCTATAAGTACCACAACTAATGGGGTAGCTTGGGTTCGTAGATGCAAACGTATTTCTTGGGTGAGTTGGGTTTCTCTCCATAGGAGAACCCAGTTCTTCTATGAATTGTTTTTGACGGTCTCGCAGCAGGCGCAACATCGCCACAATTCCTATTTCCCTTGGTGTTGCCCCTCTGGTCTCCCCCTTATCCTCCACTTGCTAGTGGTTGCCGTTCTCTTACGGAGGGTATTCTTCTTGGGTGCAGCCATTAACTGAGATCCTGCTCTCTGCACAACATCATTGGGGAAAGCGGAGGGACAGGGTTTGGTGTCTGCTGCCTCCCCTCTACTGATGGACACTGATATGTAGTAAAAGTGCTTAGTTTGGTCTTTTTGGTATCTACAAGGCTTTCATATTTACACATTTATCCGCCAATCTAGTTAAATCACCCTGAAGGAGTTTCACCTCTCTGCTAGTTTTATCGAGGGCAAGTTTCATTATGTCAGTCACCTCCTTCATAATTTACAGTTGATTGACGCAAAGACCCCCAGCTTTCCAGGCAGTTGACATTCGGTATTGGCAGGGGAGTATGTTCCATGGGTATGACATACGGAGGCAGCTAGATTCTTCAATCACTGTAGTTGCACATAGGCTTCAACTTGAGTTGGGGGCTTGCCTGCGATAGATTCCCGGGATCTCCGAAGAAGTAAACCCTCAGAGACGGTACAGCTGCCGAGGCCAAACTCCTGACATTTTCAGGGTTGAAAGGCATTCTTTCCGTTCCTCAAAGATGTCTGTCCAAAGTCACCAGGCCAGATGATGGTTACGAGCGCCCTCTTCCCATTCCCCCTGCAACCATTAAATAGGAAGATCTTCAATATTATTTTACTCCTGAAGTTGGACTTGTAAAGCTCGGGAAGTACCTAATGATGCGAGTGCGTGAGTGGAGAAACTAGCAGGTTTTGGCCACACTGTTGTTTGGGTAGTCTTCAAAGGACTGTAAAACCATGGGCGGGCTCACTGTACAAGGTGATTTTCAATCGCCCCTCCCCCAGCAGCCGTCCACAAGCTGCTATTGTGATGGTTTGGGACGTCAAACTAAATCTTGTCAGACAGTTATTGTAACTTTGGACATATGCATGTTCCGGGGCTATGGCGACAGCAGCTCTGAAAAGGCCTGTATAATTCCCACTTGGGCCAGACTTTCCACTTCCCTCTGGGGGAAACCCCTATCGATTTAAAGAATACTTTGGTGCCTAGTCTGAGCCTCTTTGTGATCCTCCTGTTCATCGGGTAGTAGGTAGGCCCAGTTAGGTATTTCTGTTTACCCATTAATCAAAACCCCTGGATGCTTCAACAATCAGGCAATTTCAAATCAACGACTTGCATCCCACCGCACACATAAAACAGGCAAGCAGATGTGGAGTGGGGGGCCTCAATTGGTGGAAATTGGAAAGAAATCGCAGATGAGCAGGAGATGGTATGGGGGGGGGCAGGTCGGGATTAAGGATAAGGGTAACAGAAGAGATACTTCCTGATGCTTATTAGTGTGATCTGGCCTCAGGTTCCCATCTGGACCAGCCCCTTCCTACTCCTTGCAGGCCTTGGCTCAGGCTAATAAAACCCCTTGCCCTTGCCTTCACACCTCGCCACTGCCAGGTCCTGGGAAACTTCAGTCCCCAGCACATTTCCCCCTCCGGCTCAGCCTCCGTTGCAAGCCGAGCGGGAAAGCAGATGCAAAGAGGTTGTGGAGTAGAAGAGTGAACAACATGCCCTAGAGGAAGGGACTCGACAATGTGGTGCCAAAGATTACTGGACAGCAGCCGCTACCGACATAGCCTAATTGTGGCAATGTGGACAGTGGCCATAGCCCATGGCCGGTATAATCGGATTCAGAGGGGTAGAGAGGCTGCAGCCAGTGAGCCACAGTCCTTTATTTTAAGTGCTGCAAACTGGCAGTGACCATGGCACAAGAAAACCCTTGAAATTCAATGAAAAAGCATTAATTTGGAGAATTAAAATGAACCAACCAACTTATTGCAACAAAACCTTTAAAAATCAGAGGCTGTGGTAAGCAATGACAATTTAAACTGAGCTATCCCCATTGCTCGGCCCAGGAGAACATATATAAGGTCACAACAGTGATCAGCAATATGCTTAAATACGTGCATCATAGGAGACATCTACTGAGTTAATAATGTTATTGTAATGGGTTATTTGTAACGCGTTTAATACCCACAGGTTTCTAAGCGCAGACCCGGGGATTGTACCTGTGTTGCTCTGCACCGTATTGCTTCCAAGACAAACACATTGCCCCTGAGCTATCCTCCCAAGATTGTCGGCAGTTCCCACACCCATGAATTTCATAGTGTTTGTTGCGATAAGTTGGTTAATTTTAAGTCTCTTGAGTAAAGGTTTTTGTGTTGGATTTTATTGCTGCTGGTGAGAGATTTCTCAAGCACCCAGTCTGGAACTCATAGCTTTTATTTGTGCAGTGCTCCTAGCCAGGCTCAAAATGATTAGTACTCACATTGACTAGTCTAAGATCAGTTGACCTAGATCGTGGGGTTGCAAAGGCCTCAGTTTCAAGAAAGATCTGCTATGGTGGAATCAAGAGTCAAACTCCTGAGGTGTTCTGTTGCCAGGAGTTCATTCCTTGGGTTTAGTTGACTGTAGGCTTGTCTATTATTGGCGAAGTGCTCTACGCTGGGGATCATCTTCATCCATAACCTATGGTCGGCTCAGGAATACGTATTTTTTTCATTTATAGCAGTGCCCAAAACCCTCAGACATTTAAGTGCCCGTTGCAGTTAGTACGAAAGACAATTCATATAGTGCAAGACCATGCATAATGGTACAATATACGGGTGGGCCTTGAGTGCCTATTATGGTACGGGGGGCTAATGCAGGGGTACAGGTAAGCATAACATGTATTTGAAGCAAAGGACTGCCGAGTCAAATTCAGTGAGTTACAGCTCACATGTACAGCAGAATGCTGCTAAAAACAGATTAGGTAGAATGCATTGGCATCAAAGTGCTGCTCAAGTTAAATCGGTGCGTTACAGGTAGTATCCAAGTACAGCAAAATCCTGCTGAAGTCAAATTGGGTCAAATGCATTGGCAGCAAAATGCTGCTAGAGTCAAATTAGGTACATGATGCATTGTAGCAGAAGGCTAGGGGCAATAAGGTATGTAGCAGCTGTGTAACCGGTTTGATAATGGTCTTAAGAGTCTGAATCAAGAGTGTCTCTAACATGATCCGGTGTTGCACAGGGCGGAGAGTCAGTGTTACAAATATGTTACTAGTTGAGAACCTTTTTCTAGAACGTTAAGCGAGGGAATCTGCTGCGTAATGGACATGTGCATTTCAGGTTAAGCACTGGGCTAAGGACAGGATGAGGTGTAAAGCACAGAGCAACAGTGCACAACAACGTAACGTGTGGACTTACTTAGGCGACATGGGTAGGCAAGTATTTGAAACGTGTCTTGCACCGCTGGACACGAGACAAAACCCCAAGAGACAGGATTGTTTAGCTCGACGAGCGTCGTCCGGCACAGACAGGCAGGATGATATGCCTTACTCCTGAGCCTTGTCCACGGGCTGGCTTTGCCAGCTGGCTCACCAAGGGCAGGGCAGGAGTTTCAGGGCTCGACCAATAGCTATTCCATGATGCGGTGGACACCAGCCAATCCTACTTGGTGCCTAGGGTCGTCGTGAGGGGAACAAAGAAAGCGGGCGCCCTCTTAGAGGGGAGCCAGTGTTTCTTAGTGGTAATAGTAAGGGAATCCATCGTAGGTTCAGCGACTTGAAAGGGCTCCTCCAGGCTATATGTGGAGTTGCCTGGGAGCCCTCCTTTCATACATATGCAGGCGCTGACAGGCAGGATGAACTGCCTGAAGCTGCTAGAAGCTAATAAACCTTCTAGAGCTGAAAGCATGTTTTCTGTATCTAAAGGTAGTCCTTGCCATGATTCAGTAAATAATGTACTAGTTATAAAAGACCATGTTATTGATCAGGATTAGGAGGATTGAGCAGAAGGAGTGCCCCCCTGCCCACAAGGCCGTGTATGGCTATAAAATGGCCTCCGCCGCCATCATCACCATGGATACAAAGAAACAAAATGCCCCAGATCGCCCTCACAGGCTCCCACACCTCTGCAGGCCCTTTCCTCCTGCTTTAAATGGGGGGGAGGCGCGCCGCGAGGTGCTGGAGGGCGTTATGACCTCTGATGTTGTATATGAACACTTGTGCAGTGTTATCCCCAACACTATTGACAGAAATGCCCACCTATGTTCGCACATGCAAAGGGATTCCCATCACTCCTTCCAGCCTACCCTCTCCTCCAGGCTACGTTGCCTTCGGGCAAGGCTACCCCTTACAACACCGGCCCTCCTCGTCCATAGTGCCTTGTGTAACATAACTCTCCGCTTGCCGGCACTACCAGCGGAAGACATCCCCCGCCCCTCCGCACCCCCTCCCACTACCCCATACTCGCCCATCTCTGGCCACCGCATGGTCGCCTACTCTTGCTCTGCCCTGTCCACCGGCAACAAAGCTTCCAAGAGCCTCTTGTCCACCAGGACAAGCCCTCTTCCTTCATGCTCAGGAAAGGTCCAGGACTGTGCACTTATCTCCGCCGACATCCATGTAATGCTTCAAAATGTTGGAAGTCCAACACTAGCGCCGTTGCACCCTTTATCAGGTCTGTACCCACAGATTTGTTAGCATCATGCACTGGTGCCTGCACCACTGTGCCTACACCTTCTGTTACTTTGCCCTGCACTGTGCCTGCACCTACTGTTGTGCCCTGCACTGTGCCTGCACCTACTGTTTTTATGCCCTGCACTGTGCCTGCACCTACTGTTTTTATGCCCTGCACTGTGCCTGAACCTTCTGTTATTGTGCCCTGCACTGTGCCTGCACGTACTGTTACTCTGCCCTGCTTTGTGCCTGCACCTACTGCTATTGTACCCTGCACTGTCTGCACCTACTTTTACTTTGCCATGCACTGATGCCTGCATCTCTGCTAACAACTTGGCCTCCCAGCCTGCACCTAGCCAAGCATCCACCGCAATGCCTCAATGCTCTCCTAACTGTCCCTCGCTATCACAGCCCCCAGCCATACCCATCGCTAAAGTCACCCCATGTGCCAACCCCCCATCCCCCTGCAGCCCTCCTTAAAGGTGCCCTTGTAAACTGCAGATCCCTTCCAGCTCACTCCCTTGATATCAATGACCTTATAACTCACCACAACCCTGACTTATTATTCCTTAGTGAAACTTGGCTTTCCGATGTCTCAGGACCTGCCCTTTCCTTAGCAATCCCTCAGGGATACCTCATCTACATACGAGGCCGCTCCTCCCACAGAGGTGGAGGGGTTGCAGTCATCGCCAAAGATTCCCTCTCAATTGAGGCAATCCAAAAAAAAAACCTTGATGAGAGTTCTGACTACCTCCTCCTGAAACTCGAGCTCTCCCATAACTGCACCATAGCAATCAACCTCATCTACCGCCCTCCAGGCCTCTCTGAGTTCCAAGAAGCCCTCACCCACTCGATTTCGGATAACCTCAAGAAATCGTCTAAAATCCTGCTCCTTGATGACTTTAACCTGGGCCTCAAGGACTCCAAAGACACCCATGCCAAAGCCCTCAATAGAACATTATCCACCCTAGGGTTCACACAGACCCTCTCTAGCCCCACTCACTCAAAAAGGCCGTACTCTCGACTGGGTTGTTCAACACAACTGCTCAATCAGCCCCCCCCCCCCCTTATCTCACCACTACCGTGGACCGATCACCATTGCATCACCTTCAACATCATCCCCTCTAGGGACCCTCAACTCCCCACCACCCCTCTCCCAGCTCCAAACTCCTCACCCACAGCAACCTCGCCCAGCACCTCAAGGTACCTGCCCTCCTTCCCCCTTTCGTCATTGACCGAGATATCCTCGCGAATGACTTCAAAAGGGTCCTCTCCCAGGCCGTTAATTTGGTAGCCCTTCTCTCACTTAAGAAAGAAAAGAAAACCAAGCACTGCAATGCCTGGTTCACCCAGGACCTCTTACAGATGGGAGGTAAAAAAACGAGCGGCCCTGACTACCTGGCGCAACAACCCAACAGAAGCCACCCAACTAGCCTACAAAGCCGCCATTACCAAAGCAGCATCATTTAATGCCAGAATCTCCTCTGCCAAATCATGGAGCCGTGAAATCTTCTCCATATTCAGAGAACTGGAGACCCCCCACCTTCACCAATAGTGAAGGATGGATCTTGGTGCAACTCCATCCAGTCTGCATTGCTTAATACACTTGAAACCCTACAAGCCAAAATACTCGATCACCAAAAAGAGATCTCTAAGCTAATAACTGGCAGTCAAAGCACCAGCCCCTTGGCCGAACATCCCAAACTCTTCCCCCCAGTTTGACTTCAAAGACGTAAGTGTCTCAGAGGGCACTTCTCTCCTCCAAACCTTCTAATTGTAAGAGGGATGTATGCCCAGCGCAAGTCATTAAAGACTGTGCTCCATCACTAGCCCCTATCATAACAGCATTCATCAATGCCTCCTTTCATTCTAGCCAAGTCCCACAAAATCTAAAGGAAGCCTGGGTACGCCCGCTCCTCAAAAAACCCTCACTTGGCCCAGCCATCCCGACAAACTACAGGCCTATCACTACTGTCCCCTTCCTACGGAAAATTCTGTACAAAGCAGCCTACCTGCAAATACAGAAATATCTAGAGGACAACCATCTCCTTGGTCTTAGCCAAACAGTGTTCAGGCCACGGCACGGTACCGAAACAGCGCTCCTCGACCTGAATAATCAAATCGATGACCTCAGAGACTCAGGTAAACTTGCGCTCCTCCTGCTCCTCGACCTGTCGGCAGCATTTGACGTAGTCAACCACAAAACCCTCTGCCAGCATCTATCCTAAATAGCCAACTTCTCCGATAATGCTTGCAAATGGATAGTCATTGTTAAAAGACAGATCTATGAAGGTCTTCTCAGACACCTCCTGTGCCGACCCCAGCACCATCAAGTGTGGTGTCCCGCAAGGTTCCTGCACTGCCCCCACCCTTTACAACCTCTTTACGAGGCCCCTGTTTAAAATCCTCGACTCCATGGGCATCTCATACACAAATTATGCGGATGACGCCCAGATACTTATCCCCCTCTCAGGTGACTACGCATCTGACCAGAATACTTTAAACTCCATCTACTCAACAATTCAAACCTGGATGGCAGAAAACTGGCTCTGCCTTAATAGTGACAAAACCGTACTCCTCCTTCATCATTGACAATACCCCTATCACTGTTTCACCGTCCATCAAAACCCTTGGAGTCTATCTAGAACCAGACATGTCCATGAACAGGCAGGTCAATGCCATAACCTCCACGTCCGCCTATTACTCCAAACTTATCAATGCTACCCAACCTTTCCTGTCCCAACAAAACTGCCTCACCATCGCTAGGGCCATCATTGGCTCGAGACTTGATCATTGTAATGCCTTATTCATTGGTACCACTGCCAAGAATATCACTAAACTCCAAACTGTTCAAAATAACGCACTCAGAGCCGCCGCAGGCCTTTCGCATAAAGACCACATCTCTGAACTCGGAAGACAAGTCCACTGGCTTCCTGTTAAACAAAGAATCATCTTCAAAGCCCTGGCCCTGACTCACAAATATCTCCACGACCTTGCGCCTCCCTACCTAACTCATAGGATTATCAAACCCTCCTCGCACACACCATCCAGATCACAGTACTCTAACCTCTTGTCTGTCCCTTGGACTCACAAAGTGCGTGCGGGCGGCTCCAGCTTCCCTTCAGTTGCCCCACCCTTTGGAATGCGCTCCCTCCCCACCTTAGAGCCATTGAATCCCACACTGTCTTCCGTTAAGCCATCATGACCAACCTCTTTGATTTCTTAAAACCTGCAATATACTTGTAACCTGTAACCACCGAAATGTAATTAAGTTCCTTCTAGGGCGGCTTCTCTGTAACCCTTAAGTAAGCCTCCTTAAGCTTTGATTCAGCGCCTCGATGTCTGCGTGCTGTTAGTGTGCTTTACAAATTCAAATAAATATAACTGAAATGTTGTATGTGAACATGCCGGGTACAATGTCCCCACATGTGAAGTGTTGCCTTTCAGATTTCTGAGTGGACCATTCAGGAGACTTTTTCTCGTTGCTTCCCAACTGGCAGTGGAGATCCTTTCAGGGGCAGGTACCCTCAGCTGCTTAACACATCACAATCATAAGTAAGATCTCCTTACGTAGCGAGCCACATAATACTGTTGCCATCTCCCAGGTGGACTGGTTTGCCACAGACTTTATGCCAAGTATCCACATTATGTCTGATGGGTGGGTCAGGGCTACTTGCTGTTCTGTCAAGATGATTGCAGTCCAGAAGTACCCGAGTTCTGAGTGTCGGTGGGATTCTAGGTGCTCAGCTGCAGACACACTTGGGAGTGTAGTTGATCTAGTGGTAAGACCCCAAGAACAATCCTTTGAAGTCTGCACTTTGTGGGCCTGGTTGGCCGCTGGTGGGGAGGGGAAGGGGTAGTGTGAAGGGTCTTAGGTCAACAGTGGCTTTTCTCTGTAAATGCAGTATGTTTGTAGACAGTGTTTGTGAATAAGATGCAGAGAGATGGAAACATGAGTGTTAATTGGGGCGGGGATGGTTTAGTCGGTGAGAACCTGTTGATTCAAGATTATTAATCTGGTGGTGTAGGTGTATTTTTTCATCTGTTTAAGGGTTATTGGCACTCTGATTTCCATCTAAAGGGTGCAGTGACTCTGACACAAATGAGTCGGATCTCTCCTGCAGTCCTTGGCTGACAGCTTGTGTGCAGCCACGTGGAACGTATGTGTAACTAGTCATTGAAGAGTCCATCTGAATAATGTTCCAGAGAATGTGCGTATGATGGTTGACGTTAGTCCAAAGTGCTGAGGCCTGGTTTTGATTTTACTAGGATCCTATTGGTCAGTTAAATAGCAAGCTTTTCAGGGATTTTCAGTTGGTTTTATTCTGAGTAAAGACGTCTGGACATATATCTCAAGCCTGGTTGAGAAAAGGATGATCCTTCATCTCACGATTTGAAACTTTGCACCGTTAAAAAGCTGTGGTACTGGACCAATGTGTTCTTAATGGCTTGGAATAGATGTATTTCCTCAAGGTGTATTTTGGACCCCTGCTGCAGGAGTCAAATGATCTAAGCATGCAATTTTGTAAGCATCGTTTCATTTGATTTGGAGTCAGAGAAGTGAAGTTTAATGAGAAATGTTGCTCATTTGCTTTGGACTCTTTTTAGTCCTCTTCATTAGGTAATCCGGAACCACAGCAGAGATTCTTGGCATAGACTAGTCTTCAGAATACAAGTGGGATCACTGCCATGGTTCTGTGGGGGAAGGTCAGGTAAAACCTGATCCACCAGATAGTTCGGAATTGGAAAAAACAGCTCTTTACAATGGCTTTAAAATGCAGTTCGAGTATAAAATCTCTGATTGCCACAAGTTTATTATTTTTTAAATCCTCTGTTTTAGGGAGAGGGCAAGTCCCTATTTCTTCCAGCCAAGTGGTTAGTGTGGGGCTTGTTATTTTGGCATTGCAAATCATAACTGCAGTGTTTTCTTTTTTAGTTAAATGTGTGTCATTATCCAAGAGTCAGCATGCATGAGGCATGTGCTAAGATCCAGTGCTAAAGTGTCTGGTCCTATATTGGTTGAAGGGATAGCCCGTGACTACGAAGGAAAGGGGATTATGGACTAGGAGTACAGTAGTCACTAAAGTGAGTTTCCTTTATATTTTCGGTGTATAGGTCAGCACAGTTAACCCACTAAGGCTGGAGCCGACCTAATTTATGGCACTGACTGTGTCCACCTGAAGGCATTTCGCTTAAGGTTTTGCTTTACTAGTTTACTCTAAAGTGTAAAATTGTATTAAAAAACAGAGGTTTTGCAGTGTATCGTATAGGAACCCATACGTTTTTCCATTACATTATTTTCTTATTTGAATTCCAGCAAATCGAAGAATTTTCTGATGTTAACGAAGGCGAGAAAGAAGTAATGAAACTATGGAATCTTCATGTCATGAAGCATGGGTATGTTAACTTTACTGACATGTTTGCAATGCTTTGCAGTTGTCAATGGGGTGCATGTGGGGCTTTATACAAGAAAATAATCTGCTGTTGCATGGCATGCGTAGTAGGGAAGTTTCCTTTCCTCTAAAACTAGTCAAATGTGGGTATGGCTCTTGATTAGTCACCTACAGTACATCATTGATCTACTTTTTAAATATTTCTTATAACATTAATTCAGTAGTTGCAGTCACAAATATGAATCCAAACCCAAGTGAAGCTTTATCTGAGCATATTAATAGAAGTAGTTAGGATTCATGCCCTTTTAGGAGCATTTCAGAGACATGCGTCTTGGGATGTCATCAGCAAGGCGGCTACTTGGGCCACTCCGTCAGCCTTCTGTAGGCACTACTCACTGAACACCCGCTCCAGGCACGATGCAGACAGGTGGTTCTGAAGCAACTTTTCGCTTCCTCCTAGATATGAGGCAGGTTGTTGCAGCTCCACCCTATGTTTCCTGTTCGGTGGAATCACCCACAAAGATCGAGGAAAGGGGACAGAACGTATGAGTGATTAAAGCTACTCACTGTAGTGACTAGAGTACTCCTAATCCATAGTTACCTTTCCTCCATACGTCCCACCCACCTTCCCCCGCTAGTATGCCAAAGGCTCAAATATACTAAGAGTTGCAAGGTATCTAAGCTTCTTAAAGGGGAGCCTCAATTTTTCGCTGCCAAATGTTCTGATGTGTCCCCATGTTGGGGATCGCTCCACAAGGATGGAGGAAAGGGGACTGAGTACTCTAGTCACTATGGGGGGGGGGTAACTTTAATTTCTTGTTAATCTGCTTAGAATCACATGCTGTGCATATAGTCTGACATCGCGGCCTATTGCATCTTTCGGTAGAGCCGGAGAAAAACAAAAGGTGAGGGAGAGGGGTGCACAAAGGGAGGGGAGGAACAAAACAAGCGACCATCTTGCTAGGCCTGATGACATTTCAGATAGTGCTGGAAGGGCGGGGGGGGACAAGTAAGGGGAGAGGGTAGGAGACGGATGAGGTTGCTATCATACTAGGTCAAGGGACAATTCTGATAGAGTAAGTGCATAGAAGAAAGTAAGGGGAGGAGATAGGAAAAAAGGAGAGAACAGAGTAAGCTGTCAAAATGAGTGGAGAAGCAAGAGGAGAGAGCGAATACAATTGCAGAAGTCCGTAGTAACAAGTAATGTTGCACTAGGGGTGGGCATAAGTTGTCCACCTGACAGTAGAAAGCCAATCACAACCCTGTCCCTATATAGAAAGTATAATTAGATGTTCCCCTTAAGCCAATGCCGACACTTAGTAGGTTTCTCTTATTTGTCACGTTGTATGACGTCATGTATGACGAGTTTTTACTATAAGTGTTTTTTATTAAATGCTTTGAGAGAACACGAGTGAACGTCTGTCGATGTCTGTTGTAACTGCCTGTTTTAGATAATTGATATTAAAACAGTCGGATGAGACTTTTTGCCAACTTCCTGAGTGGGTCTTATTTTGTGCAAGTTATTCTGCATTCCATCCATGCATCGCAAGTGCAACAAGTGTCTCCCACGTGTTCACGACGAGCGATCCTGCAAGTCTTGCAAACCTTTCCATCCTAAGATGCTAAAAGATAGGTGGACCAAGCGGTGGATGACCTGCGTGATGCAGGCTGAGTGTGGTTCCCCCGTAGGTGCCGTCGGTGACAGCGAGGACTCTAGCGGCAGCCATGGCTCCGATGTGGAGGCCAGAGACCTTTCTGCGGAACGGTCTGGTTGCCCGTGCCCGGCCCCAATAGACATGCTGCCGGCACTGCTATGGGGAGATCACACCCCGGCGACAGAGCCGATGCACCGTCTAAGAGCGCGTCAGCCCCAAAGGTTTCGTCTGTAGGCTCATAGAGATCACCCTCTCATCCACCGGAGCTAAGCGAGAGCCTCGCAAATATTCTCCAGCATGGAAAAACGAAAAGTAAAGAATAAAGAAATGAAAACCCATTTCATTACAACATTCAGTAGTGAAATATACAACATAAAGAAAACTTTGAATAAACATTGGAACATTCTATTCACAGATGATACACTCAGCACCATTATTGAAGAAAAACCATCAATGGTATTTAGAAAAGCTCCAACTCTGAAAAAGAAATTAAGTCCGAGTCATCTAAGGAACCCAGTAAAGGACTCCTTGAGTAGTTTTTTGAAAGTGCCGGCACCAACAGGATCCTACAAATGCAGCAAATGTCCAATTTGTTCACACATGATAAATGGAATCAAACAAATTAAATTACCCACTGGAAAAATGATTGACATCAAACAATTTATATACTGCAGAAGTCAATATGTAATCTATGCTATACAATGCATTTGCAACAAGAAATACATCGGGAGCACGATAAGAGAAATTAGAATACGGATATTGGAACATCTTAGAGCAATCAAGAACGGGGATGCAAGGTACCCAATGGCCATACACTTTGCAAAAGAACACCAACAATCGGACATCAAGGACATCAAAATCATTGGACTGGAAAAAATCGAGCAACCTGAAAGAGGAGGAGACAGAGAACTTATATTAAGGAGAATGGAGTCAAAATGGATTTGTATAATGGATACATGCCAAACTGGTCTAAACACAGATCCAGAGATGGCAAACTGGTTATAAAAACACTATTGATTGTATATGTGCATCATCCTAAGTACCTCTCTGTCTACCACTGAAAGCATGTATAAGCAACTTGTTGTTCATTTATACATAGAGCCTATATACTCTATATCACATACACTGAAATATAGTAAATGGAAAGCTGGATCCAACGTGTTGATGCCATCACATACGCATAGATACAACAACATTTAGAGACACAATTTAATTAAAGAAGACATTAGTGTTAGCTTAGGGGTTCTTTGAAAATACATCCATTCTTTTGCAAAATAGCAATGCAACCTGAAAATTATTTGTACAAAAATGAAGGCTACAACATAGAAACACAATTTTTTTTTTTTTTTTTTTCACAAAAAACAAATCCAAGATGGCCGCCGCACATTTTTTGACGCGTATGACGTCATCGCGGCACATTACGCGATGACGTCATCACGCGACGTGCTCCGCGATATATAAACAGAAGCAGAATTGAGGTAAGATGCATCCGGGAACCACGGATGCACAGAGGCAATCGTACCGAGAGAAAGGAACATCTTTGAATCCACAAGAATCTACACACAAGGTAAACTCTATAGCAATTTAAAATAATTTTCTCTAGAAATGTAAAGGGCTACCTCATAGAGGGTGCATAAATTCAATCAAACTGAATACCAATGCAAATGCAGAATTTATACTAGTAATAATGGACCAATACTAAAATGCCATTCTATATAGGCTAGGAAGGACACAGCACACTGTATAGGACAGCAAAGACTGCTTTGCTGTTCAGAAATATAACACATTAATAGCCAGTATTAGAATGTGAACCAAAGCATATGAGCTTTGTGCATTTTTCTTATAGGGAAAAAAAGAAAAAAAAGGGGGGGGGGAGAACAAAAGGAAGACAAATAGAGAGCCGATGAGAGAGAAAATTGAATACCAATCAATACTGAATCAGAATTATGAGAAACATGACAAGGGTGAGTGTATGTCCTCTTCTCAGATAGAAGTGGTTATGAAACTAGAGGTTTAATGCACTTAAGTCTCTGTTTATATACAATGTATAAACTTGGGTTCTTTTTTCACTTTAGAATCTCCCCTGAGGAACCGTGGCTAAAGTCATGGGGAAACACGTGTTGGGAGACAATTTGGGAGACAAAGTTTGTTTATTGAAACTTTAAGTGTATGGAGTATCCAGAACCTATACTGAATAAACAAATTGGAATTAACACAACCAAGTGATTGAGTAATTCTTCCCAAGGAGCGCACTAAAGGGTACCAACTTTATTTCTCGGAATTCTCCAGCATGGGGTCTGGCATGGATTCACATGCTCATGAATATTCCCCGTCGTCAGGCCGGGAATCCTCGGTATAGAAAAAAATCAGTATCAGTTTAGTTTCTGATCTGTCTTTCTTAGTAGTAACCAGGTCTCTGGGTCATACTGCCCCCAGCCAATGACTGCCCTCTCCCTAAGCCCTGCCTCTGGCAGCCATCCTCAGATTTTTACCGCACGTTCAAGTGTTGGGAGTCCTCGTGCTGTAGCTCTCGAGCTTTTGCTGCGTTTTTGCGCTTTTTCAGGAGTTTTTTCTCTTTTCGGTTAAATAGAGCCTCAAGCTCCACCGTTTCTACATCCGATCAACGGGGATCCATTTCGGAGTTTTTTACGCCCCTCAAGGGTGAAGTTTTCGTCTAGTTACGCTTTTGGAGGATTCCAGAAGTTCCGAGGCCTACCCCGGACATGGCACAGGAGAAAGGAAGCTCAACGCCCAGGAAGCTGTTCAGGACCTACCCTGGATGCCAGCTTCAGAATGTTTTCAAGGAGGACGAGCATTCGTTATGCCTCTACTGTCTCCATGAGGACAAGACGCACACGGAGAAGGACTGTGCGTTTTGTGGGAACATGTCGGAGCGGACCATGAAGGATCACCACCTCCGTCTCGCCAACTGGCTGGAAGGGAAGAGCCCGTCAGGCGAGAAGAAGTAAAAGCGGTCTAAGTCCTGTGAGGGCGCCCCGGCGACGGGGGCCCAACAAAAGGCTAAGCACTGCGGGTACCGGGAGCGCCGAACGGTCGGGCTCCTTGGCTGCCAGGCAGGGCGCATCCTCCCCGGCGCCATAAACCACGAGCCAATGCTCTGGCTCGGGTAAGGGGAAGTCCGAGAACCCGGCGAAGCTTCTTGAGAGGCCCCGGTCGATCTCGAAGATTCCGGCAGAGGGGGAGCGAGGCTCGGACCCTCCCCCAAAAGTGAAGGCCCCAGGCGTCCAGAAGGTGACGATGGCTTTAATTCACCCTGCTAAGACCTCGATTGAGGATGTCGCCGCGGCCCTCGCTCAGCCTGTGGAGGCTACACCAGTGGAGGCGCCCTCAGGACCCAGAGTCTCCCTGCCATCGCGGAGGGAGTCGTCTTTCAGGCCCATTGAGAAGACCCCCACGAAGTCCTCGTTGGAAAAGGTGGAGGAGGGGCTGGTGGCCATCATGGATACGGACACGACCTCTGAAGAAGAGCTCATCGAAGTCATGGAAGAGGCCGAACCCACCGGGAGGGATCCCAACGAGGGCGACGACGAGAGCGACGGTGTCGCCGACAAGGCTCCTCAAGAGCCCTCGCGCCCGTCGTTTCCGGCGCCGCAGGACACTTTGGCGGCCATTTTGTCAGCAATTCAGTCCTTATGCTCGGAGATAAGGACAGGGTTGCCCCTTCCCCCGACGGAGGTACCTGAGCCAGACCCGACAGGGGAACCGGAGCCAGGACCTTCGGAAAGTCCACCGCATAAGAGGACGCATCCTACGCCACCTCTCCCACCTCTGCTGCCTTCCCCCCGGTCTACTACCCACGGGGATGATACAGGCACGGACACGGCTACGACAGGTACAGATGACGACGGAGGCGACGACGGGACGTCCCCGCCCGACAAGATTGGATCCTTTCATGCCATAATTTCCAGGGCATCCGAGCTTTTCCAGCTCTGCCCAGAAGAGTAGAAGAAAGAAGGGTTCCTTTACCAGCGGCGTGAGGCTAAAAGGAAGACGGTCCTCGCTGTACCGCTTCTTGGTGACATCTGGGATGAGGGGCTCGCCCTCCTCAAGAACCCTGCCACGGCGCCGGCAAAGAGGGACCGGTACGAGAAGAAGTACCGGGTCCCCGACGCTGCCCCCTTGTGCCTTCGGGCACAACCTACCCCGGATTCGGTCATCTCGGCGGCGGCAAAGAAGAAAGCTGGGAGGGGGGCATCGGCCTCGACATCAACTTCCCCGCCGGACGGCGAGGGGATGAAGTTGGACACAATGGGACGACGGATCATCTCATCCGCAGCGACGACAATCAAGGCGTCCAACGCCCTGGCTATCGCAGTACCGCTACGACAAGGAGTTGTGGTTCAAAATTGCCCCTTTGTTAGACTTCCTTTCGGACGCCAAAAGGGCTGAGGCCCTTGAAATCCTACAGGAGGGTGAGATTGCTTCGGACCACGCCATCACGGTGGCCACGGACATCGCGGACACCGGTTTCCGTCAGTTGGGCAACAGCGTTTGCTTGAGACGACGAGGATGGCTCAAGGCCACGGATTTCCGCCAGGACGTACAAGCCAAGGTTTTGGACATGCCCTTCGACGGGAACAACCTGTTTGGGAAGGCGGTTGATGAGTCCCTTCAGGCCATCAAGACAGACACAGAGACTGCCCGGGCACTGGGAGTGCTCCAACGACGACGGCCGTCCTTTCGGGAGCTCCGGAGGCAGACAAGGTGCCTCCAAGGGATCTGGCAGTGGCTCCTCCACGTAGCGCCAAGCGGCAAGATCTTTGTCCCAGGAAGCCTACAGGGGACGCGGCAAGCCAGGTGGTGCCCGTCGTCATCGACAGGGAGGTCAAGGAGGCAAGGCTGCCTCCAAACAAGATTGAACCGACCGTGGGGTCGGGCCCCTGCCGAAGCACCCCGGTGGGAGGCCGGCTGGCGAGGTTCATCAGCGTGTGGGAGTCCATCTCCACCGACCGCTGGGTGCAGGACGCCCTGGCCCAAGGGCACGCCCTCGAGTTTCAGAAGAAGTGCCCTCGCGTTCCACCCGTGTCCAGGAAGGAAAATCGCGTCCCTCAACTACTGTTGGAAGTAAGGGCGATGCTCAAGAAGGGTGCCATCGAGCTCGTCCCAAAGAGGCTTCGGGGCTCCGGAGTTTACTCAAGGTACTTCCTCGTAAAGAAGAAGACAGGAGGATGGCGCCCCATCCTGGACCTAAGACGACTGAACAAGTACATCAAGGCGCAGAAGTTCCGTATGGTCACCCTCCAGCACCTGCTGGGACAGCTAGAGGAGGGCGATTTCCTGTCGTCATTGGACTTGGCGGATGCGTACTTCCACATCCCCATTCTAAAAAGACACCGAACGTTCCTCAGGTTCGTGGTCCAAGGGCGGCACTACCAGTTCAAGGCCCTCCCGTTCGGATTGAAGTCGGCACCCAGGGTGTTCACCAAGTGCCTCACACCGGTGGCGGCGTGGCTGCACCTACAGGGGATCCACGTCTACCCCTACCTGGACGACTGGCTCATCTGGGCAAGGACGAGGGAGCTCGCCGTGGAGCACACTGCGAAGACCATCCAGCTGCTCACGGACCTGGGATTCTCCATCAACTTTCCAAAATCCCACCTGGTTCCGTCGCAAGTCGCCCTGTTTCTGGGAGCCAAGCTCGACACATTGGCGCGGCTGGCCTCGCCATCGGAGGAAAGGACCAGGACCATTCTGGGCAAGGTGCAGCTTCTGCTGGCCACGGACATGGCCAGGGTAAGATCTATCAAGTCCCTCCTCGGGATGATGTCCTCCTGCATTTATCTGGCGCGCCTTTGCAGGCTTTGGATGTGCCCCTTACAAGAGTTCCTCGACGCCCGCTGGGTCCAGTCGACGGGTAGCTTCGAGGACAGGATCTCTCTCAACGAGACGTTCCGTCGGGCGATCCGGTGGTGGGGTACCTGCTCCTGCCTGTCGGTGGGCACAGACTTTCAGATCCCAGCTCGCCAGGTGCCGGTGACGACGGACGCCTCCCTGGAAGGTTGGGGAGTGCACTCCGGAGATCTTCACGCGAGAGGCCTTTGGCTCCCGGAGGAGAAGTCACTCCACATAAACATTTTGGAGCTCCGCACAGTGTTCTGGGCCCTCGGGTCCTTTCTTCCGTCCCTCAAGGGCAAGGTGGTGAGGATCTTCACCGACAACACCACCACAATGTTCTACATCCGGAAGCAGGGCGGAACCAGGTCCCCGGCCCTATCCAAGAAAGCCCAGGATCTGTGGCATTGGGCCGTCGCCCAACGGATGTTTCTGGTGCCTCTTCATTTGGCAGGAATAAAAAACGCGATTGCCGACTCACTCAGCAGGGAGCTGCGCTCAGGATCAAGTGGATCGACTCTTCCGATGATGGGGCGAACCCCAAATCGATCTCTTCGTGACGGCGACGAATTCCAAGTGCCGGAGGTTCGCCAGCAGGTTCCCCCAGCCGAGGAGCATGTGTGATGCTTTCTCGTTCCCCTGGGACGGCCTATTTCTTTATGCATTCCCTCCGCTGCCGTTGCTGCTCCGGCTCATCAACCAGCTCAAGAGGTCCCGGTGCAGGATGATCCTTGTCGCACCGGTGTGGCCGAGACAGATCTGGTTTCCGGACCTTCTGGACTTGTCAACGTCCACACCAGTCAAGCTGCCGACGGACGCAGACCTTCTCTCCAGAGAAGGAGGCGCCATTCTTCACCACAGCCCGGAGTCGCTGAACTTGCAGGCCTGGCTCCTGCAGCACTAGAGTTTGGAGGGTACGACATCCCGGCCGACTGCAGAGAGGTTCTTGCAAAGGCCAGGGCGTCCTCAACTCTCAAGTGCTACGGACATAAATGGAAGAGGTTCTCGGTCTGGTGCTGTGCACAGAAGATTAACCCTCTGCAGATTACGGCCCCTCAAGTACTGCCGTACCTACTGTCGCTGGCCAAAGCTGGACTGGCTCACGCCTCCATCAAAATACATCTGGCTGCAATCTCCCGATATACCAGGACTACGGGACGGGCGTCCTTGTGGTCTCATCGCCTGGTGAAAGAATTCATGAAGGGACTATTCCGATCATTTCCGCCGGTGAAGGCTCCTGCCCCGGCGTGGGAGCTTAATGTGGTGCTGACCAGGCTCATGGGGGGGCCCCATTCGAGCCTATGCATTTGGCGCCTCTGAAGTTCCTGTCATGGAAAACGGCTTCCTCGTGGCCATCACCTCCGCACGACGAGTGGGAGAGATCCAGGCTCTATCTTGCAAGCCTCCATACTTGACTTTTCATGACACGAGGGTGATGCTGAGGACGCACCCCTCCTTTATGCCCAAGGTGCCGTCGGACTTCCACCTCAACGAGCCCTTGGTGTTGCCAGTTTTCTTCCCGTCGCCTTTGTCTCCGGCCGAGAGGACTTTGCACTCGCTGTCTGTGGCTAGAGCGCTGAAGTTCTACGTGGACCGCACGAAGAGTTTTCGGAAGACGTCGCAGCTGTTTGTGAACTTTGGGACTGTGAATCAAGGGAAGGCTCTCTCGAAGACTTCCATTTCTAGGTGGCTCTCCGGCTGCATCATGCACTGTCACCGGTTGGCAAACCGACTGCTGCCCGGCCGTCCGAGAGCCCATTCGACCAGAGCAATCGCTGCTACCACAGCGTTCCTGTCTGGTGTGCCCCTGCTAGACATCTGCAAGGCTGCGACGTGGAGGTCGACGCACACCTTCACAAGATTCTACTGCGTCGATCGCGACTCCAGGGAGGAGTCCAGGGTCGGCCAAGCAGTGCTGCGCAACTGTTCGCCTAAGGTGAGCCTGGTGAGGAGTTAAGAGATGCTTAATGTTGAATTGTTGTATTGCTTAATGTTGAGCTTGTTGCCACCTCCTGTGGTTGTGCATGTGTGTACTGCTATGTATTCTCTTATTCATGGGCATGTGAATCCATGCCAGACCCCATGCTGCAGAAGGAACAAGTTACTTACCTGTAACTGTTGTTCTCCAGCATGGGTCTGGCATGGATTCACATGCGAACCCTCCCGCCTACCCCTCCGCGGCTCTTCACTTGGTCATACTGCCACTTTACGTGCTACCAAATCTGAGGATGGCTGCCAGAGGCGGGGCTTAGGGAGAGGGCAGTCATTGGCTGGGGGCAGTATGACCCAGAGACCAGTGATTGGTTACTACTAAGAAAGACAGATCAGAAACAAAACTGATACTAATTGTTTTTCTATACCGAGGATTCCCGGCCTGACGACGGGGAATATTCATGAGCATGTGAATCCATGCCAGACCCATGCTGGAGAACCGTTACAGGTAAGTAACTTGTTCCTTATTTCTGCAGCGTATAGGCCAAGTAGCACATCCTCTCGTCGAGAGGAGTATTCAGGAGGGTACCAGCCTCTCTCTAAGACTGTCTGACAAATCCCTTCCTTCTAAGGACCCCTGTCCTCCTGGAGAGCCTTTCCCCCATATTCACCCCTCTGGTTCATCTTTGTGGACCAGAGTGAGGTTTGAGAGTTATATGGACAAACTATCTCAGTTTCTCAGTTTGTAGACTTTTCTGAAAAGTTGATTTACCCCCTAAGAGAACTAGGGAGAAGGATTCTTGGCCTCGTTTTCCAAAGGTGTACAGAGGCTTTCAAGTCCAACTCCCCAGGAAGAGGTTTTTTAATTCTCTGAACCTGAAGAGGTCTAAGAGGGTCCCTATGGTCGGGTAGACAACATATTTGACCAGGACACACCGGACCAGTGCCCAGATTGGGGTCAAGATCAGCCTGTAGAGCAAGCTCCTTGGCTTTCCCCCACTCCAACCCCTGACCCAGACGCCATTTGTCTGGATCCTCCATCCTCGCCCCCACAGAGGCAAGCTTTGCCTATTGATGATAAGATGGGCTTTAATGCAATCCTGAAAAGGCCTGCAGACCATTTCTAAATTGCCACGCAGGAAGCTGTACAAGACACTGATTTTGTAGAGGACATCCTAAAGGAACCCTCCCCCCACAAGTCAGGCAGTCCCACTTCTCCATCAAGAAGCGCATCACACCGTCTTTGCTGTCCCCTTCACTTACTTTTTTTTAAATTTTATTTGTAACAATTAGTTTGCATTTCAAACTTCAATTACAATCAAGAAAACCAAGATAGTTCACATGAATCATAAATACTCAGTATTGTTGTTTCCAGTATAATTATTTTCAACGCAACACAGCATCCAGTGAATTGATTTCAAGAAGTTGGTTATCATACTACATTGGTGTTTGGTGAAATGAGGAAATCATCGTTCAGGTTGTGCTCTAGAAAGTCACATACTGCACATGTAAGTGGTACATTATTACTTGATAGTATCCTGTACCACCAGCCTTCAGTGTCACCATCAACAGGCGCGTAGCTCCCGAGATAACTAGTTCGCGAATGCGTAAGTTGTGGGCATTTCGTGATCAAATGTTTCAATGATTCTGTCGAAAGT
The DNA here is from genome assembly GCF_040938575.1 of Ambystoma mexicanum. NCBI lineage: Eukaryota > Metazoa > Chordata > Amphibia > Caudata > Ambystomatidae > Ambystoma > Ambystoma mexicanum. Next base: position 866,479,098 of record NC_090926.1, read on the forward strand.
TCACAAAACCTACACAAATTATTGGAGACGTGTGTGTCGCGTCCAAGCCATAAGATCTCCTTAGTTCTAAGTGCATTCAATCAAACTCTCAAGAATTGATTTCGATGTTTCCTTGATGGAAATTTTCGCAGATATTTTGGTAATCCATCTAAGCTGTTGACTGCTAGTCCTAGATCAATTGAGGTTTTCAGAACATTTCTTCGTTCCAAATTTTGGATCCAGTTCCATTCTCTGTTTTTTTTTGGCAATTTGCGGCGTTGCTAGTAGTGTTTCCCATTTTATGTCTGCGTATTCAAGTATCCGTTTTAATCTGTTTATCCATTCTAACAGAATGTCATGATATGAATTAGAGGGGTCTAAGGATAAGATTTGATAGGCGAGGACCGGATCTTCTAGTGACATCTTCCGTAGCATAGCCAAAGATTTCCATACAACAATACTTTGCATGGAATCAATTCCCAGCTCGTGTCTTATGGAGATCATCGATACACTCGTTGGCAGTTTAAAAATACGTCTCCAAAACGTTCCCTCCAGGGAAGAACACATTTTGTAACTTAGATTCCAGGCAGCCTCGGCTCCAAATGTGATCGATGGAATCACTTTTTGGGAGTAAAAGGTTAATACAGGGTTCAGTGTAAATTTCCTGTATTCGGCATGTAACTTTACCCCTTGCAGTGAAAAAGTTATCATACGTTGTTTTAAGTCTTCCATCCATTCAGCTTCTCTAATTGAGGTGTTAAATTGGATGCCTAGATAGCGGACCACTGAAACGTGTTTTATCTGCACGTCTGCGAGTTTCCATCTAAATTTTCTGATTAGTCTTTTGGATGAGTCACCGATCGCCATGATCTTAGACTTCTCTACATTAATTTCTAGATCGTTGTCTATTAGGTAGCTATTGAGAGCTACTAACAGTCTTTGAAGGCCAATGGGGGTTGAGTCTATTAGAACAATGTCATCAGCATAGATGGTCCAACTGATATTCTGATCATTTATTTATGGTGGAAAACATTGCACCGATGGAAAGGCTTCAGAGACATCAGATATGAATAGTTTAAAGAGGAGGGCCGCCAAGGGGCACCCCTGCTTGACTCCCTTGTTAGTTATCTCCTCAGAAAGGTCCCCTACCTCATTTATTCGTACTCTGATTGAAGTGTCTTTATGAAGAGCCATTATTGGTTGCAATAATTCTGGTGGACAGGACCATTTCTTTAATTGTGTCCATAATTTATGTCGATTTAATGAGTCGAATGCTTGTTTCATATCTATACATGCAATAAACAGGTTTTTACCATTTTTCAGGGCTTCTAGTTTGGGCACGTTTAGTATTGTCAGATTTAATTCTGTGCCAACACCCTTGGTGAAACCAGTTTGACGTATATCAAAGTGACCAGAGGCTGAGGCCCATTTCGAAAGCTTCTGCTGTAGGAAGGTTGCAAAAATCTTGCCCACGATGTCCAAGAGGGCAATGGGACGATAGTTTGCCAGGTCGTCCCGATTTCCCTTTTTGAATATGGGAACTATGATGGCAGAGTTCCACGAGTGAGGCAAGGTCTTCACTCGAAACAAATGTACGATAAATGTTGCCCAAAGCTCGTTGTTTGCTTTTAGCATCACATTTGTGAGGCCATCTGGCCCGGCAGCTCTTGAATTTTTTAGGTGTTTAATAGCTGTTATGATGTCTTCTTTTGATTCGATTGTGTCCCAAAATTGATCAGCTGGTGGAATATCATCGACCTTGGTATTTTCCTTGATTGTAAAAACCTTTTCAAAGTGTTGTTGCCAGGTTACTTTTGATATACTGTTATGCATTTTAGCATTCTGAAATACATCTTTGTTGTTTATGATGCTCCATATTTCCTTAGTTTTGTGACACTTAATCATCATTAGAATTTTCTCACCTCGCTCTTGGTCTCTCATAATTGCGAAGCATTTCAACCAATTAAGGTATTTCATTTTGCGTTGTTTCATTAGCACAAGTGTGTTGAAATCTGGTCCTTTTTTTCAATTTTCGAAGATCTTGGTGTAATTGTCACTTCTTTTGAGCTACTAAAGCACTGAATTCATATTTCTTTATATAGTTGCAATTGGTTCCATGATTGTACTTGGTTTGGAACTGTGCCAGCAGTGCCGTATAATTTAATTTGTCCTTCGCAGCAACAGTTTTTGAAGATATGTTTTCAGTTAGACTCTCAATTTGTCGACTATTTATTTTGAGTCTGTTGCCTCTTTGATTTACTTCCATCGACTGAGTAAATTTACTCATCGCTGTTTTTGGTAGCGCTTTCCAGGTTAATTGTAGCGGATTATGGTCGCTGAGTGTCGAATCCAAAATCTTCAGATGTTTGATATCATGACACATCGTTTTAGAGGCCCAGATGTAATCAATTATTTTTTTGCACCCGTCCCGGTGCCACGTGTGATTTGGAGGAATGTCTCCTCTTGTTTGCCCATTCAACATCATACAGTTTCTGGTGATCAGTGCTTGTTGAAATTGGTAGCTCTACCAGTTACATTGGTTTGGTGTTTATGCTTTGTGAGGATCTTGCCATCTTCGAACCAGGAGAAATTTAAGTCTCCACATAGGATCACATTTAAATCGATGTAGCTTTCCATGCTATCATCAATGATTTTTGTTATTGACTGTATGAATCGACGAGAAGAGATCATAGTTATATTCCAATATGTATTGAGTAGGAGCAGGTGATTTGATTTTGCACCAGCGCCCAGTTTGTTTTGCAGTATTGTTCCTTGAACAAATAAATTTGGGGAGAAAGACTGCAAAATCTCCCAACCATTTGCGTTATTTATCATGGTCAGCAGGCCTGAGAAAGGGCGACCGAGTTGATTTTTCCCTGCGGGATTAAGCAACATAGAGTATCCATCTCTTAATGGTACCTCCCGCAGCCACGTCTCCTGTAAACAGACAGCAAAATTGTTTTCCAGGGAGATCTCAAAGTTCTGAAACAAATGTCCGAAGCCTCTGGTATTCCATGATATGAATACATTTGTGTCATCTCTAATGGTTTCCAATAGCTAGGTTCTTTGGATTTTGTTTTGTGAAATGTAATTTGAGGAAGCTTTTTGTGTAGAAGGTTGTGAGTGTCTTTCATTTTCTGCTCTTTCATTTACGTTGAATTGTTTCCTGAGAGCTTCTCGTCTTTGTTCATGTGTAGACTTGCGATCTTCAGTAGGTCTTTTTTCACGACAGTTTTTAGTTTTTTTGGTCTCTAAAGTTAGATCAAAGCCATACAACATCAGTTCATCTTTAGCGGAGATTAGTGTATTTTCTACAGCTTGAGAGTTGATGTGTAAATAGACTTTGTCTAATGAGTCTTCATCGATGTATTCGACGATTGCAATGTCATTTGAGTTTATCGTTCTTAGTGTGGGGAAATTATGTAGAAGACACATCACATTTTTACGATTTAAATTTACCTCATTGTCATCAGAAAAGATGTTCTCAAGCCTGACCTTCCAATGATTATGATGTTTGGTCTGCGGTGCATTCGATGGTTCTTTTAATTTAGTTAGATTTTGTTTTCGCCACTGTGCAGCCGTCATCTTTGGATTTAGCGTTGTCGTGCTTGTCTTTGTGTTTCGGTCAGATACCCTTTTATTCTTCTCGTTTTGACTTGAGTCGGGACCAGAAGAGCGACTTTGAGTAGAGCGTGTCGCTTTTACATTTGGAAATTGATCTTTTTTTGTTTTATCTTGCTGTGATTTTTTCGCAGCTGGACAAAGGCTCATCACGATAGGGTGAGAGTTGTCTAGATCTTGTGTGGGCGACGTTGTTTCATCGGATTCAACTGAATATGTTGAGAGGTCACATAGGTCGGTAACACTTAAGTCATTTCTATCTGCCCCCGATCCGGACTCCAGACGTCGTCTTTTGTTTGGATTCGGTTTTTCCAACACCGTTGGATTAGCAATTGCGCTTGATACTGATTTATCTGATGTCACTGACGCAATGCTGCCCAATTGAGTGTTTTGTGGACGGCGAGAAAAAAGACTAAGCTTTTGAGGGGTGGAAAGATTTCTTACGAACTGTTTAGTTTTGGATTGGTTTTTGCTCACATTAAATTTTCTCTTTCTTAGATTCTCTTTGGAAAGCGATACTTTTGTTACCTTTTCACAAGGTTTTGACTGTTGTGAAAATTCAAGCATCTTTGCAGGCCCCATGAAAATTCCAAAAGTGTTGAGCTTCCCTATTATGGGAACTACACCATCGGTGTTTTGCTGTTCGACCAGTGGGACTGCACTGGATAGGTTATTAATTGGTGCTGAATTGCAATTAGGTACTTGATTTGCAGACGCAGTTGCGCCTTCGTCATGGTCTTGAACAGTGACAGCGGCCGTTGAGTCGAGTATTGTGGCGGGCACTCTATCTCACTAGTTTGGGAGGGGCCGTCGTTGTTATTTTGGACGATACTTTTCCTAGTTTTAGTCTTTCCACGGGGTGCCAAAATGTTTTGTTAGGTTTTTTTTTTTTTGCGTTTTCACTTCCACATCTTGCTTTCTGTGAGTGTCTTCTGTCTGGATCACTTCCGACGGCCACGGATCTCGCTGCATCGGCATGTCGGACCAATTTCAGTGTTTCTAAGATCGCTTCCATTAGATCAGTTTTGTCAGTATGGTCTCTCATGGCAAGGTCGCCTAGAGGGTTTTATTTATTTATTTTATTTATTTTTTTTATTTGTTACACGCCCAAACCCTCAGGTGTCACGGCGTGGTTACAAGACAGCTAAGCAATTAGTAAAATTCAAAAACATTACATTCGTTCCATTACATGATATAAATTACAGAATATTCACAACATTATACAATAGCCTAAGTATTCACAGCAGTATAAGATGGACGGGGTCCTATCTTTGGGTGCTAATATTGGTTGAATAACCAGGTTTTTAACTGTTTCTTAAAGATCGTGAAGGAAGATGCTTTTTTAATGTGGATGGGTAGGGTGTTCCAGGGTTTAGGGGCTAAAGTGGTGAAGCTGCTGCCCCCTGCTCTTGTGTTTTTGAATCGGGGGGGGTCCAGGAGGAGTTTGTCATTGGATCTAAGTAGTCTCATGTCGGATTTGGGATGCAGAGTGTTGTTGAGGTAGATAGGTCCTTTTTTGGTAAGGCATTTGTGGGTGATGCATAATGTTTTGAAGATAATTCGGGCTTTGATTGGGAGCCAGTGGGCATTTTTCCTAATCTTGGATATGTGGTCTGATTTTTTTATGCCTAGAGCGGCCCTCAGGACTTTATTTTGCAAAAGTTTCATTTTGGCTAGGTTGGTGTTAGATGTGCCCAGATGTGTGTTAGATTACTACTGGTAATACATTACAGTAATCCAATTTCGATAGGACCAGTGCTCTGGCTAGGGTGAGGCAATTTGCTGGGGTCAGAAATTGTCTGCTGAGCGCAATTAATTTAGAGGTGTAGGCCGTGGAGGAGGAAAGTACATTGATCTGTTTAGTCATGGTCAGGCTGGCATCGATGTACACGCCCAGTGTTTTTACTTGCTTTCACACTGGAATATTGGTACCGTCGATATTGATGATTGAATATTCTGGCTGAAGGGTTGCTATTTTGGCTGGAGATCCTACGATGAGGACTTCTTTCTTCTCATCGTTAAGACATAGGCTGTTTAATGCCATCCAGTTTTGTATGATGACGTAGATTTTATTGATTGTTAGTGTGTCCTGGTCATAGTTGCCTGTCAGTGGTATAAGGATCTGGGTGTCGTCCGCAAAGTTTGTGTATATGACACCCATTTCATCAAGTGCTGAGAACAGGAGCTTGGTATATGCATTGTACAGCGTGGGAGAAAGGCAAGAGCCTTGGGGTACTCCTATGGGGACTGGGATGGGGTTGGCTGCTTCTTTGCCTATGGACACTCTGGAGGTGCGGTCGGTTAAGAAGGATTTCACCCAAGCAGTGGCTGCCCTGGAGAAGTTAAACTCACGGGTAAGTGAGTTGCAGAGTTTGTCGTGGTCCACCAGGTCGAACGCGGCTGAGAGGTCCAGCAGCAGAAGAATGCAAAGTTTCCCTGAATCTCTGATGGCTTCCATCTGGATTTTGAGGTCCAAGAGAGCTGTTTCAGTGCTGTGGTTAGGCCTGAAACCTGATTGTCTGGTGCCGAGGAGCTGATTGGATTCTAAATGGGTTTGAATTTGGTTGTAGGCTAGTTTGTCGATGATTTTGAGTAAAAATGGGACCGTGGTTATGGGGCGATAATTAGTTGGAATGGTGGGGTCTAGATTTGTTTTTTTTAGAAGCGGGGTAACCCAGGCTTCTTTAATGCAGGTCGGAACTGTATTGGAGTTGAATGAGGCATTGACAAATTTGGTGATGAGAGGGGTCAGGGTGTGTGCGCAGGCTTTGACTAATTTGGCCAGGACAGTGTCTCCTTTGCAGTTGGATGCTTTTGCCATTGGAAGGAAATCTCGGCTTCGCGATCGACTCTTGCCATAAGGTAAGCATTGGTTTCTTGGAGAGTCGCGACTTTGGTTACCAGATTTTGCAGCAATACGTTTTGATCTTTTGATGTTTCACTTAGGGTTTCATATAGCTTAGTAAATGGTATCGAAGCTAATGATGTAGCTGCTAGTACGTTGTTGTGGATCTGTATACCGGCTGCCACTGATAGATTCTCTTTATTAACTTTGTCTGAATTTATGTCTTGACTGGACGGCTCTTCTAGTTGGCTTGCTCTACTTTCATTTGTAGCATGCTGGTAAGTTGCTGGTTTATTTCCTTGATGATGAAGAGTACTAGAATGATCCCTTGCTGATTTTGAGTTGATATTCGCTATCATATCTGACTGAAGATGGACTTCTTTTTGGAAGGGTGTACTAGTTCGAGCTTTAAAGGTGTCGTTCCTTGACTGCTGCTGTCTATTAACAAGATTCTAAGGTATTTTTTCTTTTGCAGTCATACTAGATGGGGCGTTTGTAAAGCTGTTGATCAGTTTCTCTTTCACCACTTGATAGTCTGCTGTGAGACCGTCTGTGAGCCGTGCTTCTCGCCCTGCCAGGTCAAGTCGAAGGCTATTCTTCTGAGCTTGAGTCGACAAAAAGTGATGGGATACTGGGTTGTGTGAGAGGCGGCACGACTCTGCCGTGGTGGCATTAGGAACAGCCTTGGAGACAGCCACCGCACTTCTAGTTGCGGCTACCGCTGTAATTGCTTCATCATTTGCAGGTAGATCCATTTCATTGCAATTGGCGTTTCGGGCAGCTTCATATTGTGGCATGCGAGAAGTTTCCGGTCGCCCTCTGCCCATTTCTATTACTGGCATCTGTATTTCCATAGATGGATTTAAGTTAGGGCACTCAATGGACAGCCTGGAAATTATATTATCAGTAGTTAGTGGCGGAACTCAATGGACAGCCTGGAAATTATATTATCAGTAGTTAGTGGCGGAACAAATGTGAAGTTTGTGTGGTCGCCTATTCCATTTGGTAATTTTAATGCCAGAAGTTCGATGTCAGTGACATCAAAGGGGGATTGGAAAGAGGCAGTGTCAATTTCCACCATTTCACTTACTTCCAGCGTCTGAGCTGATTTGTTTTCATTGACCGTGTGCACGTCGATTGGTAGAGGCAACAGATTTTGTTCTGCCTCTTTTCGAAGATCGTTCACAGCATTTATAGAGGCCTCTGCACTCCCATTTAGTGCTAACAAGCGTTCATTATCCAGCGCAGTTGCAGCTTTGGAGTCGGGTCCATCGTGTTTGATTAGAGCCGTACATATTGGCTCTTTGCACGCTGCCTTTATCAAGGCTGGATTTGCTGTGTTAGTCTTCGCCGTGTGTAAGCACATTTCGGTCGGGTGGTTAGCTGTCTCAACAGCTGGTAAGGCATTGGGAGCTGTGTTGTCTTCGCCGTCTGTATCGGCTGTCCTCATTTTTAACGAGCTGTCGGCTTTTCGAGCCGGAGCAAGGGCAGGAAAAGGAGAAGGAAAGAACGGGAGGGAAAGGGAACAGTGGGTAGGAGTTATGGAAGAAGGGGGTGGAAGAGGAGGGAGAGAGGGAGGGAGGACGGCGGAGAGGAGGGAAGGGAAGGCAGCAGCTCGATTTGTGCCTTTGTTACTGGCGCCGCCGTGGGCTCAATGTTTACAGACAATTCCCCACGGCTACGAGCACTCAACGTTCTTAAACGAGTTTGTGGTCTCGTGTCAATTATCATTACCATGTTGGTTCTTACCAAAGGACGGCAACTAGACACGTTTTTCTTCCGCTTCTTCAACTTCTGCGGCGGTGCGCGGCAGACTGGACTCTGCACCGGACTCCGCTCCGCGCTCTGGGGAGATTTTTGAAGTGGAAGTCAGTCGCAATAGAAACAGGACTGACCACGTAGTGCAGCTCCTCACACCACAGGTAACAGAGGACTGGAAGCAGACTGGACTCTGCACCGGACTCCGCGCCTTCACTTACAGTGGCTGTCAAACCTTGGGTTGAAAAGCTCTTTCGCCCCTCTCCCTCTGACCTGTTGTACATCTGGGGGCATGGCACTCCAGACTCCCTGTTCGTCACTACCACCAGGAAGAGGGCTGGTGTACCGTGGTCTACTGCAGAAGCGCCACCAGACAAAGACTGCAAAAAGTTGTGCGCCCTGTGCAAACGCATCACCACCTCAGCGGCATATTCCACAAGAATCGCTAATAATACAACCCTTCTTGCGAGTTGTAGTGATGTGCACTGGAATCTACTTCAGGAGGGTCTCCAAGAAGTCCCGGAACCGGTACTATTGCGCCTACTGGCAATTATCTTGCAAGGGACACGGGTAACCCACAACATCCTAAAAAACAAGTTGGATGCAGCTGAGACGGCGGGGCGGACCCTGACAGGGCATTCTTCTCGAGAGCCACTCCTGGCTGAAGAACTCAAGGTTTAAGCCAGAAACCCAGCTATCTTTAACAAACAAACCAGTGGAAGACACACATTTGTTATGAAAAGCTGTGGGTGATGCCTTGGAGATGGCGAAAAAAGAGCATGAGACTCTTAAATCTCTAAATCAGGTCACTGCAAGACCCTATCAACAACACAGAGGCAACTCTCACCGTTCCTTTTCGGCCCAGTCTTTTTCCCGTTCTCCCCACAACCAGTATGGCACAGGAGGTACACCATGATCCTCCTGACCAGGCGCAGCTTGCAACAGCCAATACCAGCAGAGTGGACCGCGAAGAGGCAAAGGCAGGAGTAGCTCAACCCCTAGAGGCTCCCCGGCATCAGCTCAGAAATGACTCGCCAGTCTGGGTCCCTTCCCATGCCTCCCTGGTCGTGGGACGTTTGACATCTTTGACATCTTTTCTTCACGCATGGGAGGCGGTCACTTCAGACCAGTGGGTGCTCAAGACCGTCGCCCATAGATATTGTATCGAGTTCCAGACAACTATGGCCATCACACCTGCAGATTCTGCTGGAAGAGGTGCATTTCCGTCAGGAAAAGGGCGCCATAGAAGTCGTCCCCATTCATCAGGTTAAAAAAAGGAATTTATTCAGTGTACTTCCTTGTACCCAAAAAGGATCTCACCACGTGCCCTGTTAGACTTGCACCCAGCAAACAAATTTGTCAAGCCACAAAAGTTCAGAATTACAACACTGCAGGAAGTAATCCCTTTGTTGACAGAGGGGGATTACATGGCAACACTGGATATGAAAGGTGCATACTTTCATATTTCAATATTACCAGCGCACAGAAAGTAACTAAGGTTCTTGATCAAGAACAAGCACTATCAGTTCAAGGTTCTCCCCTTCAGTATTGCCTCAGCCCTAAGGGTGTTTACGAAGGTACTGGCGGTAGTAGCGGTTCACCTGCGGAGGCAGTCCATTCCAGTCTATCATTACCTCAACTACTGGCTAATAACAGAGGATTCATACGGAACATACCTATCAAATACCCAGAAGACAATAGACCTCCTCTTCAGCCTGGGATTCTCGATCAACAAGAAAAAGTCCAGCCTAGACCCCAGCCAAGTCGAACAATTTCTGGGGGCTCTAATTCAGACCAAAGACTGGCTTGTCTTCCCCACCAACGAGAGGGTTCAAAACCTGCTGTTCCAGAACCCTCACTATGTAGCCATTCTTGAGGTGATAGTACACAAAGCCATGTGACTGTTGAAGATGATGGCCTTCTGCATCTACCTAGTTCCTCACGCACGTCTGCAGATGCGCCCCATGCAAGAGAGGCTCTCGAGCCAAGGGTGTCAGGCCAGACGACAATATGAAGATCTAGTGGTTGTCTCGGCTGCCCTCATTCTGTCCCTGTAGTGGTGGTCAAGGGAATACCTCTTGCAAGGGGAGACCTTCACCACCCCCGCAGTAGAAGCAACTCTCACCATTCATGCATCTCTGAAGGGTGCGGGGGGGGGAGAGGGTTGCCTCCTTCATCAGACGGCGCACACAGTGTGTGGTATCCAGCGGTAGCAACCAACCACATAAACCTGTTGGAACTGCTAACAGTGTTCAAAGCCCTGAAGGCATTCCAAACAGACCCCCAAGGGAAGACAGTCCAAGTCCTAACGGACAGTACCATGGCCATGTATTACCTGAGCAAGCAAGGGGGCACGCACTCTCCAGGGCTATCCAAACGGTCACAGAACATATGGAAATGGGCTCTCAAACAGATGATGTTCCTTCTGTCCCAACTCGTTCCAGGAGAACTCAATCTTCTGGCGGATGTGCTCAGCAGAGACTTCCCACTACCCGTAGAATATGAATGGCAGTTATACAGAGACATTGTTCTCAACATCTTCGCAGATTGGGGCTTCCCACGATCGACTTGTTCGCAACTCTGGAGAACGCACAATGCCCAAATTACACCACCTGGTACCCGCAGAACCTCTCCAGGGCCAACGGTCTCTGGATAACATGGTCAGGAAAATGTCTACGCTTTCCCACCTCCTCCTCCCCCCAAATCCCCTACTCAATAAAATAGTGCACCAGGAACCAGTCACTCTGATTCTGGTGGCCTCGATGTGGGCCCGCCAACCCTGGTTCTCTCCCCTGCAAGGAAGCTGCCATGCCCGTACAACATGCTGTCGCAAGACGAGGGGGAAACACTTCATCCATGCCCGCAAACTCTCAATTTAGCAGCCTGGCTCCTGGGGTCATAGACCTCGGACACCTCCAACTTCCTCAAAGGTGCATGGACATACTTGGAGAAGCACGGAAACCTAACACAAGACATTGCTACTCCAATAAATGGAAATGCTTCGTGATCTGGTGCAATACCAAGAGCATCAATCCTATTGGCTGCTCACCAACAGATATTGTTCTATACCGGACTCCCCTAATAGATTCAGGCCTGGTCTTTAATTCCTTAAAAGTCCACTTAGCTGCACTTTCAGCTTACACCATGGAGCAGAAGGTGGTTTTGTGGTGGAAAATTCCAGTGATCAAGACTTATGGAAGTGGTTGAAAGACTTTATCCCCCCCCCCCCTATCTCCAACCCAGCTCCCGGATGGGACCTGAATGTTCTACTGACTAGACTAATGGGACCTCCCTTTGAACATAATAATAATTTCGCATTTATATAGCGCTGTGAACCCTCTGGTATCTGAGCGCTGCTTATTATTACCCATGGTGTGGGGTGCTCATTTATCGACCTCGGGAGGATGATAGGCTAAGTTTGACCCTGCCGGGATTCCAACCTACGTTAGCAAGCTCTGCACGGATGTCAAAGCGGGCGCGCTACTCGCTGTGCCACTTGACCGGCATATGTATAAGGCTAGCCTTGAAGCTCTTACGTACAAGACTGCCTTCCTGGTGGCAGTTAGATCAATAAGGAGAGTTAGTGAACTGCAGAACCTTTCAGTTTAAGACCCATTTGTCATGGTTCACAAAGATAAGGTGGTCCTGCTCACTCACCCACGGTTTGCACCTAAATTTATTTCAAAGTTCTGTGTGAATCAATCAATAGAACTACCCACCTTTTTTGCAGAACCCCACTAATGTGGCAGAAAGAAGCCTCCACACACTTGATGTGAGGAAAGCGGTGATTTATTATGTTGAGAAAACAAAACTGAGAAAGGCATACCAGTTTTTCGTTTCAGTGGCAGCTGGTAGAGAAGGGGACCCGCTTTCTAAATCAGCCATTTCAAAGTGGATCGTCAACTGCATCACACTGCTATGCTCTTGTCAAGAGAGATATGCCTTTCAAGCCTAGAGTACACTCTACTCGGGGCACTGGGGCTTCCATAGAATTCATTGCAAATGTTCCTCTTGAGTCCATTTGTAAAGCAGCAACCTGGAGTTCTGTACACACCTTTACACAACATTAATGCCTAGATACACACTCTAGGTCTGACTCTAAGGTGGGACAAGCGTTGCGAAGACACTTTGCTGCTGTTCCTTCACAGATCCCACCACCATCTCTCGGTACTGCTTGCTAGTCTATGCACAGCAGGTGATTCGAAGCAGATAGTATCTGCTTACATTCACATGTGCCCACCCTTCCTCCCCTCTTGGAGTAGAAGGAACATAGACATCTTACACCTCTCTCTCTGTACTCACTCACGGTAGTCATAGGGCTCCCTCACGGCAGAAAAAACACAATCAGAGGGACCTCGATGCGTGAGGGATTTTGGGTACACTACATATCACGTTGGGGATAGTGTTACAGGCACAGCCATGTTGACGGCCCCTTCCGGTCCCCACTCCACAGCTGACCGACGAGAGGAGCGGGCAGGAGCCCCCTCTCTCCCCTCCCCAGGACGGATCCATCGTGCTGGGAGGTCACGCCGTGCCCGGCAAACAGCATCCTGCCTGGATGCATTTTATTCTAAAAAAGTGCACTGTGCACAATATGCAGTGCCTGCCCTGCTCCGAGGGCTTCTAGGTCCAGAGGTATCGTGAAGCGCATCCCGCGGCCATTCTACCACACGCGGTCAATGGCTGCCACCACATTCGCCTGCCTGCATACACCGTGAAGGTGTGCGACCTTCGGATGCTGTGATTGGCTGCCTGGCCCCTTATTGTGCACCCGCCCCCACCGCCAGGCGGAAGCTCGCACCGAAGGGCGAGCTAAAGCGCCTGTCTGCGCCCGTACGTGCCGTCGGCCTAACTCTCTGCCTCATTCGGACATGATTCCATGTGAGTACTCTGACCCCCCTTCCACGTAATTAAAAGATATAGGCATTGTCCTAAACCCCCAACCTATCCCCACTTTCGAACTTTAGCTCTTTCTGCTTGTTTAGATACAGTTTGCGTCGTATACCTATGGACCACTGGGCTGCATCAATATAACTTAACATGATAGTCACTGCTGGGATTGTCGCATTTAGATGCCCTACTGTCTATGCATTGTAGTCACTGCTGGGATTGTTGCTTTTAGATTCCCCCCTGCTCTTTTGCATTTTAGCCATTGCTGGGATTGTTGCATTTAGATGCCATACTGTCTATGCATTGTAGTCACTGCTGGGATTGTTACATTTAGATGCCCTACTGTCTATGCATTGTAGTCACTGCTGGGATTGATGCATTTAGATGCCCTACTGTCTATGCATTGTAGTCACTGCTGGGATTGATGCATTTAGATGCCCTACTGTCTATGCATTGTAGTCACTGCTGGGATTGTTGGATTTAGATGCCCCCCTGCTCTTTTGCATTTTAGCCACTGCTGGAATTGTTGCATTTAGATGCCCTACTGTCTATGCATTTTAGTCACTGCTGGGATTGTTGTATCTAGTCATCTTAGTCACTGCTGGGATTGCCCCAACCAAGTGCCACTGCCACCCTCTCCCCAACATGTGCATTACCAAGACTTGCAGCACTTACATACTCTGTTCCATACTCTGGACCACTCTTACTATTATCATAGCAATGGATCATACCAACACCACACCCTGTAACCTTCAAGATAGAAATATGCGACTTAGAGCGAGACTACCACGACTACGACCTTAAAAACAAAAGAACTAGAGCACCTGGTCACACACTAACTCGAACTGCTTCCGACTCTAACACCGCTACCCTAGCTGCAGCCAGACGCCCTAAATCATACATTGACATCTCGTACAACCAAAAGAGACCCAATCTTCCCAATCCCAGACCGACCCACAAAACTATAACAAGCCCTACCCTATCAGGAGCCCTCATCAATGCGAGGTCCCTCATAGCACACAATACAGAAATTGCCGACATAGCCACGGACAACCTAGATCTCCTAGCTGTCACTGAGACCTGGCTTCATGATGCCGCTGGCCCCGCACTGATGATCGCCATACCAGACGGCTACAATATACTAAGAGTCGATCGGCCGAACTCTAGGGGAGGTGGCCTGGCCATCATTGCCAAAACTAATTTAGCTGTAAGGCTCACCCCATGCCCAGCTATTACATCCTGTGAACTTCTCTCTGCTAAAATACCTACTTCCAACCACAGCACACTTACTGTCCTTCTGGTGTATAGACCACCAGGCCCATTAGGCAATTTCGAGGAAGACCTATCGAGCCTCCTTACGAATATCAAAGATTCCACTCAGCTCCTGCTACTAGGCGACTTTTACTTGGGATTCAACGATGACACTGACAAACAGGCCCACCCCATCCAATCTATTCTAGTCGACCATGGCCTTACCCAAAAAGTCCTAGCCCCCACACATATAAAAAGGCGGACACTAGACTGGATAGCCAACCAAAACTGTGCCACTACAATCTCCAACATCCTACCACAAACGTGGACTGACCACCACCACCTCATCTGCTTCGCTTCCACCATAGAGCCTCCTAAACTAGATAAGTTTGAATCCGTACCACCTTTGTCCACTAGAAGCAAAAAAGATATGACAGATGAAAATCTACTTCCACTCCTCCTACCAGCCCTTACCGCTAGCGCTATCAATTCTGACCCTAACAAGTTAGTTGAGACCTTCAATAATACCATGTCTAAAGCCCTGGATACTATTGCCCCGATCAAATTGCGCAAAAGTAAACGAGAATCCCATCTCAATTCATGGTTCACCCCCACCTTAAAGAAATACGGATCCAAAAATGTAAACTCCAAGCCATTTGGAGGCACACACCATCAATTGAGAATAAAAACTCTCTCGACAGCCTGGCCATAAAATAAAACAAGGAAATAATCCAAGCTAAAAAGAATACCTTTAATGAGAGAATTAGCAAAGCCAACTCGAACTCCAAAGAACTCTTCTCCATACCCCGGGAAATGGAAAACCCAATCACACCAATAGATAATGTCCCCAAAGACAAAGAATGGTGCACTAGCATCCAAAATGCCTTAGCCAATAAAATTACAACATTACAAATGAAAATTGGCAAGAATAAAGCTACCCTGAACTCCACTGAAATTCATACCTCCCACATGGCAGATACACTTAGTACAGTCACTCAAAGTAACTGCAAACCATTTAGATTTTCCAACATATCCATATTGGAAACGGAAAAGGTGATATTATCCCTGAAACCATCCAACTGCCAAGGTGACAGCTGCCCAGCACAAGTTATCAAGGATGCAGCTAGAGATCTGGTGCCCTTCATTTCCAAATTAATAAACTCCTCCTTCAGATCCAGCACCGTACCCACTAACCTCAAAGAATCATGGGTTCTGCCTCTCTTAAAAAAAACAGACCCTTGACCCAGCCATCCCGACCAATTATAGGCCCGTTACCACAGTCCCATTTCTCCTTAAAATTATCGACAGAGTAGCCTACCTCCAGATCCAAAATTATCTGGAAACAAACCAACTACTAGGATCGTGCCAATCTGGCTTCAGACCACTACATGGTACTGAAACAGCCTTAATTGACCTTAAGACACAAATCGACGAGTTGAAGGATAAAGGTAAAACAGCTATGCTCCTCCTCCTTGACCTATCGGCGGCCTTCGACCTAGTGGACCACGCACTGTTATGCAGCCATCTAAGGTCTGCCGCCCACTTCTCAAGCAAAGCTATAGCTTGGGTACAATCCTTCCTAGCCAACTGTACGATGAGTGTTCTCCCCATTAGCCTCAGCGGACCCAATACATATCACCTGTGGCGTCCCACAAGGTTCATGTGTCTCCCCCACAATGTACAATATCTTCACTAAGCCACTCTTTGACAAACTTGACAGATTGGGAGTAACTTACACCAATTATGCGGACGATATGCAGATCCTTATACCATTATCTGGCAATTTTGTTGAAGACACAGCTCTAGTAAATAAGATCTATCTCATCATTCAGGCATGGATGGCCTCTCATGGTCTCTGCCTGAATGACGACAAAACAGAGATACTGATACTGGGCTCCGACTCAAATCTCAAAAAACTCTGATTATATTGCCGTCTATATTGAAGGCGCTGTAGTTGGGGCAAAGTGGCAACGGAGGTAAAAACACTAGGTTTTTACCTCGACTCCACTTTATCTCTCAAAAAACAGGTTACCTCCCTGGCTTCCTCCACAGCTTACACCTGTAAACTAATCAGGGCCTGCACACCATACTTGTCTAAAACTAATTGCATCACACTAGCTAACGCCCTAGTAATGTCGCCATGATCTTAGACTTCTCTACATTAATTTCTAGATCGTTGTCTATTAGGTAGCTATTGAGAGCTACTAACAGTCTTTGAAGGCCAATGGGGGTTGAGTCTATTAGAACAATGTCATCAGCATAGATGGTCCAACTGATATTCTGATCATTTATTTATGGTGGAAAACATTGCACCGATGGAAAGGCTTCAGAGACATCAGATATGAATAGTTTAAAGAGGAGGGCCGCCAAGGGGCACCCCTGCTTGACTCCCTTGTTAGTTATCTCCTCAGAAAGGTCCCCTACCTCATTTATTCGTACTCTGATTGAAGTGTCTTTATGAAGAGCCATTATTGGTTGCAATAATTCTGGTGGACAGGACCATTTCTTTAATTGTGTCCATAATTTATGTCGATTTAATGAGTCGAATGCTTGTTTCATATCTATACATGCAATAAACAGGTTTTTACCATTTTTCAGGGCTTCTAGTTTGGGCACGTTTAGTATTGTCAGATTTAATTCTGTGCCAACACCCTTGGTGAAACCAGTTTGACGTATATCAAAGTGACCAGAGGCTGAGGCCCATTTCGAAAGCTTCTGCTGTAGGAAGGTTGCAAAAATCTTGCCCACGATGTCCAAGAGGGCAATGGGACGATAGTTTGCCAGGTCGTCCCGATTTCCCTTTTTGAATATGGGAACTATGATGGCAGAGTTCCACGAGTGAGGCAAGGTCTTCACTCGAAACAAATGTACGATAAATGTTGCCCAAAGCTCGTTGTTTGCTTTTAGCATCACATTTGTGAGGCCATCTGGCCCGGCAGCTCTTGAATTTTTTAGGTGTTTAATAGCTGTTATGATGTCTTCTTTTGATTCGATTGTGTCCCAAAATTGATCAGCTGGTGGAATATCATCGACCTTGGTATTTTCCTTGATTGTAAAAACCTTTTCAAAGTGTTGTTGCCAGGTTACTTTTGATATACTGTTATGCATTTTAGCATTCTGAAATACATCTTTGTTGTTTATGATGCTCCATATTTCCTTAGTTTTGTGACACTTAATCATCATTAGAATTTTCTCACCTCGCTCTTGGTCTCTCATAATTGCGAAGCATTTCAACCAATTAAGGTATTTCATTTTGCGTTGTTTCATTAGCACAAGTGTGTTGAAATCTGGTCCTTTTTTTCAATTTTCGAAGATCTTGGTGTAATTGTCACTTCTTTTGAGCTACTAAAGCACTGAATTCATATTTCTTTATATAGTTGCAATTGGTTCCATGATTGTACTTGGTTTGGAACTGTGCCAGCAGTGCCGTATAATTTAATTTGTCCTTCGCAGCAACAGTTTTTGAAGATATGTTTTCAGTTAGACTCTCAATTTGTCGACTATTTATTTTGAGTCTGTTGCCTCTTTGATTTACTTCCATCGACTGAGTAAATTTACTCATCGCTGTTTTTGGTAGCGCTTTCCAGGTTAATTGTAGCGGATTATGGTCGCTGAGTGTCGAATCCAAAATCTTCAGATGTTTGATATCATGACACATCGTTTTAGAGGCCCAGATGTAATCAATTATTTTTTTGCACCCGTCCCGGTGCCACGTGTGATTTGGAGGAATGTCTCCTCTTGTTTGCCCATTCAACATCATACAGTTTCTGGTGATCAGTGCTTGTTGAAATTGGTAGCTCTACCAGTTACATTGGTTTGGTGTTTATGCTTTGTGAGGATCTTGCCATCTTCGAACCAGGAGAAATTTAAGTCTCCACATAGGATCACATTTAAATCGATGTAGCTTTCCATGCTATCATCAATGATTTTTGTTATTGACTGTATGAATCGACGAGAAGAGATCATAGTTATATTCCAATATGTATTGAGTAGGAGCAGGTGATTTGATTTTGCACCAGCGCCCAGTTTGTTTTGCAGTATTGTTCCTTGAACAAATAAATTTGGGGAGAAAGACTGCAAAATCTCCCAACCATTTGCGTTATTTATCATGGTCAGCAGGCCTGAGAAAGGGCGACCGAGTTGATTTTTCCCTGCGGGATTAAGCAACATAGAGTATCCATCTCTTAATGGTACCTCCCGCAGCCACGTCTCCTGTAAACAGACAGCAAAATTGTTTTCCAGGGAGATCTCAAAGTTCTGAAACAAATGTCCGAAGCCTCTGGTATTCCATGATATGAATACATTTGTGTCATCTCTAATGGTTTCCAATAGCTAGGTTCTTTGGATTTTGTTTTGTGAAATGTAATTTGAGGAAGCTTTTTGTGTAGAAGGTTGTGAGTGTCTTTCATTTTCTGCTCTTTCATTTACGTTGAATTGTTTCCTGAGAGCTTCTCGTCTTTGTTCATGTGTAGACTTGCGATCTTCAGTAGGTCTTTTTTCACGACAGTTTTTAGTTTTTTTGGTCTCTAAAGTTAGATCAAAGCCATACAACATCAGTTCATCTTTAGCGGAGATTAGTGTATTTTCTACAGCTTGAGAGTTGATGTGTAAATAGACTTTGTCTAATGAGTCTTCATCGATGTATTCGACGATTGCAATGTCATTTGAGTTTATCGTTCTTAGTGTGGGGAAATTATGTAGAAGACACATCACATTTTTACGATTTAAATTTACCTCATTGTCATCAGAAAAGATGTTCTCAAGCCTGACCTTCCAATGATTATGATGTTTGGTCTGCGGTGCATTCGATGGTTCTTTTAATTTAGTTAGATTTTGTTTTCGCCACTGTGCAGCCGTCATCTTTGGATTTAGCATTGTCGTGCTTGTCTTTGTGTTTCGGTCAGATACCCTTTTATTCTTCTCGTTTTGACTTGAGTCGGGACCAGAAGAGCGACTTTGAGTAGAGCGTGTCGCTTTTACATTTGGAAATTGATCTTTTTTTGTTTTATCTTGCTGTGATTTTTTCGCAGCTGGACAAAGGCTCATCACGATAGGGTGAGAGTTGTCTAGATCTTGTGTGGGCGACGTTGTTTCATCGGATTCAACTGAATATGTTGAGAGGTCACATAGGTCGGTAACACTTAAGTCATTTCTATCTGCCCCCGATCCGGACTCCAGACGTCGTCTTTTGTTTGGATTCGGTTTTTCCAACACCGTTGGATTAGCAATTGCGCTTGATACTGATTTATCTGATGTCACTGACGCAATGCTGCCCAATTGAGTGTTTTGTGGACGGCGAGAAAAAAGACTAAGCTTTTGAGGGGTGGAAAGATTTCTTACGAACTGTTTAGTTTTGGATTGGTTTTTGCTCACATTAAATTTTCTCTTTCTTAGATTCTCTTTGGAAAGCGATACTTTTGTTACCTTTTCACAAGGTTTTGACTGTTGTGAAAATTCAAGCATCTTTGCAGGCCCCATGAAAATTCCAAAAGTGTTGAGCTTCCCTATTATGGGAACTACACCATCGGTGTTTTGCTGTTCGACCAGTGGGACTGCACTGGATAGGTTATTAATTGGTGCTGAATTGCAATTAGGTACTTGATTTGCAGACGCAGTTGCGCCTTCGTCATGGTCTTGAACAGTGACAGCGGCCGTTGAGTCGAGTATTGTGGCGGGCACTCTATCTCACTAGTTTGGGAGGGGCCGTCGTTGTTATTTTGGACGATACTTTTCCTAGTTTTAGTCTTTCCACGGGGTGCCAAAATGTTTTGTTAGGTTTTTTTTTTTTTGCGTTTTCACTTCCACATCTTGCTTTCTGTGAGTGTCTTCTGTCTGGATCACTTCCGACGGCCACGGATCTCGCTGCATCGGCATGTCGGACCAATTTCAGTGTTTCTAAGATCGCTTCCATTAGATCAGTTTTGTCAGTATGGTCTCTCATGGCAAGGTCGCCTAGAGGGTTTTATTTATTTATTTTATTTATTTTTTTTATTTGTTACACGCCCAAACCCTCAGGTGTCACGGCGTGGTTACAAGACAGCTAAGCAATTAGTAAAATTCAAAAACATTACATTCGTTCCATTACATGATATAAATTACAGAATATTCACAACATTATACAATAGCCTAAGTATTCACAGCAGTATAAGATGGACGGGGTCCTATCTTTGGGTGCTAATATTGGTTGAATAACCAGGTTTTTAACTGTTTCTTAAAGATCGTGAAGGAAGATGCTTTTTTAATGTGGATGGGTAGGGTGTTCCAGGGTTTAGGGGCTAAAGTGGTGAAGCTGCTGCCCCCTGCTCTTGTGTTTTTGAATCGGGGGGGGTCCAGGAGGAGTTTGTCATTGGATCTAAGTAGTCTCATGTCGGATTTGGGATGCAGAGTGTTGTTGAGGTAGATAGGTCCTTTTTTGGTAAGGCATTTGTGGGTGATGCATAATGTTTTGAAGATAATTCGGGCTTTGATTGGGAGCCAGTGGGCATTTTTCCTAATCTTGGATATGTGGTCTGATTTTTTTATGCCTAGAGCGGCCCTCAGGACTTTATTTTGCAAAAGTTTCATTTTGGCTAGGTTGGTGTTAGATGTGCCCAGATGTGTGTTAGATTACTACTGGTAATACATTACAGTAATCCAATTTCGATAGGACCAGTGCTCTGGCTAGGGTGAGGCAATTTGCTGGGGTCAGAAATTGTCTGCTGAGCGCAATTAATTTAGAGGTGTAGGCCGTGGAGGAGGAAAGTACATTGATCTGTTTAGTCATGGTCAGGCTGGCATCGATGTACACGCCCAGTGTTTTTACTTGCTTTCACACTGGAATATTGGTACCGTCGATATTGATGATTGAATATTCTGGCTGAAGGGTTGCTATTTTGGCTGGAGATCCTACGATGAGGACTTCTTTCTTCTCATCGTTAAGACATAGGCTGTTTAATGCCATCCAGTTTTGTATGATGACGTAGATTTTATTGATTGTTAGTGTGTCCTGGTCATAGTTGCCTGTCAGTGGTATAAGGATCTGGGTGTCGTCCGCAAAGTTTGTGTATATGACACCCATTTCATCAAGTGCTGAGAACAGGAGCTTGGTATATGCATTGTACAGCGTGGGAGAAAGGCAAGAGCCTTGGGGTACTCCTATGGGGACTGGGATGGGGTTGGCTGCTTCTTTGCCTATGGACACTCTGGAGGTGCGGTCGGTTAAGAAGGATTTCACCCAAGCAGTGGCTGCCCTGGAGAAGTTAAACTCACGGGTAAGTGAGTTGCAGAGTTTGTCGTGGTCCACCAGGTCGAACGCGGCTGAGAGGTCCAGCAGCAGAAGAATGCAAAGTTTCCCTGAATCTCTGATGGCTTCCATCTGGATTTTGAGGTCCAAGAGAGCTGTTTCAGTGCTGTGGTTAGGCCTGAAACCTGATTGTCTGGTGCCGAGGAGCTGATTGGATTCTAAATGGGTTTGAATTTGGTTGTAGGCTAGTTTGTCGATGATTTTGAGTAAAAATGGGACCGTGGTTATGGGGCGATAATTAGTTGGAATGGTGGGGTCTAGATTTGTTTTTTTTAGAAGCGGGGTAACCCAGGCTTCTTTAATGCAGGTCGGAACTGTATTGGAGTTGAATGAGGCATTGACAAATTTGGTGATGAGAGGGGTCAGGGTGTGTGCGCAGGCTTTGACTAATTTGGCCAGGACAGTGTCTCCTTTGCAGTTGGATGCTTTTGCCATTGGAAGGAAATCTCGGCTTCGCGATCGACTCTTGCCATAAGGTAAGCATTGGTTTCTTGGAGAGTCGCGACTTTGGTTACCAGATTTTGCAGCAATACGTTTTGATCTTTTGATGTTTCACTTAGGGTTTCATATAGCTTAGTAAATGGTATCGAAGCTAATGATGTAGCTGCTAGTACGTTGTTGTGGATCTGTATACCGGCTGCCACTGATAGATTCTCTTTATTAACTTTGTCTGAATTTATGTCTTGACTGGACGGCTCTTCTAGTTGGCTTGCTCTACTTTCATTTGTAGCATGCTGGTAAGTTGCTGGTTTATTTCCTTGATGATGAAGAGTACTAGAATGATCCCTTGCTGATTTTGAGTTGATATTCGCTATCATATCTGACTGAAGATGGACTTCTTTTTGGAAGGGTGTACTAGTTCGAGCTTTAAAGGTGTCGTTCCTTGACTGCTGCTGTCTATTAACAAGATTCTAAGGTATTTTTTCTTTTGCAGTCATACTAGATGGGGCGTTTGTAAAGCTGTTGATCAGTTTCTCTTTCACCACTTGATAGTCTGCTGTGAGACCGTCTGTGAGCCGTGCTTCTCGCCCTGCCAGGTCAAGTCGAAGGCTATTCTTCTGAGCTTGAGTCGACAAAAAGTGATGGGATACTGGGTTGTGTGAGAGGCGGCACGACTCTGCCGTGGTGGCATTAGGAACAGCCTTGGAGACAGCCACCGCACTTCTAGTTGCGGCTACCGCTGTAATTGCTTCATCATTTGCAGGTAGATCCATTTCATTGCAATTGGCGTTTCGGGCAGCTTCATATTGTGGCATGCGAGAAGTTTCCGGTCGCCCTCTGCCCATTTCTATTACTGGCATCTGTATTTCCATAGATGGATTTAAGTTAGGGCACTCAATGGACAGCCTGGAAATTATATTATCAGTAGTTAGTGGCGGAACTCAATGGACAGCCTGGAAATTATATTATCAGTAGTTAGTGGCGGAACAAATGTGAAGTTTGTGTGGTCGCCTATTCCATTTGGTAATTTTAATGCCAGAAGTTCGATGTCAGTGACATCAAAGGGGGATTGGAAAGAGGCAGTGTCAATTTCCACCATTTCACTTACTTCCAGCGTCTGAGCTGATTTGTTTTCATTGACCGTGTGCACGTCGATTGGTAGAGGCAACAGATTTTGTTCTGCCTCTTTTCGAAGATCGTTCACAGCATTTATAGAGGCCTCTGCACTCCCATTTAGTGCTAACAAGCGTTCATTATCCAGCGCAGTTGCAGCTTTGGAGTCGGGTCCATCGTGTTTGATTAGAGCCGTACATATTGGCTCTTTGCACGCTGCCTTTATCAAGGCTGGATTTGCTGTGTTAGTCTTCGCCGTGTGTAAGCACATTTCGGTCGGGTGGTTAGCTGTCTCAACAGCTGGTAAGGCATTGGGAGCTGTGTTGTCTTCGCCGTCTGTATCGGCTGTCCTCATTTTTAACGAGCTGTCGGCTTTTCGAGCCGGAGCAAGGGCAGGAAAAGGAGAAGGAAAGAACGGGAGGGAAAGGGAACAGTGGGTAGGAGTTATGGAAGAAGGGGGTGGAAGAGGAGGGAGAGAGGGAGGGAGGACGGCGGAGAGGAGGGAAGGGAAGGCAGCAGCTCGATTTGTGCCTTTGTTACTGGCGCCGCCGTGGGCTCAATGTTTACAGACAATTCCCCACGGCTACGAGCACTCAACGTTCTTAAACGAGTTTGTGGTCTCGTGTCAATTATCATTACCATGTTGGTTCTTACCAAAGGACGGCAACTAGACACGTTTTTCTTCCGCTTCTTCAACTTCTGCGGCGGTGCGCGGCAGACTGGACTCTGCACCGGACTCCGCTCCGCGCTCTGGGGAGATTTTTGAAGTGGAAGTCAGTCGCAATAGAAACAGGACTGACCACGTAGTGCAGCTCCTCACACCACAGGTAACAGAGGACTGGAAGCAGACTGGACTCTGCACCGGACTCCGCGCCTTCACTTACAGTGGCTGTCAAACCTTGGGTTGAAAAGCTCTTTCGCCCCTCTCCCTCTGACCTGTTGTACATCTGGGGGCATGGCACTCCAGACTCCCTGTTCGTCACTACCACCAGGAAGAGGGCTGGTGTACCGTGGTCTACTGCAGAAGCGCCACCAGACAAAGACTGCAAAAAGTTGTGCGCCCTGTGCAAACGCATCACCACCTCAGCGGCATATTCCACAAGAATCGCTAATAATACAACCCTTCTTGCGAGTTGTAGTGATGTGCACTGGAATCTACTTCAGGAGGGTCTCCAAGAAGTCCCGGAACCGGTACTATTGCGCCTACTGGCAATTATCTTGCAAGGGACACGGGTAACCCACAACATCCTAAAAAACAAGTTGGATGCAGCTGAGACGGCGGGGCGGACCCTGACAGGGCATTCTTCTCGAGAGCCACTCCTGGCTGAAGAACTCAAGGTTTAAGCCAGAAACCCAGCTATCTTTAACAAACAAACCAGTGGAAGACACACATTTGTTATGAAAAGCTGTGGGTGATGCCTTGGAGATGGCGAAAAAAGAGCATGAGACTCTTAAATCTCTAAATCAGGTCACTGCAAGACCCTATCAACAACACAGAGGCAACTCTCACCGTTCCTTTTCGGCCCAGTCTTTTTCCCGTTCTCCCCACAACCAGTATGGCACAGGAGGTACACCATGATCCTCCTGACCAGGCGCAGCTTGCAACAGCCAATACCAGCAGAGTGGACCGCGAAGAGGCAAAGGCAGGAGTAGCTCAACCCCTAGAGGCTCCCCGGCATCAGCTCAGAAATGACTCGCCAGTCTGGGTCCCTTCCCATGCCTCCCTGGTCGTGGGACGTTTGACATCTTTGACATCTTTTCTTCACGCATGGGAGGCGGTCACTTCAGACCAGTGGGTGCTCAAGACCGTCGCCCATAGATATTGTATCGAGTTCCAGACAACTATGGCCATCACACCTGCAGATTCTGCTGGAAGAGGTGCATTTCCGTCAGGAAAAGGGCGCCATAGAAGTCGTCCCCATTCATCAGGTTAAAAAAAGGAATTTATTCAGTGTACTTCCTTGTACCCAAAAAGGATCTCACCACGTGCCCTGTTAGACTTGCACCCAGCAAACAAATTTGTCAAGCCACAAAAGTTCAGAATTACAACACTGCAGGAAGTAATCCCTTTGTTGACAGAGGGGGATTACATGGCAACACTGGATATGAAAGGTGCATACTTTCATATTTCAATATTACCAGCGCACAGAAAGTAACTAAGGTTCTTGATCAAGAACAAGCACTATCAGTTCAAGGTTCTCCCCTTCAGTATTGCCTCAGCCCTAAGGGTGTTTACGAAGGTACTGGCGGTAGTAGCGGTTCACCTGCGGAGGCAGTCCATTCCAGTCTATCATTACCTCAACTACTGGCTAATAACAGAGGATTCATACGGAACATACCTATCAAATACCCAGAAGACAATAGACCTCCTCTTCAGCCTGGGATTCTCGATCAACAAGAAAAAGTCCAGCCTAGACCCCAGCCAAGTCGAACAATTTCTGGGGGCTCTAATTCAGACCAAAGACTGGCTTGTCTTCCCCACCAACGAGAGGGTTCAAAACCTGCTGTTCCAGAACCCTCACTATGTAGCCATTCTTGAGGTGATAGTACACAAAGCCATGTGACTGTTGAAGATGATGGCCTTCTGCATCTACCTAGTTCCTCACGCACGTCTGCAGATGCGCCCCATGCAAGAGAGGCTCTCGAGCCAAGGGTGTCAGGCCAGACGACAATATGAAGATCTAGTGGTTGTCTCGGCTGCCCTCATTCTGTCCCTGTAGTGGTGGTCAAGGGAATACCTCTTGCAAGGGGAGACCTTCACCACCCCCGCAGTAGAAGCAACTCTCACCATTCATGCATCTCTGAAGGGTGCGGGGGGGGGAGAGGGTTGCCTCCTTCATCAGACGGCGCACACAGTGTGTGGTATCCAGCGGTAGCAACCAACCACATAAACCTGTTGGAACTGCTAACAGTGTTCAAAGCCCTGAAGGCATTCCAAACAGACCCCCAAGGGAAGACAGTCCAAGTCCTAACGGACAGTACCATGGCCATGTATTACCTGAGCAAGCAAGGGGGCACGCACTCTCCAGGGCTATCCAAACGGTCACAGAACATATGGAAATGGGCTCTCAAACAGATGATGTTCCTTCTGTCCCAACTCGTTCCAGGAGAACTCAATCTTCTGGCGGATGTGCTC
Source organism: Ambystoma mexicanum (assembly GCF_040938575.1). Classification (NCBI taxonomy): domain Eukaryota; kingdom Metazoa; phylum Chordata; class Amphibia; order Caudata; family Ambystomatidae; genus Ambystoma; species Ambystoma mexicanum. Next base: position 866,505,414 of record NC_090926.1, read on the forward strand.
AGCAGAGACTTCCCACTACCCGTAGAATATGAATGGCAGTTATACAGAGACATTGTTCTCAACATCTTCGCAGATTGGGGCTTCCCACGATCGACTTGTTCGCAACTCTGGAGAACGCACAATGCCCAAATTACACCACCTGGTACCCGCAGAACCTCTCCAGGGCCAACGGTCTCTGGATAACATGGTCAGGAAAATGTCTACGCTTTCCCACCTCCTCCTCCCCCCAAATCCCCTACTCAATAAAATAGTGCACCAGGAACCAGTCACTCTGATTCTGGTGGCCTCGATGTGGGCCCGCCAACCCTGGTTCTCTCCCCTGCAAGGAAGCTGCCATGCCCATACAACATGCTGTCGCAAGACGAGGGGGAAACACTTCATCCATGCCCGCAAACTCTCAATTTAGCAGCCTGGCTCCTGGGGTCATAGACCTCGGACACCTCCAACTTCCTCAAAGGTGCATGGACATACTTGGAGAAGCACGGAAACCTAACACAAGACATTGCTACTCCAATAAATGGAAATGCTTCGTGATCTGGTGCAATACCAAGAGCATCAATCCTATTGGCTGCTCACCAACAGATATTGTTCTATACCGGACTCCCCTAATAGATTCAGGCCTGGTCTTTAATTCCTTAAAAGTCCACTTAGCTGCACTTTCAGCTTACACCATGGAGCAGAAGGTGGTTTTGTGGTGGAAAATTCCAGTGATCAAGACTTATGGAAGTGGTTGAAAGACTTTATCCCCCCCCCCCCTATCTCCAACCCAGCTCCCGGATGGGACCTGAATGTTCTACTGACTAGACTAATGGGACCTCCCTTTGAACATAATAATAATTTCGCATTTATATAGCGCTGTGAACCCTCTGGTATCTGAGCGCTGCTTATTATTACCCATGGTGTGGGGTGCTCATTTATCGACCTCGGGAGGATGATAGGCTAAGTTTGACCCTGCCGGGATTCCAACCTACGTTAGCAAGCTCTGCACGGATGTCAAAGCGGGCGCGCTACTCGCTGTGCCACTTGACCGGCATATGTATAAGGCTAGCCTTGAAGCTCTTACGTACAAGACTGCCTTCCTGGTGGCAGTTAGATCAATAAGGAGAGTTAGTGAACTGCAGAACCTTTCAGTTTAAGACCCATTTGTCATGGTTCACAAAGATAAGGTGGTCCTGCTCACTCACCCACGGTTTGCACCTAAATTTATTTCAAAGTTCTGTGTGAATCAATCAATAGAACTACCCACCTTTTTTGCAGAACCCCACTAATGTGGCAGAAAGAAGCCTCCACACACTTGATGTGAGGAAAGCGGTGATTTATTATGTTGAGAAAACAAAACTGAGAAAGGCATACCAGTTTTTCGTTTCAGTGGCAGCTGGTAGAGAAGGGGACCCGCTTTCTAAATCAGCCATTTCAAAGTGGATCGTCAACTGCATCACACTGCTATGCTCTTGTCAAGAGAGATATGCCTTTCAAGCCTAGAGTACACTCTACTCGGGGCACTGGGGCTTCCATAGAATTCATTGCAAATGTTCCTCTTGAGTCCATTTGTAAAGCAGCAACCTGGAGTTCTGTACACACCTTTACACAACATTAATGCCTAGATACACACTCTAGGTCTGACTCTAAGGTGGGACAAGCGTTGCGAAGACACTTTGCTGCTGTTCCTTCACAGATCCCACCACCATCTCTCGGTACTGCTTGCTAGTCTATGCACAGCAGGTGATTCGAAGCAGATAGTATCTGCTTACATTCACATGTGCCCACCCTTCCTCCCCTCTTGGAGTAGAAGGAACATAGACATCTTACACCTCTCTCTCTGTACTCACTCACGGTAGTCATAGGGCTCCCTCACGGCAGAAAAAACACAATCAGAGGGACCTCGATGCGTGAGGGATTTTGGGTACACTACATATCACGTTGGGGATAGTGTTACAGGCACAGCCATGTTGACGGCCCCTTCCGGTCCCCACTCCACAGCTGACCGACGAGAGGAGCGGGCAGGAGCCCCCTCTCTCCCCTCCCCAGGACGGATCCATCGTGCTGGGAGGTCACGCCGTGCCCGGCAAACAGCATCCTGCCTGGATGCATTTTATTCTAAAAAAGTGCACTGTGCACAATATGCAGTGCCTGCCCTGCTCCGAGGGCTTCTAGGTCCAGAGGTATCGTGAAGCGCATCCCGCGGCCATTCTACCACACGCGGTCAATGGCTGCCACCACATTCGCCTGCCTGCATACACCGTGAAGGTGTGCGACCTTCGGATGCTGTGATTGGCTGCCTGGCCCCTTATTGTGCACCCGCCCCCACCGCCAGGCGGAAGCTCGCACCGAAGGGCGAGCTAAAGCGCCTGTCTGCGCCCGTACGTGCCGTCGGCCTAACTCTCTGCCTCATTCGGACATGATTCCATGTGAGTACTCTGACCCCCCTTCCACGTAATTAAAAGATATAGGCATTGTCCTAAACCCCCAACCTATCCCCACTTTCGAACTTTAGCTCTTTCTGCTTGTTTAGATACAGTTTGCGTCGTATACCTATGGACCACTGGGCTGCATCAATATAACTTAACATGATAGTCACTGCTGGGATTGTCGCATTTAGATGCCCTACTGTCTATGCATTGTAGTCACTGCTGGGATTGTTGCTTTTAGATTCCCCCCTGCTCTTTTGCATTTTAGCCATTGCTGGGATTGTTGCATTTAGATGCCATACTGTCTATGCATTGTAGTCACTGCTGGGATTGTTACATTTAGATGCCCTACTGTCTATGCATTGTAGTCACTGCTGGGATTGATGCATTTAGATGCCCTACTGTCTATGCATTGTAGTCACTGCTGGGATTGATGCATTTAGATGCCCTACTGTCTATGCATTGTAGTCACTGCTGGGATTGTTGGATTTAGATGCCCCCCTGCTCTTTTGCATTTTAGCCACTGCTGGGATTGTTGCATTTAGATGCCCTACTGTCTATGCATTTTAGTCACTGCTGGGATTGTTGTATCTAGTCATCTTAGTCACTGCTGGGATTGCCCCAACCAAGTGCCACTGCCACCCTCTCCCCAACATGTGCATTACCAAGACTTGCAGCACTTACATACTCTGTTCCATACTCTGGACCACTCTTACTATTATCATAGCAATGGATCATACCAACACCACACCCTGTAACCTTCAAGATAGAAATATGCGACTTAGAGCGAGACTACCACGACTACGACCTTAAAAACAAAAGAACTAGAGCACCTGGTCACACACTAACTCGAACTGCTTCCGACTCTAACACCGCTACCCTAGCTGCAGCCAGACGCCCTAAATCATACATTGACATCTCGTACAACCAAAAGAGACCCAATCTTCCCAATCCCAGACCGACCCACAAAACTATAACAAGCCCTACCCTATCAGGAGCCCTCATCAATGCGAGGTCCCTCATAGCACACAATACAGAAATTGCCGACATAGCCACGGACAACCTAGATCTCCTAGCTGTCACTGAGACCTGGCTTCATGATGCCGCTGGCCCCGCACTGATGATCGCCATACCAGACGGCTACAATATACTAAGAGTCGATCGGCCGAACTCTAGGGGAGGTGGCCTGGCCATCATTGCCAAAACTAATTTAGCTGTAAGGCTCACCCCATGCCCAGCTATTACATCCTGTGAACTTCTCTCTGCTAAAATACCTACTTCCAACCACAGCACACTTACTGTCCTTCTGGTGTATAGACCACCAGGCCCATTAGGCAATTTCGAGGAAGACCTATCGAGCCTCCTTACGAATATCAAAGATTCCACTCAGCTCCTGCTACTAGGCGACTTTTACTTGGGATTCAACGATGACACTGACAAACAGGCCCACCCCATCCAATCTATTCTAGTCGACCATGGCCTTACCCAAAAAGTCCTAGCCCCCACACATATAAAAAGGCGGACACTAGACTGGATAGCCAACCAAAACTGTGCCACTACAATCTCCAACATCCTACCACAAACGTGGACTGACCACCACCACCTCATCTGCTTCGCTTCCACCATAGAGCCTCCTAAACTAGATAAGTTTGAATCCGTACCACCTTTGTCCACTAGAAGCAAAAAAGATATGACAGATGAAAATCTACTTCCACTCCTCCTACCAGCCCTTACCGCTAGCGCTATCAATTCTGACCCTAACAAGTTAGTTGAGACCTTCAATAATACCATGTCTAAAGCCCTGGATACTATTGCCCCGATCAAATTGCGCAAAAGTAAACGAGAATCCCATCTCAATTCATGGTTCACCCCCACCTTAAAGAAATACGGATCCAAAAATGTAAACTCCAAGCCATTTGGAGGCACACACCATCAATTGAGAATAAAAACTCTCTCGACAGCCTGGCCATAAAATAAAACAAGGAAATAATCCAAGCTAAAAAGAATACCTTTAATGAGAGAATTAGCAAAGCCAACTCGAACTCCAAAGAACTCTTCTCCATACCCCGGGAAATGGAAAACCCAATCACACCAATAGATAATGTCCCCAAAGACAAAGAATGGTGCACTAGCATCCAAAATGCCTTAGCCAATAAAATTACAACATTACAAATGAAAATTGGCAAGAATAAAGCTACCCTGAACTCCACTGAAATTCATACCTCCCACATGGCAGATACACTTAGTACAGTCACTCAAAGTAACTGCAAACCATTTAGATTTTCCAACATATCCATATTGGAAACGGAAAAGGTGATATTATCCCTGAAACCATCCAACTGCCAAGGTGACAGCTGCCCAGCACAAGTTATCAAGGATGCAGCTAGAGATCTGGTGCCCTTCATTTCCAAATTAATAAACTCCTCCTTCAGATCCAGCACCGTACCCACTAACCTCAAAGAATCATGGGTTCTGCCTCTCTTAAAAAAAACAGACCCTTGACCCAGCCATCCCGACCAATTATAGGCCCGTTACCACAGTCCCATTTCTCCTTAAAATTATCGACAGAGTAGCCTACCTCCAGATCCAAAATTATCTGGAAACAAACCAACTACTAGGATCGTGCCAATCTGGCTTCAGACCACTACATGGTACTGAAACAGCCTTAATTGACCTTAAGACACAAATCGACGAGTTGAAGGATAAAGGTAAAACAGCTATGCTCCTCCTCCTTGACCTATCGGCGGCCTTCGACCTAGTGGACCACGCACTGTTATGCAGCCATCTAAGGTCTGCCGCCCACTTCTCAAGCAAAGCTATAGCTTGGGTACAATCCTTCCTAGCCAACTGTACGATGAGTGTTCTCCCCATTAGCCTCAGCGGACCCAATACATATCACCTGTGGCGTCCCACAAGGTTCATGTGTCTCCCCCACAATGTACAATATCTTCACTAAGCCACTCTTTGACAAACTTGACAGATTGGGAGTAACTTACACCAATTATGCGGACGATATGCAGATCCTTATACCATTATCTGGCAATTTTGTTGAAGACACAGCTCTAGTAAATAAGATCTATCTCATCATTCAGGCATGGATGGCCTCTCATGGTCTCTGCCTGAATGACGACAAAACAGAGATACTGATACTGGGCTCCGACTCAAATCTCAAAAAACTCTGATTATATTGCCGTCTATATTGAAGGCGCTGTAGTTGGGGCAAAGTGGCAACGGAGGTAAAAACACTAGGTTTTTACCTCGACTCCACTTTATCTCTCAAAAAACAGGTTACCTCCCTGGCTTCCTCCACAGCTTACACCTGTAAACTAATCAGGGCCTGCACACCATACTTGTCTAAAACTAATTGCATCACACTAGCTAACGCCCTAGTAATGTCCAAATAGGACTATTGCAATGCCCTATATGCGGGTGCTAATAAAACTGTCACAAATAAATTACAAATATTGCAGAACAATGCTCTTAGAGCAGCCCTTGACATACCCCGGAGAGCACACATATCTAACATTTGGAAAGACACTTGTTGGTTAAAAATCACTGATAGAGTTCTACTTAAAACTCTATCTCTCACACATAAAGGACTGAACAACACTGCACCACCTTATATATCGGCTAGACTGACTAGAAAATCATTTACCCACCACACTAGAGCCTCTAACAACGCTCTACTTGAAACGCCCAGATTCAGACTAACTAAAACAGGTGGTGCTAGCTTCCCTATTAGAGCGGCCTGCGCCTGGAACGCACTCCCTACGGCATTGAGAGCCAATCTCCCCTACGTTCGTTTCAGATGTAAGTTGAAAAGTTGGCTCTGGAGTAATGACCACTAACCTTTTGAACCCGGTCCCATCATTGCGCATAACCACTCTTCACCTTACCAACTCCAGACGATTGAGAGGGACTTACATTTTGCACTCCTTGTACATTTGTATATTTGTATTTATACCTGTTAATATCTCACATAATGTATCTACTGTATGTATCCTCTGTATGTATGAAACCTAAGCCTAAGTATTCTTGCAACTGCTGCGCCCGGCTACCCCTGGGGTTGGAGCGCATTATCAAATAATAAACTAAACTAAAAGAAAGATGCAATACTCTGCGATTACCACTAGATGTCAGACTATATGCACAGCATGTGAATCTAAGCTGATACAATAATCGGAAATGCATGTCTTCTGCTTGTTGCTTTGAGGCGTTGTTTAAGTCCTAATTTCCCTTTGTCATAATGTTTTCCTCCACTTCGCCTACGATTTCTTGGTGCTTTCAGTGGTTTATGCCTCCAATATTTGATTTTGTGGCTAAAATGTTTGCTTATCTCTGGAGATTCTTAGGTTATTTTATCCTTTGCCACCCTAATTTCACATTCCTCCATTCTGCCCGTATAAAAAAAATCTTAAATTAGCTATATATCGGGGGTGGACATAAGTCGAAGATGGACACAAAGTCCCTTTGCTTTTTCTAACCACTGTGCACATAAGAGGCATTGTGAGCCCTTTGAGCATTGAGGTACGTTAGTGTACAGCTCGACATCCTTCATTCTTTTTCAGCATTTCATGTCACCAGTGCTGCCTCTGAGCAGATAAGTATAAAGAAACCGCCAACTTTTAAGGGTTGTCCTCCTCTGTGCGTAGGGTAGTCAGGGGTGTGATAAGGGGTTGCACTGGTCCTTCAGTCACAACAAAGGAGTCAATAAACTGTCACCTCAAAGTCTGAGACTTCTGGTTCCACCGCCCATTTAATCCTCGAATCTGGGGAGCTAATGAAGACTAAAATTATGTCAGTCTAGGATTGGCTAAGGGTGGTGGAAAATGTGCCGCTATTTGCCTGGTGCAAAAGATGGCAAACTTTGAGGTAGAAATGACAGCTGGGTCTAGGAAATATTCACCAAGGTAATTAAGGTGCCTTCTTTTGTTCTATTTACGTTTTTATAACCCGTGTCTGAACATTTTTAAAGCACTTTAAACAACTGTGAATAAGAGTTAACCCATCTACCTACCACTATAAATTGAGAATGACCATATATTACGGATTAACTCATTGTGTTTAGCATTATTCCCACATTTGCTCACATTTCTCCTTTTTGCTACATAATTGCAGGGTAATTTCAGAGATACTGATTTTGACAGGTCTACCCACTATGGTTGATTTTTAAATTATTTTAAATTTCCAGTGTTTCGTTCCTTCTGCAATTCTCTTGCACTCCATACAGACTAATGGATATCCTTCCTTACGTTAAGGGTGTAAACATTGAACATAACGGGGATCGGTCTTCAATTACAACATTTCCCAGACCCGTTTCACAATTAAATTGCCTTCTGACATGCAATGTTGTTTGGATCTACACTTAATGTAAGAGAGCAGTGATTAGAGCATCAAATTGCTTTATTTATTGGGGATATGGCCCATGGTGTGCCTACTTGGCAGTGGCTGGTGGGGCGTTTATATTTCACAGTAAGTATAGCGATAGATCCTAAAGTCACCAACAGATTTTCGGGGGAGGGCATTTCCAAATGGTTTCTCATAATAAAACTAGGTCTTAAAAGTACCATAATGTAAAGGAACAACGAGGAGTCGATGAGCATCTTCTGTATGGAATGGAGTACAATGTCGCCTATGCAAGATTTGTTGCTCGGATTCAAAACCTGCCTTCTAAACAAAACGTAACTGTCTCCTTCATCCGTGTTTACACATTGGCCGTGTCCTCTAAACTCTTTTTAAATGAAAGCTTGCCAACTTTTAGTAAACATTCCAGGTGGCCCGGAATTGGCACTGGATCCCTTGCTGTGGCTATTTCTACAGGAGAGGTCACGAACACTTGACAAAATGCCCCAGCCCAGTTTGATTTTTTTAATCCATCCTGGGGGGGGGCGAGGGGGGACACTTCTGTTCTGTCTTTATAATGTGAAAAAGTAAACTACAAGTCCCATAATACAAAGCAAATGGTAGGAATGGGGTAGCATCTCGAACATGAAACAGGGCATGTTTGCATGAAAATAAGAGGCTGCCTGATTCTCATACAGACTGGTGTAAATTTTCTAACACAAAGTTAACAAGGCCGGTCTTTAGCATGGGCAGACTCTGCTGCCTGCAGACAGTAACTGATTCTACCACTTCGACCCAAGCATCTTTCTGAGAGTCGCCTCCCTCGCCCATTTTCTTAGCCACACGCTGCATTATATTTTGGTATTTGTAGTTACTCCTACCTCCCCTTTCCTCCATACTGTATGGGCCTCCGTCGCTAAGGACAGCAACCTAACATTTTTCACCAGAAAAAATGTATTTACCACTTTAAATTTATTTGCGTGTGGGGGCGCGGCCCAGGGAGCAATGCGCTCCCTTGACTGTGCCCACCGGTGCCACACCTCAGTCCTCTTGTTCCACATCGACGGGAGCAGACAGACTTCACCAACGTTCGTTGTTTAGTCCCTATGAAACGTAATGCCCTTTGCCTCTGAAGCCTTGTCTGGGACAACCAATGGGATGGCTGCTCGGCGGGCGATTCGCTTACTCCCCGGTCCCTTAAGAATCGGCTGGCGCACTGGAGTGAGTTGTTTGCCAGGTCCCCACAAGAGCATATTAAGGAGTACATCACAAGGAAAGCCAAGAAGCACCCAGCAAGTGCGACTCCTTCCCTGGGAAGCACGCTAGCGCGAGGGGCCCCGATCTAACGGCTGAGGGTTCTAAAGATCCTTTCGATCCCTTTGTCAAGTAGCCTAACTAGTTAAACACCAGAACACTTCCAGAGGGACACTGCTCTCTTACCACGCCTTGGCCGGGGGGTGGGGGGGCACCTGTACACACTGCAGACAGCACTAATGGCTGAATGGCCGAGGACAAACAGCCTATCGGGCCTCCACCTGAGGTGCAGGGAGGGGCCAAGCCAATGTGTCCAAGCAAGCAGGTCGAACCCAGGCCCATTACAGCCACGGATGCACATGGAGCAACGTCGGATAAAATGGCGCCCAGACTATATGCTTGCCCATCCACAGAATTCCAAAGGCAGTAACCCACTGCCAGGATGGAATGGTCCCAAATTTCGAAGCCACGGGTCATATGGTGCACCATTTATCCAATTACAGCGGGACAAATGCTGTACACAGAGGCATCATACGCTTGTGACAGACACAGTGGGGGCAAACAGGTGTACCTCATTCTGCCTAAGCGGCTACCGTGCAGGAACATGCTTAATCAACGTGTGAGGAGCACTTCTTTGACAAAGTCCTCACACTTATGTGGTTCCCACAAATGGGAAGCACCCTAAGACATGATCCCTCCCATGCTCCCCTGACAACCAGCACCAGTTCAGCCACAAGCTCCAAGCGAAAGTACACAACTTCCGCAAACCGACTCCACCAACCACACTGGTAGGCCCCACATTGCCTCCATCTCCAGCCGTCACTCTGCTGCCAGGTAGCACACCGCCATCAGACCCTCCAGGCACAGGGGACCAGCAGGAAACTGATGAAGAGCTATACACCCCTTCCTCTGCGAGAATATTCAGCAACAGGATCGCCGTAATGGCTGGCTACCTAGGCATTGCCCAACCCCAGAATGAGCAGCTGGAAGCAAGGTTCTTGGTGGAGGTCCTCACCATCTGCACAGATGCCATATCAGACATACCTCTGCAAAAGGACATGGAGACCCTTTCTAAAAAGGGATGGACCAAGCCACACTCCACACAAGTCAACAAGAAGCTGGATGCTAAGTACAGGCAAGTGAAGGGCAATTCACTAGTCTCGTTAGTGCACCCTGAGCCTCTATTATCTGTTATAGCGGCGGCATCCATTTACGCCAAAACCCCAGCCATCTTCTACCAACACATCCACTTCGGCCCTCTTGGGAAAGTAGGAAAAGGTCGTAGAGGTCTATGAAGAAAGGTCTTCTCTAACATTGGCCTCCACCTCACGCAGGCAAATGCCGACGCATCTTGGCTGCAGCGCATCAAAGGCTATGGTAGGAAATCGCATACTACCTCCCGGACATTGCACCCCACAAGCAAGTCTTTTTTAAGGCCATTGAAGACATGGAGGCCACTGTAGCACACATTGATACGGCAGGTAAAGTGATCTGTGTGGCTGTGTAGCAACTGACATGAGGCGAACAGCAAGATTCAACCCGGATGTCCAAGGGGGTGACTTGTTTTATTCCACCAAAGACAAAGAGCTTGACAAAAAGAAAAGCAGCTCCTAGACGGCCAAATCATAGGCCATTCTTACAAAGCCAGGAGCCAAGAGCTTTGGGCAGCAGCAGGCTCAGACGGGTCGGACGTTCAGCGGCTTCTGAGGTTTTCAGGACTGCAGATCAAGGCAACCAGACCGGACTCCCAGTCAACATCGGCAGGAGCAACACACGCCATCCAATAAGGGCTTCTTACAGTCTCCCTCCCAAACCCCTGCCTCCTAGTCAACGAAACAATGACTAGATGCGTCAGATCCAGAGCACCCCAGTGGGGAGGCAGGCTAGCCCTCCACAGCCAGTCCTGGCTGACTGTTTGCAGACCCATGGGTGGTTTTAGTAGTCTCTTGGGGCTTCTGTTTTCCCTTTCCATCCCCCCTCCCCTCCCTCAGATCGAGTCACCATCCTCAAGGGCCTTCCACAATAGGGTGGCGGTATTGGCGGAGCACGTAGGCAATCTCGGCCTCAGAAGGAACAGCCACAAGCGGGGGTTCTAGCAGAAGTCCTAACTATCCGGTCGGCCACCAGATCAGGCATCCCACTCCAGAAGGACGTGGAAGCCCTGACAATAAAGGTCTGGTCCAAGTTCTATTCCACACAGCCCACAAACATACGGCTGGACGCCAAACACAGTCAGGCCGAAGGGATGCACTCCTTATCAGTGCACCCTCAACCTCATTCATCGGGAATAGTGGTGGCATCCAATTACGCCAAACCACAGACATCTACATAGTCCTCTACCTTATTAGGCAAGGAAGAGACAGTTCTGGAGGCCTACGGGAAAAAGATATACTTCAACGGCTGCCTCCACCTAACGCAGACTCAATGTTCGCTTCAGCAAACCAGAGGCATTGAAGGAAATTGCAGTGTTGCTTCCTGATCTGCCAGTACACAAGCAAGCGGCCTTCAAAGCGGGACTGGCCGAAGCCAAACTTACGTCACAGGACCTAATGGAGTGGTCTTGGCTCATATCGACACGGCTGTCAGGGACTTCTGCATGGCCACAGATCTAAGGCGGATGGCGTGGCTAAGGCCCACCAGGTATAACCCGGACATGTAAGATCGCATCCTGGATCTTCCCTTTCAAGGGGCGTGGGGGGTTTTGTTAGTTGGGCAATAAAAAGACCAATTGCCAGTAAGCCAACTCCTTGACGATACTGGCAAAACCCACTTCCAAGCTATTCGGCCGGGGACAAGCCCGATCGGACAGGGCAAGGACATTTGGAGGTTTCAGGGGCTTCCAGGGCAGGTAAGCTAAGCAGCCTGACTGGTTGCCCAGTCACCACAGGCGCTAGCCCCATAGGCAAAGAAGCAAGGTCCAAAATTCTCTGGTGGGGGGCAGGCTTGCTCTTCACATTCAGTCCTGGCTAACTCTCTTTGCGGATCCATGGATCCTATTGGTGGTCTCCCATGGCATCCGGCTCCCCATCCCTCCTTTCTCTCCACCCTTGGGACACAGCTTTCCTCGCGGAGATCCGCTCACTAGTTGTTAGTGGGACGGTAGAAGACCCCCTCTCAGAGAGGCTTGGGGTTTTATTTGCGACTTTTCGCAATACAGAAGAAGAACCAGGCCCGCCTCCAGCTCCACCTAGCAGCCAATTGGGATCAGGAGACGGGGTCTCAGTCCAATCTACCCTGGTGGCTGATGGAGGACAATGGGCCTCATTAAAAGTCAGTCGGTCCGGAAAAAAGGGTGCCAGGAGCAATGTACCGGCACCCTTTCTGGACCGCCAGACTGCGAAAATGCCTGAAGGGGGGCGGTGCTCCCGGCAGTTCTGACCTGCCGGGAGCACCGTCCACTGCAGGCCTGGTTTTCACATAAGCACCGGCACAGTTAGCAATGGTGTTGGTGCTTCTGTGTCCCCATTCCTATGAAGTCCTATTTGACTCGACAGGAATGGGGACTTACACTTTCTCCAGCATGGGGTCTGGCATGGATTCACATCCCCATGAATAATATTCCCCGTCATGACTCCGGAAATCCTCTGTAAAAGAAAAGTTTCACTTTCACTTACAAACTGTATTTCTCCTCTAAACCAATCTCTGAACTCCGGGTCATACTGCCCCCAGCCAATGGCTGCCCATTCCCCAAGCCCCTCCTCTGGCACCAATCTTCAGATTTTTACTGCACGTGGGAGTCTCCAAGTTTTGCTCCGTGAGTAAACAGAGCCAGTGTGCTCTTTCAACATCGGCCGACAAGCGGGCATCCGCTTGTCAGTGAATTTTGGCGCCCGTAAAGGGCAAGGAATATTTAGTTTTCATCAAAAGTTCCAGAAGGCCACTGGGCATACTCTGGACCATGTCGGAAGGGAAGAAAGAGGGAAGCTCTCTTTTCAAACTCTGTACCAGCTGCGGAACGTGTTTGTAGAGGACAAACGCCTACAGTGCCTCTACTGTCTCCACCCGGACCTCCGAGAAGGAGATTGCGAGATCTGCCTCTGGTTCAGCAAGAGGACCGTGAAAGATGGTCCCAGTAGACTGGTGGCGTGGCTCAGCGCCAAGGCCTCCACCCCGTGCCCCAAGCAGGGACATGGCTCAGCACCAAGGCCTCTACTCGGTGCCCCAAGCAGTGGCATGCCTTGCCCAGAGATGGTACCAGCCGCTCTCTAAAAGCCCAAAGAGGCTAACCCAGTCAAGGGAGTCCTGGCTGCGCCCAGAGTGTCCCTGCCCCGAGGTGGGAGGCCTCCACCGGGGCTGTGGAGTGGCCCCCGGAAAAGATGCCAGAGCTAAGCTTGAATCCAACTCCTCAGGATGCAAAAAGGTGGGGGTGGGGGGTGAGGAGTCCTCGGGAAGAGTCATACTCCAGGGAACTCTTTCGTCCTCAGATGAGTAAGACCAAGAGTCCATATACATGATCCATGTGGATGTGGGGGGAAACGGGAACAACGGAAAGGCCAGTGGCACGGTGCCTGGTAGGCCTGCAGAAAAAACAACTTCAAGAGATGTCCTCCGAACCATGGCAAGACCTTGTCCAAGACTTCCATCTTGATGTGGCTCATAGGCTGTATCACAAACTGTCATCGGTTGGCAAACCGACCGCTGCCCGGCCGTCCGAGAGCCCATTCCACCAGTGTGATCGCTGCGACGACAGCGTTCCTGTCTGGTGTGTCCCTGCTGGACATCTGTAGGGCTGCTACGTGGAGGTCCACGCACACTTTCACAAGATTCTACTGCGTCGACGGGGATGCCAGAGAGGATTCCGGGGTCAGCCAAACAGTGCTACATAACCTGTTTGCTTGAAGGTGAACCTGTTCCAGAGGTAAGAGTAATTGCTTCTGTTGAGCTTTGCCTCCTCCCATGGTTGTGTAATGTTGTACTGCTTTGTTTTCTTTATTCATGATCGTGTGAATGCATGCCAGACCCGTGCTGGAGAACAATAGTTACAGGTAAGTAACTTGTTCCTTACGCCGCCTGAGAGCCCGGGCCCCCTGGACTTGTAATGTCCCGGTGACACCAGGATCTCAGGCAGCGCAACAGTGTTACAAGGTCTGCGGCTACCTGCCGGTAGCATCGGCGGGCTACCGCCGACCTTGTAATGAGTCACAATGTCTCACTTCACCCGACTGGTGCTTACCATGGTTTTGATGATGGACTCCTTTATCGGCCTGGGGGGCTACTCTGTAGGGCTATGCGATTCATGGGGCGTGGTCCAGAACAGAAGCCCTCCTGATATCCATCTGCTGGAGCTCAGGGCAGTGGGCCTAGCCCTCAAGGCATTGTTGCCCCTCATCTGGGACAAGGCGGTTCTGGTCAGTACGGGCTGTACTCCTACGTCCAATTCCCTTTCTTCCCTACTGTATGGGCGTCCCTCGCTCTGGGCAGGAGATATAACCTTTTTCACCAGAAAAATCCTCTTCTCCTTTAAATTTAGTTGCTAGTGTGGGTGCGGCGCTGGGGGCATGCTCTCCCCCTGACTCAGCCCCCTGGCGCCACTCCCCAGTCCTCTTTTCCTCATCGACGGGAAAGAACTGCTTTCACCAGCGTTCCTGGGTTAGGCCTCCGGCCTTGTAATTCCACGCGCTTTTCCCCGGTGAAGGTATTTTTTTTTTCCTCTTTCTGTTCAAATTGTTAGGTACTGCTTTGTCCTCTGCGCCACACTCCTCCACGGCGCATGTCGACGATGGCTGGCTTCAGCAGGTGTCCAGCATGCGAGGGTCTCTTCCCAACATCTGACCACCATGCTCTCTTCCTCCGGTTGCTTGGACCAGACCACGGCTGGGACGGCTGTACCGCATGCAACGCCTTTACTCCGCTCACTGAAGAATCGACAAGCCAGGTGGCGGGAGCTCTTCGAAAGATAGTCTCCAGGGGACCTTAAAGCATTTATCAAACTGAAGACCAGGCACAAGGTAGGTGCCCTGTTCTCCTATGCACCCCGTAAGGGTGACGCCTACCCTGTGAAGCGCCCAAGCGGGTGGGACTTTTCAGGTTCTAAAACCAGCAGGAATTCCGAGGCTGCTCCAGCTACCTGCCGAGGGTTCGCAAGATCCTACCGATGTGGCCCCTCGGCTGTAGCAAAGCTCTATTACCTGGTCCCAACCGTTGCTGAGGGCAGTCCGCCTACCAGGCATCGACCTGAGGTGCAGGGAAGGTTGCAACCACTGCTGCTCAGCGTACTGGTGGAGGCCGGACCCAGCTCGGCAAGCACCGCACCTCAGGCACATGGCGAGGAGCAAGACAAATAGGCTGCGGGGCCAGACAAAATGGCGGCTCACCCGGCGCCCTTCCCATTCGGAGATCTGGCAGGGGAGTGCGCTTCCAGGTGGGATTGGCAACTCCTGTCACCTGGTCCACATCCTATCACTGTGCTTCGCAGGGAAGGTACACCTTGCCCAACCTAGCAAAACAGGGTACGCCAAGGTCATCGCAGCCTCAGGACCCGACCCCTATCCCATTAGGCACGCCTGTAGCGTGTGAAGACAGATTCTTCGAGAAGTTACTCGCCCTCATGGGATCACCACAGATGGGTACCATCCTCAGGGACGTAATCGGGGACATGCTCCCTTCTGTACAGCCACAAGCATCCACTGCAGTACTGCGCCTGGGTCCACCTCAGCCCCTAGCTCCCATGCCCGTACCAATCGGGGCAGCTGAGGCACAGCCACCTCAGCAGCCTCCGGCACTGATAATCAGCACACCACAGCTGCCTGCGCCCAGCACTCCTCCAGCTCCCCTGGATCCGCAGGAAACAACTGTGGACACAGACGAGGAGGAAGACCCAGGTACCCCATCATCAGCCAAAGCATTTCATGAGACTGGTGGGTCTGGCTGAGTGCCTAGGCATCCCGTAGCCACAGGTTGAACAACCAGAGGGGGGGGGTCCTGGCAGAAGTACTTAAGTTGGGTCCTCCTACGAGAACTAGAATTCCACTTCAAAAGGATGTCGAAGCCTTAGCAAAAAAGGCTGACTCAAGCCACAAGCTACCCATCCTACCAGCAAGCCTCTTGCCGCGAAGTACAGGCAAACGGAAGGGGGTTCCCTCCTACTGTTGGCGCACACCAAACTGCAGTCATAGCGGCAGCGGTTTATAGCGAATAAGTCGAATTCAAAAATGTCGAGAGAAAAACATTTTTGAAGGTTTTTTTTTTTAATTGGGGTGTTTCTCCCCCCTGGGTGGGGGGGGGGGGGGACAAAAAAACATACAAATAAAAAAAAATATTCGAGTTTTCTTTTTTTGCCTGAGATTGCAGACTTCCCTCCTGAGCTCCCCGCCCACAGCCAGGCATGCTTCAAGGCTAGGCTGGCGGAGGACAAAATTGCGGGCCTGGATATAATGGAGTCCACTGTGGCCCACATTGACACCTCAGGCTGAGCCATTTGTATCGCCACAGACATGAGAAGGATTGCCTGGCTCAAGGCGACAAAACTCCAGCCTGACGTACAGGAGCGCATACTCGAACTGCCTTTCGGGCGGGGGGGGTGAGACTTGTTCCATTCGACAACGGATGAGGCACTTGAGAAGAAAAAAAATAGCTCCCAGACAGCAAAATCTTTATCTATTCTTACTAAGTCCACCTAAAACCTACAGCCAAACACATCAGTGCTCGGATAAAGGTCGGGACTTCGGAGGCTTTATGGGCTTCTAGGAGAGACGGTCCAGTCATCCGGACAGATCCCATCGCCAGCACAGACGCAAACAGCACAAGGCGGCTAACACAGGTTTTTTCCAGTCCCCCTCCTCAGCACCAGCCTCGGAGGGAAAAAAGTTGCGACAGGCTCATCCGGATCCACTAGTATCCAGTGGGGGGCAGGCTTGCCCTTCACGTACACTTGCGGGTGGACAAAGTTCATGGACCCCTGGATCCTATCAGTGGTATCCACGGGTTTACAGCTCCCAATTCCTCCTTCCTCCGCTTCTGCAGATTGGTACAGCAACTCTGCTGGCGGAAATCAGCTCGCTTGCGGCGAGCCAAGCAATTTTCACCGTACACAAAAAGAACCATGCTGGCCTTAGAGTTGTGTTGGGCCTTTCTTCCTTGAACCTTTCACTTCCCCTCTAAAAGTTCAAGATGGTTTCCCCAGCCTTCATTGCGGAGACCTTGTGTGTGGGAGACTGGATGTGCTCCCTGGATCTGAAGGATGCCTACCAACACGTCCCGATCTGGGAATCCAATCGGTCCTTCCTGAGGTTCAGGATCATGGGTTTTCACTTTCAATAAAGGGTTCTACTCTTTGGACTGAATTCGGGCCCCCGGGGTCTTTACAAGGCTAATGAACGCAGTGGGACCCCTAGTCCGGGCACAGGGCCATCATATTTATCCATACCTAGACGACTGGCTAGTCGGGGCGAGATCTACGGAGGCGGTCCAGCCCTCGGCCTCCTCCCTGAAGGACACGCTATACGATCTGGGATTTTCGATCAATCTCAAAAAGTCAGTTGCCCACTCAGAGTCTGACCTTCCTAGGTCTTATATGGGACACGAGGACCGAGAGCATCTTCCCCCTCAACGAACAAGATAACATTTATCAAGAGGGCCACTGGGCATTTTCTCAGCAGAGCAATGACAGCAGCGTGGTGGTACCAACACCTGTTGGGAGTCAAGGCAGCATGTCTCCTGGGGGCATGGCCTAGGTGCATGGAGTGAGGACGTGTCTCTCCCGAGCTCCTGCCCGATCCTTTTGCAGATCCTCCAGACATACGGCCTGATCCACGCCAAATAGAGGAAGAAACACCCGTCTGCCTGATATAACCGTTTTCTTACTCTCGGACATTAACTCTGACAAAAATTGGAGTCGGCATCACTGAAAACGCAGCCTCTGAATCCGAGCCCCCTGGGAACTAAATATGGCGGCCGCAGCAGTGCACTAGCCCCATGCAGGAGGAGGGGCCATGCACAGAACAGGACGCCGCCCTGAGGCTCACGGTGTGAGGCGGTGGCAAAGACCCGGCACCCCTACCCCCAGAGCCCTCCACTTACGCTCCCTTTGGCATCCCCACCCCACTGCGGAGTACTATCATTCCACCCTCGGCTGGTGCCGAGCGGCTGGGGGCGGAGCTGTGAGCCTGATCTCCCTGCGGGCGAAGAGACCAGAGTGGGTGCGCCGAGCCCCCCCCCAGGGCCCCTGCCAACCCATCTGCGTGGTCCCCGGCGGGCGGGCTCTGGTTGCCCCGGCTGGGACCCGGTGCTCATGTCGCACCAGAAAAACATCCCGCTCCAACGGCCTTGACAGAAGAGCTAGCCCGCAGCGTGCCGTCCCCCATAATCAAAGGACATACAGGGAGGTCCCCGGACTGCCCCGACCTCCAGTTACATTGCCCCCCCCCCTCCAAATACAGATAGCTCCTGGCACGGTGCACGCATGGCTCCCCCTGCTCACTGAACTGTAACACAAATACCCAGCGAACACCCAGTGCTTGGGGGCTCTGACCTAGAGTACACGCCTGAGAACACAAGTAAGGAGGGGGGAGGGGGAGACAGAGCCTGCACCCAGCGTCAAACGACATCCAGAATCTTGGGAAAGGCCCCCACCGGAACGTCTACAAGGATAGAATCCCACTCACCAACCCTGAGCCATCAAGATGGATCTGGCACCAGCCTAAATCTAATCCGCAGGAGCCGCACAGTGCCCCGAAGATCCTAATCTAAAGACTGCAGCTCAGTGCCTCGCACCTGGGGACGCACAACCCCAATTTCCCATACATAAGGCGTAGTGCGGGACAAAATCAAACCCTAGCACCCAAACCCCTGGCCCTTCAAGGCAACCCCAGAAGAGCTTTAAAGTCTGTTTCACAGACGCCTATACGCACACACAACGGCAAGATGCCTCCTAAATAGCGCCATCAGTGGAGAAGCCGCCACACCGGGAACCATCACCCAAAGGAACAGGGCCCCTCGCAGGAAACGCAAAATATAGACAAATAACCGCCCTTCACACCGGACGCCTCCCGTCCCAAACCCCACATCTACCCGGTGATAACCTCCCGGGGTTAAGGAAGGGTGTCCCAGGAGCTGCCGCCTGAGACCCACAGGCCAAGGCCCCGACTGGACCTTGGGGGTGGGTGAGCGGGGGACCGACGCCCGCCCCGCAAGCTGATCGGCATAGCTGCTTGTGATGCGCCAAACCCCAAGAGCAAAACCAAGAACACTATCATGGAATCCTTCACTGCAGGCAAACCCAAAGAACCAGATCAAAGTCCAAAGATACTCATTCAGAGCCACCACTATTAGAAAGAAACGACAGACAACCAAATACTGGAGGCCATCAATAGACTACGCTCCTTTATAGACACCAAAATCGAAGAAGTGAAATCCGACGTGATGTTGATGCGCCATAACTTGCGCAACCTCACGGATCGTGTGACATCCACAGAAACCGCGCAGCAGGAGTCAACTGAAGCCCTCAAAGACATGCAAAGGAGGGTCTCTGAACTCGAGAAACTCAACAAGTTCCTGGAGGAGAGGGCCGAAGACGCCCAGATTCCACCCACGCCTAATTATTTCCAGAATCCTGAACTTTCATGACAGAGAAACCATCCTGCGTTTCTCGCGTGACGGTGGGGGAAATTGCGAGAGACTGCGCCAGCTCAACATCAAATACATGTTAAAGTATCCCTTGAGGCTCAAAATAATTTATAAAGCCAGGGCAATTTTCCTGGAATCTCCGGCCGTGGCCACCATGTGGCTAGAACATAATAACATGGTGGATGGTGCAGAGAAGACCCCATAACTCACACCCCGAAATTACAGGACAGGATCACCCAACGACAAATCGAACATGTGGACCGACCCAAGTACAGCACAAAAGGCAGGAGGGTACCAACTCACCAGACCGACATAAACCACCCCCCCCCCCCCCCACCCCCTGCGAACAGACTTGCGGCAGCACTACGCTGACTCACTCATTACACCCGTTTAGGATGACCCGGATGGGCCCTGACAGAGCGGGGACACCCAAGCATCGCATAACCTGTGCAACTGCTGGGTGCAGTTGGTCCCCATGGACTAGTTTTGTTTGTATTATTTTATGTTTTTTGTTGAAAGGTCACGCAGTCTTCGAAGCATCCATCATACGGAACCGAGGGACATATTGCAAACGGCCCGAGGGCCGGTCCGACAGAGATGGCAGCTGACATTAAGTTATTGACTTGGAATGTCAGGGGGATGGGCACCTACATGCGCAGAAACGGGATTAAATCTTTCCTAAGGAGAAAACGCATCTCCATAGCACTGCTTCAAGAAACACACCTCATCGCGGAGGTCGACTCTCGGATTCCAGACTGGTGGGGCGGACAGGGCTTCGGAGCAACATACTCTAATTTTGCCCGGGGAGTGCACACATGGATAAGTGAAGCTGTGCCCTTCAAACTCTTGTCCAAGGAGGCCGACCCTAAGGGCAGATACCTTATACTCTGTGGGAGCATCGAACGGCGTGAAGTATGCTTAGTCAACTCATACCTCCCCAATCATGGAACCTCAGCGTACCTGGCCAAATTGCAACTAAAGCTGGTGCCCTACAGAGACTGCCTCTTCATATGGGGTGGCGATTTCAACAGCATAAGGGACTTCATCCTCAACAGATCTGCTCCCCCGGCGCAGCCGGCCAGCCCATCCTCCTCCGTTTTACAGAGAGTCCTACAAGAACTAGACCTGTCGGAAGTGTGGAGGGAACTGCACCCGAAGGTAGGGAATTTTCATACTATTCATCCCCACACGAAGTATGCACCCGCATAGACTATCTATTGCTAGATAAAGCACCTTTACCCCAAATAGAATCTGCCTCCTACCTGGGAAGAACCATATCTGACCACTCGCCATTCCTCATGGTCTGGAAACTAAAAGGCCCCAGACCGCCCATACCCATGTGGCGGATGCCAACGAAAGCACTAACCGACAGTGCATTTAAAGAGGGGCTCCGAGATACAATAACGGAATACATAGACAGCAACGTGGGGAGTGTGAGCAAATGGAGCATCATTTGGGAAGCCCTGAAAATAATAGTAAGAGGGGAGGTCATAGCTAGTGCCGGTGGAATCCTGAAAACATTCAAAGTAGAAGTGGAGGCTGGCGAGGAGATCATCAGACAACTGGAAGCCACGACCAATAAGTCGAAAGAACTCGAAGATGAAATGGCCACAACGAGGAAAGATTGTGACTAAATTTGACTATCGCAAAAACCACCAGGGCCCACTCAGAGGGGGACAAACCAGGCAGGCTACTTTCATGGCTGTGTAAAAAAGAGAACCCAAAACTGCCAATTCTTGAAATCACCGACCAGACAGGTGCACCACACACTACACAAGATGGGATCAATGACTCCTTTAAGCACTCCCACCTCCACCGTACCCCGGAGCGACTTTTATGACACACTTGATGAGATAGGCCTCCCTACACTGGAAGAAGCCCATAAAGACATACTAAATCAAGAACTAACACTCGAAGACGTACAGGAGGCGATTAAAACACTATCCACAAGCAAAACCCCCGGGAGCGACGGGCTACCCCCGTGTCCTATAAAACATTTACAGGTGAGTTGGCCCCAATCTTGTACGAAGTCTTCAAAGAAGCCTTCGAGACTGGATCACTACCCAACAGTATGAACGAGACACTAGTGATCGCCATACTTAAACCAGGGAAAACCCCAGTTGAGTGTGGTTCATATAGGCCAATAGCCATCCTCAACTACGACATAAAAATCCTGATGACCATACTCGCCAACAGGCTATCAAGAGCAATAGGGACCCTAGTACACAGATAAGAACGGATTTGTCCCGTGGCGCAGCACAACGGCAAACCTACGTAGACTGCAACACATCATCGCACAAACAGCAGGCTCACAGGAACCCTACGCAGTAGTCTCCCTAGACGCTATTAAAGTGTTCAACTCCATATATTGGGAATGGCTCCTAGCAACCCTGAAACAATTCGGCCTGGGTGAACACTTCATCCACTGGATTAAGATCCTCTACAAGACACCGGTGGCCAGAGTCAAAACTGGGAGAACGGTGTCGGCACTGTGGAATATACAGAGGGGCACTAGGCAAGGATGCCCTCTACCCACTGCTATACATCCTAGGGTTAGAACACCTAGCAATATACATTAGGAAACAATTCTTTGACGCAGGCATAAAAATTGGGGCCTCAAACCATATGATCTCGCTATATGCGGATGGCGTCATACTTTACCTTAGGGACCCACAACTCAATATTCCCACAATCCTGGATGTACTGCAAACCTTTGCAAAAGTATCGGTATATCATTCAACCCTGAGAAGTCTTGCATATTCCCACTAGCGGGGCTAGCCGGGTCCATAGAGACAGCACTCCCAGACGTTGGGATAAGATGGGAACCACACACATTTAGATACCTAGGCATTAACATTAGGCACAACCCCGAACAGACTCACAGGGGTAAACGCCCTCCCTGCAGTACAAAGGCTCAAGAAATCCACTAAGTTCTGGTCCAAACTCTCACTGTCCATGATGGGCCTAGTGGCCGTCACCAAAATGATTGTGCTACCACGCTTCCTGTACTTCTTCCAAAACATCCACTACTATTTACTAGCCTCCTTCTTCCGGCTGCTGGGTACACTCCTAAAGGACCTGGTGTGGGGCAACTCCCGAGATACACTGACGCTACCATACAGGGCCGGCGGAATCCAGCTCCCAGACCTGGAGCGATACATCTTGGCGGCACAACTCACTTTTGTGGCCAAATGGCTGGCAGCCAAATCTACCGCAGAGACTGATCTCTTAAGCCAGCTGATAGCCCCGGTGCACCTGAAGGAAATCCTTTGGGTCCGATGGAAACACTCAGTGAGGACTCCTCTTCTTGTCCAACTGGGACGGAAAATATGCGCCAGGGCGCTGAAGTTGCTGAAGACAGTGACTCCGTTCTCCCCAGACACCCCACTGATCACTGACGCATGCTCCAACAGAGAGGAACGGGCACTCATAAGACTTTGGGAAAGACATGGCATCTACATCTGAGGAGATAAGCACGAGGAAAACTCCTTCAGAGAGTTTGAATCCCTGGAAATGAGCAAGGGACTCCCCAAAGGCCAATACATACGCTACCGGAAAATCAGAGGTGGCAAAACAGAAATGGAATGAATGGCCACAGGAACCCGAGTCAGACCCGACCCTAACCCTAATGCACAACCTGGGAGACAATTGGAAACCAACCTCTAGAATATATGCCCAAAAGCGACACCCTTAAGAGCTCATGGGAAATAGACTTGGGAGTGAGCATAACAGAGAAAGAATGGGAAAGAAACTCTACACTACCCCAGAGAAGTTTCAAGAAATGTGAGATTCAGGCTAATCCAACTGAATGTCCTCCATAGAACATACATGACCTCGGGCAGCAGAATGGCTAGGTTTTGCAGATCCCCAGCCCTGCTATGCTCCCGATGCAGTTCTGACACCGCGGGAATGGCACATATGTTCTGGAGTTGCCCAAAAATACAGCACTTCTGGGGCAGAATCGAACAGGCCTGCAGAAGAGTGGGTCTGACCCGCTATGAATGGTCGTCAAAGAAGCTTGCTAGGGAGCTACCCGAGGATAAGCAAAATCAAGCACAACGTCAAATTTATGGACATCGCCTGTGTGCTGGCCAAAAGAGCCATTGGTATGACATGGAAAGCACTGACCGGCCCCAGATACGCCAAATGGTTCAAAGAACTTGAACACTGGTCAGAGGCGGAAACTAGACTATGGGGAGAAGGAATAACTAAGACCGGGGAACACCCGAGCATGACCTATGAAGCCTGGAAAGCTCTGATATGGGACATGTTCCACCCATCCGACGACAAACCCCCCATGAGCAGAACCACTAACCCACAGGATTAGACTTATATTCGGTGCTACCGACCAGCTCCATCCGGAACACTCGACATTCCTCTGATAATGACTCCCCATCTGCCCTGCCTCTTCGCTGAACTGACCTCGAAAGTGGACACAAGATCGCAATGACCTACTTGTTTTGTTAAACTTAAACCATTAATTATATGCGTTTTTGTCTTCCTTTGCTTTATTCTTTTTCATTGGTATATGTTACTTTCCAATCACTACAAGTTTAAATGTTCTTTGAAATGCCAATAAAAACATTTTAAAATAAATGGCGGCATGTCTCCTCGCAGTGCCACATACAAGGCTCAAAATGGGGAGGCTGCAGCTGCACTTCTCAGCCTCCTGGAATCAGGAGAAGGGGGTCCCAGGCGGAACATTGCAGCATACCACAACATCTCCACCAGGATCTAATCTTTCTGGCAGCCGGCACCTCAGCCCACCATTACCACAGACTCGTCCGTAGAGGAGCGATCGGGTGCTCCCATGGACAGCCACAGTGTCCATGGAGTATGGTTGTTCCAAAAGCAGCTGGAGCACATCAACTGGCTCAAGATGAGGGCTATCTGGCCTACCCTCAAAGCCTTCCCCTGATCACCGGCAAATCTATTCTCATTCAGACAACTCCACCTGCATGTATTACATGAACAAGCAGGGCGCCACCATGTCTCCTCCCCTATGCAGACTATCGATCGACATTTGAGGGTGGGCTCTGGCGAACAACGTGAACTATTCGGCAATCCACCTTCCTGGGAGCCTAACCTAGAGGCGGACATACTCAGCAAGCCGGTGTCGGACAACTGTGAATGGCAGTTTAACAAGGAGGTCCTTCAGGGGATCTTCACTAGGTGGGGTCCCCCGCAGGTGGACCTCTTCGCCACCAGTACCAACAGGAGATGCCCCGAGTTCGCCTCATGGCTGGGGTGCGGCAGGGGCGGCTTTGACGCAATGCAGATCCCGTTGACCAACATGAACGCTTACGCGTCCCCTCCCCTCCCCCTTCCCCCCACTCCCCTCGTACACAGGGTAATCTGCAGGATCAGGCAGTCACAGAGCATTCGGCTCCTCCTGATAGCGCCATGGTGGCCTGTGGAACCCTGGTTCTCTGAACTTCTCAGCCTGTTGGATCAGCCCCCGGTACACCTTCCTGTGAGCCCAGCCCACTTGCTCTCCCAGTAATGGGGCACAGTGGTAAACCCCGCTCTGCATAAATTAGCCCTTGCAGCTTGGTTCCTGAACGGGTTTCCCTGAAGCACCTCCACCTGTCCCAGGCTAGCCTAGCTATCATACAAGGGGCCATGAGCAACGCTACTAGGAGCCAATACAAAAGCAAGTGGACAAGGTTCTGTCACTGGGCCGAATCAATGGAAATTGATTCATTGACCTGCTCTTTGGACGACTGTGTATCCTTCTTAGCGCATATCGCTCACTCAGGGGTGCAGGTAGACACATGTCGCACATATCTGGCGACCATCGGGACCTGCAAGAACTCTGGCAAGGAGGACTTTTCATCCTCTAATCCGGTGGTTAAGAGGCACTTGGCTGGTCTTACCATATTGTACCCACTTATTAAAAAACCACACCCGGTCTGGGACCTTAATGTGGTGCTGGGTGCCCTGGCGCATAAACGGTTTGAGCCCATGGCGTCTGGATATCCGGCCTTCCCTCAGCATGCCAAATAAGTGAAATCCAGGCCCTGGTGGCATCCGAGCCCTATACTACATTTCACAGAGACAAGGTGGTACTTGGAGCACACCCTGCATTTCTTCCTAAGGTCGTCTTCTCTATTCACCTGAATGAGGAGATAGTTTTACCGACATTCTTTGCGGACCCTAAGGATGAGGCTCAGAAGGTATTGCACTGCCTGGATGTCGGGCGTGCGCTAAGATTTTACCTGGACAGAACCAACACCCTCTTCACCTTTGGTGGATCAAAACCAGGCTGTCGGGCCTCCAAGGCTTCCAGTACAAGCCCTTGCCAGCAAACATGCATGCCCACAGCATCAGAGCGAAGGCCACAGCGGTAGCTTTCCAAAGACATGCCCCGTGGCAGACTATCTGCAAAGCGGCGACATGGGCTACTCCCTCGGCCTACTCCTACGTGGCGTCCCTCGCTAGGGACGGGAGACGGAACCTTTTTCACTAGAAAATTCTTCCCCTTTTAATTTAGATGCATGCTGGGGTGCGGCCCTGGAAGCATGCACTCCCCTGACTCCGCCCACTGGCGCCACTCCCCAGTTCGTTTTTTCCGTGTCGATGGGAACAGACCGCTTTGACCCACGCTTCTGGGTTAGGCCTCTGGCCTAGTAATTCCACGCGCTCTTCCCCTGAGAAGTACTTTTGTCTTTTTTCTCGTCTTTAATCAGGTAACTGTTCTCTGGCACCAAGCTCCTTCCGGCGCATGTTGACATCAGCCGGGATCAATGGGTGTCCAGCCTGCTCTTCCCTATGTCCTACCCCCACGCTCTCTGCCTCCGCTGCCTTGGCCCCGACCACAGCTGGGAGGGCTGTACCGCGTGTGACGTTCTCTGAAGAACAGGCTAGCTCTTCGGAAGGTTGCCTCCAGAGGACTTGAAGGAATTTGTCAAGGACAAGTCCAGGCCAAAGGTAGGGGCATTGTTTTCAACCACACCCCGCAAAGGCGACTCCTTCCCCAGGAAGCTCATGAGTGGGAGGGACCTATCAGGATCTAGTACCAGTGCAGGTACCGAAGCTGCTTCATCTACCGGCCGCTAGGCCGAGGGGTCGCGAGATCCTGTTGGGGACTGCGTTGAGGGAACGCAAGGTTCTATTACCGGGTTACCGCCCAAAGGGCTACAATCTAGTACCGGACAGCTGTCTGAGGGGGGAGTCTGTTCGCAGCACTACCAGCGACACAGCTGAGGGCAATCTGCCTACCAGGCCTCAACCTCCACCGCCAAGAGTCCTGGAAGAGGCCGAGCCCAGCCCTGCAAGCGCCACGACACAGGCACGCAGCCTGACAAGATGGCCGCCGGGCATCCTCAATTCAGCAGGAGAAATAAGTTCTGCTGCTGCAACTCTTCACAAAATCTCATCCAAGCCCCGCTCACATCTAAGGCGCCTCCCACCTCGGGGCACGCAAATGAGATCTGAGCGAAATGGTGTTATCCTCGATCTGAGTTCCATCACCGTAGTGCGCTATCAGGATTAATAGTTTATGCAGCATGACCACCGCAAGCAAATCTTCTGAGCTTCCGCTGCACCGGAGACGAACAGCGCATACAGCCGTCCACCATTAACGGCTGTCCTGCTGACTTAAGGTGAGGAGCCGGTCTCTGACCTAAACAAAACCCCCAGCACAGGCCTTCAACGGGGTCCGAGAGCCCAACTACAACGGTGGGGGGTCCTGAATGGGGAAGTGGCTCACCACATGCTCTCTGGAACAGCCATTTGAGCGGCCTGGCCCATGTGTGCACACGCCGATGCCCCTGCAGCTACAGAGCCATAAACCACACGCAAACTATTAAGCATCGCCCTAGTGTCACTACTGGACCAAGCTGCCAAAGAGGCAGCAACACAGACACTGCAACCTTACCACCACAGACTGAAGAGGGGGGGGGAACCAGCTGAACTTAATTGCACTGAGGCCTAGTTAAGTAACGTCATCAACCAGCAGCACTTAACAGTATTCCCTCGGAGGCTCAGGTTACTTTTTCTTCGGGCATCCTTCCCTCCACCCTTGTCTCCGCCCGTCACTGAGAATACAGAAGCGCACATGGCCCCTGCATCCAACGGTAGGACAAGCAAGCGAACACATCCTTAAGGGGGAAGGGCAGGAAGCAGTCTGGAACAGAAAATGTCCAGAAGCGGGAAGATGTCTAAATAAACGGACATTGCGGCATTAATGGCCAGTGCCTCAACCGAGCGCTCAAAGAAAGGGGAAGCGCATTTGGGTGTCTCCAGCGAAGAAGTCCCTACCATTACAGCACCAGCAGATAACTCATCACAAATGGTAACCAAGGCATTTGCAGGAGCTACTCACTGCGCTGACAAAGGAAATCCAGAAGAGTACTGAAGAGGTAACGAAAAAAAAAAAATTCCTTGGACAGAAGAGTGGTGGAGGTGGAGAGGAGAACAGTGGAACTCTAATCGGAAGTATGTGACCAGCGGTTCGAAGATGAGATTGAAAGAGACGGAATCAAAGCTCTGGAAGCGTGATGTGACCTACTAGAAGCCAAACAAGAGGATGCAGAGAATCGGTCGCGGAGAAATAATATTCACCTCCAGGGGATTCCATCATCTATACCAGAAGTGGAGCTAAGAGGTTACGTCTCTGAGCTGGTCAGGTTCATCATCATATTGCTGGATGAAGCACCTCTGGAGCTGGACCGGGTACATAGAGCAGTTCAGAGATCGGCATCTGACTTTCCCCCAGATGTCCTGGTAAGGGTCTATTTCTACCAAGTTAAGGAGGAAATCATGCATGAAGGAAAACAAATGGGCCAAATAACATTTCAAGGATCTACAATATCGCTGTATCAAGATCTAGCGAACTCCACGCTTCAGAAGCGAAGATCCATGCGAACATTTACAGAATGGCTGCGGGGGAAAAAGATTGCATATCAATGGGGATTTCCAACTTCGGTTAGATTCACATGGGAGGAGGCTCGGAGACAAATTCAGTCACCGAAAGAGGCCGACAAATTCATGGGCAATGGAAGATCGGGGGAGGGCTCGGACTCCGAAGAACCATCCCAATCTCAGCACGGCAAACCCTCCGCCGGATCGTGGTCGAAACCTGCTCGACGGCGTAGACCTCGAGGCCCATCCAAAAACACCAATCCGGGATGATCATCTCAGAGGCCCATCAATGACGGCAGGTCACAGAAACTGTACAACGGACTACGGTGATCTGCAATAGGCATGACGGATGGACCAACTCGCTCCTGGGAGGGCGGGAGCCTCACGTTTGCCTGATCTCTTAGCGCGGGGCAGCGGACAACACCCTGGCAGTGTGGGTATACTGTTCCAATTCTAGTTCATACCTTGTTCGGCGGCCCAGTTGGCCACTATGAGCGCATTGGTGTTTCCCAGTGGCAGTAGGATGTTGTTTTTCCTACATGTTCTTTTCAAGGGGTGTGGGGGACGGGGAAAGGATCGCCATAAGACACAGGCATGCCCTGGGTCCTTGAGCTCCAGCTGCTCGGCCCAGTGCTCAATCTCACATCATGACATACCAACAGCATCAACAATGCTACAAGGTAATCTCCGATGGGGAAGATCAGGATCAGCTGGCGGGTATGAGACCAATATCAGCCAAAAACGGAATAGGAAACTATGGCTGACACAAGCGAAATAACAATGCTATCATGGAATGTGCAAAGGCTTAAATCGCCAAGGAAACTGAAATCGGTTGAGCACAGGCTTGGCCAATTATCTTGGGGCACGGTATTCCTCCAAGAAACTCGTCTACTGCAAGAAGACGAACACAGAGTAAAATTCAGCAGGTACAAAAAAGCGTACTTCGCACTTCCGGCCAGAAGAAGAGGGGAGTGGCTATACTCCTGAGCGACAGGATCCCCCTAACAAACATTACAATAAAAAGAGATCCAGATGGGCGTTTCCTCCTGCTCAAGGGCCTTTTTGAACGGCTCCCCATCACCATCGCTTCAATCTATGGTCCCAACTCCGACCAAGCCAACTTCATCACAAAGCTAATCCCCACCATTCTAGCATTCCAAGAAGGTAACCTCATCATGGGCGGGGACTTCAACTCGTTGCCAAACCCACAAATGGACAAGACTCTTCCGCCCACCAAATCCGACTTTGCACATGCACTATCACTAGCTAAGCTTCTAAGGGAAACGGAAACCGTAGATGCTTGGAGGCTCTTTAACAGGACCTCAAGAGACTACACCCATTACTCCTGGGTACACAAAGGCTTCTCGAGAATCGACCTCATACTGATCTCAGGGGTTCTTTACCCATGCCTGGATGCAACATCAATACACACCTGCATGATCTCGGATCACGCCCCAGTGACTGCAAAATTAGCTATATCAGGGCAAAAGCACCCAGCCCAAAAACGCTGGAAATTGAATGATTCTCTGCTACTAGATGAATGCATTAATATAGAAGTTGAGAATACCATAATCAATTATTTTATAGAAAACACCACAGAGACCGCTCCTATCAATGTCATCTAGGATGCTATGAAGGCAGTTTTCAGAGGTTCCCTGATTAGTGCAGGGGCTGAGCAACGACGGGTCTTGATCATAGCTGCAGCCAAACTGGAGGAGAGAGTGAACCAATTGGAGGCCGATCTGAAAAGGCGAAATTCCAGAAAAGTTGAGAGAGCGCTAAGAAAGGCCAAAAGGGAATACGGCGAACAAAGTACTAGTGCAAAAACTGAAAAAAATTCCAAGCAGAAACAATATTCTCACAATAGCTGGTGCGGATGGGAAAAACTTCTACACTGAAGCAGATAAAATCGATAAACTATCGAGATATCACTCAGACATCATGAAAGGGGCACCAACAATATTAGACACCCTACCAAAGTATTTGCAGTCAGTACCCAGAGTTCAACTCGGCTGGAGCACCTTTAATCACCCATCTTGGCGGAGGAAATATCCGAAACTATTAGATCTCTGAAATCCACGGCTCCTGGCCCAGACGGCTTATCCGCAGCCTTCTATAAGAAATACTCCAGGCTCCTAGTTCCTCAGCTGGTGAAATTATTCAACTCTTTTCTGGTCTCGGGCTCTGTCACCGGGTCAATGGCGGAGTCGTTAACAGTCCTGTTGCACAAACCCGGGAAGGCACCCGAACTGCCCACTTCCTATCGCCCGATCACGCTTATGAACAATGACGGTAAGATTTTTACTAAAGTGCTAGCGGGCAGGCTGGGAGCGATCTTACCATGCCTTATGGACAGTGACCAGACTGGGTTTATACCAGGGAGAGGGACACGCAATAATATTCGGAGAACAATAGACATCATTGAACATGCCCACAGATCCGGGGTTGGGATGGCTGTGATATCATTAGATGCTCATAAAGCATTCGATCTGGTGGACTGGGGGTACCTTCGCGCAGTCTTACAACATTTCGGATTTGGCCCAAATTTCATTGCATGGGTAATGGCCAACTACCAAACTCCCACAACACAGTTACGAGTCAATGGCAGGAGGTCCAAAGCAATACAGATATCAAGAGGCACTAGACAAGGGAGTCCACTCTCTCCTCTGATTTTCGCTTTATCGATGGAGCCCTTTGGAGCCAAAATTAGACAAAACGCCAGGATTGGGGGATCAAGATAGGAAGCCGTGAATATAAAATAGCATTATACGCGGATGATGTATTAATAACAGCGTCAAATCTGGCATCATCCCTCGAGGCCTTATGGAAGGAAATCAATGAATTCGGTACTCTATCAGGGTTCAAAAGTAACGTAGACAAATCATCAGCCCTGGCGATTAATATCTCTAATCAAGAAAGAACCGCCCTCTGCCCTTTAATGCCGATCCCATGGTCGAAGGACACAATTGAATATCTAGGGGTATTTATAACTAAAGACCCGTCCCACTTATATTCTGCCAACAACTTATTGCAAATCTTAGACTTAAAGAGCTGGTCTTCCCAGGAAATTTCCTGGTTTGGACGCATTGCTGCCATAAAAAGGAATCGAATCCCTAGGTGGCTATATGTCTGCACAGCAATACCGACCCGCATCCCGGGCCCAGGACTGGTGGATATGCAAAAGAAATTACAGGGATTTGTCTGGGGGAGGGAAAAAGCCTTGCATCAGCAAACTAATAATGATTCGGGACAAAAATCAGGGAGGGCTGGGAGTGCCGGACATAGCTAGATATACCCGAGCAGCCCAGCTATCACATGCATTCTCCTGGGTGCAAGAAGATGACGCGCCGAAATGGACGCAGATTGAAGAAATCTGGTGTCTGGGCAACCCCGCGGATCTTCCGAATCTGCCAGAAATGAAAGGACAAACGAATAAAGGCCCCCTCTCTTCCACGGTCACAATTGCCCAAAGCTGGAAGGCAGCATCTCTGAAATGGGGTATCCGGGACACTCTGGGCCCCCTAACCCCGATCTGGAACAACCCAGAGTTTTCGCCTGGCTGTCACCCCAACAGTTTTCAGTCCTGGAGGGAGGCCTGATCAAATCGGGCGAATTCCTTGAAGAGAGTCACCCCATCTCATTTGAAAGATGTAAAGAAAAATTTGGGGTAGATGAGCGGGAGAGATTCCATTATACCCAAATACGGCACTGGCTGTCTCACAGGGCGGTTCGAGAGAAGTGCGCCAGAGAGCTAGCAGCGCTAGAGGTTTCCTTCACAACTCCAACAAAAAAGTAAAATCTCGACCCTGTACTGTCTTCTGGACAGGCCCGATCTCACGAAAAAAGAAAGATATATGACCGAGTGGGAGAAGGACTTGGGCTGGGAAATAGAGGTAGAGGAATGGGCTAAAATCTGGGATAGATTACACAAAGGTTCACAATGTATTACAAATAGGGAGGGAGGCTACAAGCTCTGCTATAAATACTATGTGACCCCAATCCAAATCAACAGAGCCAACCCAAATCTCTCTGACCGCTGCTGGCGCGGTTGCTCCACCCCTGGCTCCCTATTTCATATGGTATGGGCCTGTCCAAAGGCGGAGACATACTGGAGGGAGGTGATTAAACACATTAGGGACATCACTGGCCTTACCATACCCTGGGATCCGGGAATCATTCTCTTAGGGGAAACGGGAGGGGGAGCACTACCAATTTCAGGACACATTCCTCGTCTGTGCACGCACCTACTCCTTGCAGCAAAAATGACGATGGCCCGTTTATGGAATAATTAAGACGGACCCTCAGTAGCGCTATGGTGGACCAAGTGTTGGGACATTGCGGTCGCCGAAAAGGTTACTGCAATCCGAACTAACACCTTCAATAAGACTGAGCATTTGGGATCCATTCATGGACTATGCAACTAGATTCCCGGCTCGGACTAGAAGGCCACCAATAACTAGATGGCTACAAGGCAGCCCCCTCTATTAACCAAATCACGGACTCCAATCATGGACACCCAACCTTCGGCTGCCTACATAATCACCAAGAATGGGCATAGTATTGGGCAATAGAGCGCCGGCTATCATCAGCCGATCCCTCACCATCCTTCTGATCCTGTATTACCGAAATGTAGCAATCAATAATCATTTTGCTGTTGTCGATGTCATGTTTATCTGTAAAACCTAATAAAATGTTGTCATGAAAAAAAAGTAGTTTTTCCTGAGTACAAAGTGAGTCTTATCTATTTGTATATATTTACATAAACCCAATGTTGTCTAATTAAATGACTGTTTTGGCACATAACGTAGTGTGTGGACATTCCATTCCATGGCTTGGGGATTCGTAGCCTGCATCTCCTCCCTTGAGTCTCTGCCTTGGTTGCTCGTCCATTGCTACGCTTTGAGAGTCTTGGCTGGGGTGCCTCTGTGCCTATACCCCAACTCATATAGTGAGTAGTACCACAGTCATCCCCGCCAGTCTTTACATAAGTCTAAAGATCAGATTACTAATTAACATTTTCCACGGGACCGAGTAAGCCAACAATGGATGCATGCCCTTCAAAACAATCCCAATACCTTAAGCAGGCAATACCCCGCCAACACTAGACTCTGCTTCAGCACTGAAACGCAGAGAGGTGTTTTGTCATCTCACCATGAGTCATGCCTCCTTGCTCTACTGAGGCCTCCTCTAGTTCATTCCCTCCTTGAGTGCTGCTGCCTTGATCAACCGAGATTTCCTGTGAATCAGCCCCACAACCCAAGGCTTGCTTTTCTGTGCTTTATCTGAGGCTGTGAAGCTCTCGCACCCTACGGGCTGGGGCTGCACATGGCCATCTTTTTTCCCTGTAGGAACACCAGCATGCAGGCTCCCATGTGTGCTTGGGTGAGCTTTGAGCCCTGCCAAACGTGGTTGCAAGTGGTCAGCTCTTCTCGAAGACAAGTGCAGCACTGTTGAGATATTAAACCTGTGGCTCAGTAACCCAATAAAGAAATTGCTCTGTCAAGTTACACCACTTTCCCTTTGTTTATTTATATGTTGAATGCTTCTGTATTGAATTTGAAAGTTCCTTTATGAATTGCATTGTTAAGATGTATGTATATTACTTGTGTGTTGTGTTTTCTTCAGAATATTAGAATGACTTATCTATTTCATATATAGATGATTCAAAAGTCCTTGTTTACTATTTTGCAGTAATACATTTTTTGTCTTGCACAATCTAATAGGTTTATTGCAGACAATCAAATGAATCATGCCAGTATGCTGTTCGTGGAAAACTTTGGACAAAAAATCATCCGGAAAAATCTGTGTAAAAACTTTATGCTTCATCTGGTCAGTATGCATGACTTTAACCTCATTAGCCTAATGACAATCGATAAAGCTGTGACCAAGCTTCGGGAAATGCAGCAAAAAACTGAAAGGGGTGAAAGTGCAGTCTCCGCAAATGAATACTCTGTGGAAGAACAAAGCACAACAAATGGACATGGGGAAATCAATGGAAAGGAAAGAATTTCAGAAACAGACATTCTATCAGGTGTTGCAAAACAGTACAAAAGACAAAAGCTTTGAAAGAAAATGGCAATGTAGCAATGGACAAACACTGAAATAATGTTGCGTCAAAATGAGTTCCTTTTGGGGAAGGTTTGGGAGGGTGTAGGGTAACCGGTTCCAAACAGGCATTCTTGGATGAAGTACATGATTACGGCCAAGGTATTGATGACGGAGTCCCCACATTCAATTCAACATGTAAGTGCTATATGTATATTGGTTTTAATAATGTAATACAATATTATGGATTTCAGCATGATGAGCAATACAACAGACTTTTGTAATTTTAGTATTTAGTATCTTATAAAGTACAGAATTTATCAACATAATTTAAAGATATATAAAACATTTTTAATATTACAATTTTTCATCTGTGGTTGCCTCTTTTTCCTACAAGAGTTCTGAAACAT
Source organism: Ambystoma mexicanum (assembly GCF_040938575.1). Taxonomy (NCBI): domain Eukaryota; kingdom Metazoa; phylum Chordata; class Amphibia; order Caudata; family Ambystomatidae; genus Ambystoma; species Ambystoma mexicanum. Next base: position 866,540,302 of record NC_090926.1, read on the forward strand.
TAGTTTATTTTTTAGATTTACATTTTTATTGGAATCCGAAAAACTTTTTAGAGTTTGTACTCGCCAGTTTTTTTTTTTTTTTTTTTTAAATGCTGGTCATTTCAAAAACATTCAATTGGGTAAGCATAGTCAGACAGTCGTTCAGTGAAACTGGAATTCTTCTAGTACCTTGAAAATTAAAATAGCACTTTTTTCATGTGCCTGTTTGGAAATACCTTCACATTGTCACATTGCTGTCGCAGTGAAACATCACCTTGGCGTTTTGAGTTTAGAATGCTAATTTTTGCGAACTATTTTGATGCTTTCTCTCCCAGTGTATTCTCATAAACTTGAATATTTGTTATATTTGTGATTACATGTCATGTATTTACATAATAACGGTTGTACCAGTTGCTGAGAATTTTCCCATCTGCACAATATGGGCAAATATTTTGGGTAAATCTGGGCTGAAACGAAAATATCGGGTCTCTCGATATTATTCATTAGCGCTGCAGCCTGATATCACCAACCTAATTGAGTAGCTTGTGCCTTTGAGCTACCAATTATATCGAAAACATGCACTGTAAATAGAAATGTGTTGCACTATTATGCAAGTGTTCTGTGATGCATTCTATCCTATATCTAGGGTATTTAATACAGGCACTACAAGACTGTGGTGTGTGAACAGTGTCACTGCAGCTTTGAGAACACATTTTATGCACGTTTACAGATTTTTCTTTTTCCGATGGAAAGTAGTGTTCATTACTGGATCGTCACCAGCAGCTGAGATTTCTTTTTTGACAGAAAGCACTGTGGTCGAGTAACATCACCTCAATATTTTTTGTACTATCCATAAGATATTGCATTTTCATATTCTTTATTTATAAAGGAACAATGCTGCTCTAAATACAGGTATTTTTATTATTTCATTCCACCATTGTAAGATGCCGTTCACTATTTGAATTGAGTGATATCTAATCTATCTTTGTATGGTGTCTTCAGAAATTTATAAAATGTAAATACTGATTTGGGTGGTATTCAAGATATGTTTTACTGTGAGACTATTTAACTAATGGTGTGGATGTGATTTGTCATCCAGTAATACGTTTAGTCGCTGAATTTGTGTAAGAATAGGAATGATTGAATCTGCAGCTTTCTCAATACAATCTTAATGATTTGCCAGTTCTGAACATGAGTTTGTCAACTTGAATTATGCTTCTGAAGGATAGTGGGTGACACATTTCTCTGTGGCTTTAATTTGCTCGATTTCTGCACATATGTAAAAAAAAAAAAATAGATTATTTTAGCAAGATTTAGTTCTAGAATGATTGCTTATGACCTTTTATAAGCATACTTGCTCTTAGACGCTTACAGAGTCTGGCATTGTTTGCACAAAATGTTGGTGGTGGTCCCCCAAAAAAATGGTAATTCCCATTAAAAATGTTGTCAATTTCTAATAAAACCTGGGAAAATATTGTATTTATAAGAAAAGATACTTTTCTACATGTAATCTAAAAAATAAATGGAAAAAATCATGTTAGCTTGCAATAGACATTTAAATGGTGTATATCTTTTAAAGAAACATGTTCAGTTGTTTAAATGACTGTTTTTTTACATTAAATGTTTATTTGAAATGCATATTTATAAAGCAAATGTGTAACATTTTTGTGAATTAGATGAAATAATTTCATGAACTGGATTTTCCTCACAAATTCAACACTTTTCTAATGTAACCCATGTCGGAGGTGATTAGCAACTTTGCACTATACCATCCATATGGGGGAGACAGATGATAAACTGTAACTTTGCAATTCAAGTTTAACTTTCATTGACTGTGATTAACTTTATCAAAGTGATCTTTCTTTTGCTGACTGTACAACAAAGAACAAAGGTGGAAGAAAGCGACCTCATTTCTATTGCTTACCACTGATGCAAGGTAAGGAAGCACTGTATTGGACTGATTTGAAAGGTTTATTTTTCTTTTCTATATGTTGATTACTGACAAAATGGAGTATTGGTTTTGCTGGCTTGAAGACCCATTACTGTACTCTTACGTCCTCTCCCCTATCCTCCATACTTTATGGGCGTCCCTTCCAAGGGACTGGAGATAGAAACTTTTTCACCAGAAAAAACCTTCTTCCCCTTTAAACTTAGATGCACACTGGGGTGCGGCCCTGGAAGCATGCACTCCGCCCTCTGGTGCCACATCTCAGTCCCCTTTTCCGCGTCAACGGGAACCGGCCGAATTCACCAGCGCTCCCGGGTTTGGCTTCGGCCATGTAATTCCACATGTGGTTACTACTTCTCTTGTCTTCTTTTTTGTCTTTTTGTCATTCAGGTACTCGGTCCTCCGGTGTCACGCTCCTCACCGGCGCATGTCGACTTCCACAGGGTTCAGCCGGTGTCCAGCCTGCAACGGGCTATTCCCAACTTCAGACCCCCACGCCCTCTGCCTACGTTGCCTTGGCCCAGACCACGGTTGGCAAGCTTGTTCAGCCTGTGGCTCGCTGTCCTCGAAAGCGCTGATGAACAGACTAGCCAGGTGGAGGGAGCTCTTCCAGAAGTCGCCTCCAGAGGACCTCAAGAACTTTGCGAAACATCGAGCCAGGCCCAAAGTAGGGCCAATATTCTCCATCTCACCCAGCAAGGGAGACTCCTTCCCAGGGTCTCTCCCGCGCAGGACGGAACGGTCAGGTCCTTCTACCAGCGCTTGCACCAAGGCTGTTGCAGCTACCGGCCTCCGGGCCGAGGGATCCTCGGATCCTGCCAGTTAACAGTGTTGAAGGACCGGAAGGTTCTTTTTCCGGGTCTTCACCCGAGGGGCTCTGCCCTTATACCGGCACCATGGCTGAGGGGCTACACCCTAATACCGCCAATACGTCCGAGGGGGCGCCTAGGTTTTCTTCGAGAGGTTCCTCGGCCTCATGAAGTCACCTCGGATGAGCATCATCCTCAAAGGCACCATCAGGGAAGTCATTTCCGCCATGCTAGCAGCACCACAGACTCCCGTCAGCCCCCGGTGCAGCCGCCTTCCCCCGGCTCCACAGCCAACTCTGCTGCCTCCTCAGCCTCCGGCGCCAACTACTGCTCCTCCACAGGATCCTCCAGATAAACAGGATACGGATGCGGTGGAGGATCCGGACATGCCAGGGCCTTCACAAACATCTTGCTGGTCTGGCAGAGTACCTGGGCCTCCCCCAACCCAAGGTCGAACAGCCGGCAGAGGAGGTTCTGGCTGAAGTCCTCACACAATGCCCCTCTGCCAAATCAGGGATTCCACTGCAAACCGATGTAGTCTCCCTAGCCAAGAAGGGTTGGCTCAAACCCCACTCAGCCCAGCTGGTCATCGATGCCTGGACGCCATTCACAGGGTAATTTGCAAACTAAAGGAGTCTCATCAACTCCTCATCATTCTGATAGCTCCATGGTGGCCGGCCAGGCCATGGTTTTCGGAGATGCTCAGTCTCTCGGAAGTGCCCCCGATTCACCGCCCGACAGGCCCAGCACATCTTCTGGCACAACAGGGGGCAGAGTCATCCACCCTGCACCAGGGAAACTAGCCCTCACAGCCTGGTACCTGAGCAGGTAACGCTTCGGCTTCTTCTCACAGGCCAATCTGGAGATCATACAAGGCGCCAGGAGCAAATCTACCAGGGCCCAGTACAAAAGCAAATGGACCAGATTCTGCCACTGAGCAGTCTCCAAGGGAATCAAACCCAGCCCCCCCCACCCCCGGCGTGCACCGTGGACGACGTGCTCTCCTTTTCGGCACACCTTGCTCATTCAGGCGTGCAGGTGGGCACCTGCCGCACATACGGGAAACATCTGATGGGTCTTGCAAGGCTATACCCGCCCGTCAAGAGACTGCACCAGGTATGGGACCTTAACATATTCTTGGGCGCACTGGCGCACAAACCGTTCGAGCCAATAGTGTCCGTGGACATCAGACAGACCACCATCAAGACGGCCTTAGAGTCAGCGAAATCCTGGCGCTGGTCGCGTCGCGTCGGAGCCATATACCACCTTTCACAAGGAGAAGGTAGTCCTGCGGACACACCTGGCATTTCTGCCCAAGGTTCCATCTGCTTTCTAGCTGGCTGAAATAGTCCTTCCTACATTTTTCCCCGATCCCAAGGACGAAGCACAGAGAGTGCTGCACGGCCTGGATGTCAGGCATGCCCTGAAATTCTACTTGGACGAGAACAAGGGCTTCCGCAAATCGGACGCTGTCACTTTCGGGGGCTCAAGACCAGGCTATCGGGCCTCTAAGGCTTCCATATCCTGCTGGATTGTCTCTGCCATCAGAGAAGCATATGAGGGCCAGCACAAGCTGCTCCCGGCCAACATGCATGCCCACGCAGTCAGGGCCAAGGCAACAGCCATCGAATTCCAGCGCCATGTCCCTTGGCAAATAATAAGCAGGGCGGCCACTTGGGCCTCTGCCTCGGCTTTCTGCAAGCATTACTGTTTGTATGCTGGCTCTAGATCTGATGCAGCATTCGGACAGGCGGTTCTCAGGAACCTATTTGCTTAAGGAGGGTCTCCTCTCCACCCTGGGGGCTACAATTTGTTGCAATTGCCCATACAGTATGGAGGAAAGGGGACGGGACTGTAGTGACTAACGTACTCTTAGTCCATAGTCCCCTTTCCTCCATACGTTCCCAACCTCCCCCTCTAATAATACTGGTACTGGTGTCATTAAGCAATGTTAAATATTTTCTCGACGCGTCAATGGGGACTGAGGGGTGGCGCCGGAGGGCAAAGTCAGGGCAGTGCATGCTCCCTGGGCTGCACCCCCCGTGCGCCTCTAAATTTAAAGGGGAAGAAGGTTTTTTCTTGTGAAAAAGGTTCCGTCTCCTGTCCCTTGGAAGGGACGCCCATACAGTATGGAGGAAAGGGGACTATGGACGTTAGTCACTATGGTGAGTAACATATCATTTGTGCTGTTCATGCCACCTATGCCTGGTACCAGAAAATGGACAAAAGCTACCTGACTCAACCTCCCATCATCTGCAATACAAAAATGCTTCCTACAAATTTCCGTCATGTCCCCTTTCCTCCATACTGTATGGGCGTCCCTCACTAGGGACGGGAGACAGAACCTTTTTTACCAGAAAAAATCCTCTTAACCTTTAAATTTAGAGGCGGGCTGAGGCGTGGCCCTGGGAGCATGTACTCCCCTGACTCCACCCACGGGCACCACTCCCTAGGCCTTTTTTTTTTTTTGCATTGATGGCAGCGGACTGCTTTCACCAGGGCTCCTGGGTTGGCTTTGGCCTTGTAATTCCACGCACTTTGACCCGGATACTCTTTTGTCTTTAATCAGGTAATCGTTCCTCTGGCGCCATCCTCCTGCCTAGCGCATGTCAATGTCTTTGGGCTTCAGTGGGTGTTGAGCCTGTGAAGGGCTCTTCCTTACGTCCAACTCCCACGCTATTTGCCTCGGCTGCCTTGGCCCAATAACGGCTGGGAGGATTGTACTACGTGTAACACGCTTACACTGCACACTCTGAAGGACGGGTTAGATCGGTGGAGGGAGCTCTTTGAACGACCGCCTCCCAGAGGATTTGAGGGACTTAGTCAAGCACAAGTCAAAGCCCACTTTTTTCATCCGCACCCTGCAAGGGCGACTCCTTCCTGAGGAAAGTCTGAGTGGGAGGCACCGTCCAGGTTCTAACGCCAGCTTGGGTAACGGGACTGCTTCAGCTACCGGCCGCCAGGCTGAGGGGTTGCTAGATCCTGCCTGTGACGTAGCTGAGGCACTGCAGGGTTCTTTTGCCGGGTGTCTACCCAAGGGGCTGCGCAGTACTACCGGATAAATGTCTGAGGGGGCACTGTACGCATCACTACCAGTGACACAGCCAATGGCACCATGCCTACCAGGCCCCGTCCTGAGGTGCAGGTTCCATAGCGCAGGCACGTGGCAAGCAGCCCGACAAAACGGCTGCTGTGCCAGAGACAATGGGGGCTTGTCCGATAGCATCCTCCCCTTTTTGGGGACCTGGTAGGAGAACGGGTTTCGAGGTGGGACTGGTATTCACCGGGTACGTGGCCTACAGCATATCCTTCAGCATTGCAGGGCAGATACACCCTGCAGGCAGCAAGGCAGAATACGCCCAGACCTCAGAAAACTCCCGGCCCTACGCCTGCGCCACCTAGTGCCCCACCCACCTGTGAGGACCGGTTTTTGAGAAATTCCTCACGCTTATGAGATTGCCTCAGATGGGAGCCATCCTTCGGGATGTGATCAGGGACATGTTACCTCCGGTACTGCCATCTGCGCTCATCATCATTCCTCCTATGGCTCCAGTGCCACGGACCGCGCGCAGCCTCAGCTGCCTGCGCCTGCCACCATGGTTCTGGCTCCTCTGCCTCCTGCGCCCCAGGTGGTTCCATACCAGCCTCCGGTCTCCACACCTCAGCCTGCGGCACCCAGTACTCCTCCACCTGTCCCGGACCAGCAGGACACCCTGGTGAACACTGATGATGATGATGATGAAGAGAACACCAACACTCCGTCCTCTGCCAAGGCATTTCATGAACGGCTTGCAGGTCTGGCTGACTACTTTGGGCTTCCACAACCCGAGGTTGAACAAGCTGAGGCGGGGGTCCTGGCCGTGGTCCTCACTCTACGCCCCACGTCACAGCCCACCAACTGGCGCCTTGATGCCAAGTACAGGCAATTGGAGTGGGATACACTGTTGCTGTCGAAACACCCTCAAGCATACTCTTTGGTGAATGCCACAGCCTCTATCTACTCTAAACCGCATTCTTCCTCGGCCACCTCGTCCTCAGCTCTGCTAGGCAAGGAGGAGAAGATCTTGAAGGCATATGGAAAGAAGGTCTAGTCCAACACCTCGCTGCACCTTCGTCAGTCTAATGCAGATGCCATGCTTGCAGATATTAAACAAAAGCTTTGGCGGGAAATAGCCTAATTCCGTCCGGAACTTCCGGTACACAGTCACGCTGTCGGGCACACTTCAAGGCAGGGCTGGCAGAAGCCAAGATGGTGGCTCAGGAGAACAACTCCCAGATTACGAAATCCTTATCTATCCTCAAAGTCCCCGCCCAAGACCTGCAGCCAGACGCACCAGCGTCACGTCAAGGGGCGGGCCTTCAGCAGGTTCCAGGGCTTCCAGGAACGTAGGTCCAGGCAGCGGACCAATTTCCATGTCTGCACAGCTGCAAACGGCACAAGGTGGGAAACTAGGGCTTCTTTCAGCCCCCCTCCTCAGCCCCAGCCTCGGAGGGAAAAAAGGCATGACATTCCTCTCTGGGTCCACACGTCTCCGGTCGGGCCGGGGGGGTGTGTGGCAGGCTTTCCCTTCACGCACATCATTGGGGCGTGAGGTTCGTGGACCCCTGGATCTTATCAGTAGTGTCCACGTGCTACCGCCTACCGGTTCTGCTCTCTCCTCCCTTCCACTGCCACATATTGGGACAACAACTCTGTTGGCGGAAATGCGATTGCTAGTAGAGAGCCAGGAAGTGGAAGAAGTCCCAGCCTCCCAGCAGGGTATGGACTTCTACTCCAGGATTTTCACCATACACGAGAATAACCCGGCTGGCCTGAGAGTTGTGTTGGACTGTTCCACCCTGAACCTCTCCCTCCCTCTTTAAAAGTTCAAGATGGTTACACCAGCGCTTATTGTGGAGACACTGTGCAAGGGAAACTGGATGTGCTCCCTGGATCTGAAGGACGCATACCTGCACGTCCCGATTTGGCAGCCTCATCGGTCCTTCCTGAGGTTCAGGATCATGGGCTTCCATTTCCAATACAAGGTTCTACCCTTAAGCCTCAATTCAGCCCCCAGGGTCTTTACCAGGCTTATGAATGCAGTGGCAGCCCTTCTCGGGGCCCAGGGTCACCATGTCTATCCATACCTAGATGACTGGCTCGTCAGGGAGAGATCCCCGAGGCTGTCCAGCACACTGCCTCCGCCCTCATGAGTACACTGCACAAATTGGGTTCTCCATCAATCTCAAGAAGTCTCAACTTGGAGCCAATGCAGAGTCGAACGTTTCTGGGCCTCATCTGGGATACCAGCTTCGAGAAAGTGTTTCCCTTGGAGGATCACGGCCATCAAGAGGACCACGGATCATTTTCTCAGTAGGGCCGTGACCTCAGCATGGTGGTACCAGCACCTCTTGGGTACCATGGCGGCAAGTCTACTAGCTGTGCCATACAAGAGGCTCAAAATGAGAAGAATACAGCTGCACTTTGCAGCCTCATGGAGTCAGGAGTGGGGGTTCCCAGGTGGAACTCGTCCGCATTCCTCCTTTTGTCCGACAGGACCTTCTCTGGTGGAGCACAGACTGCAACCTGAGGATAGGCATATCCTTCCAGCAATCGGCACCTTAGGTTACCATCACCAAAGATTCTTCCTTGGAGGGCTGGGTGTCTATCCTGGACAACCACAGCATCCATAGAGTTTGGTCTCTTCAGGAACAGGAGGCCCATATCAATTGGCTCGAGCTGAAGGTCGATATGGCTGGCTCTCAAAGCCTTCCTGCCGCTTATCAGTGGCAAGATGATCCTCATTCAAACGGACAACTCCAGCATGTATTACATCAACAAGCAGGGTGGCACCAGGTCTCCTCTGTGCAGCCTTGCAGTTAGCATTTGGAGCGGGCTCTGGAGAACATGCACTTGAGGGCAATTCAACTGCCGGGGGAGTCCAACCTGGAGGCGGACAGGCTCAGCAGGTTGGGTGCAGACAATTAAGAATGCAAATTGACCAATCAGGTCCTCCAGTGGATCCTCAGCAGATGGGGGCATCCCCAGGTGGACCTCTTCGCCACCTGGTACAACAGGAAGTGCCCTCAGTTCACACCCGACAGGGTCTAGGCTCCCTGAGCGACGCCTTACAGTTAATGGAACAGCATGAACGCATATGCGTTTCCTCCCACTCCCCTGGTACACAGGGTGATCTGCAAGATAAGGGAGTCCCGACACCTCCGTATCATTCTGGTAGCTCTGTGGTGGCCAGCGAGACTTTGGTTCTCGGAGCTGCTCAGCCTGTCGGACTATCCTCCAATTGACCTTCCATTGGGCCCAGCTCATCTACTATCGCAGCAGGGAGGCACGGTCATCCAACCCACCCCGCAGAAGTTAGCCCTCGCAGCATGGTTCCTGAACAGGTCACATTGAAGCATTGGTCTTTCGCAGGCTAACCTAGACATCATACAGGGTGCTAGGAGGGATGCTACCAGGAGACAGTACAAAAGCAAGTGGTCTAGGTTTTGCCACTGGGCTGAGTCTAGAGAGATCGATCCTCTTACTTGCACGTTAGACGATGTGCTATCCTTTTCTGCACACCTCGCCCACTCGGGGGTGCAAATAGACACGTGCTGCTCCAATCTGGTGGCCATCGGAGCCTACCGGAACTCTGAGGAAATGTTTTCGTCTTCCAACCAGGTGGTTAGACATTTGACGGGCCCTTCCAGGCTCTACTCGCCTATCAAGAAGCCACACCCCGTGTTGCACCTCAACATAGTGTTGGGCGCCTTGGAGCATAAACCGTGGGAGCCAATGGCATCAGTGGACATCAAGCTGACCTCTTAGGGAACCGCAATCGTCCTGTTTTAAGAATATATTATTTAGCCTTAAAGTAGTTTTTGAAATGGCTTCTGGAAGGAATTTACTGAAGACTGCAGGAAACCTAATTCAAATTTGTGAGTGCAATTATATAACAAAACTGAAGATGAATCAGTTTTCAAGTGGTCCTTATAAAATGCTATTTCACTCTGACATTTGTACCCACTTTATATCGGTGGGACTCCTAGGTCCCATCCCCTTTCCTCCATACTGTATGGGCGTCCCTCGCTAGGGACAGTAAATGGAAAATGTTGCACCAGAACAGTTGTCTTCCCTATTACATTTAGATGCACGTGTGGGCGTGGCCCTGGGAGCATGCGCTCCCTTACTCTGCCCACCGGCGCCACTCCTCAGTCCTCTTTTCCGCGTTGACGGGAGCGGACCCCTTTCATTTTAAGCTGTGGTTGAGACTACCACGCTACGTGTTCCCCATGGATAATTTTTTCTTCCTTTCTTTCCAACAAGCATCCACGGCTACACCTACTAAGGCCCTCCTAGGCAAGGAAGAAAAACTCCTAGAGGCCTATGGCATGAACATATGCTCTAATGCTACGCTACACTTGCAGCAGGCTAATGCAGACGCCACGCTAGCTGCATTAAACCAAAAGCTATGGCAGGAGATGGCAGAGTTTCTTTCTGAGCTTTCGGCCCACAGTCGGGCAAGATTCAAGGCAGGCCTGGACATCATGGCGTCTACAGTGGCACATATAGACACCACAGGCAGGGCTATTTGTGTTGCCACAGACATGAGGATGCCAGCTTGGCTTAGAGCAACTAAGTTTAAACCTGGCGTGCAGGTTCACATTATAGACCTGCCATTTGAGGGGAGGAGTTCTTTCATTCATCTACAGACGAGGAGCTTGATAAAAAGAAAAACGGCTCCAAACAGCCAAGTCCCTGTCAATCTTCACTAAGCCTGCACCCAAGACCTATAGCCAAAGTCCCCCATCCCAGGCACCAGCCTCAGAAGGAAAGAAACAGTGCCATCCAGATCCACAGTTCTCTGGTGGGGTGCAGGCTTGCCCTTCACATTCATTCCTGGCGGGCAAGTTTCGCAGACCTATGGATTCTCTCATTGGTCTCCTCGGGCTTTGCCTGCTAATGCCTCCCTTTCCTTTGCCCTCCCCAAACACAACGCCCCTCTGCCCCCCTCCCCCCAAAACACACACACACACTTCTGACGGAGATCCGCTCGCTCATGGCAAGTCAGGTGATGGAGGAGGTTCCAGCCTCAACGAGGCATGGGATTCTATTCTTGTATCTTTGCCATACAGAAAAAGAACCAGGCTGGCCTGAGAGTTGTACTAGACCTTTCATCCTTGAACCGTTCCCTATCCCTTCAAAGGTTCAAGATGGTTATGCCAGCACTCATTGCGGAGACACTGTGTGGGGAAGACTGGATGTGCTCCCTGGGTCTGGAAGATTCTTACCTGCACGTCCCGATTTGGGAGCCCCATCGCTCCTTCCTCCAGTTCAGGGTTGTGGGCTTTCATTTCCAATACACAAGGTCCTCCCATTTGGCCTCAATTCAGCACGAGGGTCTTTACAAGGTTAATTAATGCTGCAGCAGCCCTGCTCAGGGAAGAGGGCCCCCACCTTTATCCATACCTTGACGACTGGCTCGTACAAGCAGTCTCTCCCGAGGGAGGCTAGTGCACAGCTGCCACACTTGTGCATATGCTATTCGATTTTGGGTTCTCTTTCAACCTCAAGAAGTCGCAATTACTTTGTACGCAGTCCTTAACATTCCTGGGGCTAATTTGGGATCCAAGGGTAGATAGGATCTTCCCATCGGTGGACAAGATCACAGCAAACATGGCCACAGGGCATTTTCTCAGCAGACCAGTATCCTCGGCAGAGTGGTACCAACACCTGCTCAGAATAATAGCGGTGCCACACACAAGACTCAAAATGAGGAAGCTGCAACTACATTTCTCAGCCTTTTGGAATAAAGGAAACTGTCTCCCAAGCAACTCTAGTCCGCATACCACAGCACCTTCAAGACCTTATCTGGTGGAGTGCAGAGGCCAACCTGTTAGTAGGCAGGCCAGGCCGTTGGCTGCTGCAACCGTAGATCACCATTACCACAGACTAGTCCCTAGAGAGATGGCAGGCTTCTCTGGACAACCAATGCCCACAGAGTCTGGTCAAGGCAGGAACAACTGGAACACATCAACTGCCTTGATGGTCATCTGGCTTGCTCTCAGTGTTCCTCCCCATTGTCAGCAACAAGTCGGTTTGCATTCAGACAGACCACTCCACATGCATGTATTACATCAACAAGCAAGGAGGTACCAGGTCTCATCCGCACTGCAGGCTGTCCATCGACATATGGGAGTGGGCAATGTCGAACAACATTTACTCATCAGCAGTCCACCTCCTGTGGGAATCCAGCTTGGAGGCAGATGGACTCGGCAGGCTTGGGGTTGACAACTATGAGTGGCAGTTGAATGAGGATGTCCTGAGGGAGATCATCAGGTGGAGCCAACTCAGGTAGAACTATTTGCCACCCCAAGCAACAGGAGATGCCACCAGTTTGCATCCTGGATGGGACAGGGGAGAGGATCCCTAGGGATGCGCTGCAGATTCAGTGTAACGACATGTGAACATACGCCTTTCCCCCAACTCTGTTGATTCGCAGGGTCATCTGCAAGGTCAAGGAGGCACAGAGGCTTTGGCTCATTTTGATAGCGCTGTGGTGGCCAGAACTCCTCCGATTGTCGGATCAACCTCCAGTCCCCCTTCCATTGGGACCAGCTCCCCTACTATCCCAGCAGGGAGGTACAGTGGTTAACTCCGCTCTGCAGAATTTAGCTTTAGCAGCGTGGTTCCTGAACAGGTCACCCTGAAATCTCTGCACTTGTCACAGGACAACTTGGCTATCATTCACGGGTCAAGAAGCAACTCCACAAGGAGTCGGTACAGTAGCAAATGGACCAGGTTCTGTCACAGGTCCCAGGTCAACAAGATGGATCCTCTTGCATGCACACTAGACAAGGTGTTGTCTTTTTCTACACATCTGGCTCATTCTGGTGTGCAGGTAGACACCCGTCGTACTTATCTGGCGGCCATAGGGGCTTATAAGAAGTAACATATTCTACTCCTCCAATCCGGTGGTCAAGAAGCACTTGACAGGCCTGACCAGATTGTATCCCCCAGTGAAGCGCCCGCATCCAGTCTGGGATCTTAACGTGGTGCTGGGTCCACTGGCCCACAAGCCCTTCGAGCCCATGGCGTCAGCGGATATCAGGCTGGTTGGTTTTACATCAGCGCGCAGGATCAGTGAGATACAGGGTTAGTGGCTTCAGAGCCGTATACCACATTTCACCGGGAGAAGGTGGTGCCAAGGATGCACCCTTCATTTCTCCCAGAGGTTGTTTACTCATTGAGATAGTACTTCGACATTCTTCGCAGATTCAAAGGACGAGGCACAGAAAGTGTTGCACTGTCTGGATGTCAGTCGTGCTCTAAGATTTTCCCTTGACAGGACGAAGAGCGTCTGTAAATCGGATGCCTTGTACATCACTTTTGGCCGGTCAAACGAGGCTGTCAAGCATCCAAGGCTTCAATAGCTAGGTGGATGGTGATGGCCATCAAAGAAGCGTATGAGGGGCAGCACATGTCTTTGCCTGCAAGCATGCACGCCCACGCCATCGGAGCCAATGCCTCGTTCTGTGGCAGACGATCAGGAAGGCGGCTACTTGGGTTTCCCCGTCAGCCTTTTGCAAACACTACTGCTTGGATGCCAGTATTTGGCCAGGCATTTTGGAAAAATGTATTTTCTTAAGAGGGGCATTCAGGTCTGCATTCAGTTTAAATCGCCCATACAGTGTGGAGGAAAGGGGACGGGACGTAGGAGTAATTGTTACTCACCATAGTGACTAGCGTACTCCTATTGCATAGTCCCATTTCCTCCATTCTTCCCACCATCCTACCCCTTAAAAAACCTGTCTCATTAGGCAATTGTAATATAGCTGACCCATCAAAGGGGACTGGGGAGGGGCATCGGTGGCCAGAGTCAGGGGAGCGCATGCTCCCAGAGCCGCGCCCGCATCTATATTTTATAAGGAAGACCATTTTTCTGGTGGAAAGGTTCCGTTTCCCATCCCTAGCGAGGGCTGCCCATACAGTATGGGTGAAAGGGGACTATGGACAAGGAGTACGTTAGCCACTACAGTGAGTAACATAATTTCTCGTTTCTTCAGCATTGGATCTTTCATGGATTCACATGCTGTGAATGTTCCCCGTCGTCCGGCTTGGGAATTGCTGGTTACTTTGATTTAGTACTTTTCCTATGGAAAAACCTTGACACCTTTCGTGTCCCATCGGCGTTGTCGTGGGTGCTTTTGGTCCCCAACAATAGGACATCGAGTGTATAGCTCCCCCCAGCAGCTTCCCCTCAGATTTCAATCGACTTTCTAGCAGGTGGGATTCCTAGAGTTCTTCTCTTCACTGAGAAATTCTTCCCACACAAACTCTATACTCCAACCGAAGCAACCAACCACTCAACTATGGTGTTGGTTATGAGCATTGAGACCGTTTAACCTAAAGAATCCTTGTTTATACCTTGTGGGACTTATGGCCCAAAGAACGTCTATGAAGGTGACAGACAGGCATATAGATTGCTTATACTGCCGCTGCTCTAACCATTCTCCAGAGGATTGTGAAATCTGTCAGTGTTTTTCTCAGAATACCCTCAAAGACAGAAACCATCGATTTGTTGGCTTAATGAAGGAGCATACCCGGCGTCTGAAGCGGGCTCGTCAAGGAGTGGAAGAGCTATCATCCCCACTGACAGGCGTTCGCCATCAAGCCACAGGTCCAGGTTGTAAGAACGACCTATGAAAAAACAGGTGAGCAAAAATAGTCGACGAGTCACAGTAAGGCCTCACACCCCCAGTCTCCTACTAAAGACACCGGTTAGCAGTGAAGGCTCCCGGTCTGTATCTAAGCAGTCGTCTTAAGTCCTGTCGACTAATGCACCATCGTCAAAACAGACCTCGCCACAGGATACTCCTTAGCGGGACCAACATGAATAATGGGAGCCCGCTAGCGGCACCCCAACTCACCCAAGAGTGATCGGTATACACAGCTTCACCTTGGGGACATGCTAACGGATCGCCATAAAACCAAGAACTACCAGGCCCGGACCAGAACTGTAAGGAGTCTATACACCTGCGGCACAAGGAACATTTTTAAGATTGCGTCAACTGCAATCCCCTGAAATTGGAAAGAGGGGGAATAGCACCGAACAGAATGTACCGGGGAGGGAGGGGGTTTAGAGGAGGGAGTTAAGTTGCTGTTGTTTTGTATGGTTAAATGCTAATAAAAAAAACATTTTTAAAAAAGCATTCACGCCAGTCGACCTCCCACTCAACCTCCAGAACATTCTTTCCGACGAAGGAGAAACACAAGCCCAGACAACTTCTTCTGGGTTTGTCTCCCACAAACTACACATAAATCATGCCAGATGAAATCTTACAACATGAAATAACATCTGATTTTGAGCTTCCAAGAGAGGAGTGCCCAGGGGGTCACAGATTCTGTTTGCGAAAAATGCAGGATCCAACTGCATGTGCAGGACAGGTCGTCAGGTCTTCTCCAATCAAGAGGAGAAGAAATGCCTCTAAGAACTACATAATGTCCCACTTGGTTTTCTCTCTACACCAGCGGGAACAGGAGGTATGAGACCATCATATCCTCTTTTAAACCTGCATTGAATGGATTGCTCTTCTCCCATAGATTCTCATCCAGCTCTGCTGCTCTGAAAAACCTTAGATAGGGGGCATAGTGGACCGCGACCATCGATCTGTCTTGCTAGTCATTTGCTCCGGATTTAACATCAGACATCGTATAAGTACCACATCTCTACGCCCCAACCTCAGTTCCTTTTTTCTGTGTGTCAACACCTTACTTAGGAACACAGAGCTCTGACTCTCAACAGTTTTCGTCATAAATCTTTTTTTGCTAACACGATATGTCGGTCTCAAAGGTGTCCGTTTTCAAGCAGTGTTCTGACTGTGGCACCAAGATGTCCCTCACTGACCCACTCGAGTTGTCTCTGGTGCCACGGCACGGGACTGTCCGCCGTGCCCCAAGATGCATCCGAAATCCCTTTGCGACCAAGCTGCTAATCTCTCGATGGGTCGACCGCCCTCAAAATATCTGGCGCGGTCCACGGTTTGGTCTTCAGAAGCCGAAACCGAGGGGCATACCCCCCGAGAAACACCGGCAGAAGAAAAGGTCCCACTCGAGGAGCCACCCTTCCTCGTCCTGAAAAAAGAAAAGGCGCAACCGCCATTGATGGGACTGTCGTCGACGGAACAAGGTAAGCCGTCGACTAGGCCTACCACTCGCCAGGAGTGGGAGGATTTTTAATTCTCGGTTTGCAATGTTCAAGCAGCATGCTGCAGTCAGCGCAGCATGCCTCGGAGCTAAGAGCGGCGCTCGGTGCACCCAACCCCGCTAGTGCAACAGTACTGACTGTCAGCACCGATTATACTCTCGTAGTTGAAAGAAATAGTATGGAAGTCGGATTACCCCTCTGCATCCAAGGATGTCGACGCGACAGGGTCTCGGTTGACACTGACATCCACTATGCCGGCGCAGAATGACAAACCCTCTACGTTGACGGTTGTCGAGAAGGTCTTTACTCCACAACCCTGGTCTGAATTTTTGGAGACCATGACTGGTTTCTTCAGCGATCACGATGCCAATGACCAAAATGTCGACCTGCTTTTCTCGGTTCAGGTGGGAGTCGACTATTTTGATGACCAAAACAGGCTGCTACAACTAGCTCAAGCCTCTAGTGCTCTGGACACTTTGCCTAACCTTAAGTTTCAGCAGTCCCAACCCTACCTTCACAAGAGATCTAAATACAGGGCTCTGGTAGAAAGGGTTATCGACACCCTAGGACTACTCAACAGTGGTGGCTGCGCAGGTTTATGACCTTACTGACATCCTAGATGGTCTTGCCACGGAACGTAACATGCCTCTGAACCCGACCATTGCCGATCCTTTGATCTGTATGGAAAACCCCATGTTCCATTCTTCTCGTCAGCGCCACCATTTCCGTGAAGTACAGGCCGGCTACAGGAGACCCCCTCCTACCTCTCCATCTATGCAGGAATGGCAGGAAACAGGTCTGCAAGAAGAAAGATCAAGAGCATTTGTTCAGGGACCATGTCGGCACGCAGATCCAAATCTCCACCTAGACCTCCACCTCCAAGAAGAGAGAACCCGCGAGTAGGCGAGCAAGAAGAGGGGGAACTAGTGGATACAAATCAAGGCGCGTGTCAAAGGGACACAGGCTCTAACGCATCGTCATACTTTCCTCCCCACGACTATAGGTGGGATACAGATGATCCTGACCAGGATACACAGGGTAGCCCAGCACAACCCTCTCCACCAGACATTGGTGCCTTCCATCCCATGATATCAAAGGCGTGCCAGGTGTTAGGCAGAAACCTGTGCAGTTCCCTTAGGGACCACTGCAAAAGGCTTAGGACTACAGGTGTTGGCAGTAAACCCAATTGGTAGCAGTCTGTACCACCCAGATTTACCTGGTAGCTGTGGCTGAGCAGCCAGACTTCTCTCTAGAAGAGTTAGACCGTATATAGAGTATACAAGATAGGTACCAAAATACAGTAGCACAAGTAAACACTGACCAGAGCTTTGGTATCAAAGTATATAATTAATTATTTAAAGACACACTTACAGAAACACTCCAGCACTATTATTGTAAGCAAGTTCAAAACAGTCACTATTAATATATATACATCCCTTATTCCTTATTAGACAAGTGTTAGTTAACACCACTTATTTCCAGACACAGGTGAGCGCTTAACTGAAGATGGCACTCAAGTTATCAAAAAAGGGAGGGGAAAAGGCAGAAATTAGAAAAGCACACAACACTAATACTTTAGAAGCACCAAGCAAGGCAGGAAAGTCAAAGTCTACTTGTGAGCAAAAGGTTCAGAGGCCAGGCTCCCGCTTAGAGAGAGCAGAGCACCAATGCGCCCAAGATCACACAGTTTAAGAGGCTTGAAAAAGTCTTGCAGAGTTCAAAAAGTAATTAGTTCAGCTCAGAAAAGTTCAGTTAGCCAGCCTAGGGTCAGCCCAGGTAGTAAGTCAAGGATTTAATAGACACCCCGTACAGACCGTTGCAAGGGAGGCTAGGCGGACACAGTACCTTTAAGATGGAGAGGATCCTCCAGCGGGGGCAGTTGTTCCTGGCAGCCGGTGCAAGTCGCGGCGTCGTCCAGAGGAAGAGAAGAACTCGACGTGGAGGAAAGCTGAAGGTCGTTGCACTGCCAGGGAAGAAACCAGCCGCTGAGTTCTCCGGTTAAAAGGTACTACCCTTTTATTCTCGGTAGTGGTAAATCGTGGTATCCCGGTTGCCGGGTGCTTGGCACAGGCAAGGTGGCCACGAGATGATCCGGGAAGGCGAAAAGGCGGGCAAACTGGTTATCCCCACCAGTCAAAGGAAGAAGACTCTTCGGAATTAAGATCTTCTCCAGCATGGGGTCTGGCATGGATTCACATGCTCATGAATATTCCCCGTCGTCAGGCTGGGAATCCTCGGTAAAGAAAAAATCAGTTTCGTTTCTGATCTGTCTTTCGTAGTAGTAACCAATCACTGATCTCTGCGTCATACTGACCACAGCCAATGACTGCCCTCTACCTAAGCCCCGCCTCTGGCAGCCATCTTCAGATTTTTACTGCACGTTCAAGTGTTGGGAGTCCTCGTGCTTAGCTCTCGTTTTTTCGGTTAATCGAGCCTCAAGCTCCACCGTTTCTACTCCCGTTAACGGCTACCCGTTGCAGGATTTTCCTACGCCCCTCAAGGGTGAAGATTTCGTCGAATCAACTTATTGGAGGATTACAGAAGATTCGCGGCCTACTTCGAGATGGCCCAGGATGCGAGTTCGTCGCCCAGACCCAAGCGGTTTCGCAGATGCCCTGGATGCGGGCTGCAGAATGTGTTTAAGGAAGACGAACATTTGCGATGCCTCTACTGTCTTCATGGGGACAAGACTCATGTAGAGAAGGACTGCCAGTTCTGCAAGAACTTGTCGTAGCGGACCATGAGGGACCGTCGATCCCATCTCGCCAGCTGGTTGGAGAAGGGCTCAACGGGTGAGAAGAAGAAAAAAGGGTCTGAGCGGGCTTATAAGTCCTGTGCAGGCGCCCCGGCAATGGGGGCCCAACACTAGGCCAAGCGCTGCAAGTCCGCTGGCTCCGGGAGCGCCGAAAGATCGGGCTCTTAGGTCGCCGGGCAGAGCGCACCTTCCCCGGCACCGTCAACCACGAGCCAGCGGTTCGGGGAAGAGGAAGTCCGAGACCCCGGGTAAGCTTCGGGAGAAGCCCCGTCCGATCTCGGAAGAGGGGGAGCGAGGCGTCGCCCCTCCCCCGAAGGAGAAGGCCCGGGACGCACCTAAGGTGGTGAAGGCCCCTACCCAGCAGGCATAGGCCTCTATCGAGGCGATCGCGGCGACTCTGGCCAAGCCGGTAGAGACCCCGCCAGCGGTGACTTCCTCCGGGACTAGAGTTTCCCTGCCGCCAAGGAGGGAATCCTCTTTTCAGCCCATCGGCGTGGCCGCCATGATGGAAGAAGCGAGGGGGGGCACGGTAGCCTCCTCGAGCTCGGAGTCAGCCTCGGAGGAGGAACTGACCGAGGCCGTGAGGAACCTCGAAGTCCAATTCGAGAAGGTTCGATCCCGTAAGGAAGATCCTTGCGAGATAACCGAGGAAGACGACGATGGCGAGGAAGAGCAGCCTTCCCTTCCGGCGCATTCGAAACCTAGGCCTTAGGATGGCTCGGCGGCCATTTTGTCTGTGATCCAGTCCTTATGCTCTGAGATAAGGGCGAGATTCCCACGGCCCAGGCCGGAGGACCCGCAACCTGGCCCGTCGGGAAGTCCTCAGAACAAACGACGGAGGACCCAACCCTCTCCTCCGCTTGCCCCTGTAAGGCCTACAGTTCCCTCCTCATCCTCCCACGAGTCAGGAGATGACGGTGCGTTGGGCTCGACGACGGGTTCTGAGGGCGACGACGACGGAACGGGTCTCCCATCGCACAGGCCTCGCCGCCCGACGAGATTGGCTCATTCCACGCCATGATCGCCAGGGCGTCCGAATTGTTCCAGCTCTGCCCGGAGGAGCAGAAAAAGGAAGGTTTCCTCTATCAGCGCCGGGAGGCCAAGAGGAAGACTGTCATTGCGGTGCCTCTAATCGATGACATCTGGGAGGAGGGCCTGTCGGTTCTCAAAAACCCCTCCACGGCACCAGCCAAACGGGACCGGTACGAAAAGAAGTACCGGGTCCCCGAAACCGCTCCCCTGTGCCTCGGGGCCCAGCCCCAACGCCAGACTCGGTCGTCTCGGCGGCGGCGAAGAAGAAAGCGGCGGGGTCAGGAGCCTCGACATCGAATTCCCCGCCGGACGGCGAGGAAAAGAAGTTGGACGCCATGGGGCGGCGGGTCATTTCGTCGGCAGCGACAACGATCAAAGCGGCCAACGCCCTGGCGATCGTGGCCCGTTACGACAGGGAGCTCTGGTTTAAGCTGGCCCCCATATTGGACTTCCTGCCGGACGACAAGAGGTCCGAGGCCCCGGAAATGCTGCAAGAGGGCGAGGTGGCGTCGGACCACGCCATAACGGTGGCAACCGTTATTGCCGATACCGGGTGCCGCCAGCTGGGCAACAGTGTTTGCCTACGACGACGGGGTTGGCTCCGGGCGACCGACTTCCGTCAGGACGTCCAGACCAGGGTGTTGGACATGCCGTTCGACGGCAGCAACTTGTTCGGGAAGGCGGTGGACGAATCCCTCCAAGCCATAAAAACGGACACGGAGACGGCCCGCGCCCTTTGAGCCCTTCAGCAACAACGGCCCTTTCGGAGCTCAGGAGGCAGACAGGGTGCCTCCAAGGGATCCAGCGGGGGCTCGTCGTCCTACCGCCAAGCGGCACGCTCCTCGTCTCAGGAGGCCTACAGGGGTCGCGGCAAGCAGGGAGCGCCTCACTGCCGTCGGCAAGGTGGCCAGGGCGGCAAGGCCACCACCTCCAAGCAGGACTGAACCGGCCGTGGTCTCGGGCCCCCTCCGAAGCACCCCGGTGGGAGGCCGGCTGACGAATTTCGTCGGCGTGTGGAAGTCCATCTCCACCGACCGTTGGGTGCTGGATACCCTGGCAAGAGGACACACTATCGAATTCCTGAAGAAGTGCTGTCACGTTCCACCTGTGGCCAGGAAGGAAAATCACGTCCCGCAACTGCTGTTGGAAGTACGGGCGATGCTCAGGAAAGGCGCCATCGAGCTTGTCCCGAAGAGGCTGCGGGGCTCCGGTGTGTACTCAAGGTACTTCCTCGTCAGGAAGAAGACGGGCGGCTGGCGCCCCATCCTGGACCTTCGTCGTTTGAACAAATACATCAGATCACGAAGGTTCAGGATGGTCACCCTCCAGCACGTACTGGAAGGCGACTTTCTATCGTCGTTGGACCTGGAGGATGCTTACTTCCATGTTCCCATCCTCAAAAGTCACCGAAAGTTCCTCAGGTTTGTCGTCCAGGGACGCCACTACCAATTCAGAGCACTGCCGTTCGGATTGAAGTCGGCCCCCAGGGTCTTTACCAAGTGCCTAGCACCAGTGGCGGCACGGCTGCGCCTGCAGGGGATTCACGTCTACCCCTACCTGGACGACTGGATCATCTGCTCAAGGACGAGGGAACTCGCCGTCGAACACACTGGGAGGACCGTCCAGCTACTCACAGACCTGGGATTCGCCATAAACTACCCAAAGTCCCACCTGGTGCCGTCGCAGGTGGCCCTGTTTCTGGGAGCGAAGCTCGATACAGTGAGGCGCCTGGCGGCCCCGTCGGAAGAACGGACGAAGACCATTCAAGGCAAAGTGCAGCGCCTGCTAGCCACGGACGTGGCCAGGGTGAGGTCCATCAAGTCCCTCCTGGGGATGATGTCCTCTTGCATCTACCTGGTGCGCCTCTGCAGACTACGGATGCGCCCTCTTCAAGAATTTCTCGACGCCCGTTGGATGCAGGCGTCGGGCACCTTCGAAGACAGGGTCCCCCTCAACGAGGTTTTCCGGCGGGCGATTCAGTGGTGTGGCGTTCGAGCGCACCTCACGGCGGGCAAGGACTTTCAGACGCCGGCGTACCAGGAGACGGTGACAACGGACGCCGCCCTGGAAGGTTGGGGCGCCCACACCGGAGATCTCCACGCAAGAGGCCTCTGGCTCCCAGAGGAGAGGCTCCTGCACATCAACGTCCTGGAACTCCGAGCCGTGTTCTGGGCTCTCAAATCGTTCCTCCCGTCGCTCAAGGGCAAGGTGGTGAGGATCTTCACGGACAACACCACAACAATGTTTTACATACGGAAGCAGGGAGGCACCAGATCCCCAGCCCTATCCAAGGAGGCACAGGATATGTGGCACTGGGCGGTTGCCATGGGGATGTTCCTGGTTCCCTTCCACCTGGCAGGAGAAAGCAACACCATCGCCGACTCGCTCAGCAGGGAGCTGCGCGCGTGTCACGAGTGGGAACTGCAACAGGATCAGGTGGATCAACTCTTCCGACGATGGGGCAAACCCCAAATCGACCTGTTCGCAACAGCGACGAACTCGAAGTGCAAGAGGTTCGCCAGCAGGTTTCCCCAGCCGAGAAGCATGGGCGATGCGTTCTCGTTCCCCTGGGATGGCCTATACCTGTATGCGTTCCCGCCGTTGCTGCTTCGACTCATCAACCAGCTCAAGAGGTCCCGGTGCAGGATGATCCTCGTCGCATCGGCGTGGCCGAGGCAGATCTGGTTCCCGGACCTTCTGGACTTGTCAACGTCCCCTCCCATCAAGCTGTCGGCGGACGCGGACCTTCTCTCCAGAGAAGGAGGCGCCATCTTCCACCACGACCCGGCGTCGCTGAACCTGCAGGCTTAGCTCCTGCAGCGCTATAGTTTGGAGGCTACGATATACCGGCCGATTGCAGAGAGGTTCTTGCAAAGGCCAGGGCGTCCTCGACTCTCAAATGCTACGGTCATAAGTGGAAGAGGTTGTCTATCTAGTGCCGAGCACAGAAGATCAACCCCCTACGGATTACGGCCCCTCAAGTGCTGCCGTACCTGCTATCGCTGGCAAAGGCTGGGCTAGCCCATGCCTCCATTAAGATTCATCTGGCGGCGATCTCCAGATATACCAGAACCACAGGACGGACGTCCCTGTGGTCCCATCGACTGTTAAAAGAGTTTATGAAAGGACTGTTCCGGTTGTTCCTGCTGGTGAAGGCCCCGGCCCCGGCGTGGGAACTTAACGTGGTGCTGACCAGGCTCATGGGGGCCCCCATTCAAGCCGATGCACTCCGCACCGATGAAGTTTGTGTCGTGAAAGACTGCATTCCTGGTGGCCATTACCTCCGCACGACGAGTGGGGGAGATCCAGGCCCTATCCTGCAAAGCACCGTACTTGACTTTCCATGCCTCGAGGGTGGTGCTTAGGACGCACCCCTCCTTTATGCCCAAGGTGCCGTCGGACTTCCATCTTAACGAGCCCTTGGTGTTACGTGTTTTTCTTTCCGTCTCCTTCGTCGCCGGCCGAGAGGATTTTGCACTCGCTGGATGTGGCTAGAGCGCTGAAGTTCTACATGGACCGCACAAAGAGTTTCCGGAGGACATCACAGCTGTTCGTGAACTTTGGACCTGTGAATCAAGGGAATGCTCTCTCGAAGTCTTCTATTTCCAGATGGCTCTCCGGCTGCATCATGCACCGCTGCCAAGCCGTCCAAGAGCCCATTCGACCAGAGCGATCGCTGCTACTACGGCGTTCTTATCTGGTGTGCCCCTGCTGGACATCTGCAGGGCTGCTACGTGGTGGTCGACGCACACCTTCACGAGATTCTACTGCGTTGATCGGGAGTCCAGGGTCGGCCAAGCAGTGCTGCGCAACCTGTTCGCTTAAGGTGAGCCTGGTGAGGAGGTAAGAGATGCTTAATGTTGAGTTTTTTGTGTTGCTTAATGTTGAGCCTTTTGCCACCCCCCGTGGTTGTGCATGTGTGTACTGCTATTTATTCTTATATTCATGAGCATGTGAATCCATGCCAGACCCCATGCTGGAGAAGGAACAAGTTACTTACCTGTAACTGTTGTTCTCCAGCATGGGTCTGGCATGGATTCACATGCGAACCCTCCCGCCTACCCCTCTGCGGCTCTTCACTTGGTCATACTGCCACTTCACATGCTACCAAATCTGAAGATGGCTGCCAGAGGCGGGGCTTAGGTAGAGGGCAGTCATTGGCTGTGGTCAGTATGACGCAGAGATCAGTGATTGGTTACTACTACGAAAGACAGATCAGAAACGAAACTGATACTGATTTTATCTTTACCGAGGATTCCCAGCCTGACGACGGGGAATATTCATGAGCATGGGAATCCATGCCAGACCCATGCTGGAGAACAACAGTTACAGGTAAGTAACTTGTTCCTTCTCTGTCGTCGGGAAAGGTGGTGAGACGGTTCAGCAGGGCTCCACCGGTGGTGTCGTCGTTGCAGGTCGGCTCAGCTTCTCCCTCCTCGGATACTTTAGGTCCTGTGGCGACTTATGAAGTTCCAGTCCCCAAAGCCCTGCTTTTATGCAGAAAACCCCCATTCATCAGTCCTAGCTGTCACTCAAACATGCTAAGTGGTGAGCCGGGCGGCTCACCACTGGACCAATCACACAAGAGTGCGACTTGAGTTGCCGAGGCAACTCAGTCCAGTGTGCCTAAACCCCCATCCCACACATCCTGTAGACGCAGACAGAGTGGCACCACTTTTGGAGGCTTCTCTGGAGAAGCCCGCCAAAAAGTGGAACAAAGGGCTCGACTTGGGTTGGAGTTACAGATGCGAACACAAATGTCATTTTAAAACCAGGTTCTGGCAAAAAGACCCAACCGGGGAATAAATATTAAATAAATAATCCAGCGGTATCTTTAACATTGCACCAAAAAGTGGTGCGTTTAAAATGAATGGGAAAATCCCATAGGAAATATTTCGCGTGGTAACCACTGCCACCAGCCAGAAACTCGACGAGGGGGGACTGCACAGTGCCCCCTCGAAAAACAGACCCAGGGGCAATCTAATTACCCCTACCAGTACTTCCACAATATGATGGTTTGTACTGGTTCTGTTCCCAATTTAAGACTAGTAAAGTCAATGGTGACTTTACATCCCCTGGGAGACAGTAGTCAGTCCCAGGGTATGGAGTCTATGTTTGGGGGTCACTATGACACCCCTGTGTTACTGCACTGAGGGTGCTGTGTAACACACTTAACAAAAATACATGAAACCCTATTGAGTAAAAGATCCCATAGCCCATTAAACGCATCACAAAGTCAAAGGATATCTCGCATGTCTAAGAGTGGGAGAAAAAGAATTTCACTCTTAGCAGGAGAAAAAATTAAACCCCAAAAATCCAGCAAAGCTGCTGGGGGACTCACTA
The DNA here is from genome assembly GCF_040938575.1 of Ambystoma mexicanum. Lineage (NCBI taxonomy): Eukaryota > Metazoa > Chordata > Amphibia > Caudata > Ambystomatidae > Ambystoma > Ambystoma mexicanum. Next base: position 866,565,355 of record NC_090926.1, read on the forward strand.
GGTTTGGGAAATTAGCCTTAACAGAGAATTTTCCCTAACACCAGGAATTTGGTTTAACTCCTGCAGAGGAAAATAAAGATTGTTTCCTTTTTGATCACATGGGTAAGTGCAGAAAGGCTGTTTTTTCTATACCCATCCTAAATCACGTTTGGCAAGAGGGATTACGAGCCCTGAAACATCCTTTCACTGAACCGGCACTAAAAGGGAGACTATACAAGAAATGTAAGGCACTGGTTACGACACCAAAATGTCTAACCTCACAGCCCTCTCCAGAGTCGGTAGTGTCAGCGGCAGCGGGGCGCAAGGTGCATAAACAACAAATGCTCCACTCCCCTGCACAATGAGGGCAGGATAATTTGATGTTTTCGTCAAAGAAATGCTCACCATCAGGGCAACAACAGTTAAAGCAGCCAATGCCCTTGCAATAGTGGTATGCTACGACCGTGAAATGTTGCACTGGTTGTCTCCCATATTAGCGCATTTGCAAAGAGCAACGGCGAAAAAAAGCCATGACACTGGCACACGAAGGTGAGGAGGCCTCAAACCACAGTATCAACACTGGGTTCAAGCAAATTGTTAATGGGGTCGTCCTGAGAAGGCAAGGATAGCTATGCTGCACCGACTTTAGACAGGAGGTGCAACATATGGTTGTTAACATGCCGTTTGGGGGAAAGAATGCTTTTGGTGACAAGATCGACGAGACCCTTAATACAGTGAAAGCAGACTCCGATACTGCTAGATCACTAATGGCCCTGCAGGGCAGAAGGTCTTTTCGTTCCTTTCGAGGTGCCTCGGGTCAATCCAGGTTCTCGTCCTCGAGGGACAAGAACTACAGCAGATTCGGCTACTACTCCCAGGGATATAGAAGAAACTACCAGGTCTCGCAACGCAACAGGGTGTACCACCAAGGATAATGAAAACGCGGATCAGCCACCTTCCAAAGAGGTAGACAGAACAAGGCCCAGCAATGACTGCCTCTAGGGCACACCGGTGGGAGGGAATGTGGCGTTTCATTTTGACAGTTGGCAAGCTATTACAAAAGACAGATGGGTGTTAGATGCCATACAACACGGCCATCTGTTGGAGTTCAAACATGCACAAAAACCCTTACCTCCCGTAACGGGGTCACATCTGCACCTTCCAATTCTCCAACTAGAAATGCGCCACATGTTAAACGGTCTATAGAAAGAGTGTCTCCTTCATCGAGGGGAAAAGAGGTATACTCAAGATACTTTGTAGTAAAAAAAAAAAAAAAAGCTGGACCGGAAGTGGCGTCCAATCCTGGACCTAAAGTTAAACAAAAACATCAAAAAACAAAAGTTCTAAATGGTCCCACTACAAGACGTCACCACACGAGCATCTAGCGGCTTTAGACCTGAGAGACGCCTACTTTCACATCCCAATACATCAAAGACACCGACAGTACCTCAAATTCAAGGTCAGCAAAAGTCATTACCAGTTCCGAGTCCTTCTATTCGGCCTTGAATCAGCCCCCAGGACTTTCACCAAATGCCTAGCACCAGTGGCAGCTTTCCTCAGAAAACGGGGCCACCACATCTACCCATACCGAGATGACTGGTTGGTTCAAGGTCCAGCATATCAAGAAACCGTGGTTTCACTGAGACAAACAGAAGCTCTTCTCCAACAATTGGAATTTGCCATCAATTACTCCATATCTTGCATATTTACATCAAAAAGTTTGGTGTTCCTGGGTGCACAGTTTCTCACGGCACAATGCCTCGTCAGTCCCTCAGCTGAGTGAAAAATGAATAACCCCAACAAATTCCTTCACTCCAAACAAACGAATCAGTGTGCAAACATATGGCTCTACTGGGGACCATGGTGTCCTGCATTCCACCAACACCCATTTGCAGGCTACACATGCAACCTTTTGAGCTTCTACCAGCTGTTATGGAAGACTGCGAGCATTCATATTCACGCACTAATGCCGACACACGGGTACTTGCACTACCTATTGCATCTGTCACTAAACTGTAAATACATTATGGCGTAAATGTTTATTTAATATGTCCCTTTGCATATGAAAACGATCCCAAGGACTACGAGAGTGAGAAAAACTCATACTCCTCTCTAATTAGAAGCTGATTCACAGTACTCACATGTGGCGAGACCAGAAATCATTGAATTTTATATAATCACAACAATAAATAAATATGCTACAATTCCATTTTCTTACACGTTAGAATTCCCAAATGCTGTACTAAGCTGTATATATTTTACTGAGTAATCAGGATCGAATATGACCTGATGGAAATCTCCATTTATACTTAACAGCTTGAAGACCGCCCATGTAAACTTGGATACACTGGGATACTCGCAAACCTGAGCCAGGCAACTACACCTCAGGTCCAAGGACTAGATGGTCCTATCCACGACACGTGATCACACCAAACGCTTGAACAAGACGTACCGGCATGTAAGTTTGGAATCCGGTCGCCATGAGACCAAATTCAAATGCAACCCCGGTCCCATTAATAGGGACCCCCAGGGTATTATAACCAATCTCATCATTACCTTTGTCACCCCCTTACAGGGTCTCTGATTCTCAGCCCTGATGAAGGCGGATCCAATCCCAAACCTCTACCGCCGAAACGTGACAAATACAGGAATTAACAACACACCTGTCCCAAACCAAGTTGAAACCAACCTTTGTTACCAACCAACTTGGGATCACGTTGGCTAACGACCAGATATCTAATATGAACAGACCCTTGGAATTTGTAATCTCTCCCGCCTAGAAATACTAGGCTCTAAATACTCTATACTTATTTGAATGTACACATTTCAATTGTCTTCAAGTTTAGTATATAATTATACTTTTTTGAATGTATATATTTCATTTGTCTTAATGTTTTGTACATAGTAATTGTTCCAAAACTGTATTCTCAAACTTGTTTATTGCTTTTGGACAACGACCAAATAATTATCGGCTAACGACCAGATATCTATACCTTCTTTTGATATGTTCATTACAAAATAGTAAAATTCTTTTTATGTATTGTTTGTACTTTCATTTTTGTGTTTTTGAGATTGAAATAATCTATACCCACGTGCAGATTTATTCTGTGATTGCCAAAGATTAGGCAACACATTTTCTGCTTTCATAATTTAAATTAAGTAGACAGGCCCAACCTTTTGACTGGCCTGCCTTTTTACAAATCTCTAGTGGTTACTAGAACACAGTAATGGTACACATTTTGTTTCATACACATGCAACCAGTACAATGATTTCTAGCTACCAGATGGTCCCAGACACACAGTTCCTGGTGGGCAATCCTCAACAACATCTTGGAAGGGATGCCTCTAGTAGAATCCACTCGCTATCGTAACCGATGCTTCCTTGGCGGGTTGGGGAGCTCAACTAGGCAAGCGCCAAATCAAAGGCCTGTGGACTACCGAAGAATCCACCCTCCACATAGATGTCTGGGAGCTGCGTGTGGTCCATTGGGCCCTTAAGTTTTTCCTTCCCCTGCTCAAGAATCCTCACGGACAATACCACCACAATGTTTTACCTGCGCAAGGAAGGTGGAAACAAGGTCAAACACCCCGTCTCATGAAGCACAATCCATTTGGCACTGGTCCATTCACAACAACATTGCGTTGCAATCATTCCACCTCCTGGGGATACACAACCAACAAGTGGACACCCTCAGCAGGGACTTGAGACAGTTCAACGAATGGTGACTGCAGGACAACCAAATATCCAGAATATTCTTAGTGTGGGGCCAGCCTACTCTGGACCTCTTCGCCACACAGGGCAACAAACGGTGAAAGGAGTTTACGAGCAGGATTACACACACCGGCTCTCGAGGGGACGCATTTTTGTTCCATGGACCTGGACCGCCATCTTTGCATATGCATTCCCGCCAGTCCCTCTAATCAGGAAGACAATCCAGATGATCCGCAGTTATCCTTGCAATATCATTCTGGTGGCGCCGTACTGCCTGGTTCTCAGGCCTCCTCCAGCTGTTGGCAGACAATCGATCCATCTGGGATCTCACACCGATCTCCAGAATGGTGCGTTTCTACATCACGACCCACGCACCCTCAAACTGACAGCGTGGCTCCTGATCATGCTGAATTCGGCCACCTAGACATCCGCAGGACTGCCAGCACATACTGGTGGCAGCTAGGGCACGTTCCACTATCAATTCCTACAACCAGAAATGGAAAAGGTTCTGTACATGGTCTGTGCAGCAGCCCAACATTCATCCTCTGGCCATGCGACCACAACAGGTTCTTCCCTACCTACTGAAGCTGGCAAAGGAAGATCTTTTGATCTCCATAAAAGTACACCTGGCTGCAATCGCCAGGTTCATCAGAAAAAGAGTAACCACTCCTCTCTATAGCAACAGGCTGCTCGAACACTTCCTAAAGGGGCTTTTTTGCACTTTACCACTAAAGAAAAGAATTCCACCGGTATGGAGCCTGAATCTGGTCCTGGCCGGTCTCATGATACCCCCTTTCGAACCTCTATCTTCGGCACACATCAAGTTTGTAACCTGGAAAGTGGCGTTTTTATTCGCCTTTACATCCTCCAGACGATTCTCTGAACTACAAGCCTTAGTGGTGGGCCCCCTGTACCTGGGATTTGCGAAGGGCAAAGTCATCCTCTCCATCAATCCTCACTTTATCTCAAAAGTACCATCTGAATTTCACAAAAATGCAACTATCTCCCTTCCTACATTCTTTCAGAACGCCACCTCTCCAGCTGAGAGAGCATTACACTCCTTGGATATAAAAAGGACGTTACAGTACTATCTGGACTGGACAAAATCTTTTAGAGCCGCAAGACAGCTCTTTATCGCCTTTGACCCCTCTGACAAAGGCATTGCATGGTGGATATCCTCAGCGATTTCCTTCTGCCATTCAAAGGCCAAAAGGCCACTGCAAACTACATCCAGGGCACATTCTACTATAGCCACAGCAGCCTCAGTAGTTCTCTGGTTGGGAGTGCCCATCACAGACATGCCAGGCGGCAACATTTGCATGAGCGCAAACAAATATTTGTTTGCCTGGGTTTCTCCTCCAGGCATGTATACTGCTATAAAATCTATTCACAGCATGTGAATCAATGAAAGATAAAATGCTGGAGAAGGGAGTAGTTTCTTACCTGTAACTCCATTTCTCCAGCATTGGTATCTTTCATGGATTCACATTCGCCCTCCAGCCTTCCTCTATCGAGGGCTGGAGTGGTTAAAATCTGAGGGGAAACTGCTGGGGCAGAGCTATTCACCTGACATCCTATTGGTGTATAACCAAAAGCAACCACCACCACGACGACGTTCATGGGACACTCGAGGGGTCTGTTTTTCCATAGGGGAATATTCACAGCATGTAAATCCATGTAAGATACCAATGCTGGTGAAATGGAGTTACAGGTAAACTCTACTCCCTTCTCCAGCATGGGGTCTGGCATGGATTCACATGCTCATGAATATTCCCAGTCGTCAGGCCGGGAATCCTCGGTATAGAAAAAAATCAGTATCGGTTTCGTTTCTGATCTGTCTTTCTTAGTAGTAACCAATCACTGGTCTCTGGGTCATACTGCCCCCAGCCAATGACTGCCCTCTCCCTAAGCCCCGCCTCCGGCAGCCATCCTCAGATTTTTACCGCACGTTCAAGTGTTGGGAGTCCTCGCGCTGCAGCTTTTGCTGCGTTTTCGCACTTTTTCAGGAGATTTTTCTCATTTTTCGGTGAAATAGAGCCTCAAGCTCCACCGTTTCTACATCCGATCAACGGGGATCCGTTTTGGAGTTTTCTACGCCCCTCAAGGGTGAAGATTTCGTCGAGTTACGCTTTTGGGGGATTCCAGAAGTTCCGAGGCCTACCCCGGACATGGTCCAGGAGAAAGGAAGCTCGACGCCCGGGAAGCTGTTCAGGACCTGCCCTGGATGCCAGCTTCAGAATGTTTTCAAGGAGGACGAGCATTCGTTATGCCTCTGTCTTCATGAGGACAAGACGCACAAGGAGAAGGACTGTGCGTTTTGTGGGAACATGTCGGAGCGGACCATGAAGGATCGCCACCTCCGTCTCGCCAACTGGCTGGAAGGGAAGAGCCCGTCAGGCGAGAAGAAGAAAAAGAAGTCCGAGTGGTCTTCTAAGTCCTGTGAGGGCGCCACGGCGACGGGGGCCCAACAAAAGGCTAAGCACCGCGAGTCCGCGGGCACTGGGAGTGCCGAACGGTCGGGCTCCTTGGCTGCCAGGCAGGGCGCATCCTCCCCGGCGCCCTCAACCACGAGCCAACGCTCTGGCTCAGGTAAGAGGAAGTCCGAGAACCCGGCAAAGCTTCTGGAGAGGCCCCGGTCGATCTCGAAGATTCCGGAAGAGGGGGAGCGAGGCTCGGACCCTCCCCCCCAAGGTGAAGGCCCCAGGCACCCAGAAAGTGACGATGGCCTTAATTCACCCTGCTAAGACCTCGATTGAGGATGTCGCCGCGGCCCTGGCTCAGCCTGTGGAGGCTACACCAGTGGAGGCGCCCTCAGGACCCAGAGTCTCCCTGCCACCGCGGAGGGGTCTTTCAGGCCCGTTGAGAAGACCCCCACGAGGTCCTCGTTGGAAAAGGTGGGGGAGGGGCTGGTGGCCATCATGGATATGGACACGACCTCTGAAGAAGCTCATCGAAGTCGTGGAAGAGGCCCAGCCCATCGGGAGGGATCCCGACGAGGGCGACGACGAGAGCGACGGTGTCGCCGACAAGGCTCTTCAAGAGCCTGCGCGCCCGTCGTTTCCGGCGCCGCAGGACACCTCGGCGGCCTTTTTGTCAGCGATTCAGTCCTTATGCTCGGAGATAAGGACAAGGTTGCCCCTTCCCCCGACGGAGGAACCTGAGCCAGACCCGACGGGGGAACCAGAGCCAGGACCCTCGGAGAGTCCACCTCATAAGAGGACGACGCATCCTACGCCCCCTCTCCCACCTCTGCGGCCTGCTCTTTCTTCCCTCCGGTCTACTACCCACGGGGATGATAATGGCACGGGCACGGCTACGACAGGTACAGATGACGAAGGGACGTGTCCCCCGTCGCCCCCTGCTCGGACGTCCCCGCCCGACGAGATTGGATCCTTTCATGCCATGATTTCCAGGGCATCTGAGCTTTTTCAGCTCTGCCCAGAAGAAAAGAGGAAAGAAGGGTTCCTTCACCAACGGCGCAAGGCTAAAAGGAAGACTGTCCTCGCCATACCGCTTCTTGATGACATCTGGGATGAGGGGCTCGCCCTCCTCAAGAACCCTGCCACAGCGCCGGCAAAGAGGGACCGGTACGAGAAGAAGTACCGGGTCCCCGACGCTGCCCCCTTGTGCCTTCGGGCACAACCTACCCCGGATTCGGTCGTCTCGGCGGCGGCAAAGAAGAAAGCTGTGGGGGCATTGTCCTCGACTTCAACTTCCCCGCCGGACGGCGAGGGCAGGAAGTTTGACACGATGGGACGACGGATCATCTCATCCGCAGCGGCGACTATTAAGGCGGCCAACGCCCTGGCTATCGTAGCCCGCTACTACAGGGAGTTGTGGTTCAAAATCGCCCCTCTCTTAGACTTCCTTCCGGATGCCAAAAGGGCTGAGGCCCTTGAAATCCTACAGGAGGGGGAGATTGCTTCGGACGATGCCATCACGGTGGCAACGGACATCGCCGACACCGGTTTCCGTCAGTTGGGCAACGGCGTTTGCTTGAGACGACGAGGATGGCTCAAGGCCACGGATTTCCGGCAGGACGTACAAACCAAGGTTTTGGACATGCCCTTCGACGGGAACAACCTGTTTGGGAAGGCGGTTGATGAGTCCCTTCAGGCCATCAAGACTGCCCGGGCACTGGGAGTGCTCCAACAACGACGGCCGTCCTTTCGGAGCTCCGGAGGCAGACAAGGTGCCTCCAAGGGATCCGGCAGTGGCTCCTCCACTTACCGCCAAGCGGCAAGATCTTCGTCCCAGGAAGCCTACAGGGGACGCGGGAAGTCAGGTGGTGCCCGTCGTCGACAAGGAGGCAAGGCGGCCTCCAAACAAGATTGAACCGACCGTGGGGTCGGGCCCCCGCGGAAGCACCCCGGTGGGAGGCCGGCTGGCAAGATTCGTCAGCGTGTCTGAGTCCATCTCCACTGACCGTTGGGTGCTGGACGCCCTGGCTCAAGGGCACGCCCTTGAGTTTCAGAAGAAGTGCCCTCGCGTTCCACCCGTGGCCAGGAAGGAAAATCACGTCCCTCAACTACTTTTGGAAGTAAGGGCGATGCTCAAGAAGGGTGCCATCGAGCTCGTCCCAAAGAGGCTTCGGTGCTCCGGAGTTTACTCAAGGTACTTCCTCGTAAAAAAGAAGACAGGAGGATGGCGCCCCATCCTGGACACGACGACTGAACAAGTACTTCAAGGCACAGAAGTTCCGTATGGTCACCCTCCAGCATGTGCTGGGACAGCTGGAGGATGGAGATTTCCTGTCGTCGTTGGACTTGGAGGATGCCTACTTCCACATCCCCATTCTAAAAAGACACCGAAAGTTCCTCAGGTTCGTGGTCCAAGGGCGGCACTACCAGTTCAAGGCCCTCCCGTTCGGATTGAAGTCTGCACCCAGGGTGTTCACCAAGTGCCTCGCACCGGTGGTGGCGCGGCTGCGCTTACAGGGGATCTACGTCTACCCCTACCTGGACGACTGGCTCATCCGGGCAAGGACAAGGGAGCTCGCCGTGGAGCACACTGCGGAAGACCGTCCAGCTGCTCACGGACCTGGGATTCTCCATCAACTTTCCAAAATCCCACCTGGTTCCGTCGCAAGTCGCCCTGTTTCTGGGAGCCAAGCTGGACACAATGGCGCGGCTGGCCTCGCCGTCGGAGGAAAGGGCCGGGACCATTCTGGACAAGGTGCAGCGTCTGCTGGCCACGGACATGGCCAGGGTAAGATCTATAAAGTCCCTCCTCGGGATGATGTCCTCCTGCATTTATCTGGTGCGCCTTTGCAGGCTTCGGATGAGACCCTTACAGGAGTTCCTCGACGCCCGCTGGATCCAGTCGACGGGCAGCTTCGAGGACAGGATCCCTCTCAACGAGACGTTCCGTCAGGCGATCCGGTGGTGGGTTACCCGCTCCCATCTGTCGGCGGGCACGGACTTTCAGACCCCAGCTCACCAGGTGACGGTGACGACGGACGCCTCCCTGGAAGGTTGGGGAGCACACTCCGGAGATCTTCACGCGAGAGGCCTTTGGCTCCCGGAGGAGAAGTCTCTCCACATCAACATCTTGGAGCTCCGCGCGGTGTTCTTGGCCCTCAGGTCTTTTCTTCCGTCCCTCAAGGGCAAGGTGGTGAGGATCTTCAGCGACAACACCACCAAGATGTTCTACATCCGGAAGCAGGGCGGAACCATGTCCCCGGCCCTATCCAAAGAAGCCCAAGATCTGTGGCATTGGGCCGTCGCCCAAGGGATGTTTCTGGTTTTTTCATCTGGCAGGAATAAAAAACACGATCGCCGACTCGCTCAGCAGGGAGCTGCGCTCGTGCCACGAGTGGGAACTATGCCAGGATCAAGTGGATCGGCTCTTCCGGCGATGGGGCGAACCCCAAATCGATCTCTTCGCCACGGCGGCGTATTCCAAGTGCCGAAGGTTTGCCAGCAGGTTCCCCCAGCCGAGGAGCATGGGCGATGCTTTCTCGTTCCCCTGGGACGGCCTATTTCTTTATGCGTTCCCTCCGCTGCCGTTGCTGCTCCGGCTCATCAACCAGCTCAAGAGGTCCGGGTGCAGAATGATCCTCGTCGCAGCGGCGTGGCCGAAACAGATCTGGTTCCCAGACCTTCTGGACTTGTCAACGTCCCCACCAGTCAAGCTGCCGACGGACGCAGACCTTCTCTCCAGAGAAGGAGGCGCCATTCTTCACCACAGCCCGGAGTCGCTGAACTTGCAGGCCTGGCTCCTGCAGCACTAGAGTTTGGAGGGTACGACATCCCGGCCGACTGCAGAGAGGTTCTTGCAAAGGCCAGGGTGTCCTCAACTCTCAAGTGCTATGGACATAAATGGAAGAGGTTCTCTGTCTGGTGCCGTGCACAGAAGATTAACCCTCTGCGGATTACGGCCCCTCAAGTACTGCCGTACCTACTGTCGCTGGCCAAAGCTGGACTGGCTCACGCCTCCATCAAAATACATCTGGCTGCAATCTCCCGATATACCAGGACGACGGGACGGGCGTCCTTGTGGTCTCATCGCCTGGTGAAAGAATTCATGAAGGGACTATTCCGATCATTCCCGCCGGTGAAGGCTCCTGCCCCAGCGTGGGAGCTTAATGTTGTGATGACCAAGCTCATGGTGGCCCCATTCGAGCCTATGCATTCGGCGCCTTTGAAGTTCCTGTCATGGAAGACAGCTTTCCTCGTGGCCATCACCTCCGCACGACGAGTGGGAGAGATCCAGGCCCTATCTTGCAAGCCTCCATACTTGACTTTTCATGACACGAGGGTGGTGCTGAGGACACACCCATCCTTTATGCCCAAGGTGCCGTCGGACTTCCACCTCAACGAGCCCTTGGTGTTGCCAGTTTTCTTCCCGTCGCCTTTGTTGCCGGCCGAGAGGACTTTGCACTCGCTGGATGTAGCTAGAGCGCTGAAGTTCTACGTGGACCGCACGAAGAGTTTTCGGAAGACGTCACAGCTGTTTGTGAACTTTGGGACTGTGAATCAAGGGAAGGCTCTCTCGTAGACTTCCATTTCCAGATGGCTCTCCGGCTGCATCATGCACTGTCACCGGTTGGCAAACTGACAGCTGCCCGGCCGTCCGAGAGCCCATTCGACCAGAGCGATCGCTGCTACCACGGCGTTCCTGTCTGGTGTGCCCCTGCTGGACATCTGCTGGGCTGCGACGTGGAGGTCGACGCACACCTTCACAAGATTCTACTGCGTCGATCGGGACTCGAGGGAGGAGTCCAGGGTCGGCCAAGTAGTGCTGCGCAACCTGTTTGCCTAAGGTGAGCCTGGTGAGGAGGTAAGAGTTGCTTAATGTTGAGTTGTTGTATTGCTTAATATTGAGCCTGTTGCCACCTCCCGTGGTTGTGCATTAGTGTACTGCTATGTATTATCTTATTCATGAGCATGTGAATCCATGCCAGACCCCATGCTGGGAACAAGTTACTTACCTGTAACTGTTGTTCTCCAGCATGGGTCTGGCATGGATTCACATGCGAACCCTCCCGCCTACCCCTCTGCGGCTCTTCACTTGGTCATACTGCCACCTTACGTGCTACCAAATCTGAGGATGGCTGCCGGAGGCGGGATTTAGGGAGAGGGCAGTCATTGGCTGGGGGCAGTATGACCCAGAGACCAGTGATTGGTTACTACTAAGAAAGACGGATCAGAAACGAAACTGATACTCATTTTTTTCTATACCGAGTATTCCCGGCCTGACAACGGGGAATATTCATGAGCATGTGAATCCATGCCAGACCCATGCTGGAGAACAGTTACAGGTAAGTAACTTGTTCCTTATCCTTTGGTCTATCTTCCTTTATTTTTTTTGGCAGCTTCTTCCTTTCCTTTTTTTTCTTCGTGTTTGTGAATGTACTTTTAATGATTTTGATATTGTTTCTTTAAAAATTGTAGTCTGTATTGTACAGATATGTAGAAACGCATTGTTCATTTTGGTTGGTATTATTTTTCTTTTTTTGTAAACTGTCTGAGATTTTTCAACATACCAAAACAGCAATAAGAAACGCTAACAAAAGCTAACTAATAAACATCATTTAAATTAAACAACCACAAATTAGCATAACTTTTATAATAAACTTAAAATACAGGAAAGGCAAAGAAAGGACAGACTGAAAAAGAAAAAGTAAGGAGAGAAGATGAGAGTGATGTAAAGAAAGAGAAAGGAGAAAGAAAGGAAAGGTGAATGATTTTAAAAAGGGGGAAACAGCAAAAGGGAATTTGCATATATATATAATTCATTAAAAACATTCCATATTGTAGGCTAATCATATATACAAATCATTAAAAACGTTGCACGTAGCATAGTACTTATCAGTTTTTTTCAACTTCTACCTTTGGATGGATTGTGTCCTCCCACGTAGTCCTTATCTTTGATAGTTCAAATATCCAGCTTGCTGCCTCGGGAATTGTTTTTTCAGTGTAGGGTGCTCTGTGTCAATGCCTGGTCGAGTTGATGTCCCTTTGAGATCTGTCTTGGCGTCACTGCAGGTATATATAGCGCCCATTGGCCTCAGTTCTGTGTTTTTCCGTGCTTCACGGCTTCGTTTACGTAACGTCTAGTTCCTGACAGAACTTCGAGTTTTCTTCGAAAATTAATCTTGATCACTTCGAGTTATCAACGCGATATGGCTTCGTCATCGGCACCATCCACTCCTCGATCCAAGAAGTGCTGTGACTGCAGTGCTAAGATGTCCGTGATAGACCCGAACAGAATTTGCCTGTGGTGTTTAGGGTCGAATCATCCGTGTTCCGAGTGCGAGGACTACCTGTCTATGACGGCCAAAGCTTTGAGGGAGCGTAGAGGGAAATTGGCGACAGGTAAGCCTTAAAAAACAAAAACCTCTACTCCAGCTAGACGTTAAACATCTGATGAGTCGAGATCAATTTCTCCTCGTCGAAAGAGATGTAAACGCTCCTGTTCGAGAAGTGGTTTGCATTGCTCCTCAACTTCGAGGCATGGAAGAAAAGGGTGCCATAGGTCGCCATCCACCTAATCGTCCAGTTCACCTGAACGGGTCGTTTGTCGGTCCAAGTTTAGTACCCCACCTCAGAGGGAGGAGTTTAGCCTCTGTATGCTGAAGGTGTTCAAGAATGCAGCTTTGCCCCCCTTGACAACGCCTAGAGGCCATGCTGCAGTTGAAAGACCTCGGAAGGACAAGAGCTGTGCGTCTTCGGGCCCGGCCCCGATTCTCCTCCAGAGCAATCTAATCCCTCGAGTCAAGGGAAAGCCTCCCCAAAATCTAAAAAATTGACGTAGAAGGAAACCTCTATTACAGGAAGGAAAAATGTGTCTTTGGCACCGATACCAAAGGAGAAACCATTGACGCCCCGAGTGTTAACTTCCTCGACGCCACATGTGTCAATCCCTTCCACACAATCGTCGAAACCATTAATGCCTACATCTATGAAAAAGACCTGCACACCTCTGTCACAAGCAGAATACTATAAACCACTCTCTTCAATTTATGAAGATGCGAAGGAGTCCTCTGAGATAGAATGACCCTTTGAGTTACAATATGGGACACCATCAGTGCCTGATCAATTTATATCAGAGGATTCTCGCATGAAGAATGTCTTCAAGAAGCGAGTGGTACTGATAAATCTCCTGAGGCTGATTTTGGAAAAGCAGACCCTGGAGACCATGCTGAAGTAACATACCGACAGCTAATGACAAGCGTCATGGAATATATGGGATGGTCCAGACCCACGCCTGTTTTCGAACAGGACGATCTCAGACCCACGCCTGTTTTCGAACAGGACGATCTCACAGATATATTGGACAAAGGGCCACAAGTGGACCCAATTGTCCCTTTCCATCAGGCTTTGCAAAGGAGAGTGACTTCAAATTGGTAAACACCTGAGGTTATCCCGGCTGTAAATAAAAAATTAACAGCCAAGTACAGAGCCTCTAGTTCTGATCCTTTGTACCTCTAAAAGCATCCTACACCAGAAAGTCTGGTAGTACAAGCAGCCACTTCCTCAGGTACACAAAATGCCTATTCCATGATACCGCGGGATAGGGATTGTTAGGGAGAAGTCTCATAAATGGTTAATTTCCCTTCCCTACTGAGTCCCTCGGCAGCTTTGCTGGATTTCTAGGATCTCTTTTTTTCACCTGGTAAGTGTGAGAGCCTTTTATTCCCACTCTTACATGTGTTTTGCTATGTGTATTTCTACTTTCTATGCGATCTTGGGCACTGGAGCCTCGCCTACTCCATGTGCACCACTTTTTGTATGTTACACAGCACCATCAGTGCAGTGACACAGCATTGTCTTTGAGACTTCCCACTGACTCCCTTTTTCTGGGGCTGACTACTGTCCCCCAAAAACAGGTAAAGTTGCCATTAACTTTATATAGTCACTTTAAACCACAGACCCAGTGCACCCCATCTTACATGGAGTATTTGAAAGGGTTAACTCTTATCCATTTTTGTCTGTGCCTCTTGGAGCCTTGTTTCGCACCCTTAACATTAAGACTTGGCTGGTGGCAGTGGCATCTACCCTAACCTTTCTACCGCGATTATCTTATATAAACGTGGTAATGTTTTAGGCTATTGCTGCAGGTCTGAATCGCCATAATCCGACGACAGAGAAGATCCTCCAGGAAACTTCTTCCCTTGAGCTGGTGGGACCAACCAGTTCGCCCAAACTACAAGCCAGGACCCCTCCTCTGGTCGAATTCGATGTACAGAGCTACAGTGGGCCGGATAGCCAGGAAGGTTGGACCCTGCTTGGGTTTTAAGGAGCGCACCTTTTGTTTGTTGTTTTGCTCTGCTGCTGGTTTCTTCCCTGGGTAGTGCAGGACCCTCCAGTCTTCCTACTTCGTGTCAGTCCGACAGTCGCTTAAGGAACCATGAGCCTGCAGGAACCACCGAGAACGTCTGCCTCAGCTACAGCTCCCTCTCCGTTTTAAGGTACTGTGCAAATCCGGTTGTCCGTTTCGTTCAACCGCGGTGAAAGTGTTTGAAATCTTTCTCCAAACCGAGGGCTTGCCCTTCTCTTCTTTGAACTAACTGTTCTACCAACCAACCTCGTCCGGTATCTGTACCATGAATTTTACCGCAAACTACTCTGAACTGTGTGATCTTGAGCAAAAGACTTTTGACCCATTGATTTTGGCCCTTGGCCTTTCCTAGCTAATCTCCTTACTGTATTCTCTCTTGTTCAGTTGCCACAAGTACTTACCTGTTGGTTTTGCCTCATTTCCAATAACTTTCTTTCCCTCCCTTTTAAATTGCTGGAGTACCATTTTGCTCCCACTTCATTTTGTGAGCTTAACTTGTCTGGAATTTAAGGTAAGTGGTGTGGTGCATTTATGATTGTGATTTTTAACTTGCTTAAAATAGTGAAATGTTATACAACTGTTGAATAAATAAATATATATTCTTTTACTTAGAAACCTTGAGTCAGTGTTTGCCTGAATCATAGTAATTGCTGTCCTTTGTGTAACTATTTGTACTGCTCACCTACTCTTGAGATAAGTCTGCCTGCTCCGCTACTGCTACCACTGTAACTGTGTAGCACAGGCCTGTACCAAAGGTGAAATTGTACTGTCACTTGTAGTCTTAATTATGTGTAGTGTTACCAAAGGGTACTGCATATAATTCTGCCTAACAGGGACGATATACGTTATGATGCCATGGTTAAGAAGGTTTTCTCGGCATCTGCCAATTTTTACACAGATTTACACACACATTTTGGGAGTGCATTTCTGTGGCGGCTGACCATGTCCCCGAGAGAGAGAGGAGTAAGACGGTTTCCTTAATATTGTAGAGGAACAACTCTTTGAAAGTTCCAGATCCGCTCCTTATGCAGGAGGTATTAACCCTGCTAGAGAAAGGTGCGATAGACCCAGTACCTGTAGCAGAGAGGAACAGGGGTTGGTTGAGACCCATCTTGGACTTAAGAGTCTTGAACAAGTTACTCAAGAAGCACAAGTTCAAGATGGTAACCCTTTCTCAGATCCCTCAGGCCCTCCAGTTTCAGGATTGGATGGTATCTTTGGACCTCCAGGATGCTTACTTTCATTTGCCGATCCATCACAAGCACAGACAGTACCTGAGGTTCGCCATTGGCGGTTCTCATGATCACTTTCGGGTTCTGTCATTTGGGCTGACCTCCGCCTGAGGGTTTTCACCAAGCTAATGGTGGTTGTGGCAGCACGTCTCAGGAGAGGGGGGTTTCAAGTCTACCCCTACCTGCATAATTGGCTGATCAGGACCAGTTCCCCAGTTCAGGCCCTGGAATATCTCAGCTCTACCTGTCACTCCCTTCACAGGCTGGGCTTCTGCCTCAACTTCAAGAAGTCCCACATGATCCCATCACAAAGACTCCAATTCATCGGAGCAGTCCTGGACGAGTCCCTGGGAAAAGCCTTGCCACCAGAGGTGAGGGCTTAAGACATTCTGCAGATGGGGACAAAATTCCAGAATGCCCAACATCTACCAGCCTTTAATTTTCTGAGGTTGCTCGGTCTCATGGCATCCTGAATTTATCTGGCGCCAGAGGCTTGTCTGAGAATGAGATCTCTCCAGTGGGCTCTCAGGACCCAGTGATCACAGTTCTCAGGAAGGATGTCAGATTTACAAATCCCAAACAGTCTCTCACTGGATCTTCAGTGGTGGGCCTGTCGGGAGAACATTTTGAAAGGAGAACCGTTTTGGCAACCATGGCTGGAGATATCAGTAGTGATGGATGCCTCACTCACAGGGTGGGGAGCCCATACCAACGATTTGACCATCAGCGGTTGTTGGTGTCAGAGTCCAAACTACATATCAACCTTTTAGAGTTGGGGGCAATTAGACTAGCGCTGAAAGCCTTGCTGCCATCTGTATGCGGAAAGAATGTCCTGATAATGACGGACAACACAGTGGCCATGTACTACCTCAACAAAAGAGGTGGTGTAGGGTCACTACCACTGTGCAAAGAGCCAACACAGCTCTGGTTTTGGGCAATACAAGAAGGAATCTCTCTGTCGGCAGCTCACCTGGCTGGAGAGAACACGACGGCAGACGCTCTGAGCAGGCAGAGCACAGTCGCTCACGAGTGGGAACTAGCTCAGGCAGTCCTTCAAGAGATCTTCACCCTTTGGGGAACCCCTCAAGTGTATCTGTTTGCGACCAGGGCCAATGGGCACTGCGGACTGTACTGCTCAAGGGAATTTCCCCCAAGAGGAGCTTTAGGAGACTTGTTCATGGTGGACTGGGAATTTCTACTCCTGTACACGTTTCCTCCAGTCCCCGTGATTCCTCACGTAATCAGGCGGTCGAGAAGGCTCTAGAAATCCCTTATCCTAATTGCCCTGGACTGGGCCAGGAGGACGTGGTACCCAGACCTTCTGGACATGTCCATCTGCCCTCCCCCCAATTCGTCTTCTACAAAGAGAGTACCTTCTCTCGCAAGAGGAGGGTCAGGGTCCTCCATACGGATATCAGGACTCTCAGCCTTCACGCATGGTTTCTGGGAGGCTAAGATACAAGGATTGGAACCTCCCGGAAGATGTAATGGAGGTTTTGCTTTCGACCAGAAACCATACCGCTGCCGCTGGAATAAGTTCTGCAGCTGGTGCAGAGATAAGAATGTTGACCCTTTCTCATGTAATACACCAATGGTGTTATCTTTTTTATTACATCTGGCAAATCTGGGGCTCCAGATTGGTACCATCAAGGGATACCTGGCAGTGCTTTCTATTTTTAAGCGCTCTTCAGAGGAAGTCAACTACTTTAAGATTCCTCTAGTAGTACAATTGTTAAATGGGTTAACTAATGTTTACCCTCTGACTCCATTCCAAGTCCCACTAGGGGAATCTTAACTTGGTGTTGAGCTACTTAATGGGAGCGCCTTTTGAGCCTCTACATTCTTGTCCATTAAGACTTCTAACTCTGAAATCTGTATTCTTAGTGGCAATTACCTCAGCCCGAAGGGTGAGTGAGCTACAGGCTTTATCCTGCAATCCTCTTTCTGTCTTTCATAAAGACAGAGTGGTACTAAAAGTGAAGCCTACTTTTCTTCCCAAAATTGTATCTAAGTTTCACATTACCCAGAAGATTACCATCTTTTTATCCTCCACCACATCCTGGAAAAGAAGAAGAATGACTTCACAGGCTTCATCCTAGACGTGCAGTGAGCTTTTACATCTCCATATTAGCAAAACTGTGGCAGAATGACCAGTTATTCGTGGGCTATTCAGGTCACAAATTGTGACTGGCCATCACCAAGCAAAACATCTCCAGATGGATTATTTTAACTAAATCTTTATGCTACATACTGGCGGGCAAAGACCCTCCAGAACATATAAGAGCTCATTTGACCAGGGGTGTTGCAACTTCGTCTGTGTTGCAGAGGGGAGTTCTGATAAAGGATATATGTGCAGCTGCTACATGGTAGTCTGTGTACACCTTTACTAAATACTACAGTTTAGACTCCACCACGAGCCAAGGTTCTGCTTTTGGAAAAGCAGTGTTGCGTTCTCTGCATACATGACACATTCATTTTTACTCCCTACTCCAAATTCTGTTAACTGCTTTGGGAGTGTATCAAACATAAGGAATACGTGGGAGGATACAATCCATTCAAATAAGAAGTTACTTGCCCATTGTAATGTTCTTTTGACTGGCTGTTCCTCCCACATATTCCTTATCACCCCGCCCAGCCTACCCTGCAGTAAAACTTCTCTTGCGGTTGTAGTCTACGCTCTCTCAGGTGGAGTAACCGTCAAACACAAGGTAATACTCCTCTTGTCAAAACAGAACTGAGGCCAACAGGTGCTGCGTGTGTTATATATACCTGCAGTGATGTCGACTTCAAGACTGAGGCCTCAGAGGGACATCGACACACAGCACCCTCTACTGAAAACACAATTCAGAGGCAGCAAGCAGAATATTGGAAATATCAAAGATAAGCAATACGTGGGAGGAACATTCAGGCTAAAGAACGTTTCCATGGGTAAGTAACTTGATCTTCTCTCTTGAAAGAATGACTAAATCCTGTAACCAACCTTCATGGTGGTGGGCCTAACATCACCCTTCCAGCACTGAAAGATCTGTTTCTTAGATGCCAATAATGCCCTGTAAGCCCAAAAGAGCTGGTCAATAGTGAGCCGATTACCAACTGGGAATAAACCTAGCACACAAATGCCAACGGAGTGTGAGGAAACGAAACATCCAAGATGAGCGCCATACGCTGCAGTGCATCATCCCAAAAAAACAGCGACTTTTACACAGGACCAGAACCTATGCAAACCTGTACCGGTATTCAATTTACAGTTCCAACACATGTCATTTTGCAGCAGTTTACAACGCTTCATTTTTCAAGGCGTCCTGTAAATAGTGTGCATAATCCTCTGCTGAGTGTACCTCAAATCTAAGACAACTTTGTATTTACAAGGTCCTGCACAGATACGACTAAAATCTCCCTCCATTAAGTCAAAACCCAATTCCTGTGCCCAAGTAGCTCTACATTGTTCAGAAGAAGAAGTCCATACAGAGTAGAAGCTGATAAAGGCATGAGTTTGGATAAATGCAAAATTGGAGGGACTTCATGTAATTAAGCATTTTTAGGTGCAAAAACATTCTCAAATACTCAGCAGAGGATACGATAAAGGGCATCCTCTGATGTATGCAGTTTAAACTTAAACCTAAGGATTTCAAAAGAAAGCATTGAAACTCCATTGTGTACCTGACCCAGGCACCAGATGCCAGCAGACTGCCAAGAGGGCCATGAGAAGTTATGATTATTAAAGCATAACGCCGGGTTCTTCCAGATTGCAGAATCTGAACTTAGTAAATGTTTCATTCCAGTACTTTAACAAAACCTTTTCCAATCGTTTAAGATATGCCTGATGAAAGGTGTGGACTTATTCACAACAATCTTTTTATCCAACTAAGGAGACAGTCTAAGGGGACCGGCTGCACAACATTCTTCTCAATATTAACCCAGTTCGGGGGACTAGCAGCATCATCCCTTAGCCTTTAATTCCATCTATGCAGCTCTTCTTGCTTTGTTCTCCTTTCTTGTTGATTATTTTTAACCTTTTCCTCCTTTTTATTTTATTCCACCTATCCCGATGTGTCACTTTTTTTGCAATGTATCAATATTGTGTCCTTCTCTTGACATCTTTCTTCTCCTTTTCTTTGCATGTTCTAATCTTTCTGCTGTTCTTTTTATGCCATTTTTCCTATGGGGTGTGGGGAGGGCAAATAACTTTATTACGAGTTTGTTGCTGTGCAGAATCTGGAAGGAATAACTATGAAAGGCTGAAAAGGCCATCTTTACATGAAATTAACTGAAAAGGAACGAAGGCAGCAAGACCAGTTGCCATTATGCAAACAAGTATATTCTAATGGATTCATTTCCCTCTCTCCGATTAATTTTAGAACTATCCTCCCAATCAGACAATGGCGACTCCACTTGGCATCATTGGCAAGCATGATTCCCAATAGCACATTAATCAACATACATTTGGCTCTGGCTGCCCCCTATTACCACACTGCCCTTTTTCTGTGCACACCAATGCTGCATTAGGAACCATAACGGCTTCATTTATGTTAATGTCTTTTTCTCCCGCCCCAGAGCCTCGGGCTTTAACCCCTGCAAGGACTGTGTAATGTCTGGATCAGATGCACAACAGCACTGTTTTAGTGCCTAGGACCGAATCTTGACAGGCTAATGCAGCACCTGCCAGTCCATGCGCCCAAAGGTTTGCTGCCCTTCATGAGGCAAGCAAGACCCCCTACAAAGGCTTCAAAGCATTTACTCCTACGTCCCGTCCCCTTTCCTCCATACTTTTGGGACAATCCGTTCTTCAGGATGGGACTAGAGCACTTTGAAGCATCAAAAACGACTTTTTGTCCTTTTTATTTTTACACGCAGCCACTCCACATGGCTGTAATGCTGCCTTCCTGAGCTGCATCCTGCGCTTCCCCCTCAGTCCTTTTCTCTGTGCGGTCGAGTTGGGATGCACTTGCATCGTGGGAATTTTTATGGGGTTTTCCCCCCATTTGTCCATCTTCCGGTTCCAAGGTTTTCTTCACCTGCGTTTATTCCGGGGCATCAGGAATTTGTGTCTTGTTCTTTGTGCAAATGTCGCTTTGCTTGGGCGGATCCCCATTCTCTGTCTGGAGTTTTTCGGTCCGGAACATTGGTCGGATTCTTAGATCTCCTGTGACTAACTCTCCGTCCGTGCACTCCAGCATAGGCTCGTCAGGTGAGAGGAAGTGTTCCAACGGCTGCCTCCACATTTACAGTAGTTCATTGATTTGAAAAAAGGAATCATCCAGTAAGTTCCTCCCTTTTTAGGGCACCCCGGACAGGGGGCTCCTTCCTGGGGGTCTTCTGGGTCCGAGAGGGTTTCAAGAGGCTCTTGTACCAGGGTCCTGTTGGTTGGGTAAAGGAGGAGGGCAAAGGCCCCAAGTCCTTAAGCACCGGTCCTGTCTCACAGGAGGCTAGCGCAGTTTCCGAGGCTGAAGGGGCTGATAAACACTCCAGGTCTTCCAGTACCAGATCTGCCGAGGTTCCCTGTCAGAGGGCTAAAATTGACTCCAAAGCGCCTGCAATTCCTGTGGTGACAATGGTGTCACAAAAACCTGTAACACAGATTGCTTCAGGCAGTGACAAAATGGCGACTCAAATCATGCGCCCATTTCGACAAATATCTCCATGCCAACTTTTTCAACGGCTGGGAAAGAAGGACCTATGTTTGTGTCCGAGAAGCCTTTTCTACCAAATCTGGATAATAGAAACCCCTTTTGGTTGCCAACTGACTGGCGTGCAATGTTTCCGCTGCCACTCACGGTCTCCCTTCCGCCTACGTCTGCTCCTCTGGTTTATGTGGATGCAGCTGGAGGGGGGCCCCTCTTGGCACCCTCCTACGCTGCCACCATTGCCTCTGCTTTCACCGGTGCTTCTGACGCCAGTGGTGCAAATGACTGTCCAGAGTGTCTGAGATACTGTGTTTCACAGATCAGCCTTCTGTTCCTGACAAAACGGACTAGGAGCATGCGGAGACCTGCCCCACTCCATCAGATAGTTTCATGGCTGGGTTTTGGATATGATGGCATTGCTAGAAATTCCAATACCAAAGGCTCCGCCAGATGGAGTTCTCCCAGTGCTAAGCTTTTCATCACCGGAGCACACAGGTCTTTTTCTTCAAAAAGACATGCTTGCTGAAGCCTGTAAGGTCAGGGGAAAAAGTCATACTAGGCAGGATATAAATACAAAAATAGACGCTTGCTATAAGCTCCATGCATCGGAGGACATACCCTTAGCTACCTGCCCGCTTCCTTCATCAACGGTAGTTGCAGCAGCTACGCTCCAGGCTAATCCTTCTTCAAACTCCTCCACGGCTGCCTCACAGGTTTAATCCAAGGAGAACTAAATTCTGGATGGCATTGGGAAAAGGTTTTTTTCCAATGCACGTCTTAAGCTGCATCAGGCAAATACTGAAGTCATTCTGGCAGCAGCCAACCTCAAGCTGTGGCGAGAGCTGTCTGAGTTTCATGATTGTATTCCACAGGACAAACTAGAAGATTTTAAAGGTTGCCTATCTGACACAAGGGTTCTGACTCCGGACCTGCTTGAGGCTGCGGCCCATCATGTGGACACGTCCACCTGGGGCCTTATGATTGCGATTGATATTTCCCGTCAGGCGTAGCTTCCTGCTACAAAGTACTCCAAGGAAGTTTAAGACAAAGTCCTTGACATTCCCTTTGAAGGGAAAGAGCTTTTCCACTCCTCCACCAACGAATAACTCGATAAGTCAAAAGCAACTGCATTGACTGCTAAATCTTTGACAGTCCTAACAAAGCAGCCTCCAGCTAAAGCGACCTATACACAAAGGTCGGGGACCCAAACAAGATCCTTTTTGGGTTTGAAAGGTTTCTGGGAGCGTTGGGCACACCAAGCATTAGGGTCCTCTGCAGGGCGTTGATGCATGCAGCAGAGACAGGGCTGCTGGTTTTTCTTTGTCCTCAGCATCCTTTTATGCAGCAGGAGCTCTTGCCCTGTTAAATCATCAAAAATATGCTTTCTATCGGTCACACGAGACTCCAGTGGGAGGACCTATATCGTCTCATCTGGAGGCGTGGAAGACCATAACAGAAGACCTAGGGGCTTTGTCCGATGCCTGAGTGGGCTCTCTTCTATACCTTCCTCATTCCCCACCTTGTCACCCTCTTTAACAGACTGGGTCTCATTCCCTCTGAGCCGAGGTACAACAACTATTGAACCTCAGGGCAGTGGAGCCTGTTCCCTTGAGGGAGCAAGGGGAGGGCAATTACTCCTGTCTGTTTACAGTGCCCAAACCCAACCAGGCTGGCCTGCGCACTATCCTAGACCTCCCCAGCTTCAACCTTTTCTTTCCTCCAACAGAAATTTAAGATGATCACGCCCAGCCAGTTCAGGTCCTCTTGACGGAAGGGTGATTGGCTCAGTGTGGTCCGGGATGCTTATATGCACATCCTAATTTGGGCCACACATCGGAAATACCTTAGGTTTTCTGTGGCAATGGACATTTCCAATATCAAGTACTACTGTTTGGTCTCGGCTCAGCACTGCGAGTCTATACAAAGATGATGGTGGTCATTGCTGTATTCCTCAGGCTGCAATGAGTTGATGTCTATCTATAGTTAGACAATTGACTTCTGCAGAGCCCTTGCCCCCAGACTGCAGCAGTCATTCTTCAGTCTCTTATCCAGCTCCTGTTGCAACTGGGGCATCAGTGCCAAGGTTTTCCTAACGGAGGACAGGATTGCGTATTTGTCAACCACATGCCATCTTTTTCTAAACTCCTCCCATAGGTCATCTTGTTGGTTCCTAAAACTCCATGGCCTCATGCGTTCTAGCAAGGCTCAAAATGAGGCACACACAGCTAGCGCTTCAGAACTGTTGGTCTCAAGCTTTAGACAGACTCCAAAATCCCATCTTCCTTGAGGTCGGATCTTTAGTGGTGGGCAACCTCCAACAACCTCTCAGTGGGAACCTTCACCACAGGTTAATATCACAACAGACTCCTCCCTTCCAGGTTGGGGGGGGGGGGTGGGCTATGTTGTGTCATCTCGAAGTCTACAATCTGTGGACACCCCAAGACAGGATGTCTCCTGTCAACTACCTGAAACTCAGCAGTTTTCTTGGCATTGAAAGCTTTGCGGCCTTCCATCAACAATGTAGTGCATATTTTCACTGATAATTCTGTGGCTATGTTCTATGTGAACAAACTGGGGATCTAGCTGTCCAAATTTGGAATTGGGCAGTCCAACACAGTATCTGGCTACAGGCCGTGCACATTCCGGGACGGAACAATGTTGCAGCGGATTCCCTGAGCCACCAGTCTATGGCAAACCATGAGTGGGAAATGAACAACAAGGTTCTTGCCAAACCTTTCCAGCTATGGGGCATGCCAACGGTGAACCTCTTTGCGATTGCAACCAACATGAAGCTGCCATTCTATGCCTCCAGGGGTGGCCTCGAAGTATCTTCCTTGGGTGATACACTTGAGATTCCGTGGGACAACATGAAGGGTTATGCCTTCCCTCCTCTACGTTGATTGATCGATCGCTCTGGAAGCTCGGGAGTTCCTCCAACTGCACTCTCCTGTTCATAGCTCCTTGCGGGCCAGCCAGGTTCTGGTTCTCGGCTTCAGCACCTATCAATATGTGACTCAATCAGTTTACCACAGATCTCCAGTTGCCTGCACCTGAGCAATCACCAGGTGTGGCACTACTCCCCACAATCCTTCAACTTGGCAGCCTGGTGCCTGAGTTCAAGTCCTTAGCACAGTGTAACCTTTCAGAGGATATTATGCGCATAATACAGGTGGCATGTAAGCCTTCTACAAGAGCGCAGTACAAAAGTAAATGGCTTCGTTTTAGACATTGGTGTCTTGCCAAACAGCTGGATCCTCCACATGCTTCTATTGACACTGTTCTGTCCTTCGTATCGGACCCTGCGGCCTCTGGCATCCACGTCTTATCATGCAGGACTTATCTGTCTGCCATTGCAGCTTCTCTTTCTACAGATAATTGCTCTTTTTTTTCTCTAACAAACCCAGTAATCAAGAGGCTTTTAACAGGTCTCCTTCACCTCTTTGCGGCGGTTGTGCCGCCATACCCAAAATGGGATCTAAACGTGGTCCTAACCGCTCTGTGTCACAAGACATTCAAACCACTGGCTAATATGGAGTTCAAGTTTCTCTCTTGGAAAGTGGCCTTCTTAATTGTAGTTACAGAAGAAGAAGCGAGCTTCAAGCTCTCTCTGCCGAACACCTGTTCTTGACCTTTCACAAAGATCAGGTTGTGCTTCGCACTCCTTTCCTTCCAAAAATGTTCTCAGAGTTCCACATGAACCAGTCAATCTCCCTCCCGGTTTTCTTTCCGGGGTCGGACTTGGATGCTGAGAGGGTGCTCCATAACCTGGATGTCAGAGCTCTGAAGTGTTCTCTTCAAAGAACAATTTCAGAAGCTCCCCACAACTCTGTTATGTTCGGGGACCCAAAGGAGAAACCAGCCTCGAAAGCTTCCATTTCACAATGGATTGCTTGGTGTGTTTCAGAGGCGTATACAGTTCAGGGCCTTCGTGCACATTTGGTCCAAGGCAAGATGGCTGCTGTTGACTTCCAGAAATATGTCTCTTGGGAGTCCATAGGCAAGGCTGCTACGTGTGCTTCTCCCTCTGCTTTTTGTAGACACTATTGTCTTGACCTGAGCGTCCGGGCTGATGCCCAGTTTGGTCAGGCAGTTCTTAAAAGCATGTTGCAGTAAGGAAAATTTCCATCCTCCTGTTCTATTTGTTAGTGTTTGGGAATGTCCCAAAAGTATGGAGGAAAGGAGACAGGACGTAGGAGTACAACAAAGTTACTCACTATAGTGACTACCTTACTCCTCACCCATAGTCCTGTTCCTCCATACGCCCGCCAGCCTTCCCCATCTAAAATATTTGGACTTTGGCGATAGAAAAGGACTGAAGTGTGATGTGCCGGGGCTGAGCTCAGGAAGATGGGGTTACCGCCACATGCAGTAGCCCCGTATAAAAATAAAAGGACATAAAGTCGTTTTTGATGCTTCAAAGTGCTCCGGTCCCGTCCTGAAGGTCGGAATGTCCCAAAAGTATAGAGGAAAGGGGGCTATGGAGTAGGAGTCAGGTAGTCACTACGGTGAGTAACTTTGTTAATACTGCACACTTCCCACACCAATCTCCTCCCAAAGGACCCAGTGAACTCTCTGCTTGTGTATCGTTGTATGATTTCAAAAAGGACAAGAGGTGGTGGCAAAAGAGGTTCCGCTCACAGAGATCCTCATTCTCCAAACACTTTTCTTATTCATCCCAGAAAGTAGATGTCACCCCATGGCATTGAGCTGGCGGTATCACCACCTCTTATCCAGGTACCATTCCACTGTACTCCAGAGCAGTGGGCAGAGTTTAAGTGTAAAATGTTTGGCAGAGTTAGCCAATGTGCCGACTGCTTCCTGACTGGCGGAAGATGCTGGTCCACTGCATGTTTTAAACAAAGTACATGATTTTTAGGCACCCCCACAACCGCATACTGGAGCGCTCTGTTATGACATCAGGACCAGATGCTTGTGCTCCCTCGACAATGCATAAATTCATCCTGGTTCCAGGAGCCAATTTCTCACCATGTTTGGCTAGATTTTTCAAGATTATGCAGATTGGATCTGTTTGCTCCGTAGTCAATTGAAGATGGGGGAGCAGAGACTTCCCTGTGGAGTTTTACTGCCGGGATGTGGAGTTCATGGGGTCCGCCTCCAATCACTTGCATTTTTTTTGTGTGAATTTATGTAGTGCGTTATGTCAAAGGACAAATTCAGTAAAAATCAATTTGACGTTTCATGAAGATAACTAATTGTCCTTGGAGACGAGAGCGAAAAAAGGTGAAAGAAGACTAGGATCAAAGATCAAGAGGGAGGTTTGTTTCAGAATTTAGGCGCAAGAAGGAGCGGAAACTGGATTGGGCACATGTGTGTGAGGGACTGATAGAAGAAATAGGGTCTGGGAACCAAGAGGGGGGGGATAGAAAGAAATCCTATAGGAAATATTAGGAGCCATGTCATGAAGAAATGTATTTTCAAGACGACACAAAGTGGAGAATGAAGCCAGATTCAAAAGAGTCCCATTGAATAGAGTAGAATGCAAGAGACAAAGAAATAAGACTAATAGTAATAGATTAGTTGTAAATGGAGCAGAGAAATGTTAAATGATTGACAAGAAGACCAAAATAGAGAGTAGAACAGTAGAAGAGCTCAGAGAAAAGAGATGAAACCAGAATTTTAATGCCGTGAAAGAAGGAAAATACATGCTCGTCTCACATAAAGGTGGAAATGACAGGAGCGGGCAACAGAAAAAATATAAGGAAAAGGATAGGGAATAGTTGAGAATAGTAACTAGCTTCTGAGTAGTGGAAGAAATTTGATGTTATGACTGTGAGGGGTCATAAATGAAAGCCAGACACAACGTTGTCATGTTTCTGGTTAGACTTTTATTCAAATGAAAATGCCTCTCTGACTCTATGCTAAAGAGGAGTTTCCCTACCTAAAAAAAAAAAAAAACAAAGATCTGTCTGTCTCAGGATGTCAATAACTGAAAAGCAGTCCTTGTGTCTCTGAAGAACAGATTAGCCAGGTGGAAGGAGCTCTTCCAGAAATCGCCTCCAGAGGACCTGAAGGACTTTGTCAATCATTGATCCAGGCCCAAGGTAGGGCCACTCCTTTCCAGCACACCCCACAAGGGACACTCCTTTCCAGGGACTCGCCCACATGGGAGGAACCGCTCAGGTTCTCATACCAGCACGAGTACTGAGGCTAGGCTGAGGGGTCAGTGGATCCTCCCTGTGACAGTGCTGAGGGACCGGAAGGTTCTTTTACCGGGTCTTCACCCAAGGGGCCATGCCCCAGTACCGGCAACATGTCCGAGGGGGTGCCTATATGCAGCTCTACCGGCAGATCTGCCAAGGGCGAAACGCCTACCAGGTCTCAGCCTGAGGAGCAGGGTAGGCCTCATGATCCACACTCGAGAGTCCTGGACGACGCTGGGCCCAGTGAGCCAAGAAACACTACGCAGACAGGTGGACGGCAGCTCAACAAGATGGCCGCCGTGCCAGACAAAACAGACAACCGCCCGATACCACTCCAAGGAATGGAGCAGGTGGAGGAACGAGTATCAAGGTGGGACTTGTATCAACCAGGTATGTGGCCTACAGCCTATCCTTCGTTTGCGCAGGACAGGTTCCTGCTGCATCCGTATGGGGAGGGCACGCACCGGCTCCAGCAGCCGCCCTCTACACCGTCAATATCACCTACCGCCCCATGGCCTGTGAGGACAGATTTTTCGAAAGGTTCCTCAGGCTTATGGAATCTCCTCAGATGGGGGTCATCCTCATGGACGTTCTGCCGCCGCAGGTCCCAGTACAGGTGCCCCTGTACAGCCTCCGGCCCCCCAACCGATAGGGCAGGCAGTTCCGAACCATCTTCCAGCTCCGGTCTCCACACCTCAGCCTTCGGCCCCCAGCACCCCTCCACCAGTACCGGGCCGTCCGGACCCGCAGATGGACACAGATGAGGAAGAAGACCCCAACACAACGTCATCAGCCAAGGCCTTCCACGAATGTCTTGCAGGGCTGGCAGAGCACTTGGGCCTTCCTCAACCCGAGGTCAAGCAACCATCAGAAGGGGTCCTCGCCGAAGTCCTCACACTGTGTCCTGCATCGAGAATGGGGATCCTGATGCAGAAGGACTTCGTCGCCTTGGCCAAAAAGGGCTGGATCAAGCTTCACTAAGTCCAGCCGGTCAATCGACGCCTGGACGCCAAGTACAGGCAGATGGAGGGGGGGATACACTCTTGCTATCGGCCCACCCTCAGCCACACTTATCGATGCGGCATCACTATACTCCAAGCCTCAGTCCTCCTCGGCCTCCTCATCCACGGTGCTGCTAGGCAAGGAGGAGAAGATCTTGGAGGCGTACGGGAAGAATCTGTATTCCAACGTGTCCCTGCACCTTTGTCAAGCCAACGTGGGTGTCTTGCTGGCAGCCGTTAACCAGAGGCGTTGGCGGGAAATTGCGGATTCCTCCCAGAGCTTCTGGCGCACAGCCAATCGCGATTCAAGGCGGGATTGGCTGACGCCAAGATGGTGGCACAGGACATCATGGAATCCACTGTGGCCTACATTGACCCCTCTGGCCAGGCCATCTGAATTGCCACAGACATGAGAAGAACGGCCGGCTCCGTGCTACAAAATTCAACCCGGATGTCCAGGAAAGCATCTTAGGCCTTTCCGTTCGACGCGGGTGACCTCTTCCACTCCACTACGGACGAGGAGCTGGATAAAAAGAACAGCAGCTCACAAACGGCAAAGTCTTTATCCATCCTTGCAAAGACCATGCCCAAGACATACACCCAGTCACAGCAGCGCTTGGACAAGGGGTGTACATACGGAGGGTTCTGCGGCTTCCAAGAGTGGAGGTCTAGGCAAACGGACCGCTCTCCAACTAAAAAAAAAGGGGGGTGGAGGGAGTAAGGGCTTTTTCCAGTCCTCCGCAACAGCCACAGAGGGAAAGAAGGCATGACAAGCCCCTCCGGGTCCACATGTCTCCAGTGAGGTCATGCTTGCTCTCCATACAAACTTCTGGCGCCAGAAACTTGCGGACCTCTGGAGCCTCTCCGTAGTATCCACGGGGTACTGCCTACCCATCCCAGCCACTCCTCCCTCTTCCCCTCCACTCCCACAGATTGGGACAGCAACTCTTGGCGGAGGACCGGTCGCTTGTCGAGAGCCAGGCAGTGGAGGAAGTCACAGCCTGCCGGCGAGGCTTGGGCTTCTACTCCAGGATTTTCGCCATTCAGAAAAAGAACCAGGTGGGCCTGAGAGTTGTGCTGGACCTTTCCACCCTCAACCTCTCCCTACCTCTACAAAAATTCAAGGTGGTTACGCCAGCCTTAATGGCGGAGACATTGTGCAAGGGAGACTGGATGTGCTCCCTGGATCTGAAGGACGCGTACTTACATGTCCAGATTTGGCAGCCTCATTGTTCTTTTCTACAATTCAGAATCATGGCCTGCCATTTCCAATACAAGGTGCTTCCCTTCGGCCTCAAATCGGCCCCCAGGGTCTTTACCAGGCTGATGAATACAGTGGCGGCCCTCCTGCGGGCCCAGGGACAACATATATACCCGTACCTCGACGACTGGCTTCATGGCTTCATCTCTGCAAGCGGTGCACCGCACTTCCCATGCTCTTATGAATGCACTGCACGATCTGGGCTTTTCGCTCAATCTCAAGAAATCGCAGCTGCAGCCCATGCAGCGTCTGACCTTCTTGGGGCTCATCTGGGACACGTGCTCCGAGAGTTTTTCCTTCAGAGGACAAGATCATGGCCGTCAAGAGGGCTACTGTGTACTTCCTCAGCAGAGAAGTGACATCAGCCTGGTGGTACCAACACCTACTGGCCCTCATGGCAGCGGTCCTACTGGCCGTCCCCCACACGAGACGCGGGGATGAGGAGGATACAGCTGCATTTCGCAGCATCTTGGAACCAGGAGTTGGGGCTCTCAGGTGGAGATGATCCACATCCCTCCTTCTCCTCAAATGGTGGTCCAGGGACTGCAACCTGCGGACGGGCACACTTTTCTGGCAGGTCACCATCACTACAGACTCCTCTCTCGAGGGCTGGGGGGCCACTCTGAACAACCACTGCGTCCATGGCACCTGGACCAGGCAGTAGCAGGAGTACCACATCAATTGGCTGGATCTGTAGGCCATCTGGCTGGCGCTCAGAGCCTTCCTTCCAGTTATCGAGGGAAAGGTCGTCCTCATTCAGACAGACAACTCAACCAGCATGTTCTATGTCAACAAGCAGAGAGGTACCAGGTCCCTTCGCTGTGCAGGCTGGCAGTCAGCATGTGGGAATTGGCCCTGTGGAACAACATCTACCTTACGGCCGTCCACCTTCCGGGGCAATCCAACCTGGAGGTGGACCGGCTCAGCAGACTGGGAGCAGACAATTACGAGTGGCAATTAAACAACCTTGTGCTGCAGGAGATCTTCAGAAGATGGGGACACCACCAGGTGGACCTATTTGCCACCCGGGACAACAGGAGGTGCCAACAGTTTGCCTCCTGGCAGGGACAGGGCCCCAGCTCCCTGGGCGATGCATTTCACATTCAGTGGAACGGCATGACCGCATACGCCTTCCCTACCACACCGCTGACATACAGGGTGATATGCAAGATCAAGGAGTCTCACCACCTCAGCGTCATTCTAATAGCTCTATGGTGGCCAGCCAGGCCATGGTTCTCGGAGCTGCTCAACATCTCAGAGAGACTATCCATTCACCTTCCGACGGGCACAGCAGGGGGGCAGGGTCCTCTAACCCGCGCCACAGAATCTAGCCCTCGCAGCGTGGTTCCTGATCACATCATGCTAGGGCACCTCAGCCTTTCCCAGGCTAATCTAGAGCCCCATACATGGGGCTAGGAGTAAAGCTACCAGAACCCATTCTAAGAGCAAATGGACCAGGTTCTGCCACTGGGCACACTCTAAGGATATCGACCCCCTCATGTACATTGGACGACATGCTCTCCTTCTCGACACACCTCGTCCACTCGGCGCACAGGTTGACACTTGCTGTACGTACTTGGCAGCAATCGGGACGTACAGAAACTCTGAGGAAGAGGTGTTCGCCTCTTCTAACCCGATTGTCAAGAAGCATTTGACGGGACTCGCCAGACTCTACTGGCCCATCAAGAGGCCACACCCGGTGTGGAACCTCAACTTAGTTTTGGGGGCCCTGGCGCACAAACCATTTGAGCCAATGGCGTCTGCGGACATCAGGCTGGTCGCCATTAAGACGGCCTTGCAAGTCGGCCTCACCTCGAAGAGTCAGTGAAATCCAGGCGCTGGTCGCCTCAGAGCCCCATACTACATTTCACAAGGACAAGGTAGTCTTGCGGATACACCCAGCATTCCTACCCAAGGTGCCTTCCGCATTCCATCTGAACGAGAAAATAGTGCTGCCTACGTTTTTTGCTGAGCCTATGGACGAGGCACATAGTTCTGCACTGCCTCGATGGCAGGTGGGCCCTGAAATTCTACTTGGATATCACCAAGGGCTTCCGCAAGTCGGACGCACTCTTTGTCACCTTCAAAACCCACTGCCAGCCAACATGCACGCCTACGCGGTCAGAGCCAAGGCAACAGCCATTGCATTCCAGCGGCACATCCCCAGGCAAGCCATAAGCAGGGCGACCACATGGGCCACCTCTTCGGCTTTCTGCAAGCACTTCTGTTTGGACGCTGGCTCTAGATCAGATGCGGCTTTCGGACAGGCGGTTCTTAGAAACCTACTTGCTTAAGGAGGTTCTCCTCTCCACCCTAGGGCTACACTCAATTGTAATCGCCCATGCAGTATGGAGGAAAGGGGATGGGACGTAAGACTAATTATAAATTACTCACCGTAGTGACTAACGTACTCTTAGTCTTTACTCCCTTCTCGTCCATACGTCCCACCATCATCACCCCTAATAAAACTGGTGTCATTAGGCAATGTTTCTAGTCGACGCGTCTATGGGGACTGAGGTGTGGTGTCAGAGGGCGGAGTCAGGGCAGCGCATGCTCCCAGGGCCGCACCCCCACACACATCTAAATTTAAAGGGGATGAAGGTTTTTTCTGGTGAAAAAGCTTCTGTCTCCCATCCCTAGGAAGGGACGCCCATGCAGTATGGAGGAAAGGGGACTAAGAGTATGTTAGTCACTACGGTGAGTAACTTATAATTTACATTCAAATTGTCTTTGGTGCGGTCCGTGGAACACCCCCGAGGTCCCCACTTGCTTCGGGTTGACTCACTGGTTCTCCAGCATCTGAGGTCCTGCTTGCGCTTCAGCGGGGTGGCTCTGCCGCTCGCTTCCCACTTTGGATTGTGCAGACGTCCTTCCAGCTTCCTTTGTGGCTCTGCGGTCGCACCCCTGCTCCCTTTCAGGTCCCAGTCTGGAGAATGCTGCCTCTTTGAGCTGCCGAGCGCACAGGAACTCTCTTGCGACTCCCGTTGTGTCTCCAGGGCTCTTCCTGTTTGCGCACTGCATTTCCCCCTCTCTCGCTGGACTCCTCTGCCACACCGGTACGTGTCTCTCATGCTCAGAAGCCTTAGCACAGGAGCGGACGTCTTCTGCACTGCTACACTCAGTGCGGTTGCCATCTTAAAATGTTCCACACACAGGTGACTCGGAAAAAGCAATTAGTCTGCACATTAAGCTTTGAGCTCCTGTTACCTCGGACAAACTCCTTAATCTTCCTTGTCTCAGTACTGCAGTGATTATGGGAGTTGGAGTCCATGGATATCATCGTACATCTAGTATTTTGGCAGTGGTTTTACATGAGAGAACACTTTCTCATAAGGTATATCAGAAGCAAAAGGGGGTTTGTTGGAGCTTTGGGTGTCCAGGTCATGAATGGGTTTTTGACCTAAAGAATATGGGGAAGATATTTCTTTACTGACTCTACAAAGGGGAACAAACAGTTGACAATAGGCTATTAAGGTTTTGGGCATTTGTCACGGTGCCTGCCCCCAGACATCAGGAGCAGACCAGTCGGCCCAGAGTACTGGCACCATGGGGACCTTTAAGGCCCCAAAGGATTGCCTAAGGGTTTCCTGGACTCAGTCCTGGCGCCGTTGGCGCCACGCTCATACTGCCTTTTCAGGCAAGACAGGTTATCAAGTAACAGACCCATGTACAGCCCAGTCTGAGGCTGGTTGAAGGGACTACTTTATCTGGGGACTATTTGAAAAGTTGTGGTGCAGGGACTACTTTACCTGGGAACTACTTCTGGGAAGCTATTTAAACCATGCCCGAAGTACAGAACACACTTCGTGTTATTCTGCACTCCTGCAGCGTAACGCTCACCGTGCCTGCAGCTCCAGTCCCGTCTTCAGCCACGCCCGTCCTGGTCATCGCGATCCGCGCCTGCAAAGGAAGGAGAGATCACAGATTAGAACAAGAGCTTTACCTGATTCACCATCACTCAGGAGTCTCCGCATCTGCAGAATAAGCAACATCAGTTAACTGCGCTATGTAAGAACCAGCTTAAAGACAATTAGCATAGCGCTGTGTGATACCCAAGCGCTGTACGTCCACGCGATCCAACGAGGCATTCTCTCACCATCGCCGTCCTGGTGCAGCTGCATCTGCAGAACAAGGAAAGAAAACGACAGGTGAACAGTGCTTCGCTAATGGACATTCAATCTCGCGCAGCATAATACTCGCCAGAAGCAGTCTTCACTTGCGGTTCTGCAAGTCACCATTGCACAACCTTCGCTCCAGCGGCGCTGCACCTGCAGAAATAAAAGGAGACAGCAGTTAATAGCATGAAAGAACAATATCACTTGTTGGACATTTTTGAATCGTGCAAGTATTGAAACTTACCTTGGCATTACCTCATCTTATCCAGAGGGGGGGGGGAGTCTTTCTTCGGGAGTACCACAAAGGGGAATCTGCAAAGAAAGGTACAGGAGTGAACTTTAAGACAACCAGAACTCTAAAGCATTTCACACTATATAGGATCGGCATAAAGACTTACCCCAGAGTCATTGTTGTCTGGAACCTTGCCATAAGGCTACAGGATCAATGAAGTTAACTGGATCCCTGAATCTCGACGCACCCCTGCATACAGTCGCAGGATGGAGAGCCCATCCTTCATAACATTAAGGTGAGACACAGAGAAGGGACATTGGGAGGTCGCGGAGGTGGAAGTTGACCCTTCTCCTTACGGCTAGTTAATTTATCACCTTCACCATTTTAGGCAAATCTTCCTTTGTGCCCAACAGACGAAACTAAAGGGACAGGTGCAGTCACTCATCACTTCGCTACGAGTCACGCTGGTGGAGACCGCCGCAGTCCAGCTTCGTTCGGCGCCCTTGTGGAAACCAGGTGAGCGTAACAGAACGCTTAGCCTCTACACAAAACTCCACCCGGGTGCCATGGAAACCTCAGAGACTGACCAATTAGCCCAGCTCCTTGGGGAATTTAGAGCTGAGGTGCATTCAGCTCGACAAGAAACTAATGCTCTAAGAAGAGAACTGATTGTGGCAAAAGAGCGTACGGACGACCTCGCCAGACTACTCCAATCTCAAACTGGCCACCTGCCGTTACCTGGATTGGGGGGGAGCTTCAGTCCCAACTTAGCCAAGCAGCCCAGTAGCAGTGGTACTACCTGGGGCTATACCTTTAGCTTCACCAGAACGCTTTGCTGGATACCCTAAAAGGTTTGCAGTTTTTATGAATCAGTGCAGCCTACACTTCTTATGTAGGGCTGGAGCTTTTCCAAATGATCAATCTAAAGTGGCCTTTGTACTGTCGTACCTCAGCAGCAGTGCAGCTGATTGGTCCATACCACTAGTTAATCAAGACGACCCTCTTCTCCGATATTTCCAGGGATTGCAGCAAAACATGGAGAAATTGTTCGCCCGACATGCTCAAGGCCAAGCCTTGGATAAAGAACTTCTGTCTCTAGGTCAAGGGAACCAGGACCTGTTAACTTACTTTGCAACCTGTAATAGATTGGTGGTGGAAACCAGCTGGCCCAAAGACAAAACAACTATGTTATTCCACCGTGGGTTGAGAGGCGAACTAAAAGATGTTTTGGCGCAGGTGGTCATCCCACCTCAAGACTGTGCTGAGTACATAGACCTGGTAGTTCAGCTGGACCACACACTTCAGAACCGAAGGCGGATCGAGCTAGATTTGAGAATCGGATTCTGGTGACCAAGAGACATCTCCAAAAGTACAGATGCATCGGAACCCATGCAAATTGGAGGAGTTAGGGGGCTGTTATCCAAAACAGAAAGAGACCAGAGGAGGCAGCAGCAATTGTGTCTATATTGCGGAACAGCAGGGAATTTTTTACAAGACTGTCCAGTGAAACCACCTAAGAAGGCAGTAGGGGTCGCCGACCAGATCAGCGCTGAACCAGAGCCAGAAAACTACCCCGCCCGACAAGCGTAGAGGTCCGCTTGTCGAGCGAAAAGAAGGACTCTCAGACTTCGCATCTAGCCTTACCAATGATCCTCATTAGTCACCAGCAACCGTCTCGTATATATGCGGTCAGAGCTTACATCGACAGCAGAGCCCTAGGTAACTATATGGATCGAGAGTTAGCTACAAGAGTTGGCTACAAGGATGAATCTTTCTCTTTGCGAAAAGACCACAACTGATTTAGTCACCACCGTCGATGAGTCAGAGATCGCTTCTGCTCCAGTAACTCATAAAACGACAGAAATGACACAGTTGGCCCAAGATGGGCATCAAGAAAATATTGTGTTCGACTTAATCAAGGCTCCACAATTCCAAATAATTCTGGGAATGCCGTGGTTAGAAACGCACAATCCTTGCATAGACTGGCGCGAAAAGAGTGACTTTCTCAGAATGTGCTCATACTTGTTATCCAGAAGAATCCCAGATAAAAAAGATTGCAACAGTCATGAGTCCAACAAATCTACTACCTCAGGAATTTCAGGATGTTTTCCAGAAAGATCAAGCCAACACTTTACCACCTCATAGACCATATGATTGCCAGATAGATCTCATACCTGGCACTCAAATTCCTTGCAGTAGGATCTACGCCCTTACTGAACCCTAGAATCTTCATTTAAAGGAATACTTGGATCAGTACCTGGCTAACGGCTTCATTCGCCCGTGCAAGTCCCTGGCGGCCTCGCCTTTGTTCTTTGTCCCAGAAAAGGAAGGGGACCTAAGAACTTGTATTGACTATCGTGCGTTAAACCAAGTAACTAAGAACCTGGTACCCCTAGCCTCTAATCCCGGAACTACTGGACCAAGTAAAGGATGCTCGTATTTACATGAAGTTGGATCTCGGAGGGGCGTAACATCTCGTACGCGTTAAAAAAGGAGACGAATGGAAGACCGCCTTCCGTACCAAGTATGGGCTATTCGAATATCAGGTGATGCCCTTTGGGCTTTGTAACGCCCTGGCAGCGTTTCAATATTTTATGAACGATGTCCTTCGTGAACTACTTGTCTGTGTCATCGTGTACATTTACGAAATCTTGGTGTACGCATCTGCTGAACAAGACCATGTGAAGCACGTTCGTGCTGTACTTGAAAAACTGCGGCAACATAAATTGTATGCAAAATTGGAAAAATGTTTCTTTCACATTACTGAGGTCGAGTTTCTTGGGTTTGTCCTGACCCCAAATGGGGTTCGGATGGATTTGCGGAAAGTAGATGCCATCCTCAAGTGGCCCCACCAACCTCAATCAAAGGGGTACAGAGCATGCTTGTATTTAGGAACTTCTACTGCAGGTTCATTCCAGACTTCTCACATTTGATGCATCCTATCACATCATTATTATGGAAGAACAAACGCTTTCAGTGGTCGGATGAAGCGGAAAAGACCTTCGAAGACCTAAAATGAAAATTCACCTCAGCCCCAGTTTTAAAGCATCCACGCTCAGATCTCCCGTACGTAGTAGAAACTGATGCATCCAGTTTGGCAATGGGGGTGGTCCTTTCTCAAAAAGACCCTGAGACAGGTAAACTCCATCCAGAGGCCTTTTGGTCACAAAAGTTTTCGGCATCTGAACTAAATTATGCCGTCACCGACAAAGAGCTTCTAGCCATTAAGTCAGCATTTAAGGCTTGGCGATACTACCTCCTCGGGGCAAGACACACCATCACAGTGACTAGGGATCATAGAAACTTACAATTCCTAAAGACGGCCAAGACCCAATCATCTCGTCAACTCAGATGGGCATTATTTTTTGCAGAATATGATTTCGTAATTACTTACCGACCCGGTTGTCGAAACGGCAAGGCAGATGCTCTATCCTGCATAGGAATGGAAGAAGCATACTCAAATCCGGAACCATTGCCCATAATCCCTGGAGGAGGAATCCTAGGAATAACTACCTCGCTAACCCTGGATGAAATCAATGAGAACATTCTGCATCTTCTTGACTCCACAGCTTTACAAGATTGGTTCAATAAAAGCAAAAATCATTCAGTCACTGATCATTTACCTTTCTTCCAAGGACGCCTTTATTTACCTAGTAAGGAGCTACAGAAATTGGTTATGTCCAATTACCATGAGTCCTTGGTAGAAGGCCATCCTGGAATTACAAAGACCGAAGCTAAGATCAAGAGACATTTTTGGTGGCTCACAAGACGTAAGGACATTAAGCAATTTGTGCCATCTTGTGCCATTTGTGCACAGAACAAGGCCAAGAAGAAGAAACCAGGTGGTCTACAACCCCTAGACATTCCACCTACACCCTGGCATACATTGTCCCTCGATTTTATCACGGATCTCCCCCCCCCCCTGTAATGAATTCAATACCATTTTGGTGATAGTGGACTTATTTTCCAAAATGGCCCATTTCATTCCCTTAAAAGGCTTACCCTCCGCTTCAATTCTGGCCAAAGAGTTCCTAGAACAGATCGTCCGAATACACGGATTCCCTTCAACCCTGGTTTCTGATCGGGGCAGTCAGTTTATCTCGCAGTTTTGGAGAAAATGTTGCGAGTTGGCCCAAATTGATGTAAGACTTTCGACCAGCCACCATCCTCAAACCAATGGTCAAACCGAGAGAACCAACCAAACGTTAGAGCAATATCTATGGTGCATGTTACATCAAACAGAAGGCAACTGGAAGGACATTTTGTGGATAACCGAGTATGCATAGAACAACTCTTTGCACTCCAGCACTGGACAAAGTCCATTCTACACAATATACTGAATGCATCCACGGACCTCTGAACTCGACCCACCTCAACACTTGGAGATGCCTGCCGTAAGCAATTTACACACAACCATAACACAGGCCTTCAAAAAGGCAACAGAAAATTTAAAACGAGCAAAAGAAAGATACAAGAAAACCGCCGATCAACACAGAAGTGAAGCCCCAAAGTACTAGATATTTGGGACCTTACACTATTAAGGCCATCATCAATCCAGTGGCAGTAAAATTGGAGTCACCTACAAACATGCAAATCCACCCCGTCTTTCACGTTTCACTTTTGAAACCAGTACAACCAGGATCTAGGACAACGAAACCACCAAGACCCATCCTAGTAGATGGTGAACCAGAATTCGAGGTAAAAGACATTTTGGACTCAAAATTGGTCGAATCAAGACTTTTCTATCTTGTTGACTGGAAAGGCTATGGTCCACAAGAAAGATCGTGGGAGCCAAGTGACTATGTTCATGCACCACGACTGATAAACCGGTTCCATCAGAACTACCCAACCAAGCCTAGACCAGCGAGACAAACCACCTTGGGAGGGGTCTTCGGGGGGGCAGGGGGGGAGTGCTGTCACGGTGCCTGCCCCCAGACATCAGGAGCAGACCATTCGGCCCAGAGTACTGGCCCCCATGTGGACTGTTAGGGAGAATTCTCCTAGGGCTAATTTCCCTCACCTAGTGAGTACCTCAGCAGCTTTGCTGGATTTCTGGAGTTTATTTTTTCCACCTGGTAAGAGTGTACATCCCTTTTCCACTCTTGCATGTGTTTTTGCCTATGTGTTTTTACTCATTGTGTGATCTTGGGCACTGGAGCTCACCACTCCAGGTGCCCCTGTTCTTGTACGGGTTACAAAGCACTTTTAGTGTAGTAACCCAGGGTTGTCTTTAAGACTTCCCTCTGACTCCATTTCGCTGGGGCCGACTACTGTCCCCCAGAGAAAGGTAAAGTTGCAATTTAATTTACATAGTCATTTTTACCACAGACCCAGTACACCCCATCTTACATGGAGTACTGGAAAGGGCTAATCTGTACCCCTTTTCTGTCTGTACCTCCCTGAGCATTGTTTCGCTCTTTTAACGTTTAGACTTGGCTGGTGGCAGTGGTATCTACCCTAACTTTTCTACCGCGATTATATTAGATAAACGTGGTACTGTTCGAGGCTAATATAATAGCCAAGAACATAAACCCGCTTGACCAAATCGTCTTTCTTTTGGCTCCGGTGGGGTTTATTCACCATTTCTTTTTGTTAAAGTCCTTCTTGTGTATTACTTTGCGTGGCAAACTAGGTTTGCCTTCTTTGTTCACCGTCTTTTGGCGGGCTCTGCAGAAGCCCTCCTGTTGGCGCCTGGGTGTCTAGGTAGACTGTGGGGAAGGGGGTGTAGTCACCCCCTGCACAGGGTATCCTAGGAAACCCAAGTCGCACTTTGCCATGATTGGCTGAGGTGGTTGTCCCTGCTGGACAACCCCCCTGCTGCGTGATTGACAGCCAGGCTGTGTGAATGGGGGTTTTTCGCATAAAAGGCAAGTCTCTTGGGCTAGAAGTCAGTCGCCTCTGGAACTACAAGGAACCAAAGAGAAGCGGAGAGAACGACGGCTGCTGCAACTACCCTGTCCCCGTGCAGCCCTGAGCTATCTTCCCTTCAACTACTAAGAGGAGATCCAGTCCGGAGTCTTCTTCCCTTGAGCTTGGTGGGGATAACCAGCTCATCTTCTTCAGCCAGAGATCTCCGCCGTGGTCGAAATCGCTGCACACTGCTGTAGTGGCCCGGATAGCCACCTGCTGAGCCTCTCCTGTTTTTAAGGAGCACACCTTTTTCATTGTCGCTGCTGCCGGCTTCATCCCTGTGTGGTGCAGACCCCCTTCAGACGTCCTCCTTCACAACAAAGCTCCAGGAATCGTGGGTCTGTGGGAAACCAACAGGAACAACTGCCAGGGCACCAGCTGCATCCTTGGAATAAGGTACTGTGCTCTACTCGAGAAAACTGGGTGAATCCCTTTTCTTCATCCTCAAGGCTCATCCTTGTCTTCCCTCCTTCTTATAACTTTTGCTTCCGAACATTGACAATATACAAGTACTTTTGGGCTATGCTGAAATGTGAATTGTCTAATGGTGTGTACTTCGGCACAGGTCTCCGGTGTCACTCAAACCTGCCTCCGACCCTTTGACTTTTGAACGCCTGTTTCTGAATGTTTCTCGATACTGTCTGCCTAACCTAAATATTGCCTGTGATTTTTGCCTCCAACTCCCTCTGGGTATCTCAGGTGCTAAGTGTGCTTTTGCCCCGGTAGCATTTCATGTCACGGATACGCGTTTA
This sequence comes from Ambystoma mexicanum, assembly GCF_040938575.1. NCBI lineage: Eukaryota > Metazoa > Chordata > Amphibia > Caudata > Ambystomatidae > Ambystoma > Ambystoma mexicanum. Next base: position 866,606,119 of record NC_090926.1, read on the forward strand.
TTGAGTAGACCGAACTGCCAAAAAGTGATCGTAACCGTAGCCGCTGTATCGTGTTTTGTTCATAACACTGGTTCATTTAAACACAGGGTACTTACCTTGAGACATACTGTACAAAATTAATTGGTTAGTTCTAGTATATTTAATGTGTGGTTTTGTTTAAAGTTTAATAGGGGTGTTGTGTTTATAACTGATGGTTAAAAATAAATGTACTTATATTTTTTACCTGAAACCTTGAGTCAGTGTTTGCTTGAGTCACAGTAATGGTGGTCCCTTTGTGTAATCTCTGATACTGCTCATATCCTCTTGAGATAAGCCTGGCTGCTCTGCTACTGCTACCACTATAAATTAGTAGTACAGGCTTGTACCAAAGGTAAACTTGTATTGCCACCTGTAGTCTTAATTGTGTGTAGTGGTCCCTAAGGGCACGGCACAGGATTCTGCCTAAAATGGACCTTTGAAGCCCCAAAGGATTGCCTAAGGGCTTCCCGGACTCAGTCCTGGCGCCTTTGGCGCCAGGCTCATACTGCCTTTTCAGGCAAGACAGGTTATCAAGTAACAGAACCATGTACAGCCCAGTCTAAGGCTGGTTGAAGGGACTACTTTATCTGGGGACTACTTTACCTGGGAACTACTTCTGGGAAGCTATTTAAACCACACCCGAAGAACAGAATACACGTCGTGTTATTCTGCACTCCTGCAGCGTAACGCTCACTGTGCCTGGAGCTCCAGTCCGGTCTTCAGCCACGCCCATCCTGGTCATCGCGATCCGTGCCTGCAAAGGAAGGAGAGATCACAGATTAGAACAAGAGCGTTACCTGATACTCCATCACTCGGGAGTCTCCGCATCTGCAGAAAAAGCAACATCAGTTAACCGCGCTACATAAGAACCAGCTTAAAGACAATTAGCATAGCGCTGCGTGATACTCACCTAAGCACTGTACGTCCACGCGATCCAACGAGGCATTCTCACGCATTCGCCGTCCTGGCGCAGCCGCATCTGCAGAACAAGGAAAGAAAATGACAGGTGAGCTGCTCTTCGCTAATAGACATTCAATCTTGCACAGCATAATAATCACCAGAAACAGTCTTCACTTGCGGTTCCGCAAGTCACCATTACACGACCTTCGCTCTGGCAGCGCCGCACCTGCAGAAATGAAAGGAGACAGCAGATTAATAGCACGAAAGAACAATATCACTTGTTGGACATTTTTGAATTGTGCAAGTATTGAAACTTACCTCGGCATTACCTCATCTTATCCGGAGGGGAGTCGTCTTTCTTCGGGAGTACCTCAAAGGGGAATCTGCAAAGAAAGGTACAGTAGTGAACTTTAAGACAACCAGAACTCTAAAGCATTTCACGCTACATAGGATTGGCATAAAGACTTACCCCAGAGTCATTGTTGTCTGGAACCCTGCCATAAGTCTACAGGATCAGTGAAATTAACTGGATCCCTGAATCTCGACGCACCCCTGCACACAGTCACAGGATGGAGAGCCTATCCTTCATAACATTAAGGTGAGACACAGAGAAGGGACATTGGGAGGTCGCGGAGGTGGAAGTTGGCCCTTCTCCTTAAGGCTAGTTAATATATCACTTTCACCATTTTAGGCAAATCTTCCTTTGTGCCCAACAGACGAAACTAAAGGGGCAGGTGCAGTCACTCATCACTATGCCATGAGTCACGCTGGTGGAGACCGCCGCAGTCCAGCTTCGTTCGGCGCCCCTGTGGAAACCAGGTGAGCGTAACAGCATTAGAGAGTCTTCCTCTTGGGAAAGGGGGGGGAGTGGACATACTGCGCCTCTTCTAAGCTTTCCTCACCAGTCTCCTGCACTTGCCCCCAGGCCTTGCACTTGCCGCAGCTCTACTGCACTTCAGTTACGACCCATGAGAGTGGTATCTCGTTGCACTTAACCCATGTTCTGACAAGACTGGGTGCACTTGATCTCTATTGCCCACGCACTTCCTGTCCTGTTCGCATGAATGATCTGAATGTACCATGCCTAGTAAGATTGCTTGTCTTGTCTTCCCCTCCCATGCATGGTTGCGCTTTGAAACACTTGTGTATAAGCGCATACTAAATAATCTTCCAATGAAGTCATGACATCTCCTGGGTAGTTGTCTCCTGCCATGTGATCCTACCTCATATAGCTGCCCCCAGGATCAGTAAGCGGCTGCCGTCCCCTGGCCACATGGGAGGAGGTCACTGCCAGGTAATCTGTAATGACTCAGTTGGATTCATCGCAAGACTGAGGAAAAGAGAATAGAAGGTGGCAGAGGAATAGTGTGGCACGAAATAACAGCTTTCGTCTTGGATGGATTGAGGTTCAAATGGCAGTCTGAAGGAATAGTTTCAGTGAAGGAAGAAAAAAGATCAGTCTTGTCCACGTGAAGATTGACCTCACCAAGATGGGAACGGGTGTGAATGAGAATAGTGGTCAACTGTGTTTAAAGTTGCTGATTGGTCAAACAGAAAAGGCATGGAAGCATATGGAGCAGACAGTAAAGTGTTGGAGCCACAAAGAAGGGCAGTTTCAGTAGAATGATGAGGGTGTAAGCCAGACTGAGAGGGGAAGAAGAGCACAGAGGAGATTGTGGAGCGAGAGAAGAGGCAATAATATGGGGACAGTGGTCTAGACCCATCCACTGTGCTGAAACTTATGCAGGTGGTCCCTGTTATTCTGTGTGCGTGCCTTTGCAACCTATGCTTGCTAAGGGTGGAGTGTCTGGGGATAATAGCCCCTTTAATTGCTAAAAAGCTGAATACCCTCTTGGACATAATGGAGCAGGGTCTACATAAGGAATCCCTACTCTCTTCAGCTTGTCCCTCTCAGACCCAGTACTTTCTGTGTGTGAGAAGCCTGCTTCGACCCCTGACCCAGACGAGGTTGTAGCAACAAACAAATTGGCCTGCAACTTCTGATTGTGTTATTGTCTAGCCATATAGCTCTGGAGAGGCTGGTGTAAGCTTCAACTAGAATTACTAAGGCTGGCTCTGGGTGGGAAAAGCAAAAAATAGAGGGTCTAGGGAGGGATTGTTTTGCCTTCAGGATCCCGTACCCTTGGACTGTAAATGGTTTGTGCATTTCACCTCTTTATTCCAATGCACTTTGGGATATGATAAGGGAAGCTGCTGAGAATCTGACATGCAGGGTTCACTTTCTGAACTGGTGTTTGATGGTAAGAACACCACCCAAAGATTGTTGCTGGTAGGCCTAGATGGGGAAGACTGGTGACTAAATCTGTGGGCATGAGTACAATGGTATGAATGAGACGTTTGCTGACAGCCAGACAAAACCTCTTCAACTCCATTTAAGGCCACAGCCAATTTACTTTGTATGGCAGTTCATCAATTTTGTATGTCCTTTTCGACGGTTACTTTCGTGCTTTCCCTTCAAATGCCCTCAGAGGCAATAGTTGAGCACCCCAGGCAAAATTCCTTATTTTATTTATTGTGGATGACGTAGACCGCCTTAATCTGGCTACAGATTTGCCAGACACGCTAGATTTGGATACATCTCTGAATCTGGAAATCCAGCAGGCTTTCCCTTATGGGCACCCAAACTTAGCTTTCAGGAGAACCATTGAGAAGGTGATGTATGCTTTAAACCTCGGCGCACGCTCTAAACCTTTGATCCAGTACGACTGTATGATATTCTAGATGGAGGTTTGCAGAGAGAGACTGTTCTTCTGTTCTATATGGCCATTTCTGATCGTATTCCTCTCCATGGAAAGCTCCTTGTACCACCCATCAATTGACAAGTAATTATCACACAAAAAAGCTTAAGCCAGAACACACTGACCCAGTCTTTTCACTGCACTGGATACCTGAAAGCCTGGTAGTGCAGGCAGTGCCAATGCAATCAGCAAGTGGAATCATGTGTCTGGGGCTATGGCTCTAAAGGCCCTCAATATCCTATCCTGTGCATTAACCAAATATACTCATGTACGATTTTTTTTGGGGGCCTATTTTCAAAGTAAGCGATGACATTAAAGTGTTATCACAAGAGGGCAGACACGCCTGATCAATGCAACACTCCACATTCGTGCAAAGCTGGACCAAGAATTAATTAACTTCCTTCTGATACTACCCCAGTCTGCTGGCAAAGGCAGAACTGGAGGACACAGGATAGGGTGATTGTCCAACTAATCCTAGTCTGCGCTGGTGTGCCGATTATCTAAAAGTGGATAGAATAAGACACGGGGGGGAATTTATTTCTCTGTTTTTGTTTTACTCCTAAGCTGCCATTTAATTATTCTGGAGGTTCAATGTTCTCTATCATTCCATTCTCGCCAGATTATGTTTATCAATCATACATACAAAAGGTGATGGCAGGTCCGCCAGGCTATTTATGGTAAGTTAAAACAAGTGTGAAGACCCTTCATCTGATTCTATTGGTCCAAGAGAGATCAGTCCAAAACCTCCTCTCAAATCGCCAAGATAAATTGCCATCCTGAAAAAAACCAGGTCATAAATCCTTCCCTCTGTCCCAGGTCAGAACTGAGTTCAAGCCCCATTCTTTCTCTGGCTTCAAGGGGTTCCTGGAACGCGGTACACAGAGGCATGACAGGTCTCCCAGTGACAAGATGAAGCGGCAGAGGACGTTGTGCAGGTTTTACTCCCCCCTTCCTTTGCCCCCGCCTCGGATGCCAAGAAGCAGTGTAGTCCAAGTCGGGGAATACAGCTTGCCTGTGGGGGGCAGTTTGGCTCTGTTCCAGGACACCTGGAAGTGTCTTTTCAGCAACCTGTGTGTCATATCTGTAGTCCTTCTTCCCTTGCCTCCACCATCCTCTCCTCTTCGTCAGATCGGGTCCCCGGCTATTTCACGGGAGGTCCTTTCGCTCTTGGAGATGCTGGCGATAGAACCAGTTCCTCTTGTAGACTGGGGCTTCAGTTACTATTCCAAGATTTTTGATGCACCCAAGAACAGCCAGGCTGGCCTGAGGGTAGTCCTGGACCTGTCATTTATAAAATTGTCCTTACTGCTGGAACTCTTCAAGATGATTACTCCTGCGCACATAGACAAGTCTGTGCAGGGGACTGGATGTGTTCCCTGGACCTCAAGGATGCGTACCTGCACGTTACTATTTACCAACCGCATCAGAAGTGTCTGCAGTTCACGATTATGTCATACCACTTTCAGTACAAGGTGCTGCACTTCTGCCTGAATTTGACTCCTCGTGTCTTCACAAAGTTGATGAATGCAGTGGCGAGTATTCTCCGCTTGGAGGGCCATCATCTGTACCCTTATTTGGATGACTAGCTTGTGAGGCCAAGGTCACCCAACGGGGTGGTACTCTTCTGCTAAAGATTGGGGGATCTCCTTCATCTGCTGGGGTTCTCCCTCAACCAGTAAGTCATAGTTCTGCCCCTCTCACGAGCTGTTCTTCCTATGGATGCATTGGAACACTACCGTTCAGCGGGTGTTTCCTATGCCGGAGAGGCTTCTGTCTCTCTGCAAGGCGATGCAGCACTTTCTGGCCAACACGACCACCTCGGCATGGTGGTTCCAGCAGTATCTGCAGAAAAAGTTAAAAAAGCCATTGAGTTTCAAAATGATCGATTCTTTTTGGCGATCATTTCGCCAATTTTGGGGCCATTTTTTCAATAATAGGGGTGTGTAAGGGAAATAATTCAGGTGGGGGTCTCGCTGCTAAATTTTACAAAAAGCAACACAGTCATTTCGAAATGTGATGTTTTCACGTATATCCGGTTCGGTTTATAGTCATTTGGGCCTCATTACGACCCTGGCGGAAGACCATGGTGCTAAGCACCATGGTCCGTGCCGGTAAGTTACCGACTCTGCCATGGAGAAAGGGGGAATTACCACCCCATTACAAGGTTGCCGCGGCAGTAATTCCCCCTTCCTCCATGGCCCTTCCCCATTCCCATTTTTGCCCCATAGGGCTCAATGGGGAATGGGGAAGGCGCTAATTACGGTGCCGCAAATTGCAGCACCGTAATTAGCACCAAGGTCCCTTTGCGGGTCCCTACTTTAACGGCTGGTCTACACCAGCCGTTAAGGTCGTGTCCCGCGAAGGGACCTCGTAATTAGGCGCTAATAGGTTAACGGCGCCGCAGCCTTTTTACGGCGCTGTTAACCCATTAGCGCCTGGGTTGTAATGAGGCCCATTGCATTGAAATGCCAATGCATCGAAAATAAAAGCATTGACATTCTAGATTTTTTACATTAAAAGTACATACCCATCGAAATTTTTCCATCGAAAGGATATGTACTTTTAAATATAAAAAATAGCATTTCGATGCTTTTATTTTCTACATTAAAACATTACATGGAGCTGTCCAGTGCTGAAATTCCGGCACTGGCCAGCTCCTTGTAACATTTTTTTAAATATATATATATATATATATATATATATATATATATATATATATATAGGGGTTTCCCCCCTTTCAATCCCCACCCCTCAACCCTAACCCTTACTCTAACCCTAATCTAGCCCTAACCCCAACCCTAATCTAGCCCCAACCCTAACACCTAATCTAACCCTAGCCTCAACCCTAACACACACCCTAACCATTGGAAATTATTCAATTAATATGCTTTTCGATGGAAAGGCAATTCAATGAATAATTTTCGATGGTATGGCTTTCGATGGAAAGACCAGATACCATCCGGTTCCAGCACATTCTGGGGCTGATGGTCCCCTGTGTGCTTACTGTACAGCATGCTCGCCTCCAGCTCCACCTGGCGGCTAATTGGGATCAGAAGACGGGGTCCCAGTGGGACGGGATCCCAATACTACCCTGGTGGTGACAAACAGACTCCTCTCTTTCGGGCTGGGGGGCTACTCTGGAGGGCTACGCAAATCATGGAGTATACCAGGATGGAACCCCCTTGCATATCAATCTGCTCGAGCTAGGGGCAGTGGGCCTGGCCCTCAAGGTGTTTTTGCCCCTCATCAGGGACAAGTTGTTCTGGTCACGACAGACAATTTGACTACAATGTTTTACCTGAACAAGCAGGGTGGTACCCGTTCCCCCCCCACCCCCTCCTGAGCTGAGCAGCCTGGGGGTTAGAACAACTACGAATGGGAGTTGCCCACTTGCTCCTTGTGGCCCTGGTTCAAACATTGGACATTCCCAGACCTGGATTTGTTTGCATCCCCTCTGATTTACAAGTGCCCCCAGTTTGCTTTGTGGGCAGGACAGGGTTGGGGGATCTCTAAAAGATGCCTTCCAGATCTGTTGGCACGGCCACAGGAGTTGTGTTCCCGCCCACCCCTCTGCTCCAATGGACCTTTGCATGTTTTGGGCTTCGGTGGGTTAGTGTCTCATCCTGATTGCCCCCTACTGGCCTCCGAGATCCTGGTTTTCAGATCTGCTGCACTTGTGCTACCAAGGTCCTGTCCACCTTCCGATCTCCAGCAGGGGATTCCTGGTGCAGCGGGCGGGTGGTGGAATATCCAGACCCGACGAGGCTGGTGCTGGCGGCCCAGTTCCTGACAAGCTGAGACTTCAGCATGCAAAATGTTCGGATGACAACTGGGACATCATTCAGCAGGCCAGGAGGCCCTCGACTCGGTCCTAGTATAAGAGTAAATGGACTAGGTTCTGCCATTGGGCTTGTGACAAGGGTCTGGACCCTGTCCTCTGGATGATGTACTGGCTTTTTCAGCACACCTGGATCCTTCTGGAGATCAGGTGGATGTGTGCCGCACTTATCTGGCGGCTATTGGGGCTTACAAGAATTCCCCTGAGCATGTGTTTTCTATGGGCAACCCGGTGATTAAGGCCCACCTTAAGGGGTTGCCTAGTCTTTTTTCCGCCAGTGCATAGGCCGCACCATGTCTGAGACCTCAATGTGGTTCTGGAAGCTTTGCAGTGCAAGCCTTTTTTTGGCCTCTGTGGACATCTGCTTGGTGACACTAAAGACTGTTTTACTGGTGACTCTCACCTCTACGCACAGGGTTAGTGAGCTGTAGGCATTATCCTTGTGCGAGCCCTTCACCATCATCATCATGTAGTTTATTTGGATAAAATCCATAAACTGAAGCAAAACATACAGCTATACACAGTCCATAAGAATAAAAACTCCATGTACAAAATACACAACACATATAAAACGTCTTATGCAAACAATACATAGACAATCACCAATATTAAAATTACATTGTTTTAAACTTTTTAAATTGATGCATCCACAATAAGTTTTCTTCTATACCATGCCTTCCTCAGGTATTCTAAAGTACACCAGGCAACCACCATAGGTTCAGCTCGTAACAAAAGTATAAGAGCCGACCGGCACTGGGTAAAGTTAGCTTCTCTTAGAAGTGGAATAATAGTTCGTTTTCTGATGTCATTATAACATGGGCACGAGCCCTTCACCACGTTTCACAACAACTTAGTCCCCTTTCCTACATAGGTCCCACCGCCTTCCCCCACTAGTATGCTAAGGGCTAGTATGTACTAAGAGTAGCCAGGTATCCAAGCATCCAATGTGTTCAAGGGGGATTGTGGCGAGGCGCCGGAGGGCACGGCCTCAGCGGTGTGTGCCCACGCGCTATATTAAATTTAACGGGGAAACTCAAATTCTTTGCTGCCAAAGGTTCCAGTACTGTCCCCATGTTGGGGGACGCTCACAAGCATGGAGGAATGGGGACTATGGCCTAAGAGTATTCTAGTCACTACAGTTAGTAACTTTCATCTTTCTCCCACTCTGGAGATGACACTTCAGAGCCCAAATAAGTACTTAACCAGGGCATAAGAAACATTAACGTCCCTTACAGCAAGGATGCCCAATGCAAGACAACCTTGCATCCGCAAATGCTTTTGGCTCTCACTGACTGAAGGCAGAGAAGGGGAAAGAAGTATTATTCAGGCCTGCTGTCACAGCCTGATCCACCAAACGGACTGCCGATGGATGGGTGGAGAGAAATCCACAGTATCATTGGAGCTTGATCATGCTTCTTTGCAAGGTTCCAGTGCACAGGGATGCCAGTTTCTCTCAGGCAGCTTCCACAGGGGGCTCCCAGCACTGGATTCAATAGAGCTAGGCTCTCTGGCAGTGGACCCTCATCCAAAATGTCCACTCATATTGGACTTTGGGCTTGGATGATGCAGAGAAACCAAGTGTTTCAACCACCTTAGTCACCGCCCTCTGTAAAGAATTGTGGTGTCTCAATAGGTCAGCACTTGAAAGCTATCCAGCTTAGTAGAGGCATCCAGGTGACTGGTGGCCTGTATGTAAAATGTATGGCTTTTTTGTGAAAAAGAAACGGGACCTTAAACCATAGAGGTCGCCCTCACATACCACCAAAGTGTGTCTGGGCCTTCCAAATGAACAGTAAAATCTAAGACTTCTGAATTGTTTTTTGATATATAGGAACGGCCGTGTTTTTTCTTTTTACCATGCAATGAGCAGGAAACAGTGATGGGTGGTTTTAAAAAACAGCGGGGAAAAGATGTTTTTTTTACTATGTAAAATGTTTTTTACTACCTCAGAAATAAATTTGCTATAGTTGCTTAAAAGTGTTTTTTTCACAAGATTAGGACTATGGGCCTCATTACACGGATGGCGGTAAGGATTTACCGGTACCGGTAAATCCTTACCGCCTTACTACGAGGTGCCTTTGCGGGTTGGGGGATTTAACGCCTGCTTTTTGCAGTCGTTAAAAACCAACCCGCAAAGGGACCCAGGGAGCTAATTACGGTACCGCAATTGCGGTACCGTAATTAGCGCCTTCCCCATTCCCATTGAGCCCTATGGCCCAAAAATGGGAATGGGGAAGGGCAATGGTGGAAGGGGGAATTACCGCCCCGCCAACCTTGGAATGGGGCGGTAATTCCCCTTTCCGCCAAGGCGGTGCCGGTATTTTACCGGCATGAACCATGGCGCTAACAGAGCCATGGTTCTCCGCCATCCGTGTAATGAGGCCCTATGACATTCTGAATATTTACACACCAACAAAATGTAACGGATTTACTGTACCATTGCATTCTGTTGAAACCCTTCTCTTGCACCTCCACCGACGGGCGTTTCTGAGGCTTACCACCAGTGGAGTAACTTTGCTGAGAAAGTTGGGGGGACATGACATCTGAAGAAAAGGTGCCCCAGCCAAATGAATGGGGACACAATGGTGTGCCATGAAAGTTGGGGGGACAAACGCCCCTGTCCTCCCCCCTAAAATTACGCCCATGCTTACCACCTGTAGGATGTGCTGCAGGTCTGTATGTACAGAGCAGATTCTACAGAAATCAGTACCTCCTAGTGTGTGAGCTCTGCCTGTGCCGTCACGTGCAAATGTTTGATTCTACTGGGATCCCTCCGCAGCCACAATTTGCTGTGAAAACTACAAAACCTACATTGTAATTCTAGGAATAGAATGAGGTGCTGCCGAGATCTGTTTTCCCCGCCAGCACACTACAGAGATTCAGTTCAATGCAGAGCAAAATGTGCTCAGAAGGTACTTTGTGCTCCCCCAGACTCAAAGAGGTAGATATGTGTGATTTTTAGGTTTTCCTTCCTTCCACACAGATTCGTCATCTTTGATATTCTATTTCCCTGGCCAGCAGAACTTCTGAAATGTTTTCAACACCAATTTCCCACTCAACTCTGGATGTGTAGTCGGGGCCAGCATATATGGAGCTGATGCGCCCCATGATCTCCGTACGCTTCAGGAATTCCATTTAACTTCTTTCAACTTCTACTTCGTAACCCTAAGGCCTTTAGCTTGAAGCCGTGTTCAGCATTTCTGTCTTGCACCCCGGCAAGTATAGAACAAGATACTCACTGTAGAGATTACAGTGTTCCTAGTCCTTTGTCCACTTTCCTCCATACTCCCCAGGTGGAAACGCCCTTACAAGTATGGAGAAAAGGGGACGGGACGTAGGAGTAAGTCACAAACTGGGATTGCTGTTATTGGCAATTGATGCATCCAAATTCCCTTAGGAAGTGTGCTGCTAAACATCTGACCTACTGGCACAAGGAACCCCTCCAAGTGAGGAACAGAGGAGTTTGTTTATTTCTGGGGAGTGCAATTTCTCAGTCTGAAAGGACATGTAGCACAGCAAAGTAAGAGATCGCACTCCCAGAGTAACTCGTCCAAGCATCACTCTGCACTCAAAAAAGAAGGCACCTCTTAAGAGTCTTCAAAGGACTATTCCTACACCTTGGGCGCTGTTGCTCGCACTCAATCCTCTACACTGGAGTGGGATAAAGGTTGGCCAACAAAGCTTGACATTTTCATTTTTGCCACAGGACTGCACTGTGCTTCAAGAAGCCAGCAGCGACTCATCTCTAGACCACGACTGCAGGCCAGACCCTGGCTATAGTGGATAAGGCTCCATTTCAACACTGCTGCTCCACCTTAGCCGCCAACCCTTTACCTCAGACACATCTCCTATGCCGAAAACCCGCATGAAGATGGGGACCCAACCCCTTTTGGGATGGATCCCCCTTTACTCTGCATTTGTTCTATGGTGTGGGAGAGGACAACCTGTTAGAGCTGGCAGCAGACTTATTCAGATGGTTTTCTAGGGGGCCATAGGAAGGACCCGAGGAGTAAACATTTTTTGTCATAGTTCAAAAGTGAAAAGTGTTCAACCTTACACAAAACACTAATGATCCAAACAATTCATAGAACTATTACATAAATAAAATAAGTCTACTATCAGCCACAGTTAATTATTTTATAACTGGTAAAATTTGCTTAAATTGATTTGTGGCTAAAATCATGGAAATTGGTTTTCCTGCAAGGGTTCAACACCAGAAAGCCACCTCAGTTGTTCGCTCCATGTCTTATTCAGATTTGTTGAACAACTGATTTCTTACATTTTCTAAGACCATACATTCCATACATATTTGAAATAGCTATTCTACATAGAATTAAAAAAGCAACATGATAACGTATTATCCTTCGATTTCCGACTGAAAATGGCAGTAGGCAATTGGTTCAGTCTCAATCTAAAAAATACATTTTTCTGTGAAACTTTGGAAAGTAAAGGTTCTATGTGAAATGACCTTTTTTTTTTTAAAGGTCTCAAGAGAAAGACTGATTTACTTCGACCGATTTTCTGTTGATCGGAAAGCCAGCATTATAAAGGTCTTTTTTGTAATTTTTTTATTTGTGTATGGTTTTATCAAACCTTTACAAAAATTATTTCTTCTTTAAGAAGAAGAAAAAACAAGTATTAATAGTAAAAGAAAGCAACAATGCCAAGTGAGAAAATCATAAAACACAAAATACAAGCAAAGTACACAGGCGAATAGTAAAAAAATAACAAGAGTGATAATCACCCAAATCTCCCGCATTATCACAACATGTTGACACAATAAAATCATAAACTAAAATCATTATCTAAATTGCTCTTAATGTAGGCTCTTAATAAATCCAGAGAAAGCCAAACCTTCACGCGTATTTTGAACACACAAGCAACCTTGGCAAACAAGATAAATTAGTTGGCCAGAGTACAAATCCTTCAACAGGCCCAAGCAGGAGTTTCTTAAAACATCTCATTGCGGGCAAAGGAGTATGAGATGTTTAGCTGTTTCCGGCACTAAATGGCAGAACCTGCATAGGCTCTCTTCCTCGTTAATTTGATTTCTTGTTAACATAATATCAAGGGAAGGAAGGCTCTTCCAGTGTAGCCTTAGCAGTAATGCACGGTGTAGTCTATTTGAAAATAAGCAAAGAATCTTGGAGAGGGATCCTTGTTTCTTGTGTTTGTGTAGTAAATGGCTCATCGACTTATATGAATGAAAAATGACTAACGTATGGGATCAATCCGGGTCGAATAGCTTCCTTTTAGTTTTCATCAGGTTAGTTATTAATTGCCCGAGGTTAGAATTAATATCTGAAAGGATCTTTTCACACAAATTGCAAAAGATTATTAGGAAACCTGTCAATGTTCCTACCCACCAACTCATATAAGGTGTTTACAGATGGCGCCTTGATTTTTGCATATAGCGTCAGCATCCTCCATTGAACACGAGCCCCTAAAGAGGTGTACCCCAGTTTGTATCTAATAGCAGATAGAGGAACAGCATTAGGTAGACCGAGGATCTGTCTCCAGATTCTACCCTCAATTAGCTACAGGTTGCTCAAAACACAATTCCAAACCATAAATCAGTTTGGGAACTAATTTGCCTTAAAAAAACAAAAGGGCAGGTTTTTAATAGAAAATCTCCCATATTTGCGATCCATTTTTAGGATTTGATTTTCCAGAAGTTTTGCTTTGTTATCAAGAACTTCCATCTAAACTTTAGAGCCCCTGTGTGCACCAACGTAGTAGCCCAAATAAGTGAAACTACTAGAGATGCCCACTTTGGCCCCCTCCAGGATCCAAAAGTGACACGGGTTCTTATGCGCTCCTTTTGCAAATGAGAGAAATAGAAAAAGATATCCAAGAGCCGTTGTAGACCCACCTTTGTGGAATCAAACAGCAGAAAGTAATCCGCATAAGCCAGCCAAACCACTTTGCTAAGACCCACTCTGGCAGCTAATAAACCCTCTCCAAGCAAATAATCAGCTGCATCAGATAGATACTGATTAAAGACCCAATGGGCCAGAAGGCACCCCCGTATCCGTATGTATGATGGTAGACATGTCTCCCTGCTGATTAAGGCGGACTCTTATGCTTGCATTGTTGTACATCCCTTCAAGGAGGGTTAACAGACCCCTGGGAAGCCCCCATAGAGCAAGCTTACGCCACAACTTGTGGCGATCAACACAATTAAAGGCGGATGATAGGTCAACTGAGGCCATATAGTCGGACTCTCATCCCTATTCCAGGCGGCGTCTTGAATGCATTTCACCACAATGCCATTAATATTGGTGGAGTGGCCTTTATGAAAGCCTGTTTGAAAAGGGCTTAGTGGATGGAATCTATTTTCCCAGTCTTCAAGGTTAGAGAGGAGTAAGGCAGAAAAGATTTTACAATCTGCATCAATCGGGGCAATAGGTCGATAATTCTTAGGATCTGACCTACTGCCACACTTGAAGAGAGGTATCACATGCGCTATTGACCATGATTGGGGGTAGACTCCTGTATTTAAGATATCCTTAAATTCATAGTACAATAAATTGGCCCATAGGTTTGGGTCAGACTTAAAGGTGTTATTGGTTATCCTATTGGGACCAGGTGCACAAGATCTTTTACATTTCAGGATAAGCCCCAAAACTGTGTCAATGTCAAAGTGGGGAACCCATTTATCCAAAGGGTCAGTTACTATCCTAACTATGTGCTCTGCCTCAATTGGTGGCCGTTTCAGAGCAAAACGATTACCATAAAACTCTGCCCATTCATGCTCTGGAATCGGATTTAGTTGAATTATAGCCCAATTTGGATCTTGACCATTCACGATAGACCAGAATGCCCCCACATTAGACTTAATCAAAATTTGCAGTATGTGTTCGGAATCTTGTTGAAGGAGACGATGTTTAAAGGCTTTGCACCAATTTTTATAAGCTTGCTTGATCAATCAAATCCCCTTCACCTGCTCTTCCCCGTCTGGATATAGGGACCTAAATCTCCTAACCTGTAATTGTAAAGGTATTTTTCTCTTGAGCCCTTTTAAAATGTGGGTTTCCTTTTTTTTTAATTTAAATTTTTTTAATATTCATGGGGTTTCATTTTTCTTCCCCACCCTTGAGATTTCGCCCACAGCTCCCTGCTAACACCACCCCCTAAACCAAAACACATACATACAACACACACAAGCGCACACAAACACACTTACCCATTCTCCTCGCCCTCTGCTTCCTGGTCCCGCAGAGCCTGTCGGCCTCTGCGTGCACTCTTGTGCATCAGGGGTGTGACTGGTCAATTTAGAAAGACTGCTCTGTGCGGTCACGGAACAGTCTTTCTAAATCGACCTTTCAGTGAAAAGATATTTATAAAAAGATCTTTTCACTGGGGATGAATGTAAATACAGTGGAAGCTCATTCATTTTTTTCCCTTGTTAACTAGGTCTTTATTTAACTTACATTTCTGAAGAGATTCTTTAATATTGATCCATTCCAAGTCCCATAAGTTTTCTTTAGCCTTTTTTTGCACGTAAACAAGTCTATTGATGACTCATTCCTGCAACGCTTCACAATCACCTATAAATAAATGTAGTGCTTTGAACGAATTATTTGCTACCTCTACTGCCAATAACTCATATAGAGAATCCTTAGGATGATTCAATAGTTTGGAGTAGGCTATTCCATCGTGTGTTAGTCCTCCAGGGAACTATCCCTAATTCATATTGTATAATACCAATTGGTACACAATTTGGGAGGGATACTGTTTTCTGCCAAACTAATCCATCTAATCTGTATAATATTTCTAGCCACATGGGCACTGCCATTTTGAGGCCATAAATCATTGCTGGCATCACCTCAATCTTGTAAAACCTTATAATGGGTACTAATGTGATTTTTTTGAAAGTACCTTATTATTCTTTTGTTTGGGCCGCAGACTTAAATGTTTTCATTTTTATCCTTTCAAATTCATCCTTCAGTGATCAATCAAACCATTTAGCTTCTCAACCCTGTCCATCTCGGAAGTGGACAACATCATTAAAAAACTTAAACCTTCCAACTGTCAAGGTGACTCATGCCCAGCGCCCATCATCAAAGAGGCTGCTTATGACCTAGCTCCCTTCATCACCACCTTTATTAATGACTCTTTTAAATCCGGTACCGTCCCTGACAATCTGAAGGATGCATGGGTCATCCCTTTAATAAAAACCCTACACTAGATCCTAGTAGCCCATCTAACTACAGACCTATTACCACGGTGCCTTTTCTACTGAAAATCCTGAACCTTGTCACATATCTAAAATACAGGACTAACTACAAGCCAATAAACTCCTTGGTCTCTGACAATCGGGTTTTTCGACCTAGGCACGGAACAGTTTCTGCCCTCATCAATTTAAAAACGCAAATTGAAGACTTAAAAGACAAAGGCAAGTTAGCACTACTACTGATGCTTGATCTCTCAGCAGCATTTGATTTGGTCAATCACCAAATCTTATGCCAACACCTCAAAACCGCAGCCCACTTCTCTGATGAAGCCACGTTCTGGATCAGATCCTTTTTAGCAAACAGAACTATGAGGCGCTTTTCCTCCACCGCTTCTGCTGAACCATCTCCAGTCCTGTGCGGGGTTCCGCAAGGGTCCTGTGTCTCCCCAACACTTTACAACGTGCTCACAAAGCCACTCTTTGATATCCTTAACTATCTGGGTGTCACCTACACCAATTATGCGGATGATACCCAGATACTCATCCCTATCACTGGTGACTACGTGGCCGACTCGAAAGCTCACAATGATGTCTATACAGTCATCCAGGCTTGGATGGCTCATCATGGGCTTTGTTTAAATGACGAAAAGACTGAGTTACTCATTCTTGGATCCAATCACAGACTTAAGAAACTGGATTCTGCCTTCAAATCATTTGTTATTGATGGTAACAACATCAAGGTATCCAATGACACAAAAACCTTAGGTATCTACCTTGATTCCACCTTATCCTTTACGAGACAAACCAATGCTGTGGTCTCGGCATCGGCCTACACATGCAAACTCCTCACAGCTTGCAGACCTTTCCTCACCACTGCTAACTGCATTATCCTTGCCAGAACACTCATCGTGGCTAAAATTGATTATTGTAGTACCCTGTATTTAAGGACTAGTCAAAGGAACCACTCGTAGCCCAGCAGCATCACGGAGGAGAAGGCAGGAGCCTCTCTCCCCGGCTGCAGCAACAGCAGCTCTCCCCATATTTGGTGAGCACATCAGCTCATCTCATTTCAGCAGCGCTCATAGCGCCTTTATTCTTTAAAGCACTAGAATAGTGCATACCACTTCAAATGACGCCCATCCGACTGCAGGCTGCTCATCAGATGGTGCCTGCGCCATTGCCAGCAAGAGCTCCATGGCCGCCAGCCATTTCGGGCACTTCCTATGTTGATTTTCTTGGACCAGCCCCGCAGCGCCTGATTGGCCAGGAAGCCTATTTCCGCCCCCACCAGAGCCGGTAGGCGGAAGCCGGTCTCTGAGAAGGGCGAGGAAAAGGGCCTGTCCGCGCCTGTCCTTGTCGGAACGCTGATGGGCGCCCCACCTCCGGAGGCTACCGCCATTCAATTTTGAGTACCTCGCCCCTGCACCCCAACCCTATGCGCAGGACCACACCATTACTGAGAGGTCTCGCCACTCAGCACAGAACTGCCTGATGTCTATACCTACCCCTGTTTGACGCAGATTCACGCACTCAGCCCTTATGCATGCCTGGACACTGCATCTTGTTGTTTTAAGACATTGCTAAGCCGTATAACTACCTTGTCTCACCACGCCATATTACTGCATCTTTACTATTTCCTAACTACCCACCCTGCACTGGTATTGACCTCCCCTGTTGATTAGCCTATTGAATGTTCTCTCCGCTTAGCTATGTCTTGTCCGCCGCACCAGCCTTGATGATGATGTACTTATCTACACGGCACTATCTACCTGTTGCCAATAATTGTATTGCCTAAACTAATCCACTTGCCCACATGTGTGACGGTTCATATATTGGTCGGCTCAGCATCCCCCACCTGATCACCGCATTACACTTAGCCGTGCAGCTGCCTGCTACCTATGTTTATACTCGCCCGTGATAGACTTACAATCTATATGATGATCTGACGTCTACCATCCTCCTTACTGCACACTGTAGCCAGTACTGCAGCTACCTTCTAGCTCAGTATTCTAGCCCCCTGCCTGGTTGCTATCAACTCCTGTTCTAAGCCCTCTTGGCTCCATCAGGCAATAGTGACTCACCACCCATTTGCCGATTTTGCCTGGTAGTATATTGGCACTTGTGACCTCTACTTAGCCTACTAACCTGTATTTAGCCTCCAAACCTGCTGCGCACATATTCTGATCTGCTGCACATGTACGCTACATCGTTCTTCTGCCCGATAATGCTCGATGTGCAATGCCTGTTTGACGCACCACACTTTCGAATGGTGCCTTGTGTACTCTGCATTGCTCCTTACTTGACTTGCCCACATTTGATGTAAGCGTAGTGTACTTGCATAACCTAACCTGCTGTGCCTCACTATTGATTGGTGCCCCCTGTATGCTGCATTGCTCTCTGCCTGATATGCCCACCTTTGCTGCAAGCCTGGTATTTGCTTTGCCTTCTGTACCTCTGCTATGAATGTGCCCACTCATTCACCCAGTACTGCCTAGACTGCCGCATTGTTACAACTGCACCCTGTGACCTTTTTGAGATCCTTTTGGTCGGCTTGTCACTGCATCCTGTGACCTATCCGAGACCCTTTTGGTCGCTCGCCACTGCATCCTGTTACCTATCTAAGACCCTTTGGTCGCTTCCCTTGCACATTGCTAACTACTCTAAGTCATTCATTTTAGTTTATATTGTGATTCTTGAATCTAGGTGAACCCATCTGCACTCTGCACACTTAGATTATACTACTACTAGGCACCAGACTACTACAGGCCAACCTACCAACAAACACTGTTATGACATCTCCCATGTCTGACACACCTATAGGCTACTTAGATATACTCTCTACACTTTCTGCCTTAACCATTATGGTAGCCCCCCACCACAATCTGCCTACAGTAAGGGAACCAACCAGAAAGATGTACACACAGCTACCACCCCAACAGCCTGCTCCCTTTAGCCATACCCAATTGAATCAGGCTTGTCCTACTGGACTAAGGAACCTTAGACTAGGCACTAGACTTCCTAAACCACCATGTGCACACCCACCTCACAGCCACCCTAAGAAGGAGCTAAAACACGCCAGGCAAAACACACACAAAAGAAAACCTAGCTGCAATCAAATAACCTGTACCAAATCTTCTGAAACCTTGCCCAACAAGGTCCGCATTAGCAATAACACTAAAATAACACAAAACCTCAAGGGAGGTCTCATCAACGCTAGATCTCTAATAGCCCACGCGTCTGACATCATCACCTGTAACCAACTCGACTTCCTAGCAGTTACTGAAACATGGCTACACAAAGCTGCTGGCCCTGCCCTTATGATAGCCAGACCGCCAAACTTTACCATCTTCAGAAAAGATAGGGAAACTTCCAAAGGAGGAGGCATAGCTTTTATCTGCAGAACCAACCTCACCATCAAAGAAATAGACAGCATTACTATGCCTTCAGCTGAACTACTCTCCCTAAAACTAGAAATCTCCGCCTCACATACTATCACGGTACACCTTATCTACAGACCCACTGGTCCACTGGGCACCTTTGAAGAAGACTTAACCACCCTCTTAAACACTAATGTCAAACCAGGAACACAAATCATTCTACTAGGCGATTTTAACTTAGGCTATAAGGACCTAAAAGACTCCAACGCCTCCACCACCCTCTTAAACACTAATGTCAAACCAGGAACACAAATCATTCTACTAGGCGATTTTAACTTAGGCTATAAGGACCCAAAAGACTCCAACGCCTCCACCATAGCCAACACTATTGTGGAAGCAGGCCTCACTATACGGAATAACGGCCCCACGCACTCTAAAGGCCGCACATTGGACTGGGTCGCAGACATCAACTGCGTTTCCCTCATAACGGCAATTGAACCTTGCATATGGACTTATCACTATCTGATCTCATTGACCATTTCAGACCCTCCCCAACCTAAATCTACTAAACCTCATGCTCCTCCTGCCCTCACCCGCTGCAAAAAAAATATAACACTCTCGAATCTTCTCCCCCTGATCCAACCTATCACTAATCACTCTAGCCTGATCTCTAACCCTAATGATCTAGCTGACCTGTACAATAACACCATCAATTCAGCGATTGACGCCATTGCGCCGCTGAAACTTACCAAATCTAAACCTATTGCCCATCTTAACACCTGGTTCACTCCCACACTAAAAGCCCCACGCAAAGAGAAACGACACGCAGAAGCCTGCTGGAGAAAAAACCCTTCTCCCCATAACAAAAACCTCCTCACTGCCCTTACTAGCAGCTACAAAAAACAAATCATTCAGGCAAAAAGAAACCTTTAATGACAGAATCAAAAAAGCAAATTCGAATACCAGGGAAATCTTCTCCATCATGAGAGAATTAGAATCCCCAATTGTACCCATAGACTCTTGTACCAAAGACAAGGCCTAGTGCACAAACATTCAAAAGGCCGTATGCAACAAAATCACAATGTTACAAGACAAAATATTAGCCAAATAATCCGCCTTCCATAACATTGCCCTCTCCACGCAAGAAACCATCCTTCAGGAACTTGCTGCTAACCAAACTAAACCCCCTAACCAATTTAGTTTTAGAGCCATTTCTATTGCGGAAACTAAGAACATCATCATGTCTCTTAAACCGTCTCGATGCCTTGGTGACACATGTCCAGCCCCAATTATTAAAGAGGCTGCACATGAACTAGCCCCCTTCGTCACATCATTTATCAACTCCTCATTCAAATCATGCTCTGTGCCAACCAACCTTAAAGATGCCTGGATATTACCTCTCCTAAAAAAAGCAAACCTGGACCCCAATGTCCCAACGAACTATAGGCCCATAACAACTGTCCCGTTCCTCCTCAAAATCTTAGATAAAGCTGCATATCTACAGATCCAATCTTATCTGGAGATCAACAATCTACTAGGGACAAGACAATCAGGATTTAGACCATGACATGGAACCGAAACGGCTCTCCTTGATCTTAAAAACCAACTAGACGAGCGCAAAGACAGAGGACACATCTCTATTCTCCTACTCCTAGACCTATCAGCTGCCTTCGACCTGGTAGATCACAAGGTACTCTGTAATCACCTCAAATCGGCGGCCAACTTCTCCACAAAAGCCACGGCGTGGATAAACTAATTTTTGGACCAGAGAACCATAAGAGTCTTCTCACCTACATCAGCAGCGGATCCAGTCCCCATCACCTGTGGAGTCCCTCAAGGGTCATGTGTTTCCCCCACTTTGTACAATATTTTTACATAGCCTCTCTTTGATATATTGGACAAACTTGGGGTCTCATATACCAACTACGCCCAATCCAGGGTGACTATGAAAAGGACACCAGCCTCATAAATAAAATCTACCAAATCATCCAAACCTGGATGGCCAAACATGGCCTATGTCTTAACGACGACAAGACTGAGCTCTTAATCATCGGGTCTACCAGCAAACTTAACAAATTACCTCATCTGTACAATTCCATCAAGATTGATGGCATCAAAATCAAGGTAGCCAAGGAAGTTAAAACCTTAGGATTCTACTTAGACTCAGCTCTCACCCTCGACAAGCAAGTAAATGCCTCAGCAACCAGATACACTTGCAAACGTATTCACGCCTGTAAACCATACCTATCCACAGACAGCTGTACCACCATAGCGCGAGCCCTCATCCTATCCAAATTAGACTACTGCAATGCACTGTACCTAGGCACCAGCAAACATAACATCAACAAACTCCAAACCCTGCAGAACAATGCCCTTCGAACAGCCCTAGGTATTCCCAAAGGGCAACACATATCTGTCCATAGAAGAGCCGTCAACTGGCTGGCCATCAATGACCGGATCAAATTTAAAACTCTGAACATTACACACAATTGCCTGAACAACAAAGCACCTGCATACCTCACAGAAAAATTCACAAAGTACACTTCTGAACGACCCATCAGAAAGGCCCTCTCAAACAGCATCAAAATCCCCAACTTTAAACTGAAAAGAACTGGTGGGTCCAGCTTCCCAGTTCTAGCAGCTCATCTCTGGAATGCTATCCCAGACGCACTCAGAGCCACCCCTTCCTTCCATGTGTTCAAAGCTAACGTCAAACTCTGGCTTCACACCAACGACTGCTAAATGCCTCAACTGTACCGAATACTCTGTACATTTATTGTAAAATACTTGAAACTACAACATATCCTACATGTAAGTCATCTGACATTGTAACATAAGAAATGCTTGATATATGATCCTGTAACATAAGAAATGTAACATATTTATGTACCTGTAACTTAAGATTTTATTTTTTGCAAGCGCCCAGTTGCTCAACGGCCAGGTGCGCTCTATAAATAAATAAATAAACAATACAATACAACAATACAATTAACAGGCTTCAGGTAACCCAAAATAATGCCATCAGGGCTTCTCTTAATATTCCCAGGAAATTACATATCTCTGACACCAGACGCAGTCTGCATTGGCTCCCTGTTGTTTAGATAATATCACTCAAAATCCTTGCACTTACCCACAAGTGCCAGGCCAACCTTGCCCCTGATTACTTAGCCAACTGATTTATCCCCCACACCTCTACCCGCCCTGTTAGATATGCCCAAGCCCACTCCTTGTCCACGCCGAGATTCAAGCTGCAGAAAGCTGGGGGGTCTAGCTTCCCAGTCCTTGCAGCTAAACTCTGGAACACTCCCCAACTCACTCAGAGCTGAACCTTATCATCACTCATTCAAGAGCAAAACCAAAATTTGGCTCCATGAGCAGAATCTTGCCGCCACTTGCCCTGTATAAATAAGGCTAAGTGGCATAGTGCCCAGACCGGATCACCTTAAATTTGACCACATCGGTCATCTGGTCTCATTTTGTAAATTGACTGCATCTCCTGTGTATTCCCTTGAAATCCTTGTACACACTGCTTACTTGCGTGCATTCCTACTTCCCATTGTTTGTATCTTACCCTTTTCTTTGTATTGAGATCATTATTGTATTCTGCTTGTATTATGTCCACTGTGCCATGTAATGATGTTTTTCTGTAACTTATGTACCCTCAAGTTATGCGCCCAGATGCCTCTGGGCCAGGCGCGCAATACAAATGAACCAAATACAAGGATGAGTATAAAGCGCAATACAAGATATACTACCTGGTGCACTTTATTCAGTCTAATATTATCAATAGGCCAATTTTGCCAGTTTCCGAAAACATGATCTACAGTTTAAGCAAGAGTCCACAGAAGGCAGACCTTTTGTAATTGCCCAAGTATAAATGTACTTTCTGCTCTCACCGTAGCAGTATATTATTCATTGGGTGGTTTATTATGCATTTTTATTTTTCACCATGGTTGGGGTATACTGTCGCAGTGTCATTTCCAGCCATGGATGCGATGCATTTGGTACAGTCAGGCAATGAGTAGGATTCACACTTCAGTGGGGAAAATAGCATTGGTTTGGATGTCTGGGCTCCGCACCAGACCTCCTTTCTATTATGATAGTTGTGGGTACATTGCGTAAACCAAGTCACTGACTGTATTGGCAACTTTTGGGGAAGTGCTCCAAGTGACTTGGTTATAGTAAATAAAACTCAAATAGCAATAATTGAAAGAACTACAGCACTTCCTGCAAAGCTTGTAGTTGCTGTGCGAAAGGTAGCAGCTAGTATAACTAGGTAAAAGGTTTCGGCAATATGCATCGGCCTTGCTTTTAAAGAAACCAGCTTTTTGCCTCCATGAAAAGATGTTGAACACTGATACTGGTCTGGTAAGCTGAACAGCTTTTTCGGGCCGACAGGCCAAACCGCTTTTTGCTTATGTAAGATATGCTAATCAGGGGATTTGACATCTTATACTCAGGAAAGTATAAAAGGGATGACACCGGAAGCCAGGGAAGGAGATTAGCTGTGTGTAGATAAGACAGAAAGGCTGGACGAGCCAGCCAAAGGGAGAACCGGGGCCATTATATACTCATACGTCCCATCACTTTTCCTCCATCCTTGTGAACATCCTCCAACCTTTGTCAGTAAAAAATTGAGCTTCCCCTTTAAATTTAGTATAGCGCGAGAGGGCATTCCCCCGAGGCCCTGTCCTCGGCACTTAGATCCGGAACAGAGGACAAGTGCTGCAGAGAGCCGGCCCCCTCAAGATCTGGCGGCTTGCGAGGACCGCTTCTTTGAGCGCTACCTTCTTATGCGTTCACTGCAGTTAACGAGGCTCCTCCCGGATATAGTCCAGGAGGTGATCACGCAGCTCGTGCCTCCTAGGCCTCCACCTCTGGGCCCACCATCTGTTCCTCCGGCTCTGCCGGTGCCTGTCTCTCCCCCGGTCCAGGCCTTATGGGTTATCCAGACCCCTCCTCCTCCTGTACCACCAACGCCTCCCCCTCAGCAACCATTGGTACTCATGCGTCCCGTCCCCTTTTCTCCATCCTTGTGGCTGTCCACCAACATGGGGACGGTACTGGAACCTTTGGCAACGAAAAATGGAGCTTCCCCTTTAAAATTTAGTATAGCGTGTGGGGGTGCAGCCTCGGGCACGGGAACGC
The DNA here is from genome assembly GCF_040938575.1 of Ambystoma mexicanum. Classification (NCBI taxonomy): domain Eukaryota; kingdom Metazoa; phylum Chordata; class Amphibia; order Caudata; family Ambystomatidae; genus Ambystoma; species Ambystoma mexicanum. Next base: position 866,630,335 of record NC_090926.1, read on the forward strand.
CCTGCCAAGCCCCCACCCTCTGGCACCTCACCTCAGTCGCTTTTTCCGCATGGGTGGTGGCGGACATGGCAGCCAGCGCAGAGACTTTTTTTTAGCTTTTGCTTACTCCCCGTTTTGTTTTTTCAATCTTCTTTAACTTTACTTGGTGCCTCGTCTCCCCTGGCGTATGTCGGCCGCTGGAGGATTCACAAGATGTGCCTCATGCGACCTCTCGTTCCTGGCCTCAGACCCGCATGCACTCTGTCTAGAGTGTTCGGGGGCCCGACCACCATTGGGATGCATGTTCGGTTTACAAGGCTCTCGGTCGCAGGGCATTGAATAATCGGTTGTTGCGGTGGAGGGAGATCTTTCACACTTCTCCTCCACCACACCTTAAGGACTTCATCTCCAGGACCTCTCGCCAAGATAGGGTAGGCCTTCTGTACAGTACGGCTCCACAGCGCTGCAACTTCTTCCCTGTGTGTTCCTACGGATCAGAGTTCCTCGAATTCAGGTTCTGGCAGGCCCGGGGCCTCTAAAGCTAACGGCTCCCAAGTTGAAGGGCTCAGGGTACCTCCATGCTGTCCTCGGAAGGGCTTTCAAGTTCGTCATCTTATTGTACTCCAGGGGGTAAGATATCTTCGATTGCTACCTCCAAGAGTCTGTCCTCGGCACGATCCAACATGTCTACCATCACAGGTGCAAATTGCATCCAGCCTACCGGAGCTTGCTTCGAGGTTGTGAGTCAGGGCATTATGACTACCCAGACGTCCAGCTGAGGGCTCAGCGCCTACCAGAGGGATCTCTAAGGTCGACGCCACTCCTTCGGGTGCAAGATGCTCCCATGTCTGAGGCCTCTCTTGGCTTGGGGCTTCTGCGCCCTCCTGCCCAGGGCATGGTGCAAGGCTTCAAAAGGGCAGAGAGGCTTGTGGCAGAGCCTGCCAGACTGGTGGCCAGCTTGGATCCAGCTACGGGCCCGCCAGTGCTTTCGCCCATCCAATGGGCTTTACAGGATTATCCCAGCCCCCTTCCCTCTGGAAGTGATAGCGGATCCTACGCTGCAGGCTTCTGGTCTCCTCTGGGCTACATCTACCCATGACAGCCTTGTGGCTACATGCAAGTCTGAAGGACATTGTGAATGAGGGCATCCTGCAGGTGGTGCCACCCTGGTCCCCTCCGCTAGGTACGTCTTCCGTTCCTCCAGCGCTGCCGGTTCCAGTGCCGGTCCAGGCCCTACCAGTTGTTCTGACCCCTCCACCACCTCCTGTACCACCAACGCCTCCCCCTCAACAGCCGTTGGACTTGTCTGCGGCTGCTGGCACCTGTGTCCCAGTGCCCCGATTCCCCTCGGTCTGTGAAAAAGGTGGGAAGGGACGACGATGATGAGGACGGCGCCCAGGATGATGAGCCCTCTGCATCCGTTAAGGCCTTCAGGGCCTGGCAGAGTTCTTGAGGGGGGGAAGCTCTTTGCCCGAGGAAGCCCCCCAGGAGTTGGGAGTGCTAGCATAGGTCTTGGGGCAGTGCACCACAATCAGCTCTAGCATCCCTTTCCAGAAGGATGTTCTGCAGGTGGCGCAACAGGTCTGGGAGAAGCCCCAGGGCCAAAGCGCAGATGAACAAGATGTTGGACAGCATGTTTAGGCTGACGGACAGGGAGCCAATCCGCCGTGCCTCGCAGCCGCATTCCTCAGCGGTGGCTGCGGCCTCCTTGTATTCTAAACCATCATCTTCGACATCTTCCTCCACGGGAGAAACCTCCAATTGCCTCTCGAAGGAAGATAAAGTCCTTGAGTCTTTGGCAAAGCGCTCTTATTCCATCTCAGGACTGCATCTGTGGCAAGCAAACCCAGACCGCCTTTTGGCCGCAGCTAACCAGAAGCTGTGGTGGGAGCTCTGGGAATTTCTGCCCAACTTCCCTTTGGACAAGCAGGCGTCTTTGAAGTCCGGGCTGGCAGATGCCCAGGCCATTTCGCAGGACCTCATGGAGTCTTCGGTCTCTCACAATTACACAGGCAGCAGAGGGCTGTGCCTTGGAGTCGAGATGAGAAGGACAGGATGGATGCACGCCACTAAGTTTTCTTCTGACGTGCAGGAACAGATCCTGGGTCTGCCCTTTGAGGGCGTGGACCTTTTTCATTCATCAACCGATGACGAGTTGACAAAGAAAACTTCCACCCAAACCGCCAAGTCCTTGGCCATCCCAACAAAACCAGGTCAGAAATCCTTCCCTCAGTCTCGCGCCTTCTCCGGCTTCAAGGGCTTCAGAGACAGCGGTACACGGAGGCCTGACAGGTTGCCCAGCGACAACGGGAGGAAGCAGCAGAGGATGTTGTCTGGGGCTTTCCGCTTCCCCTCCTCTACTGATGCCAAAAAGCAATGACATCAAGGTCTGGGAACACAGCTCGCCTGTGGGGGTCCGTTTGGCTCTGTTCCAGGAAACCTGGAAGCGCATTTTCAGCAACCCATGGATCCTACCCATAGTCTCCTCGGGCTTCAGTCTTCCTCTTCCTTTGCCTATGCCATCCTCTGCTCCTCTTCGTCAGATCAGATCCCTGGCTCTTTTACGGGAGGTCCTTTCGCTCTTGTAGATTCAGGCGATGGAACCGGTTCCTCTTGTAGACAGAGGCTCCGGGTACTATTCCAGGATTTTTTATGGTACCCAAGAACAACCAGAGCAGCCTGAGGGTTGTCCGGTACCTGTCATTTCTAAATCTTTCTTTACTGCTGGAACGCATCAAGATGATTACTCCAGCGCACATAGCCAAGTCTCTGTCTGTAGGGGACTGGATATGTTCCCTGGACCTCAAGGATCCGTACCTGCATGTTCCCATCTTCCAACCGCATCGGAAATGTATGCGGTTCACGATTATGTCATACCACTTTTAGTACACGGTGCTGCCCTTCGGCCTGAACTCGGCTCCTCGTGTCTTCACGAAGTTGATGAACGCAGCGGTGGGCCTTCTCTACTTGGAGGACCATCACCTGTACCCTTATTTGGACAAATGGCTAGGTAAGGGCGGGGTAACCTGAAGGGGTGGTGCACTCCTGCCAGAGATTGGCAGATAGACTTCATCAGCTGGGGTTCTCCCTCAGCCAGAGGAAGTCACAGTTTGCCCATCTCAGAAACTGGTCTTCCTAGGGGTACGTTGTAACACTACCTTCAGCAAGGTCGGTGGGGCACTTTCTGCCATCACAACAACCTCAGCATGGTACATGGTACAGCACGCTCGCCTCAAAATGAGGTGCATCCAGCTCCACCTGGTGGCCGGGATCAGGAGATGGGGGTCTGTCGGACAGGATCCCAATACCACTGCTCCAACGGCCCGATCTTCGCTGATGGATGCCAATGTTTCAGTGGAGGCCCCCCTTCACCCGACCGGAGCCTACCCTAGTGGTGATGACTGACTCCTCTCTTCCGTGCTGGCAAGCTACGCGATTCATGGTGCTTGGTCCAGGATGGAGACTCTTCATCAGGCATTTCATCAGGCACAAGTCGTTCTGGCAGGATGGACAACTCTACTATGATGTTTGGCCTGAACAAGCAAGGCGGCACCCATTCTCCCCACAACCCCCCCATGCATTGAGCGGAATCGATCTGGGAATGGGCCCTGCCGAATGGAGTATGTATGTCAGCAGTCCACCTCCCAGGGACAGCAATGCAGAAGCAGATCAGCTGAGTCACCTGGGTTTCAACACCTACGAGTGGGAGTTGCACACCAACTCCTTGTTGCCCCTGTTCCAGCGTTGGAGGTTTGCTGACCTGTATTTGTTTGCATCCCTGCTGAATTCGAAGAGCCCACATTTTGCCACATGGACAGAACGAGGCAGGGGTCTCTGGGAGATGCCTTCCAGATCTGTTGGCATGGCCGCAGGTGTTATGCATTCCCGGCCACCCTCTGCTCCAGCAGACCCTCCGCAGGTTTCTGGCTTCGTTGGGTTGCAGCCTCTTTCTAATTGGCCTTCCAGACCCTGGTTTTCAATCTGCTGCAGTTGTGCTCCCATGGTCCCATCCATACTCCTACGTCCCATCCCCTTTCCTCCATACTGCATGGGTGTCCCTCGCTAGGGACGGGAGACAGAACCTTTTTCACCAGAAAAAATCTTCTTCCCCTTTAAATTTAGAGGTGCAGCTGCTGACTCCTCCCACCGGCGCCACTCCTCAGTCCTCTTTTCCACGTTGACGGGGGCGCACCGCTTTCACGAGCGCTCCTGCATTTGGTTTCGGCCTTGTAATTCCATGCACTCTTCCCCGGATACTGTATTTTGTCTTTTTGCCTTTAATCAGGTACTCGGCCCTCTGGCGCCACGCTCCTCCCCGGCGCATGTCGACGTCATTGGGCTTCAGCCGGTGTCCAGCCTGCGAAGGGCTCTTCCCTATGTCTGACTCCCATTCCCTTTGCCTCTGCTGCCTTGACCCCGATCACGAGTGGGAGGGTTGTCCCGCGTGTGACGCACTTACACCGCGCGCTTGGAAGAACAGGTTAGCTCGGTGGAGCGAGCTCCTCGAACGATCGCTTCAAGAGGACTTGAAAGACTTCATCAAGCACAAGTCAAAGCTCAAGGTAAAGCCACTGTTTTCATCTGCACCCCGCAAGGACGACTCATTCACCAGGAAACGTCCGAGTGGGAAGGACTGTTCAGGGTCTAGCACCTGTGTAGGTACCAAGGCTGCTTCAGCTACCGGCCACCAGGCTGAGGGGTCGCCAGAGCCTACCAGTGACGTTGCTGAGGGATCGAAAGGTTATTTTACTGGGGGTCCACCTGAAGGGCTAGGCCCTACAACCGGACAAATGTCTGAGGGGGCGCCTGTACGCAGCACTACCGGCGACACAGCCAAGGGCCCGCCTACCAGGCCCCATCCTGAGGTGCAGGGTAGGCCTCAAGCTCCACAGCCATGAGTCCAGGAGGAGGCCGGGTCCAGCACGGCAAGGGCCACAGCACAGGCACGTGGCATGCAGCCTGACAAAATGGCCGCTGCGCCAGACAAAATGGCTACTCGTCAGATGCCACCCCCCTTCGGGGAGCAGGTAGGGGAACGAGTTTCCAGGTGGGCTGGTCTTCACCAGGTATGTGGCCTACAGCATATCCTTCAGCATTGCAGGGCAGATACACCCTGCATGCAGCAAGGCAGAGTACGCCCAGGCCTCTGCAACCGCAGGGCCCTGCACCTACGCCCACACAACCTAGTGCAACACCGACCTGTGAGGACAGGTTTTTTGGAAAAGTTCATTGCTCTTATGAAGTCCCCTCAGATGAGAACCATCCTTCGGGATGTGATCAGGAACATGCTGCCTCCAGTCCAGCCACTAGCACCCAAGACCGTTCCTCCTGTGGCTGCAGCACCTCAGCCTCCTGCACAGCCCCAGCTGTACACGCCTTGCCCATCAGTACCTGCCCCCCCGATTCCTGCTCCCGCACCAGCCTCCGGCTCCGGTCAGCACACCGCAGCCTTCGGCGTCCAGTACTCCTCCAGCTGCTCCGGACCAGCAGGACACAGACACTGATGAGGAGGAGGACCTCAAAACACTGTCTTCGGCCCGGGCATTTCATGAACGGCTCACAGGTCTAGCCGAATACTTGAGGCTTCCACAGCCCGAGGTTGAACAGCCAGAGGTGGGGATCCTGGCTGAGATCCTCACTCTACGCCCCGCGGCTAGAACGGGGATTCAGATGCAGAAAGACGTTGTGGCATTGGCCAAAAAGGGATGGCTTAAACCCCATTCGGCGCAGCCTACCAATCGGCGCCTCAACGCCAAGTACAGGCAATTGGAGGGGGATTCACTTTTGCTGTCGGCACACCCTCAACCATACTCTTCAGTGATTGCTGCGGCCTCACTCTACTCCAAGCCGCAGTCTTCCTCTGCTACATTGGCTCTCCTAGGCAAGGAGGAGAATATCTTGGAGGCGTATGGAAAGAAGGTCTATTCAAACGTCTCGCTGCACCTTCATCAGTCTAATGCGACGCTATGCCCGCTGCTGTAAATCAAAGGCTTTGGCAGGAAATAGCGGACTTCTTTCCTGAACCTCTGGTACTGAGTTAGGCACGCTTCAAGGCGGAGCTGGCAGAAGCTAAAATTGTGGCGCAGGAAATCATGGAGTCCACGGTGGCTCACATAGCCACCTCAGGCCGGGCCATATGCATCGCTACGGACATGAGAAGAACTGCCTGGCTTCGGGCTTCGGGCTACCGAATTCAACCAAGATGTCCAGGAGCGCATATTGGACCTTCCATTTGAGGGCAGCAACCTTTTTCATTCCACCACCAATGAGGAACTTGATAAGAAGAAAAACAATTCCCAGACTGCCAAATCCTTATCTATCCTCTCGAAGTCCACGCCCAAGACCTACTACAGCCTGGCTTTTCCATATCTCTATACCTACCACAGCCCCTACTTGGGGGTCCTGGGGAGGAGCTCTGGAGGTAGGGGATGATCAGAATCATGTCAGGTTATGATGAGCATTTAATTGTGTTGGATAACAGTTAAAGACCTTCTCACAAAATGTCCTCTTTTTAACGCTGCTGAGGGTTTCCCCCCCCCCTATACTGGGCCCTTTTTTTGGACATTTCGATATGTTGGCATTCAATCCCTTGTAACGTTTTTTGTTACAAGTGATATCCTGGCCAAATGTGCACCCTTTTTTTTCTACATGTAGCGGTTAACACCACCAAGGATTCCTAATTTGCTGTAGGGGCATGAAAGAAAATAACAAAAAAAGGGACTACATTTTGTGTTTTTATCAGAAAATGCCAATAAAATAAGGTACAAAGAAGCCTGTGGTGTTTTCCTTGTAAGAGCTAGGAACAAATGGTTTGCTGTTGTGAATTCACCATTTGCCAAGCTTTCAGGAACAGGTTGACTGGAAACAGAAAAACATTTTTTATAAGGTTACCATAAGTTTTGTGGGAGGTAGGCGATGGTTCCCTTTTTTTAAAATTATAAATAGGTCATGTTTCGACGGAATGGAAGAGGAGGGTATGAAAGCTGAATGGGAAAACAGAAAGGCATATCTTTCTGAAAAGCAGACAAAATTCCAAGTTGAGGAAGGGGTCATCTGTGCAGGTCAAGCAACAACTATGTAGGTTCAATTCCCGTAGTTTGGGGAAACAATTGGAAAACTGACAAAATAAAAGGTATGTGCTGGACATGTTTGGACCTGTGTGGTAATGGCATCTGTGTATATTGAGAAAAACAATGCACCGCTACATTACCCAACTCTTCTAGTTAGGAAATCACAGATTTTCTGTAATGTTTCCCAAAACAAACAATCATGCATTAACGCCTGCAAGGCCTGGCAACGTCCAAAATGTAGGGGAAAAACAACAATTTTCAGACATTTGCCACCAGGAAACCACCAAAACACACGGGCAACAACACATGCCTTACCTTCCCACAGGTGTCCCGACAAAAACTGTACTTCACATGTGTGGGTGCACCTACCTGGATGCAAAGGGAAAAGGCTAAACCACTGGTATATCAAATGCCCTGGGGAAGACTGGATTTGGCTTTGTGGGTGTCATGAAGCCCGCTCCCGGGGAGCCGGTTCAAGCCCGGCGTCCCCGAAGGCGGACATCCAGTCCCCAAGGAAGGACCCAGCAACCCCATATAGGGGCCCTTTGGACAGTGTCCTGGCGCCTATGGCGCCAGGCTCATAAAAAACATCAGTCCTGGCGCCATAGGCGCCAGGCTCATTATGGGAATGCTTGGGTGCACTTACCTGATGCAGACCATGCTGCAGGATCCCGGCCTCCTTGAGGCCTGAAAGGAACTACTTTACCTGTGGGACTAATTTACCATCCGGGCGTGGTCGGGGAAAGATACATACCTGGAACTTCTTCCAAGGCTATTTAAACCCCACCTGAACAGCCACACGTGCTTCGCGTTGTTCTGCATCTAGCAGCTGGACGCTCACCGTGTCTGCTCCTGCATCCTGACTTCTGCCACGCTTGCCAGCATCCTGGATCACCTGCAAAGGAAGAGAAGAAGAGAACAGAAGAAGGAAAAGTCCTTACCTGCTAATTCCGCATCCCGGAGACATCTCGCCGACAATCCTGAAAAGGAAGACTTTAATTTAAAAGCTCATCGCGTCGATCGCTGCAGCGCCGCATTCCACTCACCTTTACAGGGCGCCTCCATGTTCAGCAGCGATCATCTGGATTCGCAGTCACGCCCCAGCGCCTAGGGAGAAAAAGACCAGAACAAAAGGTGAGAGAGAGAAGGGAATAAGGAAAGCTAAATCTCCATGTTAAGACTTACCTGTTGATTCATTCCCTCTTCATTTCGGGTCCGCGCCGCATCCTGGCATTTCCGGACCCTGGCCCCTATGGGGAAAAAGAGACATCAGCATTAATGAGCGAATGAAAAGACATTACCAAAAAACGCTCATTAAAGACTTACCTGATTTCTACAAGGATTTCACCTCTCATCTCGGGTCGGTGCCTGTTCCCCGGCATTCCGTACCCCGGCCCCTATGGGGAAAAAGACACTAGCATTAGTACATTAATGCATGGACACAAGGGGAACCGCTTATCAAAAAAAACTTACCTGGAAGCCAAGCAAGTTTGGTTCTCACCAATCCGAAAATCCAGTGAAGTAACTGGATACCAACGCGCCCCTGTATCAGAAGCAGGATGGAGAGCTCGTCCTTCCCGACCCTAAGGTGAGACGCTACAAGAAATCACAGAAGGGTTTCAAGGAGGGTGAGAGGGGAAAGTGGGAGGCCGATTGCATTACCCCGCAGACAGTTAATCCCCTATTTTCGCCTACAGAAGGATACTTCTGCGAGCCAGACAAGCCAGATTTGAGGGCCCGGTCCAGTCCATCTTCCGAACCCTGCGCATCACTTTAGAAGAGGTCACAGCAGCGCGAACCAGGCCAGCGCCTCCGTGGGAGTCAGGTGAGCGTAACAGTGGGCCACCCACAGATTTGGGCATGGGGTGTTGCAGTCACCAAAGGAAAACGGGGAACCCCATGCATTTCTGAAAAGAAGACACCCGTGGGAATCCAAAGAGGTTTAACTTGCGTGAATTGCCCGAGAATCTATTACCCACAAGGTCCGGCAAAGTCCAAAACATAGGGGGAAAAAGCATCATTTTCAGACATTTGCCACCAGGAAACCACCGAAACACACTGGCAACAACACATGTCCTGCGTTCCCACAGGTGTCCTGACGAAAACAGTACCTCACATGTGCACTGACCTGGGCGGAAAAGTGTTGACCGCCCAAAGTCGAGTGGCAATCCCAAGGAGCTCTGGAAGGGTCCCCATCTCTACCCGTAGGGAATAGCTCTAACGCAGTGCAGCTAGAGCTCCTGGAAGGTGGGGGGGGGGGTAAGGTCCGCGCCCACGGGCACCTGTCTCCCATGTGGATTGATCATCCCAAAGTCCAGCACCGGTCACAAGGAGTCCCAGCAGGGTCTCCAGTCCTACCTGGAGGGAAAAGCTCTAACGCAGTGCAGCTAGAGCTCCTGCAAGGTGGGAGGGTAATGTCCCCGGCCTTGGGTGCCTATCTCGCATGTCGGTCGACCATCCCCAAGTGCAGCGTCGGTCTCAGGGACCCCCAGCAAGGTCCCCTTCCTGAAGGGAAATTCTGTAACGCAGCCCAGCCAGAGTTCCATGATGGTCAGGGGTGATGTCCCTGGCCTTGAGTGGGTGTCTCCCATGTGGGTTGACCATGCCCAAGTGCAGTGTCAGTCCCAGGGAGCCCTGGCAGGGTCCCCATCCCTACCCAAAGGGAAAAGCTCAAACGGAGCGCAGCCAGAGCTCCTGGAGGATGGGGCGGTGGTTGATGTCCCCGGCCTTATGTGCCTGTCTCCCATTTCTGTGGACTGCACCCAAGCTCAACGGCTGTCTCGGGGTGCCCCGGCAGGGTTCCCTTCACAGAGAGAAAAGCTGTAACAGGCCAAGGACATGGACCCTGCCGGGGTTCCCTGGGACTGCTGCTGCACTTGGGGGATGGTCGACCGACATGGGAGACAGCCACCCAAGGCCAGGGACATCACCCGACTATCCTGGTGCTCTGGATGGCCTGCGTTACAGCTTCTTCCTCTGGGAAAGGGTGGGGGCACTACAGGGGCACCCTGGGACTGCCGCTGTGCTTGGGGATGGTCGACCAACATGGTAGACAGCCACCCAAGGCCAGGGACATCACCCCCGACTATCCTGGTGCTCTGGATGGCCTGCGTTACAGCTTCTTCCTCCAGGAAAGGATGGGGACACTGCAGGGTACCTTGGGACTGCCGCTGTGCTTGGGGATGGTACACCCACATGGGAGACGGATGCCCAAGGCCAGGGACATCAACTCTGACCGTCCTGAAGCTCTGGCTGGGCTGCATTACAGCTTTACCCTCCAGGGAGGGATGGGAACCTGGGGGGGGGGGGGGTGAAGGGGGTGGGCACCCTGGGACTACTGCTGGACTTGGGGACGGTCGACCCACAAAGGAGATAAGCGCCCAAGGCCAGAGACATCACCCCCCCGACCATCCTGGAGCTTGAGCTGGCCTGTGTTACAGATTTTCCCTAGCAGTGAGCCCTGGCAGTGTGTCAATGACTCCCTGGAGGGAAAAGCTGTAACACAGCACATCCAGAACTCCAGGACTGTTGGGGGTGATGTCCCCGGCATTGGACATCCTCATCCCATGTGGGTCTACCGTCCCCAAGCACAGCAGCAGTCCCAGGGTGCCCCCCAAGGTTCCCATCCATTTGGAGCAGGAAGGGGGAGGGCCATCCCCTCCCCATTCATACAAGCCATCCTTGGTGGTGTAGTGACTCAACCCAGCAGTAAAAACACATTGGCCCTTTCCTAGGGGCAGATTGGCAGATTACACTGCCAATCTGCCCCCAGGAAGGGCTAACTTCCATGCCCCATCCCTTTTCATAAAAGCCACCCCTGGTTGTCTAGTGAGTCCCCTCCCACCCACAGTAAAAACAAAAGTACCCCTTCCTGAGGGGGCGTGGCTTAACAGCCATGGGATATGTTGTGTTTCCTGCTGATCCTGAAAGATCCTGATTCACACAAAGAACCAGAATAATGTTGGAAACATAAGAACGGACCCGTAGCAGAATGAATATGCGAAGCGAGTGGTGATCGCCTCCTGGAATGCAATGGATGCGGGAAACAGGAGTTATGAAAGAATGAAAAGCAGCGCAGTCCCGCAGCGATATGGACAGAATGGTGGCCGCTTCAACACAAAGGAATACGCCGGCGAGCCGTACGGGAGATGAATGGTGACTGTAACACAAAAAGGCAGATCCAGAAATAGAAAGCAAACTGTCCTTTGCTGCTCTGATATATGCACACACTGCTGGGAGTCATGGAGTAACATCGCAGATCGTGCCCCTGCAGTGCAGAGCACAAAGCACTAGAGTGGCTATTTGCCCCGATCGAATGGCGGGTGCCACCGCGCGCTTGCTATCATCAAGCCAGTGACTCCCGGTGAAAGAACCGCTTCGCTCCGGTTCCGGAGATAATAAGAGCTGACTCTAGAAGATAAAAGGTGTTATATAGAACGCACAGCAGTGCTCAGCCTGCCTGAGTGACCCGGGTGAAAAAGAAGATCATCGCAAATTAGATCTTGGAGGCGGCCGAGCTGAGCCGAATGCGGCGCATTCAGAGCCGACCAACGGTGTCCTGGAATTGGAATAGGACCACAAATTAGCAGCTGCAAGGACGAGTCACATGCAGCGATACTTGGAGGTTATATAAATCCCCCCACTACATCAGCATCCGAGCTAAAAAGGCACAGCCGGCGCCCCTGTGGAAAAGATGGCGAGACGGCATCAAACGTCTGTAGCAGAAGCAGAAACTAGGTTGTCACGCGCTGCAACTGTATGATATCAGCTGGTGCCGGAGCTTCAGTAGGAACGAAATTGACAAAGCCGGGCCTCGGAGAGGTTCCACAGGCCACAGGTACTTGGTTTGAATGTATCAAGGGACGAAAGATACACACTGGAGATAACAGACCCGTGAATTTCGGCAGCTGGAGAGTTCTCTTTATAGGAACTTTCCACCACAGCAAGAACGGCAAACAAACTTGGAAGCGGTCCTCACGGCATAAAGCAGCTGAAACACGGCTGTGATACTAAAGGCCTGCAAGAGGGCTAAGACAATATCAAAGTGAAACTTGTTATTAGAGGCTGGTAAAGTGTAAGCATGCCACGTCAGAAGCCTAGGCTCACAGGGGTGAAATACATATGGTGCTTTAACACTGGTCAAGCCAGCGAAGGACGGTGCAAAATAGGTGCCCCAATAACACAATAAGGGACAAATGGACCATTGGTGCAGGACCATTGCCACACACAGCTGGAACTGTGCAGCCTCCCAGGGCACCTTAGGCTCCCACAGTTCAAAAGTGCCAAGGAACCCGCTTGTAATGTCGAGGCCAGCAAAAGACCATAGCACAGCCCCACGACAGACAGTGGTAAGCAAGAAAGGCGACAGGGACCGTGGTGAGACAGCAGACCTCCACAGAAGCACGATACAACCCTGACACAGAAAGATCAGATCAGATCTTGATAAGGCTGCCTAAGAAAGGGATAGTGAGACCCCACTGGACAATTACCAGACGGTGACACATTAGCACCGTTTCACCCAAGAGATGACATTGCCAGAGACGTTGGTCGTGACAGTGCCACACATGGAACTGGGAATGGCGTCTTAAACAAGTAAAGCCAAGGGGAAACAACCGACGATGGACAGTTTTGCCAAATCAGCTCCAGTAGTAGAAACTGCAAAAACTACAGAGCAAGGTTCGCGGGGAGGAGTAATCCCGGCGAGCGACGATCAACAGATCATGGAAACTATTGCCGAGCTGAAGTCCTCATGGGAGGGTGAAATCAACGTCGCCATAGAGGAATTGAAGGCCTCGTTAGAATTTAAGATCGACGCCGTCAGAGTGAATGTCAACCTCCTGAGGCAAGATGTTAGAGCATTGGCTGAACGTACAGGAGGACTAGAAAAAGAGGTAAAAGAATAAGAGTACCTGCACCGCCAATGCTCAGGAGGTGGCCTTGCTGCAATGACGAGTGCATACCTGGGAGAACAGAGCTGAGGAAGAAGAAGAACGAGCGCTAAGAAATAGTATACGCATCGTAGGGCTCCCAGAAGGAGATGAGGGATTAGGCCCAACAAACTATATTGAAAACATGCTTCTGCAAGAAATAGATAGTGGATCGCTCACTCAAGGATTCACGGTGGTGAGAGCGCATAGGGCTCTGGCGAGGAGGATGCCACCAGGAGCCCCTCCTTGGCCGATCATTGCTACGATCTTGAACTATAAAGACAGAGAGAAGATTTTGGAGCACTTCGCAAAGGAGGAACGATTAGCAGGGCGTCAGTGACCATCACGGCATACCCGGATTATACCTTCCTGGTACAGAAGCAGAGTTCGAACTACGTGTCTGTGAAAATAAAGTTACGCGAGGCTGGCTACAAATACATGTTGCTGTACCCAGCGATACTGAAGACCGTGCACAAGAACAAGGCACTTTTCTTAGAGTCTCCGGAGGATGCGACAGCATGGCTGGACTCAAAGAACTGTCCTGCAGAGACTGATGATCGGAAGGAGAGCGGAAAGGACAAGTGAACCTGCATTTGTTCTGAGACGTACTGTGGGATATAGTAGAGGATGCTGTGTAGTGATTAGAACATTGACATTGATCTTTGGGACAGTGATATGAACGAGAATAAACAGCAACTGGCATATAATGTTAAAATGGGGCTTAAATATCCGAATGACTGTGATACGCTGTAAATTATAGACAGGAGACATAGGTGCTGTTCAGTAGAGTGCAGCACTAGGTGACACGCTATCATCCCCCTGTAGTTCGGATACTGGTAGTACGGTATCCTCCTGCTGTGCTCTAAGTACCGGTAATCGACTGGGAAAGAGACGAGATGCGGGGTAGCCTGACATCCAGGAATGGAGCTGGGCAACAGTTGGGGATAGCTGGGGAAGAGGGAGGGACGGGAGTTGGGATAACGGGAGGGAGAAGGACCTGTACAGATGCACTAGTAAAGGGGAGGAAAAGATGGAGGGGAGAGAAGGAATCCAAAGCAGTATGTGAATATGGGTGATGTTAGAATTGTGACCTGGAATGCCAGAAGGTTGAACAGCTATATAAAAAGAAACAGGGCTATGACATATCTTGAGCGGCAAAAAGTAGATATAGCGCTTCTACAGGAAACCCATCTCACCAAGGATAAACTAGACATATTGATGCAAAAATGGAGAGGGACAATGGTGGGCTTGGCTCACTCATCGTACGCTAGAGGGGTCTTGACCTGGGTCACGCCGAAGGTCCCGTTTAAGGTCCTTCAGACCATAGTGGACAATGATGGTAGGATGGCGATTGTTAGGGAGCTGCTTGATAAGAAAGAAATATGTGTCATAAATACGTACGCCCTGAATCAGGACACCACATCGTACTATATTCCAAGATTAGTCCACATAGAGACTGGGGGATGATATGGGGTGGGGGGGATTTTAATTGTACACTGACCCGACTAAAGATAGATTAGACAGTAAATTCCCCTGCCCGGCCCCAGCTGCCAAAGCATTGAGTGGGTTGTTACACACCCTCAAGCTGACAGATGTTTGGCAGAAATTACATGCGCTGGACTGGGTGTATTCGCATTACTCCAGCCCACAGAATCTACACACAAGGCTGGACTGTGTGTTTGCAGGAGAGGAAGCAATAGATGAGTTTTTGCATGCTGAATATAAGGCTAGAGTCCTGTCTGATCATGCCCCCCCTGGTTACCTTATGGCAAGTGCAACCCCCCATGGCCAGAATCCCAACCTGGAGACTCAGGGTGGAAGCCCTGAAAGAGACAGGGTTCCGTGAACATATGAGAACAGAAGTGCAGGAATATTTTAAGCATAATACTGGCAGTGTAGACTCGGCAGGTAAGCTATGGGAGGCCTTCAAAGTGGTGGTAGGAGGGGCAGCGATCGCAAAATCTAAAGGGTTACAGGATGAAATATTGCAAGGGTTACAGAAGGCAGAAAATAAGTTGGAAGCTATAATGCGGGATGGGAACAGGTCCCACGAGAAAGGCTAAGATAGAGCTCCGTCTCCAACGAGAATGTAGAGAGCAGTGGGAAAGGCTGGGCAAATTAAGCTATAAGAAATACATAGAATGCCAACATGCAGAGGGAGACAAGCCAGGCAGACTTTTAGCCTGGTTATATGAAAGTGAAACCATGTGACAACCTATACAGGCGGTACATGGGAGTGACAGGGATTTGCGGGAAACCCAAGAAGAAGTAAATAGGTGCTTTTATGAGTATTATGAGAATCTGAATAAAGAACCTGAGCTAGAAGAAGAGGTGGACATACTAGAAATGCTGACAGAAATAAATCTCCCTAAACTCAGTGAAGAGGATAGAGATAGATTGGAGGTGCCTATCACGATAGAAGAACTTGAGAATGTGATTAAAGAATTGCCTACTAATAAAGTCCCTGGGACAGATGGGCTACCCAGCAAATTTGATAAAGTCTCTTCGATTGCCTGCAATGGCCAGAGAGAGCTCTTCCCTTATGCTTGCCCCCTCTGCTTTGACCGTATCCGTGAGCTCTCCCTTGAATTTGGCCAGCGCTGCTAGCCGATCTTCCTTGGTGAGGGCCATTGTATCTGTAGTTGGTTCCACCTGGTGCTGAATGGAAGTCTTGTTTATACGTGGGTCTTGGCGAGCCCTTCCTGATCCCACGCACTCAAGTTTAGGTTTTTCTTTTTTGGTCCCATCAGCCTCCTTCACTCCCTTTCTTCCATTTCCTTTCTCCACTGACACGCTGCTCGCCGTGGCCAGGTTCTCCAAATGTATACTTCCCTTATTGGGATCTCGTCCTCTTAGTATCTGCCTCTCTCTGTTTGCCCACCTCCTTTATCCGCACCGATCCAGTTCCTTCATTGCCGCTTTCCCACCTTCCCCGGACCCAGTTTGTCACTTGCAGGTGTGCAGTGGTCTGGTTCACAAACCTCAGAGTCCCATGGGCTTCTTGGCCTTTCTCCGGGCCCCTAGTGTCCCCTCCCCTCTTGGACACAGTGACCTTGCTTCAGTCTCTGCTCGGCCTTGGTCCCCCCTCCGAGCTTGTGTGCTGCCCAGCCTTTTCTTCCGCTCTCCTGTTGGCTGAATGGGGAAGGCTCCCAGCCCTCTGCCCCTCTTATGTCGGTGCTCTGTTTGCACTATGGGAGCTCCTTCCCTGCAGCGCCCTCTCCTCGCACTCTGGGTAGCTGCTGGTGTCCCCCAGGCCCCTCTCCTCCACTTGTTAGCTCCTACAGGTCCTTTTTACTTTCCCTCCCAGTTTGCAACTTCAGCTCCTCCTTGCGCCCTTCTTTCCCCTCCCACTGCCTGCTCTGGGCCTGTGAGGTCTCTGTTTGCAGGGCAAACCCCTCCTCTTCAATTCCCAGTTGCAGGCAGTCTCCCTGGGCTCCCTGCGGTCTCTCTCCACCCTCCTGGGGCCACTGCTCACCTCTTCTGCGGTCCGGTCCGTCCTTTCATTGCTGCCGCTCTTCCTACACCCCTGACCGCTCCTTCCGCTCTCCTAGCGTCCTCCGCTGCTCAGACCTTCCTCCAGCGGTCTCCCCTCTGCGTGCCCGCCTCCACTCCAGTCTTTACCCGCTCTCCTGATGTCCTTCGGGGCGCCTTCCCTCCAGTTAGGACAGCCTCCTCCTTCCTCGCACTTCTGCCGGCTTACTGCTCTCTCCGGCGGCCCGCCATTCTCCGCCCTTCACCTCTCACCACCCTCTTCCTGCCATGCTTCTTTCTGATCCTCTCCTTCACACTGGCATTGGGAATGACCGAAGCAGTATTTCCTGTGCGGCACCCGCTCCGCACCAGCTCTCTTCTTCTGCTCTGGTCCCCGGCCATCCTCTTACTCCCGGGCCGCACTCTCTTAGGTGCTCCTGTTGGATCCTCGCTGCTGTCCCTGCCAGAGTCCGCACCACCTCTGGGTCTTTCACAGTAACGCCTCCCTCTACCTCGGTGTGCGGTTCTGCAGCTGCAGGGTCTCGGCTACCCCCTCTTTTCTCACTGCTCCCGGCCCTCGGGCCCCCGACGGTGAAGATGTTTCACACTCTTTTACCTCTGTCCGCCATTTTCTTTTTTTTTTCTTTTTTTTCAAAATTTGTTTTGATCATTTTGATCTATACAAAATTAAAATATTCTTTTTCCAGTATTTAGCATAGACATTTTCAGTAACTCTTTACATTTCTTACTATTTGAGGGCTCAGCATTAATATAAGAACTTTTGTGAAAAGGCCTAACAAGAACAATCGGCAAGCAGACCCAAAATGCAGCATCTAATTTTTTTCGACCCCTTCTGACTTTCCGATGTCCACAGGAAGCGATTTAAATGGGGACTATTCTTGCCACTCCCATGTTACCCCTAATTATCTTCTGGCACATTGGTCGCAATCTGCCATGTTTCTTTAGAGGCCAGGCCGATCTTTGTTAAGACCTGACCTACTGCAATTGTTAAGGCAGTGCTGTGTCCTGATGTCAAAAGGTTCCAAAAGTTTCTGAAAGCAGATGCTCCATTCTATTTACAAACTTCAAAAAGTACATTACTCTCGTTTCCCAAGTCCCTTCACAATCTTGAAGTAATTGCTGCAGATTCTGTGTATTTGGGTCTGCACATACATTGCAGAAGTTAATAGCATTCTGCCTTTGCCGTTAGACGTGTTCAAAGAAAAATATTTCTTGAATCACTATCTGGATGTTTTTGTAAGTACGTTGGTACTTCTCCCAGTTTTTTGTCTACAATTGGGAAGCTATTCTTTGGCTTTGCGAGTCGCATTTCGAGTCGCATTTCCAACCCTGTTGTAATCCAGTCCATTGTTTCTGTTTCTTTTTTCACTTTCTGGGGATTTTCTTTAAGTGTTTCCACCAATGAGTCGGCCTCGTTCAGACTTTTCATCACTTTTACTTCCAACTGTTGCAGTATCTTTCCAAAACTGTTGTTTTATCTCCTCGTATAGTGAGTTTCTTTGCGGAATTATTATTAGCCTGTATAGTGAGAGCAATCTCCAGGCCACTTATTGCTGCAATGATTTCAGACCAAGTTCAAATCTTAGAACTGCCATGGGCAGGCAGTTGGGCAAGCCCAAAGATCTTTTCCATAATTGGCTTTCCACTTTTTGCCAATCTATGTCCCATAATGTCGGTTGGGCCTCCATGCCATACAATATGACCGGAATTATTTTGGCAACATAAAACTTTAGTAATGGCATAATTGAAAATTTGCAGAGGCCATAGAAGATCTTTTTCATCTGCGGTACTGATTTGTCCACCTTTAGCCTTATTTCCATTTCTACTTTGTTGGCTGAAGGTGAGGAGTACACCATATACTCCAAATACACCAGCTCATCTGCTCTTGTGATGGCTTCCCCTTCAAAGAACCATTTTCCGTAGTGGATGTGCTTATTAGGATGTTTCAGCACCAAGATTTTGGATTTCTTTGGGTTTACTTGAAAACCATTAATTTTAGTGTAAATACTTAGTCCATTCAATAGATGTTGTAATCCTATTGCTGTTCTATCAATCAGGACGATGTCATCTGCATATGCGAGCCAATGGACATTGATGGTACTCAGATTTGGACACGCCATAGCCCATGATTGCGGGAAGTCTCCCAGATCCGACATATGCAGATTAAAAAAGAATGGTGCACCCAAGCAACCTTGTCTCACACCTTGTTCAACACTTATTGAATCTGTCAGATGGCCTGCTTCGTCTAGTCTTACCATCAATGATGTGTTTTTATGTAGTTCAATTAGTATTGTCAACAACCTTCTTGGCAGACCCCAGTCTCTCAGTTTTGTCCACAGTTTCTCCCTGTTGACTAGATCGAATGCCCTGGAGAAATCTATCTAGGCTCCTCATAGTGGGCCCTCTCCGTGATTTTTAGAATATTCTGCAAGAAGGCTCAGAGCAAAACCATTTAATGATGTGGACATGCCATGCCTGAATCCTGTTTGGAACTTGGAGATGATATTTCTTGTCTTTGCCCATTCCTCTAGTTCTATCAAGAGGACCTGCATAAATATTTAGCTTTCAATGTCCAGGAGGGTCGATTGGTCTATGGTTCTCTGGTTGAGATCTATCGCCCCCCCCTTGTAGAATGGTATTACTACTGCTTGTTTCCAAGACGACGGAAAGCTTTTTGTCTCTATTATTTCACTATAGAGATTGTACAGGAGATTTGCCCATGTTTTTACATTGTTTTTTAGAACCTGGTAAGTTAACCCATTGGGTCCCGCTGCCTTCGAAGATGAGGAACTCAAAATAAATTGTTCTATTAATTTTATGTCAAATTTCAGTCCCCACTGAGTGGCTTCCCGTACTTCTTCCTCGATCTCTGACATGTTCTTGAAGTTCTTTGTGAGATAGTCTGTCCAACTCTTTTCTGTGACCAAGTTGCATTGAGTGCTGTTACTGATTGACTTCTTATCTAAATTATTTATAATTGACCAAAAATGTTGTGTGCTATTGACGCACAGGGATGCAAGCATCTGCTCGTTGTCTTGTTGGTGTCAGAGTGCTTTTCTTGCTCTCGACCAATGCTTGTAGCCTATAGTGAGCTTTTGCAGCTCCTCTCGCAATTTTATTGGGTCTGTGATGTTCTTCTTCAATTGCCTGCACTCTCTCCTTAGGATATTTTTCTGTGTCCAGGTGTCTTCATCAAAATAATGTTGATGGTGGGATGAATTTCGTGATGTTCCTGCAATTGGCTGATGAACAGACCAAATAAATGTCTTAAAATGATCAGGCTTGCAATTCTCTTTTTGCTCTTTTAGGGAAATATAGTTTAATTTGGTGTTTAATTGTTCCCCCTCGCTCTTATACTTTACTAGTAATGCTTTGCCTTTTCTCAGGGAAGCTCATGTGTGTATCTTTCCGGTTGTATTTTCTTGGAACACTTGATATTTACTTTCAGACGAGCGTGATCGCTCCCTTCTCCCCAAATGGTCACCAGAGACATTTCTCTTGATTGCAAATCTTCAGAAATTAAAATCTAGTCCAAGGTGGAGAAGGAGTTTCCTTGTGACCAAGTTGGTCTTGACGGACTGTCGCCTTCTATTGATCCATGTAGCATATTAAGTCCGATCATTTACCCATTGTCTTCCTGTCTTTGTTATTTTCGCCCATTTTAGACTGGTAATTATATCCCGTGTTGTTATACATTGGGTGTTCAAGTCTCCTCCTAAGATCACGCTAGCTTCTCCATGGAATAATACGATCTTTTCCAATACCATCGAGAGACCGGTGAAAACTTTGGAGATTAATTTGTGCTGGATTCCAATACACATTGACTACGATGAGGATGAAAAGTCCCTCAGATATTTGTATCCTTATTTTGCATGCTAGAATACCCTCCCTTCCGCTGTGTAGAATTATAACCTCTTTACTCAGCGAGTTGTTAACTCCTAGTAGCAGCCCCCGGACGGTCGGCCCTTAGATTTTTGCAGAGATGGTATTGTGAATATTGTGAAGCCCTCTATTTCTATCGGGTGTGTATGCCAAGTCTCTTGGAGTAGGATCACATCCGAATTGAAAAAGAGGGCTTTCTTTCTGCTACTTGCGGTAAAGGTATTTGGGTCATGGATATTCCAGCTTGTTATGTCAATTGCATCTTGCCTAAAGGTTCTGTTGCCCCAGTCCTAACTTCTGAAGTACCTGTGTAAGTATCTCTGGCAATGCCGCTAACGTATTTGCTTTAGTGTCTCCAGTATTCCCCTGGGAGATCGCTCCTGCCTTCTTGTTTGGTACTCCCACAGCCCTTGAACTTGTTTCTTCACAGTCAACTTTCTCATTTTCTTCTTCATTTACCATTTCCACCGGTATTTTTTCGAAAACTTGCAGATTGACTTTCTCCAGTTCTTTTGTGTTGTTTCTTATTGCTTTCCAAGCTTTTTGTAATGTAAAGCCCACCTCTACTATTTTCCTATTACTTCTGCTTGGGAATTTTACAAATTCAAGATATTCTGAGGCAAAAAGAAACAGATTTTGAACTTTTCTGAAATAGTCCAAGATGGCCCTCCTGCATAGAGAAGAATAATGCAGTATTATATTTAGTGCTTTAAGCAATCATTTTGGAACGGCATAATCTTGACTTTCCATGTCGGCCTCCAGTGGCTTGCACTGAGATGTCTCCTCTAGGGAAACCCACCTTTGGTAGTCTACTGCTTTTTCTTTAGCTTCCTCAGGTATTTCCTTTGTTTTTCCTTGTCCATTTTTTACTTCTGTCAATGTCGATACAATTTTGTTTTTCTGAAGATCTCGTTTTAGAAACATCGGTGCAATTTTTTTGTTGGGTTCTGTTATTTCCTTGATATTCTTTTTAAGTGAGCTTATGTTTCTTTTCCCCATGAAAATTGGAGCCCACAGGGGGCCTTTTAGCGAAGGACAGCTTTTAATGGCACTGGTCCCATTTTCTTTCCTTTTGTATCTTCTGAGGGGCTTGTGGCACTTCTGCCCCCTGTGCCCAGGATCTGTAGTGCTGTGCTTGGGAGCCTGTGAGGTCTATCTGTAGACCTACATTTGCGTTATTTTTCTTTTTGTTCAACAAAGTTCTCTTGTCGTTTGCTGTGACTTCAGGCTCTTCTTCCGCTCTTCTTTCTGCCTCAGCTGCCCTTTGCTGCTTTCAATTTTTTTTCGAGGATCTTATCAAACTTCTATTAGTTACGACCTGACTTTTACCATCGTCTTATATTTCTTGGAAGTCTTCCTGACTTAATATTGTCCTTTCTTTATTTGTTTTCATGATCACCACTCATGGGATTCTTCCCTTTCTGTTTGCTTGCTAGCCAATTTTTTCCAGAACTCTTCCAGAACAGACTCCGAAAGAGGGGCCTGTCTTTGTTGACTTCTCAGTCTTAAGAAGTAGTAGTATTTCTTGGAGTAAGGATTTTTGTCTTTTTCTTCTTTATTCTTTGTAAGTGTCTTTTCTGTTGCTGATATATCTAGACCTTGTTTTGCGAGCTCCCCTCTCATTTCCCTCATTGATGGTGTAACCACTGCGTTTATTGTAGATGTCAGCACCACTATTGTTGATTCAATGCCACTTATGTCTCTGCTCAGCTCCAGCAGTGATCCAGCTTGCAGTTTTACTTCCAGTTTCAACTGCTCGAAGACTGTGACCAGTGAGTTTAGTACAAAATTTAGGGCTGTAAGCGTTGCAGCGCTCGCTTCTTTTGAAACTTCTTTATTTATAGACTGCTTCAAGTCCAATCCCATTACTAAAGTTTTATCATTAATTTTTCCCTTCAGTGTTATCGGCTTGTGTTGGAGTTCCCATTCCAAAAACCTCCTCAACATCAGCAACCTCAACCTCACTTCCAGTTGAGCTGGCTCTTTGTGGGGAGGGCTGAAAGAGGAAGGTCTAATCTCTCTGGGGTTTCGTGGTCATCATTGTCTGAGAGATATATGTTTTTATCACAGTTTGCATTCAAACTTTGGCTTCGTTTTTTATCACCAAAGTGCTTGTCGATTTTCCTTTGAATTTATTACGTAGTAGTGGTATATACAAGCCCACGCTTCCATGAATGCACAATATCTGGCGGCGTACTATTATATTGGTTGGAGGCAAACAAGAGGTAGCTGCAATGTTTGTTGTTAAATCCGGATCTTGTGTTTGTATCTCCTCTGAATACGAACCGTCCCATTCTGGACATCTATGGTCATCCTGTAAAGCTGTACTACGCAGATTCATAGTTCTTGTGTGATGTATCTAAATGGATGGACCTCGTGCGAGTAGTGCTACACTCGTTTTTAATATCAGGATGAATTAACAGAGGACAGTGTCCTCCTGTAGCCTCTGTACTTTAATTAGCATTTTCAATTGGGCAGTACCAGCCTTTTAGGTAAATAGCACTCCCTTACCGTGTTTTTGGCAATGGAGTCCAGGGTCTGCTTCCGTCTGTCTTCTGGTTCGTTTCCGTTTTCTACCTTGGAGCTCGGGTCCTGCGAGTGCACAGATTCCTTAGCACTCCTCCCAGCTCCACAGTCGCAAAACAGTTGATCACGTCGCCCTTGTCTCCCCGCTAGGCTTCTCGCCACAAGGGTGAAGTGCTTTTGTATTTGAATGCGCTTCCTTCTCACGTGATTGGTCACGTGAGGTGTCTTCAGCAGAAAGCGGTCAAGGGAGGAGGTTGTCAATTAGAGGGACACGGCCCTATTTCAAGTCTCTCACTTTATTCTCTATTATGCTGCAATGATGTGGTTGATTAGCAACGATTCCGGGCTCTCTCCAAAAGGAGGGTTGGGGTGTCAGCACAGCCCAAATCCACTCCCAGCTCCACAGTCGCAAAACAGTTGATCACGTCGCCCTTGTCTCCACGCTGGACTTCTCGCCACAAGGGTGAAGTGCTTCTGTATTTGAATGCTCTTCCTTCTCACGTGATTGGTGACGCGTCTTCAGCTGGAAGCGGTCGAGGGAGGAGGAGGTCAGTTAAAGGGACATGGCCCTATTTCAAGTCTCTCACTTTATTCTCTATTATGCTGCAATGATGTGGTTGATTAGCAATGATTCTGGGCTCTCCCCACTCTCTCGAAGGGGGGGTCGGGGTGTCAGCACAGCCCAAATCCACTCCCAGCTCCACAGTCGCAAGACAGTTGATCACGTCGCCCTTGTCTCCACGCCGGGCTTCTCGCCACAAGGGTGAAGTGCTTCTGTATTTGAATGCACTTCCTTCTCACGTGACTGGTCACGTGACGCGTCTTCAGCAGGAAGTGGTCGAGGGAGGAGGAGGTCAGTTAAATGGACACGGCCCTATTTCAAGTCTCTCACTTTATTCTCTATTATGCTGCAATGATGTGATTGATTAGCAACGATTCTTTCTGGGCTCTCCCCCCTCTCTCCAAGGGGTGTTGGGGCGTCAGCACAGCCCAAATCCACTCCCATCTCCACAGTCGCAAGACATTTGATCACATCGCCCTTGTCTCCACGCCGGGCTTCTCGCCACAAGGGTGAAGTGCTTCTGTATTTGAATGTGCTTCCTTCTCACGTGATTGGTCACGTGACGCATCATCAGCAGGAAGCAGTCGAGGGAGGAGGAGGTCAGCTAAAGGGACACGGCCCTATTTCAAGTCTCTCACTTTATTCTCTATTAGGCTGCAATGATGTGGTTGATTAGCAACGATTCCGGGCTTTCCCCACTCTCTCCAAGGGGGGTCAGGGTGTCAACACAGCCCAAATCCACTCCCAGCTCCACAGTCGCAAAACAGTTGATCACGTCGCCCTTGTCTCCACGCCATTTTCTTTTTGGGTCTCCCGCTTGCCCGCACCGACGGATCTCCTAAGATTGCTCTCCTCTCACTGGTGCCTGCTGACTTTCCACTCCTTTTCGTTGGAGCGTACCCCTCCTGGAGTCCAGCCTTAGCTCTCAGCTCACTCGGCGTGCCTGATGCTTGTCGGTTTTGCCATAAATCCCTCGGGCCTGGATGGAGCTACTGAAACACACGTCCACTCAGTCCGCCATCTTGGCCACGCCCCCCCAAAATTATTCTTTCTTAAGTGAAGGCATGGTTGCATTGCACAAAAGTATTTTTCAGAGTTCCTACATTGTGTGCACTTATCATCAAGATGTATATACGTGGTGTGTTCATTCATATTAATGTGTAACAGAAGGTCTTTTACAAATGTAATACACTGTTGCATACATTTCACATTCTTGTGTATGCAAATCATTTTTACTGTTACAATTCAATGAACACTAAATATAAAAAGTGTGTAAAATACTTGTGCCTCAAAACCTTATGTAAGGCACGGATGAGTATGGACTGTCTAGTTTAAACATCCACTAACCTTAACTTGGAGCCAATCTGGTAAAATGGTACAATTGTTCAGCAGCTGCAAGGCCCTTGTTCAAACATGAGTGATTATCATTACAGCAATCACAGGGTTCGCTGCATCTTTCAGACCTTCAAGACTACAATGATAACAGTGAAAACTGGACACTCCAGCAGTGAAAAGCACTGTTACAAAACAAAACAGTTTCATTTGGTGCTGAAATAGAAACTAAGCAAAACGTCCCTGTAGAGGTAATCCAGATAGGTATTTAACTTTTTGTAGTGGGTCATGCAGGCTTCCTTCAAATTCACTGTGAATTGCACAAATTTACTGTGATAATAATTGCCTCATTCGATACTTTGCTAACTTCCGAAGGACGTAAGGCTAGCTCTCCAGCCAACATTTGACCATGAGATTCTTTGCATGCAAGGGAAGCTCAGATGGTTTGTGCTCATTTGTTCCATTGGTGGGAGGGTGCTACTGGTTTATCTGTTAATTGTAAAGGAAAGCTGCTTTTCTGTTGCAATGTGGACCGCTGACGCACGAGAATCATTTCCATGCTGTTAACTTTTTGCACATGTCCGCTGGATGTCACACACTTTTTACTCTCTTGCAAAGGCGAAAACGACTCATTTTTACTCCCTTGAAATTTCATTTATTCTTAAAGTTTAAAAAAAGGGAGCAATATACTACTACTTCACAATCTTATTTGGAGCACTGCTCTCGGCTGATCACCCTTTCCAGACACACTACATCTCCACACTACCTTCATTGGTACCACTCTCTCTCTCACACATAACACCTTATCTGCCACTGCCACAAGCTTTGCACCAATTATTTTCACCATCCGCTGACATGATACAGTTGTACTTTATATGTTCTGGAGGTGACTACTTCTGTCACAATATATGGACCATGCCAACGAGCGAGGAGTTTGTTCTATGTCATTGGGGGGGGGGGGGGCAATACCAATTTATCCCCGACCTTGAATAGTATCATCCTTGTGTTCTTGTTGTAATACTTTTCCTGTCTGGCTTGAGCGGCCTCCATACGAGTCTCAATGAGGACTCTGACCACCTCCATGTGTTTGATTGTTCTGCACAAAGTGGTGGTCGATTCGATGGTGTGGGTACTGTCGGAGTTCTCCCACTCTTCCATCATCATGTCGAAGACATTGTGATGACTCTGGCAATACACCAGCTCAAACCGCAAAAGCCTGGTTGATGCCTTTGAGGTATTTCGTACTGCATAAAGGGGCCATGGTATTAGGTCATCCCAATTTCTACCATCTTTGTCCACGAGCTTAATCAGGATCTTTTTCAATGTTTGGTTGAAGGAAACTACTACACTGTCTGTCTGGGGTTGGTATATGGCAGTTTAAATGGTCTTTATATTGATTAACTCTGTCATCTTTGACATGAGTTTTCAGATGAAACTATGACCTTGATCTCATTGGGGAAGCCCACTAGAGTGAAGGAGGGAATCCAAACCTTCACGATTGCTTTTGTGGTGTTAGTTCTTATTGGAAACGCCTCTGGAGAGAGGGGGCGTAATACGTTAGGAGAAGTATATATTTCCACCTCTGAATGTTACCAGGGGTCCCACTATATGCATGTCAATCCTAAAGGAGGATGGGTAATGGTTGGGGGGGACCCTTCAGTACATCAGGCGGTAAGTTCTTCTGACACAATGGAGACACAGTGCAAAAAATCGTTATCTGTGCATAAACATCAGGTCAGTCGCACCTACGCAGGGTATTGTTTTGCGTCTTCTCCAGTCCCATACATCTGCAGTGAGGTGGGAATGGGCCAGCTCCAGAATCACTTTTTGAAAGGGTTTAGGCACTCAATGTGTGAATCAGTCCATCCCGTCCTCTTTGGGGTTCACTTCCACTCTGTATATTAACCCCCTTTGGTCCACAAAATCTGGGTTCTTCAGTTATTCCCACAAAACCAAATTATTTTGTCCTTGCTCAAGAAGGGGATCCACGTGTTCAGCTTCAGCAAATTCTAGGCCTAGGCTCCCTAGCAGCCATTTTACCTATTCCATCTCAGTCAGCTACGCGAGCCCAGCCTGACCCGACCCATCTTTTCCAAGTCTTCTACCTCCTGGGTTTTGGGACCTACAAGTAAATGCTTCTGACCACTAATAGGCAGTGTGATCTCATGGAGTTTTAAGCAAGTGAGCGATACACCACATCATTGTTTCTAAGGCGGTACATACAGAGTGGTGAGTTGTTCATTAGCGCTTCTCAGGATAACCGCCACTGAAAGAATCAATATAGAAGGCACTCACACAAGAAGGCAACTGTAGGTCAACACTAGTCTGCAACCTCAATAGAATTTTACAACTGTCTTCAATTGAAAACAATGAAAGTGTAACATCATACAAAAAATGCACATACGCCATGCTGTTTGTTCATGCAGTTTCATGCACTTTTCCCACTTAATTGTAAACCTATAAAGCAAGCTGCTACATAACCCACTTTTAGTGGGATGCTTACCCAGGGTGTACACTTTATCAGAAAGATGTCTTGCTAAATGCTGTAATAATGTATATATGCCTAAAACAGTTGTTTAATGTATATGTTGATAATGTTTAGAAATGTACTTGGAACGAACAAGCCATCGGTTTCCCCGAACCACGTGATGGGTGCTGCTTTGCTGACTGATGTTCCATGTGTATCTCTGATGCGGTCTGTTACACTTTAATACACATATTGTTGATGCCACATTCCACATTGCCAGTACCTCCTTTCGATCACACCCATCTCCATCACTGCTGTTGCCTACTTCTGGCCCCCCTTCACTAAAGGTAGGTGGTAGCGGAACTGTGTACCTTATGGTAGGTCTGTGCAGCATACAACACAACATGGACACTGAAGCGTGCTTTTGCAGGTGCATACATCAGACCAATGAAGGCATCTGAACCTACTCTATCAAGAGATCACATGTGTGCTCGATGGAGTGGCAAGTCTTCTCGGGCGCATCATTTTACCCAGCCTCTGCTCCAATATTTGGGTTGAGAATAGTTGTCGATCGCCATGGTTTGAGTTCATAGCCACTGTCCTCCGTAAAGAGCCATTGCAAGTGAAGGACGTACACACAGGATCACACACAAGCTCTCTGTAATGCTCCACTTACCCACAAGCCATATACTTTCCTGCGGTAAATATCTCATGCCGCAGAGTATGTAAGAGTCATGGGTTGACATCAGCTCAAATTCTGGTGGTGGTAAAAGTTCGATGTGTGTGTATTTCAATGCACCCACCACTTTAGGAAAAATGGAGCAAATCCATAAAAGCCCACCTTCGAATTGTGAAGTTACATTTTGAGCTCAGGAAACACTGCATTCACCAATATGCAGCAGTCGGCATCCAATACTTGCTGCAACAGTTCTGACTTTTGTGTAGACGTGGGAAAAGCATTTGCTTGGCAATGCCGTAGTGGCAGGGGCGTTGCTAGGGGGGGGGCTAAGGGGGCTATAGCCCCTGATCTTTTGGTTGTAGCCCCGGATAGAATCTCAGGAGCTACAGCCAAAAGACTAGCTAGCCCCCAGTCCCAACAGTTCTGACATCAGCTTAGCCCCGGGTCCTTTCCAGAGCTAGCAACTCCCCTGCGTAGTGGTAATAACTGAACAGTGATGGCAGCAGCGGCAAAATGGTGCGACGACCTGGGGATATGATAGCAGTGCCTGGCAAATTTTATTTTTTATTTATTTTACATACTTATATACAGGGAAACAAGCTCTTTCGGTGACAAAGGAGCTTACAAAAGCTGATATAGCAGCTATAGTGGTAGGGTCACTGATAAATTTACATCTGGAGTATTTTAACAGTTTCCTTGCTGGAATTCCCGCCAATCAACTCCAGAATACAGCCGTTAGATTAACCTGTGGCCTCCTCAAAAAATATGATCCTGTCTCTGGTGCACGTCGTTCTCTGTGTTGCTTGGCGGTGGAAGACAGGAATCATTTTAAGATTGCATGCCTTGTATACATGAGCCTTAATTGGCTTGCTCTTAACTATTTGGTAAATAAGCTCAGCCGACATCAACCGCCTGGACCCCTGCTCTCAGCAGCTCAATTGTTGCTGAATATTCCCGCTCTCGTTGTGTGACGAAGGGTGATAGGATATTTGCAGTCTATGGCCCTCGCCTCTGGAATAGCATCCCCAAGAAATCAAGACCCTGGAAATGATCTATATGTTTCGTAAAGCTCTGAAAACCTTTCTTTTCAGATAATGTGACCTTAGATAATGTGACCTTAGACCTAATCTCTGCCCCCCCTCTTTCAGCCCTCCTTTCTGTTGTAATTCCCTAGGTATTGTGCGCTCATTGTTTGACTGATATCATCTGCGCCTCTATACGATTTGGTTCATCCTTGTGCGCTTTTTTAAATAAATCAAATCATAAATGGGAGGCAGAGAGCCTCCTATAATGGAGAGAGTTTCTGTGGCATGATGACTGTGTTTGAGAAGAGGTATTTTGGACAGATATTGGGACAAATATGGTGGACAAACTTAGGACAATTGTCAGCAGGTATTAAGTGCTACTGTGGTAGGGAAAAGAAAGGAACAAGTTTGGGTAGCGCTGAGGGAAGGTGTAAGTAGCAACACCGAAAAGGCGAGTCATGCGGTTAGCTCAGAAGCGAGGGGGTGGGCTTTCAATTTGCTTTTGAATACATCAATGTGGACCGTGTTTCGAAATGCATGTGGGAGAGAATTCCAAGTACGCGGAGCAAGAAGAGTGGAAGCAAGAGGAGGCACAGGGTGGGCATTGTGCCACAAGGATGGTGGAGGAGGCTGAGAGAGGGTTTGTAGGGGTTGAGAGAAGAGGATAGATATGGTGGTGCATTACCGTGGATGGTTTTATGCACTAGTAGGAGAAATTTTAATTTGGCCCAGGTCTGCGTAGTTAGCCAGTCCGCCTGCCAGCCTGTGATAGGAGGAAGTAAGGGCGAAGAGAGGGAGTTCAAAGATAGTCGTGGTAGCAAAATTAATCTTGTCAACAGGACAGAATGCATAGTTTGGGAGACCAGAGGATACTGGTACACTAGTCCAGTTAACAGAAGGCAAGAGTGGTTAGGAGAGGTTTGGCACATTTGAAGATAAGGTGATGCCGGATTACGCATATTTAGGAGGTTGAGGCAAGCAACCATTGCAGTTTTAAAGATGACGGTTTGGATCATTACTTTGCTCTTTCAGGAGATGGATGACAATGGCCATTTTGACAGTAGAAGGAAAGCAGGCGGAGCCAAAGGACAGGTTGAAGTGATTAGCGAGGTGAGAGTCCACTATAGAGGCAAAAGGTTTGACAAGCTGAGGCACAAGAGGATCTGATGCGACACAAGAGGGGATAGCATCATCATTAGTGCAAGGACTTCCTCACTGCTTGTATGACAGAAGCGGGAGATAGAAGCAGTGAAACATGGTAGAATGAAGAAAGTAGGAGGCGGGAAGATGAGGAGAGATTCCATGATGTTGGAAGCAAAGTATTCAGCAAGTTCTCTAGGTGAAAGAGTAGAGTTAATAGGTGAGGGTTTAGGAGGAGTAGGGATTGAGTTTAGGGTACCTTGGAGTCAGTGAGGATGATTGGATTGTGTGCCAATAAGAGAAAGGCAGAAATACCTTTCAGCATTATCAAGAGAAGACTTGAGAGAGTAAAGGACAGAGAGGTATAGTTGCAGGTCCTCATGAAAGTGGACGACCTCCATCTGTTAGGTGTCCTTACATCTCAAGTATGGAAATTGCCTATGAATGGGGAGACAGTAGGTTGAAGATGCTGGGATTTAAGTTTAAGTGTGAAAGTTAGCAGTAAGAAGAGAAGGAGTCTAGAAGGTGGAGAAAGCAGTGTCAGTGGAGGAAGGATCTGGAGAGAGGGGGGAGAGTGAGAGCTGAAGATCCGAGACGAAGCGTGGCCTAGCAGAGGGTTTACATTTTCTCTCAGAAATGGGAGTGATAGGTGGAGAGGAAAGGTTAGAGTGAGAAAAGATAATGGCGGTGGATGCAATGGAATGGTCCGAAAGAGATGGCATCACATTAGTGTTAGTTGTAGAGAGAGAGTTGGAGATGAACAGGAGGTCAAGACAGTTGCCCGCATAGTGAGTAGGTTCTGAATAGAGTGGATAGTGCATTCAATGGGAAAAAAATGAAGGTCTGATTTTTGCAGAGTGTTAGGTGAAGGAAGGTTAGTCACCTAAGAGGATGAGGTGATGTGCCAGTGAGGGAGAATCAAGGAGCAGCCCAAGTTCATCAGATAATGGTCCAGAGGGGCCATTAGGGCGATAGATAGACATTAAGTGAGTAGAGTGAGGAAGAGTAATAGTTAAGAGTGTAAATTCAAAGAAGGTAGGTGGGCTGTAGCATTCGGGAGGTGAGATTTTAAGGCAGGAAGAAAATAGGTGCCCAATGCCACCACCTTTGGCCGTCAGGCAAAGAGAGTGGGTGAGAAAAGAAAACCTTGGAGTCATGAAGGGCGGAGTGGCAGACCACTAACTTGGATAGTTTGTCTACTGGGTCTATTGAGAGGCGTTCCCTGCTACCTCTTAAAAACCCTTGGCGTCGCGGAGTGCAGTCGCTGAGTGCTGCAGACATTGGCAGACCACTAACTTGGAGAGTCTGTCTACTGGGTCTATTGAGAGGCGTTTCCTGCTACCTCTTAAAAACCCTTGGCGGCCGCGGAGTGCAGTAGACATTGGCAGACCACTAACTTGGAGAGTCAGTCTAATGGGTCTATTGAGAGGCGTTTCCTGCTACCTCTTAAAAACCCTTGGCGGCCGCGGAGTGCAGTCGCTGAGTGCTGCAGACTTTGGCAGACTATGGCAGGCAGGGGAAGGCACCCCTCCACCATGGTCCCAGAAAAAGAAATTTTAGCGCAAGTCACTAACATTTGAAATGGCCACCTGCAGAGGGCGAGAGGAGCCACACAATCTGGAGCTTGCGGCCTATGGGTTTGAGCAAAAACAAAATGAAGAACCAGATGTCTTTGCACCCGCAGCACCTTCAGCTCAAAAAGCCCCTAATCACGTGATCAGCCCACAAACCACCAAACAACAGTTAAACTCGGAAATGAGATCAATGAACTTTGAACATATTCTCACCCCCACTCCCACGCCCATTCCCACTTCTAATCCAATTCCAACCAAACAGAGAACTGGAGTCAAGACACCGCTGTCCGGAAAACCCGACTTACGGCGAGGGATGCCGTCTGAAGAACCTGGTAAGAGACTCACATTATCCCTCTCCCCAACCCGTAAGCTAGACCCTGCTTTCTGTGATAGCCTTGAACTGAATAAAACAAATAAACCAAACAAACGCACGTTGCGTCCCCCAAAAGAATCGTTAATATTAAAATCCAACCTGAAGACACGCGCTGCAAAGCTGTCCGCCGCCAGGCTTCTGGTTGGCGAGCCGACGGAGGGGGCTGCTGGAGTTCCCTGTCCGTGCGCAGAGGAGGCTCCGGAGACGGTAGCTTGGAGGGAGTGCAGGGACGTTCAGGCATGGGTCCACCGAGAACAATCTCTGGAGGGAGCCGACGCACACAAGGCCCGCCCAGCGCCGGTGCGTCCCGCGGCCGCAGGAGATGAGGAACGGGAGTCAGGAAGGGGAGGGGAAGGAGGAGTTTCGCGCTGAGGCGGGGACTGAGACAAGAGCCGCTCCCTACTCGGAGCTCGAGGAGGAGAGGACAGTGGAACATAGCCTGCCGAAGGGACAAAACAACGGAATTGAAACCCCCACTAAAGGAGGGAACCTCAAAGAAACGAGGGAACGTATTGACACCACGCTTCACACCAATCTGGACACAGAACCAGTAAGTGGTGAGGGGGATCGGAGAGGTCCAACAAGTGACCTAAGTCCACTCAAAGAAAACCTCACTCCTAAATGATGTGTTAATAAAGTTGCACCCATAGATGACATAATAACAGAGACCACCAACGAGGAGACGGTAAAAACCGCAATGCAACATCAGGAAATTACTATAAGCGGAAATGAAGATACAAAGGGCGCACCACACAGACCAGATCTGAAAGATCTACAAGAACGTGGTACTCCGTCAAGAGAGGAGCTTGTACTAACAACCCCAGATACTCCCACATCACCTCAGTAAAATAATGACTCATCTATGGGTACGAAAAGAAAACATAACATCTTTGTAAAAGGAAGACGATTCCCGATGGGAAAGCTCACTAGATCCCATGTGTGGAGGGTCAAAACAACAACAACCACCAACAATACAAAAAAATGGTCCCTAAATCCCAGCCTCAACACACCATTATGGTGGAATCAGTAGAAACATTCTTTAAGAAACGTACCGGCCTTCCAGATATCACCTTGGTCGAAATATCGGACGGAGATATGCTGGAGAGCATACTCACAACGGAGGCCAGAAATCCAACCCCCATAGATACAACCGAGGAGCAACGTTCATTGCAAACCACGAACAGCAGCTTAGGAGAAACAGAATCACCATTTAGATGGCACTTTAGGAAACCTTCTCTCCCCCCTATAAACCACGATCAGAACTTGGGCACACTGAACCCACACATTCAGTCTACAATTCCAATGCGTGAGAGCAGAGAACCAAACCTGGAGAAATCAGATACAGTACAAAAACAAAGTACAGAAGACAGGGAGACAAATCTAGATTGGACCAGACCTCATATAACCTCCAAACTCAGCGAAAACTGTGCAAACTTAGAGGGCGAAAAACTCACATCCAAAAACCCATCAGTAGCCACTCAAGTGGAGGTCCATTTAATATCTCCAGAGAGGATTCCGAACACGAGAAACACGAATGAATACACACCTGCCGCACACAGCTCCCTTCACCTACTACACCCATTCCGCCGCGATGACTAAGTGAACTACACCATCATGGATTAAGAGAGTCGCCACAGAGGAAGCCCGACCTGATGTCCATAATGTCAACTGTGACCATCGCCCTCGCCCCATTCAGTAAACTGTATGATGCTCTCAACGATACAACATGCGACCAAATGTCCCTGATTGCCTCAATGAACACGAAACTAGACCATCTGGAAGGTTTCATTATGGCTGCGAAGGAAACAGGCAGACCTTAAACGACTCTCTCAGACAACAAATTCAGGAAGATTGGATACAAATGAAAAGAGAAATGATTGACTATTTTGAGAACCCAGGGCCAACCATGGCAAGACACCCAAGGAAAGGAAGTGAAGAAACTCTGGAGCATGTCAGAAACGATACACGTGAAAACCCACACATGAACCAAATATCTGGCGATAACTCACAACAGGGAGACTCGGACCCAATGACAGAGATTATCACTATAATCAAAGCTGACAAGGCCTCAACTAAAAACAGCAAGGAGACTATATCACTACCAATAACAACAGCATCTCAGAAAACCCCTTCTCAGTGATGACAAAGGAAACTGAAAAGAACCCGAAAGGAAAGGAAGGCACTGTAAACCCTCATTTCTAATTTGGCATATTCAGACAGTCAAAAACACTGACAGGAAAATCATCAATTCCAGACTCTCAAAAAGATACAAAGAAAGTCTACAAAGTAGATAAAAATGGAAAAGGTCCCCCGGAAAGTTGAACACTTCAAACGATTTATCAAAGAAGACGCACACCCAAAAAAGGGGCAAGAGACCAGAAAGCAGGTCGTCTTAAAATCGAAGGAAATAGAACACACAAATACTTGTCACAGCTAAATTCCAGACAGAACTCGACGAGCTCCTGTTCAGACTGGAGCACTTTACTATAGAAGAGTCCGAATCTAAAACAAACCCAGCTCCAATCCTAAAAAGGAAAGCAGAAAGCTCACACGCGAAAAGCGAGAACTCTGAGCCGAACAAAAAAATTCAAACACATGCCTTTGTGAGCTCCCCCCGGACCTCTAACAAGAATCCACCACTTACGCTAAAACTCTCCATCTTCTAAGTCCCAATCGGCATTAGAAAAAAAAGGGGGAAAAAGGAAAGGATAACTTAACTCCAACAAGAAACAAAGCCAGAACAGAAACGGTCAAAAGGACAGAGGATTTACAGGCAAACCATCGCCGCATCAGGAATAATTGCACACCAAGGCGACGAGTTGAAAGGAATCACGAAAAAAATCAATTAGATCCTAGAGAAACAAGAAAGCATGAAATTTGAAGCAAGAAAATTTACAGCGACTGCATTTTCAAATTAAAAAGAAGGAAGGAAAGAGATGACGACCTAATTCTGAATAGGTCAGCCATACTAAACATCTTCAGCAAGATCCCAGGGCTGAGACAAATTCAAAATGCTGACCTATGGATGGTGGAACCATGTGGATCAGGGCGGAAAGACTGCTCTTTACTACACATCTCCTCAAAAGCTACGATTGGTGTCATCAAGCTTCTGTTATCAAAAGAGGTAGAGAGTCTAGGGGTCCTAGGATACGCACTGACAGAATTACATCCAATCCAGTAAGGTGAACTGCTTGATCCAGTCATTCGAACCAGCACAGCAGAGGAACGCACATGCACCGAGAGAAGAGTGCTTTGAAAAACCAGAAAATTATCACAAACTGAGGAGCCGCTACAAAGCAATAGCCATCGACCCACCAACATCATGAAAAAGACCATAGCCGATGGTCGGAGAAAGAAAGGGACGACTCACTCCCAGAGACAACACGGGACAAAAACCGTAAACCGGAAGGCCCTCGGCGGCAAACGCGCCTTAACCGACCATCAAGACCAAACTCAGACAAGAATATAAGGATGCCTGAAAAAAGAAGAGGCACAAGCTCAGTAAATTCACCAGCAAACCGGACATGGTCAAAGGCACGAAGAACATCAGATCACAAGGATTAGCCATCACACATGAGGACAGGCAACGAAGACCTGTTTGCCAGGACAAATGCTTCCCCAACGCAAACAAGAGCGCGATCAAACCTCACTATGGGATGCTGGAATACCAGAGGTTTTAACCAGCTAATGACAAGAAGCAACGTTAACCTCGGGGCAATGGATTTGCTATGCCTGCAGGAAACGTGGATGACCAAGAAACCTCAGCTGGATGGCTATGTACTGGTCTTTTTAGAAGCACAAAAGGGTCAGACGGGGCGTCCAACAGCCGGACTATTAACGGCTATACGCTTAGGCTGCGGTCTAAATCTACAGGAAGTAATCCAATCATCACACGTGATCCAAGCGGCCTGGACGGGACTTCTAACAAGATATCAAAGGAGAAACTTCTTGTAGTCAACGCATACTGGAATCCAGAAGCGACTACAAACAAAGACTTTCTCAGAGAGATTGCCAGGATATGGGACAACGCAGTCGTAGACCATCAATGGAATCACGCCATAGTTAATGGCGACTTTAACACAGCCTGTACAGGCATAGGAACTGTAGGAAGTTCCAGTCAAGTGTACCAACCTAGCAACACAAGAGGCAATCTTTTGGAACCCTTTATGGCAGAAAGAGACATGCACAATCTATACTGGCTAAGGAAAAAGACCAACTTAAAATACCCACATGGCAAAGAGACAAACAACAGAAGACCATAGACCACATATACGTATCAAAAGACCTGTTGACGTGTATGGAGGCTGCGCAAGGGATTCCAACAGAAAAAAGTGACCACATCATCTTAACAGCAACGTTGTCCGCTCTGCAGAGACCACAACCGTATGTAATGTCAGAAACTGAACTAGGAAGTGGAAGATCCCGTCTGAAACTCACGGAGGGGGCAATCCAAAAAATCCTAGAACAGTACCCCGACCAACAATGGACAATTTCAGGAACCAGACTATCGGGAAAGAACAACTCGACTATGGTCCTCTGTTCACAAGTTACACCAAGCCATGCGGAAAGATCAAACACTAAATTTCAAACACCTATACAATAGGGAAATAGTGAAAAGAAGAGGAATAATCCACCAGCTAAAAAGAGTGGAAAAAAGGGCACCAACGGAAGAAAACAGGAGAAGGTGGAAAGTCGCCCAACGAGATTACAGAAACTGGATAATCCAGCAGCGACATATCTTGTACCAGCAAGACGCAGCGACAATGTTGCAGACACTAAACGGAAAAAAATCTAAGGACTTTTGGAACCTGATTAAAGGCTCAGAAAACAGCTCAAACAATAACTTGCAAAACAATGTAGGAGAAACGCAATGGATAACGCATTTCTCAAATTTATATGCACGGCCCATGTCAATGACAGTCAAAAGTCCTTAAATCCCAGAGCAGAGAGAATAAACCATCAAAACCTTGGGATATTCCTAGCGACGAAGAAACCATTGTGTACAAGATCAAGAGACTTAACAACTTGAGGGCACCAGGCCCCGATGGGCTGACGAACTTAGAACTAAAAAAACATACGGAACTATGGGCCAAGTTCATCAGCAAGATCTTTACAAACTGCAACGAGTAAGCAGGCGGTACCACAATCTTGGACTAGAGCAACCGTAGTTCCAATATTTAAATGAGGGTCACCAGAAAGCCCAAACCAATATCGGGCCATCGCCTTGCTCGATGTTATCGGCAAGGTATTTGCTTCCCTGGCACTGGAAACCTTTCGAAATTGGCTTGGGAGAGTGAACTACGTCAACCAATTTCAAATAGGCTTTATCAGGAATGCAGGAACATCGGTAAACATCCTGACAATAAACTCAATCAAGTCCATGGCACTCCAAAGAGGATCAATCGTATACATGGCCTTAATTGACCTGGTCCAAGCTTTTGACCAGGTCAATAGGGACCGACTTTGGGCTAAATTGCAGGCTAGCCACTGCCCAGCCGCGGTCCTGGAACCAATACAGGCATTATACGACAGAACTTCAATGAGGGTACGCCTGAGCCGTGATGGGTGCCTATCTGAAGAAATAAAGACGTACAGAGGCATTCAGCAGGGGTGCCCTCTGGCCCCCACGCTTTATAACGCCTATATCGCCTACTATGAAGACACAGAGGGAGGTATAAGAATCTTCCCACCAACACTTGGTGGGGGAAAATATCTAGACTCCTATACGCCGACGATATTATTCTCCTGGACCTTACACCAATCGGGCTTCAACATCAATTGGAGAATTTAGCGTCCTACCTGAAAAAGAACAACCTACAATTAAACAAAACAAAAACCAAAATCATGCAGATGGGCAAGACCAAGAAAAAGAGAAAGAAGTTCATCTGGAAGTTAGACGGTTTGGCACTGGAAGAGGTCCTTAGCTTCAAATACTTGGGGGTTATGGTGTGTAACCACCCAAAAGAGTCAGTAATGCAAGATGTGCTATGGGACAAGCTCAAAGCCTTGACTTCATAAGCCAAAGCATTGGACAGGAAATACGGATGCTACTCTCTCATACCGGCTTTGAACTTCTTTAAGATGAAGGTAGTACTGGCACTACTCTACGGGGTTGATGCGATGCCATCTCTCCCCGACTCAATCTGGTTAAAACTGGAGAGCCATTTTTGGAGATCAACCTTAGGCCTGGCAAAAACAACACCAATGGCACTAATCAGGCGGGAGTTATGTCTACCTTCACTCACAACATCGAAAGCCAGAGCCTTGATAATGCTGTTTAGAAAAGTGCTGTGCCCACAGAAACCCAAACCTTTGGGCCTGATCAAGAAAGAGCTTGATAATGACTCCAACCAGATGCTAAGAGGATGGAAGAGGAAAACCTCCAATTACTACTCAAGTTGGACTGTTCAGAAGAACTGTTAATAACTAATCCAAACAAAGTGACAAAGAAAAAGAAAATGTACGAACTGGACTGGATCGACACGTTGAACATAGCAAATATGTACTTGTTGACATCATCGATTCCATCACCGGCGATGAAAATACACGAGGTAAGCGGTTACCTAAGAAAATGTCCCGACAAACGACTGAGTTTTCGACTGAACCAATTAAGAACAAAGGAAATCCAGGAACTAAGAAAGCAATCCGACATCAACACTTGTCGGTTTTGTAAACTGAACGACAAAGTAGAAACCACCCGGCACCTGCTGCTGGAATGCACCGCGCTAACGGACGTTAGGCTAAAATACTTAGCCAAACCACTAACAAACTACTCAACTCTGGGGGAAAACGATGTATGGTCACTCCTGACGAGTGGAGAAGACAGCAGATGTGTGATTGGTGTGACTTTGTTTCTGAAACATCTGGACTTAAATGGTGGAGAACTAACTGGTCAGG
This sequence comes from Ambystoma mexicanum, assembly GCF_040938575.1. NCBI lineage: Eukaryota > Metazoa > Chordata > Amphibia > Caudata > Ambystomatidae > Ambystoma > Ambystoma mexicanum. The sequence continues at coordinate 866,669,260 of NC_090926.1, forward strand.
CATGTTGACTCTAAATCAACGTGAACTTGGTTTCTAAAACAAGGGGCACAAGCGACAGAGAGACAACGTAACGGAAGACATGACCTTAAAGTAACAGGAGCTTTCAATCAGATACTGATGTCTAGAAAAGGAGGATTTTATCAATGTTATTGTAAAAATTGCAATACGATTATATCAATAAAAAAATAAAATAAGGGCTACCAGGGTAGTAGTGTCAGAGGGATAGATTTAGGTTTAAGTGACCGCAAAGAAATCAAGGGGAGGAGTGAAAGTAGTCAGTGATGAAGAAAGTAACTTGCAAAACAGACTGAGTGTTCCAGAGTGCAATGTTCAGTTGATGCAGCAGAGAGGAGTAGAGGACTTTCGTTTCAGAGTAGGAGAGGCGGGGTGGGTAGGTGATGGGAGCCGAGCAGTCTGTTGGCTAGCGTTGTTTGTTAGAAGATGGTGGTGGTATGGAGATGTGGGGGATGTAGCATACTGGAGAGGACATAAGGAGAAATTAGCAGAATGAAGAGAGAATGCATTTGCGTTCAGTAGTAGTCGTCAGGGGTAGCATGGAATGTACTAGGTGGATTTTAGGTATTACCAGGTAGAGCAGGAGAGAAGGTAGTAGAAAGGCTCATAGGCAAAGAGGCTGGGAGATTTCCCTTAGCCCCGGGTGACCTAAGCAAAGGGCGAATAGCTATGTCGCCCCAGTAAGAAGGAGTAAAGTAGGAGGGGTGGCACGGAGTGCCCAATGGTGGGGGGAGGGAACAGCAGGGGGCAGATCGGGGCAGGGCTGAGCTCAATGTTGCTCTCAGCCTAGTTGAAGCCTTTTCAAATGCCTAATACCTATACACAAGCCAAAACTGGTGGCTTTGCCCATGCTTGTTTTTAACAGTACTTCCATGAAGGACACGCATAGTGATTATAAATCGAGTGGTTGATGGCAGACCCAGCTGAGACCCTTTTATTAAACCAGTTGCGATTTATAGCTCCAATTAAGTAATTAACTCTCAGAAGACTGCTTTAAAAACACAGACAGGTACCTCAGGAGCAAAGTCTGATTATAAGGCTTGATGAAGCTAGATCAAAGTGATCACAGGAGGATGGGTTTTGGGTCGTGGAGGGGTAGGAAGTGGGTGGGCATGGCCATAGGGATTAGCATAGCCCTGGGCAGTCAATGGGTGGGTAAATATCCAAACTACAGCTACAAGCTTTGTATTCCTCCTCGTATGCTGTTTCTCTCCAGCTGACTCTAATGCAATAGATTCAGCTTATAGGTGGCACTTTAGCACCACCTATCTATTTAATTTTTATATAGCTCACACTCGCCCAAGGTCCTCAGGGCGCTCACAAGATAGAACATACATATAACCAAAAAAGAGGCAACCTAGGCAAAGGTATGAGCCGTGGTGATTAACCAATATTTCTATCAAACAGGAAGGTTTTAAGATGCTTCTTGAATTGAGCAGTAGATGTGCAATCTCCGCAGGGAGGGCATTCCATGAAGTCTAGTGCCCAAGCATCACACTTTGCACCACCAAACTCTCAGTTGAGCAAGTCTAATGTTGTTGATTGAACAAAGGGTTTGTCTAAAGTGAGTCGTAATACCTCTGGACAAAAGATAGGTGGCAGCTTCTCCAGAGAAACACTTAAAGACCATGACCAGGCCCTTTGGTCTACCGGGAGCCAGTGTAGCTTCCTCCGGGCATCAGATACCTGGGATTGACGCCTCAAACCTCAGGTGGTCAATACTGCTCTGTTCTGAGTAACCTGCAATATACTTACTAACAAGCGTTTGCTGTAATCTAACTTCGTATGGACGATTGGCAGCAGCGATTAGAGCTCTGTTTGCTTCAGAAAGATAGGGGCAGATCCCGCCACAGAAGGTGGATATAATAACAGCTGGATGACTTAAGATAGGACACATGCTGGTCAGAGACTTCAGTTTCATTACCAGCAATAGCAAAGTTTTTATGTTTGGGGTCTAATCTTTTCAATTTCTGTTGGGTGAAAAGAATGAGCAGCTCTGTTTTGAAGTTGTTCAGTGCCAGTGAGTTCAGACCCATCCAGGATTGTATGGCCAGAAAAACTTCATTGACTTTTTCTGAGTCAAAAGTGAGACCCTGACAATTCTATCACAATCTGGGCATCGACAGTGTAGTTTGCGAACTGTACCCCCAGAAAAGCGAGGAGGTCGCATAAAGGTCTGGAGTATATATTAAAAAACAGTGGTGACAAACACGATCCCTGTGGGACCCTGCAGGTGAGAGCGTTTCTTTGCAATTGGGCATTCCCTTTCGCCACATTTGCAGTTCTTGGTCCAAGAAATGATTTAAACCATGCAGCTGCTGATGGCGCACATTTACCCACATTGATTAGTCTGTCCGTCAGGTGGGTGTGGTCAACCAAGTCGAATGTGGCTGAAAGGTCTAATATAGTAGGCAAAGTGCTGAAATACCTTTCTCAATTATGCCTGCAATGTTGGATTTTAAATCCAAGAGTGCCATCTCTGTACCATGGTTAGTATGAATCCCAGACTGTTGTGATGCGAGAATGTCTTGTTGCTCAACAAACATTTGATATTGACTATTCGCTTCATTGTCAAGTATTTTTTAACACAAACGGAACGTTTGTGATAGGCCTGTAATTTACTGCTTCAGTTGGATCAAGATTCTCCTTTTTTAACATGGGGGTGATCCAGGCCTCTTTGATGTTATGCAGAACAAAGGCTTCCTGAAAGGAACGGTTAACAAATCTAGTGACTAAGGTATGAGCAACGTAGAGAAGTCCTTAAACAAGGTTGCAGGAAAGATGTCCCCTTTACATGATATGGGCTTCATCTTCGGTACCACATCCATAATCTCTTTTTCCGATACGTCTTTGAACCTGAATACAGAAGTATCCTGACAGCTCCTATTACTAGTGTCAGGCATCACATTCTCAATGAGTTGGACCGATTTCATTTGAGCTGAAATACGTTGTTGGTGTAATGTTTTTTAGTAAAGCCATCATGATTAGGTTGACACCAGTCATCATCGATAGCAATTGAGGTTTCAGCCTTAATCCCCTTTAAATGCTGTAGGACCGTAAACAGTTCTTTTGGTCTGGATTTTGCAGTTTCAATCCTAGCATTAAGACCTATTTCCTTGGCTTTAAAGACTGCAGACTTACAAACGGTAACTGCATGTTTATATGCTGCCAAGTTAGCATTAGAGTTTTTTTTTCCAACGTACATTCTGCTTTTCTTTTAACTGTTCTAGCACTTAGAACATCTAGTGAATACCATTGATTGTGTTTGGCAGATTTCTTCTGTATCACATTTGTCAACGAGGCCAAGGCGTCAACGGCTTTGTTAGTTGCTGTTCTGAATAGATGTATAAACTCCTCAAGGGGAATGTTGAAGTGGGCCAACTAGAGTATTAAAAGCGTCGTGAGTCAACTTTCTATGATTTCTAGTAGGAAAAGAATGTATATTTGACTGGCAGGTTTTGTTAGAGAGGTGAGGAAGAGATACCTCAAAAGAGAAAGAGTGATGATCTGATCAAATACAGTCATCTTGTCATGATCACTGCTTCCAAGGAGCCAGGTCCAGCCCAACGTCCTTGGAAGCAGGCCCCTAACCCTAATCCTAGGCACCAGCCGGTCCCCACTGGGACCGTTTGTACCTTGTCCTGGCGCCGGTGGCACCAGGCTCATCAAAACCATTGGTCCCGGCACTGGAAGCGCCGGGCTCATAATAGGTGTGAGGATGCTTGGGTGGACTTACCTGCAGCAGACCATGCTGCTTACTTACCAGCCACTTAGAAGCTATCTAAGAACAGGGACTACTTTCTTACCTGGGTGGGGCAGCTCCACTCCCTGGATACAGCACTGGAACTCTTCTGGAAACTGGAACTCTTTTCTTACCTAGGCGGGGCCGTGGAAGAAGACGCCTCATCATTCCAAGACTATTTAAACTACACCCGATAGATGAAGCGTGCTTCGCGTTATTCTGCATCTGCAGCAGAACGCTCACCGAGTCTGCTCCGGCTTTTCTTCTTCTGATCCTGGACCTGCAAGAATCCTACTTACCATTTCAGTATCCAGACATCATCAGCACCTGCAAAGAACAGAAACAACAGGTTAGCAAGGCGAACTTTACACGCAGCACTTACTCACCTGATCCATCGGCTGCGGCCGCTTCGTCACGCCGCATCTCCACCTGCAAAGGCAAAAGTATTGCCATACTTACCGGCACGCTGTGGATTCCGGATTTCTTCGTTCTGCATCGCCGCCTGTAAAGACAAAGCATCGTTAACAACTTACTGGCATTCCGCGGACTCTGGCGCTGCAAACCAACATCTGAAAGGCAAAAGAAAAGACATTAAGCAGGTATTTACTTACGTCCATCCCGCTCGTCGCAATAAAACGCCTGCAAATACTCCGGCGTCTCTTTAACACAAACTAAGCTGCAAGGAAAGAGACAATTAGAGCGCTTGCCATACTTACAAACTTCCAGGCGCTTACTTCATCTTCCATCTCAAGAGCCCTGCAATACATAAGGGAAAAGCATTATATAGAGTCTGCATATAAATGTGCCACGCATTTAAAGACTATAAAGACAAAAGGTGTCCAGAAACTCACCGCTCGTGCAGACGACGACGGTAACCATCCTCTGAATTCAAGAGGCCTATGTTTCACCAGTGAAGGAACTGGCAACGGCACCCTGCACCAGACGCAGATGGAGAGCCCAGCATTCACCTATATAAGGTGAGCACGTTGACCTGGGGGCTCTACGAAAAAACTGGGAAGAGAGAGGGAGAGAGGGACATTCAACTACCCAGACCATTAACCCCCATATTCTTTCACCTGCAGAAACCTCACTCTTCGAGTCCGACACACAGTGCGAAGAAGTTCGACCCCAGAAGCCAATCGAGTCCTGCACATCACTTTTCGAGTCACAGACAGCTTCCTGCCAAGACCCGTGCCTCCGTGGGAATCAGGTGAGCGTTACACATCTATTGATATCAAAGATATCAATTGGTTTTTTGATCAAATCCAGTCAAGAATATTGCCAACCTTGTGAGTTGGAAAATCAACATGCTGATTAAATCCAATGAATTGGAGGGTTTGTAGAAAAGAGGCTGCATGATGGTCGATTGCTGTTTGGATAAGGTGTCTTAAAAAGCTAATAGTTGTTCCTCGAACTTCGGACTCGTCATGGGTGGTCTATAGAGTAGCAAAATGCTCAAGGCACTAGCAGAATAAATATTCAATTTTAGTAGCATAGCCTCACATTGATCAAACCTTGGTAGGTCAGAATTTAAGTTTGTGCTTAAATGTCAAAGCCACTCCTGCTCCTCTATTACCTATACGATCACTGTGGAGGACTGAATAACCGTCATACGTGGCCAATTGCAGCTGTTGGGTGTCTTGACCCACGTTCAAGTTATTATGCTGCAACATTTGGTGCTGTGGGCTTAGAAAATCCAAGATGGCGGAAAAGCCCATATTTGCACCAGAATCCAGGAGAACCGCGCAGTTTTGCGCACACCAAAATGGTCCCCTGACCTACCACCTACCAGTGCAAAGAAAGATGGTTCTGTTCAAAATCTATTTTTATTAATGTCAAAAATTGCTAAGATCATGGGCCCGAAACCACCAGTTGAGTGTTCTACTTTACTCTACTGCAGATCCACATCAATGCCATGTCAAGCAAGGATCATATACTATCAAGTAAAATCCTTTCTTTTTGAAATGTATTAATTCAAGACAGCTGTCAGAAATAGGTGCAGTACCAGCATTGGACACTGACCGGCGCTGGCGCTCTATAAATCCTGACAGGGGAGCTGTCTTGCAGAACTGTGCAGTGAACAGAAGGGGGTCTTATGTAATTAAAAGTTCAAAGATTTGCTTTTCCTGAGAACCATTAACACCTCAGAGACACACACACACACACACAACAGCCCAGGATATCACATGGCCCTGTTGATTGAGAGGGAGAAGTTTCCCCTGCACCCTGCAGGACACAGCACACTAGACCCTTTCAAGTGAATGGGGTATGCTGATTTTGGATGTGGACTGTAAACAGTATCCTGGAGAAAGGAGAGGCCTGTGATCTCTGACTCACCAAGCTTCTGGGGGCGAGCCAGACTGGATTTTGGATTCATATTGCAGCAAATATATGTTTAAGTTAAATGCTTCTGAAATATTGTATTAATCTTACAAAAACGTACAATTTGGAGATCCTTAATCTGAGAAATGTACCCACAATTTGAGATCAGATTCAACTCTGTACCATGTTCTGAGGCAAAACCCCATGAATTATGGAGATTGCAGACACAGGGTTTATGCTAGAAAAATGGAAATTTACTGGAATAGGTGTAGAGAGGCAGTGTACATCTGTGTAATTTTTAGTAAAAATCCAATATTGGTAAACCAACCAAAAAATGAAAAATGTTGGCATTTTGGAACCCTAGCTCTTAGGAAGATCGGGGTTAGGCAAGAATATACCTTGAGCAATCCGTCATGCAATTTAGGTAATATTAACAAGTGAGGTATATTGCAAATGTGGGTTTTATGAAAAAGAAGATCTGTTGCACGGACACAAAGGGGCGTTTCTTCAACAGATTGTAAAATGATGACTGACTCTGACACACTATCCCTTCTAAAATCAGGTCACAGAGAATCCTTGACCTATCAAATCATGAGAGGGTTGGGCATGCAGAATGAGCCGACCCACCCACTTTCAAAAGACATAAAAAGAGCAACTGAAAGCCAGACAGGGACATTCACTTCCCACTTCAAGCTGATTTCTTGTGGAGCACTCTGCCAGAAGACACCAGATCCAGCACTTAGACTTCAAATCCAGACAGAGACCAGAACTTAGAACTCAGAGTCCAGAACTTAAAGCAAAGTCCTAACCCACAAGCTGAGTTCTCTTCAGCAGGCCTCAAAGTCCTTTGCAAACTATTCAACCGCCGGGTTGCGCGGTTTGCTGCTTGCTAAGAATCCTGTGTATCCAGAACCGTCAGATCCAATTCAAGAGACCCAGACCGCTGTGCAGTGCTGAGACCAGAACCAGAGATCCAGATCCACAGACCAGACCCAGACCAGATCGCTGGGAGCAGAACCGGTATTAAAGACCGTCCGTGGCGAGAGAACCAGCCAACCTGACCAGACCCTGACGGCCTATTTCAAATTTATAGTGTGAGTACTCAGCTAGAACTGTGCCAGAACCAATCTCTTATCTTAAAATAATCTGATTCAAAACATTTGAACCTGCATCATAGGAATCGTGTGTTCATTCTGTCATTTCAAAGCTGTAAAAGTGTCATTTTGTCATTCTGAAGTTTACTTTAATTTCGAAAAATTACCTTCACAAAATCGTCCGTATCTTTGGAACCGCGTGTCCTAGGAACGAGAGTTAACTTTAATTTTAAAGCTATGATTCTAAACTTTCCTATCAAGCCTAGAACCGACTTTCTATTCATTATAGCTTTTCCGTAATCACGCTCGACGCACTCGGAAAAAGTGCCGCGATTTGGTCCAATTAGCTCCTGTCAAAATAGCCGCTTTTGCTTGAACTGCTAAAATTCGTTTTCAACCTGCTAATCCCTCATTGAGCATTGCCAGTGTGACTTGAACTAATCTTAAATAGCTATCACCTACCCTGTACGTCCCAGGTGTCCTCAATAACGCCACTGATGCATTGTCTCATTTTAGGATGCAGTAATTTCGAGGATGGTTGCCATAGGCAGAACTAGAGATGACTCCCTTCCCAGACACACTCTGGAATCTTGGTGCCGCTGGTTAGCACCACTGATTGCAGGATCACTGATCAGGAAGACACAGACTGCATATGAGAAAGCATTCCAGGAATATCAGGAGTTCTGTCGGGGATAACGAGAGGGGGGAATTGTTTCACAGGGACTGAGTAATTGCTTTCATAGACCACCTATATGCCACAGGAGCATCAGCAGGGGTGGCAAAAGGGAAGGTGGAAGCCATTAGGTTTATGGAGGAGTTACAGAGGGTGCAAATCACCACGTACGACTTCACAGTAAAAAAGGCCTTAACGGGCTGGAGGAGGCTGGGGGAAACATGCAGACTCAAGGCGTCCGCTCAACCCCCCGAAACTTGAATAAATGGTGTTAGCGTTAGGAGGGGTGTGCAGGGATCAATACAACGGCACACTATTTAGGGCTGCCTTCATCACAGCTTTTTCCAGGGCTTTCGGGTTGAGAGAGATGGTAGGATCAGCAAAAAATGACACATTCAGAGGGCTGGCCTTCTCGGACATCAGCTTTAGAGGGGGCCTTGGTGTAAGAATTTATGTTCGAAAGTCAAAGTCGAATCAAGGGGGGAAAGGGCAGATAGTGGAGATAGCTGGAAATGGGAATAGAACAGTTTGTCCAGTGGCGGCCCTGGGGGACTTCATCGCACTCCAAGGGGACGGTGGGGGATCTCTGTTGAGGCATCAAGATGGTGCCTATGCCTCTAGGTTTCAATTCAAGGCAATTTTTCAGAGGTGTATCGATGCGGCAGGGCTTGGGGGTCTGAGATTCACCACCACCCACTCCTTCCGCATAGGAGCAGCCACTACTGCGGCGGAGCATGGAATGCGGGAGGAAGACATCATGAGATTGGGAAGATGTAAGTCTGGGGCTTAGAAGGGCTACATAAGGCATCAGTTGGCCTGCTAGCAAGCTAGGGGGAAACCGGGGACCAGGGTAAGGGGATAGAAAGGAAGGAGAAGGTGGTGAGAAACAAGCAACAATATGGGAGGCAAAGCAAGGGTGAATGTGTACAGTGAATAACATGGATTTCTCCTTTGTTGTCAATAGAGGATGTCACTGATGCAGGTAGTGTGGGTAATTGGACACTCGATCATAAGACGGATGAGAGGAGAGTGCGGATTGTAAAACCCCAAGAGGGACATAGGAGCATGGTGGCAGCAGTACACTGGATCTGCAAGGGTGGCATGATAATAGGGCAGGTGCGCAACATTGTGACGGAACACAGGGCAAGACAGCACCTGCCTGAGCCGGATCTGGTGATCCTGTACATCGGGGGTAGCGACCTGGTCCAGATGGGTCGGAAGGAACTAATGATGGCGCTGGTTTTGTTGTTCGGCTGGCTGGGCAACTTTTGCCCAAAGGCAGAGATCACCTGGTCACAGATAATTCCAAGGAAAAGATGAGGGGTGTTACAGGGTCAGCAAGGCCGATTACAATCTCCACGAGAAAGCTGAACAATGAACTGGCAAGGCTGGCTGGAGGCTGACTGAGTGGTGGCCAACGGTTTGGTACGAGGAACAATCTACATCATGATGGAGTACATCTATCGTACCAAGGAATTGACTTGTTTAAAAACTTGCTGGCCGTGATAAACATAGCATGAGCAAGGGGGTGTACCCCCGACTGATTGGTCTGTGGCAAGTGTAGGAGGGCCATGTGGTCAGTGATTTGCCCCTCCCGGGGGGGGGCCCTGAGGCCGGTTAGGTGCAGTGGCGAGGGCACTGCCTGCCTCTAACTGGGATGGCTTCAACCTGGCAGGAAGGTCCAATGGGAAGGTGGCCGGAAAAGTGGGTGTGGGGCCAGGAGGCGGAAGCTGTCGGTCAAGAGTCGGGTGCCTCCTGGGATCACCCCCAACATAGGGTATGGCAGAGAGGTCCGCAACGGCATAGGGGGGACCTCACCGCTGTATGAACGCTGAGAGGGGGTGGAGTGGAAGGTTCCACCGGGAACTGCCTGTCGCAAGGAAAACTAAATGTTGATATAATTTATGAAAACATGTACTGAGTAAGAATTGAGAGTTTGGGATAAACAATTTGGGTCGTGTTTAATGAGAATAATGCAGTGATGATCTTAAGTAATGTTAAAGGATTAAACATGGCCAGTTATAATTCCAAACATGTTTGTTGGTATCTTCTCTCTGGTCTGGTCGGCTATGCTTCCCTGCTGATGCCATTACTGTGCACTAAATTCGAGCCCCTGGTATCACCACCACATCTGAAACAGATTTATGTGAAAGGTAAACTCCTGTGTACATTTCTAACATTAAAAGACAAGTCAAAGAAACATACATACATACATTGCACCATAGGCATGATCCCTTTGGCCTTGCACTCCACATTTCAACACCCGTGTTTCAGGCATGTCGATCATCTGTTTCCATCACATCTGAAGGCAGCCTACTGTATAGCAAGGAGGATGGCTTGAAGGCAACAAAGACCTTGATTGCAGAAGACACAAGCATGCATCTCGTTGAGCTAAGGTGATAAGCTGCAGGCAAGACACAGCTGCATCCAAAGCAGCGTGGACAATTACACCAAGAATGATTAATGCCAAGCACCGTCATTTTCATAAGCTGCAGGCACGTTTACACCTCCCGCTACCGGGGGTGCAGGCAGACAACCTCACCTCTGATCAAGTTGGGTCTCGTTTGCTTCGGAGTTCACATTAGACACAGCGGAAGGCCTCATTTGAATTGACCTCAATTACTGAGTAATTCCCCGAATGCTACAAAACGTGGACTAGGATGTCACAAACTGTAATATCAGGAATAGAATGGAAGACTGCACCACCAGCCACCCGGCAGAGTAAGGCAGTGCAGTGACGGGAACATTAAGTGACTGTACACGTTCCCTCAAAAACTAGGGGGGTAACTTTGGCTTCGAGTAAGATTTCTAGTAAGTATTTAGCTGAATAGCTCATTTTCAGACGAAATTCGGTCCAATTCTTACTCAAAGCCAGTGGTCGAAGTGTACAAAAAGAAGTGGCGGAACTATGTTCCCTGCTGGCCTGTCCCCACTCCCCACTCCCCACAGACCGCATCACCACACCCCCTCCCATGCACCAAACAAACCACCCAAACCAACGCACCTACTTTTTAAGGGAACGTTCAGTGCAGTGCACTGAAGTGCAAGTTTCAACTTCTTTCTACACTTTTATGTGAAAACAAAACCATTCCGGAATGGTTTCTTTTTAAAATAAAAGTATAGGAACAGTAAAGCTTAATTTAAAAAAAAGTAGAGTAACACTGCTCCCACCCACTTCGACCACTGCTCGAAAGCCAAAGTCTGTGCACCCCTAATTGTGACATATTTTGAGAATTCTTAATTCTGGGGACATCTGGGGTTTGCTCCTGTCTAGTGGCCTGCATCCCGTGAAGCGGATTCTTGTCTTCGACTGTGAGGCCTGCATCCACCATGCCAGAAGGTGCAAGGAAAATCCTTTTCAAGATCTGTGCCCGGTGCGACCTGAAAAATGTGTATGCGAAGGACCACCACGACAACTGTCTTTACTGCTTTCGCCTGACGCACAACATCGAAGGTTGTTCCATCTGCTACTCATTTTCGAATAAGACACTCCAAGACCGCCACCGCAGGTTAGTGTCATGGCTAAATGATGCCAGGAGGGCCTCAAACTCACCCGCAGTATGCAGTCATGTCTTGCTCAGGCAGAGCATACAATCCCAGCGCACCCCCTCTGACAAGAGGTCAGGGTCACATGAAGAGGCCTCTAGGAGTAAGAAGTCACAGTAGGCACAGCCCATGGAGGAACCTCTGTGTCTTCGTCTAAGAAGTACTTGTCGTTGACGTCTGCGAACACTCAGGACAGGTCATCGTCCAACTCATGTTAACGTGCCAGGCCTTGTCTTCGTCTTCTACAGGTAAAAGCATAGTTGATGTCCCCAGTGATACAGAAGCATACGCCTTCCACCACAACCGTCTACAAGTGGCCACAAACTGTTCACCACAACACCGTCAACCACCTCAGCCCTGTCAGTGAGTAGCCGCAAGCTAATGAGTGGCCTCAAAACTGTGGACCTTGATATCATTGACGACTCCATCCACGATACTGTCCAAGTCTCCTTCCGTCACGGCTCCAACACCTTTGTTGTCTCAACCATCTGCCCTGGCAACCTTACCCAGGCCTTTAAGCCCTTTTCCATTAGCTCTGGGGGTCACCCCGGCTACATTAAGCTCATCAGCTATCCCATCATAGGACATCCTTCAGCCCGACTCGAAGGCACCATGGGAGTTTTCTGACAAGGAGGGGACAGAGATAGTGGTGCAACCCTCCAGCCCCCCATTGGCTATGCTCCAACAAAGGCAGTTCCTCCTGCTATTCCTGCAGCCCCAGTTCCTAGAATTCTCTTTAGACATTCTTGGCACTTAACAATCCCTGGTGTCTGAGCTTCCTGACCTGTCCACACCTCACCCATCGACACCACAACCAGGCTCGAGTGCTCCAGCTGCTCCTCCGCAGCCTCTCAAAGACCTCCGCCCGCCGGTCCCGGTGCAAACTCTTACAGACACCGAATGAGAGGGTGACATTACAGACAACAATGCCTCTTTGCACACAACGGGAAGTGATTGAGAACCTCATCCTGGGAGACGGTAAACCAGATGCTGTTCCTCTCCGAGATTCCCCACCAGATGAGATTGGATCCTTCCACGCTCTAATGTCCAGGGCAACGGAAATGTTTGGCTTAGTGACTTAGCGAGAAAAGAAGGAAATCTTAATCTATCAGCGGCAGGAGGAGCACTGCAAGTCAATTGCAGCTATACCCTTACAGGAAGATATATGGGAGGACAGTCTGTTGACTATGGCCAACCTGTCCTCTGCACCTCCCAAAAAAAAGAGGTTTGATAAAAAGTATAGGGTATCGGACTCAGGACCGAAATGTGTCAGTACACAACCTACTCTGTGGTGTTGAAGGCAGCCTGCAAACGTTCCTCCAACCTTTCCTCTGCTTGCTCCGTTCCTCCAGACCAGAAAGGCAAGCATCTAGATGCAATGGCACTCCTGTCCAGATACGACAGCCAGAGGTCCAGGCAAAGGTGGTGGATACAGTGGACCACTTTGGTAAGAAGGTGGCCGAGACCTTGCAGACCATCAATGCTGACACGGAGACGGCTCATTCGCTAGGGACACTACAGAAACAGGGCCAGTCCATTTGAACAGGGAAATCCTGTTTCTCCTTGACAACGAAGGACTATCGGCCTTCCTAACACTCACCATCATACAGGTCAGCATCCTACTCAGCATCGGACACGTACAAGAACAAGTCCCAAACTTACAGAAGCAACCAGTGCTGGTGTGGCTCCTCAGACATCAGGAGCAAGCGGTCCTGACCAGTCTTGGGTCGACATCCCCCACTTTCACATCCCAGTAGGAGGGCGGATGTCTCAATTCACCGGAATGTGGAAATCCATCATCACAGATGGATGGGTGTTAGTCCTTTATTCAGAACGGTCACACATTAGAATTTGTCAAGCGACCACCCACCATTCTTCCTTTATAAAAAGTGAAAAAACATGTTCATCTGCTGCTGCAGTAGGTTCAATCGCTCCTCTCCAAACGTGCCATTGAAAGAGTCCCAGCAAATCAGCAAGGACAAGGCATGTACTCCAGGTACTTTCTGGTGAAAAAGAAGTCAGGGGGTCGGAGGCCCAGTCTAGATCTTTGGGTCCTCAACAAATTCCTCAAAGCCCGGACGTTCAGGATGGTTACCCTTCAACAGGTTGTGTGCCAACTGCAGGAAGGGGACTTTCTAGCATCCCTGGATCTAGGGAATGCATACTTCCACATCCCTATTCATCACACACAATGCCGCTACCTGTGCTACACAATTGCAGGTCACCATAAACAGTTCAAGGCCCTGCCCTTCAGACTCCAATGTGCCCACAGGGTCTTTATCAAATGCCTGGCCCTAGTGGTGGCTCACTGTCGCTCAGGCATGTAATTCTACCCATACTTCAATGACTGACTGGTGCGAGCGTCGTTGTTCTCCATGGCAGACCAGCATACAACGTAGACTATACAATGCCAACAGTAGGTGAGCAGTGAGTTCCTATAGGTCTGTTTCTTGTAAACCTTGGGGCATAGCCGTCCGTTGCTGGTTTTAATGAACAGATCAAGGAAATTGATTATTCTTTGTTAGGTTTTAGATGGGCATTGCATGTATTAATCCAGAGGTAAAAGGAATTAAGTTCTTGTTCTGTCCCCTTAAAAATCACAAAGATGTGGTCGATATAACGGCACCAGATTTTTATCGTTCTCAGAAATGAGTTGGTGTCATGATATATATGGTTTATCTCAAAGGTATCTAGATAAAGGTTTGCCAGACTGGGGGCAAAAGTGGCCACCATCGTGGTCCCCGATATGTGTTGGTAGAAGACCTCATTGCACAGAAAGACATTTTTGGTGAGTGCTAATTCAGGCAGCTGTAGGATAAAGGTGGAAGGTATATTGTGCAAATTCACACCTTATTCTCACTTCCCTGTTTCCCTACCCTTCCCCAGTCCGGTGTAACCTAAAAGGGCACACACGCTAGTCTTTTAATTCATTGCATCCCAAATGGTAATGGGATCTAAAAGTCTACACACTGGTAGCACGCAACTACTTGTGAGTAAGTGTGTTTTACAGGGGGTATACTCACCTCTCTGGTTTCTAGCTTATGTTTCCCCTTAGGAAACAGGGATGTTGCCTGGATCACATTGAAGGTCCATAGAAGGAGTGAACCCCATGACAAGAACTTTTGGTCCTGAAGCAGATTACCCAAATCCCTATGGTTATCGAAAACGGTCAACCCACTCATACATTGTTTGACACAAATCAGAACAAGCTCTGAGATGACAGGATTACTGCTTGAATTGGTGATTAAAACAGAGAGAAATTCCTCACAGCAGTACCCTCTATGTCACTCATGAAAGATGCATCATCCAATATATATTGTCCTTATTTAGCAATCTATCACTTGTGTCCGACTTTTTTAACAATACAATATTTAGGTGAATGTGTACACTTATTGGATACATAGAATCTTCTTGCTATCCCTTTTAGATAGGTGGCACACCATCAAACCCCTACGGAGAGATTCCCGGGATAGGGACAGGGTGTTCTTCACAGTAGGGACAGCCTGTATGGGTGTTTTGTTCAACAGGAGAGAGTGTTGTTGCTTTTCCTCTGCTTAAAGCTTTCTCCAAATACCATGTTTGTATTCCCATACACTAATTAAGACAGAGCGTTCGATGTTCCTATGTAATGTGTGAGAAACCTGAGGGAGTCCTCACATCTTATCTCCATGGATCCCCTTCTCAGGTGGCCAGGGAAAGGTCATCGCTTTTGCATCCTGACCCTGGGGGCAGACAAGCGAGGGAGGATCTCCTGGGCAGAGAGTCCTTAGGGATTGGGGAGACAATGCCCCTGAAAGAGACCCAGTATTCCCCCTTACCATTCCATGATGAACCCAGAAGCGTTTCTAGGATGTTTTTACCCTTTTTCCTATGGTCAGGCTAATGGCAGGAAGAATTATAAATCTCTGAGACACAGAAGGAAGGTAAGAGAGAGGAGGCGGCCCAAAGGTGAGCCATGGTACCCCCCTTTCACTGTTGAGGAACAACCTAGCCCTCCCCCTGCCTTTGTAGGCTATTGTAGAACAGCTCCCCTCATTTCCCACATTTGAAAGTACTGGGACGAAAAAGAGGAGACAGAGTAATGAACAATACACATTTATTTCACCACTTTGGTACTAGGATGAGGAAGATGCCTGCAAAGAACTGTGAGGGTCAGGCATGTCCCTTTAACTATGATCATGCAATTCTGATGGTGAATACACACCTGCAACCTGTTGAAGGGCTATAGCTGTATAGAGAGGGCAGTGAAACAACATGAAGAGGGACAGGGGGGTCTGTGTGGAAGCTGGCAGCAGGGGACCTGTGTCGTGAGGAGGCAGCTGAGGTGGGGCCTGACAGAAAGCCAGGACGCCGGCCGAAGCCCAGGAAAACTGTGGAGCCCACAGGCAGGTGGGCTGTTGGATTGCAACAGAAGTGGGTGCCTCTGTGCTGGGTTGCGTGTAGCAGCGTCTACGAGCGAGCAGGAAGAAAAGGATGCCATCCGCGTCCGTGTTGAGGAGGCAGCGTCACACCACAAGTGTCGCTCCACAAGTACGAGCAGGGCTTGCAGGGGACGGTCCGTCGTCTGGCGAATCAAGAAGGCAGCCAGAGCTGCTGGAGAGGAAGCCAAAGACCCGTGAGTGTCGTTGCAAGTCACTCGGAGCATGGGCACCTCTGGAGCACTGCTTGTGAGTAACATAGTGCTGGTTAAGACTTATTGCACACGGAGTGTGTGAAAACTTGAAAATGCTGAAATACAAAGATTGAATACCGGATTGAGTGCAAAACTTGAAACAATGCTGAAACATATATATTGAATACCGAACTGAATGAAAAGTGGAACTTAAGCTTAAGTAGGCATATTGAATACAGAACTTTATGTTTTATGGGCAAAGCTAATACAGAACAGAAGCCAAGAGGAAAGTGCCCATTTGAAAAGCATTATGCAGAACCTAGTACAAGTGTAAATAAGTGTAACAAAAGGTGGGGTGCAAACCAGACCACCAGAAAGTGAACTTTATAACTGGAGACAGCGCAACAAGGGCAAAGCCTAGCAAGAGAGATGTGACAAGTGAGGCCAAGAGGCTAACTGGGAGAAACCAGAATAGTGTAAAGCTGCCCCTAAAGTGAACAGGCTGAGACTTGGCAAATGAATGTGTATCTGTACACAGGAAGAAGCACAGACTAACTTGTGTGAACTGGAGAGCTTGGGGTTTCCTGGTTGCTTGACCTGTGATGGGTGGACCATGTGGTCTTACAACTGCACCTATACCAGTGAGCCCTAAATGAGGAAAACTAAAAGACATTGTGAAAGAAACCAAGGAGAAGCACTATGAGCAGACTGGTGAGGCTAACCAGAGTATGCTATGTTGAAGTCTTGTGGAAAGGAACCCTGAGAATTGATAGACTACAAATGCTATCCTGACGACGGAGCGTCAAGACCGCTTTGCCTTTGAATTGTTCTGCTTGACACTTGGGGAAGGGAGCCCAGAAGATTGTGTGGAACTGTATTGCACTGAACTTGGAAAAGGTAATCTTAAGACTTTTGTGAACTTTCTTGATCTTGGGGAAGGGAAGCTGGAGAAGAATCTAAGAGCTGGACAACGCTCCAAACTTTATGTTGAATACTATTTCTTTCATTATTGATATCTATACACATTGTTTTGTTTTAGTTGTGAGGGCAAGGATAGGTTTTGGAAACAGACAGATAGACCTTTCAGTTGAACTCTGTCCTTATTTTTGTTCAGGTAGGGAAATCCCACCTCAGCAATAGGGCAAGTTAGGCCGTCTACCATCCTGACATTTCATTTAATAAATGATCTTATTTTGAACTTTAAGTCTGATGTCTGTGTCTTACTTCATGATGCCTTCACAAATGTGGTGTTTGTGTTGTTGATGGGGAACTAATAATGATTTTACTTTTCGTCGTGTTTTTTTCTCCTTCATTCTTTTTCCTTTTCTTAACTTCTCCTTAGGTGCGGTCTATGAACATGCCAACACAAACTTGTTGTATTTTCAACTGTTTGGATACTCGGTTTTATTGTATTGAAAGCTTCCTAATGCACAATTGTACTCTGAAAATGAAATAAAAAGATGTGGGAAAATAAAAAATATATAAATTGAGCACCACATAATTTAAGATCTGGACTTTTGGGGGTATTGCGTGTATATATCCTCCCAGCAATACATTAAAACACTCCTAAGAAGACATCAAGTTTTAGGAGAATTCACCAGTGGATTTAAACTCTAAAACACAGGAAAGGTGCCACTGAAGAAGCAAAATGCACAGTATTATTACTGGCAAACACAGAAAGCAATACAATCAAAATGGATTCATATAACATTTAGACAGTACTAATTTGATTAACCCTCTTAACCTGACCATGTGCCTGTGGATGGTCCCGAGGACAAAGTCCAATCAATATTTAAGGCACTACACCCCGGCCCACACCCCAACTGTGTGGTGCACTGTAATCTTACACCAAAAATAATCTCATTAGATAAACTATGAAGGGATAATAAATCTGAGTCAAAAAGATTTGATGCAATTGCAGCACATTGAGTAAACATTTTAGTGGAATAAAGTGAGGCATCTTTGAAGATACATCCACAGTGACAATGATACAATGATTGAGGTAAATACCTCAGACAAAGTCAAACCTAAAATAAAATCTGTTGAAATAGTATGCCATGGTTGAGGTGCAATCTACAACGGCTTTAACAACCCTTTAACAACCCATCAGACGACTAACAAGAGGGTTTATTTTTTGGCAAAAAACAAATAACCAGTTAGGAACAGGTACTCATCAAACACTGCCTCTAAACACATGAATGACCCTCACTAATCTCAGGTGTATTTTAAATCCTTGATGGCCAACTATCACCTTATTCCAATACCTCCAATGCCACCACCTGAGTTGCTCACTGGGTTAAAAAAACAGTTTTTATCCATTTCCAAGCTATCCATAGGAAAATAAATATGACAAACATTACATACCTGATGCTTATATTCACATGCTTTGCATAGGCTGACATATAGTGGTTGGTGTGGAGTATTACATGACTTGTTTTTTAAATTGAAAAGGGAAATCGACAGGGTGTGTATGTAATATTATTCCTATTGTGACGTGTAATGTTCCCTTGGTCCTTCACACGTCAAGGTCCTCAGATTGTTTTGTTCCTGACCCGAGGATGCATGAAGTGTACAGTCAAGTATAGTATAAGTGAATACAAATTAAGGTGAAAGGTGTCTCTGTACCTTCTACTCCCAGCGAGGGGAGGAAGGGTGGGTGCATGTGCATCTAAGCATATACACGCATCAGAAAGACAATTACAGGTATGTAATGTTGGTCTTCCGCGGCGTGTGGATCTGCTTAGAATCACATGCTTTGCATAGACTAGCGATTAGAACCACGAGAAGCAGGTGGGTTGTTAGAAGGGACAGAGTCAAAAAGATGTCTTCTTAAGACCGCTTGTCCTAATTGAGAGTCGCTCCTAGTCTGTGTGTCCACAGTAATGCTAAGTGAATGTGTGAACTGAGCTCCATGTTGCTGCCCTGCAGATTGCTTCTAAGGGCGCATTTGCTATGAAAGTTAATGTGGCACCAGTACCACATGTAGAATGTGCTAATGGTAGTTCTTTGTTAGAGAACCTGTAGCATTGTTTGCAATTTACAATCCATTTAGAAAGGGCTGCCTTGGAGACAGGATCCCCTGCTCTCCCCTCCCCCGCACCCACCCCCGCAGCTAAGGAAACAACTAGCTGGTTTGTTTTCCTGATTGGTTTTGTCTTATCTAAAGTCTAGTGTATGGAGATCTCTCTCTCCAGAGTTCTGCAGATCTTGAAAAAATGATAGCAGTTCGATGGATTGGTTGACATTGAATCTAGAAATAAACCTTGGTGCGAACCGTGGGTGTGTTCTTAGGACCACTTTGTTCTTGTGTATTGTGAAAAAAGACTCTCACACTGGTAAAGCTTGAGGCTCACTTAACTTTCTTATAGAGGTGATCGCTATAGGAAAATCTGCTTTGTGAGATCTTTGAGGCTTGGTTTGTGCATGGATTTGAAGGGGGGGGGGACCCATGAGTTTACTCAAGACAATGTTTAAATCACACCTAGGGGTTGGATTTGCAATTGGGGGATACATTCTTTTAACCCCTTCCATGAAGGCTTTCATGATTGGAATCTTCTACCATAAAACCCTGTTCTGTGAGGTGTATGCAGAAGGAGCAGCTAAGGAAGGATAGCTCAAGGGCAATGCATTGGTCTTAGAAGCAAGTCAACGCAGGGCAACACAGGTTTGAATCCCGATCCTGCACTTAGAAACGACTTGCTGGTATTAAGCGTGTTATAAAACAACAATTATAATTAGATAGACATTGAGGGAATTGAACACTAGACCAGAGTCCAACAGGTGTAGTAGATAGTGCACTATGTTAGAAGATGAACAGTCAATGGGATTAACATTAGTCTTTCTACACCATGCAACCAATCTTTTCCACTTGTTAAAGAAGCAGTGTCTAGTGCTAGGTTTACATGCTTCTTTTAATATGTCCATGCATCTGTTAGGTAAATTAAGATGTTGGACCTCTAAGACTTCAGGAGCAAGCTGCGAAGTTAGTTGTCTGAGGATGCTGATGAAGGATAGAGGCTTGCTGGTACCGTTGTTACCGGATTGGCAAACTACGAGTTCTGCTCGCGGGTGCCTTCCCACCCTCCAGGTCTGACCTGGCAGGTGTTCCGGCACCCGCGAGCAGACACTGCAAGTAGCACCGGCGCCATTATAAATGGTGCCAGTGCTAACGGCCTCCCCATTCTCATTGAGCCCTTTAGGGCTCAAATGGGAACGGGGAGTAAAAGTTTCCGGCCCCTGGCAATGGGGAAATACAGCGCCTGCCAGGGTTGTAATGGCCTTGTATTTCCCCATTGCCAGGGGCCGAAAAATGGCGGCAGCCTGCCGGTCTTACCGGCAAGGCTACCGCCAAACTTGTAATGAGGCCCAACATGTTGTAATGGCTGGTTGGTCTGATTGGTGGACAAACAGACATCCTGAGTAGGTGGGGGTACCATGTCTGACGTGCCCACATTGGCGCAATCAAGATCATTGTTAAGTGTTCCTTATGCATCTTGTGGATTACTCTGTTGAGGAGCAGGGTCAGAGGAAAAGCATATACAAATATCTCTGACCCAACTGATCTACAGTGCGTTCCCCTTGGATTCCCTCTAGGGGAACCTGGAGGCATAGGTGTGGCATTTTCTCTTATGGCAAGGAGATCATGTCTGGCTGACCCCATTTCACAAAAATGTTCACAACGCCTGTATGTAGCTCCCACACGTGTTCTGAGGGAGGATATGTATTTCTGCCTAGTGTGTCTGCTAGGCAGTTCCCTTGGAACGTGTTGCGACACAATGAAGATGTCCTTCTGGAGGCTCCATCTCCAAAATCTCTGTGCTAGTTTTACTGAGTCAGTCCCACCCGGTTTGTTGATGTAAAACATGACGGTTGTGCTGCCTGTGTGAACAAGTACAGTCTTCCCTGCTAAGTGATGATGGAAAGGTTGTAGTACTGTGTACACTGCTAGCAACTTTAGGACATTGATAGGTTTATTTGTCAGTGTCTGTATACCGTGTGTTTGGTGGAGGTAGTGAGCTCACCAACCTAAGAGCAATACGTCCGTTGTTATTGCGGCTTTTGTTTGCAGGGGTGACAAAAGGTGTCCCCCTTCTGTACATGGTCTTTTGTACACCACTGAAGCGCTGACACTACAGTCTGCGAAATGACCATTAGATTGTCCCACTCTCATTGTGCTTGAGACCATTTTTTTCACTAGGCATTTTTGTATTGGATGCATGTGTAGCCTTGCATGTGGTACAATGAAGATGCATGATGTCATCTTCCTGACTGTTATCTGGTGACTGGCTGTATAACAAAGGATTTGATGCAGCATGTTTTGAACTCTCACATTGCAGGGGAACACTAAGGCGTCTTATGTTCAAATGATTGCCCCAAGGAATTGTTTCACCTGGCTGGCGACTGAGCTTGATTATTTCTCAGTGATGGAAAATCTGAGTTGAAACAGAAGGTTTATAGTCTCCTGTGTGTGTAGCTGACACATCTGTGGTGCATCTACTGTTATTAGCCAGTCATCCAAATAAGGGTACACTGGGATTGGCCGTCTGTGCAGATGCGCCGACACCACTGCCAGTACCTTTGTGAAAAACGGAGGGGCTGATGCAATCCCAAAGGGTAATACTTTGAACTGGTAGTGTGTGGATCCCACTTTGAATCTTAGGTCTTTTCTGTGAGCTGGCAACATTGAAATATGAAAGTATCCATGTTTCATATCCAGTGTTGCCATGTAATCTGCCTTCTTTAGTAACAGAATGACCTCTTGTAAAGTTGTCATTCTGAACTTCTGATGTTTGACATATGTGTTTGGTGGTCTCGGGTCTAACACTGTGTGTTTGGTTTTGTCTTTCTTTGGAACAAGAAAGTACACAGAATAAATACACTTGTTTACCTCTGATGTAGGGACATGTTCTATGGCTCCTTTTTCTAATAGGGCCTCTACTTCTGCCTGGAGGATTTGCTGATGTTCCAGTGACATGTTCCTGTTTCTTGGAGGGTGATTGCATGGTATTTCATGGAACTCTATGCAAATTCTGTCCCACACAGTTGTTAGTACCTACTTGGCTGTTGTGATCCCCTCCAATAAGTGGGTGAAGTGAGAAATGTGCCCCCTACTAGGGTGACATGGGTGGGGACGTGTAGCTGTGACCCTTTGCTTGGAGGGGGTAGCCGAACCCCTTGTCGTCTGGCATCTACCCCTACTACGCCCTCACCTGAACTGCCTATGGAAGGAAGAGTAGGAGCTTGGCTTTTGACCTTGATTTGCATTCCATTTGCTGGTGCCTGCGCCGGAAGAATAGCTGCACTGGGCTGCTCTTGAATATCCTTGAGAATGAAAAGTGCGCCTATTGCCATAAGACCCCCTTTGCCATGAAGAGGTTATTAGCAATTTGACCAAAAGGCTTTAGGGTGTTGTTCTTTTAGCAGTTTCCAGTCCGTCATTGACTGCTTTCCCAAACAGGATACCATTTTCTATGGGCAGATTGATGAGTGTGGCCCGAGTTTCGGGTTTGAAATCTGAGTACCTAAGCCATGCGTGGCATGTGAGGGGTGTTCCCTTGGCCACCACTCTCCCTGCTGTGTTTGCAGTGTCAAAGGAGTTTTTAATAATAGCATTAGCATTCTGCTTGCCCTCAGCTAAGGTCTGAAGGATCTGGGAGCGCAAGGGCTCTGGCACCCCCCTTACCTGCTCCTCCACCTGATCTCATTGGGCTCTGTTGAAGCTGGCCACAAGGGCTGTATTATTGGTTATACGCATTTCGTACGCAGCGGAGGTCGCAACTTTCTTCCAGAGAGCATCCATTTTCTTGCTCTCTTTACCTGGGAGGGGCTTCGGAAGTGGCTAGGGGAGTACCTGCCCTCTTCCGCGTGGTCATCATGACTAGGGTGTCAGGTTTTAAGTGACCCTTAATAAAGAGAGGGTCCGTGGATGCAGGTTTAAAGCGCTTCTCTGTGGATGGTTTCACTGCTCTAGTAAGAGCAGGAGTAGACAGTGAAGACAGGCGATGCCTTTTGAAGGGTTGTAACAAAGGGATGTATTGCCCTACCTGTTTCGTCTCATTGAGGATGTTATCAACGAAGTGAGTATCTTCCTCGGACTCTTGTGTGTCCATTTTAACAAAGTCTGCTGCCCTCTTAAGGATGTCATTATAGAGCAGCTGGTCATCAATGGGTGAGTTAGATTCAGGTTCTTGTGCGACATTTGTGGATGGATTAGTCATCTGGTAAATCCGAGTCTGTGCCAGGGTCAGAAGCCGTTTTGTCTGCGGTGCTTTTAAACCTATTTAGCTCAGGGACCACTGGACGGGATCCTGGAGAGAAAAACGTATTTTCGCTTGTTGTTGTTAGACAGACCTTCTCTGGAGTGGCTGTGACAATGGCGAGGTAGCCCCTGTATAACCTGACCCTTGTGCATCAATATTCATCAAAACAGACTGTTTCGGTGGCTGTGTCTGGATAGGTGTTTGTGTGGGAACATTTGGTGCTTCACCACTCCTGCTCGGCGTGCGTTTGTGTTTTAGGGACATGCGCCGAAGTACGAGCACTGGACGCAGGGGTCTTTGAACCGTGAGCTGAGGTGTAAGATGTTTGTGCTTGTGTCGACGCCTTGTTGGGTGCCACCCCATCTATGTGTTTAGTGTGTGTGCTCCTGTCGCCAGAGGAACCCTCCATAGCAGTGCGGGATGACTGCCTTCTGAAGCTGGTGACGGGCACCCGGGAGTCTTCCTTCTCCCGGTCGGGATTCTCTCTGGTGTCATTTATGGCACTGTGGCTGTCTTGTTCAGCCTCAGATAACACTGCGCTGAGAGGGCTATTCCAATGATGCTTCAGCCTGCATCTTGTAGGCTGGCTGGCGCTTCGACCATCAATCCTTAAGGGTTTTCGGCCGAAAGAGCTTGCACTACTTGCATCTAGTTACCTGATAGTCTCGAGGGAGGCAGTGGTTATGCACTTGGTGTGGCCTGCCAGGGAAACTTTCGGTTGCAAGAGCGTCAAAATTTAAATGGAGTCTTCTCCATCATAGGCACCGGGAGACAGCGAGACTAAAGGATTAAAGGGAAAAATATGAATGGATTAATTCTCTAATTAAGTGTGAGAAATGTTAACCCCCCACTTTCCCTATTGTGTAGGCCGAAAGCTGAGGGTAGGCCATCGAGAAAGTTTGTAGATGTCTGCATGGGCTGGAAGTTTTGTCAAGCTTCGCTGGATGCGTCGAGCAATATGCTATAGTTAAGATGAATACGTCTCAGCAACTGATAACTCTAGCATAGAACTCTGCGAAATTTGACCAACACGTTTGCAGAAAAAAACTATCTGAGGACCTTAACGCTTGAAGGACCATGGGGACAGTCAGCGTCACAATAGGGATAGTATTGCATTCACATCCTGTCGACATCCCTTACGGTTTTGAAAACAAGTCATGTAATATACTGCACCAACCACTAGATGTCAGCCTATGCAAAGCATGGGATTCTAAGCATATGCCAAGCTTCAGAAATATATTTATATACGTGCCTAAAATCCTGTTAAGTTTACATTGAGCTTGTGAACATATTCACAGCCGCAGAGGTTATTTTGTTGTTCCCGATTGTCTTGCAGATCCGGCCAGTTTGCACCAATTACACTGCCTCAAAGAGCCACTGTGATTTTTTTGTTGGGGCCTTCCTGGAGTTAGGCGATGTTGTGACGGAATTCTTGCCAATATACGTCAACTTGTACACGTCTAATTGCACTGTGCTTGAATGGGCACACAAACAAATTATGTGGCACATCCAGATTTGGACCTTCGGTTGGCATTGTGGCCCCTACCACGTTAGACAAATGCCATTTATGTGATTTATGGTTAGGTGTATTGTGCCAAACCTTTGATAGTCAGTGAAAACAATTAAATTAAAGAGTATTATGGGTGCGGTGCAAAACATCAAAACACCAGATATTCGCCAGCCATGGCCCCTAGAGCAACACGAACTCTGCTACCATTATGCACTGTTCAGAACGCCACAACTGTCATCAGAAACTGTCATTCATGACCCCACTGGTGACACAACAGGACATCACCCATGCAAACAAAAACAGTAAAGCATTTTCTCTGTCCCGATGCCATAATATAGTCCCCGGAAATGGATTGTGCACCCCATGCTCCTCTAGCAATACCCAAAGGTTCTCAGGCTTATGACTCAGTATGAAGTAGTTGCATGTATCAAGTGCAAAGGCTAGATTGCACCAACATAATTCGATACGGTGGGTCAGATGCCAATGCACACTCAGAGATGTTTAATGCTTTAGATTCAGATTCACCGTCTATTTTACTTCAGTATTTTGTAAGGTAACTCACAACCTAAAACAATTTGTAACTGGATATGGTGGGGGCTGGGATACAAATGAGGGCGCATGAGGGTCAGCTTTGGTTTGTGCATGTATATATGAATAGAGTATGTACCCATAAGGTGAATTCAGAGAAAAGGCCCATATACATGAACGACTCAAATTCTTACCACTAACAAATCTTCCGTATTTGCACGTAGTAAGGGGGATCAGTGAGAAAATGAAGCACCATGAACACTGCATTAACCTACTACTGTTTCATATAGTTTGACATCTTCCAACAATGAAACTATCAACATGGTTTGTTTCCCCCAAGAATACATCAAATGAAAAAGTCGTGTTTCTCAACTCCAGTTTAGACACGCATGTACAAAGTCGACAATCGTTCAGACACTTGAAAAAAGGAATACTTTAATTTTAACGGTTAATTTCTGTAAATAAAAGAGGTTGTGATACAGCAGGATAGATCATCTGAATAAATACAGCATAGAACATGGTTGTGCAACTCTTCTATCAGCCCGAACATTTATCAGGATCGTACTTCAAATACTTGACATAGGTGGGGCTGTTCACATTTCCATCGGTACATTGCATTCCAAAGTAGAACTACTAAGATACACAGCATTATACTGGAGGGACAGGGCACTAGAAAAGGGGGGGCGGGTCCTACCATAAGATTTCATTATACTGCTGAAGGCAGGTATAGTTCAAGCTCATCATCATATACACTTTGGTTGTAAATAATAACCGTGTTTTGCTTTTTTCATTAAACATTTTACCCACACTAATGTTCTTATAAAAATTATATTTTGTGCTCCCAAGAGAAAAAGAGTTACCAAAATAGGCTAAAAATAAAACATTTGTTGCCATGTTTCGTATTTTGATGGTCAACCACTGTTCGTTGAGCATGAGCACACTTGTTTTTAAGCTCAGAGAGTGAGAGCTTGTTTGCACAAAACCCATAAATAGATTGTCACGGTTTTCAGAATTGAACTATCTTTTTTAAATAAGGGAGGATCCTGGATATTTTTTTCAAGAACATACATTAATAGATACCATACAATGGAATTGTACACGTGGTGTTTTAGTCACTGAGCATAGTGGGCACTGCCACGCTCATATGTACCAGCATCTCATCCACAAAGAATTTAGATCGGAAATTGTAACAGTTTTGTAGATTTATAGTTATCAAAATAACACACACACAGATATGCTCAAGGTTTCTGCACAAGAGCAACACAACATAGCAGATAACTTACAAGCATCCTCAATGATTTTTAAGTTGTGGTTTCACTGCAAAATATAAAATGCTGTTTATAAAATTGTACACTCTGCAAAGAACCTGCATCATACAGCGTGCAGTGAGCCTATCGCCACTAAGTTTGCAAACACGCTAGGTTTGTAGCCTGCACAGCTTCAAAGGGAGGATTAAAACCTACATATAGATAGCAAAATAGCCATGTCGATGGTACACTTACACCTAACAGGAGTGTCTGCTGAATATAAAACTGGTCACATATAGGACTTCGTATGCCCAGACGGCAGTACATTAAGAGTTAGTTCCAACATAAGGTAGCATGATACCACCATCTCTTGGAGGTGTTAAAGCCCTTTTACTACTGGCTTCCATTAGTTACAGACAAGTGAGCACATGACAAACTACGAAATTGGGGAGTTGGAGCAAAGGCTAGAATGGGAGCAAAGCCGCAAACGGCTGCAATGCGGATTGGTGGCCGACGCCAAGTGGAATCAGAAATATCTGAAGTTTCGAAAAGTCTTAACCCTGAGATGAAGAACACTTTCAGGTCAAAATGTGGCTTTTATAAACCAGCGCTTTGTTTTTGTAGGGGATTTTCAAATCCTGAGCCGAACCTCACTACTGCAATGTTAACAAGTGGCAAGTTTGGATTTACGGTTTCAGTGTCCAAAAAGGTGAACACCCAAATGTGTGTGTGAACAACATAATCATAACTCTCTCCTGAAGGGCCCCAAACAATCCATTAAGAGTGGTTTTCAAATCACCAAGAGGGATTTCTAACAGAAGCTCTTGCTTTAAGATTTTCTTTCATCTTTCAGCAGCAAGCAAGGCCAGTTGAATCACCTGCTGCCAACACCACTCAGCTCAGGTGCACATTAAGTTCCAGAGAATTTTGAAGCACCTGCACCTCAAATCTTACTGTGGCACACGACTATCCTAAATTGGTTCCAATGCTTTCTTTTCAACAGAAGGCATAGTTGAACTTTTTCTGCTACTCACACTTAACCACCCTTTTTTGCCGGGAAAACCAGGGTGATACAGTGGGCCTCAATACTAGTTTGGAGGTAGCCATGCTGTTTTTACTGGCATGGCTACCCCCAAACCTGGGTCCGGGTCCCGAAAAATGAGAGTTACCGGGCGATTCCGACCTTTGCGGACATGGTCATTCCCATTTTTCGGGACCCGGTACGTCCCCATTCCCATTTGAGCCCTCATAGGGCTCAATGGGAATGGGGAGGATGATAGCAGCGGTATCGTTAATAACGGTACCGCTGCTACCATCCTGGTCTGCTCGCGGGTGCCGGTTTGCACACCTGGTCAGACCACGTGTGCAGTCCAGCACCGGCGAGCAGAACTCGTAATGAGGTGGTGAGGCAACAACGGCGCTGGTAGCACTACCGGCGCCGTTGTAGCCTTACCGCCAGGGTCGTAATGAGGCCCAGTGTCTTGATCATTGGCCATACAGGCCCCTTCCATGCCCCGATTCAGGAACTCACCTTAGAACGGCACAGAGGAAGACATCATTAGAGAAATTGCTTCACTGCCACTGACTGTTCCATGCAATCCAACTGGCTCCAATTACATGCAGACCAGAAATAAATAATTTACATTAGATAAAAAGGCCGCTCCATCCAATGCTCAATGCCCATCTATTCCTTCCTAGGACAATAATTCCTTCCAGATCAAAAGGTAAAAAAACGGACTTTGCCCTCACTGCTCACATTAATCTGGGTCTACTTTCACTTGGTTGTCAAGAAAGGTAGTTTCGAACACGGATATGGTGAAATCAGCAAGGCCTAGTAGGATACACATTGAATCTGGGTGATCTTCACATGTAGTCGTGCGGCTACACAATTTTTTCCAACCGTGTTTAATGTTAAAAAGTACATCTAGGCCCTCTGTGATTACGCATGTTTCGGCAAAAATCATGCCTTTCTCAAATCAGGGCAAATCTATGTTTGCATATTGTGATCTCAGTCTTAGGTGTTGAAACTCTGCGTCATGGGTTAAATCCCTCCTGAAAATTATGCGTCCCTTCGCGTCTGTTTCCTACCAAAAGGTTAGGAAACAGCTATCCAGCTATCGAAAAGGGGCCTTGTGTAGATATTAAAGAGGGTCAGGGAAAGGTAGGAACCCTGTGGAACCCCATAGGACAGAGAGGTCGGATGAGCTTCATGGTTCCCCACTGCAATCCTGGCAGAGTGGGGGCCTAAGAAAGATTTTATCCAGGCAACAGCACTTTCCTAGCAACAGGCACCTAGCCTGTTAGCAAGAATTACCCGGTCAACGAGGTCAAAAGCTGCTGAAAGATCAAGCAGCATGAGCAGTGGAGTGTGCCTATTATCGACAATACCTGTGATGCTAGATTTGAAATCCAGTAGAGCAGTTTCAGTGCCATGCATGGCCCGGAAACCAGATTGCAGGTGCCGAGCAGATTGTTAGACTTAAATCCAGTATCTTCAGGAGGGAAGGGGTGTTAGTTATTGAATTGAATTGATTATTTGTATAGCGCCTATACACAATATGTTTCAAAGCGCTTTAAGGAGGGGAGGGAACAAGGGAAACAAAATACAATGAACATTCTTTCAGTCCTTGATACAGTCAGAATGTGAAAAAGAACAAAGATGACTATCATAATCGGCCTGACGACATTTCAGATAGTGCAAGTGCTAAGGGAATGGGGAGGGAGGGAGAGTGAAACAGACAAGCGGCTACATTACTATGCCTGATGGCAATTGAGGTAGTGCCGGAAAAATAACAGGACGACGTTGGGGCACGGGGACTGGAAAATAGGGAGAAGGAGAGAAACAGAACGAGCGACAATTTTACTATGTCTGACGACAATTCAGATAGTGCTGGAGGGGGGATTGGAAGGGGAGAGCATGGGGAAGGGGGGAACAAACAAGCTGCAACAGATAGGTCTGGCGGACATAGCTGAAGAGTAAGAGCAAAATGAACAGTGATTGGGAGGAGGGAAGGGCAGGAGAGTAAGAACAGAGGTACATTACTATGCCTGATGACAATTGAGGTAGTGCGAAACAGAACGAGCAACTATTTTACTATGTCTGAGGACAATTCAGATAGTGCTGGAGCGGGATGGGGAGAGTGGAAACAAAAAGGTGGGAGAGGAAGACAGACAAGTGCCTTCAAAATAGTTCAGAATGCATTGTGAAACATAAGTTCTAAGGGGGAGGGGAAGAAAAGAGGGGGAGAAAAAGTGGGGAGGACAGGGGAAAAAGAAATGGGGAAACAGAGACAAGCAGCAGGACCCACAACAAGGGTTAGCAGGGAAAAGCAGAGAAGACACAGGCCAAGGAAATGAGGGAGGGGGTATCAGAGAGGGATAAAGGTAAGAACGAATGACAAATGGAGGAGGAGGGGGAGACAAGGGAGTGCCACATGGGGCAAAGGAGAGGGTGGGAGGATAACTACAACAATGCAGGTAAAGGAGAGGGGGCACAGATGGAACATCGCAGGATGTTGGGGAGGGGGCACAGGGGGAAACATCGAGGGACATTGGGGAGAGGGCACAAAGAGAGCATCACAGGACATGGGGAGGGGGCACAGAGGGAACATCACAGGATGTTGGGGAGGGGGCACAGAGGGAACAGCACGGGACAATTGGGGAGGGGGCACAGAGGGAACATCACATGACATTGGGGAGGGGAGAGGGCACAGAGGTAACATCGCGGGATGTTGGGGAGGGGGCACAGAGGGAACAACACGGGACATTGGGGAGGGGCACAGAGGGAACATTGCGGGACTCTGGGGAGTAGAGGGGGCACAGAGGGAACAACACAGGACATTGGGGAGGGGCACAGAAGGAACATCACAGAATGAATAGCAATGGGAGGGGGCACAGATGGAACATCACAGGACATTGGGGAGGGAGCTCAGAGAGCATCACAGGACATTGGGGAGGGGGCACAGAGGGAACATCGCGGGACGTTGGGGAGGGAGCACAGAGGGAACATCACAGGATGTTGGGGAGGGGGCACAGAGGGAACAACACGGGACAATTGGGGAGGGGGCACAGAGGGAACATTTCGGGATATTGGGGAGGGGGCACAGAGGGAACAACATGGGACATTGGGGAGGGGGCACAGAGAGAACATTGCGGGACGTTGGGGAGGGGAGGGGGCACAGAGGGAACACCACAGGACATTGGGGAGGGGCACAGAGGGAACATCACAGGGTGAATAGCAAGGGGAGGGGGCACTTATGGAACATTACAGGACGTTGGGGAGGGGCACAGAGGGAACATTGGGGAGGGGAGGGGGCACAGAGGGAACATCGCTCGGACATTGGGGAAGGAAGGGGGCACTGAGGGAACATCACAGGATGTTGGGGAGGGGGCACAGAGTGAACATCGCGGGATGGAGGGTAGGGGGCAGAGAGGGAACATCGCAGGATGGAGGGGAGGGGGCATAGAAGGAGCAACGCGGGATGTTGGGGAGGGGGCACGGAGGGAACATCGCGGGATGAGGGGAGGGGGCACAGAAGGAACAACGCAGGATGCTGGGGAGGGGAGGGGGTGCAGATGGAACATCACGGGATGGAGGGGAGTAAGTTATGGGCTTGTAAGATGGCTAAGGCAGGGTCCAGGTTTTCAGGTTTTCCTTCTTTAGAAGAGGTGGCAGGCTGGCGCATACGAGTTCCAAGACGAGGCATTAGCAATTTAATGATCCATGGAATTAATGAATCCTTGATATTAGGCGAGCAGATGACAGCGATGCAGGAAGTTGGCTTCAGATCTTTGACAATTTCACAAGCCTTGCTTTCAGATATTTGCCTGAAGGCAAACTTAGGCTGATTGATGTTAGAATTAAAACATGCAGAATTGCTGGGACCAACTGGCGAAGGAGAAGTAGCCTCCATGGACAATTGTCTGGATCCGATTGATTGCTGGAGTTTAGATACTTTTTGGGAGAACTCCTCCTAAATATTTTTACAGCAGAGGTCGCTCATTTCCACCACTGGAGTCAGAGCCCTTTTTCCTTCTAGCTCTTTTAGGATAAGAAAAAGTTCCCTTAAGTTTGAACCTGCGTTGGTAATGGTAGTATTGTAGTAGGCCTATTTGGCCACATTGCTGGCTTGTTTAACGCCTTTTGTGGCCTTCTTATAGGCAGCTAACGTGATAGGGCCTGAGTTTTTGATCCAGGCGCATTCATACGCCCTTTATTTCTTCCTGGAGACAATGACCTCGCCAATGAACCATGTATGACTCCTTGCCTCATATTTAACTCATTTTATACATAAGGTGGCAAACAATAGGGAACCAAAGTAGAAAAGACATTCCTGACAGTAATCAACACAGCTGTGCTGCTTCGGAAAATCTTCAGCGTCTGCGTCGATATGCCGCCCTCGAGGACCTCCTCCGATGGCCGACGTCACTGGATGTTATAAGTAGGACGCACGACGCCCGTAGCCTCAGTTCCGTTTATTCCGCGAACGCTTTGTGTTCGCTTGGGAGATCTCGGCGCGCCTCGACTCTTTGGAGTTCCTGTTCTTTCTCAGTTCTTTGAACCTGTTTCGTTTTGGGAAGTCTTTCTTTGTGAAGATGTCTACCTCGTCTTCCACACCTTGTCCGGGCTTTAAGAAGTGCGGGGACTGTGGGTCCAAGATGTCGATTACAGACTCACACGACGCCTGCCTCTGGTGACACGGATGACTGTGTCGACTGCCAGTCGCTCACATCAAAAGCCTTGTGGGAGCGCAAGAAGAAGTTATCGGTAGGTAAGTTGTCCAAGCCACGGAAGTCGAGGTCTGCAGGGTTTTCGAAGGACGATTCGAGGGGCGAATCTCCGCGTCGTCGTCGGAAGTCCAGTGGGTCTCGGTCCCGGAGTCGGTCCCGCCACTCCTCTGCCTCTTTGAGGCACTCCCAGAAGTGCCGTCATCAGTCGCCTTCCTAGTCCTCTTCCGAGGACTCCGCCCGTCGGTGGGTCGCTTACCCCACCAAGCATGGGCTTCCTTCGGGAAGAAAATGTTGGCGATTCTCGAATCGCAGGGCACTGGTCCGTCCACGCCTCCGAGTGGGGTCGGTCGTGATCGGTCGAGAGACACCGCTCGCACGCCTTTGGGCTCGGGTGGTTGTCACGATTCGCGCGAGAGGTCCCACTCAGACAAGGGGAATCGTTCTAGTCATGCCCGTTCCAGGTCCCGGTCCTCGACGTGCTCGAGACCGTGTGAACCTGTGGTGTCTTCATGGAATACGTCAGAGGACCCAATCCCCTCGAAATATAAGTTAACATGAATTATAAATGCAATAAACCATTTAAAAGTTACCTGAGGAGGAACTAAATGAGCAATCTATCTGCTCGCCAAAGAACAACAGCCACAGGTTGCAGACCCTGATCGAGACAAAGATGCTGACCTCTTAAGCTAATCACTAGTCAGATCTCCCCACCCCCTTCCACAAACAACCCCAGACGCCTTGGGCAAAAGAAACAACTCTTACTCTCGCTGTCGCAGGCACTTCCCTGATGTGACCATTTTGCTGCAGAACCTAAATTTCAATGAGGAGAGCTGCCCTCTTCCCTGCATTTGCTGGAAGAGGTGAGATGACGGGGCCTGTGCCACTTTATAGCCAGTCTGAATGATGTGCAATATTGACCTTACCTATTGGTATCAGAGCTGCCAATGCTTACCTCCACTGGAGGAATCTTGGTATAACGCTGAGTGCTGACTCTTTGGAGGGGGGTGGGTCCCTCTACTGTGGCAGGCAACCCAGGTTTATCCCTGAAGACAGGGATACCCTGGTTAGTTTTGGCTCTATATCCTGGCTTGCTGGATAAACTGACCAGGACCTCAGAGGATGAGCTGCTGGTATGCTTATTTTGTTTATAAACACGGTCCATCTGGTCAAAGTAACTAGTTTCTGGGCAGTGTCTGGTGTCCAGTCCTAGCCATTAACCCGACATCTTGCTGAGGGTAGGGCCAATAATAAAGGCTGCTGCTTGCATGCCATCATCATAGGTTGTCTCGGATTACAACTCAGCCTCCTGGTGCATACTCAAGATCAGATTGGAAAATGCAACCCCCTCCCTCCATCTTAAAACAAATTTAAAATCTTCAAGCAGAGACTTTTGACATATAGGTGTCATGCGTGCAAGTGCACATTGACGGGTGTGCCCCCTGACATTAATTCCTGAGGGCAGAGTAGACTACCGTCAGAGTGGTCTCTGACTGTTGATTCCACAGCTGCTATCGAGGATCTTTCTGTAAGGCCTGATCATAGACAGTCAACCTCCACGGTTTGTAAATTCTCATGCCTTACCCCCCCGCCGAAGAATATATCTTGCCCATTAAGCAGGATATTTGGATTCTCACAGGGCTCTTCCAGTTCTTAAGGAACTTCTAGTAAATGCTAGGGATCAGCGGTAGTACCTTCTTCAAATTTCTGCACGACAGAGTCCTACCCTGCATCCAGAGGGACTGGGCCTTTAATATTCATATACTCACACACGTAAGCAAGGTCCTTATAAACAGTCTTGGGGACTAGGATTTTCCCTTTTGGCGTGCTTGCCTCTTCTTACAATGACTAGAATGAAGAGGAGGTGGGCATTGAAGAAGTGTAAGTTAGCAGAGTGTTTCTCTAACAGCTCCGCCTACTTAGTCCCCCATGACCCCCCCTTGCCTTCATCCTCTAATGGGGAGGAGACAAAGAGCTCTGAGGAAGACATGAAGTATGGGGTTGGAGGAAACGTAAGCTGTAATTGTGTGCAGAGAAACTGTTCATTTTCCCTTCAGTTTTGCAAACAATTTAAAAAATGAAGTGAAAAGCTATGTATGCCCAAATTGCTAATCTATTTTAAAAACAAAGTGGGACGACTAACCACACTCAGTACAATTCAATTCAAATAAACAATACAAATGTAGCACAGGTGATCTCCTGTGCCAAGGCTGATGGACATAATGGCAAAAGAACTTATCAGACATGTACAGAAATACTAAACAAGATTATTCATCAATGGATCATGATGGGATCCAAAAGAAGCAGTGGAAAACAACTCCTGAATCACCCAGGAAAACTCTTGGGATGTTCTTCTCTGCCACAAATACTGGCTACGAGGGAGATCTACAACAGGCGCTCATCCGAAACAAAGGCACAATAAAACATGCATATTAGAGGAAGCTGGGAACTGGTTTACGCTGTCCTCTGCGGGATGTTAGATAGGAAATTGTTTGAAGGATTCAATTACAGTCCACTTTGGAATCCATTACAAAAGCAAATGGTTGATTGAGCTCTCGATTCATTTCTCACCAATTCATTTTGCGCGGCTGGATTGCAAAGCGCATTTAGGCGTGAAGCAACCCATGCATTTTTCCACAGCAGTTAGACTGTATGCCTGCTCTGGGACTATTCCATATTAGTTCCACCCCGGAGTGACCCACTGACCCACAACACATGACTTGGGCTGCACTTCTACCGGATCCTTGAGTAACAGTATTGCATATGTTGTCTTGCAAGCCCAAAGGCAGCCAAATGCATGCACTGTATACTTAAACAACTGCAGCTAAAAACACACCCGCTTTTACAAAATGAAATCCTTAAGCAACCCTTTCCCCTCTCAACAAAAAAAAATGTAAACCTCCCTGTCCAGAACAACTGAAATGATGGGTTATATAGCTCTCAATTACATCAAACAGGCTTAATTAAATGTTCATCGGTGCAGCAACAAAATTGTGGTAATTCAGTTACTGGGTAAAGTACGTTGGCACCACACTGTTTTGATTAGAAAAACTATGGCCCTCATTAGGAGTCCACCAGCGCCTGACATCCCGGTGCCACTGGGACACTACAATCGGATTGCGGCAGACAGGCGCCAGTAAATGTTAATCCCCATTGAGCCCTATAGGACTCAATGGGAGTGGGGAGACGGAAGCACCGGCACGGTTGCTTCTGAGAAACCTCTGCGGGCGGGGGCTGTTGCGCCTGGCAGGTCATGCCTGCTGGGCGCAACAGTCCCCGCCCGCAAAGTTGTAGTGTGGCGGTCCGGAAATGGGTGCTGGTACTGTGTGAGCGGCACCCATAAATCCGGACCGACAAACTTGTAATGAGGCCCAATGTATAGCTAGTGTACGGAAGCGCTGCAGTAAAACTCTAAACACTGGGGTTGAAGGATACTTCAGAAACAAAATCCTAGGACGACCGTTCCACAGAGTATATCGTTTAGAGAATACGTTGAGGCTGCCCTGAAGACAGACTGTGTTTGAAATGCCTCGTCTTCCTCTATGTTTTCATTCAATACTTTCCAGTTTTTAAAGATGTGCTGTATTCAGTCTGAATATATTTTCTGATATAATTGAATAAGCACATGTTTGAATGTGATTACTAAGCTCCGCGAGCAAGTTGGTTGAGCGGGTGGTTTCCTAGTGCGATCGTCGTGGGATTTCTTTCTGAGGTAATTCAGGTACTCACACTTTTTTGGCCGGTAGCAGTACTGGCACTTTTGTTGCGCTGCCAAATTCTGAGCTTTAACCTTGAAGTAAAGGATTTACCTCCAGGATGTTGGCTGTGGTAAATACTCCACTTTAAGGACACACATCAGCAGATTTACCATGGCGGAATGGTGTCCGGTCAAAGTTTCGACTCAAAAGGGTCATATGACAAAAGGGTTGAGTCAATTCGACCGAAAACAAAAGGATCGAATATTTCTTTTAAATGTATTTTTTTTTTGCGTTAATGTAGGAAAGAAAAAGGTGTTTTTACACCAAAAATGGAGGGTTGCGGGGGTGGACCCCCCCAAATAAAAAATGTCGACCCTTTTTTTCGGTCGAATTGACTCGACCCTTTTGTCATTCGACCCTTTTGAGTCGAAACTTTGACCTATAACCTGGCAGAATTACTACCCATGAGCAATCTTAACAAAATCACCATGCAGTCTTATGAACTCCAAAAATGGGGATTTACACCACCTTATCACAAATCGGAATCCAGCGGTAAATCCCCCGGCCTGAGAGGAAGTCATGTTAAACTATTTTGGTGGGAATCTAATAGAATTACTTCGGAATTACAGCCAAACTCGTAATGAGGCCAATTGTTTTCCTGGTATTTTCATTCCTTATTCACCCCCATCATCTCCCACCAACCGACCTAAATAACAGTGTTTATGCTCTAAATTATGGGCTATAAAAGATGGATGTCTGTGATAAAATTTAAAAAAGTTGAAATGCTATATAGTCCTTGGCCTCAAGCCCAGGGATTGTATCTCTCCAGGACTGAAATCTCTGCACTGGCTCCAGTGGCAGCGAGGATTAAGTTAAAAACCTTCTGCATTGTCCACAAGGCCTTCTGGGGCTTCAATACCTTCAAGTCTCTCTTCCTAAATGTCTTCCTTCTCGAGCTCTTTGCTCATCCGCCTCCAACTCCCTCGGGGTTAGTCGCTTCTCCAAGCAGCAAGTTGGTGGTAGATCTCTTTCTTCTGCTGGAGCCTCCCTCTGGAACAGCCTCCCTGCTTCACTGAAACTTGAGGAGAACCATCTCCGGTTCCGGAAGCACCTCAAGACCTTCCTCTTTGCTTCTGCTTTCTCTCCTGCTGATCTCCTGGCTGAATCTGATACTGCACTGGTTACGTGGCTACCCTCTGAAATCGGGCCCAGGTCCCCCCCCTGCCAGCTGCACACCGCACTGACCCCCTGGTAACTCCTGCACTCAGGGACTCTTTCTGTATCCCTACAGCCACTACTAGCACTTGACATCTGCTGTCTGCACTTACCCCCTGCACTTGCCTCCAGCCGGCTGCACTTTTATTTATTATTTATTTTTCTTTTACCCTATGTACTGCACTGCCCCCTCCCCTTGCCCCTGCACTTTTCCCCTTCCCTGCACTTGCGCGATCTCAATGTCACCTGGCCTAGTAGGATCGCCGTCTCTGTCTTCCCTCTGTTTCCCCTCCCTTATCTCGTGGCGCCTTCAAACACTTGTGTATAGGCGCGTTATAAATATCATATATCATATCATATAAACACTCCTTCCATTTCATGGATGTTTTGTAGGGAACCAATGTTGAGTTTTAGGCACAGCTTAAACCCCTGTAGGAACTGAGAGATCAGGTATACATTTTTCATAATGCAGAATCTTAAGCTTTTACTAAGTGAAATAGGTTTCCATGTAAATATGCTGCACTTTACACACATAATGCAGGATAACGTTCTTTACACACACTTATATATGTCATAGTGTTTGTACCATGATTATTTTAGATCCTGTAAAAGTTAAAAGACAAGGGACCTCGTTACGGGTTTTGCGGACGTGGGGCATCGTCCGGTATTGTGGAATAATCCTCCGACAAATCTGATAACTGATACTCTACAACACTGCCTGTTTGCATGTGCAAGTTTCCTCCACACAAAAGTGTTACTGCAAGCGGTGTTAGCACATATCTCCAAAGGGGCTGCAAAATGGGGAACAATCAAAGGGTCTGCATGACTCACATGAAATACCGTCAAAGACCTGATGAGGATCAAAGATATAAAAACGAATTGGTACCCTGTTTTGGGATTAATTTTAAATGGCTCTAGACGTATAAACTGTAATTACTAGCAATGCATATGGCGACAGCGCTGATGTGTCCGGGTAAGACATCTTGAGGTAGAGCAGAGTATGTTCAGAGCATTCATCAGCAAAGGACATGACATTACTGGCAAAGGGAGACATATCCCAGGTTACATGTCTTTATACCGAGGTATTATATACCGAATAACTTATCTATCGAAACATATACCTTGAAAACCTGAATATTGATTATTTTTATTTTTTTCATTTATTTTTTATTTTGGGGGTGGGGGTCCCCCCAAACCCCTGTTTGACCCCTAAAAACCCATCACGACCGTTTCCCCCCAAAAATTAACCCTTTACCCCACCATAAATATATTGGATATAAGGGTTTTCAAGGTATATGTTTAGATATATAAGTGATTTGGTATATCATTTTCGATATAAAGACTGTATACCCATATCCCATTACACTAAGCAGCACCAATAATTTCAATAGGGTTGCGTCCAACCCCTGTTTCGTACCGGAAGTGAGATACTGGACAGATACTGTGACTGTATTTAACTAAGGTTTCATTATCTAATCCTGCTAAGTGCAGACCAAAAAAAAAAGCGGTTACATTTTCACATATTTTCATATGTACACTTTCGAATTCACAAACTCTACATGGTGCCACACAAATAAAAAATCATATGCAAGGAGCTTTAACAGAGTATAAACACTGTACAGTAAAATAGGACTTTCTCTGGTAAGAAGAAGGAAGAGCTGGTTGTTTGCCCAAATGTGTAAATCAGAATTCACTGTAAATCTTACATTTTGTACAACAGTTACTTGCATGTAACAGTAGTTGTGAGGCGTTTCTGACTTCATATTGTAGTCCTATGCTGTAATGCACTTTCCCTCTGTTTTCAGTGAGGATCCCGTTATTTGTGTTTTGTAAAGGGCATCTGGGAAGCCGCACAGAACTGCACAAAGTTACATTTCCAGGAAGCAGGATTCAAGGCTTCAAGGCATTGCCGCACAGTGTGCTCTTAGCTGGGAAGATGGATTTGAAGGGAACAATTCATCACTGTGTCAAGGGGAGGTGGAGTTTGAATCGAATGCCGCAGGGCAAGCGCCATCACAGATTTCCTTTTGAATGATTAACCAACAGCTTGGAACACTACCATAAGGGTAGAATTGCAGACCATGTGAACATCTAGAATCATATGCCGTTATCGATTTTCCTAGCAGTACAGGCTGTTATGCAAACTAAAGCGTGCCAAAATGAACTGGCACTTAAGATCCTGGATTCCCCAGCTCTTCACTTCTAGGTGTAATAAATCTCCCAGAAGGAATTACCTGCCCTGTAGAAAGATGCATAACTTTCCCCATCAATGCTGCTTTTCCAGCTAATTGAATGCGAAATATAAAGATGGCCTCAATGTGAAAATTGAATACATTAAAGCAAATCTGCATCTAGGTTGCTGGGACGTGGTAGTTTTGGCTATGAACCTAAAAGTAAATCTAATGTATACTTCAATACCATCTCTGCGTTCAATGCATGACGTATCGCTCTCACTGGAGATGTGGCTTTCTGGAAAATCTAAGAGAGAAATGCCTTTGTTTAGAACAAATTCCTTGATAGGTTGAAAGAATAACCTTATTCCTATAGAAGAATGAACAGTGGATGAAAGAGGCTGGATTCACTAACCTTCCAAAGAGCAATCAGTGCATCAATGTAATTAGGAAGGGGGCTTTCATTTTGCGCTTCAGTGTGGGCTCAAGCAGCGATTTCACCAACACTGAATTAATAACACTTAACTCCAGAGGTCAAACCAATCTGTAACCGAACATCTTTCCTCCAATTCTCCAAAGAATAGTCAACAAAGCAAAACACGAAAACATTGCTGCCAATCTTGATAGATATCGAAACAGCCAATATATTAATTACTTGAGGAAAATTGTACTTGTGAAGATGCCACATGCAACCAATATGGGATTGTGTCTGAAAGTTCCTTGCAATGAATTGAAACAAACTCTTCTGCAGCAGTGAGGGAGCAGCAGCATTCTTGCACAGCCACCCAGTACAGTAACTGCAGATTGTATACTACATTTGGGGACTATAAGAAGTAATAAATAAAGGAGGTATGTTGTGGTTTCCTGCGCGGGCAGGGGGGTATTGTTAATGGGGTGTTATTGGTTTGGGTACAGTGTACTTTACATCTCTCAAGACACAATCACTGTCATGGGGGCGGGGGGAGAGGCTGTGCTAGATGTTAATGCTCACCTATTGTGTACTATGGTAAAGACACGATCCATTGAGTCTTGCAACATAGGTGGTCGGGGCGATGCTGGATAGCATAATAGTCATGTCATGGAACAGAAGGGGAATAATGATGGGAAGAAGTTTCGGCAGATAATGCAATGTGCTTGGCGCCATCGTGTTCGAGTAATGTTGCAGGAGACGCATGTGGCCCGGGAGTAGAAGTTACCAGTCTCCCAAGGCTGGGGTATACACAGGTATGGCGCCTCTTATTCCACTCACTCAAGGGGGATGGCCCCATATATCCACTCTTCTATGGGATTTAAACTGCTCGATAACATCAGTGATGGTGCTACCTCAACTTGGCAGCAGAAGGCCAGTGACTAGAGTTTGGCACTCCTGTGGTCGTGGGGTTGAAGGTGGTGCTGGTCAATGTTTATGCCACAAATCTGGACGCACCAGATTTCTTCCAGATATGCGCAAGTCATGTACATGCGGGATACCAAATTATATGGGCTGGGGATTTTAATATGGCACTCACAATGGATATGGATAGAGTTAACTACGGACAGAGGCAGGTCCTGCGGTCAGTGGCAACTTGGGGAGAAATAGAAGAATATCATGGGGTGGTCGATGTGTGGAGATATACATCCCTCGAAGAGGGGATGTACCTTCTACTCCAATGTGCACGACTCCCTGTCCCGTATAGATTACATTATGGTCACCATGGCCACCTTGCGAAACCCGGGTAAATATGAGATTACCTAGGATGGTCTCGACCATTCCACCAGTCCTGTTTGCGTTTGTTGGGACCATACCTACACCTGGAGATTTAAGAACTGGGCGCCGACTGACCGGGTGTTCAGGGGCATTAGGGGTAGCTGTATGTTCAAAGAGCGGGGGTATATTGAAATCTCTGAGGACTTGTATGGGATGACTCGAGGCAGAAATATATTTATTGGGGACTGAGCAGGTGGAGCAGGGGAAGATAATGTTTCACAGCGGCTGCTGGCCCAAAAAGGGAATTGACTGAAATGGCATCCAGTCAGGTTGATTTCCTTGCCCGACCTGCGGCAGCCATGACTTATGTAGAGGGGGGCCCCCCGAGCAAAATCGTGGGCTATCCGAAAGGAAAGGGAGCACAAGGAAATTTCAGAGATAGAATGGGATTGTGGCCTGGAGAGACAATGAAAAAAAATCAATGCAGTCTTCAAACACTACTATGACAACCTTCACACTACCCAAATGAATGCTGACCTCATGGAGATGTGCTCGTTTTTAGATCTTGTGGCGTTGGGATGGTTGGATTCCACACTGACGGAGAAGCAAATCAAGAAAGTGATTCCAGCAGAGTTCTATGAGGAATATGTAGATATGATTGGTTATTTATAACGCGCTTAATAACCAGAGGTTTCTAAGCGCGGACCCGGGGATCAAACCTGTGTTGCTCCGTGTCGTCTTGCTTCCAAGGCAAGCACGTTACCGCTGAGCTGGCCCCACATTTGAAACAGATGTACGAGTATGCGTACAAGATGCGCTCAGTCAGGACAAAGAGACGATAATAGTGAAAGAAAGAGAAGTGGATGAGAATAACTACAGGAGTGTTTTAAAGAGTATGCAGTGATTATATGGAATCCCAAAATAACTAATGCAATTTTAACTAATACAAAACAACAAAAACGAAATTTTGGAAAAAAACTAAAAATGGGGTTGGGAGTGGGAATAGTGGTTTTGGCGGTGGGGTAAAGTATTAGGGAAAAAATAGGGCTTTGTGGGGAACCCCACCCGCACCCCCAAAACAACGAACGAGGAATTTGTTATTTTGGTATTAGTTTTTTTTTGTTGTATTTGTTGTAATTGAATTAGTTATTTTGGGATTCCATGAAATCACATGTAACCGTTTAAAGTTGTCTCAGTTAAGATAAAGAGACGATAACAAAGAAAGCCTGGAAGC
The DNA here is from genome assembly GCF_040938575.1 of Ambystoma mexicanum. Taxonomy (NCBI): domain Eukaryota; kingdom Metazoa; phylum Chordata; class Amphibia; order Caudata; family Ambystomatidae; genus Ambystoma; species Ambystoma mexicanum. The sequence goes on from NC_090926.1 coordinate 866,711,540, forward strand.
GAATGGGATTAATTGTGAGAAGCATCAGATCTGTCGTAGAGAAGACTGAGAGACAATAATAGTAAACCCAAGGGAAGTGAAGGACAATTGTGATATCAGCACTCCTACTCATCACAATCAAAGTATAAAAAGCCTCAGCAAGGAAAAGAGTACAACTCTAAGAGAAGAGAGGAAACCACTGATAAAAAGAGATTAGTCAAGAATCACATCCATACAGAGGAAAAGCCAAAAGCACAAAGAAATATTGCGAGAGTCCCTCTCTTGTCCTTAGTTGAGCTGATAGTGGTGGGGTCAGTTAGAGTTAGTTTGCACAGTGGACAGATTCTTTTAAGACATGTATGGACGGCTGACAAGTAACATAGCCAGTGTATTAGCTAGAGAACACCCCATAGAAGTAGGGACAGGTAGGCCTTTTCTTTTCTTTAATAGACACTTGTTTAAAAATGTCCACGTCCTTCTTCTAACCCACCACAGCTAAAACTAGTGCTCTTCCAGGATGCAACTTGATGTAACATGTACTTGCTTGACTGACTACTACGCTGTTTAGTTGTTATTTGATCTTAAGTGTATGAAAAAATAATTAACTAATATTTAAAAAAGGAAAACTAGTGCCAAACAAAGCAGTTCTCTGGGAATACGTTTTTTTTTTAATCGAGCAGGGTAACATTTCTAAAATGGCACTGGCCTTTCTATAATCACTAAAATGTCACATCCCGTCTGTAAACTTAATCCTGGTGAGGTATATAAAGTTCATGTTGCTCTATAGTCCAGAATCCTCACTGATGGAGAGGGAAGATCCACAGCAGTAGAGTGCATTGCTAATCCAGCAGTGGAGAAAGCATTAGCTAGACTGCTTAGACGCGGCTCAAAGGATGGGATGCCAACATGAGTCAAGAATCAACAGTGATGAAGGCCAACCCTTGCATAGGTACAGTCACTTCTTGTTCATACATCACATCCTGTGTATACTTCAAACCAGCTAAATGGAAGGATACCAGAGACTAATAAAACATAACAATATTGAACATACTCTTCAGTAGATACAGTGCAATACTGGGATAGGCTGATGTGTGCACAAAAATAGCCTATGGTGAATAATGGCAGCATGGCTTGCTTGACTAGCTTCAAAGATGAAACTGAAGTCATTGACATGAGAAAAATCGACATTTTTCAAGAGGGGTAACGTTTACATTTCATATGTCACAGTGCTATATGTATTTGATATGGAAACTGAATGTACATAGCGGAAGGCGTGGACTTCCCTCTTGAACTGGTATTTCAAATGTCAAGAGATTTTATTACTGTGTGTGTGTGTTTTTTAAGATTTTTTTCACATGAACATTCTATATTTGCAGTAATGTTATTAAACATTATTACATACACTTTCGTTTTATAAAAATGCAATAGCTATTGGGCTAAAAGACAAGCACCTTCCAACCGGGATAAGAGAATGAACACCCAAAGTAAAGAGAGTCACATGGTTGGTCCAGCACCCAATCAAACACAACTTCTCGGTTATTGGAACCAATAGTTACTCGCAGCTTAAAGTTTGCCCCTTCATTATTATTAGAAGGACCTAAATTCACAACTTCCATGTCAAAGGTGACCGTGGATCCAGAAGAAACCGCCGGCAGCTGATTGGTCATCTCTTTCCCATTGACAAACACTGCACCTAAAGTAACAAGACAGAAAAAAGATTTAGTTTCCACAAGGGACATTCCATGCAAGTATGGAAGGGACCCAATATTGAATGCAGTTTTGTTGTTTTAAAGAGCTCAGATAGGTTCCACAGGAGAACACTTTGATCTCTGGCTGGTCATTTGCATAGCTTGCTTCAAACACACTTATCTGACTATTAATTTTGTATAATGGGTCTATACTTCAAGGAGTTGAAACCTTAAACCCCATTGGGCACATCTTTCTCTGGTATTTTGCTCTACTAAGCCTGGCTTAATGGCTCGTCTGTGGTGGACACTGCATATTTCGTTCCAGACAATGAAGAAATCCTAAGCAAATATAGGGTGAAAGAAAGAGGTGAAATAATAGCCATCATCTTCTCCGATACTATCGTCTATAAAGACATTCAAAGACTGACGGTGCAATCCCTTTTGCTAATGAAATGCATGACATGTGGCAGGCCCAACCATATCTTGTCTAAGCAACCTTTTACAAACTATCTGAGAAATAATACAACTTTCTAGCAGACATCCTCAAGCTGGCCCAACTTATCTCGTTCTCAAAGCAGGATTTGGGCTTAATCTTCGGGGGAACACCTGTGCATGTGGCATCACAGAAGAGCTAAACAATTTGGGCTTCACCCTGAAGGTGGGTGAACCTGCACACTCTCGCTCCCACATCCTATTTTCCTATACTCCCAAACTCCAAACCAATGGCCGCATTCCACTCTCCTAAACCGACAACTGTCACATTCTCATTGCTAACACATTTGGCAGCAAACGCACACTGATAGCGAATTAGCTACTGACCCCCCCCCCGTCCAAAAATGTTAGTGCATTTTTTCCTTCAACCTTTGATGCGAGAGATCTTCACTTACATTCAACGCACTGTCACTCCTCAAACTTCACAAAGTCATAGCTCCAACAGAAATGCAAAAAACGGGTCCACGAGGGGCTCTCGAACACTACACTGCAAAAAAACTAAGGGCATTTTAACAGGACAAAACTGACATGGTCCTAGGACAAATGACAGCCATTGAACCAATTCTCATGCCATCCACACCAGCCCCCCAAAGCTACATTCTTTCTCAAGGCTAGTAATCTAGATTCTAGGGCTTCTTTTCCCATTTACTATCGCCTTCAATGAAATAAAACGACCCTTCTGAAATGTCCGATAAAAGCCCAGCATTTCATGCCTTTTAGTCTCTTCAGGTAATGCACTCTCGAATCTAGTATGTGTCTTGTAGTTGGATTATGTTGCTTACATTTAACTCTATTTCTCCAGCATTGGTCTCTTTCATAGATTCACATGCTTTGAATATTCCCTGTCGTCATGCTGGGAATCCTAAGTAACCTCAGTTCTGCAATTTACATTAAAGGTAAGCAACATACACCCCCAGCACTGGATCTTTCATGGATTCACATGCTTTGAATAGACTACACAGCAGTAATATACAGTTACATACGGTGGTAGAAAGAGAATAAAGGCGTACATTATTGAAGAAGATGCTGCAATACTGCTCTCCCACTCTTGCCTCTGACTCTTTATGTCCTTCCATGCAGTAGTGTTTCACGAAGGTGTGCAGCACTGCCTAGGTAGTTGCTTTGCAGATATATTCTAATGGGACCTGCCCACAACACTGCCGAGGACCCCACTGTTCTGTGGAGTGGGATTTTACGGGCCGCTGTAAGGGCTTATTTGCTTCATTATGACATTTTAAAATAGCTGACGCCATCCACTGGGCTAGGCCTTGCTTAGAGATGGCATGAATGACCCTTGTTTGGAGGACCAAAGGCTATGAATGATTGGGAAGTTCGTCTAAATGACTGTATTGTCTGAGGTCTAACGAGTGTTGGCCTTTTCAGCGGGCGTGGATGGATTAGTAAAGAATACCGCTGGTACTATATCTGACTGTACATGGACGTTTGAAATGATCTTGGGGATGAACCCAGGGCGAGTCCATAAAACCATTTTGTTGGCTATGAAGCGAAGATGTGATTTCCCTTGTTGATAGCACTTTCATGAGTGCAATAAGGACACTGGCACTCATTTCGAATTTGGCTGTAATTCCGCAATAAATCAGCTGAAAACGAATTGCCGTTACCGCCACTTGGTCAGGCGGAATTTCCACCTGATTACAAGTGGTCGTGGCGGTGTGTAAATCTCCATTTATTTTGTGTCCATTGGATCCAATGGGGATTTTTTGCCAACGCTGCAGTAATTCCGCCCAATTCTGCAGATTTTTGGTTGTTGAGTGGGAAGATTTAGTGCCAGGGTTTTGCTGGAGGTAAATCCTCCACTCAAAACGAAAACTCATAATTTGGGATGGTGGTAAAATTGGCAGGAACTCAGTTACCACCAGTTTTACCACTTAGCGTTCAACTTGTAATGATGCCCAGTAGTTTAACTCCACAGCGGTGGTACTCTGGCCTTTGGTGGTTAGGCCGGAAGAGCCCTCTCAAAGTTCATAATGATTCTTGCACTATAGAGGGGAACTTTACCTTCTTTCGTCTTATGGTAGAGATTGTAGCCAATCTAACTTTAATAGATGCATCTAAGAGGTCTTCCTTCTTTAAAAGTATGGCAATAGTTGATGTGGTGTAATACCTAGTGGATGCTGCTGTTGCTGCGCACACCACTTGCAAAAGCGGGTCCACTTGTAACTATATGATTTGTTGGTGGAGTGTGCTTTACCCACCTTTAGGATTTCTCTGCAGTCATTTTGGTATTGGGACGTGGCCAAATTCTACGAAATCAAGAGCCATGCATTGAGGTTCAGGGATCCTGGACCGTGATGGAGGACTTGCTGGTTGTGTAGAGATAGCAGGTTTGGGCTTGCCAAGTGGAATGGGTCTGTTGTGAGCTAGACGCAACAGATCCGAATACCAGTCTTGTCTTGGCCATGCCGGAGCTACCAGTATTCTTAAGGATTCTAATGGGGCGACACACCAGACCAGGACTCTTGAAACTGGCCAGATTTAGCTCCCCTGAAAACTGAGCAAAATGACCCACAAAATTACTAAATGTTTATTTTACAGACACGGTTGAATGGAGAAGGTAGAATTGCATATAACAGTATCAGAACACTAGCAAATTACCAAGCAACGTCCTAACAGGCATACAATTCAGAAAATCGACTTGGGAAGGTAAAACACAGTGCAGCTAAATCACATGTGGATAAATTGCATTTTCTTATTTCACAGGTTTAAATGATATGATATGATCGTTTATTTATATAGCGCCTATACACAATGTGTTTCAAAGCGCTTCAAGGCAAGGGAGGGAACAAGGGAAAATACAACCACATTCTTACAGGCCATGAACAGTAAGGATGTGAAATTAACTATCGTACTCGGCCTGACGACATTTCAGATAGTGCAAGAGCTAAGACATAGATAAGGAAGGGAGGGGGAGAGTGGGAAGGAAATGGAAACAGACAGGCGACTACCGTACTAGGCCTGAAGACATTTCTGGTAGAGCCGGAGAAAAACAAAAGGTGAGGGAGAGGGGTGCAGAAAGGGTGGGGAGGAACAAAACAAGCAACTATCATACTAGGCATGACAACATTTCAGATAGTGCTGGAGGGGTGGTGGGAAGGAAAAAAAACAATAATGGGAGGGTGGAGGAAACAGACGAGGTTGCTATCATATTAGGTCCAAGGACAATTCTGATAGAGTAAGTGCATAGAAGAAAGTAAGGGGAGGAGATAGGAAAAGGGAGAAGGGAGAAGGAAAAGGAGGAGAGAAAAGAGTAAGCAGTCAAAAAGAGTGGAGAAGCAAGAGTGGAGAGCGAATACAATTGCAGAAGTCAGTAGTAACACATAATGTTGCAAGCCAGGATACAAGATGAAGATGGGAACAGCATGATTCAGGGCCACCATGAGTACAAGATGCAAAGGAAGTCCAGCATGAGAGTTGAGAAAGAGTGACGCACCGTGAATGAATGGAGTCCATAAAAGTCAAAATGTCAAAACGGTTTGAAAAACGGGTTAAACAGACAAAATCGGAATGCAGTTTTTATGCTAAAGGCCAGATACACATCACAGGAATAATAAGAAAGTGAAAGGGTAACTCTAAATGACTGACAAGATGAGATTATTAATAGGAAAGGAAATTCGGGTTTAACATGAAAGCAGTGGACAAGGGAAATCGGTTTGAAAAGGAAATGACAAGTTTCACTTAAACTAGATTGTTAAAGAAAGACACGGTATGCTCGGAGGTTAATTTGCAAGGTTAACCTAGTCACGCCGAGTTCAGCTCTATATGGGAATTAATTAAATTATTCAAAATATGACTAAGGATTTATGCAATGAACTATAAGGATGGGGAAAAATGAAGCTAAGGAACAGAATACACAGAGGATTCTGGCTATTTTAACAAGTTATCAGGGTACTTTCAGAATTACTTATAGGGTGGAACAAAGACAAGGTATCAAATGGGATATGCTAAGTATTGCTATGGGATGGGATGATACTTCTAATCGGCACTTGAATTTGGGTCCGCGAACCAGGTTTCTGGACAGCGGGACAAGGATCTGGTCACGGCACAGCAGCGGGCTCTCCTAGAAGGGGACAGCCTGTAACCGGGGTCTGGTCTCAATAGATAGCGAGGTGCATCAGCTGGATAAAGCAGGTAGCAGGGCAAGCAGGTAGCGCTGGATAATCCCAATGAGGATTCAGCCACCTTTCCCCTTTCTACCTTAATTAGTGGGATGGTTTTGGGGTTTAATTCTGAAGGGTGGTGCTGCCTGTATAGGAGGGTCTGGATCAGCTATCCCTTTCCTGGCAGTGGAATCTGGAATCTGCAGGGTGAGTAGTAATGTCTGGATCTCTGGATGTCTTGATGCGGGAAGTCAGGGGAGTCAGCCAGGAGAGTCAGTCAGCCCTTTGTCTCTCTGAGCCTCCACCTTTTATAAGGCGGATGACGTCACAGGATTTACTATGGGTGCAACCTTTGGCTTGACATGCCTCTTACAACTGGATTGGTCAGGGGAACTGTCACTGCATTCCTGTCAGCCGGTTGGACTTCAGGGACATGACATCAGTTTTATTGTGTGTGCTTACAATACCCATGGCCATCCCACAGTCATTTTTTCCATAATCAGTTAAGACATAAATTGCACATTTTTACAGTTTTGGCACTTTTGAAAACCATATAGGCAGATTCCACATTGTACACTTAACCTGTCATTCCAATTCCCATGTTTGTACGATGTTGTTTAGTCGTTCTAATAATCTTTCACAATTTTTGGTGGGAAATATTTCACCTAAAAATTCTACAATTTTATATATGTGTAGCTAGTATCACAGAGCATGTTTGCATTCATTTTCAAAGTTGTACCATGTATACTTTTCCGATGATTTACATTTTTCTGCCATGTGCGTCCCTTATATGCTAGGGAAAGCTGCAATGTCTTGTTTAATGACACAAAAAATACATTTAAACTGTTAAACTTTCGCATTACTGCATTTTCCAGTTGCAGAAATAAAAAGGTCTTAAAGTTTATGAAATAAGAAAGGACTTTTGCCCCAAATGGGCTGGCTTTGTCTTCCAAATAAGGCATTCTTCCCAAACCCCAGCCAAATGTCAGGCTCTAGCCAGCCTGAGTCCAGTGTTGCCATGGAGTTGCCTTTGAAGCTCTTCAGTTTGAGTTGAGGGGAGGTTCTACCAGAAAGTCACACATATTAGTCCTGGAAATCCCTTGTCCCAGGCTGGAGCACTGCCCCATTGTCTGACGAGGGTGCAAGATCTTCTACCCTTGCCTATTCATATGCCCCGTGGGCAGGTCCACTTGAAGGGAGGTAGATCCTGTTCCCAGGAAGCAAGGTCCTTTGAATCCAGGGCCTGTACATTTTGTTCTGCTGGCCCCACAGCAAATGTATTTCAGTCAGTCAGTCAAACAACTTTATTCGGCCCGAAAGGACCATCAAAGTACATCCTGCAAGACAATTCTAAAAACAAAAATACAATTCTAATGCAAAATTACAAAAAGTCCACAGAAAATAAAGAAAGAAATCAAGGCAATTCAAACAAGCCATCCCCTTCCTGGGAGACCCTGAACAGTTCTTTGGGCCGGTAGTCAGATCCCACCAACCCCTTGCTTCAACCAGTTCCCATGGCATCTTGGGCCCAAGGTTGTCAAATTTGCCCCTGTAAGGGGACAGTTACTAGAGAAGACCCCCGAATTTACTACCGCAGATCTGGGTGGGACAACAGAGCTGAAAAAAGGGAGCATGCTGATTGAGATCCCACTCTTGGATAATTGGCCCGCCCGCCCACAGCTTCCCAGAACCCTGTTGCTGTACTGCGATCCCAAAATGACAATTTGATACAGTCCAGGGTATTCTTGCCCAAACTGGGAATTCTACGGCACCCCACCAGAGCTTCTCTACGGACAAACGGGCAGTCTCCAGAGGTATTCATCCAAAATAGACATTTATTGAGTAGGGCATCCTTGGGCTCTGTCTTATTTACTGCCAGTTTGGGCACCCCCTGAAGGAAGACTGTGGGGCGTTGGAACTTTCCTTGTTTCAGTAGCTTATGCTGGTACCCAGACTTCTGCGGACCCAGGGCTTTCGACTCAGTGCAATCGGGGCCCATAGAGGAAGAGACCGGCACCACCGATGACAAAGACATTGGGCTTAGAACAGGGACCCTGCTATTCTCTCTGATAATGGCATGGGGGTCGCAGAGGCAGTTATTAACGGGCGATTCCCCTTGTGCCAGGTTTCGGTGAACAACAGACCCTTTGGCAGCAGGCGATATCAGGGGGGCCAGTACCGGTGTGCATTCCAGAAAATTTTCCAGGGATAAGAACTTGTGCCCTGCAACAGCTGAAGTGGTGACCTTGGGCTCCTCTTCCTGGACAGTTCCACCTCCCTTCCATTGGCCCTCGAGCAAAGTTTGTAACAGAGCCTTAATGCTGACCAGCTCCGCCAGAACTTTATTACACCCACACCCGCACCCCCTATCGCGGGGCGCCTCCTCTGGAGATCGGTTGGAGGTCGAATAGCACTCAAGGTTGCTGACATCAGAAAGTTGGTTAATGGCCTCGATCATCCGAGGCGGGGTCGAACGGAGGGGGGGGGGGGGGCTAGACCCATAACTGGTAGACGAGAGTACATCACTCCACGAGCTGTCATGGGAGCTTGAGGAAGTGCTTTGAGCACTTTGGGCACTTAGTGGCAAATTGTCCCCCACAACCAGTGGGGATGTCACAATAGCTGAAGGGGTACCATGGATAAGATTATCGAGGGTTGTGGCCAGGATCGGAACCAAGCTTTGAATGAGGGAAGAACTTAATTCCGATTTACCGCCAGCAGCTATGCTGACAACCCGAGACAGGTTGGACCGCCCATCCTGAACGTTAAGCCGAGTACCTTGGCTCCCCAGGTGCTGCTGGGCCGGTGTTGGGGGCAGGTAATGTGTCCCTGCTGATGTAACGGGCCAAGACGGAGACTGGGTGACAGTGGACTTAGTGGCAAACAGACCGGCGTGTGGCCCCATAGTAGTGCCTGTAGTAGTAGTAGTGGCTATGGTGGTGGTGGGTAGAGGAGGCACCCCCTGAGGGCGCTGTCTCCTTAGCACCAGAGTCTTGCGCTGGGATTTCTGCAGGAGGGGGACAGGGCAAGGGATTGGTGGACAGAGGAGTGGCGGGGGGAACAGGGATAAGGGGTCAAAAGACGGCTGCTCCATGGTTAGATCCTGTGAGGCTTCTGTTTCCAGATATCTTTAGGGGGGCCCACCACACACCTCACACCTCTGCCACCGTCTACCTCCCGTTTCTCACCTCCAGATTCAGTGTCCAGTACCAGTCCGCAGGTCTTCCTGCTTCAACACCAGCTGCGCCGAACACCACGCGGCGCCAAACACCGCGCCCTTGCCCCGCCGCGGGCTTCACCGCTGCGGGGTGAGGAAGGCGCTGAAGTACCAGGGGGGGCGTGGTCAAACCAGGAAGTAGGAAGGGTCCCTCCGGGGACGGCGCCAAACACCGCGCCCTTGCCCCGCCGCGGGCTTCACCGCTGCGGGGTGAGGAAGGCGCTGAAGTACCAGGGGGGGCGTGGTCAAACCAGGAAGTAGGAAGGGTCCCTCCGGGGACGGCGCCAAACACCGCGCCCTTGCCCTGCCGCGGGCTTCACCGCTGCGGGGTGAGGAAGGCGCTGAAGTACCAGGGGGGGCGTGGTCAAACCAGGAAGTAGGAAGGGTCCCTCCGGGGACGGCGCCAAACACCGCGCCCTTGCCCCGCCGCGGGCTTCACCGCTGCGGGGTGAGGAAGGCGCTGAAGTACCAGGGGGGGCGTGGTCAAACCAGGAAGTAGGAAGGGTCCCTCCGGGGACGGCGCCAAACACTGCGCCCTTGCCCCGCCGCGGGCTTCACCGCTGCGGGGTGAGGAAGGCGCTGAAGTACCAGGGGGGGCGTGGTCAAACCAGGAAGTAGGAAGGGTCCCTCCGGGGACGGCGCCAAACACCGCGCCCTTGCCCCGCCGCGGGCTTCACCGCTGCGGGGTGAGGAAGGCGCTGAAGTACCAGGGGGGGCGTGGTCAAACCAGGAAGTAGGAAGGGTCCCTCCGGGGACGGCGCCAAACACCGCGCCCTTGCCCCGCCGCAGGCTTCACCGCTGCGGGGTGAGGAAGGCGCTGAAGTACCAGGGGGGGCGTGGTCAAACCAGGAAGTAGGAAGGGTCCCTCCGGGGACGGCGCCAAACACCGCGCCCTTGCCCCGCCGCGGGCTTCACCGCTGCGGGGTGAGGAAGGCGCTGAAGTACCAGGGGGGGCGTGGTCAAACCAGGAAGTAGGAAGGGTCCCTCCGGGGACGGCGCCAAACACCGCGCCCTTGCCCCGCCGCGGGCTTCACCGCTGCGGGGTGAGGAAGGCGCTGAAGTACCAGGGGGGGCGTGGTCAAACTAGGAAGTAGGAAGGGTCCCTCCGGGGACGGCGCCAAACACCTTACTTTTCTTTCCTGAACCAGAAAGCAAGTCTGTTGGAATTAAATATCCTACATGTTTTAAAAACAAACCTCCATCACATTTCTATGCAAGGACAGGGCCTGAATTCAACATTTCACATGTAAACATATATTTTCTTGTTTGTACAAATCACCATTTTACGCGTGGTTAATTTCCCTTGGCTGTCACTTTACAATGTGGCCTTCTTCTCATCCATTTTCTGAACCTTTCCAAAGCCCCAGTCATGTTTCTAATGCACAGGCATCTGTTCAAATAAAAGGTCCTTTGAAACTGACATGAGCTAGGAGAGAGAGAGGGCTTTTTGTGAAGAGTTTAGCTGTGATATTTTGTTGCAAAAGTAAAGTGTTTTTGCATATGGCTTGGACTGAAGTTCTTTGCTATTTCACAGATCTTGACTGTCATTCAGTGAGACATGCCCCCATTTGCTGGAGCACAACCTGAATGTGGATGAGCATAGCTGGGTCTCACTGCAACAAAACTGTGTACTGTTGAACAGATGAAAGAGCATCAGGGCGCAGTCATTTTAAAAGGCAGAATATTTTCTTTTTCAGTGAAAAGTTTTGAGCTGGCAGCATAGCAGCGCTGCCTTTGAATTCTTTTCTTTGTTTCTTTGGTGCAATTGAAGAAAATACTGGCAGCAATTCTCGGGGTGTTCTGTGTTTCATCTTGCCCCATGTGTGGCTGGTAAGACAGTGCAGCCATTATTTTGGTGACTGCAAAACGCAGTTTTAATGCAAGGCGATAGTGCTCAACAGAGCCAGTGCAGCCATTCTGCTGTTGACTGCGGAGATGTGGTTTGGTGATGTAGGGGAGTTCTGCTGGGTGGATAAATGTACCCCAGAATATGATTTTGCACTTGTACATTATCATCATTTGCAGAACTCTGCATATTACTGTAATCGGGGGAAACGTGCAGTAGAATTTCCCTTCCCACGATATTGTGAAAACGCCTCCCAGAGTTCACTCGTCAGGGTTTCTGTAGGCAAATTCTGGACACTTTTGGTTTTCTTCGGTCGTGAAAAGGTCTAACGGGGAAAACCTCACGGTTTGAACACCTTGCTCAGCTGTACATTTGCAAGTTTCCAATCATGGCTGATTCCCTGCTCTGCTGAGTTGGTCCGCTGTCTCATTTCCGTTTGCCGCGCAGGTGAAACTCTTGTATTGTTATTTGATTGCGGTTCACCCACTGCCATTGTGCTTGTGCCTTGTGCCTCCTGAGAAAACATTCCGGAGCGAGTGCCCCCTGCTTTCGTATGCAGTACATGTTAATGGTGTTGTCTGCTAACACTCTCACCACCTTCCCTGGTGGTGAGAACTGGTTGGAATGACCAAAGGGCTTGGACCACCACCCTCAGATCCAGGACACTGATACGCATGCTTGCCTCATCTGCATTCCACTGGCCTTTGATGGAGAGTTTATCCATGTGCGGACCCCATCCTGTCAGGGATGTGTCTGTTATTACCAACATGGTCCACAGTAGTTGAATACATTTTCTGACTGTTACCCTGTCGCCTGGTTTGAACAGTGAGTGAGCTGGGAATTGAGTCTGCCCTTTCCTGAAAAGGCCTGACCCAGCCCCTGTTGGCGTTGAAGTGTGCCCCTCAAGAAAAGTAAATTGTTGGATGGCTGTATACGCAATTATTCATAATTGATGGTGAATTCTAGCCACTTCAGGGGGTCTATCACCTGTTGAATTGCCCCATGTGCTTCCTGCCTTATGGTAATTTCACCAACCAATCGTCGAGATAGGGGTAGACATGATACCCCTCCCTCCTTAGTTGAGTGGCCACTGGAGATAGGAACTTTGTGAATATCCTTGGAACTGACCGGAGGACTAATGGCAAAACTGATAATGATGACCTCCTTCGGTGAGCCTGAGGAACTGCCTGTGGGCTTTGTGGATTGGCACATGGGAGTATGCAACTTTTAAATGTAGCAATGCTAGGTCGTTGCTCTTTTGTATGGCTTTTATGACGTTTGTCAGAGTGACCATCTTGAATTTTTGTTTTTTGATGAATTTGTTGAGATTTCTCAAGTCTAAAATTGGCCTCCATGTTTCATCTGGTTTTCTTACCACGAACAACCGGGAATACATTTCCTTGCCTCGTTCTGTGTTTGGAACTTTTTTGAATGGCTTGCTTTATTAGCATTTTTTTTTTACATAGTCTTGCAAGTGCAGATTTGGTTGGTGCTGGATGTTTAGGGGCAATGGAGGCAAAGTTTTGTTGAATTCCAAGAGGTGTCCTTTTTTTTTATTAATGTCCAACACCCATTTGTCACTTGTAATGGGCTTCCACTCTTTGAGATGGTTTCGAATGTTGCCCCTATCTGCACCCGGCAGTATGTGGGAGTGTGCGAGCCAGGCTTGTTTTTTTTGTCTATCTCTTTAGGGGGATGTTGTTGGTATTTGCCTTTGAGATGCTTTTTAGTCCTTAGCTTTGTATGGGTATGTCCTCCTGTATCCCTGCGAGTAATATGACCCTCTTTGGGATGATTTGCAACCTCTGGTTATGCCTGTAGATCTTCCTCAAGCTCCCCGAAAAGGCATAATGGAGCGTTTTGATTCAAGGCACGTGAGGGACCTTGTTGTATCTGTGTCTGTTTTGATGGCCTTTCGGGCCTCATCAATTTTCGGCTCAAAGTGTTGATCTCCCTCAAAAGGCATGTTGATCACTTTTTCTTGGACATCTGTTAGGAAGTCAGTACATTTGAGCCACGCTTGTCTGTGTAATGCTACACCAGTTGCAGTGTGTTTGTATCCAGTGTCCGCTATATCTACCACCATATTAATTGCGTAATTAGATGCTTCTTCGCTTTTGTGCAAGATCGCCAAATCCTCCTTGCGTTTGTCCTCCGGTAAGTGCTCCAATATTGGGGCCATCCTATTCCACATCTCACAATCATATCTAGTCATGACCGCTAATGAATATGTGGTTGTCCCGGCTGAAAGCATCTTCTTTCCAAAGGGATTGATATGGATTTCTATTGCGCTCGTACACAAGTGTTTCAGAGCGCGACAAGGCAAGGGAGGGTAGAGGAGGGGAACAGGTGAGAACAAAACAACGATTTTACTAGGCTCAGTGACATTGAGAACGCGCAAGCGCATGGGAGAGGGGGAGGGGAAAAGTGCATTGAAGGGGGGAGAAGTGGAAAGTGCGAAGCAAAGGAGAAACAGATAAATAATAATAAATAAGAAAGGCAACAAACAGTGGTAGCGCAGCCAGCAATTGGCAAGTGCTAGGTTTAAGGCAGCAGACAGGGTAGGTCTGATAAGTGCAGGAAGAAAAAGGGGGGTATGGGTACCTGGGCCCAGAGGACAGAGGGTGGCCAGGTGCATGGTTCCAAGAGAGAACAGATCAGCAGGAGAGAGGGGGAGCGAAGGCAGAAGAAAAGAGGAAGGTCTTGAGGTGCTTCTGGAACCGGAGATGGTTCTCCTAATGTTTTAGAGTGGCAGGGAGGCTGTTCCAGAGGGAGGCCCCAGCCGAAGACATCCCCTTTTCCACCCTTGTTCTCTGGAGAGACGGAGCACTTGGATCTCTGGCCATTGGATTTATGCCCTTCTGCAGTGACACTAATGACTCCAGAATGGGTTGTGAAACATTTTGGAGAACTGTCTCTAGTCTACCTTTGAGAGCAGACTCTGAGGAAGGTTTCTTCATGAAAACCCCTTCATCCCAAATAGGATCCAGTATTGGTATTGACATACCCGACTTTCTCTTCTTGTGCATTAGGTCAAAGAAGAAGCAGTCTTTCTTCTGCTCTCGTCATCTCAATCGTCTCTAGGTGGAGAGTGGGTTAATGTAGACGGTGTATCCTGTGCCTCTGGGGGGGGGAGGAGAGAGAGAGAGAGAGATAGAGAGAGAGTTTTTTTTTCCTCCCATAGCAGAGACCCTGTAGGCCTAAGTGGCGGAGTACTATGACCTTTTGCCCTAATTGTGGACGGTACCAGCAATGTACTTCTTGATTGCCATTGGAGAATGTGTAGTTCTAGGCGACCTTGTTTAGTATTTGTGTTACAGCTTTTAGGGCAGGCAGTACTCTTCTAGATTGTTCTGGATCAGGCATTTCAGCTGGTCCTTCTTGTTTTTGAGGTCCTGGGGCCTCAGGTAACCTCTTGTCCAGTCCCTCTACCTGCATCTGCATGGGGGAGAACACCTGTAAAGACAGCAGCAGCTGTGGATCAGCCACATTTAGGAATGGGACTGTCCACGCAGTGGCTTGCACTACTGGTGTTGGTGCCGGTGGTGGGCTCCCTTGCCTTGGTGGTCACCCGCTTTGGGAGCAGAGGTGTGTCTGAATAATTGGTGTCAGAAAACCTAAGTGAATAGCCCTGTTCAAACACCGAGTCTATGAATTTGTTCCGGCAAGATGGATGATACCGGAGAGAGCGTTGGTGATCTGATCCTGTTTTATGAAGCCTTTTGTTGTGTAGAGTTTAGTTTTGTTAAAGGGATTTTGATGACTATGGGAGCCCCATCATTGGGGATTGTCTATTCAGGAGCTTGTTGCCCCTCAAACCTTTTGATGTTTGTATTGTGTCCTTGGGAGGTGACTATGTGTGCTTTTGGCATTTTTTCATGCCCAGTTGTCAGAGTTTTTAACCTTGATTGAGTATTCTACTTTTCGGACTTTGACAATGTAGTTGACAGACCCCTGCTTTTCTGCATATTTTCCTGTCGACGACTTAACGTCATTGTTGTCGCTGATGTGGTGCTCGGCAGCAGTGTTGACAATGGGGTCTTTTGCTCTCCATTCGTCGAGGATGTCGTGGACGGTATTGTCAATGGGGACTTGTGCTTTCAGCTCGTCGATGCTGGAACACTTTGCTTCACTGTCGTCGACTGGGTTTTGGTCGTCATCGTCTGTGCGAGTACTGCCGTCGGTGAGGTGACTTTCCTTGTGCTGTGATGTAAATCTTTACTGTGTGCAGCGCTACAGTCTACGAGATGATTCAGCTAGATACGGTAACCCGCCGTCGATGAGCCCACTAACGGCGATGGCATTATTGTCACTGTTGCTGGCCAGACTGATTTATCCATTGTCAGTATCCTTTTCGACGATGTGGACGAGGATCTATGTGAGGCCTCTTTTTGTCTTTGCTCGCCTGTGGACGATGCCGTTGGCAATCATGTGTGTGCGGAATGTTCTGTTGGGGCCTGCGCTTCTGGTTTTCTCTTCTTAGAGACCTATTGTATGACCTGGCCCTCTTTGGAGTATAAGGTTTATACCCCTCTTGACAGCTGACAAACTCTTTCAGGACTCGGCCTCAGATGGGGGGTTACCCCCCCTCATTTAACCAGCATCCTAGTATGCTTGTGCTGCAGATGTTGCAGTCTTCTTGCACATGGTTGGGGTAAAAGCAATACATGCACTCTAGGTGCTTGCCACTGGTTCGGCATGGCTTAAAAAGGGATTTATTTGCCTTCCCGTGTATATTGCAAAACTGAGGTTACCGAGGATTCTCAGCCTGATGGGGAATATTCAAAGCATGTGAATACATGAAAGATCCAATGCTGGAGAACTTGATGTGCTTAACTTTGTTACACTTAATAATTTGTAGCTCTTGTAAGGGTACAGAAGTACGACAGAGTGGGGACATGGTGGTTGGTAAAGACTTTTATTTATGAATGAAAACTAAAGGAAAACCCTATTTTGCCCTAACTCTAAGGGGGGATTCCCTCCCTCAACTACAATTACTACAGAACCTGTAAGGATGTCCAAATCAAAAGCCCACAGTCCTATGTCAGAACCATATCTCTGTCCCCTACACTTCAAATTATACTAAAGAAAAGTGAGTCTCCTTGGTCCAAAGGAATGGCTTCCTTCCTCAAGATAATGAAATAAAGTTCCTCAACGTGTGACAGGATACTTGAGGGAATGTTTCCTTATCCTCCAAGTTTTCGAAATGGAAGGTTCTTTGAAGTTACAGTTCAATCTCAACTGATGGGGGAATGTCGTTTCAGGTGCAACACTGAAGGGGAAATGTCTCCCTTCCTCTGGCCTTTCTCAGGCTTCTAATTTTAGATGCGGGTCCCAGACCCCGGTTGGCAGAAGTGGTTTGCTTCCCTTCCAGGTACTGCAATGAAGAAGAGGGATTGCGCTTCTCTTCCTTACTCATACAGCTTGTTCACTACCCTGCCAGGTATTCCTATGACTGAATGTACTTAAGACATTCTCAGTACATAGATATGGGTCCAAGACCCTGCTTCTCAGGTTTCCCCAACAAACCCGGTACCTTCGGGTTCAACGCTGGTTTCCTCTGGATGGGCGGAGCATTCCAACAGCTTGGTTCAGGTTCCTGTGCCCTCTCTCTCTCTCATTCTCAAAGGCTCTATGCTCCGTGCGGTGGCTCTGAAGCAGTGCCAGAGGGACGGCTGGAGGCTCTCTCCACAACTGCTCCCGCTCTGCTGGTCCGGACTGCTCCAGCAGCTCTGTATACTTTCCCGTGTTCTCTCACCCTCTCACTAGAATGGTTCTTTCTGCGGCGGCTCCGCAGCAAGGAAGGCTGGGTGGCTGGAGGCTCTCTCCATCACCCCCTGGTTTGGGGCTTGCTTACATCTGGCCTCCTTCCTTTCCACTCTTCCTTCAGTCTGCCGACTGCAGACCGGATCGAGACGCCTCTGGAGAGGTCTTCGCGTCCTGGTTAGCGGTCTCCTCTCCACACCAGGCCGGATGACTTCCTGGCCCTTCCTGGTAGGATTTATTTAATTGCTTTTTTCTAACGTGCCTAATACCGTACCGGAGTTTGGTTTCTAAGCGCGGATCCGGGATTCAAACGTAGTCTGCTTCCAAGACCAGTGCGTAGCCCCTGTGCTATCTATCTCTCTCTCTGGTTAGTCCTTCTTCCCTTATATTTACTCGTCTGCCCATATTGGGTGTAGAGTATCTAGAATACTTGTGTTGGTTCCGCAGAGTGTTCTTTATTGCTCTGCACTTCTTCCTCATCCCGGTGGTTGCTCTTACTGAGTTCTTTAACTCCTGTCTATTCCTCCTCATCTCAGTGTCACTTACTTCTGTGGCACAACAGAAATACATAGGAGAGGAGGGAAAGGATGGAGAAGGTGGGAGTGAAGGAGTAGGGGGTGGGTGGTGGGAGTTAGAATACTACATTCTCCCGAGATAGTCGTCCCTGGTCCCATAGGGGGAGGATCATCCCTTCCCAATCCTCCAGCTGAGTACCACCGCCAGGGGGACTATCGTGTAGCAGCCTTACCTCCTTGGCCTCATGGGAAGGGGCTTCCCCCCCAGGAAGATAGGGGCGTTTTCCTAAAGTCACTTGAGGACTTCATAAAACGATCCCAATGATATAGAGGTCCCCAACTCTTAGTATCAGTCTGTTCTACTCATGGAACCTTGGTAGAGTGGCACAGCAGCCAGGCTTATCATAAGAGGAAGATGTGAGCTGTAGTTAAGCACACTGAACCCAGTAGGTAAAGCAGATCAAAGAAACACTTACACCCATGCATTTATATAAAATATAGATTTATTATATTTACACAAGAAATGTCTTCAAATACTTATTTAATTCAACCAATATACATTGGAAAACTTTTTAAAGGCCAGTGCTTAGTTTGTAGTTGCTTGCGGTTACAACTGTTACAGAGTTTGACACTAATGACAGTTCTACCATAGTACCGGTAATACTGCACACTCGCGCACAGACAAATATGTACAGTAATTCTATTTAGTTAGCAAAACCACATAAGATAATAGGCCTCAGTGTTAGGCAGAAACCTGTGCAGTTCCCTTAGGGACCACTGCAAAAGGCTTAGGACTACAGGTGTTGGCAGTAAACCCAATTGGTAGCAGTCTGTACCACCCAGATTTACCTGGTAGCTGTGGCTGAGCAGCCAGACTTCTCTCAAGAAGAGTTAGACAGTATATAGAGAATACAAAATAGGTACAAAGACACAGTAGCACAAGCAAACACTGACCAGAGCTTTGGTATAAAAGTATATAATTATTTATTTAAAACACACTTGTGAAGATACACTAACACTCATATGGCAAGCAAGTTCAAACCACTGTCACTATCAATATATATACATTCCTGATTACTTATTGGACAAGTCTTATTTAAAACACCACTTATTTTCAGACAGAGGTGAGCGCTTAACCTAAGATGGCACTCCAATAGGTTATTTAAAAAGGGAAGGAAAAAGGCAGAATTAGGAAAATACACAATACCAACTATCCGGCCGCTGGGGTGCTTGGCACGGGCTATTCGACCACGAGACGATCCAGGAAGGCGAAAAGAGGGCAAACTGGTTACCCCCACCAGTTCAGAGGAAGAAGACTCTCCGGGATGAAGATCTTCTCTGTCGTTGGGAAGTGGTGAGACGGTTCAGCAGGGCTCCACCGGTGGTGTCGTTGCAGGTCGGCTCAGCTTCTCCCTCTTCAGATTCTTTGGTCCTGTGGCGACTTCTGAAGTTCCAGTCCCCAAAGCCCTGCTTTTATGCAGAAAACCCCCATTCATCAGTCCTAGCTGTCACTCAAACATGCTAAGTGGTGAGCCGGGCGGCTCACCACTGGGCCAATCACACAAGAGTGCGACTTGAGTTGCCGAGGCAACTCAGTCCAGGGTGCCTAAACCCCCCTCCCACACGTCCTGTAGACCCAGACAGAGTGGCACCACTTTTGGAGGCTTCTGTGCAGAAGCCTGCCAAAAAGTGGAACAAAGGGCCCGACTTGGGTTGGAGTTACAGAGGCGAACACAAACGCATTTTAAAACCGAGTCCTGGCAAAAAGACCCAACCGGGGAATAAATATTAAATAAATAACCCGGCAGTATCTTTAACATTGCACCAAAAAGTGGTGCGTTTAAAATGAATGGGAAAATCCCATAGGAAATATTACGGTGGAATATTTCGCGTGGTAACCACAGCCACCAGCCAGAAACTCGACGAGGGGGGACTGCACAGTGCCCCCTAGAAAAACAGACCCTGGGGAAATCTAATTACCCCTACCAGTACTTCCACAATATGATGGTTTGTACTGGTTCTGTTCACAATTTAAGACTAGTAAAGTCAATGGTGACTTTACATGCCCTGGGAGACAGGAGTCAGTCCCAGGGTATGGAGTTTATGTTTGGGGGTCACTATGACACCCCTGTGTTTCTGCACTGAGGGTGCTGTGTAACACACTTACCAAAAATGCATGAAACCCTATGGAGTAAAAGACCTCATAGCCCATAAAACACATTACAAAGTCAAAGGATATCTCAAATCATGTCTAAGAGTGGGAGAAAAAGAGTCTCACTCTTAGCAGGAGAAGAAAATAAACCCCAAAAATCCGGCAAAGCTGCTGGGGGACTCACTAGGTTTGGGAAATTAGCCTTTACAGAGAATTCTCCCTAACACTCATTAATGGTAATGGGTTGACGGAATTACCGCCAATATTCCCGCTCCGCCACACTACAAGTATGGCCCTGGAGTAGAGGATTTACCTCCAGCAAAAAGCTGGAGGTAAATCCTACGACTAACCACAGAAAAACCGGCAAAATTACTGCAGCAGTAATTCTGCCAGAAAAGCCCCATAAAAAATGGGGATTTACACCACCACCGCCACTTGTAATCCGACGGTAATTCCGCCAGACCAAGTAGTGGTAACAATAATTCAGCTGGGCGATATTCCAGCGGATTTACCACCAGAAGACCGCCCAACTCGTAATGAGGCCCAATGTCTTTTTGGAAGGAAGACAGCTGGTGAGGCAAACAGTAGCAAAGCTTACGTTTCTAGAGGCAGTTTTAGCTTAAGTTAACACTTTTAAAGTTCGATCCCTAACTATCTGGAAAAGTCTTTTTGGAGAGGACTCAAAATCTCACGAAGCCGCAGAATAGTAAAGGTGCCTGTGTATACTTTCAGTCTCTATTTCAAGATGCTAGAAGAATTGACAAAACGTGGAAAGGACTGTTTAAGGACTCGCAAAAGGGACACAAGCTGACAGTTTGGGTCAGAGGTAAGAGTGGACACCCTGGACACCTCTACGTGCACTGCAATGCTCTGGACCGACTTCTTGGATCAAATTCACCCCACAGTACTTCTGGTTAGAAGAACAAGTTACTCACCAACTGTAACGTTCTTTCGACTGGATGTTCCTCCCACGTATTCCTCATCTTATGATATTCGTATCCGCCAGCTTCGCTGCTTTGGAAAAAAAATTCTCGGTAAAGGGCGCTATGCACGAGGTCGTGGCGTCGATGTCCCTTGACGGGCTCCGTACCGTGTCAACATCACCATCAGTATAAGTAGCTTGTGCCACGCCCGTTGGCTTCAGTTCTGTTTTTTTGAGGAAATATTCGAGGAACACCCAGGCATGCCTCATGACTGAAAGACCCTTCGTGTAGCTTGTTCTTTGAATGGATTGTGTCCTCCCACGTATTCCTCATCTTATGATAGACCCCCCATAGCAGTGGTAATCTTGGAGGTGGGAGTACTAATTATTTTTGTCATGACGGAATGGAGTACCGCTTTGACAAATAAACCTTCATTGGAAGAAGCATCATCTAAGCAATAATGCTTGATGGAGGTATGCATTGATGCCCATGTTGCAGCTGAACAAATATCTGCTGCAGGGACTCCTCTCTTCAGAGCCGCTGAAGTAGCCATCCCCCTAGTGGAATGGGCTCGAATCCCATCTGGTGGGTCCTTTCCTGCCAATCTGTAGCACTCAATTATAGCCAAAATGATCCAGCGGGTTATGGCCTGTTTTGTCACCCATAATCCCAATTTATGGCCAGTATAACCTACAAAAAGTTGGTCATCCTGAGTCAATTTTGAGATTCTTGAAATGTAAAAACTGAGAACACTTTTAGGGTCCAGTCTATGCAATCTCTCCTCTTCTTTGTGCAAATGAGGAGGTGGGTAGAATGTTGGTAATATGATTTTTTGTGAAAAGTGAAAGTCAGAAAATACTTTTGGTAAGAAAGAGGGTTTAACCCCAAGAACTGTTCTTGTAAAAAGTAGTATACAAGGGTTTGCATGAGAGAGCCTGTAACTCACTAACCCTGCGGGCTGACGTTAAGGCCACAAGAAGGACAGTTTTTAATGTTAGAAGCCTCAAGGGACAGGAGTGCAGAGGCTCAAAAGGTACACAAGTTTGAAACTTAAGTACCAGATTTAAATCCCAAATTGGGACATGAAAAGGGATTGGAGGGTACGCATTAGTAAGCCCTTTCAAAAATTGAATGATTAATGGAATTTTGAAGTAGGAAACCTCTTCCGAGGAGCACTTGAAAATGGACAGCGCAGCCAGATATCCTTTAATTGTCCCGATCTGGAGCCCCAGATTGGCTAGATGCAATAGGAAAGAAAGCACCATTGGGGTGCCACATTGAAAAGGGTCCATAATTCTTATCCCTGCACCAGATACTAAATTTATTCCAATGACACCAGTACAGGGATTTAGTTGCTGGCCAATCCTTGTTGCTCAATCTCTCAGAAACCATGCATAAGGGTTGAGTGCCTTGACCTCTGGATGGAGAACCCGACCTTTCTCTTGCGAGAGAAGATCCTCTTTGCGGAAGACATATTGGAGGGCAGATGGACATGTCCAGAAGGTCCGGGTACCATGTCCTCCTGGCCTAATCCGGGGCAATTAGGATCATGGTTCTCCTAAACTTTATCAACCTCCTGATTCCGCGAGCACTCACGGGGACAGGCGGAAAAGCGTACAGTGAAACTTCCAGTCCACCACAAACGCGTCACCTAGAGCTCCTCCCACAGGAAATTTCCTTGAGCAGTACTAGTCGCGCTTCCGGTTGACCCTGCTCACGAACAGATCCACTTGAGGGGTTCCCCAAAGGGTGAATATCTCTTGAAGGACTTCCTGAGCTAGTTCCCACTCGTGGGACACTGTGCTCTGCCTGCTCAGAGCGTCTGCCGCCATGTTCTGCTCTCCGGCTAGGTGAACTACTGACAG
This sequence comes from Ambystoma mexicanum, assembly GCF_040938575.1. Taxonomy (NCBI): domain Eukaryota; kingdom Metazoa; phylum Chordata; class Amphibia; order Caudata; family Ambystomatidae; genus Ambystoma; species Ambystoma mexicanum. The sequence goes on from NC_090926.1 coordinate 866,734,101, forward strand.
AGAGATTCCTTCTCGTATTGCCCAGAACCAGAGCTGCATTGCCTCTCTGCACAGTGGTAGTGACCCTACGCCTCATCTCTTGTTGAGGTAGTACATGGTCACCGTGTTGTCCGTCATTACCAAGACATTCTTTCCCTATACAGAGGGCAGGAAGGCCTTCAGCGCTAGTCTGATTGCCCTCAGCTCCAACAGGTTGATGTGTAGTTTGGACTCCGATGGGAGACCAACGACCGCTTATTGTCAGATCGTTGGTGTGGGCTCCCCACCCCGTGAGTGAGGCATCCGTCACTACAGTTATCTCCGGCCATGGTTGCCAAAAAGATTCTCCCTTGAGAATGTTGTCGTTGCAAGCCCACCAAAGAAGGTCTTGAGCAACTGTGCTTGGAACTTGCAGAAGATCTGATAAATTCCCAGAGAACTGGGACCACTGAGTCTTGAGTCATTGAAGGGATTCTGGGACCACTGAGTCTTGAGGGCCCATTGAAGGGATCTTATCCTCAATCGGCATGTTCTACAGGGTCAGGTTTTGCAAACTTTAGCTCTGGTGACGTATCAATGCCACTAGCAGAGTGAAGGGTGTCACACAGGTCTCTCATTTTCCATTCTGGATCGATTAATTCTTCTGGAACCTCTCTGGTACCATATTGCTCTCCAAAAAGAGAAACTTCTTCTTCTGAGGCAATTTCTACAAATATAAAAGACATAGACTTAAAGAAGTCGGACTTAGGTAAAGGATTAAATCTCCTTTCCTGTGCTTGAATTTGGGTCGAAGGAATCAAAGGAATCTTCGATGGTATCGAAAGAATCTTTGAAGGCACCGATGACGTCTTCGCTGATGGTGTCGACTAAGTCGTCGAGGGCTTCGACAATTTATGTTTTTTTGTCGGCATCAGGGAAACACCCGATTCTCAAGGAGTCTTCGACGATTTGACGTTGACTCAAGATTTTCGATGTTAACCTTTACTACTGGCTCTTTCCACAGTAGTTCCTGACTTCCCTGTGTCGTCCAACGGAGCGACCATGGTCTGGCTCTTTTGAGGTTTCTTTGAGGGGGTCGAGCTCGCATTCTCAAAGACCATCATCTTCCTTCTAAATTCATCCCATTTTCTTGGGGAATCGGATTTAGTTGGACATCTTACCAATTCGGTAGACGTATCAGAGGAAGAGGAGGGAGATCTATTTCTCCTTTTAACCTTCTTTGATGAAGAAGATGAAGAACGTCTCAATCTACTAGTGATCGAGACCTCTTAGAATTTTTACGGCGATCCGATTCCTTCGAATTGCTCGACTTTTTATATTTTTTTGACGAGGCCTACGAAGAGGCCTTGGAAGCTTCCCGCCCCACCGCCAGTTTACCTTTTCTCTCATGAAGGGCCTTCTCCGTCATCGACTGACAGGAGCCACAGTCGCCGGTTCGATGGTCTGAACCCAGGCACCAAAGACAAACGCAGTGAGGGTCTGTAATCGGCATTTTTGATCCGCAGTCAATACATTTTTTGAACCCCGTCTTGGGAGTAGAAGGGGTGGAAGACGACAACATTTTCTTGAAGAAAATTTCAAAGCGCGCCGTTCACGAGAGCGAAGCAATCGGAAAAACGGAACTGAAGCCAACGGGTGCGGCACAAGCTACTTATACTGATGGTGACATCGACACGGTAGGGAGCCCGTCGAGGGACAGACTCCAAGATCTTGTGCACAGCACCCTCTGCCGAGAATGTTTTTTACGAAGCAGCGAAGCTGGCGGATACGAATATCATAACATGAGGAATATGAGTGAGGACAAAAACCATTCGACTAATTGTTTGTGGCTGGATTCTCCTCGATGTAGCAGCGCTGGACCCGACCTCCGGATTCCTTGGTCTGGTGACGAAAGGCAGGGCAATGGATGGGATCTCTCAGCAGCAGTCTCGGGGGAGGACCTCTGGCTTCTCTGGTCAGTCGGCGGTTTTGGCGCCTTTTTCCTGCAGCATCACCAATGGGCACGATTCACCCTGTCACTCTTCTTCGATTCCTGGAGTCCTGCACTCCGATGAGGGGAATGGGATGAGTCGGATCATGTCTCTGGAGGTTCACCTGGAGCCCAGCAAAAACTTGGACGGATTCAGCCTTTCAAAGACGATGCACTGCAATTGGGTCTGAGGTCTCCTGGTATTCGCGGTCTGCAGCTATGGAGAGGCATAGCACCTCAGGAGATGGCTCAGATTGTAGTTTGTCTCAGGACTGGTTGTTCCCACCAGTCAAAGGGAAGGAGTCGTCCTCTTCGGAGTTCCTCTGTCAGATTGAAAACAGGGTCAGGACAGTAATGGTCGCTTCACGGTATTGGAAAGGGTCTGCAGGCATCTCTAGTCGTCTTCTTCTTCGGTTACTTCAGTTTCCTGTGATTGACTTGCCTTTCACGTCAGAAACCTCATCTTTTAATCAGTTTCAGCACACTCCTCTGCAATCTCTCTCAGCAGTTTACAGACAGTGGCGGGTGGCTTTCCAATCAGGACAGCCAGACCTCCCCAGTGGGAGCCGGATCTATTCAGGCACTCAGGCAGACAATGAGCAGGGTAGAATGGTAGAAGAAGGGCTAACAAAAGACAACCACGCTAGAAATGGCGAAAAAAGAAGGGAGGCAGCAAGTTAGTACTTAGGTGCCACTATTGTGCACATCCTTGACTGTGAACCCTGTCTGCGGTAAGAAATAGTACAACAGTTGGTAGAACAAATCCACTGTCACCAGCCATAACCAGAGGGTTGTCGAACGATAGCTCAGGGGCAACACGTTTGTCTTGGAAGCAAGACAATGCAGCGCAACACAGGTTCAAATCTCCATACTGTGCTTAGAAACCACACACTGGTATTAAGCGTGTTATAAAAGAATGATTATGTGACTAAAACGGCACAGGAGCAGAGAGGAGGGGGATAGTAGGTATCCAATGTTGCACCTCACATAAGGTGGTGTGTACCAATCTTTCATAGTAAAAAGTTTTGAGAGGGTTACAAAGTATCCCTCTATCATCAAGAACTATAGTTCCTCAAGCATAAAGAAAGAATCTCAAAAGAGAACCCAAAGGGTTCCCAGCAACACTGCCCATAAGGAGCTGTGTGCTGCAAAAGTAAAACACAGATGCCTTAAAAGATATGGAGGAATGTAGACTTCATAGTAAAGTTAAAACAAAGAACAGAGTTCCAAAAGACTGAGCCCATAAGAAAGAATGAGTGGAAAAAGGCTTCACTCCTTCAGGATAGAAAGAAAAAGATCCAGAAGTCCAGCAAAAAGTGCTGGGGATCTCACTAGGAGAGTGGATGAAGCATAAAAATGATACATCTTCCTAACAATCACACACTGTTGTAATGATTGTTATGGCGGAATTCAATTTTTAGGGGATTCTGCTGTCCCATTTTATAGTAGCCCTAAACATTTTGTTCCAAAAGGTTTTCTAGGATCCTAGACTTAGTTTTGTGGTCAAGGAACATCCACTGAAGTCGCCATGCCACTGCTACCTTTTTTACTGTGCTATTCTATGGTATCCACCATGACTCACCTAAGCAGTAGTTTCATAATGAACCCCAGTCAACACAAATTTAGTATTGAGTTGCCCAAAATTCTTTATGCGCTCATCGTCATACGTTTGTATACTGCATTAAAACATCCACCAGCACTAAGGCCAACTCAATTTCTACAAAATATAACTTTCTAGTTCCATAATGAAGTCAGTTGTGCTCCTGATGAGCAGGGAATTTTGGCACAATTGTTCTTAGGAAAGAAATCATTATATAGTGTCAAGCGATGAAAAACACTATCGGTTCCAAGCACTGCAGAACAACCCCGATAAATGTAATGCAATGATGCAACATTGGAAAGGTTTGTTTGGCTAAGTTTTCATTTTTTCACCTTGCAATGACTTCTAAGTCATCCTTTTTTTTGTTTGGCTTTTTTATTTTTTTATCTTCAACTCACAAAGAGTTTCAACAGGCCTAATGGGGTGTGTAATGCAATAGCTGCAAAAAGTTAAATACACCAAGTGTTTTCTTACCATTCATACTAATGCACACTGCCTTATCCCGCTGCAAGGATTCGCATCCGATGAGCTGTTCTACACACACGCCAATGCTGTCTCGCTTATCGATCTGACCAAGGGTTTCAATTCTGCAAGGAAGATAAGCCTGGGTTAAGGAATAAAGCAAGAGTTTTGGGACATCACAGCTGAAATCAATCTTTGCAAGTTATATGATGTGTTACATTTTCTCTAAATGAGAGATCTTAATTTTTTATTGAAAATGTCTTAATGCATTAGCTAAAAGTAAACCAAATTCTTTCATAACGGGAGGATTTGGAACCTTTTTTTTTAGCACTTAAACATCCCTAATATTTTATTAAGCGCTGATCAAGTACATTCAAGAGAAACTTAGTCTCTTCTTTTATACATCTTGCTTAAAAATGGATACATGTGAAACGCTTTACAGCTCTAAATCTCACTGGCCATCCTAGCTCTGGGCAATCTTTAGACATGTATCATAATAAGGTGGGCCAGAAGGATATCAAAAGGTCTGATGAGTTATTCAATAAATGTGGTAGGTGCTTACCTGTCTTTATGAACCATGTCCTGCTGAGGCTAAAACTGTGCTGGGTAGTTAAGTGACTGTTCATAAATCACACAGCAAACCAAGCACGCAAGGCTGGTGCTTGATTGAATGGGTCTTTTATTGGTACTCCCAAAAAAATAGTTTCGAGAACTAATCACAGATTAGCTGAAAACATGTAATTGTTCCTACTAGTTTAGCCCGAAGGGCATGTACAACACGATTCTTGCCACTCTGGATTTCTTACCCAAACATACTGCAACTTACCTTTTTTTAAATCTTCTAAAGGTATGTGCAGGGATTAGCACTGGCAAATGCTGGCAGCACATTTTGAAAGAGTAATCCTCTCAATGCATCAGACAACGACGGCACTTCATCTTCCTAAAAAGCACCTGTACGTCTTCCATTATTGGGGCACAATTAGCTTTGTTTTCTAGCTACAATTACTCATAGAATGCTATGGCCCAAACTTGGTATCTGACCAAGAACTAATGTTAATATGCTTGAAAAAGGCTGAGGCAGAAGCTAAAATGGCTGCTTTGTTAATCACATCCCAGGGAATGTGCCTCTGAAACGTCACAACTGTGGCCTTTGCTCTGAGATTAAGAGCATAGAGACCCTTAAGGAGAAACTTGCCCTGCAGCCTTCTTGGCCAGTTGAGAACTGCCAAAATATACAAATAAGTTATCCTTTCTAAAGCTCTTAGTCAGGTCGGTATCACTACAAAACATCAAAGAAAATTACTGCGACTTAGAAAACCTTGATGGTAAAACAACGAATTCAGACGGAAAAAAAGATACGTGGTTTGGGTTATTTATTAAAGTAGGAGGGGTCGGGGAGGGGTCCCTTTGCATTCCAGCCCTCCAGTCTTTTTTCTTTTGCAGATGGGGAGCAGGTGCAAGTGGATCTTGGTCACCTACCAGAAATGTTGTCAGGCCTAGTACGGTAGTCGCCTGTGTGTTTCCATTTCCTTCCCACTCTCCCCCACCCTTCCTTATCTATGTCTTAGCTCTTGCACTGTCTGAAATGTCGTCAGGCCGAGTAAGACAGTTAATTTCACATCCTTACTGTTCATGGCCTGTATGAATGTCATTGTATTTTCCTTTGTTCCCTCCCTTGCCTTGAAGCGCTTTGAAACACATTGTGTTATATATATATATATATAAAAATATAAAAAAACTATCATATCCTATCCTATTATATCATCTTAAATAGAACAAAAAATCGTATTGCATTCACGGTTTTAGACCTGGCATTTAAAACGCCGTTTTAACGTAGATCAGTCAGGTCCACGTAAAATCGACTCACACAAAACAACCATACTTAATTCTTCTGGCACTTTGAAACCTAAATAACAATTTCAAATGTATCTTAATAACTTGCCCCTGGAAGTAGTAAGTAGTTGGAAATACGCACTGGGGAGCCTGCTTCCAATTTCAACTCTGACATCCAAGTTGAGTGTTTTAATGGAGCACATCCTGACAAACTCCTTCTGGGTAGGCAGGAGGGTACTCTGATGCATGCAGTCTGAATAGGAGGCCGACAAAGGAGAGCGGTCTTCTGTACACACCTTACTTAAGATTATCCAACCGTTTTCAGATTGTCTAACCGCGACTGCAAAGCATTCTCCCAAACTGGTTATTACACTCATAACGGGGTGCAGGTGGACGCATGAACCAGCATTTCCCAGTCGCCTCCTCCTGATAGCAATGGCACGTCAAGCATCAACCCCATGCAGGGAATAGCAGCCCTGTGGGGCTCTTCATTCCACTGAAATATTCTAAGCGCAGAGTCTTTACTTCACATTCCCTCACATGAGCCTAGTTATTCATTTGGTACAGTCATAGAACACATGAACACACAACACTTGGTTCTCAACGTGGTCCCCGCCCGTGAATGAATATCCTGCAGTACAGAATTGTCCAGGGCCATTACATGGCCTTGTCATCTGTTATTGGTCTCTTAGAGTTTCTACCTTGGTGTTCGTCATTTCCTGTAGTACTTCAATACTTCCTCTGTACTGATTGAGGTGTCCCTTCTACTGCTACTGGGCCTGCCTGATGCTGAGGTGTTAGCAGGCTGCGGGCCAGGTCTCATTTGAGAAAATAGGCAGTATACATAACAGCCGAACTATAAACAGCCACTTCAGTAAGCTGGTCTGATCAGGATCAATAATTCGTAGAGCAATCTATACAAAGTTGAAGCCAGAAGCATTTGAAACCATTGCATTGATATTTATGAGAGCCTGTAATTGGCAGGAGGACCATTCAAGGGGATCCCAGCTTACATTATTGCTTTAGAAACCAGTCAGATTAGCAAGGGTCCGCAATAGTTTCTGGAGGAGACTTCCAAACTCTGTATGAAACTTAAATGGTACCTCATTAGGCCCAAGTGGTTTACTGGTTCAGTACGTTTTTACCATATATTTTCATTGAGTGCTTGTTTTTAGAATGCAGGTGTTTTTAAATAATTGTTTGAAAAAAGCCTTCATTTGTCTACTTGCTTAAAAGAGCACATTGCTCTCCATCAGGGAGTCATAGTAAAGCTGAAACGGGAATTTCATTTATAGGGAAGAACACTTTTTTTTAAAAAAAAAAAGCGGACATAGAAAGCAAAAAACGAATCTGCATTTTATGGTGTGTAAAAGGGAAAACTCTGCCAAAAGAACTGTTCTCTTTTTAATCCATTCATTTCAATGGCATTTAACAATTTGTGAGACCAAGTTGCAGGTTAAGTATAGAGTTAAGTATAGAGTTACACCGTTGCAGGTCTTCAGACCACGTGTCCTGGACCACGACTAAATGGCGCCACCCAAGATACACTACCCTCTGAAATCAGCAACAAAAGAGGAGGGTCGGCAGGCTGTAGAGCCTGCAGAGGTTCTGCAAGATGGAAGCCCAGGGTGTCAGAGCAGGTAAATGGTTTGTGGAGCCAGGGAGTGAAATCTTGGTGGGAGGTGGCCTGGAGGCTGAGGAGACGGAACATGGAGGTCTGGGTAGGGTAGGTGCAGATGGGGTAAGGAGGACAAGACACGGTGGGAAGGTGGGGTAACTTGGGGGTGTATGGCATGGGGGTTCAGGAGAGCTATAAAAAAACAAATGGGTCTATTGGATGGATTGAATCTTTCCTCTCAAATAGAAAGTCAACGGTCTGCTGGGGTCAAGCCACATCTATGGATAGAATATACACCTCTGGAGTTCCACAGGGAGCGTGCCTGTCCCCGGCCCTTTTCAACGTTTATATTCGCCCACTGTGTAGTCTTCTAGAGAAGTTAGGGGCAAAGTTTATGAACTATAAACTAGCTAGTGCCTGGAATGTACTCCTGATGGACCTACGAAGAGATACTTATCTCCTCACGTTCAGCAAACGATTGAAGACATTTCTTTTCAATTGAAACAGCCTCACTCGCAATTAGGATCCCAGGTCAGAAGCGTCCGTCTTATTTGTGTGTCCTTTTAGAGGAAGGGCTCCAATGGGTGGGATACTGAGATAGAACCAGTTACACAGGGCTGTGAAATACAGCTGCCCTGCAGGCAAGTTTCATACAACAGAGTGCTAGTGATGACAATTAAAGACCCAGGGAAGAAAGGTTTCATCACTAGTGAATACAGGATATGAAGAAACAAGTTTGGATATTATGTGTAAAAAATGAAATGGGAACTTGGCTACAAAAAGGACAATTTTCTGATTTCCTTTTGATATTTGTTTGTCAATGACAGTGAGAGAGGAAACTGTAGGCTTCATTTACAGGAGAGTGAAATGCAATTGCCCTACAGACAAGTTCCTTTAAACATAGTGCTAACAAGAATTGACCTGCCCTATTCAGAAATCCCTGACATGTTAATGGTCTGCTATTACTGGAGGGGATAATTGATTATCTTATCAACCTGAAAAACTGGCAAACATATTTCCGTATTTATTGAGTGCGGACCTAGCTTCAGGAAGCAATAGAGTGCTTTACAATCACAGGGGGAAAAAATGGTGAGGGAATCAGAGAAACAAGGGAGTGAGGAGCTAAAAGGGAAGCAGAGGGCGGGCAACTTGTCAGCAAGGGATCTCTAAAGCAACCAAGGAGAAGAAACAGTGGGGACCAGATCACCCAGTATCAGGTAGGGTGGAGAGTGGAGGGTGTGGACAAAGTTATTAGGGAGGATCCAATCCTTGAAGAGGAGGTTCTTGAGTTCCTTTCTGAACTGTAGAAGCCACAGGCAAGTCTGATGTTGAAGGGGAGGAGGTTCCACAGTCTTGGGGCATAGACATAGAAGGTCTGTCTTCTATTTCTTTCCTTCATGCATCAGCGGTGTTAAAGTCTGTACATGTCCTTACTTATGATGCATTGTAGGCCTTGTGTTAGGGAGCTGTTGATGATTGTCAAGTACAGAAGGAGTGCTTAAGTCAGAAGGGTCTGGACTATGGAGGCAGACAGGATGTCGTTTCTGTACAATGTAGACTTGAGGGATGTTAGGGTGGCAGTGAGTTCTTCCATAGTGCGTGGCTTGATAGTTGTCCAGGTAGTTGTGGTTTTGTGAGGTGGGATGTGCAGTGTGACATCAGTTGTAGCATTGGTGTCTATGTGCTGGCGGATCATGCTGACTTTGTTGATGAAGAAAGAGTTGAGAGTAGTGGAGTTTTCGATGGAGTGCAGTATGCGTGGGTCGGGCAAGAGGTTGATGCATGGCTTGATGGCTTTGAAGTGGGTTCTGCTTTCATTATTGACTTTGGCTATGGTGTTTTTGTAGTAGTTGGCCTTGGCAGTGGTCAGCAGTCCCCTCCGTGTAGCATGGAGTTCCATGAAAAGGGCGAGGCTGGATGCACTGCAGGATTTTCACCAAGTATTTTCTTGTTTTCTGATGGTTTGTTTGTTGAGGGCGAGTTCTTGTGTACCAGGGTGTGGAAGGTTTAGGCTTCAGGGTGTGTTTCACTGGGGTATGGCGGTTGATGTTGGTTGTGAGGGTGGTGTTGATTACTGGGAGAAGTGAGTCACAGTATTGGTTCATCAGAGATCGATCAGCCCATGTGAAGTGGAGTTTGGCGAGGTCTTCCGCAAGAGTCTCCACTGGGAAGTGCTTGACTTATCTGAAGGCTTGTTTGCTGGGTTTCCAATGCATTTGCTTGACTGGTGTGGTGCGCCTGTCGAAGGGGATTACCAGATGGTCTGACCAGTCGAGTGGGATTCGAGAACTCTGATGAATGTTGGGCAGGGCGGTGATGTGGTTGAGGCTATTACCTTTGTTGTGAGCTGGGTCTTTCATGTGCTGTGTGTGGTTAAGAATGTCGACTAGGCAGTGGAGATCGTCCTTCATTGACTTGGTTGCTGGGTTGCCTGGAATGTTGAAGTTATCAAGGAAGATGTTGTGGAAATGCGCGAGAGACATGGTGGTGACCAAGTCCGTCAAAGTGGTGTTGAACCTGGGTGGTCTATAGATAAGGTGAAAAGTGACTGTTGATTAGGGGAAGAGATCAGGAAGTGACAGGAAAGGTTAACATTCCCAAAACATATGTACCATTCCAGCGTTTATGACCTTGCATTTGGGACAACTCTGTCTACCTGCACCTTTGAATCCGGCAATCACTTCCTGAGTCAGGTTAGCTCTCTGTATTACATATAATTGTGTTAGTTGCAATCCAGCATTTCTGGAGACCTTTTTATGATAGTTAGCTACGTTCAGCCATTCCATATCCCTAAAGGTCTTTCCCAGTTCTGACTCCCATCTCGCCCTGGTTCTCAACTCTCCTCTGGAGTGATGCTCTATTAGCACATTGTATAGCCTTGATATGGTATGCCCACCCTCTGAGATATGTGTTATTGTTTCTACTTCTTTGCTACCTATTGTATCCTCCCCAAATGATGGCCATCAATCGTATTTACTATAGAACTGTGTAGGAGGTACTGCCCTCCACGTATTCCAGTCATTTCCTGCAGTTCTTGACATTTTAATAAGGTACTTTCTCCCCTCAGGTCCCCAATGGTAACGATCCCACAAGACTATAAGTGTAAACGCACACTGGCCCTCAGTCCTCTACTATCCGTCATTACTGCTGCTAGGGGTACATGAGGTGATAGCGGATATTTGATCTCAAGTCTTTTACAAGTTCTACGCCATATTTGCATGCCCAGTTTCACTAGTTGTGGATATCCATGTGGTTCTGGTGGGGTAACCCATACTACGTCTTTCAGGTATAGATGTTGAATTGCTGGCTGTAGGAGTGCTGAGTCTACTGTGAGGTCATCTGCTAGCCACCCCACCCCATATTGCATCTGGCATGCCGGGTAGTATAGTTCGTAATTTGGAATCCTCAACCCCCCTTTTTCATAATGTCTCGGCAGAGTGCTGAGTGCCACCCTGTGTCTATCGCCCTGCCATAGAAAGCTTCTGCACTCTTTTTTGAGTCTTGTAAAGAATTGCCTTGGGACGTTGTATGGGACGTTCCCAAAGCAATGTAGCATCCTGGGCAGGGCCACCATTTTTAATAGCACTGCTCTCCCCTTTACTGACAGAGATAACTTCCCTCAAAATTTCATTGATTGTACTAGCACTTCCATCATTTTTATGGTGTTGTATATGTGTCTTCCTGTTTCAGGTCATGGTAGATGTCTAGTCCAAGGTACCTAAAGGAGTTTTTCCCCAAGGGAGTGTTAGTATCGGCAACTCTACGCTGTTACCCACAGCTAGTTTAGCTAGCGGGAATAAGCAGGATTTATTATTGTTAATTGCAATTTCAGACAATCTGCTAAAATTCTCTAGCATGTCTAATACTAGATTCTCCTCAGGGTTCTGTAAATACAATAACATGTCATCTACATACATTTACACTATATGCCGCACCCCATCTATTATGATCCCTGCCTCCTGGTATTCCTGCCGCAGGAATGCTGCTATTGGTTCCATTGCAATGATATACAGCTGGTTCTTTGTAGTTACTGATTTTGCTGAACAAAGATATAGCTCTAGCAAATTGTACTGATGTTCCGTGAGGATTTTCATTTCATTTCAGGACATGAAGCCCTTAATCCTCATGTAATAAAGGAATGATAATTTCTTGTGTGATGACCTTGAATTATTGGTGTGACTTATGTATTCCATCCAGTATAGTTCTCCCAAATCTTTGTTACTGGAAGTTTATTATACATCTGTAATAAAAATGCAACTTCTGCTCGGTAAAAATCTGTGCACATATCAATTGCGAGTGTAGCAATGTAAAAGGAGAGGAGGCTCTTTTTAATTGTTACACAAATCAAAAGCTAAAATAAAAATAATTTACGGGTAATAGAAATGTAGGGGCACCAGTAAGTATAACCAAACCTAGAGGTAGGCTAAAACGCAGTAAAAAGGCCTTGTAGCATGCCTTTGCAGCCAACGTGTATTAACTTTCATTAATCTGCAACGAAGCCTCAGCGGCTCGTAACAAATCGCAGGTCCCACGATCCCAGGCTGGCATGGTAAGAAGCAAAACAGACGTTATTTTTTTCGAGGTCACAGATTAGAACCCATGGGTCCCTCTGACAGGCATGGAGAGCATCCATTTAATAAGTCAAAATAATGCGCAAAAATGATTTTTAGATGGAGTTAAAGAGAACCACTGCACTTTCAAATTCCCACTTAGCACATTTTGCCTGGGAGACAGCCAAAGAGTTCTTAATATGCAACATTTGTATAACAGTACGTCCATGGTTCAAGGTTATGCAGTGTCATGGAGGGGAGCACATCTCATGAGAACTTAGATGAGATGACTGGGGCAGTTGAATAAAGTTCCACTGGCCTTCTCAAATGTTTCAATGAATTGTCATTATTATGTGGGAAGTGGGGGTTGGATTGTGACGTCACATATTCTAATTGTGGGAAGGTTTGTGGACCCAATTACAGAAATGAATGCATGCTTTTCTATAAGGGTCTGATGTGCAACCTTGGTGTGGGAGATTTTTTCATGTTGAAAATTTACTAGCGTTACTCAGCTTGATTATTATAAATGTCGTAGATTTAGGGGTGTTTCTTGGACAGCGCCTTTTCATGCAGTCTGTTCTGTGATCTGTTTGAATATAGCTGTGTCTGGGCCCTGAATAAACCTGCGTTACATCCTGCCTGCGTACACTCCTTTTTTTCATACTTTTGTAATTTTTATTGTTGAGTTCCGAGGCGACTCTGGCACACAACACTTCAGACTACACATTTTTGGATGCCCCAGCGAGATATCTCAGCCTTTCGACTGAGGTGTGGAAATTCCAGCCGCACTTCCAGAAGAGTGCAGGACAGCGTCTGTTGGGCAGTACTGGAGCTCGAGCCAGAAGAGGGCCGTGGATGCCACTTTCCCAAAGGTCCGCCTGGTCCGGCGCTGCCTTCACTCTGACTGAAGTGTAGGCCTTTAAAGGGAAATACTGAGGTCGAGAGAAGTGAAGAATCTCCTAAAAGGATATGTGAGTGTACTTGATATGATATGATATGGCATTTATAACGCGCCTATACACAAGTGTTTCAACGACGAACAATTTTACTTGTGCATGAAAAGCACAACAGGTGGGAGGAACAATTTTTTGGTGTATAGCGACGTGCCCTCAGAGTGGTCGAGGGCGATTGACAGTGGTAGACTTAGATTTTAGGTCTGATGATCCAATAGGGAGCAGGTAGACGGTAGCACTTCTGTGTTACAGCAGAGGGTTGTGTAGGGATTGGCAGACCTTGTTAGGCGAGAGTTGCGCGTAGTGCAGGCAATTGGTATAGTTGCGTCATTTTCTTTGGGGAAGAATTTGTATGAGAGACTTGCGTGCACGTGTTCCGTGAATAGCGGCAGTTTGTTTTTAGTGTTGTGGAAAGTGGTTATATGTGGCTAATGTTAGGGAGAATTCTCTGTTAAGGCTAATTGCCCAAACCTAGTCAGTCCCCCAGCAGCTTTGCTGGATTTTTGGGGTTTATTTTTTTCTCCTGCTAAGAGTGAGACTCTTTTTCTCCCACTCTTTGTCATGACCCATAGAACTTGCCCTTTTTGGACCTCCTGGTCCGTATCTCGCTGGGGCTTGTATTCCTTGTTACTCCCAACATGGCCGCAACAAGCGACTTGCCTCACACCAGCTTTCAGATCGCACACGGCACCTATATATTGGCCACGCCCCCGAGGCCCCGCGCGTCTCAACGCTATCATTAGGTAGTGACTTGACGTGTGTGCGCTGTTTGGCGAATCTTCTATCCAAGATCCTGGTTCCCTTCCTCCTTCCTTCTCCCTTTCCCTCTATTCGACTCCTGGAATCCCCATTCATAGCGACCACTACCTACTTTCCTGGACATCCTGGAACCGCGGCCTTCCCGGAACTCTGAACGCGCTCTGCAGCCGGACGAGACTCGAGCGAGTCTATACAAGACCCGATCCGTCCACAAGAGGAATCCTCCCGCGGAACAGAGCACGAAGCGATCCCAAGTGAGACAGGGGGAGATTTACGACAGTTTGAGACGCCCAACGACCGACACGGATACTGCTATGGATAAAGCAGTCCAGGACCTTATGCGTGGCATGCAAGAACTCACAACTGAAGTACAGAACTTAAAGGCTGAGAATGCTGCGCTAAAGCAGCTAGTTTTGTCTCGCGACCCCGCTAACAAGGACAGTGTGTTACTTGGTGGAGTGGTGGACAAATATGATGGATCGGCAAAATACTTACGTGGATTCCTGCTTGGTGCATTTTACCTTTAAGCCCTATTATTTTTCAACTTCTAGGGCGAAGGTGGGCTTCATTATCTCGCACCTCACAGGGAACGCGTTAACCTGGGCTACGCCCTTAGTCCACTCAGGGGATGCCCTCCTGGATGATTATGATGGATTCATTCAGACACTCAAGACTGTGTTCGACCACCCAGAACAGGTTTTTAGTGCTCAAGAACGCTTACTTGATTTCTGACAGGGGACCCAGGATATGCTAACATACATTACTAGATTCAAACAACTGGTCAAGGAAGCGGATTGGTCCTCTGAAGCAAGTTTCACTCTATTTTGCAGGAGTCTAAACGAGGACATCAAGGATGAATTAGCCCGGGTGGCTCATCCTAGTTCCTTCCAGGCTCTTATGGGTCTAGCCCTGCAGATAGACTTTCAAATCCAGGAAAGAAAGGCTGAAAGCAGAAAGACCAAGACACCTTTTCAAAAGAATTCCCTTGAGACCTTTGTTAAAACCGATTCTGACCCAACCCCTGACACAGATCTGGAACCCATGCAAATCGGAGCCTTCTGTGGGCCTATTTCCCCTTAAGACAGGATGAGAAGGATCCACACAGGCCTGTGCATGTATTGTGCTTCGGATAAACATCTTGTTAGAGAATGCCCTCTAGCCCCTCCAAGGCGTTCGGGAAACGCCAGCTCCCGATCCTAGATGGAGCGAGGTGTCAGGCGAGAGATGTTTGCTCCACATCAATTCCATCCTTGAACTCTCCTGGACAAAATAGTTTGGTGATACTATAGGCCTTCCTCTCGCCCTCCAAAGACAGGACCTATCCCATTCTGGCCTTGGTGGACTGCGGAGCTATGGGAATTTTCATTGATCAAGACTGGGTATTTAGTCATCATATTCCGTACGAGACACGAAACACCATGCAGCCGGTGGAAGCAATTGACGGAAGACCCCTCTCATCAGGATCCATAAGCCTGCAGACTAAAGAGATCCAACCTTCCATAAATCATCATCAAGAGCGGATTACATTCAACATCATTAAGTCAGCCCATTACCCCATGGTTTTGGGTATGCCCTGGTTACAAAAGCACAATCCATATATAAACTGGACAGCAGGATCATTATTCCTGGGCTCAGAGTTCTGTATGTCCCACTGTCTATCCCTGGAACCTGGAACCTTCCTCGATAACTCCTAAAGAACCTCCTAGATACCAAGAAACACCATTCATGGTTTCCAATATCATACAAGTTCCAGAGTCCTATCAGGAGTATGCTGATGTATTTTTTACCGCCATAGTCCAAGCCTTACTGTAACGCTCACCTGATTCCCGCAGAGGCGCCGGTCTTGACTGGGTGAATGCCGTATCTTCAAAGGTGATGTGTAACACACGGTTGGCTCTTTGGGCTGGACCTCTGTGCACTGTATGTCTGACTCGAAGAGTAAGATGTCTTAGGTAAGTGAACGCCGAGCTCTCCATCTGCCTCGGGGCAGGGTGCCGTAACCAGTTTCTTCACTGGATAAGGGTGCAGGCCTCTTGACCTCAGAGGACTGCTGTCCGTCGTTAACTGCACGAACGGTAAGTTCTGGGCACTTCAAATGTCTTAAAAGTCTTTTGTAATGATATCTCTTGTTTTGCAGGGTTCCGGCGATGGCGGATGGCGGGCTGATGAGAGTTGAGGATCGAACACGCGTGAGGAATAGAAGCGCCTGGAAGCAGGTAAGTAAGCGCTTGTAGCCTGCTTCACGATGCGCACTAACTGTCCCTTTTATCTTGCAGGTACAAGTTCGGAGCTTTAGAGAAGCTGAAGGGTGCTGGAATACCCACTGGATTCGGCGTGGGAAGGAGTAATGGCACGTGAGTAATAAAGTTGCCCAATGTCTTTAAACGCACCTTCTTTTGTCTTTCAGATGCGGGATGCAGCGCCGAAGGCCTCCGGAGCGTGCGAAGAGCTGGTAAGCTTTTGTCTTTCAGATGCCGGAATGCAGCGCGAGGCGTTGGTGACAGCCGATGGACCAGGTAAGAGATGCGCTGCCACTGAAGACCGTAGTGCTAACCTGTTCTTTCTTTGTCTTTACAGGTGCTGCTGAAGACTGGATTCCAGGACGGTAAGCCTTTGTTCCCTTAGGCCCAGGATCAGAAGCAGAAGACACGATGAGCGTTCTGCTGCAGAGAATGCAGAATAACGCAAAGCAAGATTCATCCATCGGGTGTGGTTTAAATAGCCTCCTGTAGTGCTTAGGTGTCTCCTTCCACAGCCACGCCCAGGTAAGAAAAGAGTTCCTGCTTTCCAGAAGAGTTCCAGTGTTCTGAACCTAGGGAGTGGCTCCTGCCCCACCCAACAGGAAAAGTAGTCCCAAACAGAAGAGGATCAGGGGTTCAACTGGCAGGTAAGTAAGCAGCATGGTCTGCTGCAGGTAAGTCCACCCAAGCATTATGAGCCCGGGGCTTCCAGCGCTGGGACTGGGCATCTTTATGAGCATGGTGCCACTGGCGCCAGGACAGGGTCCAAAAGGTCCCAATTGGGACTGGCTGGCACTCGGAACCGGGGTTATGGGTTTGCTTCCAAGGGAGTCGGGCAAGTCCTGATCTTTTGGAAGCAGAGATCATGACAGCACCCCCCCTCAAGGCCCCTCCCAAACCGGGCTTCTCCGGGGGTTTGAGCTTGTTAGGAAATGTTCGATGAAATCTTTTCATTAGACGAGGCGCGTGGACATATTCTGCAGGTTCCCAGGATCTTTCTTGGGGACCGTAGCCTTTCCAGGTAAAATAGTTTAGATTTGGAGATCTTGGAATCCAGGATGCTTTTGACTTCAAACTCGAGTTCTCCATCAACTAGAATAGGTTTTGGAGATGTAGTTAGTCGGGTTTGAGGTTGCACGGGTTTTAATAGAGAGACGTGGAAGACCGGATGTATCTTCATGTGAGGGGGCAAGTCCAACTTGACCGCTACTGGATTTACTATGGTAGTGATGGAATAGGGACCAAGGTATCTTGGGTTGAATGTGCGTGGTCCTTTTAGAGGTAGATATTTGGTGGATAACCAGACTTGATCTCCTACTTGATATTGGGGGGCTTCCTTCCGATGTTGGTCTGCTCCTTTCTTGTATTGTTCTTTAGCCCTTTGAAGGTGAGAAACGGCTTCCTTAAAGGCTTGGGTGATTGTAGAATGCAGGTGGTCTACTGCTGGTGTTCCAAGATCTTGGAGTGGATCCAACTCCGAGGTTCGAGGGTGACTACCGTATAAAAGAAAAAACGGGGTCTTCCCAGTTCCCGAGTGGACAGAGTTATTATAGGCATCTTCGGCTATCCAAAGGATATCTTTCCAAGTTTTTTCAGTTTGTTGTAGCATGCAGCGCAAATACTGTTCCAGAGTTTGATTGGTCCTCTCGGTTTGTCCTTCGGTTTGAGGGTGGTGGCTGGTCGAAAGTCTCACATCAATTTGAGCCGACCGACAGCAACTTCGCCAAAAATGAGAAATAAATTGACTACCTCGATCCGAAATTAGAACTGAAGGAAAACCGTGCAGTCAGACGATGTTTTCGAGAAATTCTCGGGCCAGAGTTGCTGCTGTTGGTAAGCCTTTGAGTGGAATGAAATGCACCATCTTGGAGAATAGGTCCACGATTACTAGGATCGTATTGTATCCGGAGCATGGAGGTAGATCGGTGATGAAGTCCATAGAAAGCGTATGCCAAGGGCGAGGCGGGATGTCAATAGGGCGTAAGAGGCCGGCTGGTTTTTCCTTTTGACTCTTGTTTTGGGCGCATACTCCACAGGACATTATAAAGTCTCTGATATCTTTTTTCCAAGACGGCCACCAGAAGTAGCGCTTGATCTTTTCCGAGGTCTTGGTCATACCGGGATGTCCTTCCAGTAAAGAATCGTGATAACAAGAGATTACCTTTTTCTGTAAATCTGTGCTGGGCAGGTATAACCGTTCTTGGAAATATAATAGGTTGTCCTTCACCGTAAAGTCCTTTCCCTGCAGATGCCAATTCTGTATGTCTGCTGGAGTTACCAGTAGCCTGGCTTTATCCTTAACTTCCTCTATGGATTGTGTGGCGATTACACCTAGAATTCTTTGTTCGGGAATGATAGGTACAGGTTTAGGATTGATCAAATGTTCTTCCACTCCCATCCGAGAAAGGGCATCAGCTTTACCGTTTTTTGTACCAGGTCGATAGGTAATTATGAAGTCAAACTCGGCAAAGAATAGTGCCCAACGGAGTTGCCTAGAGGATTGAGCTTTTGCGGTTTTCAAATATTGCAGGTTTCGGTGATCTGTAATCACAGTAACGGTGTGTCGGGCCCCCAGAAGATAATGCCGCCAAGCCTTAAAGGCGGACTTGATAGCTAGAAGTTCCTTATCAGTAATAGTGTAATTGATTTCAGGAGGCAAGAATTTGCGGGACCAAAATGCCACGGGATGCAACTGATTGGTTACTGGGTCCTTTTGTGATAGAACTGCCCCCATGGCAAGGCTCGAAGCATCAGTTTCAACGATGTAGGGGAGTTCTGGGCGAGGATGTTTTAAGATCGGTGCAGAGATAAATCGAGTCTTCAAATTCTGGAAAGCTTGTCCGCCTCGGTAGACCATTCAAAACGTTTGTTTTTATTTAACAAGGCGGTGAAGGGCTGGATGTCATGATCTCTGCTTCCAAAAGGTCAGGACTTACCCAACTCCCTTGGAAGCAGACCCATAACCCAGGTTCCGAGTGCCAACCAGTCCCAATTGGGACCTTTTGGACCCTGTCCTGGCGCCAGTGGCACCAGGCTCATAAATATGCCCAGTCCCAGCGCTGGAAGCGCCGGGCTCATAATGCTTGGGTGGACTTACCTGCAGCAGACCATGCTGCTTACTTACCTGCCAGTTGAGCCTCTAATCCTCTTCTGTTTGGGACTACTTTTCCTGTTGGGTGGGGCAGGAGCCACTCCCTAGGTTCAGAACACTGGAACTCTTCTGGAAAGCAGGAACTCTTTTCTTACCTAGGCGAGGCTGTGGAAGGAGACACCTAAGCACTACAGGAGGCTATTTAAACCACACCCGATGGATGAATCTTGCTTTGCGTTATTCTGCATCCTCTGCAGCAGAACGCTCATCGTGTCTTCTGCATCTGATCCTGGGCCTAAGGGAAAAAGGCTTACCATCCTGAATCCAGTCTTCAGCAACACCTATAAAGACAAGAAAGAACAGGTTAGCATTACGGTCTTCAGTGACAGCGCTTCTCTTACTTGGTCCATCGGCTGTCACCAACGCCTCGCGCTGCATTCCGGCATCTGAAAGACAAAGGCTTACCTACTCTTCGCGTGCTCCGGAGGTCTTCGCACTGCATTCCGGCATCTGAAAGACAAAAGCTTACCAACTCTTCGCACGCTCCGGAGGCCTTCGGCACTGCATCCCGCATCTGAAAGACAAAAGAAGGTGCGTTTAAAGACATTGGGTAACTTTATTACTCACGTGCCATTACTCCTTCCCACGCCGAACCCAGTGGGTATTCCGGCACCCTTCAGCAGCTCCGAACTTGTACCTGCAAGATAAAAGGACAGTTAGTGCGCATCGTGAAGCAGGCAACAAACGCTTACTTACGTGCTTCCAGGCGCTTCTATTCCTCACACGGGTTCCATCCTCAACTGACTTCAGCCCGTCATCCGCCATCGCCGGAACCCTGCAAAAACAAGAGACATCATTACAAAAGACTTTTAAAGACATTTGAAATACTCGGAATTTACCGTTCGTGCAGTAAACGACGGACAGCAGTCCTCTGAGGTCAAGAGGCCTGCACCCTTATCCAGTGAAGAAACTGGTTACGGCACCCTGCCCCGAGGCAGATGGAGAGCTCAGCGTTCACTTACCTAAGGTGAGAGCGTTAACCTTTGGGGTTCTACAGGAAAAGAGAAGGGGAAGAAGAGAGAGACACCCAATAACCCCAGTTCATTAATCCCATATTTTCTATCTGCAGACATCTTACTCTTCGAGTCAGACATACAGTGCACAGAGGTCCAGCCCAAAGAGCCAACCGTGAGTTACACATCACCTTTGAAGATACGGTATTCGCCCAGTCAAGACCGGCGCCTCTGCGGGAATCAGGTGAGCGTTACACTGGACTATTCGAGAGAATTCGGGGATAAACCTGCGGTAAAAGTTAGCAAAGCCTAACATGCTTTGAACACCTTTTACGGAGGATGGCGATGGCCATTTGAGAATTGCATCGACCTTCTTTGAATCCATACGCACTCCGCTAGGTGATAATATGAATCCCAAGAATTCAACTTCAGTCACGTTGAAAACACATTTTTCCAATTTAGCGAAAAGTTTGTGTTGACGCAATCTCTCGAGGACCATTTTCACGTGTTTCCGATGTTCAGTTTCCGATGAAGAATAAACGAGGATGTCGTCAATGTAAACAACAACACACACATCTATGAGCTCTCTGAGGACATCGTTCATAAAATATTGAAAGGCGGCCGGGGCATTGCAAAGTCCGAAGGGCATGACCTGATATTCAAATAGCCCATACTTGGTGCGGAAGGCCGTCTTCCATTCATCGCCCTCTTTTACTCGTACCAAGTGGTAGGCTCCTCTAAGATCCAGCTTTGTATATATGCATGCTTTTCTGACTTGGTCCAGGAGTTCAGGGATCAAAGGTAACGGATATCTATTCTTAACGGTGATCTGGTTCAGGGCGCGATAATCTATACAAGTTCTAAGGTCCCCTTCTTTTTTTGGAACGAAGAACAAAGCTGAGGAAGCAGGGGACTTGGAAGGACGAATAAACCCATTCGCTAGGTATTGATCCAGGTATTGTCGGAGGTGAAGATTCTCAGGTTCGGTGAGGGCATAAATTCTACTACAAGGAGGAGTAGATCCAGGTAATAGGTCTATCTGGCAGTCATAAGACCTATGAGGAGGTAGAGAGTTAGCCTGATCCTTCCGGAAAACATCTTGGAATTCTAGGTATTCAGGAGGTAACTGAGGAGCCTCCGAGGAAATTGCTGCCAGTGCAACACCAGGTCGAGGGTGACAAGTAGAGACACATTCTGGAAACTGAACCGTTCTTGCTCGCCAATCGATCTGAGGATTGTGCTTCTCTAACCAAGGAATTCCTAGAATAATCTGGAACTGAGGGGCCTTGATCACATCGAACACGATCTTCTCATGGTGTCCATCTTGACTTACTAGCGTCACTTCTTGGGTGGTATGCGTTACTGGTCCGGAGGCTATCTCCGTACCATCCACCGTAGTAATGACGTCCTTTACAGCCTTTGGACAAAGAGTCAGATTCATCCTCAAAACCATTTCATGATCCACATAATTGCCGATGGCACCGCTGTCGACGTAAGCTTCAATCGCATGTAATCGATCCGGATGTTCAGGGCTAATGAGGACCATAGGTATCACGAAATGCGAGGTCGCGGAACTGGTTTTAACGCTTGGCAAGAGGACCTCTATTCTTGTCGGACGAGGTTGTTTCCCTGCTCAGAGTTTGTGACCCTGGTAACTGCAGCTCCTACTGCCTTCTTGGCTGGTTTCACCGGACAGTCTCGAAGAAAGTGCCCTGAGTTTCCACAATAGAGGCATAATTGCAGCTGTTTTCTCCTTTCCCGCTCCTTTTGTGTTAGTGGTCCTTTCAGGCCCCCTATTTGCATGGGTTCCCCGGAGTCTACTCCTTTGGTAGGAGTTGGTGGTTTGGAAAATACTCGAGCATCAAACTTGGAACGATCGGCCTTCCTGTTCTGCAGTCTGTGGTCAATTTGAACGACTAAGTCAATATAGTCCGAACAGTCTTGCGGGGGATTCACTACTTGGGCTAACACATCTTTGAGCTCTCCACGTAGACCTCTATAAAACAGCGTAATCCTTTTGTCCTCAGGCCATCGAGTTTCCACTATCAGTCTGTTGAAAGACGCAATATAAGCCAAAAGGTCTTGATTACCCTGTCGCAATGAAAGGAGCTCATTGTCCAAGGCCTGCCCCTGTGAATGTCTTGCAAACAGTTTTTCCATACTGAGCTGAAAAGCTTGAAAATCATGGAGAACCGGATCATCTTGATTAACTAGAGGGATCGACCAGTCTGCCGCATTGCCACTAAGGTACGAAAGCACAAAAGCTACCTTAGCTTGATCAGTTGGAAAGGCTGCTGGCCGGCATAAGAAGTGCAACCGGCACTGATTAATAAATACTGCAAACCTCTTTGGGTCACCAGAAAATCGTTCGGGCGGAGCCAGAGGTACATTCCCAGGTAGGTTGATCTGCACTGGGTTCGTAGAGGATGTTGAAGGAAGATTTGCCCCTGATGCGGGTAACGGAGTTTGTCCGGCTTGTGACTGTAGCAATTGTCTAGCGAGATTGTCTGTTCGCTCCTTGGAAATAATCAGTTCCCTTCTTAGAGCATTCGTTTCCTGACGGGCTGCATGCACTTCTGCTCTTAGTTCCCCAAGTAACTGGGCTAGCTGGTCGGTATCCGAGGTTTCCATAGCGCCTGGGTGGGAGTTTTGCAATAGGCTTTGCGTTCTGTAACGCTCACCTGATTCCCGCAGAGGCGCCGGTCTTGACTGGGTGAATGCCGTATCTTCAAAGGTGATGTGTAACACACGGTTGGCTCTTTGGGCTGGACCTCTGTGCACTGTATGTCTGACTCGAAGAGTAAGATGTCTTAGGTAAGTGAACGCCGAGCTCTCCATCTGCCTCGGGGCAGGGTGCCGTGACCAGTTTCTTCACTGGATAAGGGTGCAGGCCTCTTGACCTCAGAGGACTGCTGTCCGTCGTTAACTGCACGAACGGTAAGTTCTGGGCACTTCAAATGTCTTTTGTAATGATATCTCTTGTTTTGCAGGGTTCCGGCGATGGCGGATGGCGGGCTGATGAGAGTTGAGGATCGAACCCGCGTGAGGAATAGAAGCACCTGGAAGCACGTAAGTAAGCGCTTGTAGCCTGCTTCACGATGCGCACTAACTGTCCCTTTTATCTTGCAGGTACAAGTTCGGAGCTTTAGAGAAGCTGAAGGGTGCTGGAATACCCACTGGATTCGGCGTGGGAAGGAGTAATGGCACGTGAGTAATAAAGTTGCCCAATGTCTTTAAACACACCTTCTTTTGTCTTTCAGATGCGGGATGCAGCGCCGAAGGCCTCCGGAGCGTGCGAAGAGCTGGTAAGCTTTTGTCTTTCAGATGCCGGAATGCAGTGCGAAGACCTCCGGAGCATGCGAAGAGTAAGTAAGCCTTTGTCTTTCAGATGCCGGAATGCAGCGCGAGGCGTTGGTGACAGCC
The DNA here is from genome assembly GCF_040938575.1 of Ambystoma mexicanum. NCBI lineage: Eukaryota > Metazoa > Chordata > Amphibia > Caudata > Ambystomatidae > Ambystoma > Ambystoma mexicanum. The sequence goes on from NC_090926.1 coordinate 866,757,591, forward strand.
GATGGACCAGGTAAGAGATGCGCTGCCACTGAAGACCGTAGTGCTAACCTGTTCTTTCTTTGTCTTTACAGGTGCTGCTGAAGACTGGGTTCCAGGATGGTAAGCCTTTGTTCCCTTAGGCCCAGGATCAGAAGCAGAAGACACGATGAGTGTTCTGCTGCAGTGAATGCAGAATAACGCAAAGCAAGATTCATCCATCGGGTGTGGTTTAAATAGCCTCCTGTAGTGCTTAGGTGTCTCCTTCCACAGCCACGCCTAGGTAAGTAAAGAGTTCCTGCTTTCCAGAAGAGTTCCAGTGTTCTGAACCTAGGGAGTGGCTCCTGCCCCACCCAACAGGAAAAGTAGTCCCAAACAGAAGATGATCAGGGGTTCAACTGGCAGGTAAGTAAGCAGCATGGTCTGCTGCAGGTAAGTCCACCCAAGCATTCTGAGCCCGGCGCTTCCAGCGCTGGGACTGGGCATCTTTATGAGCCTGGTGCCACTGGCGCCAGGACAGGGTCCAAAAGGTCCCAATTGGGACTGGTTGGCACTCGGAACCGGGGTTATGGGTCTGCTTCCAAGGGAGTCGGGTAAGTCCTGATCTTTTGGAAGCAGAGATCATGACACTTACCCCCTCACAGGCCTGAAGACTGTGCCATAGATACAGATCCCTCAGCTGAAATTCCCTTCAGCCGAATGTTCATCCTTTCCGAACCTGAGAAAAAGGCCCTTCGGGAATACCTTGACACCAATCTTGAAAACGGCACCATAAAACCCTCGAAATCTCCAGCGGGTACTTTGTTGTTCTTCGGTCCCAAGAAGGACACCAAGGAACTCAGACCTTGCCTCGACTATCGAGGTTTAAACCAATGCACCCTCAAAGATCGATACCCACTGCCCCTGATTTCGGATATCCTGGAAGCTGTGAGAGGAGCCGTAATTTTTACGAAGCTGGATCTCTGGGGTGCCTACCATTTAATTCGAGTCCTGGAAGGGGATGAATGGAAGACAGCCTTTAGAACACCCTTTGGTCAATTTGAATACCTAGTCATGCCTTTTGGACTAGCCAATGCTCCCGCAGTCTTTCAGTGTTTTATGGACAGGGTGTTCTCTGATATGTTGTTCCTCTTCGTCATTGTCTATCTGGATGACATATTGATTTTTTCCAAAGTTCCTCTAAAACATGAAGAACACGTAAAGGCAGTACTACAACGACTTTGTGAAAACAAACTGTTAGCCAAACCCGAAAAATGCTTGTTCCACGTTACTTCTGTTCACTACCTAGGATTCATCCTTAGCCCAGAAGGACTTGGCATGGACCCTTCGAAGGTAAAGGCCATACTGGCTTGGCCCGCTCCCACTTCTGTGAAACAGGTGCAATCCTTCCTGGGGCTCGCCAACTTCTACCGGAAGTGTATTTCTACCTTTTCCAAGATTGTTCTACATCGCAAGATAAAGCATTCCAACGATTGAAGACAGAGTTCACGCAAGCCCCCATCCTGACCCAGCCGACACAAATCGCCCATTTCTAGTGGAAACGGATGCCTCTAACTATGCCATAGGGGCGGTCTTGAAACAGGACCTTGAGGATGGACTGGAACACCCCATTGCTTACCTTTCACAAACTCTGACCCCCAGTGAGACTCACTATTCCGTCCTGGAAAAGGAACTCTTGGCCATCCGCCAAGCCTTCACTGAATGGCGACACCTACTTCTGGGTGCTAGATATCTAGTTCAGGTCCGCACAGATCATCGGAATCTCCAAATCCTACAGTCACTGGAGTGCAGGAACAGTCGTCAGGACCGTTGGGCCTACTTCTTTGCCCAGTACCAGTTTCAAATCACTCACGTTCCCGGATCACAAAATATGATTGCTGACGCTTTATCTCGACGTCCAGACTACGCAGCCACTGAGGACAAGGCCTATCCTAAGATGTTTCCCCAAACTATCTTTGTAGCTCAAGCAATCAACTTCCTGGAAGAAATCCGAGTGCAAACCCAGTCCTCTGACCTCTGGAAGGAAATTTCAAGGAAGAATCTATGGAATCTAAGAGTCAAGGAAGAATATCTATTCAAGGACAATGCACTGGTCATTCCTGCGCAGAAATTACAACACAAGGTAATAAACCTCTGCCATGATACCCCTCACTCCGGTCATTGTGGTATAACTAACACCCTCCGTCTTATACAAAGACAGTATTGGTGGCCTCAAATGAAGACCGACGTACAACAGTACGTCAAGGCTTGTACTGTCTGCAGTCAAAACAAACATGATAACAAGAGACCGGCAGGTCTTCTACTGCAACCATTGCGGCCAACAAGACCATGGGAGTTTATTGCTACAGACTTCATTGTGGAGTTACCATCTTCCCGAGGGTACACGACCATCATGGTAACCATAGACTTGTTCACCCATATGGCTCATTTCACACCTTTGTATAAACTACCATTGTCCTCAGAACTTGCTGGAATCTTCCTGGAACATATTTTCCGTCTCCATGGACTTCCTTCCAAGATCATATCGGACCAAGGACCCCAATATGTCTCACAATTCTGGAAACATCTCTGTCGTATTCTGGGGATCCAACGAGCTCTCTCATCAGGTTATCACCCACAAACCAACGGAGCCACGGAACGTGTAAATCAAACTCTGGAGCAATATCTTCGGAGTGCGAGTGTGACCTGTTCTAGCAGTAACTGAGGATCCTGAGGAGGAACCGGAGGTGGCAGTTCAGATAGGATTGAGGGTTTTTTCCTTTCTTATAGATACTTGAGCAGCCAGATAATGCATAAAGGAAGAAGGATTCTCGTTATGTAACAAAAGTTTGGACACACAGGGTTTTTCGGGGATAATTTTGAAAGTTCCTCTGACACACGATTTATCTTTGACAATAGGTACAATGAACATGGTAGCACCACTACTGTATTCAAAAGATACTTCCATCAACATTTTGGGAAGGGACTTAGTCGGCAAATTGAATGCCACAATTACTTTTTCAGAGAAATGGATGGTGTGCTCCACACCCAGAATATACCCAGCTAGGGTGGCAGCCTTAAGCCGGGCATACCCTGCACACAGCACAATGAGAGGGATACCCGCTCACATGGACGTGTTTTTGTATTGAGTGCACACAGCTCTACCTAGAGGAAGTAATGGTACGGAAGAACATGATCATACTGGTTGCCACTGATGAAGACAACATGGAATGACATTGAATACTATACATTGAGCCCACACAGAGATTAAAAAGAGTAAGTGATGCATAATTTTTTGCAACAAAAGATAATGAGGAAGGAGAGGTAGTGTTTGAGCTGAGCATACCTTGTCCAGAACACATAAAAGAAAGGGCAATTTCCCAGATTACTCAGATAACAAAAAAGAATCCAAAATATTTGCATGAAGATTTGGAACAAGTACCAAAAATGCTTATGGACAACAGGACCCCATGATGTAGGGATACTAGAATGGGTTCGGGCAGTACAGATCAAATTAAAGGAAGGGGGACCATTGCCACAAGTGAAGCAGAGCAGTACCCCCATTCTCGAGAAGCAGATGAAGGAATTTATGAGACCCTGCATGCCTTATGGCAGCAATGCATAATACTGTCATGGTCATGAAGTCAGGGGCGCAGGCATTGAGGGGTTGCATGCACAGGAGACCTGGGTGGACACTGTCCTGGCGCCTTTGGCACCAGGCTCATGAACAAAAGTGAACAAGAACATCCATTTAACACCAAAAAGCTTTTATTATGGACATAGCACTTCAGATGAATTAACCTTGAACATTCCATCCATTAAGCAGGATGCATTAACCTTGAACATTCCATCCATTAAGCAGCCCCAAGTGTATTCTTGGGTGGAGCTATTAATGGATTTCCTTTGCACATGCTCACTCTCTAGGAGTGGCAGGGTGTGGCTGGTAAGCCGCCCTAATGGCCGTGCCCACGATCTCAGCTATATAAGTTGCCCCGATCCTCAAGACAGACGCTTCGCGTTATTCTGCACTTGCAAGCAGCGTAACGCTCACTGTCGCCTGAGGTCAGACTTAACTTTGAATATCCTGCTTCCTGGACATCCTGCTTCCTGCCAGCATACTTACCAACTGGGGGAAGCTGTTCTCACCTGTACATCTCTTCGGCGAACCAAGTATCCATCTTTATACTTTACTGAACGCCGAAATCTTCATCTTGGCACTGCAGCACGACACGCTCCATCGTCGACAGCAGCGCCTGCAAGAAAAAACTGAAGACAAGGTTAGACATCGAAAAAACAGTCAGTTTAAGGTTGAGCTTCACCATACTTCGCACTTTCCTTAAACCATCACTTACCTGCTGTTGAGCATTGCGGTAGCCTCCATCTTCCATCGGGCCGCGTCTCGCGTCTCACAGCTGCATTGAGGCCGCATTTCCATCCAAGGGAAGAAAACAGAAGAGAGACATTATTGCAGGCATAAATAGGAGCAACATATAAAGACATTAAACAGAATGAACAGCATCACAAGAGCTCAAGAAAGACTTACCAATCATAAGGAGAAGCATAGTCGCAGCTGGACTGGACTAATCCTTATCAGGGATCAGTGAAGGAACTAGATCCCATTTGACGCGCCCCTGCCAGAAGTAGCAGGATGGAGAGCTTAATTGTATAATTCACAGGTGAGCTTTATGGGCCAGCATAGGCTCACAGAAACCATACGTTGATGTGAAGGGTTCGAGAGGTACAACAATCACAGATTGGCGCATTCACACACTCTTATCTCCATGCAGGAGCAGTAGCACCACGTACCACAGCTCACAGCTTTTCTACAGAGGGAGAGGCCTGAAAGGGGTGATTCAAGTTCAGGGAGGGCGGCAACCGTGCCCCAACGGCTCTGCAGGTGAGCGTAACAAATACAGGAAAGCACATCACCTTGCAAAATGGCTATCTATTCGATAAAGAAAGCAATCAAAGTGTGGTGTTTTATACAGGATGTATGCCCTCTCAACAATATTATTGAGGCAGAGTATCCATTGGTCCCAAATCCTGCTAAGATGTTTTGTAGCATTCCAGTGGAGGCACACTTTTTTACCGTGGTAGATTTGAAGAATGCATTATTCTCCATTGCGCAATGGAGAATAATGAATTCTTCAAATCTACCACGGTAAAAAAGTGTGGGAGGATAGCTCAGCGGCAACGTGCTCGCCTTGGCAGCAAGATGACATGGAACCACACAGGTTCGATCCCCGGGTCCGCGCTTAGAAACTTCTGGGTATTAGGCGCGTTATAAATAACCTATCATATCATATCATATCACCCAGACTCCAGGTATCTCAACGCATTTACTTATTGAGGGACCAGATTAGAACACTTTAGAATGCCACAAGGGTACTGTGAGGCACCTAGCTTTTTTAACATAGTTGTACAAATGGATTTAAGCAATTTACACGTTACAAGCACAGTAATATAGTATGTTGATGACTTACTGGTATGTAGCACAACAGAACAGGAGTGTAGAAAGTACTCAGTAACACTACTGACTTTGCTCGCTGACAAAGGATGCAAAGTGGACAAAGAAATTACAGAACCGTCGGAAAGAAGTGGTGCACCTGGGTCAGATTGTGTCAGCAGATGGGAGAAAAATAATACCAGAAAGAGTACGACCAAAAACAGTGAAAGATGCAGCAGTTCTTAGGCCTATGCAACTACTTAAACTACTGCATGGCATGGGTTTTTGATTATTCCACTTACACCAGGCCATTGCTGCAGGCATTAAAATAAGCTCAGAAGCACAAAACACAATTGAAATGGACAGCTGAAATGGGCAAGAGCTTTGACGAACTAAAACACGAGTTAGCACATGCACCAGTACTGGCCATACCCAATTACAAAGAGCAGTTTCATCTATTTTCCCATTCAGATGGAAAAGTAATGACAGCTGTGCTGACACAGAAAAAAGGACAGGGACACACGCCACTTGCATGTTACACTGGATCCCTAAACGCAGGGACATTTCCCATGTGAGCAGGCACTTGCTGCTGCCGCATTCAGGAATGGTGGCATGACAGCACAGCAAAAGTGGTCATGCCGAACAAATTATTGCAGATGGCATTGGAGCAGCTTCACTACCCCACACACATATTAAAAGAGCATGTGGCTGCGAGGGTAAGTGAAGACTGGTTTGTACCAAATTTGCATGAGAGTGTTGTGGAGTTTGTAAATAACTGCATATGTCCGAGTTGTGCAGGGAACATTGCCACGACTGGAAGACACCTTCTGGCATTTACATATCGATTATGTTGATATGCAAGAGAGATGCACCTCATATAGGTATCTGCTTGTAGTGGTATGTCCATTCTCATGTTGGCTTGAGACTGGTCCCTGTGCCCATAAGGACTCCTGTTCTGTGGCCAAATTTTCATGGTGAAGGAGGTATTCCCAAGATGAGGCATTCCAGATGAAATTCGTTCTGACAATGGCCAACACTTTGCTAATGATTTAATAAAAGGCGTTAACAACACTCCTGGGGATAAAGCATGAACTATGCAAGGTTTATCATCCACAAACCAACAGTTTGATAGAACAGATGAATGGACTGCTTAAAATGCACTTAGCAAAGCTTACGCTAACGCTTGGAAAATCCTGGGTGCACTGCTTGCCTCTTGCTTTGTTTGTATTGCGTAATACACCTCTAGGAGATCACCACTTGACTCCTCATGAGATTGTTACAAGGCGGAGAATGCATGCGCCTATTCCACCGCCACTTACAATCTCCGATGCATATTCCTCTTCTTGCATATTGGGGGCGGGGAGAATTTGATACATATCTCAAAGAACTCACAAAATCCCATTGCTACATCTCCTTGCAGAGTAAGCAAAAAACTGAAAGCGGACACTCAGGTCAGTTCCCACAAGCAGCATCTCTTAACCCGGGGGCGAAGATATTTGTAAAGAAACACGTCTGCAACTGGAAGGAGGAATGCTCTACTGGCCCACATACCGGGATCTATTTCTACACCCATAGCTGTGAAGATCGAGGGGCGACGGAGATGGGTCCACATCACCGACATACACAATGACAAGAGCTTCATCTCCCCAAGCACAACATGATGGGAAGTATTTGGGATATATCTTTGAATTTTTTCTCTGCTTTCAGACTATCAAAAAACCAGCAAAAGAAAATTATGAAAATGTCTTTCAAGTGTTTTAATGAAGAAGGAACTGAAGTTCTCAATGTTTTGGAGTGTGATGATATTAACATGTTTTAGTATAGGATTAATGCTCCTGATATATTCGATCTTAAGAGAAAGAAGTGGAACAAGATTAAACGAGAAAGAATAAATAGGGAAAAAAGGAGTTCAATGACTGAGGAGGGTTTTGATCATGGCACTGCAGAAGAGCAAGATTCATCAACGGGAAATGTTTGGTACAACGAGATGTTACGTGTGCGAAGAGAGCGGGCAAATGGCACATGCTACGCATGCTCTCTCATTCTACACACGATGGGAGCGCAAAAGCTTTTCGTACCCCGAGTTGCATCCTATGAGGAGGCGGGATGCCTAATGCACCTGTCACTCTGCAGACCTAGACATTTATTCCAGGTAAAGAAGGTAGCTGTTCACTGGGTGGATGAAGGGGAAAATGTGTATGAAGACAATGTCATAAAATTAACAAAAAACGCTTCAAAATGAGGAAACACAGCATAAGGTAGTGGAGTATGTCACTGAGGGTCCTAAACAAGGGGAATTGCAAATAGGAGGCCACAAGAGAATATGGTGCACAAGTAAGGAATAACAAAGCATACCCTGGTGTCATACAAGGCCATTGATGAGGGTAGAAGGAGAAGTATGGTATGGGGACCAATGGGAGGGGGAATAATTCAATGTTGTGCTGAAGGATTGGTAGATTTTGAACAAAACATGGCTGCCATGGGGAATAACAGTTGTAGGGCAATCTGGGGAAAATATGTACAAGCTTTACATGATTCCCATTGTGTTTCAGATCGAGTGTGTCTATCTACCAGGCCACTAATTCAGGATGCGCCACAGTGATGGAGAATGCAGCGCTGATGCAGGGGACTGTTGTGGTGATGATATCTGGTGGGCCTGCAGATCGAAGGCCTATGCCCAGCTTCCACCTGACTGGAGTGATATTTGTAAACATGTCAACTTGCATAGTCCTGCACTGGTGGTGTCTCGAAATAGCACTACCTCGAAGATTTTGTTGCAGGAAAAAAATGGCATAGCAAGAGGAACAAAAATCAATAAGGAGGAAGAAGAGGGCCAATAATTACTTTTCTGAGAAGAGAAAAAAACCTGGACGCTATCCCAAAAGAGTACAGACTGTTCTCTATGGCTACAACGCTTATTTATTACCTCACTTCTGTTCCCAGATGTCCAGGCTGCCACTAATACAATACTGGTTGCAGCTCCCCAGACATGAGCTGCTACAGTTGGCAAATTCAATAGCAAAAGGTTTGAATACTATTAAGGAAGCGATGAGGGCGCTAAACTGGGTGGCCCTCCAGAACAGGTACTCTTGACTGGCTAACGGCTATCAAGGGAGGGGCCTGTGTTAATCTCGGGAGTAGCTGCTGCACAACGATACCCGATGGAAAGGCTTCAAATGGAACATTGAAAGCAGCCATAACAGAGATACGGACACTCCATGAAAAGATGACCAGCGAAGCTAATGGAGTGCAATCAAGTAGTTGGTTGGACAGCATTTTCACATGGTTACCCATCTGGCTTTCCGGACTGTTTTGAGTGACTGTCCCTGCGTTGGCGCTCATTCTCGTCACCTTCTGCATCATTAAGAACATTTTTAGATAATATTCTGGCAAGAAAAAAGGACAGTTGATGCTACCGTGAAGTGTTGATAAAAAGGGTACAGAAAAGAAGGGTGGTAATAAAATAATTGGGGAAAGTGAAGAAGGGGATCCTGATGGGTGGGTCTTGACACAACCAGCAGACTTGGAGAATTATCAACAAGTTGTACTTAATAGTGATATCAAATGGATTATGGGCTATGAATTTGTTTGTATTTTTCGAATCTGTTAGTTAGGTTCTTTATTCAATTCCACAATGTTCCACCAATCTGCACCAAATTTTGCATAGTTACCTGTTAGGACCCTGCAGACATTACTGTCTACATGACATTTGGACACCCCACCCCTTTCTCTGGATTTCAGCCCCTTCACACATGAGATGGTTGACTGAAATCGGCAAAACATCAATGTGGTCGCAGAAAGACTGGGCATTTCTCATTTGAAGCATTTCGGCGCAAGGAATACAACTCAAAGTGCATCGAAAACCATGTGTAAAGGCCCTAGTACGCATAGTTTCTGAGATATTTGCATCGCAACACACTGTGCCAGGGTGAGGAGACCGGTGGGGAGAGCACACTGAAGTTCCTAGTATGCTGCAGCATGCCAACTCTTGCCACCCCTCCACGTCCGCTCCAGGCTATGTCAGCTAGCCACATACGCCCATTCGTACTGGTGTTCACTTCAGTGTGGAAAGCACATCTAGCGCTAAGCAACTCGGAACAGCGACCTACAGGATCAATGATTGTCAACAATTGATGTGTGTTATGTCGGTCTACAGAACCTGTGCAGAGTATGGGTACTTTTTGCTAGTAGCTGAATAAAGCATTGCTATACAACTTTTTTGGTTTTGGCAACAGACAAAAAGCAGAAACATAAGACTATTAAAACTTTCATTGAAAATTAAATATAAAATGATGAAATAAAAAGAAACTCCCACATAGTGAAATCCATGCAATGTTGCAGCTATTCCAGTAGTAGTATTGCTTGCCTGTCTCAATAATCTGGGCTCCTAGTTAGGACCGTCTTCTGCCCAGGAGGGCTTAATAATTAAACAGACAAATGAATAAATCTTATCACCCCACCAAATCACAAAATCTTTTTCATGTGATGAAGCAACACACCTTCATTGTTTTAGCAACTGATTTTTAGTAAATTAACAGAACATGATTAACTGATTTTATACAGCACAGAAAAACCCATTTAGTGTAGGTACAAAGACAGTGAGTGCTACTGTAATGAAAAGTCCAAGATTATTAACTTGAACACCAATACATACATTTGAAACAATACATTGCCTACTGTTGCGTCAGGGCGTGACAGGGGTCCAAACAGTACAATAAAAGACAATACACAAAGTTATATTGCACATTCATGAACAGTGTGTTTTTCTGAAAAACTGGCTTGAAGGTAGAAGTCTACACCAAGGTGTTTTGGCCCTGTTGGGCTATAGTGTAAGCCACTCTTGCGCGGGCCTTCATCAGGACGGGCGGACAGTAACGTCAGAGTATTCTGTGTCTACACGTGTCAGTGAGGTATCTCAGCGCGGTTAGAAATGAAGGGTAACCCTGGATTAGTTAGGTTTACTTTAGGAGCATGAATGGTCCAGAAGAAAGTCCATTCTGTGAAATCTCTGAAAAATGGTGATTCGGGTTTCACAGTGGGGGGTTATTATTGCAGCCTTGATGCCGTTTTCGAGTTGGTGCAGCTCTGTATTTTGGGCTTGCACGCTATACGGCAATGTTGGAGAGAGAAGTCTGCCTCAAGGGCTGGTCTGCCTGTCTTCTCAGTCAGGTTGAGCCTCATCCGACGGATTTAATCTGGGATGATCGATATGCACAAAAATTTACTAAAAATCAGTTGCTAAAACAACGAAGGTGTGTCGCGTCCATCACATGAAGCAGATTTTACAATTTGATGGGGTGATAGGATTTGACCCTGTTCATTCGTCTGTTTAATAATTGCTTGCCTGTCTCACAAGATCTTCATTCTTAAGTATCTCATCTCGCTTTTAACGGCTAAATCTGCTACTTACCCCCACATACTATTAGTTCTGTTTTGGACATATGTTATATTATGTTAAAGGTTGTTATACCGCACACGGTTGCCACCTGCGTGTTCAATACTGATATTATAAACAGAACGCTTCCCAAATTTATTATCTGTATTAGCCGGGATATGTAAGTGAAGCATTGTGGGTATAAGCAAGCAAATTGTTAGCATATAACCTAATTCTTATAGGCCAATTATTAAAGCATAAACAGGTAATATTGCAGGCATGTATATATTGGCTTAATTGTAAAAAAACGACATTGAAAAGAATGAGAGACATAAAGGAAGCCCTACCTCATGTCTCACAGAACAGGACAGCCAGACGGGATACTGCTATTGATAACAAGGGCTGAGGTCACCCCGTCAGACATTCCAGCAAGATGTCGGATATATCTGCCAAAGTAGCCCATAACAATAATGGCCTCCCATCGGTGTGTCCAAGCCATGCCCAATGCTTGCTCTCTGTCTACCACAAAGAAGGTTAGGGGCTAGGAATGTTTTACAGATACCGATGGCATATTGCAACATGTTCTAATAAAACGTCTTTGAACAGAGAGGCTCAACAGGTGCATGAATCCGACCAACCTCTTGGCTATGATATCCCCCTCTGTGGCCTCGATTTACACGTAAGGATATATTGGCTGCTTTCCATAATTAAGGAACTTCAGCTGTAAAATGAATGTGGTTGAATGTTTCATATGAGTTAGAAAGAACATGAATAGCCAAGAGTTTATTACAAATTTCTGCAGTCAGAACTTTGGGCTGCAGTTTTCGCATTAGGGAACTGACTTAGTATTTTTTCTTTCAACTTCAGTTAAGGAAAATGGAGTACCAAGTCATTTAGGGAGGGCAGTGTTAAAAGTTAGGGTTATTCATTCAGGGTTTCTGTACCTCTAAATTCAGAAATACATAGTTTGTAATAGAACCACTCAAAGGTTGATGCAAGATCCGTTACTGAACAGTGGTGGATAGTGTCAATCCTGGATCTCGCAAACTTGGTTTTGAACACCAAGCCATACATATGGCTCAGAGAGGGCAAGCATTTACTCTCTAGAGTCTGTTGTTCCAGGGCACAATCAAGTCTAAACACATTTCCCTCACACAAAGCGGTCACCTCATTTTTCAAATCCTACAAAAATACAGCTAGAAATGTATTAAGGATAAAGCACAAACATCAACACTTCCATATTTGTAGATTTTGTTTTTATTTCAGGCCCCCCCTTCTCTTTCTGGCTGGTCCTATGCACTTCAATCAATGGAGTATTTATCGCCAGTCTTAGTACCAAACCAGGTTTTGCTTTCCCGATACCCAGATCTCTTCCCACTAGTCACATGAATTACGAGTGCAGCCCAAATGCTTCATAAAGAGGATGGCCATTCCTTCTGGGATCTTTACGATTCTAGGCTATCACCAAACTATGACCTGAGAGCTTCACAATTCTTTGTCTGGACCCTCTCCCTACACCAGTTTTAATGGCACAGTTGTTCGTTTCACACCCATTGGAATGTGCGTGAGCACATGAACATAGCACAAACTACGAAAGCTAATATATTTATTTGTATATATGTGTTAGTTGTCAAGGAACTTTTCACATATATACACAAAATGTCAACAAATCAAACAATAAATATCATATTACCGAAGTTAAAAAACACAACCTGTGCATACACGTGTAAAAAGAAAACAATTCCCAAATTTGCATTTCACAACAATCTTAAAAACCGTTTTGATAATCCATGGATAATAATACAATTTAAAATGCCTAGCAAAGTGGGTAAACATATAATGGAACTCTCTACAAGAGACATACTTTACCAGGTGCTAAAATTGCATTCATCAAGCAGACAGCAGCTAGGGACCATTTGAAGGCCTTACCTGTGAAAATCCGTTGCCAGACCCAGCCCATATGGCCATTCTAAATTCCTTCAGAAGGTGCAAGAACTGAGCTTTGTGTGTCTTTTTCAGTTCAGGGCAGATTGCCAAGAGATGGTAAAGATTTTCTCTTGCGTTCTCCTTTTTATAGAATCGTCAGTATCTCAAACACAGCTGTATACCCCCACGGACACTCAATTAATTTGTGGGACGCAAATTCAAGTTGATACGTAAGCACTGGGAACGCCAGTATTGCCCCGGACATCTCCACAGGTAATGTGGTAACGTATTAGAGGGTCTGGTGTCTAGTAACAAGTTTGTATATAGATGGTACTTCCTAACCTGGTCAATTGTAGCAATCCAGTCAGCCTCCCACATCATCTTTTTTACTTTACGTGGGTACATAACTAAGTAATCCAGTGAAGATTCAATGGCAGTTAAAATTTCAAGGCAGTCGGAACCAATCAATAAGACCATCCGGGGAGATAGAGTCTATACTTTAACAGGTTCCGAATCGAACCCTCTTCCGCTGAACATATGTTTTGTAGGAAGTTTAGATGTTTCCATTTGGCTATCGCTTCCAACGACACCAGACCCAATTCAAACCTTATGACAGAGGGCGGAACGGTAGCTGGCAATCCCAGGACTCGTCTCCAAAAGGCTCCCTCAAGCTTACACAATTGACCTTTAAGAGCAAAAAATGAAACGTCAGCACCCTAAGTCATCACTATGACCACCTTTTTACAGTGCAATTGACGTACGGGGATCATTGAGAAGTGTCAGAATCTCTTGTTAACAAAGCTTCCCTGCGCGGCCAAGGCCTTGATCTTTTTTTTTCATTATCCGTCGCGCACCATTTTCTCTTGGGAAAATTGAGAAACCCAGGTACACAAAGCTGTCTACTTTCTCTAGTGAGGGTTTCCCTATAGACCACTTGAAATGTCCTCCTACCTTTACCAGGCCCTTGTGCATAGTTAAGATTTTAGATTTTGGGACGTTTATTGTTAACATGTTTATAATAATAATTTTGAATTTATATAGCGCTACGAACCCTCAGGCATCTGAGCTCTGCTTATTATTACCTACGGTGTGTGGTGCTCATTTATCGACTTTGGAAGGATGAAAGGCTGAGTTTGGCCCTGCCGGGATTCGAACGTGCATCGGCAGGATCTGCACGGACGTCAAAGCGAACGCTCTACTCGCTCTTATCAACGTTCTTATCAATGAAGGACTCCAAAGCTTTCAACTGCCGCTGTAATCCCACTGGGGTATAGTCCACTAGGATCAAATCATCAGCGTACAGGTGGTAGTTGATCTTTCTATCATTCAGTTTGGGCAGGAAGAAATGTATGTTAGTAAAAGCATCTCAGATCAGAGAGAAAAAGGAGGAATAAAATGGGGGGCAATAGGCAACCCTGTTTCAATCCTCTAACCATGCTAATCAGGTCAGTTAGATTGCCTTCTCTGTCTGTACGGATGCATACACGAGTGTTCGTATCTAAGGCAATCAAGATTGCCAGTAAGGCAGGCGGGCATCCCCATTTGTTCAATTTCGCCCACAGCAGGTTCCTAAGGACAGTATAAAAGGCCTAGAAAAATCTGTAAAATGGCCTGTTTCTATTCCTTGTCCCCTTCTTTAGCAGTTCCAGCAAAAAGCTATTCATCTGAGTCCCCACTCCCTGGCAGAAACCTGTTTGGAAAATATCCATTATTCCGTTTTCCTTGGCCCATTTTCTTAGATCTCATAATACCAGGCCTGTAAAGATCTTAGCCGAGCAACCCAAAAGGGAAATTGGTCTGTAATTTAGGGGGTTCAATCAGGACACCTTTTTTACAAATAGGGACGACAATAGCTGTTTGCCACGACGGTGGAATCACTTTGGCCCTCAGAATATTTCTGAAAATGCTGTCTAGGACACCTACCCAAGTATCTGGGCTATTCTTGAAGACGCACATGGCCAGACCATCGGGCCCAGGGGCCATAGATTTTTGGCTCGTATTAATTATGTCCCGCTAATCATCATGGTCACAAACTAAACCCCAGTCAACCTTTTTTATCATGCCCTGGTTCCACAGTTGGTCAATCTCACCTAGCAGTTTATAGATTTCACTGAAGAGGGCCTTCCATTCTTCTGAAATAGGGTTTAGTTGGGCACCCGTATGGAGTTTATCACCATTTTTAATCAAATTCCAGAAATCATGGGAATTCTTGCTCGCCATTACCTCCAGCATTTTACGGGCGTCCATCGGAATCAAATGGTGACGATAATGTTTTTTTTTTTTAATTAGATTTTATTGCAAGAAGGTCAATTTTAAGGAAACCAGCTGAAAAATAAACATATATCTTTGCCAAACATAATTAAAGCAGTTATACTCCAAAGTCGTGTTTCAACATAAATCTCATAGGCTTTCCAACCTCAGTTTGTGTGCAGTTGAAGTGACCATATACATTTGCAACTCCCTTACCTCTCTCCCGTCCTCCCTAACCCCTCCCCCCAAGACTAGGTTTACATCTGATGAGGATTGCGTTATCCAGCATTTGGTGAGTTGCAGAGCAGATTTTAGAAGACCACTTGTTGCGGAGCTTATCATTTTACTTCTCCCTCTTGAATTGGGTAACCTGTTAGAGGGCGTCTTTTTACAGCGTGGTGTTATGCAGTTGACCATTGACAGGTTCATTTCCGGGACAAGTCATCACATATTAGTGTATTGTTCCTGGCATGTATTTATTGAGGAACTCCATCCACAAAGTGTCGCACTGTGTGGCTTTCCCGTGTAGGGATGATGTTATTTTTTCCATGGTGCATATATTGGATACTACATTGACCCATTCTTTCTCGGTCGGGACTGTGGTGGATTTCCATTTCGTGGCTAACAGAGCCCGTGCGGCTAATAGCAGCTCCGCGAGCAGGCCTTTGACCCTCCTCCACTCATCCTCTAATTATTTACGAATCCAAACAAGATGAGAAAGGGGTCTGCTGTCCTCTGAATCCCATCGAGGTCCCTAATCCACCCCAGTACCCAATTCCAGTATACCTTGATTCAGGGGCAGCCCCACCACATGTGCCAGTAGTCTGCCGTGAATCCACATCCTCGCCAACACAGTGGACTGAAAGATTGATACATTTTGGAGAGTCTGTGCACATCATATTGCCATTGATTTAATAGCTTAATTGCGTTTAGTTTGTATTGGCATGAGATTGAGGTTTTAGGTGCTGCTCGACATATCCTTCCCCACGTCTCTGGATCGATATTTTCCCCCATGTCTCTCTCCCATTTTAGTCTGAGGGGCTCTGTTATACCCTTTCCCGCTTCTATCAGTGTTTTGTATAGGAGCGATATCCGTCCCTTAATTTCTGTCCTGGAGTTTAATAGGAATTCAAAGGGGGTGAGTTCTCTTCTCAATTTATCTTTCCATTCAGGTTTCATCAGGATACCTTTGATCTGCAAGAAATGGAATGCGGACAGTATGCCTATTCCCAAGGTTTCCTCTGGTTCTGGGAGCGTAATAAAAGAATCTTTTTTCAGGAGCTGTCCCTCCCTTTCTAAGCCAGCTTCATACCATGATTGAAATCTATCTACATTGGGAATATGATCATTAATGCCGGGGGACCACAGGTGTCTCAGTGGTGATGGCCATGTGGTGATGTTCTTCATCTCCGTGCCATCTCGCCATATTTCCCATATGGTTTCTAGCATCGGGTGTGCTTTTGACCTCTTCAGTACTCTCCTCCTATGGGCCACAGCCACTCAGAAACCGTTGCTGGGGATAGGTAGTGGTTATCCATCGAGATCCATTGGGGTTCTTTTTGGTTACAGAGGTGAGGCATGAGTACTTGTAATTGGGCTGCCTCATAATATTTTCGAATGTCTGGGAGACCCACCCCGCCTTTGTCTTTGGGTAGTGTCGGGTTATTATATGCAATTCTAGTTTTTTTCCCTTGCCATAGGAACCTTACAATCGCCTTCTTGACTTCCAAAAAGAAGTGTCTTGGCATCTTGATGGGGAGCATTTGAAAGGGGTATAAAAACCACGGGAGACAAGTCATTTTTATTGCATTGAGGCGTCCTAACCAGGATATGGTCAATTTGTCACACCAGGCAAGGTCAGCATGGACATTTTGGAGGAGCGTTGGGAAATTGGCTTCATACAGATCTTCTAATTTTCTTTTGACTTGTATTCCTAGATACTTACTATGCTCTATCGTGAGACCTAGCAGGGAGTATCTATCATTGTTCGTTTCCGCAGATCCCTGTAGGGGGAAAGAGTATCGACTTAGTTTTATTAACTAAGAACCCTGATATGCGGCCCAATACCTCTAGGAGGCGCAGTGCCCTGGGGATGGATATGTTTAGATTTGTCACATGGAGGAGCATATCATCGGCGTACAGTGCCAACTTGTACTCCACCTGCCACAGTCACATTCCCTCAACCTGAGTGTCTTCTCTCATCTTTTGGGCCAGTGGCTCCATCCAAGAGAGCAAAGAGGATGGCTGAAAGGGGGCATCCCTGCCGGTTGCCCCGCTTTAGTTCAAACCATCTTGAGTATTCCCCGTTAACAAATACAGAGGCATTGGGTGCTATGTATACTGCTCGAATCCCCCTTCTAAATTTCAGCCCTATCCCTACGGTGCGGAGGACTGCTGCCAGGAAATCCCATTACATCCTGTAAAAAGCTTTTTCAGCATCTATAGAGAGTAGGGCAGGCTTGTTATTCATATCTTGGGAGGCTGCGACCAGGTGGAGGGTCTTCTGCATGGTGTCAGCTCCTTGTCTCCCGATTATGAATCCCACCTGGTCTGAGTGGATCAGGTGGGGCATGAGGGTCTCCAGACTAGCTGCCAATACTCGTGTAGATTTTGGCGTCGACATTGAGTAGAGATATAGGACGATACGACCCTCGTTGTTTGGGGTCTCTTCCTTCTTTGGGAATAACCGTTATGAGCGCTCGAACAAAGGAGTCGGGAGCTATTCCTGATTCCAGGATTTCATTAAATAATTCAATCAGGAATGGGCTAAGGTGGGCGATAAAAGTTTTATAGAAGCCAGCTGTGTATCCATCATCCCCTGGGGATTTGCCCAATATCAAGCTTTTAATCGCATTCTGTATTTCTTCCTCTGTTATGGGGGACTCTAGATGGGCCGAGTCCGTGTCATCCACCTTGGGGAGGTTGATATCAGCAAGGTAATTTTCTATCTCACTTAAGTCTGGGTCTGGGTCTGTCTCTGTGGTGTATAACAATTCGTAGAAATTAGCGAATGCTTCGGGGATGGAGGGTTTGCTTGACCCCTGATCGGGCCTGTCATTGGTTATCTCTATCACCCTGCGCTCTGCTCGCTTCGTTCTGAGTGTGGCTGGTAGTAATGCGTCGGCTTTGTCACATTTTTCATAACATTTTTGTTTTAAGAGATGCAGTCTACGCATCTGGCCATGTTCCAATTGGCAGAGTTCCTCTTGTTTCTTTTTCGCCTCTTGAATCTTGTCGGGATCTATAGAATCCCCTTTCCTGGCTTCCATATCTAAGTGACATATTTCCCCCCTGAGTCTATTTTCGATTAGAGTTCTTTCTCTTTTCTTCTGGGACCCCTCCCGTATGAGAACATCCCTCCAGGTTTCTTTGGCTGCCACCCATACCCCCTGTTTGGAGACCTCCCCAGTGTTGTTGACTTTGAAGTATTCTTCGATGTCCGTTTCCAATTCTATTTTAAAAACCAAGTCTTTCCATAAGGCCTCATTGCATCTCCATTTCCCACCTCTGACCGGTAGATATTCCCACTGTGTGTCGACTATGACCATGTCATGATCTGACCATTTAATTGGAGCAATCTCTGTGTGTGTTGCGACATTGTATAACTCTTGTGAAAGATAAATATAATCAATTTGGGTGAAAGTGTTGTGTGGGGCTGAATGGAAAGTGTAGCCTCTTACATCCGGGTGCATCTCCCTCCATACATACATCAACCAATGCATACACCTGCATCATCTTCGCATAGTCATTACGGTCCCCTCTAATTCCATCATCAGAGGCTTGGTTGCCCGCTTTCCGATCTAAGTCAGGGTTTGCCCATAAATTGAAGTCCCCCGCCAGGACAATATGCCCAGTGGCTTCTAGCATTATTTTGGGGATAGTAAAGGAATCTGAGTTGACCCACATTAGGAGAATAAATTGTAGCTATCGTCACCTCGACGTTTCCAATGGATCCAACTACTAGTAGGGCTCGCCCCTCTGTGTCAGACCAAGTTTTGGTGACTTGAAACTCGATTCCCTTTCTAATGAGGATTCCCACTCCTCCCTTACGCAGCGCTCCAGAGCCCCAAAATTCTATGCCAGTGCAGTTACTCTGGATCGATCTCTCCTCTCCTTTCATGTATTTGGTCTCTTGTAGGAGAAGGACGTCGATTTTGGCTCTCCGAAATTCCCTAAATACTAACAACCTCTTGGTTGGCAAGTTGAGCCCTTTAACATTAAGCGTCCCCACCCTTAAGGGGCCCCGTTTGCCTAATTCAGCGGTGCCCATCTTTGTACAGTATCAGGATATTCAAAATATTAGGCCTCAACCCCCTATATTCTATCTCTTCAGCAAACCTCAGTACATTACCCCCATCAGCTGTCATCAAGGATGTTTTTTTTGACTTTACCCCTACCTTATCATGTGTCCATTCCCCCCTCCCTCCCTCAATCCTCCCCCTCCTCATGTGGCGGCGTTCGATCGGATCCAGTTGAAGGCACTGACCCAGCAACGAACCACCAGCAGAGACTGTTACCTCACGTTCCTTTCGCTAAAATAACATCAACGTAACATTGAGCCCCCACTTCCTTATCTTTCAACAACCAAACGTCAATCTCCGTGCAGGACCAAAAACATTCAGTATTCGAGTAGCCGATTTAGCTCTAAGTCATTTTTTCTGATCAGGTTTACTTGCCTCCCTCTGGGGAAATATTGCCTCTTCGATATTTTCTCGATACCTTCACTCTCTGACTCTTTGGGCCTTGAATTCGCCATTCTCTTCCTTCCTTCCTTGATGCATCTTCATTGTCCCTTTGTTTGTGTGTTTCCACAAGTTCGGATATGCATGCCTTAATTTCCCTCTCCGATTGTAGTCTGATCTTCGTGCCGTTATGTTCAAAGGAGAGGGAGAAGGGGTATCCAAACCTATATCAAGTGTCTCGTTCCTTCAACCATTTCGTCAGGGGACCACACATCCTCCTAAGAGCTAGGGTCATGGGGGATAAATCCTGGTATATTGTTATTTGTGCTCCACTGAGAGCGATCGCGCCGCCGCACCTCGGTTTTTCGAGAATCCTGGCCTTGTCCTGGTATCGGTGGAAGCGGGCGAGGACCGATCTTGGACCTCTTGGTGGACCTCCTGCTCTGTGGATCCGTTCGGTCTTAAGTTCGTCAATTGCATCGTCGGCCGCCAGAAGCATAATGATGTCGTGAAGCGTTTTAAGTCCTCTTCTGTTTCACCCGCCTGTTCCGGAATGCCAAAAAAGCGTAGATTGTTGCATCTTTCTCGATTTTTCAAATAGTCGATTTTCAACCTATACTCTTCCTCCCTCAGCTCAAGGTCTGTTATTCGTGTTCCAACTGTGTTTCCAGGGTATCTATCGAGGCTTGATTATTTTCTACCCCATCCAACCTGTCCTCAATCTTGTCCAGGAGTGGAGTAATCCTATCAATTTTGCCACCTATGCTGGCCCCATGTTCTATATTTTGGTTAACAGAGCCGCAATGTCGCCTTTTGTGGCTGCCGGCTCTCTGTGCACTGTTGCTTCAGTTGCCATCTTGGGATCAACGGCGCTATGAGTGGGGGGAGCGTAGGCGAAAGTGGCCAGCTTTTCTTTTGTGTACATATATTCAGGATACTACTCCGCTATCTCTGTTGTAGGTTCCGCGTGGTTGGAGTGCCGGGGCTTTATACCAGGGCCGGGTCGTGAACTTTTGGGCTTCTATTTGTTTTTGGAGTCCAAGCTGTTCATTCCGCTCCCGCGTAGCAGGTTTGCTCTGCTGCCGTTGTTGGATATGGTCTTTGTGGTCTGCGTGATCTTCTGATTAGAGGAGGAACTGTGTGATCTGGCCTCTATACACGGGTGTTCCGTTGCTCTCTTTTTGTCACTATGCTCCTTGTGTGTGGGGTGTCTTGGTCTCAGCTCGAGGTGTCCCCCGCTTGTTTCAGGGGGCGTATGCGAGGTATCCAGGAGTTATGGGCTAGTCTAGATGACCCAGCCTTCCTTTAAGTTATTCTGCCAAATTTGATCCCCCAGCCTGTCGGAAGGCACCGTTATGATTGAGCGGTGCCAGGGCCAATATTGTTCAGTGAGGGGAAGTTGGAGGATGCGGTTCCGGCCACCGAAATGGTGAGGACCTCGGGGGGGTGTGCAGCGCTCTATTGGCCTGTTTATAGAGGCTTACATCGCTTCTCCTGCGCTTCTCCTGCAAAGGGTTTGCACTTTTGTATTGATTCTTTGTCACGCAGGAGACCGTGCTCCGAGAGTATCCGTGGAAGCCATGTGTTGGGGCCTCCTACACACCAACGCGCTTTTCTCAGGCCCTGGCTTCCCTCTGAACAGGTATGCTGCTTCCAGATATAGCAGAGCAATGCCTCAGCTCTGAGCAACCTGCTCTGGGGTGTACAGGGCCCAGGGGTCCCCCTGGGGGCACGGGGGGCTGCGTCGAATGTCAATGGGGGCGCTCCTGCTCCGTATGAATGTGCCACACTCACCCGTTCGCTCCTGGGTCCTGAGCGTTTGTTCTCGGCTGTCGGGTTCACAATGCTCTGCTGGTCTGCCAATTAGCCCTCGATCACCTCGTTCGCGGAGTGGGTGCCCTCTGTTACGCTCACCTGACTCCCACAGAGGCACTGGCCTGGTTCGTGCTGCTGTGACCTCTTCTAAGGTGATGCGCAGGGTTCAGAAGACGAACTGGACCGGGCCCCCAAATCTGGCTTGTCTGGCTCGCAGAAGTATCCTTCTGTAGGCGAAAATAGGGGATTAACTGTCTGCGGGGTAATGCAATCGGCCTCCCACTTTCCCCTCTCACCCTCCTTGAAACCCTTCTGTGATTTCTCGTAGCGTCTCACCTTAGGGTCTGGAAGGACGAGCTCTCCATCCTGCTTCTGATGCAGGGGCGCGTTGGTATCCAGTTACTTCACTGGATTTTCGGATTGGTGAGAACCAAACTTGCTTGGCTTCCAGGTACGTTTTTTGATAAGAGGTTCCCCTTGTGTCCATGCATTAATGTACTAATGCTAGTGTATTTTTCCCCATAGGGGCCGGGGTACGGAATGCCGGGGAACAGGCACCGACCCGAGATGAGAGGTGAAATCCTTGTAGAAATCAGGTAAGTCTTTAATGATCGTTTTTTGGTAATGTCTTTTCATTCGCTCATTAACGCTGATGTCTCTTTTTCCCCTTAGGGGCCGGGGTCCGGAAATGCCAGGATGTGGCGCGGACCCGAAATGAAGAGGGAATGAATCAACAGGTAAGTCTTAACATGGAGATTTAGCTTTCCTTATTCCCTTCTCTCTCTCACCTTTTGTTCTGGTGTTATTCTCCCTAGGCGCTGGGGCGTGACTGCGAATCCGGATGATCGCTGCTGAACATGGAGGCGCCCTGTAAAGGTGAGTGGAATGCGGCGCTGCAGTGATCGACGCGATGAGCTTTTAAATTAAAGTCTTCCTTTTCAGGATTGTCGGCGAGATGTCTCTGGGATGCGGATTTTAGCAGGTAAGGACTTTTCCTTCTTCTGTTCTCTTCTTCTCTTCCTTTGCAGGTGATCCAGGATGCTGGCAGGCGTGGCAGAAGTCAGGATGCAGGAGCAGACACGGTGAGCATCCAGCTGCTAGATGCAGAACAACGCGAAGCACGTGTGGCTGTTCGGGTGGGGTTTAAATAGCCTTGGAAGAAGTTCCAGGTATGTATCCTTCCTCCAATCAGGTATGTATCCTTCCCTGACCACGCCCGGATGGTAAATTAGTCCCACAGGTTAAGTAGTTCCTTTCAGGCCTCAAGGAGGCCGGGATCCTGCAGCATGGTCTGCATCAGGTAAGTGCACCCAAGCATTCCCATAATGAGCCTGGACTGATGTCTTTTATGAGCCTGGCGCCATAGGTGCCAGGACACTGTCCAAAGGGCCCCTATATGGGGTTGCTGGGTCCTTCCTTGGGGACTGGATGTCCGCTTTCGGGGAAGCCGGGCTTGAACCGGCTCCCCGGGAGCCGGCATCATGACACCCTCTTAATCGCCTCCAGGCTCGGTGCTCCGTGGGATGAAGCCACAGACCTCCGGTCACCAGAGGGGCATACGTATCGTAGCTGCGTGGCTGTTGTTGGGGGACATGTTTCTCCGTGTTGCCTTGTCGATTTTGCCCCAGATTTCGCCCAAATGGGGGGGCCCTTCCGACGTTGCGCCGTGGAATATTAGCTTGGGGGAGGGGTCGGACAGTGGGGGCTCGCACTATATTTCTGGACCCGAGGCACGGAGCTCACTCGAAAGAGGAGAGCATCTGTGCGCCCCCTGGTGGCCAACCGGCGATAATGTTTTAACCATCCCCTCTAGGCTGCCTTTAAGTGCAGTCTACTACTCTTTTCTTCTTTAGCGAGCACCTTTGTTGATTTCCGCAGTTCTTGCTTTTTAAGTAAGATGACTCGATAAAACTTGTATCTATAGATCTCTTTGCCGGTTTTCTTTTTTTGGCATACGCTTATAGATCTGTTACAAAATGGCTTGCGTACCATTACCTACCACCCATTTCTCGAGCAGGCAATCTAGGTCAAGATTCTGTTGAAAGTTTTCTTTTTGAATTCATTCTGAGATTTTTTTTCCCCCGACGTTCACCTCGACGTCAAACAGATATCATCCCTGGTTCAAGTTCAGCAATGGAACCAACCATTCAATACTTAGCGGGAGATGATCGCTTGCCGTGGATCCTACCATAGTTAATGATTTGAACTCAAGACAGAGGTCATCTGATACATACATATAATCTAAAATATTACATTGCGTGCCTCTCTGCGATGTATCATGTGGCACCTCGTCTCCCTTTATGTTCCCATTTAGAATTATTAGTACCCAAACCTGCTTAAGATTCCCCCAGGTCCTGCCCCTACTTAATTTGTCCAGGCCAGAGGTACTTTTACCTTCTGGCCAGTCTACACATCGGCAGTTTAGGTTGCCACATATTATTATGAAGTTCACACCTCTGTTTCCCCAACTAAAGAGAATCTCCTCAACTGCATCCAGCATGTCTTGTTGGTTAATTCTTAAGTTGTTCCAGTAGATGTTTATTAGCAGGGGGTATTGGGTCTACCCAGGAAACTCAACTTGTTCCAGGCGAGTCTAGTGACCTGAACATAAGAGTTTAAACTAACCATTTCCTCGATTTCCACCCATACTCTCTTGGAAATAGCTGTCAGGAGCCCCACCATTGGGCGCCCCTTTATTGCCGGGGTCAGAGACACAAAGTGGCCATCAATGGCAGGAGCCTCAAATAGCCAACATTCTTGAAGGGCAAACAAATCATATTTCAACAGGTCCAAACTTTCAGGCTGGAACAATTGAGCTGAACCTCTACAGTTACATGATGTTAACCTCAACTGAGACTGCCTGCTATGCATCCGTTTCCCTCCGTGGCACTCTACCCGGCTTTGCATTTAAAGTAGCTGCTACCCAAGACCAGTCTTCCTCCCTTGCAGGGCGGCTTCGGCCATCTGCCCGTACTTCAAATTCTCTACCACGTGATCCCATCCCTGATGCTTTTATCACAAGATTTATGTGTTCAATTGGGCAAGCATTGTTAGTGTGATCAACTCTACATGCCATGGGTGCTAAGGTGGGCCCTTCACCCTTAGTGGGTAATTTATAAAGATCATAACCCCAGGCTCGAATTGTGTCTGCTTCAGAAAGTACCTGGTTGCGTATTATACTGGATGCTAAATGAAGGATCACTTTGTCCATATTAAAGCGGTTCCAAAATTCCAGCCTGTTTATATCTCTGGATGCTAGATCGGTTAGCGCCTGTGATTTCCACAGGATAGCTAACACCTTTGTACGGTTTAGCACCACCTGCTCCTGGTCCAAGGGTCATTTATGCATTACTAATTTATTTATGACTTCACCCCTGGTCACGTCCGAACACTTATCTACTTCCCCCCCCCCCTTACTACCAATCGGTGTTCCTCCAACATCAGAAAGAGAACAGCCCTGGAGTTTAAGTCCTTTGACCCAACTACAGTCGCGGTCCCACTCTCTCTTTGTTCTCTCCTCAAAGTTTAGAGGATTGGGCTCTCTCCTATAGTCCCCGCAAATTGTACGTGACCTACTTTTCTGTTATCCCCACAAGGGGCCTGTTCCTGTTGCTTTTTCTCCAGTTTCCCACTCTAACTCAGTTTCTAAATCAAATCCTATCTCAGGTGAGTTTAGGATTTGAATGAGAGTATCAGAGAGGGGCAGAATCACTTCTTCAAGGCAGTTTCCCTCAGTCAACCCTGCCGGAGGAACAGTTTGTGTGGTCCTTCCTGTGACTATGCTGGGGACCTCTTTCCTATTGTGTATCGGCACAGGGGCGTCGACAACCTCTGGAGAAACTGATTTACTTCCTTTCGTCCATTTTTCTTTAATCTCTTTTAATTTTTTGCTTTTGGGCCCATTTTATTACAGGGCAACAACCCTTGTCTTTTTCCCCCCTTTCCTCTGGTAAATATCTCAAACTTGTCAGCCACCGGGGCCACCTCTTATACACTATGCTGGTCGGGTTCAACCTCGTTTAACAGGTCTTCTGCTACCTGCAAGGTTGCTGGGGAGACCTGCTCCCACGGAGATGCAAGGTCCTCGCACCGTCCGTGGTTTGGGCACCTTCCTTGTAATCCATGCCTACCTCACCTTCCTCGTCACCTATAAATGTGTTAGCAACCTCTTCCACCAGTGACGCAGAATTCATCAATACACCTGGAGTGACTGTACTGCCCGGCGCCAGTTGTACTTCAACTGGCCCCGGAGCCGAAAATGGTCGACCCTCTTGGCTCCTTATATGTCCTTCAAGGTTGGTCATTTTCCTCAACATGGTGGCAAGCGTTTTCCTTGTTCTGTTACCACTTGAACCTGTTCCCTCTGGGATTTATTCATTACAGACAGAGCAAGTTTCACGGCCCTATCAACTGCACCCAGATGCACAACATCTCAGTCAGGGCTGGTTCAATTGATTTTTGCTCACACTGAATACGTTTATTCAAAAACCTCCCATTTATTTTCTTATGAACCCATGGGCTGTGACCTAACAGCTGATCAGGGGTTTGCACTTTCTTTTGATTTGTAGCCATCGGTGGTCTAGCCACGAAGTGCCATCTCACTTTCTGGGAATCACTACCCTAAGAATCAGCCTGTATACGGACCTCCACCATAGCTGAGACTCCCTTAGGGAAAGCGGAACTCCCACCTCCTATTTTTGCCCACCTGCGCCGGCGTACTATTTGCTTGTATATACGCTGTATTATTTGGTATTACCCAAATCGACCTTTTACAATTGACCTTTTGCACAATTTACCTAATTATAGTGGTCCTAATTGACCTTCTGCACAATTGACCTTTATATTATTTCAGTTATTTTATATATGTATTGGGTTGATTTTGGATTATAAATAATATAAGGGGATTGGGTGGGGGGGTTGCAGAGGTTTTTGCATTGGGTGGGCGGTTGCGGGGGGTGTTCCCCCCGCCTAAAGTCCTAATTGACCTTCTAAATTAGGTCTATTCTCCCGAGGTCAATACTCCTGAGGTCAATTGTGAAAAGGTCAATTAGTATACAACCAAATTATTTCCCAGGCTCTCTTATCAGTTGTCAAAATCCCTGTTGAGGTTATCGGTAGGCTTTTTGGGGGACTTTTTGGGGCGGTGAATAATTAATAGGGCTTCTTGATCGACCCCCCTCCCCTCGTGTATTTGCTGTTTGTTTTTCCTCACGGGGAGCTGTCGGTGCCCGGACACCCGGTAGCAAAACCAGGGTATTGTTTCCTGGGGTAATGGCACCCACCGGCCCCTCTGAACACACCCAGTCCAGGCTCCTTCTTGGCCAAACTGTCAGAAAAGGATAATTCCCTACAGGCTAGCAACTCCAGGTCTGTAGGGTCTTCCTGGTGCTCCACTTGACCTCCAGTTCCTCTATCACTACCTTGTGTAGACATGGCTTGTTTTTACAATGTATCCGGGCTCTGCACATTCTGCCCTGTGCCCACTCCCCCTTGGTCCCCACTTACTGTTATGGGTATGGTTTCGAACCTAAGGGGAGTCGGTGGGGTAGTTTCAAGACTCATTCTCATTGTCGGTGCGACAAAGACGGCCCTTCCTTATTGAATCGAGGAAGCCTTCGTTTGAAATCTATTGGATAGAAGCCTGCTTTTTAGGGACATGGACTTGGGCGAGGATTTGGGTGTGGACTTGAGCCACGGTGGTTAAAGAATCTTTTCCCCCAAGCCCAATACATTTTGGCCACTTGTCTTTTTTACTATCTTACCCACAGCAGGCTCCATTGCCGTGTGTTTGCTTCTTAAGATGGATGGCATTGGGGCAGCTGAATGGCACGTATGGTCAAGTAGAGGGTATTTCTATTTTAATGGGAGAAAAACCCAATATAACACCCAGCCACAGCTGTGGTAAAAGCTGTTGGGCCCCAATACCCAGCTGTATTAAAAATAGTTAAAATTGTTTAAAATGAGCTAAAACAATCACATTCAATCATAGAATTCCATAAAATGTCAAGTTCTAGGATGAAAGCAGAATACCTACAATGAATAAATCTAGCTAAGGCACTCAAGCAAGCAAACACAGGAGCTGGTACAACACATGTAAACACATATAAACACGTGAGGCTCTTTTAACAAACGTTTGACAAACCTAGAGTGAGTGAAGCTCATAAAAACATTGAATCAAAGACAAAAGAATCAATTTTCTTCTTTAAACACGGTTGCAAATTAATACCCAGTATTTGGGCATCAGAGAAGAATTTCCTCACAAGGTCTATGTACAATGCCAGACAATAATAACTGACCAAAAGGAGAGCAAACACTGAGTGCCCACGTGGCTCAAAGGTTTCGCCCATAGGCACCACAAAACTCTGAGGTAAACAAATCAAAAACACACCATCACAGGAGGTCACAAAAGGGCACTCGTGGAGGATTCTGGTGGTTTCTGGTTTTCACCCCGTTTGTTTGTTTGTTTATTCATTTGGTAATGCGCACCAAATCCTTGGGTAGCCTTGACGCAACAGTACAAGTAGACTTAAAGCTTAGTTACAGTGCATATCACATGTATATACATAAATATCCATACATACAGGGAATATATAATACTGACACCACCGGTTACAGTAGAGTGGCGGCAAGTGCTTACATATTAAGTGATGCATAGGCAGATACGATAGGTGCAGTCAAGCGTGTCCGGTAGAAACGGAGGGTAGCAGTCTGGGAGAAGGTAAGGCAGGTTATGAGTCATTAGTACAAAGCCATTTGAGTATATTGTGTCTAAATTTGGGGTAAGGTTGTTCCAGTCGGAGGTCAGGTGGGAGCATGAAGATTGCGCTGCTTTAACTGGGAAGCTGGTTCCCCCAGCCGTAGTACGTTTGAATCTGGGGATCTCAAGCATGAAGGCATTGGCAGATCTCATGGGGAGGACAGCTGTTTTCCTGTTGATTCTTTCCGACAAGTACGGAGGTGCTAAATTATTCAGAGACTTAGAAGTGAGAGAAACTGTTTTGAGGAAAATCCTGTCATTTATTTTTAACCAGTGAGCATCTCTTTTAAATTTAGAAATGTGCTCTCTGTTAAGGCTAGTCAGCGCTGCTCTCAGAGCATTGTTTTGCAGTCTTTGGATTTTATCCGTAACATATTTATTGGCTCCCGAGTACAGGGCTTTAGAGTAATCCAATCTAGACATTATGAGAGCATTGGCCAGGGTAATACAGCTGGTGCTAGAGAGAAACGGTCTGCAGGCTCGGATGAGTTTGCACGTATAGTCTGCTGTCAAGTGAGTTGACTTGCTTCTTGAAGGTGAGAGAGGAGTCCAGGCAGAATCCTAAACGTTTAACCACAGGCATCACCTTGATAAGATTGTTATCAATATTGAAGGAGGTGTAGCTCGGGCTAAGTTTTTTAAGGTTGGCTTCAGAGCCTAGGATCAGTATCTCAGTTTCATCGTCATTCAGGCAGAGGCCATGTGATGCCATCCATGCCTGAATGAGGATGTATATCCTGTTTACTAAGGCCGAGTCTTCTACAAAGTTGCCCGAAAGGGGTCTGAGGATCTGGGTGTCATCTGCATAATTAGAGTAGGTGACACCCAGTCTGTCCAACTTGTCAAGCAAAGGCTTAGTAAAAATGTTGTACATAGTAGGTGAGTCACAAGATCCCTGTGGCACTCCGCAAGATATTTGAATGGGGTCAGCAGAGGCTGATGGGGAGAAGACTCTCATACTGCGGTTAGCTAGAAAGGATTGGACCCAGGCTATGGCCTCCCCTGAGAAGTGGACAGCCGACCTCAGGTGGTTGCATAAGACTGCATGATCCACCAGGTCGAAGGCTGCCGATAAATCCAGGAGAAGTAGCATAGCTGTTTTTCCATTATCCTTCAGCTCCTCAATTTGTGACTTAAGATCTAGCAACGCTGTTTCAGTGGCATGAAGGGGGCAGAAGCCAGATTGCAGTGAACCTAGTAGGTGATTGACTTCCAAATATTCCTGAATTTGTAGGTAGGAAACTATCAATGATTTTGAGTAGGAAAGGCACAGTGGGATGGTGGGGTCTAACGTTTGTTTTTTATGCAGGGGAGGACCCAAGATTCTTTAAGATTAATGGATACTGTATTCGTTTTGAAGGAGGCATTTATGAGCTTTGAGATAAAGGGGCTAGATCCCTAACTGCATCCTTTATTATTTGCGCTGGGCAACTGTCTCCTTTTGAGGGTTTGAGGGAGAGTATGACTTTCTCTGTTTCAAGGATAGAGATTTTCTTGAAACTGAAGGGTGGGGTTGTTCTGATTCCAGTGTGTTTGGAATCAGAACAGAAATCTGTGTTTTTGTTAGCTATTTTGAGTTGGAGAGAGGAGATTTTATTCGATAAAGCATTTTGTATGTTGGTGCACCATAGTTTGTCCTTTTGGACATTGTCTGTCGGTGGGATTGGGGATTCCATTTCACGAAGGATGGTAAAGAGTTCCTTGGTGTTAGATTTAGCCTTTGCAATTCAGTCATTGAAAGTGTTCTTTTTAGTATTAATTATTTTTTGTAGAGTTTGGATAGGTCTGTTAATTTGTCTTTGTTAGCGTCAGTAGGGGAGCAGCGCCAAATGGATTGGAGCTTTCTTTTTTGAAGTCTTAGATCTTTGAGTTGGGGTGTGAACCAGGTATTCAGATGCGATTTCTGCCTACCTTTGCGCAGTTTAACAGGTGCAACAGTGCCCAGGGCCTTAGTCATGGCGTTGTTAAAGGCATTCACTAGTGTATTGGGATCGGCATTGCTGCCAAGTTAGTTAATGGAGGGAAGGAGTTGGGGGATTAGTTTTTCCGCTGTGATATCCTTATTGCTTCTGGTTGGGAGTGGAGATGCCATATTGATGATTTTTGGGCTGAGGAGATCTAGTGTAGCGGAGAAGGTAATTAAGCAGTGGTCAATCCAGGGTTGCGGGACAATATCAGTACTGGCAATATTGCTATTTAGATCGGCCACCCAATCAAGAGTATTTCCTTTAGGATGGGTGGGGGAGAAGACACTTTTTTTGTGTGAGTCCATGATCATTTAGTAGGGCTGCTATAGATTGGGAGTGTTTGTTATAGCACAATGCAGATCACCAAATGGCCCTCACAGGGGTTTCACCTCGTTTTAGCACAATGCAGATCACCAAATGGTACTCCTAGGGTTTCCAGGTTTTCACCAGGCAGGTCTAAACGCACCCAAATGTACCTAGCGGCTCAAAGGCCTTTGTCCGCAGACACCGCAGGTACCAAAGTACTGAAGGGGTAGACAGCGTATTCCACGTGCCGTACCAGTAAGCCCCAAACAGCTCAAAATTCCAGGCTAGTTACTGCACGCTCCCGAAAGCCCCGTGCCCTGCTTCAGAGCCTGCTTCCCAGTCTTTCAGCGTTTTTCAATGTTTTTTCACTATCCGCTCGTGCTCATAGACCGGGATGATTTTTAACGTACTGACGTACTCAGGGAGGTACAACAGGAGTACGTGGCTAATCTGCGACGATCTGCAAACTTGCCCCTGCACATTTACAGATTCTAAAATTCAGCCACAGGACTTAAATACATACGTATTTCCTTCCCAGCTGCAACTCTTCTCCAACTCCGCTCCCCTACGCGATTGGAAAGAGTTTTTAATGCCAAGCTCCTCCTTTAGCAAATAGAAAGCAGGGAAACACTCCGTAACTGTATCACTGCAGTCACTGCAACTCCTCTCCAACTAATATATTTATACACAAGGCAATATATTCACACCATGGATGGGATGTTACATTTGCATTCCTTCATTGCTTAAAGAGGTCAGTGACAGAATCTTCAAAAAAACCCTTACCAGAGTTAAACCTCCCATCAGACCTTGATACATAAAACATTCTCTGGCAAGGAATTTGGAGTCTTAACTTACTCATAATGGTGGATTGTCTGAGCAGGAAAGAGTATGTGATGGGTACTTTCCAGCTAGAACACCTGGTCTTTTAGGACCATCATCTGAACTCATTTCTACAACATTTTGTTTTAGTCCTTCGCAGAACACAGGTCAAAAAGTAGTGGTGAGCAGAAGCTAAAGGCAGCTTCTGAGCTTTCGGCATCATCAAGTAAGCAGGAGCTACCTCTGGGAAAGGAGGAACTAGTGCATAGCGTGCAAAAGCATGACATCCACAAGTGATTCAAAACTATAACCTTTTAACCATTATATATAACCCATTATGCTTTAAATACCTTCTATATGTGTCCTAGAGAATCTGTATACACATACTCAGACACCGAATTAGCGTCACACAAGTATGACTGTATGGTACTGGTTGACCTGGAGTGTCAAAAGTAGCTCCCGGTAGGTAGCAGTTAGTGTCATGTGAAACAGGCTCTTCCAGAGTACAAGCAGGAGCTGAATAGCTCCCAGCCATTTTGATCCCTCAGAGGCTTATGGTTGACTAGCAGTAGCCTTCTAGTGCACTTTGCTATTCGTCCCAACATATTTTCCTACAATTTGGATGCTGCCAAACTTTACTACACGCTTTTTCAAACACAGAAAAACGTACAAGAGTGTTAGTATGAAAGAGTGATTTCTGATCTAATGATTGCCTACACTCTAACAACCAATTAGTTCGGTGTACAGAGTCTCAGCGTCTTAGATAAAAACACCAAGTGTATGATGCATAAGGCAAAAAGCCCTAAAAAGCCTAGGCTTGTGCCAAGCAAATGGCTAGTTCTAACAAACTTCTCCCTGAGGATGTTGAGGAAGAAAACTATTTCATGCCTTGAGAGGACAGATGTAAGACAGACCCACCAGAGGGGAAAAAAGGAAGTTCATGGGAATAGAACCATAGAATCAATCAATGGAATAAGCTGCCCACTGAGAGGGAGCTGAATATGGGGACAGATCAGGTCAAGGAATCATAGAGATATATTCAATCAATCTTTAATAAACACATATACAATTACCATACAATTGAAAACAGCTTAAAAACACATAATTGATACTAAACATATCTAGTTAAAGTGCATATTATTTTACTAAACGTCCTTCGATGTAAGCAAAAGTGCAATGTGCCTAACTTAGTTCAAAAGTGCATAAATTCCGTAGACAGTAAAGAGCCTCAATTGAACCCCAAATTGTATTTAGCCAGGGGGATATATTATAACTAATCTCTGTATATATGTAAGAGTTAGTTAGTGACCGGTTGTTGACTATTTTGGTCAGATTGGAGACAAGCACAGGTTGCTGTTTGTTCTCTATAAAGAAATGTTGGGCTGGACTAAGGTACAACCCTTTTCATCTCGCAGAAAATATTGTTTATTGTTGATCTGCGTGACTTTGGTGTCCTACATAACTCTTTAAGCCTCACTAACTCACTCTTACATATATACAGAGATATATTGGAGTGGATTTCAATGTGGTACTAGACGTGAGGTTAGATAGATCGGTCCCACTGCGGCAGCAGATTCGGCTTTATCAGTCTCCCTTAGAAAGGAGATTTATGACCTGCAATTACTGGACATATGGAGGCACTTTCTTAGAGAGTACAGTAATTTTTGCATGTACATCGTAGCTTCTCTAGAACTTAATTTGATTGAGTTTCTAGTTCTCATCTTCCTGGTGTTAGTGCAGCCACCATAGAACTGGTTGTGGTATCAGAGCACACCCCAATCATGATTCAGCTTGATGCATATGCTATGGAAGCCAGGAAAACCACTGCCATTTCTGAGAGGATCCTATATTTTCAAGAAAATGGTATAGCAGATACTCGCAAAGCAACTACTTGGGACGCCTTTAAACCCACGTTGAGGTGCGAGAGCATCAGCGGGCCTCGGCAAGGAAATGAATGTTAACAACCCAGAGATTAGATGCTGAGAAAAGGGTACATGATAAGGAGCCTAGATATAAAAGTGATGGGTCTCGGAAGACATACAGACACTTACAAGTAGCAAGGGCCGAACTGAAAGCACTTTGGGCAGCCGATAGTTCCCATAAATTGCTACCAACAAAACAACTCTATTTTAGCCCCTCTAACAAAGCCTCATGGATTTTGCCATACAAATTGAGGGCTCGGAAGACTACCAATACTAACACTAGGCTCAAGGATAAAAGTGGCTGTATATATGATCATGAGCCCACAAAGATGAAGATAGATTCAGTTCCGATATTATCCAAAATTGTTCAAGGGAGATATATTGGACAGATCGACCCAAAAAGATTTTATCCGGTATGAAACCTCTCTTAGATCTCAGAGACAAATAGACAGATGCTGGAGAGCCCGATAACAGCGGAAGAGGTTGTCTGGGTCATTCATACGGTCTCCAATAGTAAAACCCCAGGCCCATATGGCTTCTCTGCCTTATTTTTTAACAAATTCGACGCTACTGCCCCCGCACTTAGCCCAGCTATTTAACAGCATCACAGAAAAAAGGGCGACTACACCTACAATGAGGGAATCTCTACTAAGAATAATAGGCAAACCAAATAAAGATCTCACTCAAAGTACCTCATATAGAGCTATTGCAGTCTTTAATTATGACTGTAGAATCTATTCTAAGGTCTTGGCAACCATTTTGGCAGACATTCTTCTGGTTATTAATGGACATGATCAGTCAGGGTTTATCCCAGGACGTCAGGCACATGGCAATATTAGGAGGGCTGTAGATGTTATAGAGTGGGCACGACGGGGAAATCGCTAATTGGCTATACACTCTGTCGCTGCTGAAAAAGCATTTGACAGAATGGGCTGGGTATATCTATCCAGGGTATTGAAGGGGTTTGGATTTGGCCATATTTTTATTAAGAAGAGTGTTAGCCAATTTCGTACACCCAACTAAAAGTATTAAAATGAATGGGGCAATGTCAGAGCCACTGAGCCTAAATAGCCCATGCTTTCAGGAGACGTCAGCCGTTAACTGATCCTGACTCTGGAAGTGGCTTTATTAAGGGAGGATCACATGGGAGGAGACAGCTACCAGGGAGATGTTGTGACTTCACTGAACGAAATGCAGTATTCCCCCTTTCCCATGAGGAAGGCCATCTGATGCCCAAAACCTTAATGACTTATTGTAAGCTATTGGTTTCCCCTTTAGAGGCAGTAGTGATGAAACCTCTTCCCATTTATCCTTGGGTCAAAAAACTCTGTCTTTGACCTAGATACACAGAACTCTAACAGAACCATTTTTGCGTCTAATACTGAAGATGTCTGTTGATGTAAAACTACTGAGGAAAACACTTAAATGCTATATATCCAATGACATCTATGGACTCCAACTCCCATAATCCCTGAAGTACTGAGACGAGAAAGACGAAGGAGTAAGGTAATAGAAACTTGAATCTCAATGAGCAAATAAGTTGTTCTACAGCAATACCTGTGCACGGGACATTTAAACCTGGTAGCCGCGCTACAGGCAGAGGCAGCGCAGGAGAAGATGTCGGCTCCAGAGAGAAGGCTTTCGGGTGCAGGAGTCACGTACTGGTGTGGTGGAGTAGAGGCGTCCGCATAAGCAGAAGGAAGAACGCAGAGCAAGAAGTGCCATAGAGACACTGGGGACTGCAAGAGAGTTCCTGGGCACTCGGCAGCTTGGTGAAGCAGCATTATCCAGACTGGGACCTGCAGAGAAGCAGGTGTGTGACCGTGGAGCTGCAAAGGAAGTCAGAAAGATGTTGGCAGAATCCAGAGTGGGGAGCGAACCACAGAGCCCCGCTGCAGAAGCGCAAGCAGAACAGAGACGCTGGAGAGAACCAGTGAGTCAACTCAAAACAACTGGGGCCCCGGCACATTCTGGCAACTGCACCAACGACAGTTTGAATGTTTTGAGATTACGGACACCGAAAATACAAAAAGTTTATTTGAACGCAGAAAAGACAAAGTGCAGAATCAAAATTCAATGGGAAGCTTGTTGAATAGAGACAAGGCAAAGTACAGAGACGAGCTCCAAAGAGATACAAGTGCATGAGATGCAAGTGTGGCACAATGTTTGAACAAATGTTACTGCAGACAGATATACTGAACACATCACAGTATATACAGTTTTGATGATACAGAGGAACTATGAACTGCATATGAAGTCCTGCCAGGGAGGATACCGGACAAGTGAAACCACAAGAGAAGCCTTGGCAGGAAAGTACACCAGGCAGTGGGAATAAAGAGTCCTGGTAGGCGAGTATACCAGGCAAGCTGCAAAGCTAAAAGGAAAACTTCAGAAGAACAGTGTTTGTTAAATAAAAGGATATACTTGTGTTGAAGATAGACTGTTTCTGAACTTGTTGCCTAACAGGAACATTGTGAATCCAGGTGAAACACAAAAGGAATTGTTCGTAATAAAGAGACATTTGTTATCCATTTCCAATCCATTTCCAATCCAGGGGAAGGCATCCACACTCTGGATCCAAGGTATTAACTTGGAGAACACTTTTGTTGAGTTATTCTAATCTTTAGTTATGAACATTTATTTGCCAATACCAGGTTGAAGACATTTCCTTGCACGCTTTATTATTCTTTTATTTGTAGTGTGAGGGTCAGGATAGGAAGTTTTGGGCACAAGGATGGCTTTTCAGTTACAGACATCCTCACACAGGCAGATCCTTCGTTTTGGTTTATAGGTAGGGAAAATCCTCTTAAGCATAGGGTCAGAGAGGCATTTTTCCAGCCCATTTTTCATTTGAATAAAAGTATTTAACCAAGAACATGACAACTTTGTGTCCGGCTTTCATTTTGTCAGGGTTCCGTTCAGTTCTTCCTCATCATCTCTTGCACCAGATACACACAAGAGAAAACACTCCCCTGCCTCCAGCAAATCTGTCTGTATTCCTAAGAATATGGGACTCAAACTAAGCCCTCAGAAAACTCATTCATCATTAGCACGCGTTCCTTCAGAGAACGCTATGGGCTGCCATGGAAACGTTGGCTTCCATTGTATACGCGTATGCCTTCAAGATTACGGCGGCGTGTATGCGTGCAGTCAGCTGTTCGTTATATAAACACCTCCCACTCTGCACGGCACTGCTTCTGAATTTCTTCTGAAAGCTCTACATCTTGCTGTTACCTTGTTTTCCTTGTTTTCAATCCTCTGGTCCATATTTCGACTTCCTTGCTTCGTCTCCTGATTTTGCTCTGACTTGTTTGCCGCTTACCGGACTGCACCCGCTTAAGCCCGCTACACGTAGTCTGCCTGTTGCCAACTCGGAAAGCTTACTGGACTGCCCTTGCCTAAGCCCGCCACACTTAGCCTACCTGTTGCCGACTTGGAACGCTTACAGGACTGCACCCGCTTAAGCCCGCTACACACTTATCCTGCCTGTTGCCAACTCGGAACGTTTACGGGACTGCACAAGCTTAAAGCCCTCTACAACTCGCCTACTTGCTGCCAACTCAGAACGCTTATTGGACTGCATACGTTTACTGGAGCATCACTAATCTGGAACTTTCAACGGTTCTTCACATCTTCGCTTCTTCTCCTGTCTGAAGACTTTAAAGAACTTGGGGGTCATTAGCGCAACGGCGCAAGGATCAAAATACTGTGTTTGGGCGTCCTCATGCCAGCGGGAATAGTAAACAAGACTTTTGTGCTCCCGGGATTACACCTACATTGCTGCAATCCTCTCTTCAGAAACACTCCAAGACACCTAACATCCTTCTATTGGTAAGCTAAATACTGTTCAAGTCTTTTGCTCTTACCTATCTTGTTTGCCCCGAGTAATTGCTACCTATGTTTTTCCCAGGGTACTTGGAAAACCTTAGTCATATCTCTCATTCTTCACTTGTGAGTAACGGCTATAACTCTAGCCTAGTTCTGCCACTGCCTTGAACTGTGCATTAATCCTTGTTTTTTTTCTTTTGTAGCCAGCTGTGAGGGTTCCAGGGTGTACCAAATATTTTCGGGCAATACTCACCTCAATCTGTCCTTTTGTACTCTTGAGGGGTATATTGTCAGAAAGACTTAGTTGCTTCACAACGTGTCCAGCCACCACTTCTGAGTTTAGCCCTTGGGCCTAACATATTTCTGACCCCTCACAGTATCTAGACACATTAATTAATGGTGGTTAAGGAGAAAGGTGGTCTGGTGGTCCCAGACCGAGAAAGATACTTATTTTCTTGGTTGTTTAACTTTGTTTATTGATTTTGACAAAGAACATTAACCAGGAATAAACTCACAAGCCCAACCAGTCCCCCATCTCTCCCCACCCTAATCCCCTAAACATCAAAATGCATTGAGAGCGCAAGTCTTGTCTCTCGTGAAATCTGGCTGGGGTGGATTTGTGTCCTGATTCATATCCGGTCCTGTAGCAGTTCCAAGTCCAGTGTCATTGCAGTTGAATCGCACCTGAAAATCAAGTGCAGGGCGTCCATTGAACTGGGTATTCTAAGGTTCTACAGGTCCCGAGGCATTGCCACCTGATTCTCAGCTACCCAAAGCAAATCCCCATAACCCCCTCCTTTTGTCTCATACTGTGCGTCACTGCTGCGTAACCTCCGGCTCCATACCTTCCCACACTTCACCCATACAGTCCTAATGTACATACATATATTCCAGCAGCAGGGTCGCCAAGAAACTCTGCCTATACACACCACTATTCACCAGAGATATTAAATAGTGATTGGGTAAGCATGTTCCATCCCAGTGCTTCCTCACTCCCTTTGTGGCATCCTCTGCGTATCGCCTAGTTCCATACCGATGAGTCTGCCATCGCCCATCGTCTTAAGTCTTCCCACCATGCCTTGATACTAGTGCCACCTGCTGAATTCCAGGCTATAGCAATCAGTTGCTTTGCCAATACACAAATAAGATCCTTCATTCTAGTTAAGTGCACAGCATGCTTACTCCTCCTATTCCTCCTGCTAACTCTTGGGAACAAGCCCAAAAGGTAGGCCACTGGGGACCACCCCTCCATCCCAACCCCTCCTTTGGCCACCTTCGCCACAATGGATGCCCAAAATATCTTGATAAGAGGCCAGTCCCAAAACATATGGAGCATTGCAGCTCCTTCCACGTCACATCTAGGACAGCCTTGTCTACCTGCCCCAGTACCTGAGAGATTCTATGTGGTGTCATGTACGAAAAGTGTGTCACACACAGCTGTAGCAACTGAAAACTAACATTTCTTGACACTTGCTTCACATGGTGAAGGGCTTTCGTCCACTCCTCATCCGTAAATTGTTTACCCAAATATTCTTCCCACTGCCCTATGAGTAGCTCATACAATCGTGACACTACGTGTCCCCCTTCAGTCATGTCATACATGGTATTGAGTGTGTTATCACTCTCTAGTCCAGTCCGTGCAGCTGGCCACCTTTTCAAATTCGTGGCAACCAGGCTCATGTGCATTAAGAATTGTCCTCTATGGAGCCCCATATCACAATATAGGGTCTGGAAGTCCATCAGCCTTCCTTCCTGCATTAGATCACCCACAGTGGCCACACATCATGCTCCCAGTGTGTTCTAATAGCTACTCGGAAGTCCATGTGTGTTCCTGCCATTGCTACTAGGTGGACCTGTGGGAGTAGGGGTCTTCTGTACAAATTAATTTCCAAACTCTGTTCCACATTTTCCTGCCAAGAGCAAGTAGATGTGGCATCCCTATGAAGCCCTTCTCGTCCAGCCACAACACTTTCAAGTATAGGGGTTCCACCCACGGCTGCATGAGTCGCATGTCTAGAGAGGCCTCATCCGCTGGGCAGTCAATGACAAATTGTAATTGTCCTGCCACATAATATGATTCCAGGTTGGGCCCCCTCATTCCTCCCTCAGTATAATCCCTGTGGAGCGCACTCAACGCTATCCTGTTCTTCCCTGCCCAAAGAAACTCTCAGACCACCCTCTCCGCTTTCCTGAAAATGTTCCAGGAATGTCATATGGGATATTGACCAGGTGATACAGTATGCACAGCAGCGCCACCATCTTAATTAACTCTGCCCTTCCCGCCATTGACAGCAGCAATTTCCTCCAGAATTGCATGGACTTCTCCAGATTCCCCATCACAACCCCAGTATTATGCTTGTGTGTCAATGAAGTCGTGCCAGATGTTGACACCAGGTATCGGAACGTCTGCGTGGACCACTGCATCCTATAGAGCTCTGCATACCTGTCTAGTATGTCCAAAACATAGGGGAGGTTGTCGTCCCGCCTATTTAGGTAAAGGAGCATATCATCTGCAAAGTGATGTAATATGCCTTTCCCCCTGTATCTAAATGCCTGCGTCTTCATAATCCGACCGGGGGAACACCACCAGGGGTTCCAGATCCAGTATACATAACATAGGGGACAGGGGGTACCCTTGTCACGTCCCCCTCTTCAATTCCCAGCTTTCCGATATATGTTTCCCTGTCCTTACTCTAGCTAGATGTGTAGTATAGATCACCCGTATCCAGTGCAGAAAAAACGGGCCTCTCCCAAAGCGCAGCAAGGCTGCATACAGCCAGTCCCATTGGACCGAGTCAAATGTCTTTGTGGTATCTAGTGAGGCCACAGCGCAGTCCTCTTGCACCCGGTTGGTGCAGTCTATTATGTGATGCAGCCGTCTCAGATTCCCTGACGTATTCCTGCCCGGTAGATAACCTGTTTGGTCCTGATGCACCAATGTGCCTATTACCCTTACATTCTGTATTTATCATGGAGAGGGTCAGTATGATCCACAATCCAGGGAGTCATTCCCAGTTTCAGGATTATGGCTTCTCCAAGACTCCATGGCAGTATATTCTCATATACACCTTTATACATATCCAGACGTCTGGGCGCCGGCACATCAATACATTCTTTATAAAAATTCACCAGGCATTCCGTCAGCTCCGTGCGTTTTCCCCGTAGGTGATACCCTAATAGGCGCCTGTATTTCCTCTACCGTCAGCGGAGCATCTAGCATTTCTGTCTGTTCCGTCCAAGCTTGGAAGGACCATCTGCAGCAATGCTTCTTCTACTTCCGACCGGTCACCCCCTCCGTCAGACCATACAAGGATTCCTAGAACGCGGTGAAAACCTTGTCGATTCCTGCCCGAGTCCTCTGCAGTGTTCCCTCTTTGTCATGGAGTGCACAAATCATATCTCTACTCTGTTCCCTGCGGCACAACCATGCTAATAGTCTGCCGGGTTAATCCCCTTCATCATGCAGGTTCTCCATCTTTGCCATTGCCTCATACACTGCTGCTTAAGCGATATCAATGTCTTGTCTTGATCCCCATTCTCTGCATGTGTGTTTGACTCTGGGTAGTTGGCCCTCAGTGTCCTCAAGTTTACTTCACAGGGTCTTCCTAATGCTGCCCACCTTCCCAATTGCCTCCCCTCTAATCACCACTGTGAAGGCCTCCCACGGGGTGCCCCTGCAATCCACACTACCCTTGCTGGTTTCAAAGTAGCCATCTGTACTGTCTGCGAACTGATCCTGAAACACTCCATCAAGCAGCGCCTCAGCACTCAGCCTCCATACCGGGATCAGAGGTCTGTGCATGGTCACTTGCCACACTGCCATCAATGGAGAATGGTCCGATAGGACCCTCGGCAGGTATTCAGAACTTCAAAATTCACCCAACGTTTCCCTTCCTGTGAATAAGTAATCAAGGCGCGTATGCATTGTGTGCGGAGCCGAGTAGTGCGAGTATCCTCTTGCCTGACCATGCAGACATCCCCTAAGTCTCGGATGTTCCAATAGTACTGCAGGGGTTTAGCATGCGGGTCGGGTTTCCTGTACTTCCTGTACTTCCAGTCTATGGAGTGGTCTAGCGGGCAGTTAAAGTCCACCCCAGATCCATGACGCCCCCATATATATATGGACAGTCTCGGATACATGGTTTTGAAAAAGGGTGCTGCATCATGGTTAGGTGCGTACGTGCAAAAGACACACACTTCACAACTCTCTAAGAACCTGTGTACCAGTACCATTCTCCCCTCATTGTCACTCTTTGTCTCCAAAATCCTGAAAGGGACTGAGGGCGCCACCCAGAGCTGGACCTCTCTGGCGTATGCGGAATAGGATGAACCTGCCAATTTTCCACTCCATTTCTTTGCCAAAGTGTGTTGTTTCGCTGCGATAAGGTGGGTTTCCTGCAGCAATGCTATTCACACCTCTTTCCTCCACAGTTAAGTTTGGACTCTTTCATATAACTATTCAGGCCCTTTCATTCCAAGTGACTATCCTCATTTTCCCTCCCATGCCAGCGAGATGGTCCAGGCCCCCATGTTCCCACAGGGCCTTGCAAATGGCTCTTCCTCTCTGTTACCACTTGGCTCTTGCTTTCTGCACCCATGAGCTCCACCAAACGGCAACTGTGCGCTTTACTAAATACCAACTAAATACCCTATTCCGCCCTCTTCCCACCTCGCTTTCACACTTAACTCTAAACTCCTACCGTTTCATGTAGTACCTGCGTATGCCCATCAGGTCGACATAGTCAATGATCAACATTAGCCATATCTCTTGGGTCAGTTACGTCCCCTGCTCGGGATGTGCTCCAATCCGATGGTGTTCATCCACTCATGTGCTGCAGTCGCAGATTTGAAAAATTGCGTCCTTCTCTCATGCACAACACAGAGCTTGGCCGGATATAGAAGCATGTATTTCAGCTTGGCCTGGTGTAATCTCTCCTTGGCAGGGCCAAACCATGCTCTACTCTGTTGCACTTGCAATGTATAATCCGGTTATATTGACAGAGGCTGTGCGGATGCCCGCCCCCCCCTGGAGAATGCGAATATGCGTTCCCTGTCTTTAAAATTCAATATTCTAGCAATGATGGGGTGAGGTGGTGCTCCCGGCTGAGGTTTCCTGGTCAGGGCCCTATGTGCCTATTCCACTGTGAAGCCTTGTGATAACGTTTCAGCTCCAACTTCCTGTAACAACAAGTTTGACATAATCCGTCAAATTTCGGCCCTCCTCTTGTTCTTGCAGGCCAAGAAGTCTTATATCATTCCTGCTTGCTTGCCCTTCCGTGTTCTCCTCGCGGCCTTCCATGCATTTCACCCTTTCCGTCAACTCAGTTACATTTGCCATAGTACCTTCAATGTTTGCCTGGTATTTTGGTGCTGGACTGCCCTTCTGGGCGGGACAAAGACCGATATACAAATGGATATTCCTCCGTTGTGAAAAGTACAGTGAGCAAAAAGCGATGGCTGCGGCCTCTCAATGAGGGAAAAAACAACAGAACAGATTATCATGCCATGTTCTTTCTATAGAGGGGCACCTGCTTGCTTTTTTGTATTTTTGCAAGGAACTTGGGGTTGGTCATTCTAAGTTACATGGGGGAACCCAGAGGTGGACCCCTTGCTCACTGTGCTCAGAGAGGCACAGCTCCACCTCACTGATGAGGGCCAAGCGGCTGAAACAAGTGTCTGGGGTTGCTGTTGGTACTCTTGTTCAAAGGAGGTTTGCACGGCATTTCGTTGCTGGACTGCCCTTGTGGGCGGGACAAACACTGATATGCAAATGGTTATTCCTCCTTTGTGAAAAGTACAGTGAGCAAAAAGCGATGGCTGCCGACTCGCAAAGTGGGAAAAAACACTGAACAGGTTATCATGCCATGTTCTTTCTAGAGAGGGGCGCCTGCTATCTTTGTTGTACCTTGAATGTTCACCTTATTTTCGGTCACCTGCGCCTCCGCCGTATTATCTGCAATCGCACACACATCTCGTCTCAAAAGGCCCACATCAACTATGACCTAGTCTAGAGAATTTTTGTTGGATTCCCACGATATTGGTCGAAATACGTGTCGGCACACTCAGTGACAATAAAGACCTAATGGCACAATATTAGAGCAAGTGTGCTCCTTATTCAACAAATTGTGATCAAACAAATTGAATGAACATCAGAGAATCTTTACAAACTGTGTACGTAGCGTCACTATCGTGGGAATCCAACAAAAACTCTCTAATCCTTCTACCGGGGCATATGAATACTGCCCCATTGGGTTCCGGCAACTGGCTTTTACGTAACACTCTGAATTAGATTAGTTCAGCGCGGTAGCCAAATGTTCCCGGTGCCCTCACCCCTTCTCACACTATGACAGTCTATTTTATTCTCCAGGGAGGCCTTTAGTGCTGCTATGGCTGCCAGTATCACTCCCTTGTACTGCCATCCATCAGGGGCCGCATCTGGCATCTCCAAAAGCTCCTCCATGACTGCACACGGTGCATGCCCCTCCTTTCTTGTATAGTTCTCCATCACAGTTTGTTTGCCCTTCCCCTTGTGTGACTTGCCAGGCATGTATGCTGCTCCTGCTGGCGTTGCGGCGCTCCTTACCTCCTTACAAAATACGTCCCAGGGAGTGCAGCCCCTGCCTCCACGTCCTACGGCCCAATGCGCAAGATAGCGTTATTGTCACAAGCAGTGTTCCTTTTGCACGCTCTGAGCCTGTAGAATGTACAGCGTGCCACAGTCTGCCCCGGTCCGTGGTGCCCGTCTAAGCCCACACTGTGTGTTCCTCCACACTCCTCCTCCAGCCCAAAGGTGAATTCAGAAGCTTCTTGTGACCGTACCGTCTACCGCTCGCAAGCTTGCAGCACACCACTCTGCTTTTGCCTACACAGATCTCAGGATCTTCACTCCACCTGTGGCATGCACGGTGCTGCCGCCGGGTCCTATTCCTCCCCACCGTCGCAGCCTGCACACCTGGATGCTGCCCTGCTCCTCATGGAGTCCCTCCCTGCACTTCTCTCCAGGCTCTTGCCTACTGAGGCAGGCTGTTCGTTCCCTCTGCGGTCACTGTTGCCAGTCCAATCAGGGAGGCAGCTGCCTGACCGTCGCTCTTCGGCAACGTCGCTCGCAGGTAGGCGGAGGGAACGCATCACTCCAACCCACTTCCCTATATCAAGCGCTGGTATTCTACCGTAATGCACAGCGGCGCCGATTGCACCTCTGCTCCAGCAGCTGCTCCAGACTCTCAGCCGGCAGTCTCCTCTGGGCAATACGCCGTTTTCGCACCAGCTTGTTCGGGTCTCGCTGTGGCACGCTCCCGGCTCTCACTGCCGTATCCTCACCTCCATAGCTGGGGACCGCCCTAGATAAGTGCTTCTGGGAAGAGCACCACTGCGCCCCCGCAGTCACCACTTATCTCGGGTTTTCGAGCCTCACCACCCGGCTGGCATCTTAAGTTACTGAAGCTCCTCCGTTTGGGACCACAACTTTGCAGGGAAATCACCTTCTGCCTCTGAACACCGATGATTACTGCCACAGCACTATCTTCCTGTTCTTGTTGCTCGGGTGTGCAAGTATTACAGCAGGTTAAAGATCGGATCAATGTCGACCTTGCAGGAGCTTCCAAGCTTCACGTCCTCACTACATGGCAGTCAGTCACCCCTCCCCACCTAGAAATTTACTTATATGCTGCACAACTAGCTCCCGTATCAGACAGTTGGACTGCAACACAGTCTCCTAAACACTGGGTTGATATTGAACAATCTATAACAGGGATTCCCTT
Organism: Ambystoma mexicanum; assembly: GCF_040938575.1. Classification (NCBI taxonomy): domain Eukaryota; kingdom Metazoa; phylum Chordata; class Amphibia; order Caudata; family Ambystomatidae; genus Ambystoma; species Ambystoma mexicanum. Next base: position 866,802,398 of record NC_090926.1, read on the forward strand.
ACACGAGTGGTGTTGGTGTTCGCCTGAAACTAGAAAGAAGGAAGTTCGGTTACTCCCATTAACTAAGAACACGTTTGATTACTGGGACAGAACAGCCCGTATATATTCGGGACTACCTTTCCATCTCCCCTTGCACATATATGGAATACATTGGAATTCCCCCCCCCCCCGGGGGAACAAACGGGTAGGTTCTCCCGGTGGATAGAAGGCGGGTTGGAAAGATCGGCCCAATTGTTCGTAAATTGTCAGCCTTTGACAGGTGACAAAATCAGGCTTAGATTGTACGAGATGTGGATAGATATGGTTATATATAGCTTAGACACTGGACGGCTAATATCGAGGAGGCGAATCAGGCCAAAAGGAACACAACCCAGTTTGAAGACTTATTTTTAGGTGACCCTCCCACCCATAAGGTCTCTTCATTATACAAAGTTCTCAACGCCAGTAGGTTTAAACCTCCCCACACACGTATGGCTCAATGGGAAGCAGATCTGTACACTCCAATAGATGAATTGGCATGGTATAATATGTGGACAAGAGCAGGAAAGTCCTCTAGTTGTGTTTAATTGAAAGAAAATAGTTTTACATTGATGTACAGATGGTATCTTACCCCCGGTAGGCTTTTCAAGATGAATCCGGCGTTGCCCTCCAATTGTTGGAGATGCGCACATACCGAAGGCACTTTTTTCCATATCTGGAGGTCTTTTACCTTTATAAATTCTACCACAATCTAGAACCACCCAGAGAAGAAGATACACCAGAAACACCCATCAGTGTACATTCCATAAAAAAAATCTAATGGATACCAGAATTCTACTATCCTTGGAAGAAAATGTAGAGATACCAGAGGCAGACCTAGCCAACCAGCTGGGAATAAAGAGCAGCAAACTTAGGGAAAGCCAACTAAAATCCAAATCTAAATATATGCCGATTATTCAGCAGGGAACCAGCATTTACGCCTTCCATAAGGCAGTTACAAAGGTCACAGAAAGAATTGCAGTCAAGAAGCACACTACCTTTAGGGAAAGCATCAATAACCTCAATACTAAAGACACGGGAGGTGACATTGTGATCCTAAATAGAAGCAATTATATCAAAATGGCTAATGAACATCTGGCAAGTCCAGGATGTTACAAGGAAGTTAACAAAAGTTTCATAACTAACACCATAAAAGACTTGAAAACCCTAGTTTGCAAATGGCACACGAGACAACTGATCGTTGATGACGAAAGATCGCTCCTTATAAATGGCAAACCTAGAATACCAAAGGTACACAAGGAATATACCAACCTTCCAGAAGTAAGACCCATTGTTAGTGGCATTGGCTGGGCCACTGAGAACCTATCCAAATGTATTGATACCATAATCAGACCAGAAGTATACAAATTAGATTCAGACACTATGCATGTGCTAGAAATCATAGGCTAAGTAGAATGGAAAGAACACTACATACTGGCCACCATGGACGTGAAAGCCTTTTATACGTCCATAAAGCACACCTTGGCACTCAAAACTATTGACTTTACCTATAAGAATATCTCAGCATCCCATTACTTAACTATTGGCTTTTGTCTTGAGTAATGATGTTTTCCTTTTCAATGTTTCAACAAACAAAAGGAATAGCGATGGCCACATGTTTTGCACCATCCATGGCTAATCTATTTGTTGGAGAGTTTGAGGACATACATGAATTTAGATATCTCAGAAAATAGTGAAATAGCAGATGTACATTGAAGACATTCTGATCATATGGAATGGAAATGAGGGAGAACTATGTGACTATCTGAATGGCAAATCATTTTAGCCTCCAATTTATAATAGAGATGAGCCGGACAGAAGGAACATTCCTTGATCTATACATTTATGTAGAAGATGGAAACCTCCATACCAAAACATTCTGCATAAAAACTGAGGTTAACGCTATTTTACACGCAGACAGCTGCCACCTGAAAAGCACCATCAGAAATATACCAATAGGGGAATTCACAAGGGCTAGAAGATATTGTATCATAGACAGTACATTCAACATGGAATGTAGCATCACAGAAGAGATTCCTATCCCGAGGCTATCCCAAAGACTGTATAAACTGCTAAAATCAAGGTTAACAACGAACAATGTTTAGAATATCTAACCCCCCGTAATGTAACGAGACCAATGATGAGAGGGATAAAGTGAGAATGATCACTCAATACACAAAAAGCAACCAAACAATTTGGAATATATTCCATAAAAATTGGCATCTACTGAGATTGGATCGGACCTAAGGGACTATATCTCAGAGAAACCAATGATCACTTACACCAAAGCCCCAACCCTAAGAACGAAATTAAGCCCTAGATTTATGGAAACTACCAAACCCAGATTTCAGTCTAGTTTACTAACTGGAAACACTATCAAAGGCTTTTACAAGTGTGGGAACTGTAGTATGTGCAGTTATGCCCTAAACAACATGCACGCTTCTAATACCACCAGTGGAAAGACCATAAAAATACAGAAATTCATCAACTGTAGAACGTCCTATGTAGTTGACATTGTAATATGCTTGTGTAATAAAATATATGTCGGGAGCACAATTTGTGAGCTTCGGGAGTACTTGGGGTACCAAACTACACCAGAATGCAAATCAGCAGAACACTGACAAAACGAGCATGCCCAAGATAAGAAAGAAAACATTGAGTTCTTCGGTGTGAAACAAATCAGACTGGATGCGAGAATGGGAGACCAAGAGACAACTCTACGTCAGCAACAAGCCAAGCTAAACTGTAACCTAAGATCAATATCAGAAGCCCTCAACACTGATAATGAAATGCACCATTTCCTGTGATGTTCTTAATAATATATGGACAAAACCCAAGAAAATGATAACCTTCCCAAATTTCAGGGGACGGAACACAGCATACATATCAGGTGATGACCAAAAGAATGCTACTTGCTATGGACTAAAACGTACACGACTAAAGATGTCCACACCATTAAAGGACCGCACCATATCACATCAAAGCTCCAGGGACTCACAAACGATACTATCAACTACAACCCACAGCACAACAGCATGCTTTGACATAATCACTATGTCTTCAATATATCTGGACCAGAGGTGTCTTGACTATACGCAAACTGGACTGAACCATAACTCAGACCAAGCTAGACTGGATTAGGAACCCAATGGACACTCATGCAAACTCAGACTGTACACAGTATAAAATTATGGGATTGAACTGAATAACACCAACCACACAGACCTGCATCGGCTGCCAGTTCATAACTAATGTATTATTACAGATGAGACTCATACGATATTTTCACCAAATGCCACCATTGGTAATATAATATTCCTTAAAGTTCATTGTGTAAATGAAACAACTAGCTGGAACCAGCTCTCTATCACAATAATATGTTGTGTTACTGGTAATATATGGGACTTACGCGATTAATTACTAACATGCCATTAATGGCTTCATAACGTGCTGAAATTCGTGAATTTTGGACACCTGTATGAACTAAAATAAATAGCTGGATTCACTTCTGCACCAGTTTTTGCCAGTCTCCCTTCAATTTAATTAATAGGCTATCATATTATACGCTTAAATGAGTTTCCTTGGACTAAACCATTGATTTAACTAAAGTAATTGAGCTTGGGAGGATGGTGTCATGGCCACTGGGCAAGAACCAAAAGCTCCACTACATAAAAGGTCCAGTTTGGCACCAGGCTCATGAGAAAGTGTGCTCTGCATACTTTTATTCTGGTGCACGTGCTGTTTTTTCCCCTGCAGGTCGGGCGTGGCCATAGGAGCCTCCAGGTCAGACGTGGCCATAGGAGTGAATGGGGCCGCACGAGCAGCATTGTCTAGGAGTGGCAGGGTGGGGCCACGAGTCAGAACAAATGGGCGTGGCTGGGACCAGGCTATTTAAGCCTGCTCCACCTGCATGCAAGCGCGTTGCGTTAATCTGCTTATAGCAGCGTAACGCTCACCGCCGCCTGAAGCACATCCTTACCGAATTCTAGCAACAACCACAGTCCGAGAGCATCCTTACCTGATACCGGCTCCCAGCCACAACACTTACTCGGGAGTCCACTTTCGGCCAGCATCATCGCAGATCCAGGCATCCTTCACCCCCCGGCAGATCTTCGGATAACAGCATTCCAGTCCGTCATCGCAAGACAATCCCTGCAAGAGAAAAAGACACAACAAGGTTAGAAAAGCGATAAAGACATTACGCTAAGGTCGTGCTTAGACCATCCCTCGCGCTTGACCTTAAAACCAAACTTACCACCTATTGGGACATCGTGAACCCCCTTTTCTTCCATTGGAGCTCGCTTCTTGCACCGCAACTACCGCTGGGCCTCATATCACCTATTGGGGAAAAGGAAAGACATTACAAAAGATACGGACAACAATCAAAGAAAGACATTACAAAAGGATACAGACAAGAATCATTATTGAAAGGATACTTACCTTTGGAGTGGTTCAGCCACAGCCAGTCTGGGCTGCCACGCACATGGACCAGTGAAGAAACTCGGTCTATCTAAAGCGCCCCTGCAGTGAGAAGCAGGACAGAGAGCTCGCCATCATAATTAAACAGGTGATTCTATATGGGTCTATATGGGTCGGCGCATGCTCACCACATTCTGTGAAGAAGGGTTCGAGGGGGACCACAGTCATATCCACAGTCATATCACAGCATTCTCACGGCCTCTCATACTCTTGCAGGGGCAGTGCCAACAACCAGCGCAGTCCACAACACAAGAGCAGGGGAAGAAGCCTGACCAAGGGGAGCCAATTCCAAGAAGGGCTGCAACCGTGCCCCAACTTCCCCGCAGAGACCAGGTGAGCGTAACAGAACGCAAAACCTCTCCGAATCTCTGCCTGGGCGTTATAGAAACCTCGGAAACAGACCAGTTGGGGGAACTACGGGCAGAAGTTCATGCCTCCAGACAAGAAACCAATGCCTTAAGAAGGGACCTTATTGTAGCTCGAGAATGAACTGACGACTTGGCAAGACAAATGCTTCAGACCCACGCAGGTCAGGTTCCACTACCTGGGCTTGCCCAACCTCCTATGCTGCAGCCATCACCACCAGTTCAAGTGGTGCTTCCAGGTGCAGTGCCAATGGCCCCTCCCGAACGCTTTATTGGCAACCCCAATAGGTACGCTATATTCATGAACCAATGTCACCTCCACTTTTTGTGCCGGCCTGGGGCTTTTCCTAACGATAGCGCAAGAGTCGCCTTTGTTCTTTCATATTTGGGAGGCAGCGCAGCAGACTGTTTGATACCATTAGTAAATCAGGATGACCCTCTACTCCGAAACTTTGGGGAATTCCAGTAGGAGATGGAAAAATTGTTTGCTAGGCACGCTCAAGGACAAGCCCTGGACAATGAACTATTGTCACTCAGGCAGGGAAACCAAGATTTGCTGACCTATATCGCTACTTTTAATCATCTTGTAGCACAGACAAACTGGCCAGAAGAGAAGAGGGCCACACTCTTATCGGGGATTGCGTGGGGTGTTAAAGGATGTTCTAGCCCAAGTGGTCAATCCCCCTGAGTATTGTGCGGAATACATCACCCTGACTGTGCAGCTTGACCATAGGGTGCAGAATCAAAAAATGGATCGCACAAGATCCATTTTGAAGGGATGAAGGGAGGTCGGTCTATATGCGACTCTGGGACAACCTAACCAAAATCCACGAACAAAACAAACCAATGCAGATCGGGGGATTACGGAGTCCTATCTCCAAGGCTGAGAGAGAAAAAAAAGACAACAACAACTCTGTTTATAATACGGAAGAGCAGGATATTTTTTCTGGGAATGCCCGGTAAAACCCCCCAAGAAAATAGTTGGTGCAACGGACAATGGCAACGAAGAAAAGGAACAAAATCCGAAAAACTCCAATGCCCGACAAGCGTAGGGGTCCACTTGTAGAGCGAAAAGAAGGAATCTGTACAGACCTCACATCTGGTATGTTAGGGAGAATTCTCTCTTTAGGCTGAATTTCCTAACCTAGTGAGTCCCCCAGCAGCTTTGCTGGATTTCTGGAGTTGTTTTTTTCCTCCTGCCAAGAGTGAGACTCTTTTTCTCCCACTCTTGGACATGATTTATGGTATTCCTTTGACTGGTAATGTGTTTTATGGGCTATGGGGTCCTTTACTCCATAGGGTCTCATGTGTTTTTCCTATGTGTGTTACATAGCACCCTCTGTGCAGTAACACAGGGGTGTCATAGTGACACCCCACCATAGACTCCATACTACTGTCTCCCAGGGCATGTAAAGTCACCATTGGCTTTACTAGTCCCAAATTATTAACAGAAACCAGTACAAACCATCATATTGTGGACGTACTGGTCGGGGCAATTCGATTGCCCCGGGGTCTGTTAGTCGAGGGGGCACGTCTCCGTCCCCCCTGATCGAGTTTTGGCTGGTGGCAGTGGAAACTACTTTTTATATTCGACCGCGAATATTTTCCTATGGGATTTTCCCATTGTTCGAGGCTACCAACTTTAATTATTTAATTCTCATAGCCTCGAACATACCGCCGGTTTATTTAATTAATATTAATTTGCCGGTTGGTATTTTTTGCCAAGACTCGATTCTAAAATGGCGTTTGTGTTCTCTTCTGTGACTCCAACCCAAGTCGAGCCCTTTGTTCCACTTTTTGACGGGCTTCTCCACAGAAGCCTCCAAAAGTGGTGCCACTCTGTCTGGGTACCACAGGGGATGTGGGAGGGGGTTTAGGCACCCTGGACTGAGTTACCTTGGTAACTCAGGTCGCACTCTTGTGTGATTGGCCCAAGTGGTGAGCCGGCCGGCTCACCACTTAGCATGTTTGAGTGACAACTAGGCTGAGTGAATGGGGGTTTTCTGCATAAAAGCAGGGCTTTGGGGACTGGAACTTCAGAAGGCGCCACAGGACCTGAAAATCCGACGAGGGAGAAGCTGAGCCGACCTACCACAACGTCACCACCGGTGGAGCCCTGCAGAACCGACTCACCACTTCCTGACGACCGAGAAGATCTCCCGGCTGGAGAGGCTTCTTCCCCTGACTGGTGGGCACAACCAGTTTACCTTCCTTTCTTTGCACCCCAGCCCGGTTTGTGGTCGAACTGTACGTGCCAAGCACCCCGGCGGCCGGATAGCCACTCACCACTGAACCGCAAATCAATGGACCGCTCCTTGTACCTGAGAAACTCCGCGGCTGGTTTCTTCCCTGGCAGTGCAACGGACTCCTGTCTTCCTCCACGACGAGATCCCCTCTTACCCTGGACGAAACACCGACTTGCACCCGCTGCCAGGAACAACTGCCCCCGCTGGAGCGTTCTCACCACTTTAAGGTACAGTGTCCGCCAGGCCTCCCTTTCTAAAGATTGCTACAAGGTAATAATAACCCCTTAACCTTCTGGACTGGGCTGGCCACCTTGACCCTCTAACTGGTCCCTTTCTTTGGTCCAACTCCTTTTTGAACCTTTACAAGACTTTTGTGCACTGCAACCATGTGACCTTGGACACATTTAGTTTGGATCCTCTGAAAGTGGATCCGGCCGCTTGAACTCTAACTTCACGGTTTTACTTTGCCTTTCCCTCTTGTTATGTTCTGATAAAATTGTTGGGATCTGTTTCAACTTGTTCTCTGCTCTTCTCTCCCTTTTTAAAACAAACTATTAGAGTGCCATCTACGTTAAGCGCTCACCGCTGTCTGAAAATAAGTGGGGCTTTACTTAAGACTTGTCTAATATTCTTTTAAGGGAGTGTATATCTTTTAGTGACCGTGTTTTTGAATTGCTTAGTATTAGTGCCTGTGTGTTTTTCTAGATGTGGTTTTAAAGAAATAATTATATCTCTTTTACACCAAGCCCTGGTCAGTGTTTACTTGTTCTACTGTGTTCTCTTGACCTATTGTGAATACTCTGTATACTGCCTAACTCTTCTTGAGGGAAGTCTGACTGCTCAGCCACAGCTACCAAGTAAATCTGTGTGGTACAGACTGCTACCAAGTGGGTTTACTGCCAAACACCTGTAGTCCTAAATCTTTTGCAGTGGTCCCAGAGGGAACTGCGCAGGTTTCTGCCTAACATGGTCATCCCGGTACTTTTGTTCAACCGCCAACAACTGTCAAAGGTACATGCCTTGGAGGCATATATTGATAGCGGAGTGGTAGGAAATTATATTGATCAAGATCTGGCTGCATGAATAGGCCTTCCTCTCCAGCAAAAGCTAAAATCGGTAAACGTCACAGCAGTGGATGGTTCTCAGTTGTCATCCGACCCAGTTACGCAACATACCGAAAAAGTAATGCTGATGTTTCAGGGTGGTCATCGGGAAGACATCCCTTCGATCTCATTGGAGCTCCCCAGTTCCAGATGATCTTAGGAATGCCTTGGCTGGAAACTCACAACCCTAGGATCGACTGGCGAAAACGAGTGCTGACCTTCCCTCAAGAATGTGCAAACATCAGCTACCATAAAAATGTGAAGAGACGGGAACTCAAGGCAAAATCTATCCTGGGGTTCTCTGTTTCCCTACCCCCTGAATATCTGGATTACCAGGATGTGTTCCAGAAGGAGCAAGAAAACATCCTGACTCCACACTGACCTTACGACTGCCAGATCGATCTGGTGTCCAGCACACAAATTCCCTGCAAGTGAATTTACGCTCTAACGGAGCAAGAAAACCAGCATCTGAAATCTTACCTGGATCAGTACCTAGCTAACGGCTTCATCCGCCTGTCTAAGTCCCGTGCCTCCTCGGCTCTCTTTTTTCATACCAAAGAAAGAGGGCGATTTAAGAACTTGTATAGATTATAGAGTGCTTAAACAAATCACGGTAAAGAACAGATACCCCATGCCACTCATCCTGGAGCTTCTAGATCAGGTGAAGAATGCTCAAATTTACACAAAACTGGACCTCCGAGGAGCCCATCACCTTGTGAGAGTTAAAAATGGAGACAAGTGGAAGACGGCGTTCCTAACCAAATATGGGCTTCGAGTATCAGGTCATGCCTTTTGGATTATGTAATGCACCGGCGGCGTTTCAATTCTTTATGAACGATGTGCTTCATGAATTACTGGACTTTGCACACTCGTCTACATAGATGACATTCTTATTTACTCGGCTTCCAAGGAGGACCACGTCAGCCATTAAAGAGCAGTTTTGGAAAAGCTTCGACAACATCGGCTGTTTGCCAAATTAGGAAAGTGTTTCTTCCATGTTACAGAGGATGAATTTTTGGGCTTCATGCTCACACTATGAGGGGTACACATGGACAAAAGCAAGGTGGATGCTATCCTTCAATTGCCATCACCAACATCCACGAAAGGAGTACAGAGTGTGCTCGGATTTGCCAATTTTTTCGTCGGTTTATTCCAAGGTTTTGCAAATAGTTCATCCAATTAACTCCCTGTTGAGAAAAAAATCAGAAATTCTTCTGGTCTCCTGAAGCGGAGACCGCCTTCCAGGAGCTGAAACTTGCCTTCACCACAGCACCAGTTCTTCGACACCCTTGACCAGACCTGCCATACGTGGTCGAAACAGATGCCTCCAACGTAGCCACAGGAGCGGTATTATCGCAAAAGAGCCTTAACACGGGGTAATTACATCTCATAGCATTTTGGTCCCGTACGTTTTCTATGCCAGAATTGAACTATGCAATCACTGACAAGGAACTGCTAGCGATTAAGGGAGCCTTCAAAATATTGAGACACTATCTTCTGGGAGCAAGACACATGGTCACAGTTATCACAGATCACCGTAATCTACAATACTTGAAGACTGCCAAGGCCCAATCCCCACGCCAGGTTTGCTGTGCTCTCTTCTTTGCAGAATACGATTTTGTCATTACTTACAGACCAGGAGTACTCAATGGGAAAGCAGACGCTCTGTCACGCATGAGTGAGGACAAAGAAGCTTTTACCACATTTGAGCCTGTGGCCATCATTCCCGAAGAACGGATCCAAAACCAAATCGCTGCAACCGCCTGTTTGGACGACTTGAAAACCATTCTCCAATCATGGATGAACCAAACAGCACAACAGGAGTGGCTAGCTAGAGGCGACCAATACACCACCCTTCCCCCCAAACTTCTCCTCCTTCCCCTTCCCATGCACTTGCGCGATCTGAATGACACCTGACCTAGTAGGATCGTTGTCTGTCTTCCCTCTGTTTCCCCTCCTTTGTCTCATCACGCCTTGAAACACTTGTGTATAGGCGTGTTACAAATGCCATATCATATCATATCATATCATACCCTATTTTCAAGGGAGACTATATATTCAGGACAGGACATTACAAGACCAGATAATGGCAAACTACCATGAATCATTAGTGGAAGGACACCCAGGGATCGCCAAGGCTCAAGCTAAAATACAAAAGGGCTGTTGGTGGCCAACCTGGAGAAAAGACATTGCCCAATTCATTGCGACCTGTGGTGTCTGCGTGCAACACAAATCTCAGAAGTTAAGTCCAGCAGGGTTACTACGTCCCTTGACTGTACCACCAGCACCATGGCATATGCTGTCTATGGACTTTATCACTGATCTTCCTCCCTGCAACGGATTTAACACGATCCTGGTTATTGTAGACCTATTCTCCAAGATGGCCTATTTTATTCCATTAAAGGGGTTTCCCACTGCTTCTGCCCTTGTGTCATGGACCCTGCCCCTAATAGGCAAGCCATGTGGGCTGCGCCACGAACTTCCATCATGGCCTTAAAGGCCTCACCAACTCGCTCAAGGCTCTTGGAGCCAGTCCTGGCGCCGTTCATGTGTGAAGCAAAAGAACTTGAGAACTGGGCTTGGCAATAAACTTTGGCACAACATGGATGCCCCCGCATAGCTCAGTCCTAGAACCGGGCTATGCGGTCTAGTCTTTTAAGTGTGGTCAGACCTAGGGGTACCTGGGATAGCTGGGGTTATATAAGCCACGCCCAGCCTGAGAAACACGCTTCGCGTTACTCTGCACTTGCAGCGTGACGCTCACCACGTTCAGCTCAAATCTTCACCAGCATTCCGGAGCCGGTTACCTGCAAGAACAAGAACACTGTTAGTCTACACTTACCTATGAGTGAATCTTGCTCCTGTCCTCCGCTCCTGGGTCCTGAGAATCTTCCATCTCGGCGACGTTCCCTCGATCTTGAAGAAGCCGCAACCTGGGAAGAAAGGGAACGAAAAACAGCATTAGTAAGCGTTCATTCTTCAATACTGGAAATAGACAAAATATCGCACACTTGCCTGGGTTTAAATCGCCCTCGGCCCACGTCCACTTCGGGCCATAAGAACGACCTGCAAGAGAGAAGAAACACTGATTAGCACACAAAAGATCAAGAAGGCGGTGCAGGCTACGCTTTACTCACTGCGCTCCATCTTCTCAGCAGCATCCTTTCGGGGACATTGCAGCGGACTGCAAGGAACAGAGAACAAACAGGTCAGCATAAGAAAAAGGCACATAGCGCCGCGCATTGCGCTTTCACTCACCATCTCGTGCGCAGCCCCAAGCAGCATGGCACCACTAGAACTCTGCTTGCGCCTAAGGAAGAAGGAGAGACATGAATAGGGGACATTGCAAAGTAAAGGACAAAACTGCCAAACCAGCAGTCTTACCTGGACAAACTGAAGTCACAGCAGGTCTGGACTCGGAGGGCCCGCACCAGTGAGGCAACTAGGTTGCGACGCGCCCATCCAACAACGCACCCCTGCAAAGAGAAGCAGGACGGAGAGCGCAACATACAATAAAGCAAGGTGAGGAGAGCACTAGGGGGTAGTTGGCTCCAGGCAGGAAGAGACAATAAGATAAACCCAAATTCCTGTGTTTTCAGACCCGGTACTCAGCCGAACAAGAGTCCAAGACAGGGGGTTCAAGGTCGGAAGTGGTCCAACCAGACTGAGTGGCGTCCCGGTGGATATCAGGGGAGCGCTACACCTTGCCACAGTGTTTTTGGAGCAAATTGTCAAGTTACACAGTTTCTCATCAGTATTGATCTCAGATTGCGGAACACAATCCGTTTCAGCACTCTGGAAGAGGTGCTGCAAAATAGCCAACATTGATCTCCGGTTATCCACGGGTCATCATCCCCAAACCGATGGTCAAACCAAACGGACCAACCAGACCTTGGAGCAATACCTTAGGTGTATGTTACAACAAACTGAGGAGTCCTGGAAAAACATCCTTTGGTTGACCGAATTCGCCTACAGTAATTCCATCCACGCTAGCACCGGACAGACCCCATTCTACACAGTGCATGGTCGACATCCTCAAACGTCCACTTTTGATTCACTCGACGAATTAGAAATGCCAGCAGTTACAACCTTGCACAAAACTATCACTCAAACCCTCAAAGAAGCAGCTGAAAATCTGACCAGAGCCAAAGAACAACAGAAAAAATGTGCAGATCGACACCAAAAAGGGGCTCCACATTATCAGGTCGGGGATAAAGTTTGGTTGGCATCCAAGAACATTCCCTTGAAAGGACCACAAGCCTTCCGTCCCAGGTACCTGGGACCTTATCCCATCAAAGTCATAATTAACCCTGCTGCCATGAAATTGGATTTACCATCTAATATGCGGATACATCCGGTGTTCCATGTTTCTCTCTTGAAACCAATGAAACCAGGTACTCGGATTGAGGCACCACCCGAGCCCGACATCATAGAAGGAGAACCGGAATACGAGGTCAAGACTATTCTGGATTCCAAGTGCGATCTAAACTGTATTACCTTATAGACTGGAAAGGTTATGGACCTCAAGACCATAAATGGGAACCTAGTGAATTCGTCCATGCTCCACGAGTAATCAGACAATTCCATCGCAACAGCCCCTCCAAGCCAGAACCAGGAGGAAGAGCACCCGTGAGAGGGGCCTTGAGGGGGGAGTGCTGTCATGGCCACTGGGCAAGAACCACAAGCTCCACTACATAAAAAGGAGCATGAGAAAGTGTGCTCTGCACACTTTTATTCTGGTGCACATGCTGTTTTTTCCCCTGCAGGGCCTACATGTGCCTCCAGGTCGGGCGTGGCCATAGGAGTGAATGGGGCCGCATGTGCAGCATTCTCTAGGAGTGGCAGGGTGGGGCCACAAGTCAGAACAAAGGGGCGTGGCCGGGACCAGGCTATTTAAGTCTGCCCTGCCCGCATGCAAGCGCTTCACATTAGTCTGCTTATAGCAGCGTAACGCTCACCGCCGTATGAAGCGCATCCATACCTGATTCCAGTAGCAACCGCAGTCGGAGCGCATCCTTACCTGATTCCAGCAGTGACCGCAGACGGAGCGCATCCTTACCTGATTCCAGCAGCAACCGCAGTCGGAGAGCATCCTTACCCGATTCTGGCTCCCAGCCACAACACTTACTCGGGAGTCCACTTTCAGCCAGCATCATCGCGGATCCAGGCATCCTTCACTCCCTGGCTGCTCTTCTGATAACAGCATTCCAGTCCGACATCGCCAGACAATGCCTGCAAGAGAAAAAGACAAAAGAAGGTTAGAAAAGCGATAAAGACATTACGCTAAGCTCGCGTTTAGACCAATCCTCGCGCTTGACCTTAAAACCAAACTTACCACCTATTGGGACATTGGGGCTCGCTTCTAGCACCGCAACTAGCGCTGGGCCTCATATCACCTATTGAGGAAAAGGAAAGACATTACAAAAGATACGGACAACAATCAAGGAAAGACATTACAAAAGGATACGGACAATAATCATTATTGAAAGGATACTTACCTTTGGAGTGGTTCAGCCACAGCCGGTCTGGGCTGCCACGCACATGGACCAGTGAAGAAACTCGGTCTATCTAAAGCGCCCCTGCAGTGAGAAGCAGGACGGTGAGCTCGCCATCATAATTAAACAGGTGAGACTATATGGGTCGGCACATGCTCACCACATTCTGGGAAGAAGGGTTTGAGGGGGGCCACAGTCATATCACAGCATTCTCACGGCCTCTCATACTCTTGCAGGGGCAGTGCCAACAACCAGCGCAGTCCACAACACAAGAGCAGGGGAAGAAGCCTGACCAAGGGGAGCCAGTTCCAGGGAGGGCAGCAACCGTGCCCCAACGTCCCCGCAGAGACCAGGTGAGCGTAATAGATAGCACAGGGGCAACGTACTCACCTTGGAAACAAGACGACGCAGAGATAAATAACCAAATAAAATTACAAGCTGTTCAAAAATGACAATTTCTCTAGACACAAGACCTTACATTATACGGAGAGACTGAACCCCTCAAAGATTAAAGGTGTTTACCTTTGGAAGTGCAATTTTTGGAATACATTTTTGGGGATTTTCACCTGCGATCGCAGCAATTTATAAACATCCAGTGATGAGGATGACGTCACCACGGTGCAACGGGTGACATCATTGCGTTTACAGCCCGTTCTTAGCCACTTTTAGGATGGCGGCAAACCAGCAACTAGCGGAACACTGCCATCCTGAAAGATTTCCAGCCCTAGAAAGAACTAAGCACACTTTACCAGGTAAGACAGCCTCAATGCATAAATGAAACTTGCTGGTCAAAGTTTAACTTATTTGTATATGGGACTTTTCCCGAATTAATCACTTTCATATATAGTCTTAAACCTGTCAGTCCCAGGACTTAGCTTGTCTTTGGATTTAAACCACCTTACCATTTTCTTATATGTTTAAAACATCAACTAAACAATATTAATGAAAATGGCCCCATTAGTATAATTGGCACAATATGGGATTTTTAACTGCCTTTAAAAGCTAACCTTTGACATTAAATGTGGGCCACATTTCATTGCAAATCCACCCTACAAGAGGGATACTAAGTCAGGAACTGTGAATGGGAGACCCCAACAGGCTCTGCACTAATAATTGAAGGTAAGCTGCAGCCAAGTAGCTGAACACACTATTGCCATTTTTGGAATCTTATCTGATGTTCGATAACTTACTGCAATTCAATCCTACATTTTTACAGATACAATCAGATACAGCTCTTTGCTCATCCGCCTCCAACTCCCTCGGGGTCAGTCGCTTCTCCAAGCAACGATTTGGTGGTAGATCTATTTCTTCGGCTGGGGCCACCCTCTGGAACAGCCACCCTGCTTCCATGTAACTTGAGGAGAACCATCTCAGGTACCGGAGGCACCTCAAAATCTTTCTCTTTGCTTCTGCTTTCTCTCCTCCTCTCCCCTGCTGAATTTCCTGGCTGAAACTGCACTGCCTTACTGGCAACCCCCGCACTTGGAGACTGTTTTCTGTATCCCTTTAGTCCCCCTACCAGCACTTGACACCTGATTTCTGCACTTACATTTGCACTCGCCACCAGCTGACAGTACTTTACTTATTGCTATTTATTCTTATCATTCCATATACTGCACTGTCCCCTCCCCCCTTGCCCCCACGCACTTTCCCCCTTCCCATGCACTTGCGCGTTCTGAATAACACTTGGCCTAGTAGAATCGCTGTCTGTCTTCCCTCTGTTCCCCCTCCCTTGCCTCGTCGAGCCTTGAAACACTTGTGTATAGGTGCACATTTATTTTTTTATTTATTGTGTATTAGCCAAGAACATTTCACTTTTCACACATCACACAACAAAAGCAAAAAAAAGAAAAACCAACATAACACGTAAAATAACATCATACAGCAAAGAAACAAAATTCCCTTATTTCATAGTAAGAGTCATACAAAATTCACGATAAAACAACAAATCATTTCAAAGACTAAGTGAAAATAATTAAAACATTAAAACATTTCCTTTTACCCCCAGTCTTAAGTCAATACCTCTGACTCTGTTCGTCCCCTTTACAAATTGATACCTCAGCTTCCACACTTAATGGTCAGTTTTAAGGCCCTCAAGATAAATACAACTTCTGCTGTAAGAAACACTTCATTACCAGAAGCAAGTCTTTCCCAGATTGCGAGGGAATTCATACTGTCAATATTATAGACAAATCTACTACATCTAAGAGCCCTAAGAGCCCAGGTTCCTGGGCAATCAATCATCACATGTTGGATTGACTGCTTAGAGCCTAACTCGCATCCCTGACAAATATCTGTAGGACAAGTACTCCTATCTCGCAGATATTGAATTTCCAATGTTGGAAGTATAGGCGCGTTATAAATGCCATATCATATTATGCATGGATGAATTTATGAAATGTAGATTTAAGACAACTACCCATGAGACCCAGTGATTCGACTAAATATGAGGTCATTCATAGCTAACCGTTTGTAGCTTTGTGCAATCACCTTATTGTGGAATGATTAGACTGACCAAAATGCCTTTGCATTTCCCTAGAAATCGAAGTCAAATTCACAATACTAGGATTCTATGGAAACCTCACTAACCAGTACTATTAAGAACTAAGACAATATGATTTTGGAATGAAATGATAATCCTGAATACTATAGGTAAGACTCAATTAAGCTTTAATCAAACATTTCCGACATTACATGACCTAACACATGTGTTACCCAACCAGACCTACCTAACACAACTCTACTTTCCTTTTCTGCCCTTCTTTTCCCCTCGTCTACAAACAGTGAAAATTGTTTCTCAAACTTTGAAACCTAGTTGCAAAGACCAGGATATACAACTTTGAATGGAAACGTGTATGCATTGAATAATATTAAATTAACCTTTGTTAAACATTGGACAAATGTATTTGGGTTGGAATTATGAAGAATTGTAATAATTGCATCATACTCATGATACCATACAATTTATATCATTACTGTACCTGTGCCTTGTGAAATCCCTGGGGAAGGGTGAAACAATTGCATGTGCCTCCAAATGGAGCATGCTGGCACCTTGTAAAGAACTGTAAACTGGCCTCACTTTGGTTTAGAACCAATTAAAAAGAAATTATATTCACATTTCATTTATGGGAACTCCTACTTTAAACCAAAAAGCTAGGCGCAAGTAACCCAACAAACCCACAATTTTAACCATGCAATTCATTTGCACAATCTTTGCACTAGTTTAGGGACCACACATACCAAAAGAGCAGAGTCATCTGCAATTAAATGTCCTAGGATGTTGGGGGGGGGGGGGAATTAAGACAGCCATTAAGAGGCAGGATGAATAGATTAAAGTTGTAGACATATAAATTCACACAAAGGTCGAAATTAAGGGACCCCTCCCCCTGAGCGATCTGTATATCAAGAAGTGGCAAAGACCTTATTTTGGCAGCCCTGATCAATAGACATGTCCCTTAGGTTGACATGTACTGATGGCAGGCCCTGGAGAGGGAATCTAGAGCCCTCCTGTGCAGGGAACTGTTGAAAGCTGTCAGTGGGAGGAAATAGCGACCATACTGTGTTTCGAGAGCTTTGTGGTGTATACTTGCAGCAGGAGGCAAGGACTAGCAGGCAAGGGTAGCAGACTCCGAGATGTTCAGAGATACAGTGGTAGGAGGAGGCCACACATTTGCTTGTCGAGGGGGGGCAAGGGAGCTTAAGGACAATGAGATGTTGGAAGGATGAAGCGAATGGTGGATTAGCAATGTACTGAGTGATAGTCTCGGCACTTTATTGAATGGAGAGTCTGCTGACAATTGCATAGTCAAGACTTTGTATGGTGATCTGGGGTAAGCTAAGGACGCCTAAACATTGCTGGACAACATGAAAAACATTAATACAAATACTAAAAATATGACGCAACTGTTCATCTTTTTCAAAATATTTGCAAGAACAGTAATAATTTCACAGCAATGTTCTGTGGCTAATGTGAGAAACCTACAGGACGGCACTTGAAAACAAATATAACATCCATCAACTTTCCCTGCAATCAACATTATCTTCAATCATCAACTTTCCCTGCAATTAATCTAATGTTCACATTCGATGGTATGTACTTACCTAAATGTTAATGTCTGCCCACAAAAGTAGGTTGGAGCTTTGGAGTAGAGAACCCCATCAGAAGGGGAATCATTTCTGAGTGTGATGTTTCTTCGACTGCTCAAACTGTAACCTTCAACGCCAGTTGTCCACTCTTTAAAAAGAAATGCATACAATTACTCTGCGTGGGCATTTTGTACTATGCACCCAAGTTTACCATATCACAACTTGAAACTTTCGTAAAGAGCCTAACTTTAACAACTAAAATAATAACGATATATCTGGTCTCTTTATACCCACCTCCTTTCTCAGGTTGTGTTGCTCTGACGAAGGTCCTTAGGGATAGTACAGTTAAAAAATAAAACAATGCAATGTGTGCACCAGCAGGGTGGAGCTCCTCCAAGCATGCCTTACCCCGCACCGCCTTTCATCCCCCTTTCATCCCCCTGGCTCCTGATGACACCCAGTAGCTGCTAGCTGGATGGATGGATGTCTGGCGAAGTGGTAAGAGCTCAAACTATTTGCGAACATAACGGCTGTGCGTTCATGGTTGTGTCACCATTTCAAATGTATTTTCCTGGTTGTGAGCGCTTCAGCCAGGAGGCCAGGCAAACAGTGCGGTGGGAGTAGTAAGAGTAGGCGATGTTCTTTATGAAAAAGTATATTTTTCTAAAAAGGAGAGTTCCATTTTATTTTCAACAAAAGAAGCTATTATTAGAACTGGTGGTTCAGTGCATGCTGTGTGCCCTCCTTTCAGAAACTAGAAGGCCTGTGAACCTGTTGATGGGGAAATAGCAATATGCTAAACTGACCTAACACCATTTTCACTCCAATTAATGTATGCTTCAGCATATTTGTTTGACCTTCCAGTGGAAAAATAGTGCTTGCACAAGCATTTGACCTGGCAGTAGTGATGGCTACACTGGATTGATTTAGAAAAGCGTGTTGGTATTTTTATTGGGGGAGTTTACAACTAAAACACTGCATGTTGGGAGGATGGAGACAGCAAACACTTCTCCATCAAGGTATGGCCGCAAGGATTTCAGTCTCGCTAGAAATAAATTGCAGAATATCCATCCCATAAAGGGGTACTTCTAATTCTCTGTTACAAGCTGAATGGAAAGGGGAATCTTGCGTCAGTCTAGTAGAATCTTCAAAGATAGGATGATTAGAAATCAAGAGATTGCTACAAGCCAATTCCCCCAATGCCCTACAATGAAAAGATCTCACTACATTCCTGGCGCCAGCAGATCTAGGGTACTGGGCAAACCACCCCAATGGTTACAGAGCTAGGAATGTGAAAGAGCGAGTGGTAAGATGGCTAAACATAACCTTCTGTGGTGTGGATCTACGTTAAAATAACGAAAAAAACCGAGTCCCAAAACATGATTATTTTTTTAGAATTTCGAAAATATTTTTTGTGGTTTTGCACTTTTTCCCCCTTTTTTAATGCTTCAAACTCTTTCTTTTGATCAATCGGGGACAGCTGGATCCTCGGGCCTTGCAGCCGTGTGAGTTTCCACAGCAATATCTGCACGTGTATATCACTGGGAATGCAATGGAAGCCCTGCTGCATTATGGAACGTGAAACGCCTGCTCCTGTGAGGGATGCTTTGGACTGGACTGCTGCAGCTGTTCTTCGTTGAAAAATAAGGATTACCATGAAAAGACTGAAAAAAAAATCCTAATGGGAAACCCATTTAATTTATGGTCTTATTTTTTCAGTCTTTTCATGGTAATCCTTATTTTTCAACGAAGAACAGACCCCCCGCCTTCCTCCCCACTTCCCCCTTCCGTCACCTATACCCTTACCCCACCCCACATCTACATATTATAAAAAATGTACAAAAATACTTAACAAATTCGACATAATAAATGTGGTCATTTCTCATTAGGTATTTTTGGATTTGATTATTTCTGTGGATACCGAAAAATAATCCCATGTCCAGTCTGACTGGAGCATCCAGTGACCTTTTCTAAAGAGTCATCATTTTGCTTCCTCGCTGCTGCCATGACCAGCTTTTCGTGAGACATTTTGTGGGTCATCTTTCAAACTCAAGAACACTTTTGTTGTCACCCACCCATCTCCAAGGACTATTCTTGCAGACCCTGCTGCAGGACTCAACAGCGTAACCAAGACTAAATCCATACACCAGAACCCACCTCAGCACCTGCGATTCATGGCCTTCAACCTCTTTCAGCAGCCTGGTCCACCTCTTGTCCTTAATTCAGGTGCTTCATGCCTTGGGGTTTGGGGTTATGTCTATAGTCCTGATTCCCAAGAACACCGCCCCTAACTGCAACTTCCACTGCAGTCTGAATTCAATTTTCTTTTCCTGAGACTGTGGTCATCGAACTTGGGTAAGGATCGCCTCTGTTGGGGTCATCTCCAGCTGGAAGAGAGCCTCATCTGCAGCTATCCGTAATTCTGGTAACAGTTACAAGTATTTTTCCTATAAACAAGCAGGGCCCAACTATCTGTGTCACTTTAAAGTCAGTGGACAAACATTTCTAATTTTCTAAACAACAGTTCTTGACTATTTTACCTACTTATACAGTTGTGCTGAATACCGGTTTAGATCGTGGTTTGGCATGTGCAGGGGTTCTCCACTCCAGAGTGAAGCCAGATTGATCCGTCAAAGCTTCCAATATGGGAGTCGGGTCTTAACCAAGGAAAACATTGCAAAGCACTCCAGGTTGGTCTGCCAGAGCTGCCACCAGAGGACACGCTCTCTAATGCAATGCATCTTATTTTTATATAGCGTACGCCAGCTGCAACACTTAACTCTTGAACAAGGGCCATAAGGTTATCTTACTGAATTAGCAAAATATCTAAATACTTCAAGTCCCATAGTCCCTCCTAGATCGCTACCAAGAACTCATAATTAAGAAAGAGAGTAATGCCCAGTTGAGGGACAGATTTTATATTCACAACATTTCATAACAAGCTACTTCCTTCCAAGATCAAACTGATTTCACAGCTACAGTACACATGGGGACGGGGTGGGGGGAGTAAAAGAGCATGTCACTCTGCAGGTTCAACAGAACCTGTTCACAGCAAAACACTGTATAGCCAAAATAATGTAATACCTGGAATCTTTTAATTTAAAGGCCATCCTAAAAGACATTTTGTACCCAACCTTTTCTTATTGACACCTATTTGTGTTTTGTCTTCCCCTCACCCAAACATCCAAAATGAGGATCATTTTGTGGCCCTTCGCCGATATCAACTGGCTTGAGGTTGCATGTGTTCCCATCCTTCCCTTTAATCTGATATCTCCCGTCTCCCCCTGACCGACCAACCACCAACTGCCAGTACATTAAGGCACCCACTTGAATCGCCTGCATTTGTATGCCAGAGTTTTTTTTTTGTTTTACTCCAACCTAGTAACACCTGCATGGCCCCTTGTGGGTTACACAAGGGCATACACAAGGGCATCTTTGAACTAGCAAGGAGAAAAGCATAATGTAGAGGATATTTACTAAGTCTTCTATGCATTGCAAAAAAACAACCTCCCTTGCTTCAAGTCAGGGGGATGGAAATCAAATATAAACCTACAAAGCGCACTGGGTAAAGCAGGTTTGATTTCACTAGCATTTACTCCCTATTTGAAGCGCGCATTGCATGACTTGCTTTTCACAACATAGATGAGTGCTCTACAGCAATGAAGAGATAGGCAACACTTTGAAGGATTACTGGGACGCACTTTGACAAGTCTACGGATCAAGACTGTTCAATTAGGCCAATCTTTCTTAAATTCATTAGCTTGAATTGCAACCTGAAAACTATCTTAATAGCGACTGACATTTTATAGATATATGGATCAATGCAAAGCAACTGCAATAGTTAAAAATCTCATCTTGTGCAAATTTCAAGACATGAGGTACGTAATAAATACGCGTGAGCAAGCACACATATTGCAGTATCTGCAGCATAAAATCACGTCGACGCCCTGCAGTGGGATATCACATTTTAGGGTCACTGAAACAAAAATAATTGTCAGATTATTTTTGATAATGCCATTCTATACGAATTTCCGTGTACAAAGTGTGGCTGAACAGTAAGGATGTATAGAATGACGAGTGTCTGTTTATTATGCTTCAAAGGCCTCGGATCAAAGGTTGTTCTGGCACACAATTTGTTTTCACACGAAATAACTTTCATGCAGAGAGAGAAGTAGATCATGTGGGAATAACTTAGACACTCACCATGGGGTACCAACGAGGTGTGCCCAAGCTGGGAGATGCTCCAGGGGCTCCATTCCTGGCGACCGTCTCCTCGTGCGCACACCCGAAATTGATACTCCACATTGGGGTCCATATGCAATACGAGGAATTCAGTTTCAGAGCCAACGTACACATCTTCAAAATGATTTGAAACACTTTTACGATACTGAAGCCTGTAATCTTGTGCAACAAAGTCATCATCAACCTGTGTAAAAGGGAATATGAAGAGTGTGACATGATGTAAGCAGCACCACATCACAAAACAAGGCATTATTACAGTGGACTCAAGAATGTGAAAAGCAGACAAGCAACAATGAAACAGATCATGGTCAATCTTCACAAGAACTAATTTACTGCCGTTTTTGAGATAAATGTCAGAGCTAAATTCTGAACTCTACTCCAAATTAAATTGATAAAACATGCACAGACAAAACACATAAAGACCACACTAAATACCCACCCACACCCTGGCATTTTCTGTAGACCAGCCAACAATCAACCGCAGTCCGATCGTAAAAGATTAATTATTTTCCCAAAACACATACATCAACTAAACACTGTGTTGGCAAACATGACAACTTCTTTAAACGTGTAACACGCTCCTTCAGTATTTTTCTTTGAAGAAAAAACTGAAAATCCTTTACAGTTGCCTATAAAAGTGAGGTAGCTAAGATGTCCGCTCACCCACTGCATTAGCATTCTCCTTAAAACATAATGAAGAAAACGTGACCTGTACAAGACACCTTGAGATCCGCAAAGCCCACAATTATTCCTGGGTGCTGACTGCTGGTGGATGCTGCCATTATCAAAACCAGTCCCATGCGCACATCATTTACACTGCAGGACATTTTGGATTGTTATGGGTAATAGTTACTCCATTAGGTGCATCCTGACTTTCAGAAAGGCCTGGGAGAGACCAATGAAGACCAGTTGTGTGGATTTGGTCCAAAGGAGCGGTTTCTGGAGTTCTGGTGGAGGGAAGGGCATAGGGGACCATTGGTGACAAAGAGGGAACCCAGAGAAGAAGATTCAAATGATGAAATAATTGCAAGTTGTTTGGTGACCAGCTTAGGGCCCAGCAATGATACATTGGTGTAGAAAGGACCCCCAAGACCATTTGGAAGGATGATGATTAAAGATTTGGTGGTTCCCAAGGGCGCTGTGGAGCAGTCGAGCCTAGATGGCAGCTTCCTCCTGAGCTCCGTACATAGCGGGCGGTTTCTGCAATTTTTGTCGAGCCCTGTGTCTGGGGGAGCCACGCCATCGAGCCATATACATTGGGACAGTTGTGGGGACTGCACCAGGTCTTTCCTGAGTTTTCGGGGACCCTGCAAAGGGAAACCCACATCATACATGCTGGCTGCCGGCGTGCCTGAGATTAGAACTGCAGGCCGCAAGGCTACGGGCGGCACACGCTGACATCTTGGGGTGCAGCTGCTGGCCGATCTGGCCTGGGACGTCTAACGCTCCCGCTGAGATCCCCACACTCTTTCTGGTGGCGGGCTGTGCAGGCTGCTAAAACAGCATAACTCTGGCGAGCTCTGAACATCCTCCCCCTTACCCTATTGCATGCTGAATCCAGGCACCCCTCCTACTTTGCAGCCGACACCACCACTTGACTTTAAGAGAAGGGGGAGTGGGATCCCTGGGATCTCCGTCGAGCTGACGAGTGTTGTGAGATGCCTGGGCCCTGAGTTACAGCTCTGCTGCATTAGAATCTGCAACCTTGCCTTTTATACACTGCAGGAGCTCTGCGCCTGTTGCTTGTGGGGTGGGCCTATATGGTGCTGGTACTGTCGTGGCCTTCAGTGCCCCTGGGGGTGCTTGACCCCTCCACACAGTGCTTAAGATGCGGGTGTGACAGTCGCTTGCTGGAGGCTCCATCGTGTGTCCATCCTACCTCTACATTTCAATAGCGCATGCTGTGAGCCTACGTGACGGCTGAGCGCCGGTCGCTTGCCACCATACTTGCCCCCCCCGGAACACTGCTCCCTAGGGGCCGCCCACTATTCACCATTTTCCACCAGCTCATCGCATCCACTACAGGGCAATTGCGGTGCACCCTGATTGGTACAGAGTTCGACATTACCATGGGTGCCGCCACTAAGAAAGGCGGCAGTATGGACTGCTTTGCAAAGGCGACTCTCAGGCCAACTGAAGGTGCAGAACCGCTGCAGTGAGCATGCTGGAGAGCCTCTCAACATGTAACAAATACTGGGCACGATGCAGCAAGTTTTTACCTCAGTCCATGAGAAATTAGATGACATTACCACCAGCCTTGCATCCATTCGTGCATAGCTAGAGAAAGACACAGAGGATTACAACTGCAGAGGGAAGAATATGCACGGCGGAAGATGAAATTGAGGGCCTGCAGTCTACTGTCACCTCCCTATTGAAGGATATGAAAGTGTTGAAAGCTAAGTGTGATGACCTTGAATCACGATCCTGCAGAAACATTTGTATAATAGGAGTGCCAAAAGAAGCGTTACGGGGTAATATGGAGATGGCAGTGAAGGATTTACTCAAGAAGCTCCTGCAAGATCCGGCGCTATAGCTATACTTCTCAATGGATCACGCCATCAAGCATTTGCGTCGAAACCCAAACCAGGGGACTCCTCACACCCTATCATCGTACGTATCCTGAGCTATAGGGGCAGAATTTTGATACTATGCCATGCCAGGCACATGAAGGAACTCGGACTAGACTCGCACGGCATTCACATATACCCAGATTTTGCAGTTGCGGTTGTGAAAAACCAGAAGGTGTCTCACCCACTAGTCCCCAGGGATCTGTCATCCAGGTGGCCAGGACACAACCATCGCTTTTGGATCCAGTTCCTAGGGGTGAACCAGTGCTGGAGGATCACCTGGGTGAGGGGTCTTCAGGGAGTAGAACACTGGATGGTGAGACACGGTATCCCCTTCCCCTTAACATCTTTACCCCATCCTACCCGGTAGGATATTTAGGAATCCCCCACCCCCTTTACAACATAGACGCTTTCTCATCGACAGCCCGTTATAAGGGAAAACAGACTAATACCCAAAAACAGACTAACATGTCCCAATACTATGGTGAAGCGAGGTCAGGCAATAATCGACTATCACTCATACCTGACTTACCCACACGGATAAAAGGCAGAGCACAAAAACATTCTCTGAGCGAGACAAAACACAAAAGGAAACAGCAGTTCCAAGATGGCAGTTTAATGAGAGAAGAAAGACAGTGAAACAGAAAGGGATCACAAGGCGAGAAGTACCCTTGACCTTTTCGACAAGGAATTGTTGCTTTCATGAATCCTCACGATTGGAAGACAGAAGACCAGGAAAACAGGCTGAAGAATCCTGCATTGTGTGTCGGAGATACCCGGGGCCCTCCCACATCAAGATTCAAGGAGAGGAGAATCACCAATCATCGTGGTATTGTCCTAGGCTCCAAGAACGAAGCAGCGTCGGTGAAATCAACACAGACGGTGAGTTTGGGAGACCAATACAAGACTGGTCTGTGTTGAAGCCAAGGTCGCAAGCAGCAACATTGTATGGCGAGCACTGGAATGAACATTATAAAAACGTGTGTGATAAGAGACGCAAGTGAAGTTAAACTGCTAATGAGTGATTGAACTTTTTTGCTAAAATAGAGAACATTTGGAAAAATACATGAACCTGGTCCGAGCCCGGCAGAGAGAGACCAATTGAAGATTTTGTGTTAAAGTGGGTCTGTGTCCGGCAGAGGGGGAGCCGGAGTAAGGAACAAGTTACTTACCTGTAACTGTTGTTCTCCAGCATGGGTCTGGCATGGATTCACATGCTCATGAATATTCCCCGTCGTCAGGCTGGGAATCCTCGGTAAAGAAAAAATCAGTATCAGTTTCGTTTCTGATCTGTCTTTCGTAGTAGTAACCAATCACTGATCTCTGCGTCATACTGACCACAGCCAATGACTGCCCTCTACCTAAGCCCCGCCTCTGGCAGCCATCTTCAGATTTGGTAGCACGTGAAGTGGCAGTATGACCAAGCGAAGAGCCGCAGAGGGGTAGGCGGGAGGGTTCGCATGTGAATCCATGCCAGACCCATGCTGGAGAACAACAGTTACAGGTAAGTAACTTGTTCCTTCTCCAGCATGGGGTCTGGCATGGACTCACATGCTCATGAATAAAGAATACATAGCAGTACACACATGCACAACCACGGGAGGTGGCAAAGGCTCAACATTAAGCATTACATCAAACTCAACATTAAGCAATTCTTACCTCCTCACCAGGCTCACCTTAGGCGAACAGATTGCGCAGCACTGCTTGGCCGACCCTGGACTCCTCCCTGGAATCCCGATCGACGCAGTAGAATTTCGTGAAGGTGTGTATCGACCTCCACGTAGCAGCCGTGCAGATGTCCAGCCAGGGCACACCAGATAGGAACGTTGTGGTAGCTGCGATCGCTCTGGTGGAATGGGTTCTCGGACGGCCAGGCAGCAGTCGGTTTGCCAACCGATGACAGTACATGATACAGCCGGAGAGCCATCTGGAAATGGAGGCCTTTGAGAGAGCCTTCCCCTGATTGACAGGTCCAAAGTTCACAAAAAGTTGTGACGTCTTCCGAAAACACTTCGTGCGGTCCACGTAAAACTTCAGCGCTCTAGCCACATCTAGCGAGTGCAAAGTCCTTTCGGCCGGCGACGAAGGCAACGGGAAGAAAACAGGCAACACCAAGGGTTTGTTGAGGTGGAAGTCCGACGGCACCTTGGGCATGAAGGAGAGGTGCGTCCTGAGCACTACCCTCGTGTCGTGAAAAGTCAAGTACGGGGCCTTGCAGGAAAGGGCCTGGATCTCTCCCACTCTTCGTGCGGAGGTGATGGCCACAAGAAATGCTGTTTTCCACAACAGGAACTTCAACAGAGCCGAGTGCAGAGGCTCGAACGGAGGTCCCATGAGCTTGGTCAGTATCACGTTGAGCTCCCACACCGGGGCCGGAGCCTTCACCGGCGGGAACGATCTGAACAGTCCCTTCATGAATTCTTTCACCAGACGATGAGACCACAAAGACGTCCGCCCCGTGGTTCTGGTGTATCGGGAGATCGCAGCAAGATGAATCTTGATGGACGCGTGCGCCAGTCCAGCCTTGGCCAGCGTCAGAAGGTACGGCAGTACCTGGGGAGCCGTAATCTGTAGAGGGTTAATCTTCTGTGCGTGGCACCAGACAGAGAACCTCTTCCATTTGTGTCCATAGCATTTAAGAGTTGAGGACGCCCTGGCCTTTGCAAGAACCTCTCTGCAGTTGGCCGGTATGTCGTTTCCTCCAAACTCTAACGCTGCAGGAGCCAGGCCTGCAAGTTCAGCGACTTCGGGTCGTGATGGAGGATGGCGCCTCCTTCCCTGGAGACAAGATTCGCGTCCACTGGCAGCTTGATTGACGGGGACGCTGACAAGTCCAGAAGGTCCGGGAACCATATCTGCCTCGGCCACGCAGGTGCGACGAGGATCATCCTGCACTGTGACCTCTTGAGCTGGTTGATGAGCCGGATCAGCAATGGCAATGGAGGGAACGCGTATAGAAACAGGCCCTCCCAGGGGAACGAGAAAGCATTGCCCATGCTCCTCGGCTGGGGAAACCTGCTGGCAAACCTCCGGCACTTGGAGTTGGTCGCCGTCGCGAACAGATCGATCTGGGGTGTGCCCCACCGTCGGAAGAGGCGGTGCACTAGATCCTGTCGTAGTTCCCACTCGTGGCACGAGCGCAGGTCTCTGCTGAGCGAGTCGGCGATGGTGTTTTTTATCCCTGCCAGATGAAACAGCACCAGAAACATCCCTTGGGCGACGGCCCAATGCCACAGATCCTGCGCCTCCTTGGACAGGGCTGGGGATCTGGTACCGCCCTGCTTCCTGATGTAGAACATGTTGGTGGTGTTGTCGGTGAAGATCCTCACCACATTGCCCTTGAGGGACGGAAGAAAGGACCTGAGGGCCCAAAACACTGCACGGAGCTCCAGGACGTTGATATGGAGGGACTTCTCCATCGGTAGCAGATTTTCGGTGTGCGCTCCCCACCCTTCCAGGGAGGCATCCGTGGTCACTGTCTCCTGGTGGCCGGGGGTCTGGAAGTCCATGCCCGCCGTCAGATGCGCGCGGGTGCACCACCACCGGATCGCTCGTCGGAAACTCTTGTCGAGTGTGATCCTCTCCTCGAAGCTGCCCGTCGTCTGGATCCAGCGCGCGCCCAGGAACTCCTGCAACGGGCGCATCCGGAGCCTGCACAGGCGGATGAGATAAATGCAAGAAGACATCATTCCGAGGAGGGACTTGATGGACCTCACCCTGGCCGCGTCCGCAACCAGCATCCGCTGCACCTTGCCCAAGATGGCCCTCGTCCTTTCCTCCGACTGAGAGGCCAGAAGCGACACTGTCGAGCTTCGCTCCCAGAAACAGAGCATCTTGCGCGGGCACCAGGTGGGACTTGGCGTAGTTTATGGAGAATCCCAGGTCCGTGAGTAGTTGGACGGTCCTTGCCGTGTGCTCCACGGCGAGCTCCTTCGTCTTTGCTCGGATGAGCCAGTCGTCCAGGTAGGGGTAGACGTGGATCCCCTCTCGGTGCAGCTGCGCCGCCACCGGTGTGAGGCACTTGGTGAACACCCTGGGTGCCGACCTCAATCCGAAGGGAAGGGCTCTGACGGGTAGTGACGCCCTTGGACCACGAACCTGAGAAACTTTCGGTGTCCCTTTAGGATGGGAATATGGAAGTAGGCATCCTCCAAATCCAACGACGACAGGAAATCGCCCTCCTCCAGTTGACCCAGGACGTGTTGGAGGGTGACCATCCGGAACTTCTGTGCCTTGATGAATTTGTTCAGTCGTCGTAGGTCCAGGATGGGACGCCATCCTCCCGTCTTCTTCTTCACGAGGAAGTATCTTGAGTAAACTCCGGAGCCCCGAAGCCTCTTTGGGACGAGCTTGATGGCGCCCTTCTTGAGCATCGCCTTTACCTCCAAGAGAAGTTGAGGGACGTGATGTTCTTTCCTGGCCACAGGGGGGATGTGCGGGCACCTCTTTAGAAACTCGAGCGCGTGACCCTGAGCTAGGGCATCCAGCACCCAACGGTCGGTGAAGATGGACTCCCACACGCTGACGAAGCTCGCCAGCCGGCCTCCCACCGGGCTGCTTCGGTGGGGGCGCCCCACGGCCGGTTCAGTCCTGCTTCGACGAGGCTTTGCCGCCTTGTCCTCCTTGGCGACGACGGTGGGGTCCGCCTGACTTGCCTCGTCCCCTGTAAGCTTCCTGTGATGACGAACGGGCCGCTTGACGGTAGGTGGAAAATCCGCTGCTGGAACCTTTGGTGGCACCCTGTTTGCCTCCTCCGCTCCGAAAGGGCGGCCGCCGTTGCTGGAGAACCCCAAGAGCCCGGGCCGTCTCCGTGTCCGCCTTGATGGCTTGAAGGGAATCGTCCACTGTTTTCCCAAACAGGTTGTTTCCGTCGAACGGCATGTCCAAGACTCTGGTCTGCATGTCCTGACGGAAGTCAGTAGCCTTGAGCCATCCACGCCGCCTAAGGCACATGCCGTTGCCCAACTGGCGAAATCCAGTGTCAGCGATGTCCGTCGCAATTGTAATGGCGTTGTCCCACGCCACCTCTCCTTCCTGCAAGATCTCTAGGGCTTCCGCCCTCTTGTCGTCTGGTAGGAAGTCCAGCAGGGGGGCCAGTTTGTACCACAACTCCCTGTCGTAGCGGGCTACGATAGCCAAGGCGTTGGCCGCCTTAATCGTCGTCGCTGCCGACGAGATGACTCTGCGTCCCATCGTGTCTAATTTCTTTCCCTCGCCGTCCGGCGGGGAGGTTGACGTAGAGGCCGCGCCCCCCCCGCTTTCTTCCTGGCCGCCGCTGAGACGACCGAGTCCGGGGTCGGCTGTGCCCGAAGGCACAAGGGGGGTGCGTCCGGGACCCGGTACTTCTTCTCGTACCGATCCCTTCTAGCCGGCGTTGTGGATGGGTTCTTGAGGAGGGCAAGGCCCTCATCCCAAATATCGTCTAGTAGAGGTACAGCGAGGACCGTCTTCCTCTTGGTCTCGCGCCGTTGATGAAGGAAACCTTCCTTCTTCTTCTCTTCCGGGCAGAGCTTGAAAAGCTCGGATGCCCTGGCGATCATGGAGTGAAACGATCCAATCTCGTCGGGCGGGGAAGCCCGGGTGGGAGGTGACGATGGGAGATCCTCGTCGTAAACCTCGTCGTCTGTACCCGTCGCGGCCGTGTCAGTCCCCGTATCATCCCCACGTGTCGTGGATGGGGAGGAGGGCTGAACAGGGCGCAATAGCTGAAAAGGAGGTGGAGGATGAATCCTTCTTCTCTTAGGGGGAGGTCTCCCAGAAGGGCCTGGCTCTGGGTCCCCCGTCGGGAGCGGTTCCTCCATTGGTGGTAACAGCAGTCTCGTCCTTATCTCCGAGCATAAGGACTGTATAGCCAACAAAATGGCCGCCGAGTTGTCTTGCGGCACTGGTTGAGGGAGATCCGACGGGCGATCAGGAGCCCCGTCGGCATCCTCGACACCCTCGTCGTCTTCCACGTCAGGGTCCCTCCCGATAGGAGGGCCTTCTTCCACGCCAGAGCCGTGGCCTAAGACTTCGATCAGCTCCTCCTCAGAGGTTGAGGCCGAGTCCACGACGACCTCCTGCCCCCCCTTTTTCTTCTCCGTCGGAGGTTTCACGGGGGTCCTGTCGATGGGCATGAAAGAGGACTCCCTCCGCGGTGGCAGGGAGATTCTGGGCCCCGGGGTCGCCACCACTGGTGTAGCCTCCACAGGCTGAGCCAGGGCCGCCGCGACTGTAGAGGCCTTAGCCGGATGGATCAAGGCTTTCACCACCTTAGGTGCGCTCACCGCCTTCTCCTTGGGGGGAGGGTCACCACCTCGCTCCCCCTCCGATGGGGCCTTAGGGCACGACCGGGGTCTCTCCAGGAGTTTCGCCGTTCAGCGCTCCCGGTGCCAGCGGACTCGCGGTGCTTGGCCTTCTGCTGGACCCCCGTCGCTGGGGCACCCTCAAAGGTCTTAGAAGACCGCTCGGACTTCTTCTTCTTCTTCTCGCCTGACGGGCTCTTTCCTTCCAGCCAGTTGGCGAGACGTCGATGGCGGTCCTTCATGGTCGCTCCGACATATTGCCGCAAAACGCACAGTCCTTCTCCACGTGCGTCTTGTCCTCATGTAGGCAGTAAAGGCAAAGGGAGTGTTCGTCCTCCTTAAAGCCCTGAACAGCTTTCCGGGCGTCGAGCTTCCCTTCTCCTGGGCCATGTCCGAGATGGGCCTGAGAAACTTCTGGAGTCCTCCAAAGGCGTGGCTCGACGAAATCTTCACCCTTGAGGGGCGTAGACGAATCCGACACGGGTCCCCGTTGATCGGATGAAGAAACGGTGGAGCTTGAGGCTCTTTTGACCGAAAAAGAGAAATTTTTCTGAGAAAAAACGTGAAAAATAGCACTAACGCTTGAGAGCAATAGCACGAGGATCCCAACACTTGAACGTGCGGTAAAAATCTGAAGATGGCTGCCAGAGGTGGGGCTTAGGTAGAGGGCAGTCATTGGCTGTGGTCAGTATGACGGAGAGAGTCCATGATCAGTGATTGGTTACTACTACGAAAGACAGATCAGAAACGAAACTGATACTGATTTTTTCTTTACCGAGGATTCCCAGCCTGACGACGGGGAATATTCATGAGCATGTGAATCCATGCCAGACCCCATGCTGGAGAAATCGGAAATCACCCACAAAGTTGTACCTGAAAAACCTGAGCAGGACGGAACTGCTATGATATGATATGTTTGTCATATCAGGCCCTCTGAAGCAAGAGACTTTGAATGCAGGGGTGGACTGGCCTTTAGGGAACTCTGGAGATTTCCCGGTGGGCCTCTGCACCCTGGGCCTCTTTTCTGTGGTATTTCCAAATTTTCTCATAGGAAAAGCATTGGGCTTGCTGAAAATGTGTCATATAGGGCCACTTTGAACTTCATTTCCAGGGCCTCTTTTGGTCCCCAGTAATTATTTCCAGGGCCTCTTTCAGTTCCCAGTCCAGCCCTGTTTGAATGGCAAAGAGACTTAGGTACAGAATGCCCTGATACTGAGAATTGAACTGTATCCTCGTGCTAGAGAAGCCAGAGATTGTGCTAAGCTCGAGTGTGCTGCCTTGTCCCGTGCTGAAAACGTGGGGAAGGGAAGCTAACGGCTTGAATATTCTGACATATCATTTCTTGAACACTTTTCTTTTGCATAACATTGTTTCCCACACTATTTGTATTTAGAAGTAAGGATTGGCAATAGGTTTATTAGAATAGGCCCTTTTATTTTGACAAGAAACCACTAGGACTGCATTATTATTTGATGGTCGTAGCTTGCTCCCATCTTTAGATTTAGGATTAGATATGTGTTTTTCAAATCCAACTGAAGTTCAATAAAAACCCTTGAACTGAGGTCACTTGTGTCTGTCTTACTGTTTGATACCATGCCTTCCTTATACGGTACAGCAGGAGCGACACACCTTCCTGGTCGTTAAGAAACTGTTAAGGCAAAGCAACATACCCTAAGCAATGCTGTTTCCATCAAGACTTACATTTCAGTACAATACCAAATCCTACCTCTTCACAGTCCCAGAGGAAGCCATATCCTTTATTGAATCCAAAATACCAGTGAGCAGTTCCCTGCCTGGGGGCTCCTCCTTCCCTGATTCGAACTATAACTTGCTACTGTGTTCAATACAATGCATTTTCTATATGTTTTCATTTTAATGTAAGCCTTCATGGGCTTGATCTGTGTGATCCTGTTAACATTATAACGTTATGCGAAAGCCCACTCTAGACGGTAACAGCTACCCCCCCTTGCGAACACAAATGGTTTGCTTATTGTTGGAAAGTGGGAGGGGAGGGACAGTCATTTTTTTTTTGGTAGACATACCTCTATTTGTGTGGGAGACGAGTGAGGGATGGGAGGTTGTTACTTTTGTGGCTAAATGGTATAAAAAGTTGCATTGCCAGGCACCAAAACCCTGAGGAGCATGATCCCAGCACTGGCGGTATATAGGCTTCATTGGGACACTGTTGGACAACGGGTCCTGACAACACAGTGAAACAACAACAATTAACATGATGAGCTGGACCATTTGTGGGCTGGGCAATTACCCTAAGGCCAAGAAGATAGTGGCATACGTTGCTAGGCACAAGATTAACATTCTTTTCCTATAGGAAACACATTCTACTGCTGCGATCAGTAGGAGTGTTGCTGCATCCTGGGGAAGCTACAGGTTCATCACTTCCTTCTCGACTCAATCCATGTGTGTCCTCACCCTGGTTCATAAAATACTCAAACTCACGCAGAAAGGCACACACAATGACACTGACGGTAGATATGTAATAGTGCATTAACTTTTAGAGTGAGTTGAATTGCTCATGGTCAACACCTATGGCCCGAACATTGATACCCCTAACTTCTACGAAGTGTAGCATCCATCTTAGTCACAAACCCTGCGGTTCCTGTCATATGGGGGTGCGACAGCAATACCATTTTAAATCAGCAAATGGGCGGAACAGGCTCCTAGACCCCCACCTAAAGCCGCCCGCAGCCTATTATGGCAAATAGACAGACTAACTACGGGACGTGTGGAGAACGCTAGATCCCAGGAGCCAAGGGTTTACTTTTGACAGTACATGACATGGCATCCTGCATCAACATCTTCCTGATCTCGGAGCAGCTATTGGGGAAAGTATGGGCAACGGGTATACTCCCACGCACGCTTTCCGATTACTCACCCGTAACACTGAAACTGACTATAGGGGGCTGTGCTCCAAATCAAACATCATGGAGATTTAAGTCAGACGCACTGCAAGACACTGGGCCTCATTACAAGTCTGCCGACCCGGACCCGGGTGCAATCACGACCCACAGACCCGGAAACACCACCACCACAAACCGCTGCAGCGTAGATAAGGGATCCGTAAAAAGCGACAGCGGTGAAACAACCCACTTACCGCCAACACGAAACACCATGGCCATCACGAGTACCACCGACATGGAAACCGCCCAAAAAATTGCAGAAAAACCGTGGCCACGGAGGCGGCAACGGCGCCGCCGCGAACATGACATTAAACAGTACCAGGTGAGGCAAATCAGGCCACAGGTGCCCCAAATGAGGCAAGCCGGACCCAGCAGCTCACTGGGAGGCTACAAAAGGGACACCCCCACACCCAGGCCAACTCCAAACACAACAATGCAGGCAGCAGCAGCATTGGGACTGGGACTTTTGAACCCACAGGCAGCAGTGCACATAGTGGCAGCAATGTTGCAGAGGAGGATGAGGAGGAGGCGGGGGAGGCGCAGGCGTCAGTTAGAAAACCCTGCACCCATGCCAAACCCAAAGGCGCAGCCAGCACGGCCACGCAGGCAGCCTGCAATACCCCGCATCAGAGCCTCACCGTGGAACTTGACCCCAGGACAGATCCACACATTATACCGTCTGGACCGGCCAACAATCATGTACATCACCGCTATGATTGAGGACGACATTAGCAGCCACATTGCCATTTCGACTGCAATTCCCCCCTCCTGAAGGTGGTGTCAGTACTGCATTTCCTAGGCACAGGAACCTATCAGCCCACTGTTGGTGAGCTGCATGGGCTCTCACAACCCTGTTTCTCTAAAATATTGGGACAGGTACTGGACGCTCTGCTGCGCCATGTGTCCGAACACATCGCCCTACCCCGTACACTTGTAGAGGTCATTGCAACCAAGTTGGCATTCCATGCCATTGCAGCCATGCCAAATTGCATAGGTGCATTAGACTGCACCCACATAGAGCTGACAGTACCACGTGCAATGGAGATGGTGTACCGCAACAGGAAACAGTACCACTCACTGAATATACAGATGGTATGTGATGGCGGACTGCTGATTACACATTGCTGTGCACGTTTTCCAGACTCAACACATGTCTCAATGATTCTGCGGAATTCAACATTGCCACGCTACATGGAACGCTACGTTGGACAAAGCACATGGCTTTTGGGTGACTACTTCTGCCAATGCACATGTCCTATGGAAGTGTGTTGAATGTCTAGGCCAATGACCCGTGTAAGAGGGCTGCCACAACTGCACATGCATCAACCCCTTGCACATGTAATGGACGGTCAGCATAACCCACACATCTAAAATATAGACATGACAGGTTGTCACTGTACAACACCTGCCTAAGGAGACATACGACCAATGCTACCAACAGGCCATACAGGTGGATCCTCTCAATGCAGCCATCCACACCTAGGTCCACTTCCCCCCAATACACATGTCTGCTCATTGTGTTCAAGGCGGATATAGAAAATGACATACACACTTACTTGTAAGAGGATTCAATTCAGCACTACAGCCAAGTTAACGCCTAGTCTAGAATACTGAATGAAACCCTTATTGATATATCTTTAGGTCCAGTTCATGCGTTCTGGATGACTACCCTTGTATAACACCCCTCTCTTGGAATCCCCCTGACCCCACTGAGCCAAGAAGTAATTCTGTTTTGCAAGTTTAAAAGGTTTATTTGATAAATTAAAATATATATCACACTTTTTAATAAATTAATAATTGAATATCACACTTAATCTGATATGGTAAATATTAACAACGGAGAATCTGGCACTAGCACACTTCTTTAATCACTAATGAGTTGACATGAAATGGATAAGGTAGCACACTGGTAAATAGGAACAAAAGTATAATGTGGTAGAGGATGCTTTATGTAGGCTCAGGTGGATGCAATATTCAATGAATGCAGTACAGAAAATACTCAATATGATTTCAACCAAACAATGTAATCACTTTTCTCTGGCTATTCACTCCCCCCCTCTTTATGCAATGCAAGGGAATGGGAGGAAAACACACAGTTCTCAGAAATGCAATCAACTGTAATTCAGTTCAATCCAGCAAGCTTAAACAGAAGTTTGAAAACACAGGCAAATGCTTTGATAGGTGCTAGCAAGGAATGAGAAATATGCTGGAAACGCTCTTAATTCCCTTTTAGAGGTTCAGGATGAGTGGTATCTAGTTAATATTAGTCCAGGCTCACACTAGCAATGATGCAGGGATAGTTAGCAGGTTAAACGAATTTCTGGCAAATGGAAAGCAAACAGCAGCAGTTTTTTTACATGTGAAGAAATTGCAAATCGCGGCAAAATTCGCGGATGCGTCGAGCGCTATTACAGAGGAACCGCAAGGACTATCTCTACCGTTTTGGGGATCTCAGCTTCCAAATAAAAGTTATTGCAAGTCTCTAGCCCAAACGGTTGCGGAGATATGAGTAATTTAGTAAAGGTCGTTTTTGGTTTTGTAAATTTTAAACGCACACTTTTTCAAAATGACAAATTTTACTAGAAATGACAGGTGACAGATAGGAGGCAGTTCTACTTAGGTTAAATAGATTGAATTAGATGAATTTAAACTAAGAGATGTGTTCTGAGTTTTGCTAAGTACTCACAAGAGATTTTGAACAGGAAAGCGACTTGGTCACGATCTTCAGTCTGGTCAGGTCTTTCCGGATTCTGCTCACAGCGCCTGGTCTGGTCTCGGCTAGGCACAGCACTGCTTTCTCTCTGGTCTGGTCTCTGCTAGGCACAGCACTGCTTTCTCTCTGGTCTGGTCTCTGCTAGGCACAGCACTGCTTTCTCTCTGGTCTGGTCTCTGCTCTGGATAGATTGAAGTCTCTAGTTTGGCTTTCTGGAGTTTGATGGAGGTAAGTATGGATTTTTCCGGCAGGGCTTCCAGCGGCAGATGAAATTGAATGTCTCTATGTGTCCTGACTCTCTGCTTTTATCTGTTTCTTGAGAATGGGTGTGTGTGTTGCATCACTAGACTTGCCCCTCTCATTCGTCATTGGTCAGGCTTCCATTCCTCCGCTTGATTGGCAAACTGAACTGTGAGTCAGATTGATGTCATTTTATGATCTCTTGAAACAACCTCCCTTATCATCTGTGCACCCAAATATATATATGATCAAAATCCATACTTCAGAGTTACACAGTTGTTTGAAATTACATATACATGGTGTGGCTGAATTTAGCCATGTCTATGTCCAAATCTGCTCATTCTCGGAGCTTGCATTCAAAGAGTGTACATAATTGACTTTTTAACTGCTTTTTCAATTTCCGACATGGACCCAACTTTACATACATGTGTGCAGGGGGTAGGGACATTAACTGATGAAGTTTCAGATTTTTAACATGCACACATTTAGAGTAATATCCACTTTTCCGCTAAAACCCCCCTGAACATACCACCGGTTCCTACCACGTCTTAAACTGTGGGCAGAAAAATCACAAGAATTATGGTATCATTTATAAAATTTTCACATGTCCGAACTATGAATTATCCCCCTTTTTATAAAACCATATCCTTGCTGCAGGGGTGTGTCTTTTCAGGTCACATGGTACAGAAACCAGTCTTTCCAGTTTCTGCCAAGCCAGCTTGCTTCTCACAGGCAGTGCCCCTCCCAGCTTCTCCAGGAGGAAGCCACTTTTTACGACGTCTGTAATAAAAACCTTTGCCTGAGTGGAGAGGGCTTTGTTCACTCTCTGGCAGAGCACAGGAAATTCAATTATCAGATAGATGGCATATCCTTTGTGTGGGCAGCAAAAGGAACATTGGCCTGGGAACATAGTTGTGACTCAAGTTTCACTCCTGATGGGATCCGTTGCTAGGCAAAATCAAGTTCCTTAAGCCAGACCTTCAGCTAACTTTTTGTTGCTTTTAAAATAACTTGTAATTTTACACATGCAGCTAGAATGCTGATTCTAAGTGCAAAACTATGACATTTCAACAGTTACAAAGGCATGTGACACCAAACATAGGTCACTCATTTAATTTAACATTTTCGATTTTGGTGGTTTTAAATCCAGTTGCAGTTAGGCTTAAGCTGCTGACTCCATAGCATTTTTGTTATAAGCATTGTTTTTGGGCTCTTCATTTCCCAGATTTTGTAGGCACACAAAACTCCATTCTGCCAAATGTCTGCTGGTGTTCAGTGAATATTTTGCACATGTTGCAAGGTTTGAAATAGGCATTTTGCTTGCCTTCAGAAAAACACACAGTGGGTTTTAAAACGCCGGCTTTTGGATAGTGGTGAGTACTGGTACTGCACCCATTTTTGGGATTTTCTTGGATTAATGCATTCTAAACAGGAATGGTTCTTACATGGTAGTAAATCCTTGCTTAACATTGTTTTGATGGGGCTCCTTACAGTAAGATGGTTATGTGGAACCCCACAAAAAGGGTTGAATCTTTAAAGTGGTCCAATGAGTCACGATTTCAGCAACTTTTTGACATCAGTAAAAGTGGATTTTGTTAACAAAGACCTTTCTTTACCCTGGTGGGTGGCAAGTTAGGTAACCATTTTGGTGTGCGCACAACTGCGCAGCTTTCCTGGATTTCGGCGCACATGTGGGTTTTCCGCCATCTTGAATTTCCTAAGCCCACAGCACCAAATGTTGTAGCAGGGTAGCTTAAACGTGGGTCAGGACACCCTACAAGCCCCCCCACGTGAATGCACTTTGAGTTTGGGTCGATGGGGAGTCGCGTGCCCAAGGGTTTTGACCCACGCACCGGTCTGTCCGCATAATCTTCTTCCTCTTCTGTAGATGGCACAGTTCAGCATCTTCTTCTCCATCCGGTCAGATCGATCAGTTCTCCTCGCCGGTCCTGATGGGAAGATTGGGCGGTACCCCGGGCCCGTTGTGTCTTTGCTCCCGGTCTCCGGATCGTCCTTCTTGGTCATCCTTCATGGTTTCATCTCTCCTAGGATGATAAAGGAAGAGCGGCAATATCTACTCATAGACGATTTTTTTTCCCACCACTGTTGAGATAGTGGGGCAGCATATGCATTTCATCGTAACGAAATATTACATTCTTATTTTGAAAAAAAAAAAACAGCATCACTAGAGACAGTTTCATGTAAATCACAATATTTTAGAGACTAGATGTGGTAGGTTTTATGATTGGAACTGAATTAGTCTGATACAGTACCCGCTAGGATTCCAGAGGATTCCTCCAGTTGTTGCAGAGTGTGCCTGGGATGGCAACATTTCAACTGGTTTATGTGGACCCACTTGTCTTCCCCCTCTGCCGAACCACCTTTGGGGATGCGGATCTTGTAGGCCACAGGGGAGATCTTATCGACGATCTCAAAGGGTCCCTTCCATGTAGGCAAAAATTTGCGCTGCTTGGCCTGGTTCCTTTGGAAGTTGTATAGATAGACCCGGTCTCCCACCTGATATTCCTTCCTGGAAGTTTTCAGGTCATAATGGGTCTTCATGCTATCAGCTGATCTTTCTAGATTCCGCTGAGCATAAGCAAAAGCATGTTGGAGGTGTTTCCTTAAATTCTCTACATACTCATGAGTAGTGGAGGCATTTATCAGCGTCTGCTCTTGGGTCCTGTAGAGCAAATGCTGAGGAAGCACCATCTTGCGCCCAGTCATCAACTCAAATGGTGACATTTTGGTTGCAGATGAAGGGGTAGATCTGATAGCCATTAGGACCAGAGGTAATCGGATATCCCAACTTGGCCCAGAATCTGCCACAAACTTCTTTAATATGCTCACAATTGTCCGGTTATATCTCTATACTGCCCCAGAAGAAGCTGGTCTATAAGCAATATGCAGCTTTCTCTTGACCCCCAGTATCTCCCACATCTTTGTCATTACTTCACTGGTGAAGTGGCTACCTCTGTCTGACTCAATCCTTTGAGGTAGACCAAAACGGGAAAAGATGTGGTTAATCATCAAGGCAGCTGCAGTTTCTGCCTTGCAATTTGGGACTGGGAGACATTCCACCCACTTGGTAAACAAGCATGTCACAGTCAACATGTACTTATTCCCCCTAGCCGAGCGAATCACAGGGCCTACAAAGTCGATTTGTAAATCTGACCATGGCAGTGTCATTCCCCTCTTTTGTAAAGGCGCCCGGTGTGTGAGGGATGATGGCTGAAATTGTGCACACACAAGGCAACCCTTCAGGTACTGGTCGAGGTCCTGCCCCATGTGTGGCCAGTATGCAACCTCTCTTAAGATTTCCAATGTTGTGTGAAACCCCCTATGACCGGCAGTGGCCGCATCATGGGCGTGACTTAACATCAGGCTTCGGAATGAGGTAGGAACCACCCACTGATCGTGGCCAGCTTTGGATTTCCTTACCAACAAACCGTCTTGGATCCGGAACATTTTGGGACATTTCATCAACACTCTTAGGTCCTCTTTCCCAATGTAATCGGTATCCGTCAGGGGAAAGTTCTCAGGGTCCTCAAGGTGCTGGTAAAATTTACCAATAACTGGATCCCCCTTCAGAGCGGTAATCAAATCAGCATCAGGGGTCTCCTTACTCCATTGTGCAATTGAAAGGTCGTTGTGAGCATTTGTCTGGGACCTAGTGATGGCAGTGACCTGGATTTCCCCCAACAGGGACTCAATCTCAATTAGATCCCCTTGGATGGCCCCGGTTTTGGCCAGCTGATCAGCTAAGTCATTTCCAGTTTTGTCTGGTCCCTCTACTTTGGAATGACCCTTGATCTTCTTCCAATAGATGGTCATCCCATTCGAGGTGACCAGATCATCAATGTTTTGGATCAACTTCCCATGTTTCAAGGGTTTGTTGTTAGCACATACCATGCCTCTGGTCTTCCAATTAACCAGGTGCTCCACGAACCCGTTCCGTACATAATCCGAATCTGTGATTATGACCAGTTCGTGGAGTTGATGCTGGACAGCAGTGAGGATGGCCTGATGCACAGCCATCAATTCTGCCACCCGACTACTTCGGGGACCAATTTTGTATCCAGCGGAGGGTTCTGGGGACTCATTCACCCATGCATTCCCTACGCCGGCCACCAGTTCTTTCTCCCCGTTGTTGTCGACATGGTAAGAGCATCCATCCACATACACAGTGGGCATTCCCTCACACTTGTCTTCTTCAAAGACTTTGTGGGGGGAATTAAGGTATGCCTCCATGTTGTCCTTTATTTTTAGACTTTCGTCCTCGAGACAGTTTTCTCTGGCACAATCATGCAAGTCAGCCAGACCTTGCGCGAGGGGACTCTTCTTGTTTTGGCCATATCTGACCTCCACAGGAAAGCCTTGCATTGACAGAATCCAGGAAGTAATTCGGGAATTACTCACATTTCCGGCCCGGATTCTGTCACTTTGGAGATATTGCAGAGGCTGGTGTGGAGTCTCCACTATGATGTGTTCCCCCTGGATAAACGGGCGGTAATTCTTCAATGCCCACACCGTTGCCAGGAGTGCCTTCTCACAATCGTTGAATTTTTCCTCCACAGAGGATAAAGTTTTGCTCGCATAGGAGATTACTTTATTGACCTTGTCATGCTTTTGATATAATACTGCCGTCAAGCACGTATTAGAGAACCCCGTCTCCAGGAAGAACTCCTTGTTTCTGACAGGGTAAGCTAGGCAAGGCGCTTGTGAGAGGCTTCTTTTGAGTTGTTTTACTGCCTCGGCTTGTTCTGGACCCCATTCCCACTTGACCCCCCCCTTCAGGAGATGAATCAGGGGTCTGGTGATCTCTGCGTAGCCCTCAATGAACTTTCTGCTGTAATTAGTCAGTCCAAGGAGGCTCCTTAGTTCCCGCAGAGTTGTGGGGTCTTTCAGTTTCTGAAGTGCTTCCACTTTCTTTTCCTGGGGACAGAGACCCTGAGGAGTAATCTCATGCCCCAAGAAATTAACACGGGTTCTACACCACTGTGCTTTCTGAAAGGAAAGTTTTGCTCCGGCGGCCCTCAACTGTGTCAGAACATAACAGATCTCTGCTATGTGTTCCTCCACAGATGAACTTTTGATGAGGACATCATCTACATAAGCCAGGTTACCCCTCGTACCCAGGTCGGGCATGGCCTTATGTAGGAAAATATTGAACTCATTACCGGAGT
Source organism: Ambystoma mexicanum (assembly GCF_040938575.1). NCBI lineage: Eukaryota > Metazoa > Chordata > Amphibia > Caudata > Ambystomatidae > Ambystoma > Ambystoma mexicanum. The sequence continues at coordinate 866,844,340 of NC_090926.1, forward strand.
TAAGGTATCCGAAGGGAGTCCGGGTCCATGTGTACTGCTGGCCCCCAAAGGTAAAAGCCAGCTTGTATTGGTCCTCCCTACTGACAGGCACGGTCCAGTATCCATTGGTCAGGTCTATTGCAGTGAATACCTGTGACCCCTGAATCTGGGCCAGCCCTTGGTCAATGTAGGGAAGAGGCCATCGGGAAGTGTGGACCCGTTTGTTGAGCTCCCTGAGGTCAGCGCAGAGTCTCCACTGGCCGTTTGGCTTCAATATTCCCAGCACCGGATTATTGAAGGTGCTGTGGACTGGACGGATTATTCCCCGGGACTCAAGGTTCTTAATTATTTCAGTAAGGGACTCCATTGATGCGAGAGGCAAGCGATATTGCTTCACAAACACTGGAGTCATGCCAGGGTCCGTGGGGATTGTTGTGGTGTGGATGTCGGTGCGACCACAGTCATATGAGTCTACCGCAAAGAGATCTTGGAAATCCAAGAAAACTTGTTTCAACTTTTGCTTTTGTTCCAGAGTCACACAGGCATCAGCTAGGTTGACTCTCTCTTCCACCATCTGCCTGAAGCCTGGAAAGACTTCTGGTTTGGCTATCTCCGCGGCCTCCTCCAGCTGGGTGGAGAAGTCCCTGGTCAGAGTGCTGATTTGGACCGGAGGCTTCAGGTGGGAAAGGCAGCCCTCATGGACCTGGAAAATCACCTCATCCCTCCTGAAGTCACAGGTCACATCTTCCTTACCATAGGGGCAGGAAGTGTACACCAGGAAGTTCCCCCCATGCCGGGTAAAAATCCTGTCTGGTGTTGCGTTGTCATCACTGTCACTGTCAAAACAGTCCTTGGGGATGGGTTCTAACAGTTCATTTACAAGATCAATGGAGAAATGTCGGTCATCAACCGCCATTCCAATAATGGTGCCTGCGGCTAGAGTAATACTCTTTAAGTCGCTGTTATCCACCTCTATTAGAATGGGGTCATGTTCTATGTTGACTAATGGAGTCGGGTCTACCCCCAACCCTTGCTGTTGGAGAGAAGCATTTAGATGTATGTAAGCATCAGGGTTTTTCAACGCTTGTCCCCTTTTAACTTTCACTTCCAGGGAGAATTGTCGGGTCCTTTCTGGGATGGTGACTTCCTCTTTAACCTGAATTTCAACTGCATAAGGTAGCAATTGAGCTGACCTAAATGCTTTTTCTGGATCATCAAAGCCCATGGGATTATCCGCTAATCGGGACCAAGCTTTGAAGTTTATTAGGTCCAAACTAATGGCAAAGCGATTGAGAATGTCACTGCCTAAGTAAAAGGCGGCAGTGACGTCTCGCACGACCCAACAATTATGGACTATGCTCTTGTTGCCAATGGAGATTTTGAGCATACACCTGCTTGGCAGGAGATGTTTGGAGTCAGGTGCTTCCAGGTCCATTTCCCATTTGTCTATCAGTTTGAAGGTGGGAATGGCTGGATCTTTTGGGAGTTGGCGGAACATGGCTTCGCTGATGAAGCTCTTACCGTTGTTCACACACACTCGAGCGAGAACAGAGTCCTTCCCATCATTTAACTGAACAGGGATGAACAACTGCTCTCCAATTTGCTGAATATCAGCCAGGCTTTGAGCTGATTTCACATCTTTCTGGACTATAGGAGTGGGGGTTTCTGATTGTGGATTAGTATAGAATTTCAGAGTGTTTCCTTCCAGCGTGGAATACCACTTTAGACTGGAAGGAAGGTTGATTTTCAGAAATAGAGAGGACCCCCCATCACCAGTCTGTTGTCCTACTGCTATTACCGTCACGTCTGGAATTTGGTTGTTCTGGAAGTGAAATTCTACTTGGTCAGATTTTTGTTCAACCATGTGGCATGTGCCGTTTAAACTAACATGGTTGACACTCTGTTTTAATTTTATGGGTCGGCTAGTCTGAGTCCAGAGGACCTTGTTTACGCAATCTATTAGGGGTGACAACCTTCTCAGGAGGTCATTCCCTAGTAAACAAGGGGTGCCCTCTGGGGTCACAACTATGACCGGGTGTTTCAACTTATGTCGCCCGATCTTAATGTCCAAGTCTGCCGTCCCCTCGACGGGAATTTCCTTCCCGTCAAAGTTCTGCAGTTGTCCAGGAAGAGAGGTGAGAGGAATTTGGTAATTCTCTCCCCTTCCTGCATTCAGTTCGTCAAAGGCCCTTCTGGACAGAAGGGTAGCTTGAGATCCAGTGTCCACCAGTGCTGAGATTGTACCCTGCCCCTGTACTTGTACCGGGGCATAATATCTTCCCTCCTTCTCCTCAAGGGGGCACAGATAATGTACATTTTTGGACAACTGGTGGGCTAATTTTCTGGTTTTGGACATCGCTAGCGAGGAGATTTGGGCAGAATTCTGTGGAGAGTCTTGGGAATCTGAAAGAAAAATTTTGCAACTGGAGATCAGAGCCATTGTGGGTTCCCCTGGCTCCGTTTCTGGGCCGCCCCCCCCTTTTTGGAGGCAGTCGCCAGGATGGGTTTGAACCAGGGGATTTTCTTGCTGTTGGTTCTGGGATGAGATGGTGGGCGGCGGTAGCTCAGTCTCCACATCTCCCCAGTCTGGATTTGCATCCCTAGGGACCCATTTTTCTTTGGGAGGAGTTCCCCCCTCTCTGAAGGAGAAGATCCTTTTCCCAGGATCCTCTGAGGATCCCTCTCCCTCAAATTGGAAGATCTGTACCTCCTCCTCAAACTGAGTCTGTTTGGGTCTTTTGTTTCTCCTACCCCCCCTCTGCTCCTTAGGAGGCAGACTTTCAGGGGCAAGAGATTTTGTTTCCGGTTCCTGGGTTTCCAGGGGCTGTTTACAAGTGAGGAAGGAAGCTTCCTCCAAGGCTTTACACCCCCCTTCCCTTTGTGCCTCCTCCCTGGGAACCGGTGATTTATCGGGGTGCTGCCCCCGTCATTGTTCTGGAGCACCAGGTCCAGAGTTGGGTGCGTTCTGCGCCGGCATGCTGATCTGAGGGTTCTGCTGTGCCCTCAGTATATGACCCATATCCCGCGCCATGTTTTGAACCTGGCGCTCTAACTGGGAAACCCGCTCAGGCTGATACGGGGCCCTGTTTTCTCCCCTGGGCTGATCCCGGGAAGGGTAGCTGTCCCTCCTCTGGTAGTACCCCTGGTTGGGAAGATTTTGGTACCCCTCCACCCTTGGCCTCCCCTCTCCCGGATTCAGTGGTCTGGGCTCAGGGAATTGAGGAAAGAAGGATGGATGATTTTGGGGTTGGAAGTCGGGTGGATATCTGGGGAAAAAGTTCTGCCCAGGGTTTGGTAAATTTCTGCCCTCCTGTGGGAAGTTTGGAGGGAAGTTCCCTGGGTTAGGTGCTTGGCTGGATCCCCCCCCTTGGGCTGGAGGAGTCCACACATAACCCAGGATGGGTCTGTTACCTTTGTAGCGAGGACTTACATAGTCAGGAGAGCGAGGGACCCCATTTGTGGGGCTGCCTCCCTGGCTCCCTGTCTGCGACTGGCCCGAGGACCTTCTGGGCCTAGCATTATTAGGTGCAGGTAGGTTTTTAGGCCCCCCCATCTCCAAATCCAAAACGGGGGTGACCTTTACCTCTGCCACCTTGGCAGCAGCAGGGGTGCTGTTGGCTTTGGGGTTTTTCTGGGCATTGCTTTTATTTTCTATGGGCTTCTGCACCTCATAGATGCGGGTAGCCTGTTCAATGACCCAGTCTAAAGATCTTTTCTCGTGAAAATCCCTCACGAGCTGGGTCATGATATATTTGGGCAAGGCATGGAAAAACGTGTTTATAAATTCACGGCTATCCGTGCGCACCCTTCTTGTGGTCTGTGCAAAAGCCCGCTTTAACTCCTGCACAAATTCTTGTGGGGCCTGATCCTCCCCACATTGCAAATTGTAGGCTGCCTTGCGAGCCTCTTGAGGATTTCTGTGAACAGAAAAATGTTTCAGGATGGCCGCCTTATAGGTGGACCATCTTAAATGATTTTGGTCCTCCAGCCCCGCAAAGAAACTGGAGTATTCCGGGGAGAAGGTCCACTTTACATATTGAATGCAGCTTTGGCTGTCCTTCAAATGGAAAGTCTCCATCATTTGTTCAAACAACTCTAAGTGCTCCCAAACAGAATACTTAGCGTTCTTATGGTAAGGCGTGATGACGCTCCTGATCGCCTTAATCTGCTTTAAGGGGTCCTTGAGCAAGGCCCTTTTTGCCTTATTGGCCTTTTTGGTTCGGGTAACCCTTGTCCATTCTTCGTCGGACTCAGAGGCACTGCTCCCAGAGGTTCCCGTCTGTTCTTCCAGGTTTTCCCGGATTCTGCGAGCCTGGGAATGGCTGGCAGAATGTGGGGACCTGGTCTCCTGTGTCCTGCGCAGTTCAGAGGAGTCTTCAGATTCCTCCTTGCTGTCAGGATTTGATGGGTACCCCCTCCACTGACCTAACTGGGCAGAGGTTTTCAGGATGCCCTTAATGGGCCTACTCTCCTGGGGTTCCCCACTGAACTGTATTGTACTTGGGTGCCCATACCCGGATGCCCACCCCTCCATTCCTGGATGGTACTGGCCTATGAGCCCCATGCTTCTGGCTGGATAGTAATCTGCCATCCCTGTGGCCCTGTGCTCATGTGCGCCAGGGGACATGGGGGTGGCAGAGTCCAGGGACTGAGAGGTATGAGGGCCTCTGGTACTAGGGCTCCTGAGGTTATGCTCCGGAGTTTCCATTTCCCAGCGAACCTCATCTCTATCCGCCCCTGCTCCCTGTTGCAATGCAAGAGCCTGCATTTGTGCCTTCAGTTCCTCAGTTAAGGCCTTACTCGACTCTATCAGTCTCTCCTGCATCGCTACCTGCTGTTGGAGCCTATCATTGTGTTGACAGAGGGCCTCATTTTCCCTCTGTGCTTCCTGGTTGGTCCTGGAGAACTGGGCCAGTCTTTGCTGCAGGAGGGTTACCTCCTGAGCTGTGTCCCTATTGGCCTGCTCCTTTCTTGCTAGAGCATCCTCCACCCTCCTGGTGTGCTCTAGCAAGTTCTGGTTTTCTTTTTGGAGGTCACCCAGTCCCTGGTGGGCCAGGTGATTTTCTTCCATTTTCCTTTTTAAATGGCAGACTTCCTGGCCTAAGGCGTCTCTTTCCTGACTAAGAGCCTGCATTTGTGCCGCCAGGTCGTCCCTTTGCCTTTGGAAGGCACCAGCTTTCTGGCGCTCCCGATCAAACTCTGCCTGGGTATCCAGGTCTTTCAGGATCAGTTTATTGCTCTCCTCTTTCTCTCTGTCTAGTTGGATTTGCAGGGTGGCTACCTGCTCTGTGCATGCCCTGTTGAAATTGATCTGTTGCTCCAGCTTTTTCTGGCTCTGCAGTAAGGAGTCCAAACTGTCTTGGTGCTCCTTCTGCAGGGCCAGAAATCTAGTATCCTGTTCTGACTTTTCCTTTTGCAGCACATCCATATCCTCCTTTATTTTAGTAATGTACAGTCTGCTGTCATTTTCTGACTCCTGGCTCCTCTGCAGCCTCTGCTCAGAAGAGTCCAGATCAGATTGGACCTTCTGTAATGCCATCTGTTGCCTATTTGCCAGATTTTGGCTTTCAGCACATCTATCCTGCATGTCTCCCATATATAGGTACAGGTATGCTGCTATCCTGGCGATCTTATTGTGTTCCTCTTTGGCTTTAGGAGCCATATATAGTTCACTCAGGGCCACATGTAAGGGACCCTGATCTCTATATATATCTGACCCTGTTTCAGTGACCTGTTGTGTGATGGCCTGCAACCACACATCCTGGCCCTGTTCGGTCCATTCACCTCTCACAAATAGCTTATGCAAGAGGTGCTCTCTGGCTATTTTCATGTCTACTAAGGTCGTCATTCTAGAGATTGGTCTCTGTCCTGACTTACAGAAGTTAGTATTTTATTTTTGCAGAACAGAACTTTTCTTGGAGTGTCCCTTTTGAGGAATGCTTCACAGCGTAATGCAGCGTGGTGATCCGACCGGGTGTATGTATCCCGTCAGTTAGCACACTGTATTAAGCTGCACAACTGGTAAATCTAACCCAACGTCTCGGCTCGAGCCCCCACTTTGTAAGAGGATTCAATTCAGCACTACAGCCAAGTTAACGCCTAGTCTAGAATACTGAATGAAACCCTTATTGATATATCTTTAGGTCCAGTTCATGCGTTCTGGATGACTACCCTTGTATAACACCCCTCTCTTGGAATCCCCCTGACCCCACTGAGCCAAGAAGTAATTCTGTTTTGCAAGTTTAAAAGGTTTATTTGATAAATTAAAATATATATCACACTTTTTAATAAATTAATAATTGAATATCACACTTAATCTGATATGGTAAATATTAACAACGGAGAATCTGGCACTAGCACACTTCTTTAATCACTAATGAGTTGACATGAAATGGATAAGGTAGCACACTGGTAAATAGGAACAAAAGTATAATGTGGTAGAGGATGCTTTATGTAGGCTCAGGTGGATGCAATATTCAATGAATGCAGTACAGAAAATACTCAATATGATTTCAACCAAACAATGTAATCACTTTTCTCTGGCTATTCACTCCCCCCCTCTTTATGCAATGCAAGGGAATGGGAGGAAAACACACGGTTCTCAGAAATGCAATCAACTGTAATTCAGTTCAATCCAGCAAGCTTAAACAGAAGTTTGAAAACACAGGCAAATGCTTTGATAGGTGCTAGCAAGGAATGAGAAATATGCTGGAAACGCTCTTAATTCCCTTTTAGAGGTTCAGGATGAGTGGTATCTAGTTAATATTAGTCCAGGCTCACACTAGCAATGATGCAGGGATAGTTAGCAGGTTAAACGAATTTCTGGCAAATGGAAAGCAAACAGCAGCAGTTTTTTTACATGTGAAGAAATTGCAAATCGCGGCAAAATTCGCGGATGCGTCGAGCGCTATTACAGAGGAACCGCAAGGACTATCTCTACCGTTTTGGGGTCCTAGGAAAGCCTGGGATCTCAGCTTCCAAATAAAAGTTATTGCAAGTCTCTAGCCCAAACGGTTGCGGAGATATGAGTAATTTAGTAAAGGTCGTTTTTGGTTTTGTAAATTTTAAACGCACACTTTTTCAAAATGACAAATTTTACTAGAAATGACAGGTGACAGATAGGAGGCAGTTCTACTTAGGTTAAATAGATTGAATTAGATGAATTTAAACTAAGAGATGTGTTCTGAGTTTTGCTAAGTACTCACAAGAGATTTTGAACAGGAAAGCGACTTGGTCACGATCTTCAGTCTGGTCAGGTCTTTCCGGATTCTGCTCACAGCGCCTGGTCTGGTCTCGGCTAGGCACAGCACTGCTTTCTCTCTGGTCTGGTCTCTGCTAGGCACAGCACTGCTTTCTCTCTGGTCTGGTCTCTGCTAGGCACAGCACTGCTTTCTCTCTGGTCTGGTCTCTGCTCTGGATAGATTGAAGTCTCTAGTTTGGCTTTCTGGAGTTTGATGGAGGTAAGTATGGATTTTTCCGGCAGGGCTTCCAGCGGCAGATGAAATTGAATGTCTCTATGTGTCCTGACTCTCTGCTTTTATCTGTTTCTTGAGAATGGGTGTGTGTGTTGCATCACTAGACTTGCCCCTCTCATTCGTCATTGGTCAGGCTTCCATTCCTCCGCTTGATTGGCAAACTGAACTGTGAGTCAGATTGATGTCATTTTATGATCTCTTGAAACAACCTCCCTTATCATCTGTGCACCCAAATATATATATGATCAAAATCCATACTTCAGAGTTACACAGTTGTTTGAAATTACATATACATGGTGTGGCTGAATTTAGCCATGTCTATGTCCAAATCTGCTCATTCTCGGAGCTTGCATTCAAAGAGTGTACATAATTGACTTTTTAACTGCTTTTTCAATTTCCGACATGGACCCAACTTTACATACATGTGTGCAGGGGGTAGGGACATTAACTGATGAAGTTTCAGATTTTTAACATGCACACATTTAGAGTAATATCCACTTTTCCGCTAAAACCCCCCTGAATATACCACCGGTTCCTACCACGTCTTAAACTGTGGGCAGAAAAATCACAAGAATTATGGTATCATTTATAAAATTTTCACATGTCCGAACTATGAATTATCCCCCTTTTTATAAAACCATATCCTTGCTGCAGGGGTGTGTCTTTTCAGGTCACATGGTACAGAAACCAGTCTTTCCAGTTTCTGCCAAGCCAGCTTGCTTCTCACAGGCAGTGCCCCTCCCAGCTTCTCCAGGAGGAAGCCACTTTTTACGACGTCTGTAATAAAAACCTTTGCCTGAGTGGAGAGGGCTTTGTTCACTCTCTGGCAGAGCACAGGAAATTCAATTATCAGATAGATGGCATATCCTTTGTGTGGGCAGCAAAAGGAACATTGGCCTGGGAACATAGTTGTGACTCAAGTTTCACTCCTGATGGGATCCGTTGCTAGGCAAAATCAAGTTCCTTAAGCCAGACCTTCAGCTAACTTTTTGTTGCTTTTAAAATAACTTGTAATTTTACACATGCAGCTAGAATGCTGATTCTAAGTGCAAAACTATGACATTTCAACAGTTACAAAGGCATGTGACACCAAACATAGGTCACTCATTTAATTTAACATTTTCGATTTTGGTGGTTTTAAATCCAGTTGCAGTTAGGCTTAAGCTGCTGACTCCATAGCATTTTTGTTATAAGCATTGTTTTTGGGCTCTTCATTTCCCAGATTTTGTAGGCACACAAAACTCCATTCTGCCAAATGTCTGCTGGTGTTCAGTGAATATTTTGCACATGTTGCAAGGTTTGAAATAGGCATTTTGCTTGCCTTCAGAAAAACACACAGTGGGTTTTAAAACGCCGGCTTTTGGATAGTGGTGAGTACTGGTACTGCACCCATTTTTGGGATTTTCTTGGATTAATGCATTCTAAACAGGAATGGTTCTTACATGGTAGTAAATCCTTGCTTAACATTGTTTTGATGGGGCTCCTTACAGTAAGATGGTTATGTGGAACCCCACAAAAAGGGTTGAATCTTTAAAGTGGTCCAATGAGTCACGATTTCAGCAACTTTTTGACATCAGTAAAAGTGGATTTTGTTAACAAAGACCTTTCTTTACCCTGGTGGGTGGCAAGTTAGGTAACCATTTTGGTGTGCGCACAACTGCGCAGCTTTCCTGGATTTCGGCGCACATGTGGGTTTTCCGCCATCTTGAATTTCCTAAGCCCACAGCACCAAATGTTGTAGCAGGGTAGCTTAAACGTGGGTCAGGACACCCTACATACTTTGCCCATAACACTCCGTACGCCACTGCATATGGCACACCTATGGCAGCCATTTGAAGTATACGTTAGAGGGTTTGTTATATCAAGAGAATTTGGGGTCCTCAAAACCATTCGGCAGGCTGTGAAGCTAAACTTAATGTGATGATGTGGCCAGGGAAAGGCAGACGCTTCCTGATTCTGACCCTGGGAATGGTGATCTGTGGGTGGATCATATGAGGGTTGGGGAGGAGTGGAATCAGGTCAGGAGGAATAGGAAAACCCCTTCACTGATTTTCCCAGAGACCCTACAATCTTAATGGCCTACTGTATGAGGGTTGGGGGTGGAAATCAGGTCAGGAGGAATGGGAAAACCCCTTCACTGACTTCCCCAGAGACCCTACAATCTTAATGGCCTACTGTAAAATTGAAACTGTGAAAGAAAAGAGAAACTTGAATATTGGGGTCTTCAAGTCCCACAATGCCCAAAGTACTGTGCCGAGGAAGAGGGATGCAGAGGCACTAGACTGCAAGGTGCAGTCTAGTGGTTCTAATGACCCACACCGGAGAGGGACTGTTAAGTATAAGGGCCCCCTCAGGTGCAGGCCATTAGGAGTAGCAGGAGGTGGAGTGAACGCTGTAACTCCACGTTGCAGTGGCAGCAGAAGATGAAGGAAAGCAGAGGCGCCGGAGCCAACGCTATTAGCAGACTGGATGCCGGTTCCAAGAGGGTCTCTACGTTTGAAGACCTTGGCCTCCGGTGGCAGCCGAGCACCGTATTGTCCATGGAGCGAAGAAAGCTTCTCTCCTGACTGGCGAGGGCCGCGTGAACTGAATCAAGCAAAGTGCTGCTGTGCGGAACGAAGAAGTGGAAGGCACCAGGGCAGCGGAGAGAGCGGACGCGTATGAAGAAACCGATGGATTCACTACTACTGTGTAACCCTGGAATGTTTGGTAATTGCCCGTTGGCCAATAATGCTAACTTAGAATACCAAACTGATACAAAGAAGCTAAAGTGGCAGAATAAGAACTTTGGAAATATACAAGAAGGTTATAATTGTATTTATAACGGCCAAAGTAATTGCCAAAGCCAAAGGAGACCCAAATAAGCAGTGTCTAAGCCAAAGAGAAATAAGTGTGACAGAAAGCCATTATCACCATTTGGTTGATCTAAGAGTGGGAAAGTAAAAGTGGCAGGAGAGCAGGCCTCTTGATAGAAAATATTCAGGGGGAGAGGAGGATAACCTGCATTGCATGTGGCAATCACAAGTGTGGAACAAACAGCAGAAATGTGTCTCAGGTCTTCCCAGAAGAAGCAGTCAAAACTGAGGTTGCTCAAAGTAAAAAAACTTTGCTAAATTGTTTGAGGTAAACTTTACCACAGAAGTGCTTGTATAAGTGTTAGGAGCTTTTAGTCCGGGTAGGCAAGTATACCAGGGCAGGGACTTTGGAGTGGTAGTCCTGGCAGGTTAGTAGACCAGGAAGAATGCATTGAAGTACTGTGTTGTGGTTAAAGACTGTGAAGAAGAAGAAGTGGCAAGTCCACTAAAATTCTTTGTGAACTGGTGTTGAATCATCCTGACAAAATAGTGCTGTTGATACAGATGAATGGTGGAAGTGTTTTGTTCCCTAAGAAGAAGTTGTGTTGAACTCTTTGCTACAAGTGGAGGGATAAAGACTTGTCGTTTATTTTGAATTGTTGGTCAAAGTCCAAGTGAAAAACACTTGGAGCAAGAAGAACTTTATCATTAGAACTTTGTTGCAAGACAGAACTTACCTATTTTGAACTGTTGGCTGAAAATCCTGCTTTGAATCTGGGGAAGGGGATCTCACCCAGGTTACAAGGAAAAACAGTTATTAGGTTTATGTTGGACATTACTGTTATTTCTGTTATATTTGAATTGCCATATATTCCCTTTGTAGGTTTGTTGTATGTATACGTGTGATAGACATATTCCTTTTGTTAGAGTGTTTCCTTTCGTTTATTTTGCTAGAGAAATCCTCTTCAGGGTAGGGATAGTGAGGCGTTTGTCAAACCCGTTTGAGTTAATAAAATGGCATCTTGTGAAAAACCTTTACCAAGTTGTCTGACTCACATTTCTGACCCCTCACATTAAGGACTTCAAAAACAAATATGCCACCACACCAAACCCTGCACTTCTGATTGACATATGCACCACTCTAGATCTATTCAGAGAACATGCACAGAGGGAAGTCAAACACTTTGCAAAACCTACGGCTGCCAGAAGATACGGTGAAGGAGACTGCCCAGGGAGGAGCTAAATTAGTATGTGCTGAGAGGGGCTCAACACAGATTGATAGTGTACTCGACACACAGGGAGACTACATTTATGGACCGGGATATTCTCTGAGTCTTTCGTCAATTCAATGATACCTTATATGGCGCTTCTCAGTTAAAGGCGAAGCGGGCCATACACTCCCTGCTCAAAGAGATACCTACTTCCAGACTATCTACACATGATAGGGAGCAAATGAAAACGGTATTCACTGTTGAAGAGGTCATGCTAGTTACTAAAGGACTCCCCAGGGGTAAGGAGCCAGGCCCGGATGGGCTGTCTGCAGAATTCTACATGGCATATGAGAATACTGGCCCGCACCTTGTGTAGGTGTAGGAAGAGTCACTCAAGAACTCTCTTCTTCCGGAGTCACTATGTGAAGCTATATTCACCATTCGCGTTAAACCTGGTAAACTTAGCAATGAGGGCAGGTTTTACAGACCCTTGTTGCTCATAAATGCTCATAAATGTGGACACAAAGATCTTTGTGAAGATTATAGTGAACAGACTGCTCCATCCAAGTATGGTCCACAGTGACCAGGCAGGCTTTGTTAAAGGCAGATCCACTATGCTTAATTTAATATTCGCCGCCTATTCAATGTAATGTTCCGACTATCACCCAAGATTTCTGCTATAGCTGTCACCTTAGATGGGAAAAAAGCATTTGACATCGAGTCCAGGGAATACTTATTTGTGGTACTAGAGAAGTGTGGTTTTGGGACTCAAATGCTAAATTACAATGAACTCCTTTATGCACACCCGGTTGCCAGGGTCTTGGTCAAGTCAAACCTGTCTGAACCTTTTGTTCTGGGTTGAGGCACATGCCAGAGATGCCCCTTGTCCCTGATACTGTTTGTGCTGACCATTGCACCTATGGCAGACTTGGTGTGGAAAGAAAACAAGCATTGGGGGATCTGGCTAATGGGTCCCCTGAAATAATCTCCCTTTACACAGACAACATGTTGCTCTATGTCAGGGACCCACACAACTCGACCAGGTATTGTGTGACATCACACACTTTGGAGAATACTCAGGCTTCACAATGAAATACACCAAGTCCAAAATCTTCCCCCTCACAGCCAGCACAACGAGACCCGTGGGAACTAGCTCCTGAAATGGGCGCCCAATAAAAAAAAATCAAATACCTGGGGGTCCTGATATGTCCAGATATGTAGGGACAAGGGATTGCTCCTCTCTGACAATTATGCTACACACCAATTATATGTACACAGAAAACTCTGGCCGCTAGACTAGCTCTGGTGACGATGATCCTCCTCCCCAAACTGCTAGATTTCTTCAGAAATGTACCCCTTTGGCCTGGAAAGAGCTACTTCACCAGACTTCATGGCTTTCTGTCTCAATTCCTGTGGCAAGCTGGGACAGTCCGTAAGAAATGGACTGAACTGACCTTGACTTACATTAAGGGAGGGTTTGCAGCACCACGCTTTGAAATATACTGGATGGCAGCTCAATTTGCGACTTACTGGTACGGCATTGACATTGCCCCGCCAAACACTAATTTGGAACATCTGGCGGCAGACAAAGCCGACACAAAAACACTGCTACTCAACTTCACATACAAAGACAACTGCCCATATGACCCTGTACATACCACAATAATTGCATGATGAGGCATATTTTCAACGGAGAGTGTGGAACATCGGTATTATAAGTAGCTGCTACTCTCAAACTTTCCTGGCCTCTTCCCTACCTGGGATGGTTCTCTCCACACACTGGGAGAAGCTAGGGTACGGGACGCTGGATGACCTGTTCCCAGAGGGTAGGTTTCTCACATTGCAGACCCGGAAACAGGGCCACAGGGGCACAACATCAGAGATCTTCCAATTCTATAGGTTAAAGGCAGCGGTTACCAAATGGTGGGAAGGGTATCTAGAGCCCCCAGAGAATGTACTCCTTAAGTACATCTCTAACTCATACGACTGTCACAAACTACTAGCTTCACTGTAGATGAACACGGTGGTGGCCCAGAACCTAAATGTACGAAAGAAACAGGCATTGGATATGGGGATAGACATCTTCGATGATCAATGGGTTAAGATGTGCTCTCTAACTAAATCTGTGTCATCGAATACTAGATTCAAATTGATCCAGTTCAAGGTGCTGAACTGATTGTACTATACACCCAAAAATATTGGAGAGCAGATGCCCTAGATGTAGGGGTGAACATGCTGGCCACCTGCACATGTTTTGGAAATATGTCAACCTGTATGATTTCTTGGAAGTATGTGTTTGAAATATTGTCTGAAGTTTTGAATCACCCACTGCCATGCACCCCTAGGAGGGCATTTTTCGGTATGTGTACTCTAGGTAGTGTAACTGTATTATTCCTGAAACAGAATAGGATGCGTAGTTTTACTACAAAGTTATTAATTACCTCTGAATTGTTTCCACTATTCTAAACATGAATTGCAGGCTCTGTAAAAGGTCTACCTTCTTGTGTTGGTCTTGCACCTACGTTCTATTCCTGAAACTGAATAACGCCCAAAGTTCACTAAAACAGTGGTTTTACTTACCTTGAATTTCATGGTGCCATTCCAGAAGTCTTTTACACTGTGGTTTACTTACAAAAAGTGTTGTATTAGTTTTATATTGTATTTGCTTATTATGATAATACTTTATGATTGGTATGATTGGTTATTTACAACGCATAATACCCAGAGGTTTCTAAGCGCAGACCCAGTGATCGAACCTGTGTTGATCCGTGTCGTCTTGCTTCCAAGGCGAGCACATTGCCCCTGAGCCATCCTTCCGAGACATGCTGCAAGTTCTTTGTACCTCCCTACTGCCCTGATAAGCCTGGCTGCTCTGCCATTGCTACCTCTACATCGAGTAGTACAGACTTATACTAGATGTTGGAGCTCTGTATTGCCAAGTAGAATAATTTTATTAAAGTCCTTTGGGTGGATTTTAGAAAAACTGTCCTAACAATTGCGAGTCAACGCTTCATGGCAAAGTTGTTTCGTACCTGCTCCAATTACACCCAGCGGTTTGGGCTTTGCACTCTAGCAAAAATTTCGGTTTTTTGTCTATGGGAATATTAAAGGGTAGTAGGCCGAAACTGAGTCTAGTGTGAGCTGGAGGGAAGATTTGAGGGGGGTGTAGGGCCGGTATGCATACAATTGTGTCTGGAAAACGTCAGCCAAATTCGACAAACATTAAGTCAAACATTATTAGCAATAATTATTTTGTTTTCCCATGGTACTCAACATGCAACTTAATTATAGTGCTTCGATTTGTATATGACAAATATTATATACCTGTAATCGCAGGCAGGCATGAACGAGAGAGCAGCTGTGTGGAAGCAAAACCCAGAGATGTCCAGACAAACCGGAGAGGGATGCAGAGCAAGCAGAGCGGGAAGCATGGTAGATAGCAGGCTGGTGTGAGAAAGCTCTGCAGAGAAAAGCTGGTGCTTCCATCTGAACCGGAGAGGCATCTGGAGAAGACATGAGATAACCGAGCGAGCACTGCCGAAACGAACCGCAGCAGAGAAGGGGCTGGCAGTGAGGTGCCTCGGCTATACCGGCAGCTATTCACGAAACCATGGGAGGACTGTCAGGACAGGGAATGCTTCCCGGAGACACGACCAGTGTTGCAGCCACACACCATACATCAGACACGGCAAGCGACACCGGTGAGTCTGCCCAGTAGCGCTGGGAGCCCCGGGGCATACAGACACTGATTTCAGTGGTAAATTTGCCATATATGACAAGCTGAGAAAAGAGAGACTATATTTACGTGAACTCCCTTACATAAGCCACTTTGGGGGGAAATTCAGAATAAATACAACAGCAAATAATGAATGGCGATAAAACTAGGAGAAACATTGAAGTGAATTGGTTATGAACTGACACGAAGAGTAATGCTAACAAACAAAGCCAAACAAGCAAGCATAAATGAATGATTGTGATGAACCTTGTTAAGAGGCAAACAAGCATTGCCAAGAGTCAAGCAAGCATTGCCAAGAGTCAAGCAGATGATATTGCATATTACTGAATGAAATTGATGGTTGAGAAACGAAAACCTGCATGCAAGAGAAAACATGGGAAAAGGGAGCAAGATACTTTGGTCAAGAGACCTGAAACCGTGAATACGTTTCCTAGCAGGAGAGTATACCGGGAAGCTTACGATGGCTGGTGCAACAGATCTATAACAGCAACTGATTTTCCTAGCAGGAGTGTGTACAGGGAAGCCTATAATTGTCTTGTGAAACCTGATAAAGAAGTGAATGGTGACAAAACAAGCATTAATAAAGCTTCACAAGTACTTGAAAGGATAATAAGTCAAGCCTCACTGTGGAGCTGGAACTGTGGCAAGATAACTAGGAAACAGATCCAAGGAAGGTTTGTTGGTTGTATGACATATAATGGGTGTGCTGTGTGGTCTGACAACTGCGCCTAGACTGAGTACACCCACCTACGGAAAAGCCACTTTGTGATTGAATAAAGGAAAATCTGTGTGAACTGAAATTGAGGAAATTAACTTTATAAATTGACGAAAGGTAACCAAACCAGAAGAGCTGGGAAGCATCCCAAGGAATTGTGTTATTTTGTAACATTGAAAGACTTGAAAGCTTGGGAAAGGGAACCCCTCTTTTGTAACGTGAACTATTTGAACCTTGAGCTGGAAGAAGCTCTGAACTTTTATTTTGAACTCTTCTCATTTGATGCTGACATCCCTCAACATTGTATACAATTAGAAGTAAGGGCAGGTATAGGTTTTTGGACACAAACAGACATTTGCTTTGGACTTCCTGACACAGACTATCATTAGTTTTATTTAGGTAGGGAAATCCCACCTTAGCATATTTCCAGATAGGCCTTTTTCCAAACCCCTTTTTTTTAATAAACTTTTATAACCCAAATTCTATTGTGTTGTCTGTATTTCCTTCGTGATGCCTTCACAGTGAGTACAGGAAGGTAAAGAAAGGTGTAAGATGTGTATGTACCTTCAACTGCAAAGAGGGGAGGACGAGTGGGTGCATATACATCGAAGCAGATACAAGCATCAAAACGATGATTACAGGTATGTAATGTTTGTCTTCTGAAGCTTGTGGATCTTCTTAGAATCTCATGCCATGCATAGACTAGTGAGCAGTACCTAGAAAAGGAGGTGGAGGTGGGTTGTTAGAAGGTACAGCAGCAAAAAGATTTCTTAACACCAAATGTCCCACTTGAGAATCAAATCTTGTACGAGTTTCGATGCAGTAATGTTGTGTGAAAGTGCGAATTGAACTCCATGTTGTGGCGCTGAAAAGAGCCTCTAACGGCATATTTGCTATGAATGCTAGAGTAGCACTGCTGCCTCGAGTGGAGTGTAAAATAGCTGATTTAAAAACACAATCCCTTAAATCTTCCCGCAGCTAAGGAGACAAATAATTGATCTGACTTTCTTATTGCTTTTGTTTTATGTAGATAGTACATTACCGCTCTCCTGACATCTAGTGTATGGGGGGTTCTTTCTGCCGAGTTATGTGGGTTTTGAAAGAACGCTGGAAGTTCTATTGACTGATTGACATGAAATTTGGAAATACATTTAGATAAGAATCGTGGATGTGTTCTTAACACTACCTTGTCCTTATGAATGGTTACAAATGGATCTGCAACCGAGAGAGCTTGTATAAGAGCTTGCTCTTATAGGTGAGATGTTTAAGACTAGCTTAATGCAAACATTCAAAAGGGGGTCCCCACAATCTTTGTGAGAATTACTTTTAAGTCCCTACCGTGGGGATGGGGTTGAAATTGGAGGATACTGTCTTTTGACTCTTTCCATCAAAGCTTTAACCACGGGACCCTTCCACAAAAATACTTTGCTATGTGTGGTTGTGTATGCTGAGAGTTCAGCTAGATGGACTTTTAAGAGAGTTAAAAACTAATCCTGAGTCCAATAAGTATAGCAGGTAGTGTATTATATCAGAAGGCGAACAGTCAATGGGGTTGACATTAGTTATTTTGCACCACAATACAAAGCATTTCCATTTGTTGAAATAACAATGCCTAGTATTTGTTGTACAGATTTTGAAGGAACTTTTGGGTTGATATCACTTAGAACCCCCGCGACCTGATTAAATGCAAAAATGTGAACTGTCGCATTGGTGTGCCATAGAACGGAGACTTCGAGTTCCTCAACTCTGTTTGTTTAATTAGGAAACCAGGCTGCTGTGGTCACACCTTATTACTGCGCCAGAAAAAAATGATGCTGAAGACTAAGTCCAACTGCTGTTGTGTGATAGGAAAGTTTAATTAATCTGCCCTATGGATTATACGTGTTTCGGCAAGGTGCCTTTCTCAAATCAGGGCTTATCCAACTTTATTTCTCTTGATCATTACTGGAAGTGTAATAACGGGGATCAATCCCAACTGCAAATATCATTGCCGCGTCCCGCTTGAACGCGGGACGTGGCAATGATATTTGCAGTTGGGATTGACTAGTCTCCAGCATAATTTTTTTTTCTTTTCTGGCGCAGTAATAAGGTGTGACCACAGCAGCCTGGTTTCCTAGTATTTGTTGTACATGCTGCTTTTAAGATGTCCGTGCATCTTTGAGACAAGTTTAGGTGTCCAAATTCTATGAACTCAGGAGCCACACAGCCAAGTTCAGTGTTTGAGGATGTGGATGGAGGGTTGCTCCCTGATGCTGGCACAACATGTTTTAAGGGCTCGGCAGTTTGACTGGTGGACAAAGACTTTTTGAGAAGGTGCGAGAACCATGGCTGACGTGCCCAAATTGTGGCAATGTGGATCATTGTAAGATGTTCCTGGTACATTATTTTGTGGGGGGGAGGGAAGCGTACGCACATTTCTCTGACTAATTGATCCACAGTGCGCTCCCCTTGGATCCTGTCTAGGGAAACCTGGATGCATAATCACAGAATTTTGCATTCTCTTGAGTTGCAAAGAAATCTATGTGTGGATGACCCCAGTCTTTCAAGGCGCTGTGTAGAATATCTGAGTGTAACTCCCATTCGCATTCTGTGGAAGCTGTATGTTTCTGCTTAAAACGTCTGTTAGACAGCTGTGCTCCCCTGGAACATGGTGTGATAAGAGGAAGATGTTTTTGTTTAGAGACCAATTCCAAATCCTCAGAGTTAGTATGGACAGACGTGGTGAGTGTATTCCGCCTTATTTGTTTATGTAAAACATGGCTGTTGTGCTGCTGTGAGGACTCGAACGGTTTGCTCTGACAGTGGTGTTGAAAAGCTTTCTAGGGCCTTGAACACTGCCAGCAATTCTAGGAAGTTGATATGCTTCTTTGACATTGAGTGTGTTTACATGCTGTGCATTGTTCGGGGGAGATAATGTACACCCGACCCTGAACGTGATGCATCTGTTTGAGTGGCTTCTACTGCAGGGTTGAGTAAAGGTTTGCCGTTTAACAGGTTCACTTTTGTCCACCATTGCAGCGCATTCACTATAGCTGGCGAAACAACCACTAGATCGTCCCGGTGACTGTCTACTTGAGACCATTGCTTCGCCATCCACTCTTGTATGGGACGCATGCGCATCCTTGCGTGTGGCACCAGAAAAATGCAGGAGTACATCAATCCGAGAGGGCGCATAACCCTTCGGACAGTTATCCAACGACATGCTCTTTAACTGGGAATTTGAAACAGCATGTTTTATACTCTTTCTTAGGAGGGGTACACTACTGCACTGCTTGTAGGAATGACTGCGTCTAAAAATTGTTTGGTCTGACAGGGATCCAGACGATTTTTTCTCATGGATTGAAAAACCTGGCTGAAACAATAGTTTGATAGCTGTTTGGGTGTGTTGCCGACACGTTTGTGGTGTGTCTCCTGTTATCAGCCAGTCATCCATATAAGGGTACACTGGAATGGATTGTCTGCGTAAGTAGGCTGCCACCACTGCTAGAACTTTCGTGAACACCCGAGGGGCTGAGGTTATGTCGAATGGAAGCACCTTGAACTGGTAGTGAGTGGACCTTACCTTGAACCTTAGGTACTTTTTGGTGAGCTGGCAACATTGAAATATGAAAGTATGCATCTTTCATATCCAAAATTGCCATGTAATCCCTTTTATTTTAAAAAAGAGGGATGGCATCCTGTAGGGTTATCATCCAGAATGTTTGTGGCTTTACATATGTGTGGGTCCAGAAATGGATGTATTATTTGGTTTTTATTTGGTACAAGGTAGTTTACAGAATAAATACCCCTGTTAACCTCTTCCAAAGGGATGAGTTCTAATGCTCCCTTTTCTAGCAGTGTCTGGATATCTGCATCGAGAATCAACTGATATTCCTTGAACATTGTTATTATCTGGGTGGATGATCGTGCAGTATCTCCAAAGATTCGATGCATTATCCCCTCTCCTACAGTTAACAGCACACACTTGTCTGTAACGTTTCCCTCCCATTCTTGGGTGTAATGTGAAATGCACCCCCTATACTCTGGAGACATGGGAAGACACCTGTATGTGCTCTTCACTTCCTTGCTTCGAGGGAGTGGCTGAGCCTCTAATGGCCTGGCCACTGCCTCAACTACGTCGTATACGGAAAGTTCTTTGACCGGAGGTCTAAAAGGATGAGGGGCGTGAATGTCCTGTATATCAGGAGGAGGAATAGTGACTGATTCCATGGAGAACTCTTTGCGTACGAAATGTGCGCCGGGAGTTGAAGGTGCCCCGTAGCATGAAGCGTTTATTAGAGATTTGACTTACGGTCTTTTAAGCCATCTCCAGTGAATTTTCCACGTCTTTGCCAAAAAGAACATCGTTCTCAATAGGCATATTTATGAAAGTTGCTTGTATCTCTGGCTTAAAAAACGAGTTCCGGAGCTACGAGTGCAGTTTAAGGAGTGTCCCCTCATCAACAATGCTGCTAGCAGTGTCAGCTGCAGCTAGCACATTTTTTACATTGAAATTCATCACCAGTTTACGCTCAGACACAATCTTAAAAATATGTGTCTTGAGAGGTTCTGGCACTTTGTTCCTCAACTAGGTCCCATTTGGCCCCATTGTAGCTTGCCATTAGAGTGGTAATATTGGTAATTCTGGCTTGTAAAGCAGCTGAGGTACCTCCCTGCTTGCCTAGGGTATGTATTTTTTAATTTTCCTTGTCTGGAGGAGCTTCTACGGTAGCTAAAGTAATACCCGTTTGTTTGCGACTTGTAGTGACCACTAACGGGTCTAGCTTTAAATGGCCCTTAATGTATATGGGGTCAGAGGGAGCCGGCTTAAATCACTTTTACACACACAGGTTTACTGGCCTAGTGAGAAATGGTGTTGAAATCGATGGCAGGATATGCCCTTTTACTGGTTGAAAAAAGTGGAATATATTGGCCCACTGACTTTTTTAGGAGGTCATTAAAAAGGAGTTGATCATCAATAGGCGAATTAGCCAAAGGCTCCTCTTGGATGTCTGAGGTTTGGACGCTGTAATCATCTACATAGTCATAGTCTGCACCCTGATCCTCATCAATATAAATTTCCTGATCCTCATCAATATTAATCACTGCCTGAGGTGATACATGTTCCAACCTGGGTGTTTTATTATGGTGGTTCACCCTCCCGCTGTCTCGGATAATCTGACCGTAGATCTATGTTCTGCGAGGCCAACATTTCGGCATCTTCCCCGATCCCTGGCTGGGGGGTATGAATATGTTTAACTTGTCTCATTAGGTGCCCCTCCTTTTGTGGATGTGCGCTTTTGTCACCAGGGGTTGTCTCTATAGCAGTGCTGGATGCATGCCCTCTGGAACAGGGGATGAACGGGTGGGAGTACTCCTGTAATGCGTCTTCAGCATCACTAACGGCGCTGATGCTGCCTTGTACATCCTCCGACTCCTCCACGCCAGCAAGGTAGTCCGAGGAGGCTTCAGTCTGCTTGGCTTCGGCCACCCAGCGCTTAGTCCACTGATCTTTTAGTGTGTTCGGGCGGACAAGTTTACAAGCAGCACACCGTTTTTCTGAATTGTCTTGTGGGAGATCATGATTGCACTCACAGTATGCGTCTTTCCATTGAAATTTATGATTGCACTTAGGGCAGAATTTAAAGGGTGTATTTTCCATGATCATTGGTAAAGTAAGCCTGATAATGAGTGTAAAAGGGCAGAAAAAGAAGAGACATTCTCTAAATGTATAAGAATATGACCACCTCACACTATCCGTACTGTGAGGCCGAAGCCAGTGTAGACTGCGTGGGCTGACCAAAAGTTGGATCTGCAAGCCATCAACGGACATGTAGTTTATCGCTGAAGAGTGTCGATGAGGTGCGCCAAGTGGCAGCAGTAATTATATAAAACTAGATTAAAGGCCAGTGTACACGGGCCCAAGTGCAGGTTTTCATTCGCACATTCGGACCACTATATATCCTAAGCCTACAGCTCCCTCTATCGCTGACAACATGCAAAGCTATGCAAATTGGACCACTGTATAACCTAAGGCAACAGCTCCCCCTAGCCGAGCATTCTGTGAGTTCAGGCATCCTCCACTGTGCATGTAGCATTAGACAAACATCTGGCCTTTTATATTAGTAACAGATAAAGAGAATATGAATCTCACACTAGCTATAAGCTAACCACTCGACGAAATGTGACCAACTTGGACGGCGGAAAAACAAAAGCGGAGGACCTTGACGCATGAGGCACCATAGATAAAGTACACTAGGGATAATATTAAAGACGCACCCTGTCGACGTCCCTTTTCGAACCTCGAAAACAAGCCATGCTCCACGCCAACCACTAGATGTCACCGTACGCAAAGCATGCGATTCTAAGCAAATCCACAAGAATCAGAAATATATAGAGAGCGGGAGAGAGAGAGAATTGAATATTCTTTTGTTTCTTAAGTATTAAATGAAAAATAACTGTTGTATAATTATATTAAGCTGTACCAAGCAAATGTAAACAAATATGAAGAAACGGAGGATAAAGCTGAAGGAAATGTTTGCATTTGTAGAATTAATCTATCTATTATTAGGTTAAAAACGTATTCAAAGTCAAATGAGGTAAGAGATGATAAATAAGATGAGAGAAGAGATGAGTGAATAAGAAAAACGAGTTACCTTGGTTGATATTAGAGGATTTAAATTGTGGTATACATGTAGGTCCTCGTCACACCTTGAGGATGGGAAGGTCATTGAGAGTATGCTGTCAGGGCTGAAGACAAAGCTAGAAGAGGTTAAGTTATTGTATGGTAATGAGTTTGGGTGCGAGTGGAATGGAGTTTGTCTGATTGTACTATCTAGGAGCTGGGGTTAAATGTGGCACTCATCTAAGCTTGTTGTTAAGGTTGAGCGGAAACCACAAGTTTTTCCAATCAAGAGTCTGACATGCAAGATTCAGATAATAGGTTGATACTGCTGGGGACAAAATATACTCATGAGAGCAAGGATAGCTTAGGGGCATTGAGTTTGTCTTGGAAGCAAGACAACGCAGTGCAACACAGGTTCCAATACAGATCCCATGCTTAGAAACCACTCGTTGGTATTATGCGTATTATAAAAGAACACATATAAATCATAATCCCCATTTGTTTTTGCTTTTCAAGTGAGTGATTATTATTTTGGTCACTCCAGCAAGGAGAACATCTCGCAGTATTAAGTTGTGGCTCTGCAGTTTAGGGAGTGAGGAAGCTGCATGAACTCCCACACATGCAGATTGTTTGTTGCGAATATCTCGTTTTAATAAATTGGAGACAGCTCTATTTGTACTTCTGACCAGAAGGTCTTATTTTGGCAATTAAAAGGCATGTGAAGAAACATGCACTTGTTGCCATTGAATTTTTATATTTATTAATGACTGCAACTAGCTCGAGAGCAGCAGAGCA
The DNA here is from genome assembly GCF_040938575.1 of Ambystoma mexicanum. Taxonomy (NCBI): domain Eukaryota; kingdom Metazoa; phylum Chordata; class Amphibia; order Caudata; family Ambystomatidae; genus Ambystoma; species Ambystoma mexicanum. The sequence goes on from NC_090926.1 coordinate 866,867,650, forward strand.
CTGTACAGGGTGTGGGTAGCTACCATTTGGGCTGTGGTCTTATCAGTGGTAAAGCACTGTGGAGTTGCGGTCTGTGCCTCACTCAGTCTTTGTGTCCATCTGTATTAGTCCCTGGCCAGGTATAATTGAAAAAGGAATAGTAAGGATGCAGAAGGAGGAGACTGACACAGGTGGCATGGTTGCTGGCATAAACTTGTACTAGTAATAAAAATCAAGGGAAAACCTAACTTTTACTAACTCTAAGAGCGGTTTACCTTCCTCAACTAAACGCACTAATGAATCTGTCAGGATGTTGTTGCAACTAAAAAGAGTTAATTGACCCATTTCAAAACCCTACCTCTGTCCTTTGCACTTATAACGAAACTAAAGAAGTATTGGATTTTCTTGCTTCCAATATTTAAGCCACCAAGTCCGTTGACATTCTAGACGCCACGACTTACTGCACCCCGATTTTCCACTTGGGAACATCGTATTTTGCAGAATATTGCTACGCAGCCCCTGTTGCTAGGCGACATGACGGGATATACTGCACTAACACTAACACTATGTCCTTTACAAGCACCTCACTGAGCCCGATTTATGCAAATTTTGGCGCCATTCATGCTCTAATTTAGCCTCTAGGTACCTTTATTACAATTATCCCCACGTAGTAACTCACACAGCATGTCTAACCTCCCTAGGCACTGCATGCTTTCAACTTCGCCACGCACTAAGGGACTATTTAGTTATCCTCTAAAAAATCCACAGTCCCACACTTGGCACTGGATAGTTTGGTCCACCTCTGTCCCTGTCCTGAGCACTTTACTAACCAGTACGGCCTTGTTTGTTCTGCCTATCTCCACCATTTAACAGCTGCCTTGGCCATGATAATTGTTTTATTTCGCCTGCAGCGTCTACCCTGAAGAACTTTTTGTCTTCAAGCGCCAATCTGGTGCTAACCTTCACGCTTTTGTGACATGACCAGCAAAATCATTTATGAGCGCCTCCGTCCCTGAAAGATCAGGTAGTTCACGTTTCAGAATAGTATTTCACCTACTCTGACAAACCACCTCACAAGCAGGCCAAACTTTAGCCTCCTTCTCTCTAGTCTATAGCTACCTCCAGAGTCGCTAAAAAAAAAAGGTCCTTTTTCTGCCTGTACACAAGACAACACAAGTAATTCTTCTCAAGACGTCAACCTATGACTATAGCTAGGTACAAACCAACAGTTACTTCCTCAACCCTATTTATTAGGCTGTTATGAGGCTGTTTTCACACACCCCTTTTAAACTAAAACTATTTTTATCCTTGATTTTTTAGATGAATAGACAAATCTGCTGCCACAAGCCCTATGTTAACAGCACCCCATAGTGTCCTGACGACAGTTCAGAACATTGTATATTTTGTGTACCTCAACGAACTTGATGCTGAAAATACTTCCGAACCAGAAACACCCATTTGTTGTGCGACAGAAGATACGTACTGCTAATGTTCTGACAGTACATGAAATATCACTCATTATGTTACTAACCACACCACATACAGAATTGTATGCTTTCTCGCTTTGTGCATGACTAATGATTTACAGGCCGATTCATGGAATTAATGTGTGCTGAAAATCTCAGGGAAGCGTGCGAATCGCAGTGCAAGTGCGAAAATCGCAGCGAAAGCTGCGCACATCGATTCATGGAAGTCCATGCGCGTGTTAATCCATGGATGTGCGCTAAAATCCTGCGTGGCGCATGAGGGCGCACACAGCATCAAACAGCGTGCGCACCGCGCACAGTGAAAGCGCACACAACAAAAGTAGGCAGAACACGGGGCGTAACACGCGGAATAGGGAACAATGCGTGAAAATGTGGGCGTTACGAGGGAAGTAGAGGAGGCAAATGTGCGAAACGCCCACACGCGTGCCTACAACACGTATTCATGGAATCGAACAGGGCTAACGCGTGTGCCAAAAAAGATGCGCTAATCCGGAAACACGTATGCCAGCAGGAAGCGGGGGTACACAGACCCGCGCAGCATAAAAGTGCACGCAAACAACAAACAAGCTTAGAAGCTACAATGAATATACTGTTCCACGCAGCAGTGGTCGTGGGATACCGCAGGAGGAGGAGGATAGTCAGGGCCAGAATTTTTACACGCAGGACCAGCCTTTTTGGGATGCCTGATGACCAGGTGTATGGGAGGTACAGGTTTCCACCTCACATAATACTCGACCTGTTGAGTGAGTGGGAGGATGACCTCACATCATCCACTCTGCTCCCAAGCACTGAGCCCCTTGGAAAAGGTGCTCAATGTACTGCACTTCTTGGCCACTGGTTCATTTCAGCGGACAAGTGCCATAGTGGGTGGGGGTGTCACAGGCCATGCAGTCACGCTGCCTACACCAGGAGTTGGCCATCATGACTGCACGCCCATCAGTCCGCAGGCACATATACCTGCCCAGAACACCTGCAGAAAGGCAGGCTGCCGTCCAGGATTTTTACGGGGTGGCACACTTCTCCAAAGTGCTAGGTGCCATTGATTGCACCCATGTGGCTCTACGTCCTCCCAGGGAAACTGAGCACATCTATAGAAACCGCAAGCACTGGCATTCCATCAACGTGCAGGTAGTATGTGATGCCAAGGGAATCATCACCTCAGTATATGCCAACTATCCAGGGTCCACCCATGACAGTTTAATTTACAGAATGTCAACCCTAAACCGGGACCTAGAAGCTGGGCGGCATGGAGATACATGGCTGCTTGGTGAGTATAAATGCCACTGCACATGCATGCATGCCAGATACTGAGTAATGTCACAACCCCACTAATGATACCCATCATCACCTCCCCAGGGGACAGTGCCTACCCTCTGAGCACCCACATGATGACGCCAATTCAGAACCCCACCACACCACCCCGAGGTAAGATACAACACAGCCCATATTGCAACCCGGGTCATTGTGGAGCGCACATTCGGAGTGGTCAAGTCACGCTTTCGCTCCCTTGACCGCTCTGGTGGGCAGCTGCTATACGCTCCCCCAGTAGTGTGCAGGATCATAGTGGCAGCATGTGTCCTGCACAATTTTGCAACACGTCGGGGCCTGCCGGTGGACATGGTGGTGCCCCCACATCCCCAACCACATGCACGGCGGCTGCGCATGGGAGGGGAAAGGGCACGTGGTGAGGCAGCCCGTACGCAGGTGGTGGCTAATTACTTCACCTAAAATCACACCCCTGTGGAGTGCACACAGCCCTGGCAAATACCAGCTGGCAATCAATGATGATGACATAAGGGACAGTCAACTGTCACAACCATACCAGCCTGAGACTGGTCAGCTGGAAGTGTCACATTGTGTGCATCCCTACCTACCGAAAGACAACCAATGCTGTGTCACAAAAAGAGACACATTTATGCAGCATGAATGACAACCCCCTTGCAAAATATAACATGAAAATAGGGCCATGTCACCCAACCCCTCCCCATCTCCGCCACCCAACACACCATGGCATGTCATGCAATGTGAAAGCAAACAAAGGAATGCACACCACCTGACACAAGTGTCACAAAGTGCACTGTCCCAAATGGAAACAGGGCACAGACAATATGCTCCCAGTAATCAATAACAAACAGCACACATGACCAAATACTTACCAGCAACATAATACAGCAACACAGCATGAAACATTGCCAAAATATGACAGTGAAAACTCAAAGTAGTGCAAGTCTTACAACCTGAATAAGCCAGCACATCAACCCCGTCCAACTGCAGAGTTTTGCTGTCAGGCAAATGTGTCAGTGTATTGCATACAACATGGACTGCATCTGCAAAGGAGACGGCCTTGTGAAGACATGAAGAAGGTACCTGCGAATAAGGAGGAAGACATGGATGCACAAGCACATATCAATACACCATGCAGTGTTCAATACAACAATACACACTAGGGATGTCCACAGAGTATTGACTACAGACTGCCCACACAGCTCATGGGAGCCCAATGTCACTGTGTAAGTCACTGTCACTTGGTCACACCCTTTGCAAGCCCATGGAAACGGGAAGCAGGAGGGGTGTGTGTGTCAGGAACCCAAGCATCTAATCCAAACACAGGACAAGCCTGCATGTGCCCAGCCGGAATACACAGTGGATGCCCACGGGAGCCACACAAGGCAACACACTGTAAAAAAATTTTAAAAAAAATAAAAAAATAAAAAATGGCCATGTGGGGGTTGGGCAGGAGGCCACCCAGGAGATTCGAGGACAGGGTGTACACCAACACCCACCTGCGTGGATGTTGCGGAAAAAAAAAAAAAATACCTCCATGGACTCATGGCCTGCACGGCTATGCCATTGTGGGAGAACTGCTGTCGCTCTCATCACCCTCTTCTGCTGCATCAGGAGGTGGTGGTGCTACGGGAAGCAGCCCACGCAAAGCCCTGGTATGGTCCTCCATTTCAGCAAGCATGAGGGTGTGGAAGGTCTGATTTTGGAGGATGATAGTGCGGAGATCCCCATGCAGCACCTCACGGGTTGCCTGCATTTCTGCACGCATGGCCTCGCGTGATGCACGGATCTCCTCACGGGTAGCCTGCAGCTCAGCTGAGAGCGAACGTGTGAGCTGCTCCAGCTGCTGTTCTGCCCTAAAATTTCGGGAAGCCTCAAGTTCAACCAGAGTCTCCCTAAGGTTATGGAGTTCTACCCTCAGGGCTTCCCTGTGGCCCTGTGACTATTGATATGGCTTCGCGCATAGTCTCCAGTGCCGCCCGTCGGTCCCTGTTCGACGCCAACATGTCTTCCCTGTGTGATTGGCAAATGGAGTCTGTTGCCTGCTGTTGTTGCTCCATCTGCCTTTCAGGGGGGAGAATGGAAGTGGCCACCCTCTCCATTGCCTGAGCCATCATTTCAACCGATGTTCCCTGTTGTGCTGCTATACTGTAAATGGAGTTTTCCCATACAGTATTGCCTGGTGGCGTATGGCCACCGCGTCGGCGGGCACCACACCTGTTTGGGGCAAGGCGATATGCACCTTGCTGTACCGGCACTGCCTGAGGCTGCAGGACTGCATTCCCCCTCTGATCTGCTGGCCCAGGAATAGGATCAGATGTTGTGGAGTGTGACCCTGCATCCGTAACCGCCAAAGGCGGACCTACCAACACTGACATCCCCATAGAGGGTTCTACCCCTGGTGCAGGTGGGTTGGACAGAACAGAATCCCTGCCAGAAACACTCACCTGCGACAGCACATAAGTCTCATCATCCGATTCAGCACCTGAATAGAGGTCTGGGGAGGTGCACCCAGAGACACCCCTGGACAGTATGGTCTGCAGTAAGAAAGGGTTTTCACCCACCACCACACCACGTCCTCCACTGGTGCCCAGTTGTGGCTGAGATTCCTCCTGGGTCTGCACCAGCTCCTCAACCTCAACAGCATCAAGTACGTCATCACCTGCAAAAACATGAAAGATAACAAATGGAAACAGGCATGAGCACCATAACACACACATAGGCCTGACAAGCCAGAGATCCAGTACATGATTTACACATGTCCCACAAGCCAATAACCCTAGCATGCATGCACTGTCAATGAGTTGGAATAGGAGGCAAAAAGTAGACACTGGGGACACCAAGATGGAAAAGCAACACATCTGCTGCATGCTGTAGCACTGGCATTACACATTAGCCTGTGAGTGGCATGACCAATACACATACATGACACATGCCAGCACACAGATGACATATGTCAGTGAATGAGTACTGTCACCCATCCATGTGAGATGGACATGATGAGATGAAAAATGCCAAATAGTGTGACAAAATATGCATGTGCCACACACTGCAACACATCCAGTGTACAATGATACAGTTATTGCAGGCAGATGTACACATCAATGGTTGGTCACTTCAACGTGACATGAAACAACTATCATGTTCCACATTCCAACAGGCCCCAAAAATTAATGTGAGAAGGCCAATACTCAATCAGCCTGAATGGTCTAATCATTCACATAACAAGGTAACAAATGTGGGCCAATGTGGGGTGTAATCAATGACAGAAGCATGTCACATATGTGGCATTAGGGCTGAAAAATGCGCTGGAAAAATGGGAGAATTGAAACAATCAGCCTGAATGAACACTGAAAAATTCAGAACAATGTTGTTGCAAGATGACAGTTCAAGGGCAACTGCAGTAATGTGGCGCTAATTGCCTACTGTGGTCAGAAGGGATACTGTCATTCCCAAATCCATGGCCGGTTAATGTTTTGGAGGAAGCACATGGGTGACCCATACCACGCAGGAGTACACACCCTCACCTGGCACTCATTCAGAAACCATCACCCAAGCAACATACACATGGATTACACACAAATGCATGGGCACTCACCGGACAATGCGTCGTAATCTGGTAGGTCTCCCACGCCTTGGATCTGTTCCTCTGTGACGAAGGTTCCAGCAACAGACTCATGTTCAGTGAGTTGGTTGTCCTCTGGTGGAGATCCACCGCCAGTCACCAGAGTAGAGGGATGATTTGAGGCCAGCTTGTTCTTTGCTCTGCGTTTCAGGTCACTCCACCGCTTGTAGCAATCATCAGCTGTGCGCCTCACAAATCCAAGGGCACTAATGATGTCCGCGATGGTCTGCCAGTGTGCCCTACGTTGACCAGGTGTGGTCTTGCACCCTGCAGTCACCACCATTTTGAGGCTATGTGCCGACACATAGGCCACTAGTGCATCAAGTTCGGCGTCATTAAAGCTAGGCTTCCTTGACGTGCCGGAGTGTGTGTAGCCGTGTCTGGGGTCTCAGCCTGTAGTGCCAGAGCACCCTTCTTTTTCTAAGGTGGTGCGGATCCTGAGTGGCTTATGCCGCACAGGTCAGTAGGGGCAGAAGCGCAGGTGGACTGTGTACTAGGAGTCTGCGAAGGCACAATGACCATAGGTCTTGGAGCAGGCATTGGCTGCAGGGTGATGTTGGCAGGGCCAACGTCGGTTTGATGGACCTGGAACGACACTGTCTCGGCTGGGAGACTCAGAGCTGGTGTGGATAGAGCTGCAGTTGCCCCTGCAGCCTCCCCACCCTGCCTACTTGGGGCAGCAGATGACATTGCTGCCCCAGATCCACGTGGCCTGGTGACAGCAACCTTACCCGCCACACGTGGCTTAGACTTGCTGACCTGGAAGTCAGCCTGGGAGTCATCCTGTGCCTGTTCAGGTGCCAAAATGGGCCGGTCCAACAAGGGCTGCGTATGGGAGTAGCAGTAAACAATTGTCCTGGGCAATTGGGGTGAAAGGGGTAGGGTACTAGATGGAATTTGTACCCTAGTGCTCTAGCAAGGCTGTATGTGACCCATGGGGGAAGATGACGGGTCACGCAACGCACAGGCACACCAAAAACAAAAGCACATGTGCACGCAACCCCTGGTAGACCACGTGCGTGGAAAAATAAACCTGCACTACGCTGTGGCACCCAGAAACACAAAAATAAGCGTACGCGTGTTACACGCAGCCTACAATGACCTCTGAAGGACGCGTGTTACACGCAGCCTACAATGACCTGTGAAGGGGTACGCAACGGGGGCAACCACAGTTGGAAAATACGTGCGCGACTCACTGTCTGCCTTGAAAAAGAACGTGAACAAGATGCGCGCGTGTGCGTAGGCAACACCACCGCCAAAAGAAGAAAAGAACGCAGTCTGAGGAAATAGGGAGTACGAACTGGAAACGTTGTGAAGTAATCGCGTGTGAACCGACAAGAAGTACAAGATACACCCGTTCGCTCTCCACAAAAAGCACGTACAAGGAAATAGCGTGATACTCGTACCTTTTAAGCCAGCCCACACGTGAAACATCACTTACGCGCTTACGCGCTAAGGCCCTTTTCTCAATTAGCACGGTGACGGGCAGTTTTCTCACATGCTGATTCACGATGCACCCGTGTTGTGGGCAACACCCGTGCGCATAACGTCACTGACGCGCTTATACGCTATTTGCCTTTCCTCGGATTTCACGCTGACGTGCAATTTGTTCACGTGGCAAATCACTCCGTATCAAGCTGGCCACACGAAAACACACGAAAGACCACGCTCCTGCCCAAAAGGCCATTTTCCTGCCCCCAAAAGCCCCGAGCACGCTCCCACCTGCCATCTGCTGCTGCCTGCCTGGCTGCTGCCCACGTGCCTTGCTATTTGCTGCCTGCACGTCAGCCAGGGATGCAGTTGCTGTGACCACCCCTGCTGGAACCGAAGACTCCCGACTGAGATACCATCGCTCCACAGCCCAGCCCCAGGACCCAGTTGCCCACCCACACCTGCCACTGTGGTTGCCATGTCGGACACAACACCATTTGGCACCACTGGCAACCCCCAGCCAGAGAGGCAGAGGGCCACCAGCTTCAGTGCCAGGGAAGTTGGTGTCCTGGTGGAGCAAGTCCTGGGGCAGTATGATGCCCTCTTTGGAAGTTCGCGTGCCGACAATGAAGGACGGACCAGGATCTGGATGGACATCGTAACTGCCATCAACGAGGAGGGGGTGGCAGTCCGCGACATCAAACATGTCCGGAAGCGCTGGGAAGACTTCAGGTCCAGGAACCTTGACAAGGCCCAGCATCTCTTGAAGGCAGCGGATGCCAAGGGGCGCCGGGGCCAGCTGTCAGACCACCAAATGATGGTCCTGGAACGCACATGCTCAGCGCTCCACGTCCAGGTCCTTTAGAGGCAGACCGGTCTGGAGTCGAGTGGTAAGTGTACATGCATACTGATTGGACGTTGTGCGTGTTGTGGTGTGCCAGTAGTGTTCGGGTTACACATGTGTTTTTGTAGGGCCATGTATGGATGTGTATGTAAAGGGGCGTGAGGCTGACACATGCGAGTCTTCTCATGTGTGAGACACATGGATGGTGTATGTGTTGGTAAGCATGAAGGCCAAATGCAGGTGTGGCAGCACACAAGTTTGCATTACTGTGTATGTACGTTGGCATGGTTGTGGTGTCACACATGGATGGTGGTTCCAGCTGCATGTATCTGCATTGGGTGCATGTGTGTGTATTTGACAAGTGTGCAACTGTGCTGCAACATGGATGCATGTGGCACTGACATGTAGAAGGCTGAATGCCAGATGTGACATGGATGGCGATCTCATCACTGTGACAGTTGATGAACATGTACACATGCATTTAAGTGTGTTGGTGTGTGTGCATGTGTTGTGCACTCCCCGTGTTTCATGTGACGTCAGGCTCACCTTCGGATGCTGATGCTGTCGTATGTGTATGTATGGTGCTGCCTGGTGCAATATTGCTGTGGAATTGCTCATATGTGTGAGTAGAAATGACATGTGTGTTAGGGAGTGTGATGCCATGTCTGAAGTTTGACACTGCCACTCATGTGAATGCCAGATGTGATATGGATGGCGATCTCATCACTGTGACATTTGATGAACATGTACACATGCATGTAAGTGTGTTGGTGTGTGTGCATGTGTTGTGCACTCCCCGTGTTTCATGTGACGTCAGGCTCACCTTCGGATGCTGATGCTGTCGTATGTGTATGTATGGTGCTGCCTGGTGCAATATTGCTGTGGAATTGCTCATATGTGTGAGTAGAAATGACATGTGTGTTAGGGAGTGTGATGCCATGTCTGAAGTTTGACACTGCCACTCATGTACAACTGTCATGTGTGTATCAGTCCATTGTACAGTGCCCTGATGCCTGTGTTCTATCTCTCCCTGTCTGCAGCGTCAACTGATGAAGAGGGCGGAGAGGGTGCTGTGGAGCAAAGCGGCAGGGATCGCAGCACCAGCCGGAGACGCAAGGCCCGGCTCCCCTCCCAGATTGTCATCTCGTCGGGGAGTGAGGAGTCTGTTGCTGCGTCCCAGGCCGCAGCTGCCGAGGGTAGGTCCAAGAGGCAGAGGTCGGAGATGGACTCCTCAGCAGCAGAAGGGGCAGCTGAGACCCCACAGGGTCCAACGGAGGTAGATGGCATGGAGTCATCCAGGTTGGTGGGGGGTTGGGTGGAGGAGCAGGCCATGGAAGGGACACACACGGGGTGTGGAGGTGGGGATTCCACTGGTGCTAGTGGTGCAGTGCAGGGGCAGGGACAGGAGGCAGCACAGGCCGCCGCGGAGGTGCCTGTGTGTAATCCTGTCCCTGATCCTGTGACTGCATCATCCGGCACCAGCAGGGATGCCTACGTCCAGACCCGTTTTCAGGGAGAGGATGAGCGCACAGCAACTGGCCTTCCTCTCCCTGCAGACGTGGCTATCTGGGACCGGGTTGAGCCTGTCCTGGCTGGGATAGCGTTGCGTCAATCGGGCATGCGAGGTGACCTGCAGTGTTTTCGTGAAGACACTGCACGTCATCTCGGATGCCTCTTTGACCGCATTGACCTACTGGGACGGGTCACCAGTGCTGGATTCCTCCGTGTGCTGGACCTTCTTGCGACCCCCTGCTCACCTGAACCCCCTACGCGCCAGTCGTCCTCCATGCCATCTTCCCACCCATGTATCACCTGGGTACCCTGTGGAGCTGCCTCTGACCCAGCGGCCAGGCTGGTGGAGGACACATCCCTGCCACAGTCGGGAGTCCGACGTCCAGCAGGGGTGGCCACCACGACAACTGCACTCCAGCCGGAGGAGGGCGTGCAGGCAGCAAGAGCCAGGGCGCAGGCACAACAGCAGCAGCAGCAACATGGTGGGATCAATGATGGCTCGGGGCCTTCAACATCGGAGGGGCAGGCATCGGCCAGAGGGCAGGAGGACCCAGGATTACAAGTGTCTTCCGTGTGGCAGCGGTTGGGCCACGCCATAGATGTGGAGCGGCAGCGGGCAGAAGAGGCACGGCTCACAACGGTCAGGGCGGACAACTCCATGTGGAGGCCACTGAGGCGGGCCGAGTGCCTCAAGGCAATTCGCAGGGAGTTGGAGGTCAACATGTCATCGTCCCTGCGAAACCTCTGGGCCATGGAAGAGGACCGCCTCCAGGGCATTGAGCGGGAGTTCGATGATGCCCTGTCCCGGGACATCAAAAAGTGAGCATTCGGACTAGCCCTAAATAGTTAGTTAGTGTTAGGTTTCATTTCTGTTTTCATTTTTCTTGGGGCGCTTGGACAATACCCCACATTTTTGTGTATAGTTCTTCATTAGTTAGTGTATTTTTGTAGGGTTAATTTGGACAGTTGGGCTCATGGACCCAGGATTTCATCCTTGTAAATAGTGTGGATTTGTCGCCATTTTCTTTTTTGATTTTTCCATGGAGCAATAGATTTTACTTTTTCATTTCTGTTTGGATTTGCTTTGTTGGAGGGAGAATTTTGGATTCTGATTTCCTTTTTTTATCATTATGTGACATTCTGCATTGTTTTCCTTATGTCCATTGTTTGGTGTTTAAATTTGTTTCACCACATTTTTTGTTCAATACATTTTTTCCCATACTTCAATGTGTGGTATTCTCTCATTGGTTTCATGCATGTCACGATGTGGGTTTTCACATTCACAGGCACCCATTGTGTGTGTGTGACGGACATGTGTTGATGTACATAAATGCCATTTGGGTTGTTTCATGTAATGGCCATTTCAATGTGGGGTGTATGTTATGCTTGGTTGGTTATTTGGGAAGGGGTGGCGTGCGGTGGGATTTGGGTGGCCACGAGGGCCATGATTGTGGGTCATGTTGACGTGTTGGGGGGGACATGAGTGGGGGCCTGTTGGCAGGTGCCCTTCACGGGTTCTGGGGGACATGAGTCAGTGCTCACTTGTGCGTGGTGACATGTGGGCTGGCTGGGGAGCTTCGCCAGGGTGGATGGGCTGCCTTTGGGGCATGGCCAGGGGTGCGGTGTGTTCCCCTGTGTTGTGGTCTGCCGGCAGGCCCTGGGGAGGGGTGTGAGGGCACACCTGGGAGGACACACACTGTCAATTCGTTTGGACACCCCATAAATACATGTACCCCACTCGCCCAAGGCCTATCGTGGGTGAAACTCCCCGCGAACCCCAGAAATACACGTGCCCCGCTCGCACAGGACCTACCGCATGTGAAACTCCCCACGAACCCCAGAAATGCACGTGCCCCACTCGCCCAAGGCCTATCGCGTGTGAAACTTCCCACAAACCCCAGTAATACACGTACCCCGCTCGCACAGGACCTACCGCGTGTGAAATTCCCAGCGAACCCCAGAAATACACGTGCCCCGCTCGCACAGGGCCTACCATGTGAAACTCCCCGCAAACCCCAGAAATGCACGTGCCCCGCTCGCCCAAGGCCTATCGCGTGTGAAACTTCACGCGAACCCCAGTAATACACGTACCCCGCTCGCACAGGGCCTACCGTGTGTGAAACTCCCCGCGAACCCCAGAAATACACGTGCCCCGCTCGCCCAAGGCCTATCGCATTTGAAACTTCCCGCGAATGAGCGGGGTACGTGTATTCCGAGGGGTGCGTGGGGAGATTTACACACGATTGGCCTAGCGCAAGCAGGGTACGTGTATTCCGAGGGGTGCGTGGGGAGTTTTACAAGCATTTTCGTGGTTGGGGGGCTGTATGCTGGTCCACTGGCCTGTGCGCCATGTACTGGATTTGTGCGCTGTTCATGGCGCACAGGGCGGGATTGGGGGAGTAACTGGCGCTGCTGCAGGGTCGCTGCGCCACTCTGCGCCACGGCTGCTTAGGGATGTTAAAATCCATGAATACGTGTGCGCCGAAATGGGTTTTAGCGCACGCGGCTGGCGCAGACTGCCGCATGCGCACACTGTGCGCCAGCCGCTTGCACCACTTATGCGCTGAATTCTATGAATTACCCCCTTAGTCTCTGTTTTTTAATATGCATCTTTTATATGAATGAATTTTATTTTATCTGCATTACTCCCACTTCGTTTGTGTGATCAAATGGCTAGTTTATAATAATACCTATCCTCCTGTAGTTTTGTTGCACCTCCTGTGCTTCAAAGAGAGGGGTAGCCTTTTGACTCTACATCTCTGTGCTTTGTTACTCACTTACCCTCTAGAGACAGGCCCCCCCTGTAAACAAAAAAGAGGGGTCTTCCAACCCATTCTCTCTGTTGGATCTTCTTGGTCCAGAGGAATGGCTCCCTTCTTCTGGACAGCGGATCACAGTTCCAGTTGTTAGGTGGGTTCTTTAGGAAAAGGATTGACTCCCTTCTCCAGGACTCAATCCTTTTCCAACGCACAAAACAAAGTTCCAGGTTGTAATGCTAAGAAGCATTAAAGGTTCTCAAATCAAACTCAAAAGACAAAGTTCCAGTTCAAACATCAACATTCCTTATTGCCCAGATTTGCTTCTTCACTAATGGGTTGCTGGAGAATGACGCCCTTTTCCAGGTATCTTGACATAAAGCTACGGGTAATGACTCCCTTCCCCGGACCTTCCTTGGCTTTACTTTCACACTTTCACAGTTCACAACACCAGGGGGAATGACTATTTTACCCTGGCTTTTCGCAAGCTTTTTATCATAGTTCAAAATGCTAGTGGGAATGTCTCCCTTCCCCTGGGCCTTTTCATATACACGAGTCGATGTGGGTCCCAGACCTGTATCACAGTTCCTTTAGTGATTTATTTTGGCACACCTGGTTCACTACCCTACCAGGTACTGCCACGAAGAAGATGACTCTCCCTCGCAAATTGTGTTCCCAGACCCTGCTCTCTTCTCTGTATTTTACTCCTAATAGACCTGGTTCACTCAGATCTATGTGAGAATATCAAATCCATTTCTCTGCATGTATATGCAGAGGGAGACCCCCCCACAGTCTCCCCATACCCTGCACATTTGTTATTAACTTAACCCATCCCCCCTACATATATATTCAGTGAAATGGGCTGTTAGAAAATCTGTATTTTGGGCTTTGCAGTGATGGTCTGCAATATTTTGTAGTAATACTTTTTCACTCTCCTGCCAGGCACTATTGTTTAGAGCATTCCTCTGTGCTATATATGGGTCCCCGAACCTTAGTTTGAGGTTTCTCTTGGCCCCTTTTGGGACCCCGACAACCCACGTACCTTCTGGGTCTTTGTCATTCCTTATTCAGCAGTCTCGGCACTTGCAATCTCCTGGTTAGATTCTCTCGTTCTCCCGCTGCTTCCGTGGCAGCCCTGCAGCATTTAGTTCTGGGCGGGCTGCGCGTTTCTCCACTACCACACTGTCCAGCTGCTTCCTACTTCAGGACTCCCGTTTGCACAGCTCTCCAGATGGCCTGTACACAGTGCACCAAGTTGTACCATGTTCTCGCTAAAGGGTTGTCCTTGCCCCTAGAGCGGTAATCTCTCCCCATGAGATCCTCCTGCTAAGTGCCACCTCGGGGGGGACTTCGGGTAGCGGCTATCACCTCCCTGGCCTTATGGGACGGGGTTCCTCCTCGGGGAGAAGTGACAACATCTTGGGATTCATCACAGCTCGTTTTGAGAGCTTCATGAAGTGGGACAATTGTGGGGACACTCAGAGCCAATACCGGGATTGAGTTCTAGAAGGTGGGTGCGTGACAAGAGAAGTATTGTTTGCAGGCCCTCTATGCAGATGAGTTTTGGCTCAAGCTGGCTGGTCGATTTTCTGCATGAGTAGTGTGTGCCACCAAATATATAGAGCTTAGACGCCAGGTACGCTGGTGTGCTACTCGTGACTGCTTTGTAGAGGATACATGCAGTTGTGAACAGTATCCTGGCCTAGAGAGGAAGCTAGTGTAGTTTGTCTAGGATCGGGGCATTAGGTACAATTTCCACATGCTAGTAATAAGACGTGATGCAGCAAGATAGAAAGCTGTTAGGGAAGCCAATGAGCACCTGGGAGTCTGTCAGGGCGTTTCTCCCACTGATGTGCGAGGCCACAAGGGCCTGCACTACTGTCTGGAATTCCTGCAGTGGGATGCAGGATTTGATTTTGCAAGGGGTGGCGATTTGAAGCCAGGCTGTTTGAGTCTTCTTGGCTATGCGTTCCTGGAATTACAGCCTACTGTCAATAGTGAAGTAGGATTTTGCTGAATCTGAGATCTGCGGTTCAAATCCTTCTAAGCACATATTATTGAGCCATTGTTGGATGAGTTGTTGTTTGTAGGGGGAACCGATGAGGATGAATTCAGTCTTGGAGGGGTAAGTTTCGAGGTATGTAGTTGACATCCATGACTGGATAATGGCTACAAACTCACAGCGATGACGGATGCCCTTGGGTTTTTTTCTCTAGTGTACAACTGAGTATCGTCCACATATTGGTGGATGGATAGGTTATGTCTTTAAGGAGGGTGCCTAGAGGCTCCATATAAAGGTTAAAACGGGTCGGTGAGGGGATAGAGACTCCACAGGAGAATGGGAGTTGGTTAGAATGCAACATGTTTATCTGGATGGCCTGGTGTCCGCACAAGAGTTCTGAGATAAACCAATTCTGGAGATTGCTAGTGGATCCCAACCTGTCAGCGACCAGGATGCTGTGGTCGACTGTACCGAATGCAGCTGAGAGGACAAGGAAGGGGATGAGGCATTAGTTTCCCTATCAATGATTTGGAGGGCATTGCCTACCACCTGGATTGTGGCTGTCTCGATACTACATACAGAGCAGAATTTTCTTCTTACATTAGTATTAAGCCACCAATATCAGTTGTGTGAGAATATTAAGCTGTAACAATCAAATGTAAACAAATATGAGGAAAATTAAGCATAAACCATTAACACCTGTAGAGATGGTTTATCTAGGATTATTGTCTTATTTAGGATTATGATTCTATTGAACTGCGTAAAGCTGGCTGGTGGTTCACAGTTTAGAAAGGAGGCACTCATTTTCAGAAACTTGTGGACTTCATGAGGAAAGGTCGAATCAAATTCAATCGCTTGAGATGGACTTCATCTGAGAACATGCATTCCTACATAAAGAAACATAATGTTGTGTGCATTTTTGACAGCATTTTTTTGAAGTTAAGCGACATACTTTAAACAATCTGTTGGGCTTGGGGGTAAAGGTGATGCACCATAAAATTAGGTATATTGACTTAGCAATGGAATCCGATATTGAGTTTAAACATAGATTGCAAAATGTAGATCAACTGCTCCTTTGATAGTGTCATCTGTCTATTTTCAGATTAGCATCCCATTTTGGTCCACTGTCCTCACCATTGGGGGACTTAATGAGAGTATACATTTTGGTGGCTGAGTAGTGCCAGAAAAGATATTTTAGGACAGGCAATCTTTACATTTCTGATAACTATAGATATCAAAATTAGGAAGGGGATATTTTCACAGTATTTGAAAAAAGGATAGGGTGTGTCATTGTTCCAAAGGTCTATAACCAGGTAGGTTACATATTTTAACCAGGTAGGCCAGTCCAAGTATGTATTGTCCATTTGCATGCTTTTAATATGCCATACGAAAATATGTTTCGAATTTCTAAGGCATTTATCCATTTTCTTATCAAGACGTATAAATGAAATGAACAGGTCTTCCACTATTCCAATTTCCTTCAGCAATTTCCTAACTGAAATGGTGAAAAGTCCAATTGGGTTAAAAGGGAGCGTTAGGTCTCTTTTCACTTGCAGCCCAAGGGGAGGTAGTTCATCTGATGGCATCTCTTCTAACCACACAGCATCATGGGCAACACAAAGGATTGTATAGTTATGCTCGGTAGATAGGTTTAGCCCATCTAATCTTAATTAATGAAATGCAATCTGTTATTTATTTGACTAGAGACAAATTTGGGTATAAATGAATCAATGTGGGAGTAAAAGTGGGGGGCAAGTCTGACCAGCAACATGCTGAGTTTACAATTGATTTTTGAAACAAGGTCATTGTTGACAGGTTCGTCTATGCACAACCGTGAGATAACTTGCCGATCCTTTTTGAGCTGTATTCTCCTTTTTTTTATTAATTGCTTAGGATTAATATTTCTAACTTCTATTAGATCGTCAATTAAGCTTACATTAGAGCTGTTAATCATATCTTTTGTACAATCGGGTCTCAAGTGTTCTACCAGAGATTTGTTTAAGGTGCAACCCGACAATGCAGCATATACAGAGATCCTCTTTAAATGATTTACAGAAGAAGTGACATCTGTCAGAAAAAATAGGTCTACCGCATAGGCAGCAATTCTTATTTGAATTGTTGCCCTATGTGAACACCTTTTATCCCAAGATCATTAGTGATGCTATATAAAAAGTGGTTAGACCACTATCAAAAATAGCAGGGGAAAAGCATGTGAAATAGAGGTGAAACACTAATGACTTGGCTGAGTTGGAAGTACTCAGGGGTGGATAAACTTGCAAAGTTAGTGCTACTGCATATCTGATGGAAGAATGTGCACATACTTTCGAAACGGCAGACTTGATAAAAGTGGTAGGAGATCTTGTAAATTGCCTTTTCAATGTTCATAGCTATGGCCATGGTAGATACTTACAGGCATTTTGGGTGGACGATTGATTTTATCACTTTGGCTAATCATGTGGCAAATATTTTGGGTACATTCTTAATCACAAATAAATAATACATTCTCCTGTGATTTCACAGGCGCTGCATTTCTTTGTCTTTGCTGGAAATGACAATAACAGTTTCTGTGACTGAGCTTATGGTTGCACCCGATGAGACAAGCATTGACTAAACAGCTTGAGGGATAGAATTTCTTTAAACAATTTGTAAAAGTAAGTTGTGAGACCAACTGGTCCTGCCACTTTGTTTTATTGGTGTGTAATCTTGGGCAGGAAAATGTTGCCTCATCTTATGTGGTCTTCCAGTGAAGAATGTTCTGCGTTAGATATTGATATTTTGTTTCTATCGCGCTTGCACACAAGTGTTTTAGAGCGCGACAAGGCAAAGGAGGGAAACAGGAGAGAACAAAAGAACAATCTTACTAGGCCCAGTGACACTGAGAACGCGCAAGTGCATGGCAGAGGGGCAGGGGAAAAGTGAATGGAGGGGGCAGAAGCAGAAAGTGCGGTGCAATGGAGAAACAGATAAATCATTAATAAATAAATAATAAAGGCAACAAACAGTGGTAGTGCAGCCAGCAAGTGGCAAGTGCTGGGTGTAAGGCAGCAGACAGGATGGGTTTGATAAGTGCAGGAAGAAAAAGGGGGGACTTTATGGGTACAGATACAGACCCCAGTGCAAGGGGTGGCCCGGAGGTAGTTCGGGAGGTTGGCAGGGTGAGCATGTACCTTGGCCCGGAGGACAAAGGGTGGCCAGGTGCATGGTGCCAAGAGAGAACAGATCAGCAGGGGAGGGGGGCTAAGGCAGAAGCAAAGAGGAGAGTCTTGAGGTGCTTCTGGAAACAGAGATGGTTCTCCTCAAGATTTAGAGTGGCAGGGAGGCTGTTCCAGACGGAGGCCCCAGCTGAAGACAGATCTACCCCCAGCTCGTTTCTTTGAAAAACGACTGACCCTGAGGGAGTTAGAGATAGAGAGGTGAAGAGCCCGAGAGGGGAGGTATTTGCGAAGGGATAGCTGTAGGTATTTTGGACCCATGACCCAGAAAGCCTTGTGACAATGCAGAGGGTTTTGAATGTAATCCTTGCATCAACTGGGAGGCGATGGAGAGATTTCAGAGCTGTAGAGATACGATCCCAGGGCTTGAGGCCAAGGACAAGTCTTGCAGTCCTGTTCTGGATTAGTTGTAGAGGGCAGAGAGTAGAGGCAGGTAGATTTAGAAAAAGGCTGTTACAATAGTCCAACCTAGAGAGAACTAGAGCTTGGGAGACAGTGAGCTTTTGGGGAAAGGAGAGGAAAGACAGAGTACCTCTGAGGAGGTGCAGTAGGAAGTTTGACATTTTAGAGACATCAGAGATGTGTGCAGAGAAGGAAAGTGTGGAGTCAAAGATGACCCTGAGGTTCTTACCCTCGCAGGTGGGGGTAGGAGGAGGGCCAAGGGAGGCCAGCCAGAGAGTAAGGGGAAAGGATGTTGAAGGTGTGCAGATGAGGAGGATCACCGTCTTGCTGGCATTCAGACAAAGATAGCTGGCGAAACACCAATCTTGAATGGCAGTTACAGTTAGGCAATCAGAGATGAGCGAGGCAGAGGAGGTGGCCGAGGGCAGCCTGAAAATGAGTTGAGTGTCATCAGCGCAGCACTAGAAATTGTAGCAGAAAATGACAATGCAGTGGACGAGAGTTGCAAGGTATTGGTTGAAAAGCCAGGGCGAGAGGTTAGGCCCATGGGGAACACCACAGGTAGATAGGGAGATAGATGATAGGAGGGACCCAAGTTGGACCTGGGAGAGTCGATCAGAGAGGAAAGAGGTCAGCCAGGCCAGAGGCTGATCGGATATACCCAGGTTATCACAGACGGTTGAGCAGGATGGTATGGTTGACCGTGTCGAAGGCAGAAGAGGGATCGAGTAGGATGAGGACAGAGGGAATGTTAGAGTCAAGTTTGGAGAGCAGATCTTCACTGATTTTCAGGAGAGCAGTTTCCATGCTTCAGGCAGCTCTGAAGCCAGACTGGCGGTCATGGAGACAGCCAACAGAATCGGAACGAAAGTTAAGCTGAGAGATGGCCAGCTTTTCCAGGAGTTTGCGCAGAAAGGGAGCAATGGAAATTGGGCGATAGTTCGCCAAGAAGGATCAGCTGTGGGTTTCATGAGAAGAGGATGCACAAGGAAGTGCCTCAGAGGGGAGGGAGAAGGATCCTGAGGCAAGGGAGTGGTTGCAAAAATCGGCAAGGGCCTGAGCAAGGGTATCAATGTGGTCCTTGATGGTTTTAGAGGAACAGGGATGAACCTGTTAGAGATTTTGGCTAAACAAGTATTTAAAAAAAATTGGTTATGTGTTTAACTATGTGGTTGATCGAGTGGCAAGAAAGATTTGCATAAAAACATATTCATGTTTAAACAATGTCTGTGTTTGTAGTGACTATTGTTCTAGTTATTTGTACAGATGCTGTACTGTTGCACTCTATTTTGAGGTAACAGGCTAGGAAGACCCATTGTAGCAGGGTTGAACAGTATACTAGAACCTTTAGGCAAATACGTGGATTATTTTTTACAACCGCTTATTCAAAAAACCAATACATACATTAAGGACTCTACCCATTTCTTACAACTTTTGAATTCCACTCCATTTAACTGTAACAACATCTGTTTCACAATCGACGTCAAGAGCCTTTACACATCGATCCCCCACAACTTAGGAAGTGAGGCGGTGGAGTGGATGTTACTGAATGCGGAAGAGATACCAGCCCAAAAGGAGTTCATAATGGCTCTCCTTGAGTTCATAAGTAATAACTCTTACTTCCGATATAAAGATGATTACTACCTCCAAGTAACTGGGACAGCTATGGGAGCCACCATGGCTCCCTCCTATGCTAATTCTTTCATGCACAAATTTGAATCTGAGAACATACTACAGATTGAACACTGGCATTCCAAATTAGGCCTTTGGATTAGGTATATTGACGATATATTTGGAATATGGAAAGACACAGAAGAAGAATTGCTCAATTTCTTCACATACCTCAACAGTATAGATGCCCGATTTCAATTCACTCAAGAACATTCTCTCACGGAAATCCATTTTTTGGATGTAGACATTAAAATCACCACTATGGGATATCAAACCACCATATTTCAGAAACCAACGGATCGGAACAACTTACTTCAACGCCTAAGCTTCCATCAACCTAGCCTTATAAAAAACCTTCCATACAGCCAAATGTTGAGGGTGAAAAGATTGGTAAGTGATCCAGAAGACTACCAGATGGCCATCAAAGAAATGGGCAAGAAATTCTTAGATAGAGGATATTCGGAAGAAGAGATAAGCACAGCTCAAGCTCGTGTAGACACTCAGAAAAGAGAAGACTTACTGAAAGTCAAGACAAAGCAGGATCAAGCTCCACCACTCGTCTTTGTTTCCAAATATTCACGTCAAAGTAATCGCATCAAATGCATCATTAAGAAACATTGGAACGCATTACTTTGTGACCATCGAGTAGAGCACTTGTTTAAAGAAGCTCCTACATTTGCCTACCACAGAGCCGAAACTTAAAAGACAGATTAGTCAAAATGAAACCAGCGCTGAAGAAAAAACTCACAGAAAAAATTGAGACATTCCCTTGTTTGAATTGTAGCAATTGTGGCTATGTAACTAAAGGAGAAACAATTAAACATCCCCATACAGGGGAGACAATCAGACTCAAGAATTTTGCTACGTGTGATTCATCCAATGTCATTTATGCCATTAAATGTCCTTGTGGACTGTACTATGTGGGTCAGACATTAAGAGTAGCCAAAACTAGATGGAACGAGCACAGATCATGCATAAGGAACCACAATCCAAACTCAGCGGTATCAAGACATTGGGATGAGAGGAAACATAACTTGGCCCAGATTCGTTTTGTAATTTTAGAAGTGGTTTCTAAAAACGATACGCATGAGAATTTCCAAAGGAAGATGGACCAGAGAGAAACCTTCTGGATTGACTGCCTTGGCTCCCTTACTCCAAAGGGACTCAATGAAGAAATAAACTACATGTGCTTTCTGTAGAACTATTCGGAGTAATTGAATTAACTAAGCAATATTGTTGACATTCTTTCATGCAAATGTGGACCCTCTGTTTCTTGTTCCTAAGGCTCCCTGTTATATGCCTGCTGTATATTTATCTTAATTGCGTTGCAACTTTTGAACTTTCTGATTTAATATTGTTACCTCTGCCACAATGGAAGCACACGTTGTAAACAACATTTACTTCACTTCCACATATTTTTATCTACTTGTTGGCTCATTATAAGCTTAATGTAAAATTGGTAATATCTATTTGCTTTTCAGATAGCATTTGCATTTACCTAACATTCTAACGATTCGCGTACGCTTTCCTACCTGAACGCGAATCAATTACTAACAGCACATGCAGGCAAGAGACGCTTAGCTTGGTCCGTAAGCAAGTTACCATGGAGACATCCCCGCCCCAGGGCTTCCACCCAGGGGTGGGGCGCGAGGCGTACGTGCTCCTACCGGACCGCGATGCCTTGCACCGTCTCCATGGAAACGCTTAAAACGAAAGTAATTGCGGGCGCATTAGATGCAGCTCTCTCGGCACACACGTCTTTGAAGCTGCTCGGTAAGCACAGCTATCCACAGCGTTAAGTAAGCTTTATCCTTTGATGTCCACTAGGGCCACTTAGAGTTACATCTATTCTTTTCTTGTAGATTTACTCGTTGTGCAACTGTACAACTTCACGATCCGAACGTTTTTTGGCATGACTAAGGTATGACTTGCCTTTAAAGGCTGAAATGTATACAGAACAGACATAATCATGACAGTAAACTAATTAGTATGCTCTTTTGTTTATTCACCCCATTATCTTTATATGCAGATGTGATACACGAACCGGTATGTGCTTTTGTAAATACTTTTTTTTTACTTTATCGCTTTGTGTACATTGTGATACATTCTGTTAATGTTGTTACTATATTAGTCATGTAATATCAGTTTTGCTATAATACCGCCCTGAAGAAGGTTTCAACCGAAATGCATTGGCACCAGAGTATTATGGGCAATCTCAGATGAACACTCATTGTGTGATTCACAAAGATATACTGTAACAGCAGATACTTCAGGAATGTGCATTAAACATTTCCTGCTATAAAACCTATCACTTTTTGAGAATTTTTTGACTAACATTTTTTGATATACTCTACAGTGAATCTAAGATAAGCAACCTAATTGGGGCTAACTGAGAAGCGCCTTTCCTAATAGAGTGTAGGTACTCTGTTTTTTGGATATTTTGTGTTTGAATAGGTCCTAGTGCTACAGGACCTTTTATGGACTGGCTGCTCCAGGCAAAAATATTTTTTGAATATACTTCAACATATTGTTTTATCATCGAATGCAACTACTAAAAATACTTAATTTATAAGTGGTGCCCTCCTCTCACACTTCATTTTTTCAACAGGCTAGTCATTGCCACAACTTGTTTGCACTGCACAGTAATTTACATATCTCGGTTTGACCTGCATGTTATAATAATAATAATAATAATAATAATAATAATAATAATTTAGCATT
This sequence comes from Ambystoma mexicanum, assembly GCF_040938575.1. Taxonomy (NCBI): domain Eukaryota; kingdom Metazoa; phylum Chordata; class Amphibia; order Caudata; family Ambystomatidae; genus Ambystoma; species Ambystoma mexicanum. Next base: position 866,890,576 of record NC_090926.1, read on the forward strand.
TATATAGCTCTGCTTTATTGCTTGAAATCCTATTGTACTTGTAACTTCAGGGTATAAAGTGAGAAAGAAAAGAATTGGATTTGAATTTTTTCTAGGTTTTTAACTTCTTCTTCTGGCAAGCGCTGTTTGGATTTAGATAATTTTTATGGGGTGTGTTGAATTCCAGGATGTGGTCACTGCTTCCGAAAGGGTGATCCCCCTTCCATGAGACCAGGGTGGTGAGGCTGCTATCCGATAGTCCCTCTGAGGGTGGTACTCAGCGGGTGGATCTCATGGTGGTGTGGGGGGGCCCTTTGGGAGCAGTGCTGACCATATCGGGGGAACGTGGCATCCCTGCCAATCACCTGAACCTAGACCCCCCACCTACAACAACCCCATCTCTCCTTCAACCTCCTCTCTCTCCACTCCTACTTTCATATACCATGTATTTTTGTATCCCAACAAAAGTAGAATGTACTGAGACAAGGAAGACTCTAGTGATTTACAACATCATGCCTCACTCAGTACTGGGATGCGGAGGAGGCGAGGAAGGAGCAATAAAGACTAAGTACCAGAACCACTAGCCCATTCTAGTGGTTCTCGAGAGCCGATTGGAAGAAGCCATGTGAAAAGCAAAGAGGGACTTCAAGTGTCTAGCCGTCACTGGAGGAGCCGCAAGAGCAAGCACAGACCAGGAGTGAAGGCGGAAGCTGACCTGGGGGAAAGGGTCCAATGCCGGTCCAGGACGTGAGGACCATATAGCCAGCGGGCGGGCTGAAACTCCTGGCATGCCTGAAACCCGGGGAGTGAGCAGGGAATATAATGCGCTGCTGTGAATGAGAAAAAGGCTACGGAGCCGCCACAGGGCGAGAGAGAAACTGCAGAACGCCATCAGAGCCCCGTGACCAAGCCCAGCTGCCCAAGAAGAGCCAACACCAGCGCAGACCACGTAGTAATGTATGCAGGTGGCCAGGAGGTGATGGCATGAGCTGAGAGGCTGGGAAAGGAGGGTCTGGGACCCTGAAACCAGGGGAGAAATGGTTGATTGGTCATGGGCTTGAGCTGGGTTTTGGCAGGAGAGTGAACCGAGCCTACAAAGTGGAAAACTAAAGTCAGAATTGCGAGCCTGGGACCTGCACCCATATAAAGAGAACTATGAAACAGACAGTCCATGCAGTATTTGGCAGGAGAGTAAACCAAGTCTGTATGGGACACTGCAGCCTGGGAGTTCATCCAAGCATTTAGTTGCAGTACCTGGTGGGAGGAAACCAGGTCTGCCAACCAGCGTCATGGACCCACCACAGCTTGGGAGTGCGCCCAGGCTGTTCTTCGTCGCAGTGCTGGGTGGGTGGGAACCAAGTCTACCAGCCAGGGTCAGGGACCCACCACAACTAGGGGATTGCATCCAGTCTGGTCTTCGTTGCAGTGCCTGGTAGGAGGAAACCAGGTCTGACAACCAGAATCAAGGTACCACTCCAGTTCGGCAACACATCCAAATTTCTTTTTTGTTTGTAACTGAGCCTAGTGAAGAGGAACCAGGTCTGCCTGAGAAGGGCTAATAAGGGGATGGAGTTTCCCCCAACAGTTGTTGAACTTTACAAGAAACCTAAACAAGACCGGGAAAGGGAGATATTACCCACTACTTCACAGTGTGAAGATTCCAGAACTGTTATGTTATTAGTTCTTGTAAAGCGCACGGTCGCCCGAAGGCATCATAGTGCTGGGAGAGAGGAAGGCAGCCTCATGATAATTAAAATAGGAACGTTTTAACCTGTCTTCTGAACTCCTGATAATTAGGAGTTTTCTTTATAATAAGTGGAAGATTATTCCACAGAGCTGCTGCAGCAATAGAGAAGGCCCGGCCGTCCACCCGGTCTCTGTTGTGCTTTTGAACAACCAATTGTTCGGAGGTGGCTGAGCGCAGATGACGAGTAGGGCAGTAACGCATGAACTTAGCTTGAAGGTATTCTGCACCCTGACCATGAATGGCTCGGTGTACAATGCAAAACGTCTGAAATTCAACCCTTTGAGCCAAAGGGAGCCAATGCAGGTTCCGTAATACGGGGAAAAAGTTTGCTCCAAAAGGAGAGCCAGTGGCTACCCTTGCGGCCAGGTTTTGCAAACGCTGCAGCCGTTTGATCAGGCCCTTGGGTTGGACTAGGTCCAGCGAGTTGAAATAATCAATACATGATAAAACCATAGCGGCAACCACTGGAGGATGTAGCGAGGCCGGTATCAGAGGTAGTATTCTTCTCAAAATTTTCAACTGAAAATGACCCGCCTGACAAAGCGCAGAGACTTGTTGGTCCATAGACAAGGATGCGAATAAAACCACTCCCAGGTTTTTCACTTTCTTAACTGGAGTCGGTAGGGGCCCCAGGGAGGAAGGCCAGAAAGAGGATACCCAGAGTGTAGGATCGGGGGGATAGCCCACCACCATCACCTCAGTCTTGTCCCCATTCACTTAGAGCCCACCATGGTTCATCCAATCTCCAACCGCAGTCAGGCAACCCCGCAAGCACGACGATACCTCAGCCTGATCCAGGTCTAATCTGATCAGTATCTGGGTGTCGTCGGCATAGGAGTAACACCTGACGCCGAAGAAGCGGATGAGACACACAAGGGCCCATATATAGATATTAAACAGAATAGGCGACATGGAGGAGCCTTGGGGCACTCCACAAATGAGGTGACAAGAAGCAGAAAGAAAGGGAGGCATCGAGAGGGTCTGAGTACGATCTGCAAGGAACGAACTGAACCAGGCAAGTACCTGTCCAGATATGCCAAGCTGGGAAAGCTGAGACAGCAAGATGGAGTGGTCGACAGTGTCGAATGCCGCTGACAGATCTAACAAAATCAGGGCACCCACTCCACCTGCATCCACCAGTCTGGTCATATTGTCCAGAACGGCGACCAAGACACTCTCTGTGCCACGACCAGGACGGAACCCGGACTGAACGGGGTCTAGGAAATTAGAAGATTCTAGAAAGGTAGATAGAAGGGGGCTCACCAGTGATTCCGGATGTTTAGCCAAGAAAGGGAGGAGCAAGATAGGCCAGAAGCTAGATGGAACAGTAGGGTCCAGAGTAGACTTTTTCTGAAGGGGGATCACCCTGGCAGACTTCAACTCCAAAGGGACGGATCCTGTTTGAAAGGAGTTGTTAATCGCTTTGGTAATATCTGATAATAGGTCAGGGGCAATGTCTTTCATGACCCATAAAGGAATAGCATCCGAGGGGGGACATGACTTAATTTTACCACTAGCCGCAAGGATAGTTTCCTCGGTAAAGGTCGGAAAGGTGGACCAAGTATGAACAATGATGGGAACGGAGGTGACAGGGAGCGGGATGGAGTTATCAGTTGGTGTAGACCTTGTCACTGCCTGTGCGATGGTTTGTCTGATAGCGTTGATCTTAGAAATAAAAGAGTGCGATAGAGCATCACAAAGCTCCTAAATGGGTTTGACAATAGGGGTGAGCCTCTCCACAGAGGTGAGGTCTTTAACTGTCGCAAAAAGGGCCCTAGGCTGAGAGAGAGAGGACTCGATGTTGGTAATAAAATGTGCCATTTTGGCAGCTTTAATTTGAACTGAATAAGCAGCGGAGTGAGTTTTATATTGGATTTTTAAGAGCCGGATCATATGATCTAGGCCATTTCCGTTCTGACTGATGTAATTTGAGGCGCTCTTCTTTCAGGAGATTAGTGAACCATGGTTCAGGGGGCAATCTGCAGGTTTGAATCAGCCGAAGAGGGCCAACCATGTCAGCAGCTTCAAGCAGGGCTTGAAAAAGACAAAACTGTCTTTTGTCCAGGACAAGGGTACCACTCCCCATTGGCTAAAAGACTGTACTTTCATTTTAGTTTAAACTCAGATGTGAGGGACAGAGTTAGGATTCTGACATTTAATATTGGGACTTTTGCATTGGACATTCTGGCACATGTTATTTCGGTTGAGGCAGCGAAACCCCTTTTACATTTAGGGCGAGTTAAGGTTTTTTTTTTCTTTTTTGCACTTGAATTAAAGCTTCTACTAATTACCAGGACCTCTCTGCATCAGAGTCTTACTTATGCACCCTTACAGGGGGTAGTGCTAATGCAGGAGCTTTCACAGAGTCCAAAATAGGACAATGCAACTCGATAAACATGTGCTCATTGGAGACAGTCACATGTATGCTGATTTTGTTGATGTTTGTGTCATTTAATAGATTTTTGTTTAAAAGCCATGTTTAGATTTATTGGAAGAGTCAAATAATTAAATGTAAAACATATGGAGGCATGGTCCAAGGTACAGATTAATTTCTATTTTAGATGACCGGGATTAAGAAAGATATATGCAATTTATTAAATGTGCAGCCCATTTTTGAGTAAGTCTGGTTAAAAAATGAAACAAAAGAAATTAATTCTGGCATTGCATGTCAAAAATAGAACTCAAGGAACTCTCCAACCAAAATACTTAATTTAAGGTATAAGTAAAAGTATATTTTTTCTTTTTCATGCTAAAAAGGTATGGAATCTCAGTAACGTAACCTGTGAGAAACTTAAGGGTATCCTCACTCCTACTCCCTCTGTATCCTCTTCTCAGGTGGCCAGGAAAGGGCCATCACTTTTGGATCCTGACCCTCAGGGTACAGAAGCGATAGAGGATCACCTAGGTGGAGGGTCCTTGGGGGGATTGGGAGGAGGGTACCCACAAGCGAGTCATGGTATCCCTCTTTCCCTTCATAGAACCAACCTAACCCTCCCTCAGCCTTTATGGGCTACTGTGAACTAGCTTCCCTCAATTTTCCCCATTCAACCTACTACAGTACTGGCACGAGGAAGAGGCAACTAGGAGTAGTGAGCACCAGTAGGTATTTTCACCACTCTAGTACTGAGACGAAGAAGAGGACTAGTCTGATGAAAGAGTACCATTAGGGAAGACAGGCATGTCCAACAAATAGGCTGCATAGAATGAAAGGCCTAGAGGATTACACCTACTGCCCACACCTGTGGAGCTTTAACACTCCTAGGGAGTATAAGAGGTGGGGCTGCACACTGTGTCGGAGAGCAGTGAATGGAACAGGCTGTAGAGAAGCATGTTGGAGAAACCAGAATTGAGAGCCTCGTGAGTCTGGAGAAGGAGAGGAACACCTAGGCTGAGTGCAGGCCACAAGAGAGTCTAATTGTCCAGCCGAGCTCCGGTTGCCAACAACTGCAGCCGGAAGCTGTGCTCTGCCCGAAGCCCAAAGCCATCATCAGAAGAGAGAGAGAGGGAAGCTCTCTGTAGCAGCTGCGAGTGAGGCTAAGTTGGTGGATCCGGGCCGATGGAGCAGAGAACCGGCGAAGCAGTAGAGAGTGGTCGTATACAATGGTTAGTGCAATCCAGGGAACACTTCATTCGGGGTGCCCCACTAATACCGACACATTGTCTGAGAATGCTGAACAAACTGAACCAAGCATCCTTGAATGCTGTATAATCTGAAAGTAATTGGACATGGTCCTGAATAATATATTGAACACTTTTGTATTCAAGAAGCAAATATTAAATACCGAACTGAATGAAAACGTTATGGGCAAAGCTATGGTCTAATGAAAGATTAATGTGAAAGTGCCCATTTGAAAACAGCATAAGAAATAAGAGAGCAAGTGTGGAAGTTTGCAAAAGAGCATGAAAGAAAGGTGGGGAAGAAATAAAACCACCATACCGTGGATTCTAGGCAAGAATACAGTATGACAAGGCAGAAGCGGTGAGACACATTGCTGCAAATCCAAGAGGCTAACCAGGAGAAGCCAGGAAAGGGTGAACCTGCACATAAAGCCAAGAGGCCGAGAAGAAGAAGCTAAGTGACTGTGAATTTGAAGGACCTGTGCGGGCTAAGGAGCCTAGGGGTTCCTGGTTGCGCAACCTGTGATGGGTGGACCGTGTGGTCCAACAGCTGCGCCTAGACAAGGAAACCCTCAATTGTAAAAGCCAAGGACATTGTGGAAATAAACCAAGAAGGAGCACTTTAGTTGAACTGTTAATGCAATCCAGAAGGAGTGTCAAGTTGATCTGGAGTTGTGCTGAACATTAAAAGACTAAGTATAAGTTGGCAAGTTGAAATCCTGGGGAAGGGAACCCTGAGACTTGATTAACTTTAATGCTGCCTTGAGGACAGAGCCCTCAAGACCCTTTTCCTTGGAACTGTATTGCCTTGAACTTGAGGAAGGGAACCCGGAGAGTTTGTTTGAATGTATTACATTGGACTTGGGGAAGGGAACCTCAAGGGTTTGTGGAACTTCCTTGAACTTGGGGGAAGGGGAGCTGAAAAGGAATCTAGGAGCTGGAAACTGCTCAGAACTTAGTTTGATCACTAGTTCTTTTAATGTTGATATTGCTATGCATTGTTTAGCTTTAGTTGTGAGGGCAAGGACAGATTTTGGACATAGACTTTTCTGACTCAGACGTTCCTTAGTTTCATTCAGGTAGGGAAATCCCACCTTAGTATAGGGCAAGTTAGGCCTTCAACCATCCTATCATTTGAGTTAATAAATAATTTTATTTGTGATTTTGAATCAGTTGTCTGCGCCTTGCTTCATGATGCCTTTACAAACCACAGATTTAATCTACGTTTTCTAAACCAAGTTTTAGGTGTTTCAAGAGCTATTGCTTTTCCTTATCCTGCTCGATAGATATTGTTTTTAAGGCTAGATGTTTCTGAGATTAATGTATTTGCTGCATATTTTTCTTGAATACATTTGTGAATAAGGCACCGTCTATTCAGCCAGTTTCTTTTTTTAACTATTTTTTTGTTAATCGTGCTTCCCTTGTGAACAGTAATCTAAAAATGGTTTCCATTCAATTGGGCGATTTTACCCTTTCATGTTAAGGATACAGAATCAAAACTGGAGATCAAGAGGGTATTGGACGTTGGATAAATATGGCTCAGAGAGGGCTTCAAACATGCAAGAAGTCTGTAGCAGAAGACATTTAATGAGATGGTTTTGGTAACCAAGTGGTGTGTTTGAAGGGTTTAATGAATAAAGGTGTTATGAAACACCATAAAAGTGGAAAGTTTGTTCCAGGAAAATGAAGCAAATAACATGTCCAAGCTCCCATTACATGTAAAGAGTGAGTAATTTTTTTTGTTGAAAATCACACCAACCCCTAATAATTGTGTCAATATTGTCCTGATATATCGTCCACCGAACGATATGCCATCTTTTCTTGAGGAGTTTGCAGGAATCTTAGCCTCATGGAACATACCCAACAATTCTATTTTAGTACTAGGGGATTTTAACAGGTGGTTTGGGAATTCGACAGATAAGCCTATCATTTAGAATAGCTTTTTGGCATATGTGAGTTTACCGTTTGTAGTAAAGAGCCAACCCATAAAATGGTTAATGAATGGGTTGCCACAAAGAACCTATTACCCAGCCTATTCTGCGTAGAGCCATGTGTCTGGTCTGACCACTGCTTTGTGACATTTTTTCTGAATCTGCCATATCTGGTAATTCAGAAACAGAATATCTTTAAAAAAGTGACAAATAGGAACTTTAATAAAATTCATTGCAACGACCTTGAACAGTGCCTTATTAGGATTATGAACTCGACCAGTGATGAGGATTGACTGCCATCTCTAGTTGTAGATCATGAGAAAGGGCTTAGTAGTTGGTTAGACAGAGTGGCGCCAATTAAGACAAAGCTTATCAGAGAAAAAGCACACAACCAGAAATGGTATTCCCCAGCTCTGTCGGTCCGGAAACAGGAGAAAAGGAGAGCCGAGAGAAACTGGGTTAGGAATCAGACACAGGCAAATAGAGAGATGTGGAAGTCGCTGGAGCAACTATCGTGAGGACATTTTGTTAGCAAAATAAAATGATTTTGACTCTTGAATTGTGGCATCCGAAAATAATCCCAGAAAGCTTTTCGAAATCCTTTGAGAGTTGGAAAGGCCCAAAGTGATGGCCCATCAGT